>NC_064923.1:503792014-505111300 GCF_023897955.1 Schistocerca gregaria
ATTGTTCTGCAATCGTGTAGCCCTACGATTACGGGTCTTTTTCTCTATGTACTCGCAGTATATTACATTTGTTCATCTAGAAGGTTGCCAATTGCCGTTCCAGCACAAAGCGTCTATCTACTACAGGTCATCCTAAATTTCGCTACAATTTTCTAGGCTCGTAACTTCTCTGTATGCAACAGCATCATCCGCGAAAAGCGCCGCGGAGCTTCCGTTGTTGTCTACTGTGTCATTTACATATTCAATGTGTAACGAGTGTGAGCGCAGATATTTTAAATGTGATACATTCACATCTACGTATATCAATGTGATAGTAGTTTTTTTCTCTCTCTCTCTCTCTCTCTCTCTCTCTCTCTCTCTCTCTCTCTCTCTCTCTCTCTCTCTCCATAGAACAGTTTTCCCCACAAATACGTCACAAACTTTACGACCTGTTGTTCTCTGCAAGATCGTTACTCCACCAGTAATTGGACTACGCCTGTCAGTATAGAGCGGCCCTTTTGCGTCAAAGTGCCCCCACTTCAGCACTTCAGCACCCGACCTGCTGCTCACCGGAGAATAAGCATTAATGGCTTGCTCCTGCATGCACCTGGCGGTCCTAAAAAGCCTCAAAGCACTCGACTTGTAATGGCTCTAATTATTAGCCTGCACGCGATATAAATACTGACGCAATGTTGTTCAGTGCATTATTGTAAGTTACCAATAGCAATATTTGCACTTTGTACCTGTTACAGTCTGTATTGTGAGAAGAACTGGAGTCACTTTTACATCTGAAGACTTCTCCCAATTTAGAATTACATGCTGTGTTCTGGCTGATAGAAAATCCATAGTGCAATCACACCGATGGAATGGTATTGCCTACCCTCGTATTTTGTTCGTTAGTCGAGAGTACGGAACTGTATCAAATACCTTAGAGAAGTCAATGTCGCCTTCTGGGTCTCGTTGATCAAAAGAGCGAACTTTGTTCCAGCTGGTAGTTGTTTTCGGGATCCATTTTGATTCCTACAGAGCAGGTTTTCGCTCTCCATAAATGTCATAATACGCGAGCATAAAACATATTCCAAAATTCTACAACTGACCAACGTCTGAGACGTAGATCTATAGTTATCTGCGTCTGTTCGACGACCCTTCTTGAAAACTGAAATGATTGTGTTTTCTTTTTTTTTCCTATCGGCGGGAACACATCGCTCCGTCAAAGACCTACGGGTTACTGGCTCTAGGCGGGAGGAAAATTCTTTCTTATACTTTATTTAGCCTCGTACTTCAGGTCCAGTGGCCTTACCTCTGTTGAGCTCTTTCAGCAGCTTTTCTATCCCATGACAACTTATTTAGATATCAGTTTTTCTTTCGTTCGTGAGGCGATTTATAGTAGGCACAACAGTGCGATTTTCCTCTGTGAGACATATTTGGAAAACGATGTTCAGTATTTCGGCCTGTTCTGTCATTCTCCGTTTCAGTGCCATTTTTGGTCGAAGTGTATCTGAATAAATGGCTGTGATCCGTTTACTGATTTAATATATGACCAAAACGTCTTAAGATTTTCTGTTAAGTGATTCAAAAAGGCTCCAACGAGTGTCTGTCTGTCAAACTACAGAATTATTTCTAAGTGCCTCCACGGTTTCAGAAAACGACTGCACGAAAACTACGAGGCATACAGAAAAATAACACATATCAGTATATAGAACCACTCACCAAGTTAAGATTCGTAATACACGGCACAGTGTAGTTGCAGACTGTACTACCAGGAACAGGCGTGTCAGAACATGTAGACAAGTTATCTGCTCCGTATTGGCGTATCGAATTAGGTCGCACCTGCAGGTAGGCAACCCAATTAACAGGTGTCCACAGCGGGCCGCCTTCCCGGACAGCAACGACTTCAATAAATTGCGCTGCTGCCCGTTCTCACTTTTGCCACATTACAAACGTGATCACTATTGAGCAAGGCTTTGGATTTCGTGTTGTTTTCTGGAAGGGAGCATTCGGGACGTTCCCCAGCCATGTTCTGGTAATGTTCTCAAATAGTTCCTCATGCTCATAACTCGATCCTAGCACCTAAACTGTACTGTTGAGATGTTTCTGCTGTGGGTGCCACAGCTCCATTTAGGATCTACAGAACCAAGGCTGAACCTGTTGTATAGACCTTATCAGAGGTAATTCTTTTAGAACTAAACCATAAAAATAGCATTTTGGAGGCATATTTAAATGAAAGGCCTGTAACGCCGCATGTAAGGTTCTTTGTTTGGTTGAAAAAAAACTTACCATTAAATTTATGATAAAATGTACTGATTAGATTGAACCATTAAAAAAAAATTGAGATTCATGTCCACGCAAAAATGAGTATTTAGCTCTAAAGATTACATACTGTCACTACAAGCAACCACATTTGTTAGTCAAATATAAAAGAACAAAAGGAATGTATCAACAACAAAAAATATCTCAGTATTTTATTCAGATACAATATATTTTCATATAATCAGCCTTGAAATGTAAGTTTAAAATAAACTTATTGGCTAATTAGTGTGTACCTACACTTTTCGTTCTACAAAAGTTACTCCTAACATCTTAAATATTTAGTTGTCCTAAAATATAACTTTCATTACTGAGCGAAGCGAGAATTTTGAGTCTATTTACTAATATGGAGGTTCGAACCCTGTTATTCATTATCTTTAATTTTGAAAATAACATTTTGTACTGCTGTTCTTCTGTTAGTGATTGTAAGCGACGCGTGTATTTTTAGAGCGAACTCGAACTAGGAAAGCATTATTTGAGGTTTTAGAGAGTCTCGTTTTTACCATTATTTATTTCCGTCTCTTAGCCTGTTTTCAAGACACTTATCCGCCCGTTAAAAGGACTTTCTAAGTCCTCTGTCGTTTGTGAGAGATTTACAATATCACTGCAAACCGTAGTGGTTACATCTTCCCCTTGAAATTTAATTATCTTTCAAAATTTCTCCTTCGTTTTATTTACTGCTTACTCAGTGTACAACCTGAATAACATGGGAGATAACTCTCAGCTGCTACTCCTGTTTCATGTCCTCATTTTTCACTGTGACAGTTTACCTGAGTGGTGATATTAAAAGTATCTAGTAAATGTACTGAAATCTGCTGATTCGCAATGCCACAGTGTCTTTGCATTTTGGGACACAAGATATTACGAGAGATGTCAGAACTTCCAAACATCCATATTCTGTCATTTCTTAGTGAGTTGCCGGTATAGGGCCCTTGTTTTCTGCTGGACACTGTTGGTGCCAAGCAGTTCTATAGATTTCCTTGAGAGGCTAATGACTGTGCACTCGTCTGCCTCTGATGAGGCAGTACGAAGCGAACGTGACAGCAGGTGGCAGTGCAGTAGCGGCTGTGAAGGAGGGTGCAATTCCTGAGGGCCGAAGGTCTTCAAACCTCTGGCAGCAGCTATCAGTTGTTCATGAGAAAAGCTGCCACGACAATGAGACTTGAATGCGGTCGATTACTCAAGAGGGCTAATAACATGCAAAAAAAAGGATTATATACGGAGATCATGGGGCATTAGGAGTTTAGTAACAGGAGGTTTTTTTTTTACCTGCACGGGGTTAGTATGAAATTTGTTCAGTCGTTGAGGCATTCAGACTTTTCAAGGGGGTGGAAGTGGAATATTCTGACGTGAACGGATGCGGAGACTCACAAACGAGCGTGGAACTAGGAAGAGTATCATCTCACTACTTCTTCGTTACTACATGGATTAGGCAGTTTTATGCTCTAGATCAAGGCTTATCCCCTGTAAGCGGGTTGTATAACGTCGCTTCCTTTGCTGGTAGTCATCCATTCTTTCCTAGGGAGTTTCCCATATTTTTACAGTGTTGCTGTATTTCATTTGTTACAGCGTGTATGTTCAATTCTTGGTGCCAGTGTATGTGCCTGTGTTAGTCCAGCCGAATGTATCCTTTTTCTTTCGGCATAAACTTCACTTCAGCTACCTGCACATTTATTTCATTTAGGTCTCCGTTCTCAGAACCGTACAAAATTGTATGTTATGCCAAGATTTTGTGTTTCAACACAGACTATTCAGTTCTTATTCCTAATAACTAATTTCTATTATTCCTAAGAACTAAGCTCACCAAGCATCCCACTGAAAAGTAAAGCTTTGTCAATCACCACTAAGATGAATACATACAACACTATCATCTGTCCCATAGTACTACACAATTCAGAAAGCTGGACGCTTACAAAGAATGAAAGAGAAAATCTGAATGTTTTCGAAAGAAGAGTAATGAGAAAAATCTGGGGACCTGTGTTGGAGAATGGCGTATGAAGAATTCGAAAGAGCAATGAAATTTATGAGCTAGTGAAGCAACCCACTATCATCCATAAATTAAAAAGTAGGAGACTGCAGTGGGCTGGACATGTGGCTAGAATGGAAAACAACAGAACCACAAAAAAAGCATTTGAAGGAACTCTCCAGACAACAAGACCATTGGGCCGACCTCGTACAAGGTCTAAAGATGACACAGAGAAGGACATCGCAGCATTGGGAATTTCCTCACGGTGGAGAGAGACTGCGAGAGATAGAAGGCGGTGGAGGCAGGTAGTCGAGGCAGCGCGTGGTCTACAGGGCCCGTGATGGCTGAGGAGAAGAAGAAGAAGAGTAAGTGTGCGATACATTGCGCGATATACACACTGAGTTTTGTGGGATTCGTTTCTGATGTCTCTTCGATCATGACTTAAGTCGCATTCCTGGTAGGTTATTTTGAACACCTGCTAAGCTGGCTGATCATTATTGACTATCTCCTCTCTGACGCTCAGAAGTTCATTATCGAATTATTTGATATTTTGAAGTTGTATGTTATGCATGCCAGATTTAGTTGGTGGAGTGCTGTTTTAAGGCTAACTTCACTCTCATACAAACAGTTTAGCATCATTACACAACTACAATGTTGATTTGTCTGTTCTTATCTAAGGTCTTCCCTTTTTTGCCTTTGTTTTGTATTCTTTGAGACAGTTGTTTATGTACATGCTAAATCTAGTTTCAGGCCCTAAGTAGCTTTCAGGACCTGCGTCTGGCAATACCTTTTCCGTTGGAATTTTTTACATCAAGAAAGCATGGAAAATTAAATTTTGGGTTTTAGAAGAACGTAAATAAATGACACAGCAACTCGTTGACCAGATTATGGTCTCCAGTGAATACGACATCCGTGCTCTGTACGTACGTTGGCCTGCTATCATTGTTAGACTTCAATCACACACATTAAGTTCTGGTAAGAATGTAGCAGCAGTGGGCAACATCACTGACACTGATATGGACGTATAACAGAAGATAGGATATTCCCATTAAGCAATTTTTAAAAAGTTCGATCGTTAGTGCTTTTCGTCCCAAACAGCACAAACTGCTTCCTTTATACTAATGGTAGGCTCTAGCCATATAAATTCTTGTTTGAGTCGAAACAGCAATTCGGTGAATTATTCTGCCGGTACGTCATTGGTGTCCGTAGTATAGTTCGGTTTACACAGATGAGCCAAAACATTGCGGTCGCCAGCTTAATAGCGAGTTGGTCCAACTCTGGAATGCAATACAGAGCATGGCATGAATTGGACACATCCTTCGACGGTTTTCGGAGGTACGGTATGTGGATTCAGATGTCTACTCACGGGAATCGCAATTTCTGTAACCTTCGGGTCGGTTGTTTGTGAGGCTGGCATCCGACAGCGTCACACGTGTGTTCCATAGGGTTCCGACCCCGAATGTAGCTGTGCTGGAGCTAATTTTGGGGACACTCGTCAGAGTATACAATCGTGACGGCCAGCTATGGTTCAAATACTTCTATTTGTAAGCCAAAATACTTGGCTTACCTGATTCTTGAGTTTCTCCCGGCGTATTTGATAATCAAAATATCCACGGATGTACTGCCGGTCTATAGTGTCCTACGGGCACAATATTTCGGCGATCAAACATGTCGCCATCATCAGGTGTACGGTGGAGCAACTTTTCAAATTTCTTCATGCTGCGATACATCTCCTCCCCGTAAAGGTGTATGATGTGATTCTTGAGTTTCTCCCGGCGTATTTGATAATCAAAATGATGATGGCGACATGTTTGATCGCCGAAATATTGTGCCCGTTGGACACTATAAACCGGCAGTACACCCGTGGATATTTTGATTACTTGGCTTACCTGTTTGTCAGGAAGTTTGACAGTAGCAAGTTTAACGACGTTCCTATAAGTGCAGAATAATACTGGTCTACGTGATATACGGTATCTGAACTGAGTTTCAGATACGTCTTCTTCAAGGGGCAACGGAGGTATAAATATGATTCATCTACTCAATCCGGGAGCCAGAGCAATAAAAATTTCGTAATAAATAGCCAAAGGTTTTTTATCTTTTTTCTATAGCACATGAGTTGTAAAAGTTACTTGTCTCTGAGAAAATGATCAGGTGCCTCTCAGTCTATCTTTACTGAGCATAAACAGTACGCTGGTGTTTTTCGAATACCGTATAGAACTAAGTGGCTGTAACATATTTTCGCCATAACATAATATGCCATCCGAAAGATTCCGCTCGAAGATCGTGTAGTCCAGAATAGGTATGCCAGTCGGGCAAAATAGCCATGAGCATTGAGGCAACCATCCCACCGACTCACCAGGAAGAAGATACTCGTATAGTAAGGCACTGTGTCCTGCTACGTGACGTAGTCCCCAGCTGCCTGCTGCACATCCTCGTCCGACAGGTCGCCCCTTCGAGGCCATTTTAGGGCATCGCAGGTATGATGATCGCATCGGGAGAGATCAGGACTATAGGGCGGCTGCTCGAGTCTCTACCACTTCAGTTGGCGTAACTTCTACTTTGACATCTGCGATGGAGGGACGAGCGTTATAATGAAGCAGCAGCACCCCTTGTCGCGCACCATTGCATCACTGTAGTTTTAGACAATCATTCTGCCCCATACACGTTCTTCATTCTCCGATGGACGTATACCGGCGTTTGTCATTCGACAGCCAAGAAAAAAGTGGGTCCTGTTTGACGCATTTGGAAATAATGTCGCCATACTTCACGTTTCCTCATTTATCGCACGCACGTAGGAAAGACACAAACGCCACACTAATGCCTTGCCTACATATCGGTGCTCATATACCCACATCAGAGTAGCGCTATGTTGTATATACACTTCATCAACACCCTCAAACGGAAACTTTTTGATGACTCTTGATAACTTGACCTCTACTGACCACGTACTATGAACTTCACTAGTAACTTCACAAAACGTGAGAAGTTCTAACACCACGATTATCCGTTGTTTTACATTATTCGTCTTATCCTGGTAAGTATTTATTATTTTGGCTCTTTCTGAGTTTCATTTCTTATTCAGATACTGGGTTCCCTCTCTCTTCGACAATGACGATAACAACATTGTTTACAGTTTCTTCCGAATGAAGTCCTGTCTTCTGTAGTGTGAGCAGACATTAGCAGCCAAACTGGAAACAGTAAACTGATGATGCGACACCATATTACATCATCCATACTTTTCGAAAGTATACATTTTGTTATGCCCACAGATACGGGGTTAAAACAAAGGCGTACATCAACATGACTGCTCTGCAGTTCACACTTAGTGATTGACAGAGGGGAATTCGAAATTTTTTCTCACTACTTCTATAATGTTTCACCGTCTCTTTCTGTGTGAGCTCTATTTCCCTTATTTTAGTAGGATTGTCATTTCTTCCTACATTTAGCGACCATAAAATGTTTTCTCATTCTGACGAGAAAGTTGGTGATTGTAGTTTCTTGCCAATTCTTTCTGTCCTATTAACACTGTCGCCGCATAAACCATGATTTTGCTTCCTTCTTCTTAATCTAAGATTTCTCATAGAGCCTTAAAATAATGAGAGTTAAACAATAACATAACACTTTTATAAATAGTCTTTGTTGTCATAGAATCAAACCGCTCTTGAGGGAAGAAACAAATCCAGCAGGACTTTGATTATAGACTTAAATCTCTCTAAAACACCTGCTACGATGTTTTTACATGATTGTAGTGCATATGTTATGCACGACAGAGCGTTACACAATATGTTCTTAATGACCGTGTTCAAAAATTGGAGATTAGAGGTTGGTTTAACGAAGGAAATTTTAACGCCTCTTAGAGGAAATGGCAATGAGAGACGAAACAATCACTCACAACGAAGAAAACAGAGAAAGAAATTAAGCGCTGCCTAGCCGCAAGGCTGTAACGTCTGTTTACGTGGCTATATCTCCTGCCGAGTCAAACCTCTCAAAAATATTCAAGCGATTTTCTCGTTATGTTGTGATAACTCGAAATCAGTTACAGCTAAAAATAATCGAAAACCCTTGTAAACATCTTTCGGTTTTGTAAATATCCTTAATTGTTCTATGACACATTGTTCACTAGCTTTCAACATAGATCACGCCTTTTAGCATCCACAAATTCCCACGTTAACAAGAAAGGCATCTGCCAAGTCCAAATGTTTTTGCTGAATTTCTAGGATTGCAGCATAATTAGAATATAGAAGACAGAACCAAGCGGTGGCGTTTGTCTGAAGGTGATAGATATGCACCAGGTATTTGGCCGTCGGCACTGACGATATATTGCTGAAGTCCGAAATTCAGGTCGAGAAGTTCGGAAATTTGGCACATAGCTCACCTTCTATCGACAATAGCTCGGAGGAAAGAGAGAGAAAGAGAGAGAGAGAGAGAGAGAGAGAGAGAGAGAGAGAGAGAGTATGTTGCCAGTAAGACGTTGTACACCGAGTTCATGACGAAGTTACTGTCCCTTGCCCAAGTGGATGTCTGGTTGCGTTCATGAACAGTGACATAGGTATGCGTTGTTACATCTTCGCAGCGTCACCACCCTTTCTACATCTACATAACTACTCTGCAATTCACATTTAAGTGCTTGGCACAGGGTTCATCGAACCACAATCATACTATCTCTCTACTATTCCACTCCCGAACAGCGAGCGGGAAAAACGAACACATAAACCTTTCTGTTCGAGCTCTGATTTCTCTTATTTTATTTTGATGATCATTCCTACCTATGTAGGGTGGGCTCAACAAAATATTTTCGCATTCGGAAGAGAAAGTTGGTGACTGAAATTTCGTAAAAAGGTCTCGCCGTGACGAAAAACGTCTATGCTGTAATGACTTCCATCCCAACTCGTGTATCATATCTGCCACACTCTCTCGCCTATAACGTGATAATACAAAACGAGCTGCCCTTTTTTGCACCCTTTCGATGTCCTCCGTCAATCCCACCTGGTAAGGATCCCACACCGCGCAGCAATATTCTAACAGAGGACAAACGAGTGTAGTGTAAGCTGTCTCTTTAGAGGACTTGTTGCATCTTCTTAGTGTCCTGCCAATGAAACGCATCCTTTGGCTCGCCTTCCCGACAATATTATCTTTGTGGTCCTTCCAACTGAAGTTGTTCGTAATTTTAACACCCAGGTACTTAGTTGAATTGACAGCCTTGAGAATTGTACTATTTATCGAGTAATCGAATTCCAACGGATTTCTTTTGGAACTCATGTGGATCATCTCACACTTTTCGTTATTTAGCGTCAACTGCCACCTGACACACCATACAGCAATCTTTTCTAAATCGCTTTGCAACTGATACTGGTCTTCGGATTTAAAAATTTGAAATACTAATTAACATCTATAATTTTATATTAAAAGCTTAATAAAAAAGACAAGTATTAGAGTTAAAAACTTTATGTTTTTCTTGGGGCAGCGTAACTGACTGTGCGCGAATTCCTGTATATTTGTCAGCTATTTGAGAACTGAATGTACCTGAAAAATTATATCATTTTACGACACACAGTTCGAGACACATGACACGTAAGGATTTCGGTGAGTGAAAACCTAACTTCCGTTTAAAACGGCGCGCAGTGAAACTTCAACATCAGCCACGACGTTTCAATTGATTACTTACATACTACCGACTCTATCCGCAACACGCTCTGAAATTATATCTGCAGAAATCACTGAAAGTACATGCAAAATTGTATTACGGTACGATAAACAGTTCAGAAGATATAACGCTATAACGGTTGAGATGTGTTAAAAACTTATACTTGAAACGGAACGCTAATTACCCAGACTACATTCATCGAGCATTTTATAATGACAGCACTTAGCGACTTCCAACGAACCTTAAGCATATTTTCAAACCTTTCCAAAACCTTTTCCCACTTACGCGACTAGGGTTAAATATTTAACACATTATGTCATTTCTGAAGTAATCATAGCTCTGAAATTGATTTATACACGGACTTTCGGTTCTTTAATGACTGAGGGGTTATTAATATTTCAGAATTGGCAACATTTTCTACCAAATGCACTAATTCACCACAATGGCTATTTTGGCTTGGTGTGCAGTTTTAAGTAATAGTTGTAACAATATACATTGCTTAAAGACCAGTTCAACTCTAAGAACACATTCTGTTTTCTAAGTATTTTATAATTTTTTTTTTTAAAAAGAAAATCTTAGCCCTTCCGACCTCACTACGCAGTGCGTCGAAGCACTGTTTCTTTTAAGAAGACACTGTCCTCGTGTGAACCATGTTTATGTATTCCATGGGTATGCTGTTTCAACTTGTGGCACCTCCTAAACTCGAAATCAATAAATGATTAAATTCTGAGCCCCCACAGATTACCCCACAAATCCTGCTATTGGTTTTCATAACATGATGAATTAATTAATTTGGCTACAGTCCATTCCAGGAGTTTGGTCCGCGGGTTCATTTGTGCTGGAACTGTATTCCACGTACCAAAGAATAAGTCAAAACATGTTTCCATAAAAAACAATTATTATATAAACGCACAGACATACACAGCTGCAATATAAGTAGGCATCAGTCATGATTTCCCAGTGTTATCAACCTAATTTCCGTAGGCAATCACGAAAGAAGTGTTGAATGTCTAACGACGTACCTCATGGTCATCTCACTCAGAACCGGCTTGTGGTGGCACCTACTATTCTGTGTACAAACATAGCTCTCCCCACCGGTTTAAGGGATATGAGATCACAAAAACAAAGCTTAAATATTTACTTCATAGCAGAATTAAGCTGCCTGGTGGTTAGCACGATTTTAATTAAAATTTGTTATTACGTGAAGGTGTTTGTTCTTTGTATATTACGGTAATCATAATGTATATTAATGTGACAGCAATAATATTTGGGCCATCTATTCCTTCCACCCTTCGTACTACCATCTTAGAGAAATAAAATAATCGTAATTTTTATGAGCCAAGGGACCTACGGGAAACTTTCACCCTTACGTAGTTTTAAATATTGACGGTATTTTAAATAAGTGTAGTCATTGGGTTAAGGATGGTTGTGGTAATTAAAAGAAAACACCTTTAAAATGAACAGAACGCGGTGAAATAAAAATCATGAATTATGATACATTCTGTATATACATTTCCATATGTCCAAAGGTATGTTTTGCATTCGGAATGTATGTCCCAGCCTGTACGGTGGACAGAGATAATGGACTACTGCATTGGCCACTTTTATTATCTATGACGATGCTGTATAGAAATTATTCAGTTAATAAATACTTTAAAATAAATATAATGGTATTTGTAATAAGATAATATGAAAAGGGGTCTCTTACTCGTAATCAAAAAGCAGCCTCGTAAAGCACACATATGAAGCTGGATATCCATAAAGCCCTTTAACCCACGATAGTTTAAGGATAGTTACAGGTTTCTTTTACGTTGAAATTTTCAACAAATCGTATGTTTTACCTCAAAATCGATATTCAATGTCGGAAGCCGGTTAAAAAACTTCGCAGCAAGATATCAATTGTCCCCTAACGATTAGTATGTGTTGAGAAAAATGTATATTTAATTGAGAAGTAGTATATATGATTATTTAAAACGACAGAGCAGAAAAGTGGTACGCAAAATGTTTCATCTTAAAGGAATTTTTGTGATGATTCCAAAACTGGTCGTAGATTTAGGGAGTCTGTGATGTTTCCGAAGCTATGGAGAAATTAATATTGTGATTAATATTTCATTAACATTAACTCACCTGGTGCGTTTAGGTTAGAGTTGTTCGTGTGAAACGTTATCTTTTGCTCTTTAGTATTAGTCGAGTAAACTGAAATTTGCATGAAAATGGTATGAGACGAAGCGGCCATTTGGATCCACTTTAATAACTTTTCTGATGTCTAGAAAAGAATTTTTATTATTTCAAAAATCACCTTAACATTTCGACATTCCGTTATTTTCAAAGGCTAAAAAATACACCACAAAACTGGTAACAGAAGATACGAAAATGTGCTAAATTTCACCACTGATTAGAGATATGGTATATCTGTGTAGAATATGGCTCTCTAGCTTACCAGTGTTACGTGAATTCTATAAAAATTGTTCATCGGATACCCTGTATCTCGTCCATTGGTAGCAGTTTGAACTTGTCTCGTGATTGAGAATGTTGACAAGGTACAATGTATCTGATGAACAGTTTTTTATGACTGATGTAACACTGGTAAGCTAGAAAGCCATATTTATTTTATAGCGTTTGAAAATGACGGTATGTAGAAATGCATAAATTGATTTTAGAAATAATAAAAAGTTTGCTCAAGATATCAGAAAAGTTATTAAAGCTGACTGAACGTTATTTTTTAAATCAGTCAATCAACTGGATTTCAATATTGTGTAATAAATTCTCTTATTGATACGTGACACCATTTTGAAATTAGACAAATGAATAGGCCCCCATGAAACCCTATACCCTATTATGATCTTTAGTCATTATAAATTCTCAATTCGTGGTAGAAAAATATGCTGTGATGAAATTAAATGTTTGCAGCATTCGAAATAGGGATTTATTACAGGAATCCTAAAATAAAACTTCAGAAAGTTTGTATGGTATCTATGGTAGCAGCAAGAAATTATCAATGTTGTGCTGGTGTTATAAAGATGTCTTACCCATAAAAAATGGAATTGCCGTAATATCAATTTAGTTTAGGGTCGAAGAGTCTGTTGCTAGTGGTCAAGATCGATTTTGCTTTAATAACCGAGAGTCGCTATCACTTTAAAATGGCATTATAGGCTAAAATCGCGATTGTGTTACATTATATAACAATCCATAGATAAAATTTTGTCCTTATGAAAGTATTTATTAACTTTCTTACAGCGACATTGGTCACAAAGATAACTCGGCTATAACGTGGAACGGCCTTATTCCACGTAAGAAACGTACTTCTCAACACTGGTTAATAAGACAAATGTAAATCCGTGTATCTTACAGGTAACGTCATTTTCACCCTCAGTTAGCTACGAGATTTTCCAAGAATCTTTGATTTGTAGAACGAAATTTGTCATTGCAATATGGAAACATGACAAATTCTTCTCTTGCCCTTCCGTCCGCAATAGGTGTAGTATACTCCTCACTTCTTGTTACCATGGCGCATTCATACTAAGTAATGGTGACAATCACAGAACTCTTCAACAGTACACGTGATGTTAGTTTTCTTAACAATTTGTTACGAAGTGCACCAATTTTAGGACAGCTTGGCAGGTAAAACAAAAGTTTTAGCGCTGGAAGAAAATTTGAAAGTGATTCTTAAAATTAAGTATGGCATTAAAAATGTTGATGTGTGTTGTCAGTTCAGCCTCGTAAATTCCACAGTCCAAACGATTTGGAAGAACAAGGACAACAGTATGGATCTAAAATTACTCGGTTACGAAAAGCTGAACGGAGCGACACGGATGAAACGCTGCTTAAGTGGTTTAAGCAACAGAGCAGCATCAGTGTACCCATCAGTGCACCTGTCCGTTTGGTGAAAGCAGACGAGTTTGCCAAGAACTTAGAAGATGAAGATTGTGTGTGCCGCAGCGGCTGGATTGACAGATTCAAGCAACGTCACAGAATTACTTTGGCAAAGTGAGCGGTGAAGCTAACTGTGTGAACACTGAAACAATCCAACAAAGGATCATTACCGAGTGGCCTACAGTTCGTGAAGGATATGCAGAGAGTGACATCTTTAGCGCAGACGAGACTTGCATTTTCATTAAAATGGCACCTGACAAAAACCTGGAATTTAAGGGCGAAAAATGTATTGATGGCAAGTTATATAAAGAAGAAATAACAGTTCTGGTTTGTGATAACACGATATAACTGAGAAGAAAAAATTGCTCGACATAGGTAAATAAGAGAATCCTTGGTGTTTTAAGAATATAAAAAAATCTGCCAGTGCACTAGAGTGCTAATGAAAGTCCTGGATGACCTCCAAACTCTATGAAACTGAAGTAAGGCAGTGGGATCGGGAGCTTATAAGCCAGAAAAGGAAGATACTGGGTCTTGTTGAGAACTGGCCGGCACGTCCTACACACTCTGGTCTGCAGAATATTAAGCTTTTTCTTCCTGCAAATACGACAACCTTATTGCAGCCGTTGAACCAGGGAGTAATTAGGAGTCTGAAATACTACTATTGTAAACTCGTACTTCTGAAAATTTTACAATGCATTGAGAAAAAGCAGGATTATTCTGTTTCACTGATGGATGCGATCAGATGCGTAACCAAAGCTTGCAACCAGGTCACAAACCAAACCATCAAGAACTGTTTCCGTCTGCCCCCGAAATTGAAGACACGTTCGATGACACTGATGATCTGCCGCTATTGCCTTGCTGCCAGAAATTAACTGTGATATTATCAATCAGTGCGACTATGAAATGCATGTAACGACGAGTAATGACCTTGTTATAACCTAAGCACAAACTAAAGACGATATTGCAAATGAAGTGAAGAATCAGAGCCACAGTAACCATGAAGTAAGTGAGGGAGATGAAGAGGAAGAGGATAAGAAAGAAAGAAAGTACCTATCCCTACTTGGAGTGACGCTTCAGAAGCCATTAGAATCGTGCACATGTTCTATGAACCTAGGGGGATGGAGCAGCGAAATTTCAAATCAAATAATGAACATAGAACGTAATTTAGAAGGAGTGTATAGGGCAGACAGACAGCAGAGTAAAATTACTGATTACTCCACTCCTATGTAAAGAACTTTGGTAAGTATTCTACATACTGCTGCATACTCGTATACTGTATTCACGTAAGCTTAAGCGTGAATACTGTGTATAACATAAACAACGCGAAATAATTTTGTTCTTTTCCATTTGCCACCACAATAGCCTAAAAACACGAATATCGGCTACAACGACACTCGTATATAACAACATAACTTTCAAGGTCCTTTGAATGTTGCTATAGCCAGGATCCACCGGAATTTAACAACAAAAAATGGGAGGGAAATTAGTAACTACTGCTTTCAGCTGCGTAGCAGAACAATGGCCGCAATCTTAGTACCATATGTATGCGACAGCAACCACCTCCATCCTGTTAGAAGATCACACCTAGAACTGGTTTTCTAATGTAAACCAGATGTTTATACTTGAAATACAATGTTTGTGTCTCATTTAGTATCCACGCAAACAAGTTGTAAACATCCGATACCGTAAGGATTACTGGGAGTACGGTGTACCAACAATCCGCCAATCCGGAGCAGATACTTCCGGAAATCTTTGTTGTGTCAAACAGACTAATGATTTCGTCTTCAAAGTTTTTAACTCTAATACTTGTCTTTTGTATTAAGCTTTTAGTATAAAATTATAGATATTAATTAGTATTTCAAATTTATAACTTCGGCCAGTAATTGCGTGAAGCCGTTAGATACGCAACCTGCTACTGGTACCAGGTCTAGTGGCATACATTGCAGGACTATGGACGCAAGTAGTCAGACAAAAATCTTACCTTGGGAATGTTGGACAACAAAAAGTATTCAGAAGATACAACCAGATGAGACAACTACCGCTTCCTTTCCACACACGAAAACGGCCAATGGACACTCTGAAATGGAAAAAAACTGTAATTATGAGTGATACTGATAGCGAGGAGCAAATAAATGAGTGCAGCATGATTATGACGGCCACTCTTACAGTTGCCGTAACCACTTCGGAAAAATGATGTTGGGTAATTACTGTTTTTCTCGTTTGCAAGTATATGTCTGCAATGTCCGTACACACTGAAATCTCTTCACCACAGCACAGCAGCACTCAGCTAGAGGTGCCAAAACAAAATGGTTCAAAAATGGCTCTGAGCACTATGGGACTCAACTGCTGTGGTCATTAGTCCCCTAGAACTTAGAACTACTTAAACCTAACTAACCTAAGGACATCACACACATCCATGCCCGAGGCAGGATTCGAACCTGCGACCGTAGCAGTCGCACGGTTCCGGACTGCGCGCCTAGAACCGCGAGACCACCGCGGCCGGCAACAAAATGGTGCGCACCACCTACACTTTATCAGTGCGCTGTTTCAGTTTGCTTTAATCGGGTCCAGTGACATCTAGGGGCCCTGCAACGGCAACGAACGTGTGACGTCACACTAGTCGTCCTGTCTGCACACTTCGCGAACGCTGGGTTCTGTACTGGGCCCAAGGGAAATCAACATTCCATTGAAAAGGTACCCACTAAAGGTCTTAATTTTGTCGTGTACTATCCAGAACTTACATGCATTTAAACAAGTAATGTAGAATTACTAAACTCAACTGAATTAGTTACCCGCTCCTCGCCGGAGATGGCTGCTGGCACGTGTAAGATCTGCTGTAATGTACGTGCCACGGCTTATCTTTCTCCTGGGCCTCAGCTTCGGCGTAGCGGCGTACTACGGTTTCGTGGCGCAGGAATTGAGGTATTCACGAGGACTGCAGACGAGGAAAACAATAATTACTTAGCTTTACGTGATGACTGGGTGTTGTGTGATGTCCTTAGGTTAGTTAGGTTTAAGTAGTTCTACGTTCTAGGAGACTGATGACCATAGATGTTAAGTCCCATAGTACTCAGCGCCATTCACTTAGCTTTACTTTGCGGACTGATAATTATAACTCTTCGACATTTCTGTCTATTACAAAGCCACGCCGATCTACATGGCGTTTAACACTGACAGACGGAGAAAATTAGATGCACTGCCTCAGGCGCAATCTACACAGTTCATTTTATACTGTTTCGACGATAGCACAATTTCATCTGGGACCTTCCGATCTATTTTTGTTTGAGCTATTCGATGCATTGTCAACTGTTGCACATACTGCTCAACTATTAGGCAATACTAGATTGTCTTTACTGCCGCTTTCATTTTGCACTTAAAAGTCCGCAGTTTTCGCTCTTCTCAGTGCACGAAGACAATTAATTGGAGGAATGTGGCTGCCTGATTACCTTCTTCTTTTTTTTAGATGCTGTCATAGAAATCATTAAAATCATCATCTGATTGTAATGATGATCCGTGAATGTGTGTAAAATAAAAATCATTGTACAAGTATTTGGCAACGTTAACCTTTGAGAGGCGTCTTCATTGAAGTTTCTGGACTACAGCTCCTCGATGGAAGTAATGCAACACAATCATTCAAGCTCTTAAGCACTATGGGACTTAACATCTGAGGTCGTCAGTCCCCTAGACTCAGAACTACTTAAACCTAACTAACCTAAGGACATCAAACACATCCATGCCCGAGGCAGAAATCGAACCTGCAACCGTAGCAGCAGCGTGGTTACAAACTGAAGTGCCTAGAACCGCTCGGTCACAACGGCCGGAACACATTCATTACGCTACGTTTTATTTCTTCATTGTACGTTCTTAAGAATGTGTTCAGTCTTGCACCGCAAGAGGTCGGATTTCTCGTCGATTTGAATGAAAGATTCTGAAAAGGCATGACTAACAGCCGCTATGCAAAGAAATGAAGACGCAACACCATTACGGCAATATTAAACAGTTACGTATCATTCAAAGACGGAGGCTACAACAATTTCTGTAACTACAACAATTTCCTTTTTTTTTCAGCTGTTGCTGTACCCTGATTCACCAATATCCCAACAGAATAATATCAGGCCCGTAATTTTCCTATAGTTCTAATATTTCGCAGCTACATGTAGTGTAAAACTAACCGCCAACAGTTTATGTAAAACTAGTTCATGTTTATTTATGAAAATGTACTCTATAATTTCAACAATGAGAACGGAAAGCTGAACAAATGAAACAGAATTTCACGAGTTACACTACTTCTAATGAACGATACTTTGCCTCATAAACGACGGCACCCTCTTAATGTAGTGCTGACTCTTATTTCTGACCTATATATTGGAATTTTGGCTGCTACAAGACAGTTCATCGAAATTAGCCAAAAATAAGGGTCTTAAAAGAGCAGTCCGTGGTTTATGTGAGAATGTGGCATTTATTAGTTTTACAAAGGTTTAAGGGGGGTAGGACGTCAAACGGGCCAACTTGGAGCGGGAGAGGCAACACAGAACATTTTACAGTCCTGGAAACTGAAATAAGAACACCGTGAATTCATTGTCCCAGGAAGGGGAAGCTTTATTGACACATTCCTGGGGTCAGATACATCACATGATCACACTGACAGGCACATAGACACAGGCAACAGAGCATGCACAATGTCGGCACTAGTACAGTGTATATCCACCTTTCGCAGCAATGCAGACTGCTATTCTCCCATGGAGACGATCGTAGAGATGCTGGATGTAGTCCTGTGAAACGGCTTGCCATGCCATTTCCACCTGGCGCCTCAGTTGGACCAGCGTTCATGCTGGACGTGCAGACCGCGTGAGACGACGCTTCATCCAGTCCCAAACATGCTCAATGGGGGACAGATCCGGAGATCTTGCTGGCCAGGGTAGTTGACTTACACCTTCTAGAGCACGTTGGATGGCACGGGATACATGCGGACGTGCATTGTCCTGTTGGAACAGCAAGTTCCCTTGCCGGTCTAGGAATGGTAGAACGATGGGTTCGATGACGGTTTGGATGTACCGTGCACTATTCAGCGTCCCCTCGACGATCACCAGAGGTGTACGGCCAGTGTGGGAGATCGCTCCCCACACCATGATGCCGGGTGTTGGCCCTGTGTGCCTCGGTCGTATGCAGTCCTGATTGTGGCGCTCACCTGCACGGCGCCAAACACGCATACGACCATCATTGGCACCAAGGCAGAAGCGATTCTCATCGCTGAAGACGACACGTCTCCATTCGTCCCTCCATTCACGCCTGTCGCGACACCACTGGAAGCGGGCTGCACGATGTTGGGGCGTGAGTGGAAGACGGCCTAACGGTGTGCGGGACCGTAGCCCAGCTTCATGGAGACGGTTGCGAATGGTCCTCGCCGATACCCCAGGAGCAACAGTGTCCCTAATTTGCTGGGAAGTGGCGGTGCGGTCCTCTGCGGCACTGCGTATGATCCTACGGTCTTGGCGAGCATCCGTACGTCGCTGCGGTCCGGTCCCAGGTCGACGGGCACGTGCACCTTCCGCCGACCACTGGCGACAACATCGATGTACTGTGGAGACCTCACGCCCCACGTGTTGAGCAATTCGGCGGTACGTCCACCCGGCCTCCCGCATGCCCACTATACGCCCTCGCTCAAAGTCCGTCAACTGCACGTACGGTTCACGTCCACGGTGTCGCGGCATGCTACCATTGTTAAAGACTGCGATGGAGCTCCGTATGCCACGGCAAACTGGCTGACACTGACGGCGGCGGTGCACAAATGCTGCGCAGCTAGCGCCATTCGACGGCCAACACCGCGGTTCCTTGTGTGTCCGCTGTGCCGTGCATGTGATCATTGCTTGTACAGCCCTCTCGCAGTGTCCGGAGCAAGTATGGTGGGTCTGACACACCGGTGTCAATGTGTTCTTTTTTCCATTTCCAGGAGTGTATTTTCTACTGTCTATACTTTTACAAATAAATTCATAAAACTTTGTCAGCATGATCAGGAAGGATTCAGGATTCACACTCATAGCAGTGGAAGTGCAAAAATATAGCAAAAATAAAAAAAAGTTTAGATATGAAATTTCATCATTTTTTTCACTTACTGTTGGCTGCATTTGTTGCTATAGGTACATTTTTCTTCACAAGTAAGAGAGATTCCTTAGTGAATTTTGCACAACATACAAACCATACTTACGGGTGTATGAAACTCTAGAATGTTTAAAATCTATTAAAAATTGAGTTAATTAACTTCAAAATTAGATTTTTTTCTAAACGTTAAGTTTAAAACGTAACAGCTCATTCATTTTTTCGTAAATTTAATAGATTCTAGAGTTTCAGACACCTGTAAGTATGGTTTATACGCTGTGCAAAATTCATCGAACAGTCTCTCTTACTTATGAAGAAAAGTGTACCTATAGTAACAAATGCAGCCAATAGTAAGTGAAAAAATGATGAAATTTCACGTGTAAAAAAATTATTTTGCTATGTTTTCTGGTCATGCTGACAAAGTTTTATGAATTTACTTGTAAAAGTATAGACAGTGGAAATTAAAATGTCCTGTGGTGCCTCTCCTGCTCCAAGTCAACCCGTTTGACTTCCTACCCCCCTCCCCCTCCCCCCCCCCCCCTCCACCCTTGAAAGGACTCCAATATTGCTTCATGGAGGAAACCGAATAATATTAATAGTTGGAAGGAAGTAAAATAGAGAAAAATGTTTAAATCATTCTCATGTACGGATGCAGTTAGCCTACGAATGCTCCACGTTACTTGTCGCCCCCCTCGCCCTCGCTCCCATCCCCTCCTCCCCCACCCGCCCAAGGGAGTTAACAGAACTTTCTTATGTGCGTTGTGAATACGGGCCCCAAACTGTTGAGATACTTTTTTCTTTCCTTCTTGTACTGCAATTTTACTCTCTCACTGTGTCTTTCCTCCGACTTATTCTCCAGGGAAAATTTCCTGCTGACAATCTAGCTCGATCCTAAGGTGTCGATTCTGGCTTCTCCCACTTTGTTTGTTTCCTTATTGTGCCTCACATATTTCAGTTACCTTCGATTCCTTGATCTGGATTTGAGCTCCTCCTTCAAATTCTTTCATACATTCTGCGGGTCGTATGGGAATGGTCCCCCAATACTGAGTTATGGTAGACACTTCATTTTGAGTGGTCGTCAGCGTCCGCCCGCACGGTGGTAACCCCGTGATCACGTAGGAGTCGCAAATACTCGTGCTGCCATCCCCCTCCTCTCCCCTCCCCCTCCTCCTCATGGCTAGGAGTACGAACCCACTGCTATCAGTTTTGGTGAACTGGCATTCCGGACACTGGCCCGGTAGTCGGCGTCATGGCAGATATTTGGCGCCATGAAACGACCAGAGTCACAAGCCAGTGACCGAGAGGGCCAGTCTGTTCAGTGCCGATCGTTGCGACTCTAGAAACTTCGCCTCCTGGATATGTCATTGGGAGAAAGCTAAACCAAGCTATTTGCAGACACATACTATCCTAAGCTCCTGTTTTGCACCCAGACAGATGGAGGGTCCTCTCTGCCACGTCATTGATCATCGTGGAGAATACTGAAAACGTAAGGGCCAAAATACTTACTTTAACTAATAACGAAAGGTTTTCTTCTTGATTAAGACAATGAATCATACGCAGTTGGGAGGGGGGAGACATTACTGTTCTTTTAAAAACATGGTCATGTACCTGTTACCATAACGCCGAATAAGAAGCTTAACGTGGTACGGGGATCAATTTTTCACCGGGACGTAACACTGCAGGCGTTGAAGAACTACGTGAACACTGACAAATGGCTCTGAGCACTATGGGACTTAAGAGCTATGGTCATCAGTCCCCTAGAACTTAGAACTACTTAAACCTAACTAGCCTAAGGACGTCACACCACGCCCAGTCATCACGAGGCAGAGAACCCGGGCGCGGGAAGCGAGAACGATACCGCACGACCACACTTTGACAGGCAAGGGATCCACTTCATACGTCGTGTACAGTGAAGACACCCAGACAACGACATAGAAACCGACTCACTTATCCTCGCATTTGTGGGGGATTCGCCACCAGAAAAGTTAAAAATTTTGTGTTAGCGTTGGAATGTGCAGCTGTATTTCCCACCTTTGATGTGATGTTTCAAATGTCAGCGCTTCGGGCATATGTCTTCGCGGTGTACGTACGATTCGATTTGTAGAGACTGTGGCCAACTACTTCATGAAAATTCACCTTGTACGCTCCCGCCAGTCTGTGTCAATTGCAGGAACGTCCACCCTCCCCTATCCCGAAGTATGCTAACATAAGAAACGCAAAATCCACGAATTCAAGGTCATAGAACGCCTCTCGTATTCTGAAGCTCAGAAAAAATACGTTCGTTCGTATTCAGTCTCAACTATATCGACCTTTGCGACTTCTACGGCCAGGTCGTCAGCAGTACGTAGTACATTTATCACAAGCCCGATACCAGTCCGTGGCTAAAGGAGTTTGGGTCCCAAGGTTGTCCATTCTTCTTCTGTTCCTATGCCTATAGCGGATAAGCTATCACAAGAATCTCAACCACCAAAATTTGTGAAATAAGAATAAGAAGAAGGCATTTGGGAGTAGGTTACCCAGGAGATGCAAAATCTTCCCCACCACGTCGTCAGACTCCAAGCCAATGTTCCTTCATGTTGTAACCCCCGCCCCCCAAATGGTGATAGACAATGCTACTGGGACATGAACTGCTCTCCTCCACTCCTAAGGCATTGTCACTTTGATCCTTCAAATACACTGAAATAGCTGTTACTTTCGCCCGCGGGAACGCCAACTATTTTCCTCTTGTTCTGCGATCTATGTTGCTCTCCAGGAAACACACTCTTTCGATGACTCTTAGAGGTTTCTGAATATTCCGTCGGTACCGTATCCCCCCCCCCCCCCCGTGTTATCATCTCGAGGGGTATATGCAATTATGCAATGGTTCCGACTTGTCGACAGAGTGCGAATTCTTTTTCATAACAACAACAAGAATGCAAGTAAAAACAGCCCAGCGATCACAGTTTGTAACCTTTATTTACTTGCATTTAGGGAACTTACTTGTGTTGAGATTACAACCTTAATATAACAACTCCCACCCACCCCGCAACCCCCTTTTCTCCTAGTAAGGGACTTCAGTGCGCGCCACCCGCTGTTTGGAAGTACCACTTCGACTTATATGGACCATGTGATTTATCTGTGTCTCCTCAATGATGGTAGACCCTACACCCGTACACTTCAGCGCCATCCCTGGCACCTTTTCGGCTATCGACCATATGAGCCACTCCTTAACCTCGTGGCTTCGTCACAGTGGTCGATAGACGACTATCGCTATGGCAATGACCACCTTACGGTGGTGCTGTCACTGCTCGACGGACCAGTAAGCACGTTCTCCTTGATAAATTCTAATCCGCAGAAGAATATCTATTTATCCAATACGTTAAAGTTGGTGAATAGCAACAAGTAAATTCGCATCTGTATTTTAAAAAATTAATAAAATATTGTAAATAGTAAGCATGCAACCGTGTTTAGAAATGAATGTGGAAATATAACGTAAAATGACTCATTGAACACCGTTACGATTAATCGTACAAATGTGACATAGAGCATAATACTAATTAACCCGCTTCATTTTCCTACAACGCACTCTCCCACAACACGTACTCCGGAGTTCCCAGACTCCCTCAAGCGAAACCACCATTCGTTTTTCTTTTGATTATACACAGATACTAGCGAACTCGGCATGCTTCGCAATTGCTAAATTATGTATGGGCGTTGAATATACTTCCTAAGTTCCTTCTGCCTCCTGTCTTTGTTCATGGCCTTCTTCACGCTCCCTTTGTCCATCTCCTCCTCTCCTTAACCTCCATCTTCTGCCTCCCCCTTTAAAACCGATTCCTTTTTCCCCCTCCCTATTTCGACCTCCTCATACCCATTTCTCTGACCTTAAACCGCCTTCATTGTTATTACAAATTCAGATTACGTAGTAATATTGTAATCATCAGACGATATACCAAAAACACAACTTTCCTGTTTTCTGTGAAAAGCGACAGAGAGGAAGAAAATAAAACAGAACATTGAGCGATTACAATTTTTGTTTAAATTATCTGTAATGAGAAAGATTATTTATGGGAGAAACAATTTTTCCAATTGTTTAAATGCCGGGATATCGAAGTTAAAATTGACTGCAAGAGAGAAAACAAAACCCCACATTTTCACAGCACAGAACAGCAGTTTTTTTTCGCGCAGTGAGTTTTAAAAGAAAATCTCTGTATTATTGTTTAAAAAAATTAGTGACGTATATTCCTCTACCCCCCCATGAACCACGGACCTTGCCGCTTGTGGGGAGGCTTGCGTGCCTCAGCGACACAGATAGCCGCACCGTAGGTGCAACCACAACGGAGGGGTATCTGTTGAGAGGACAGACAAAGGTGTGGTTCCTGAAGAGGGGCAGCAGCCTTTTCAGTAGTTGCAGGGGGAACAGTCTGGATGACTGACTGATCTGGCCTTGTAACACTAACCAAAACGGCCTTGCTGTGCTGGTACTGCGATCTGCTGAAAGCAAGGGGAAACTACAGCCGTAATTTTTCCCGAGGGCATGCAGCTTTACTGTATGATTAAAGATAAGAGGGTAGACCACATAACTAATGAGGAGGTATTGAATAGAACTGGGGAGAATAGGAGTTTGTGGCACAACTTGACTAAAAGAAGGGTTCGGTTGGTAGTACATGTTCTGTGGCATCAAGGGATCACCAATTTAGTACTGGAGGGCAGCGTGGAGCGTACAAATCGTAGAGAGATGAGTGCACTAAGCAGATTCACAAGGAGTAGGCTGCAGTAGATACTGAGAAATGAAGAAGCTTGCACAGGATAGAGTAGCATGCAGAGCTGAATCAAACCAGTCTCAGAACTGAAGACCACAACAACAACAACAACAACAACAACATGCCTCTAAATGTTAAAAGAGTAAACTGCATCGGTAAATGACCTACGCGCGATGTTTACGTACGATGGAACTCTACTAGTTGCGAGGAGTAGCCAAAGGCTACAAATGGTCCACTCAAAAAAATAATTTCCTCTAGTTGTCGTACAGTTAGCGCTACTTTGTCATATTCTCTTAGCAACAGTACATTAGAATTTGGGTTCGTAAAGCGGGATGCCTTCGAAAACTTTGCCCAAGGTAAGAGGCGTGCGTCTTTGTTCGCCCCCTTTTTTTTTATCTCCCCATCCGTCCACGGGAATGGCGACGGCGATAAGACCGAGTCGTTTCTGCTCATCTGCGTCACGCGTTTCAAGCGAGGACGGGCGGCGCGTCATTCTGAAAGGCTGGCGAGTAGATAATTTCGCGGTTCCCACGAATAAAGGAGGCACGGGCGAGGAAAAAGGATCCCGGCCGCGCCACGACGGGAAGACAACAGAAAACAGTTTCTGAGCCGCCGCCGAAAGTGTTTTGCACGGCTTGACGGCGTTCATTGAGAGAACTCGTCGCCCGCCGCTGCACTGGCGTTCTGCTATTTTTGTCGTCTGTTTTTGTCTTCGAAAATAACCGCGCGATTCGGGCGACGCTTTTCGCGGCCGCATTGTTACGTAAGCGGGACGCTAATGCGCCCGCCGGCGGAGTATTGCCCGTCGGGACTGGGGGGACGTGGCGGCCAGCGGCGTCCTCAAGGCGGCCGTCCAGGGGGGCCGGAGGCGCGCTGGAGGCGGAGGCGCACCGCGGACCACTGTGTCTACGCGGAACTGCGCGGAAATGCTGAGTAGATGAGCCTGAGGACAAGATCTAGGACACAACACGGGTCGAAATTTGACATAATATTACTCTACTGGCCATTACCATCGCTACGCCACGAAGATGACGTACTTCAGACGCGAAATTCACCCACAGGAATTAGATGCTGTGATATGCAAATGATTAAATTTTCAGAGCATTCACACAAGGTTGGCGCCGGTGGCGACACCTACAACGTGCTGACATGAGGAAAGTTTCCAAACGATTTCTCATACACAAACAGCAGTTGACCGGCGTTGCCTGGTGAAACATTCTTGTGATGCCTCGTGTAAGGAGAAGAAATGCGTACCATCACATTTCCGACTTTGATAAAGGTCGGATTGTAGCCTGTCGCGATTGCGGTTTATCGTATCGCGACATTGCTGCTCGCGTTGGTCGACATCCAATGACTGTTAGCAGAATTGGAATCGGTGGGTTCAGGAGGGTAATACAAGCCTCGTATCACTAGCAGTCGAGATGACAGGAATCTTATCCGCATGGTTGTAACGGATCGTGCAGCCACGTCTCGATCCCTGAGTCAACAGATGGGGACGTTTGCAAGACTACAACCATCTGCACCAACATTTCGAATACGTTTGCAGCAGCATGGTCTATCAGCTCGGAGACCATGGCTGCGATTGTCCTTGACACTGTTTCACAGGCAGAAGCGCCTGCGATGCGATGGTGTACTCAACGACGAACCTGGGTGCACGAATGGCAAAACGTCATTTTTTCGGATGAATCCCGATTCTGTTTACAGCATCACGATGGTCGCATCCGTGTTTGGCGACATCGCGGTGAACGCACATTGGAAGCGTGTATTCGTCATCGCCATACTGGCGTATCACCCACCGTGATAGTATGGTGTGCCATTCGTTACACGTTTCGGTCACCATTTGTTCGCATTGACGGCAGTTGGAACAGTGGAAGTTATATTTCAGATGTGTTACGACCCGTGGCTCTAGTCTTCATTCTGTCCCTGCAAAACCCTACATTTCAGCATGATAATTCACGACCCCGTGTTGCAGGTCCTGTACGGGCCTTTCTGGATACAGCAAAGTTTGACTGCTGCCCTGGCCAGCACATTCTCCAGATCTCTCACCAATTGAAAACGTCTGGTCAATGGTAGCCGAGCAACTGGCTCGTCACAATACACCTGTCACTACTCTTGATGAACTTTGGTATCGTGTTGAAGCTGCATGGGCAGCTGTATCTGTACACGCCATTCGAGCTCTGTTTGATTCAATGCCCAGGCGTATCAAGGCCGTTATTACGGTCAGAGGTGGTTGTTATGGGTACTGATTTATCAGGATCTATGCATCCAAATTGGGTGAAAATGTAATCACATGTCAGTTCTAGTATAATAAATTTGTCAATGAATACGCGCTTATCATCTGCATTTGTTCTTGGTGTAGCAATTTTAATGGCCCGTAGTGTATAATCGATAAGCAGGTCTGAGCCTCCCATGCAGTCACTCGTTGACCCTTCTGGTATGGCAGATGAAGATAGCAAAACAAAAACCTAAATTTTAAATTTTGTATTTAAGGAGTCTATCGTACAAGAGAATCGTACAAATATTCCATCGTTTGACCATCGAACAAATGCTGTATGGATGACGTAGTAATAAGCATCTCTGCGTAGAAAAACAACTGAAGGAGTTGAAAACAAGTAAATCACAAGGTCCGGATGGAATCCCAGTTCGGTTTTACTTTGACTCCTTACTTAGCTTGCATTTATCGCCAATTTCTCCCAGAATATCCCAAGCGACAACAAGTGACATCTGTATATAAGAGTAAAAGAATGTGTCCGCAGAATCACCGACCACTATCCCTAATATTGGTTTGCTGCATATTCTTGGAACCTATTCTCTGTTCGAATGTAATAAATCTTCTTGAGACCGAGAAGCTTTTGTCAACGTATCATCACGGTTTTAGAAAGCATCGCTCATGTGAAACTCAGTTCACCCTTTTCTCACATCATATACTGCGAACTATTGACGAAGGGCACCAGGCATTTTTTAGATTTCCACATAGCATTTGCACGGTGCCTCACTGTACACGGTTCCCGAAGCTACGAGACTACACAACAGATATGTGAGATAGTCGAAGGCTTCTTAATTAAAAGAACACAGTATAGTTTCCTCGACGGCATGTACTCATCAGAGACAAGGGTATCTTCAGGAGCACCCCAGGGAAGTGTGACTGGGACGTTGTTTTGCGTACATATATAAATCATCTGTCAGACAGGGTGCCCAGAAATCTCGGTTGTTTCCCGAGGATGCTGCTGGTGCTGCGGTGTACTGGGAGGTGACGTTGAGTGACCCCAGGGTGATAAAAGGTGACTTAGACAAGATTTGTAGTTGATGTGATGAATGGTAGCTAGCTTTAAATGTAGAAAAATGGGAGTTAATGCGGATGAGTGGGAAAACAAACCCGTAATGTTCGGTTTAGTATGCTGCTTTTTGCAATCGCTTCGATCAAATGTATGGGCTTAACGTTGCAAAGCGGTATTAAAGGGAATGAGCATGTGAGGATTGTGGTAGCCTGCGAGTGATCGACTTTCCTTTATTGGGAGAATTTTAGGAAAGCGTGTTTATCTGTGGAGGACCCGCCGATTATATGACGCGCGTGAGACCTTGCCGCTCGAGTGTTTGTTATTCGCACCTGAACGTATTAAGGGAAGACATCGATGCACTTCAGAGGCGAACTGCTGGACTTTTTACCTGTGGGTTCGAGCAACATGTAACTGTTGCAGAGATGCTTCGGAAACTCAAATGGAAATCCCTGGAGCGAACACTACTGAGAAAATTTAGAGAACCGGAATCTGAAGGTGATTGCAGAATGATTCTACTGGCACCGATATACAGTTCGTGCATAGACCACGAATATAAGATACGAGAAATGACGGCTTCGATCTATTTGCGAATGGAGCAGGAAAGGAAATGACTAGTTGAGGTAAGGTGGCATGCGGAGCCTGTATGTAGATTCAGATGTGGTACAGGAAGCAACTAATTGTCCTACCATACAGGCTGTCCGTGTGGGACGTGCAATTCTCTATTTCCTCTTTGCGCCTGGCAGTTTTAACACACTCACCCCACCGAATACGCACGTACCACTGGTAATTCATGCTAGAGCCTTCCATCGGGTGGCATGTACCACCGGTGGCTCAAATCAACTCTACCAATTAAGCTGCCAGCAACACGCTTAGTGTCCTGCATTACCTATCAGGCAGGCGGAACAAATAGCAATGAATACACATTCGTGTGACCATTCAAGGAAAAAGCTTTCTTAATAAATGAACTGTCCTATAATTAGCGATTAATTTAGCGAAAAATTAGAAAATAGACTTGCTCCATTTTCAAAACAAAACAACACTAAAATATTAAAATAATAGCCTAGAGCAGTGATCGTCCAGCTGCGGCCAGAATCAAGTATTTGTGCAACCTGTTGTTCTCAGTTAGTTTTATAATAATATGCTTTTAGCAACTAACAGCCAAATCCAAAAACGTAGAGCGGTTCTAGGCGCTACAGTCGGGAACCGCGCGACCGCTACGGTCGCAGGTTCGAATCCTGCCTCGGGCATGGATGTGTGTGCTGTCCTTAGGTTAGTTAGGTTTAAGTAGTTCTAAGTTCTAGGGGACTGATGACCTTAGACGTTAACTCCCATAGTGCTCAGAGCCGTTTGAACCAGTTTTGCCAAAAACGTAAACTAACGTAAGAATTTCTAAATATTGTAAGTATCCTGCACAGTAACAAACAAAAATACTGACAGAGGCAGTAACATTTTATGATGTGCTTAATTTTAATTGACGCTGATGAATTCTGCCTTGAGCTAAGTGCAGATGAGTTGGCCTTTACTTAAGGGGCAGAGGGGTACGTAGCATGGGCGCTAAGTGGTTAGAGGATGTGAGAGGGAAATGTTTTGTTGTTTGTTTACCAGTGCTGACACCTAAACCTAATTCATGTTCATAACACAAAAAAGGGGCAGGAAAATAAGTAGATTATCATGAAAATTCAAGCACATGTAAGTCTGTATCTAACGTCCACTGTTGTAATCAAGAAAGTGACTACAATAAGTAAATAAATAAAGTACTGACACCTTATGGGCGTCTGCGAGTCGTACAGATCAGCTGCTATGATATGAATTTTGACACTGAAGTAATATGGATTGGTGAATGAGCATTATAAAGACGGTCAACTTCAAACACTGTAAACATTTGTAGCAACTCTGTTGTAATACAACGCAATGTGTAGAAGAAGAAGGGCATTTGAAACATTTAATGAGCATTTGTCATCGTGTTTCATATTGCATAATGAATTTAAATGTAAGTGCAATTATTGCTATAATCAATTAATTATCTTCTGACATAGACAATTCACCAACACTTCATCAAGCCATTATAATGTCACAGTTATGGGGTCGCTGAAGGTGGCAGGAATCTCAAACAGAGAACAGTCATCACGAATGTTGCCAACTTTTAATGATCAGTACTTGTAGCTTACCAGTTAATAACAACATCGATACGTATGCATCCCAAAGTCCCCCCTCACTATTTCAGTATTGCATCTTCTGCATAAACGTGGACTGAGGTGAGATTGTGGAGGGAGGTGTGCCATGGTAGTCTCTGCAGTTATGCAAAGGAACTGTGCCACAGTGGCGTAGTGGTTAGCGCATCTGCCTAGTGAGCGGGAGACATAGGTTCGAATCCTGGTGTTGGTGCACAATTTTCACCTCAGTCTGCTTCTATACACCACATTTGCTTAAGACTCGAAAAGGGTTCTGGAGCCAGATACGCACATCGAAAGAAGGTTTGCATCAACCCGATTTCCAGAACTCCTGAAGATAGACGTTGACTGTGGATATTGTATCAGAGACACAATCTCTTTGTCTATTCAGAGATGTCCCAAAACCCGCCCAAACGTGTGAACAACCATACATGAACAGCAAGTATCAGACGGATGGGATCCGACAGCCGATCACTTCTTGTCATTCCACCAGGATGGAGGTACACGGCTCGTGTTGTCTGTAGGTCGGCCACGGTCAATACCGCAGTTCGATCGCGTCCGCATTGTCACTTTGTGCCAGGAAGGGTTCTCAACTAGGGAAGTGTCGAGGCGGGAGTGAAGTAAAGCGATGTTGTTCGGACATGGAGGAGATACAGAGAGACAGGAACTGTCGATGTCATGCTTCGCTCAGGCCACACAAGGACTACTACTGCAGTGGATAACCACTACCTACGGATTATGGCTCGGAGCAACCCTGACAGCAACGCCATCTTGTTGAATAATGCTTTTCGTGCAGCCACAGGACTTCTTGTTATGACACAAACTGTGCGCTATAGGCTGCAAGCTGTCCAACTTCACTTGCGACGTCCATGGCGAGGTCCATCTTTGCGACCACGACACCATGCAGCGCGGTACAGATGGGCCCAACAACATGCCAAATGGACAGCTCAGGATTGGCATTACATTCTCTTCACCGATGTGTGTCGTATTTGCCTTCAACCAGTCAATAGTCGGAGACGTGTTGGGAGAGAACCCGGTCAGGCTAAATGCCTTAGACACACTGTCCGGCGAGTGCAACAAGGTAGAGGTTCTTTGCTGTTTTGGGGGGGGGGGGGGGGGGAGGGCATTATGTGGGGCCGACGTACGTCGCTGATGATAATGGAAGGTACCGTAAAGGCTGTACGATACGTGAATGCCATCCTCCGATCGATAGTGCAACCATATCAGCAGCGTACTGGCGAGGCATTCGTCTTTATGGACGACGATTCGCGTTCCCATCGTGCACATCTTGTGAACGACTTTCTTCAGGATAACGATATCGCTCGACTAGCCAGCATGCTCTCCAGACATGAACCCTATCGAACATGCCCGCGATATATTGAAAAGGTCTGTTTATTGACGACGTGACCCACCAACCACTGTGAGGGATCTACGCCGAATCGCCGGTGGAGGGGGGGGGGGGGGACAATCTGTACCAACAGTGCCTTGATGAACTTGTGGATAGTATGCCACGACGAATACAGGTATGCATCAGTGCAAGAGGATGTGCTACTGCGCATTAGAGGTACCAGTGTGTCCAGCCTTCTGGACCACCAACTCTAAAGGTCTCGCTGTATTGTGGTACAAGACGCACTGTGTGGTTTTCATGAGCAATAAAAAGCGCGGAAATGATATTTATGTTGATCTATATTCCAATTTTCTGTACAGGTTGCGAAACTCTCTGAACCTAGGGGATGCACATTTTTTTTTATATTTGTAGATGAATTTCATTTTAGATTTGCCTTAATTCTGTTCAAATTTTATTAGTTCAGTTAACCATTCATCTACGAAGTCTAATATGTATGGAAGCATTATTATTATTATTATTATGTGAAGTCTCGTGGTATTCTGGTACATCACATAGCTGGAAACAGAAACGTCGCGAGATCGAATCTAGCTTATACCTCGAAATACTTCTGTCTGTCTTTACCATGGGTTTCACGTCTCAGTTACGTGTAGGTGCGCCTGGAACGTATGTGACGTCTTCGAACGGTATGAGGGAAGTGAGGAACTAATAAACATGCCCTTCAAAATCGCTGTCATCACCGCCGTCGTTTAAAGAGCTGTGTTATGAAAGTCAAAGCCGCGCCGCCCTCTGCTGGACCCGCGGCGTGGCCCGGCGGCTGTGTGCGCCGCTGCTCGCCGTATCGAGCGGCGCGCCTCCCGCGGCACACGCCGGAACGACGCGCCGCCCACTGCAATAATCCGTTACCGCGGCCCCCAGCACCCGGCAACCAGCACTGCACCACTCGTATGTCCTGTGGCAACGGAGTTCGCCGCTCTGGGAAACTAATTATGCAGCACACATATTACGCAGTGAAACAAAGACACCGCACAAACCGGGTCAGACAGCCCCGAAGCGGGCTGTGCTACAGAACCTCGAAACACTCCACACACCCACCAAGACTTCAGTTTTCTGAGTGAAATATCATCTTACAGCAGCATTAAAACTGGTGGTGCCCCATCATGCCTGTACCACATTCTCCAGCCATGCGTCGTGCTGGAAAGAAATGCTTCTGAACTTTAATTTTACTCTTAGTATCGGTTGAGATATTATGTCAAGCACATTACCTGGTTGAGCTTCTCTCTTGGCTGACGCAGGTTGCAACCATCTGCTGCCAGACGGTTCCGAACTGGGGCATGCGACATGGCGGTGTGTAACGCAACGACGTCGGCGTGTGAGAAACAGACCGCTGTAATCCAATTTCTATGCGCCGAAAACGTGCCTCTAATTGAAACCCGTAGAATAATGAAAGCTGTGTACAGAGATGATGTCAGACCTCATACGAGAGCTGCGACATCTGCAAGAATCCGACACCTTGCACTCATTGTCATCGATCGTCCTGCATATCCCCCCGACTTGGCCGGTCCCATTTTCATCTGATTTCAAAGCTTAAAGAATACCTTCGAGGACTTCACTTTGATAGTGATGAAGCTGTGTAAGCAGACGTGAGATTGTGGCTCTGTCACTGAAGTTAAACGTTATACATTGACAGTACCAACAAACTGGACTCCCGTTAGGAGAAATGTGTTGGTTGCCACGGTGACTCCGTTGAGAAATGCACATGTAACAAGAAGAATAAGGACGTAAAATATTAATAAAGTTTTGTTTTACTTAAAAAGCTTTGCAGAGTTTCAACATAAAAAATTAGGAGACATTACTTTTCAGCACCCTCTCGTATGTTACTAAGCCATTTCCCCTGAACCTGCAAGAGCTTCCAGGGGCAATGAAATTTCATTATTTCGAGCGATTATTCACCAAATTTAAAATGCTCCCATAATCTACTCATTAAAAGGTATAATCTCATTTTAAAATTTCAGCACGACGAGAAAAGATCCACCATTAGAAACTGTGTGTCTTGCAGCGAAACTGATGGCGCGCGAGTACACGGACTTTATTCATCCAGTGTTTGAGACTGACTCCACTCAGCGGCTTGCAACAAACTTTACGGGGATGAGTTTAAGCTTTTAAGAAACTTTGTATCCCTGAAAATGCCCAAAAATTTTTAAAAAAGTTTATCACTTACTACATTTTCGCTGTTCATGCAGTAAAGCTTCAGAATCAGGTATGACGTTTTAAATTACACTCCTGGAAATTGAAATAAGAACACCGTGAATTCATTGTCCCAGGAAGGGGAAATTTTATTGACACATTCCTGGGGTCAGATACATCACATGATCACACTGACAGAACCACAGGCACATAGACACAGGCAACAGAGCATGCACAATGTCGGCACTAGTACAGTGTATATCCACCTTTCGCAGCAATGCAGGCTGCTATTCTCCCATGGAGACGATCGTAGAGATGCTGGATGTAGTCCTGTGGAACGGCTTGCCATGCCATTTCCACCTGGCGCCTCAGTTGGACCAGCGTTCGTGCTGGACGTGCAGACCGCGTGAGACGACGTTTCATCCAGTCCCAAACATGCTCAATGGGGGACAGATCCGGAGATCTTGCTGGCCAGGGTAGTTGACTTACACCTTCTAGAGCACGTTGGGTGGCACGGGATACATGCGGACGTGCATTGTCCTGTTGGAACAGCAAGTTCCCTTGCCGGTCTAGGAATGGTAGAACGATGGGTTCGATGACGGTTTGGATGTACCGTGCACTATTCAGTGTCCCCTCGACGATCACCAGAGGTGTACGGCCAGTGTAGGAGATCGCTCCCCACACCATGATGCCGGGTGTTGGCCCTGTGTGCCTCGGTCGTATGCAGTCCTGATTGTGGCGCTCACCTGCACGGCGCCAAACACGCATACGACCATCATTGGCACCAAGGCAGAAGCGACTCTCATCGCTGAAGACGACACGTCTCCATTCGTCCCTCCATTCACGCCTGCCGCGACACCACTGGAGGTGGGCTGTCCGATGTTGGGGCGTGAGCGGAAGACGGCCTAACGGTGTGCGGGACCGTAGCCCAGCTTCATGGAGACCGTTGCGAATGGTCCTCGCCGATACCCCAGGAGCAACAGTGTCCCTAATTTGCTGGGAAGTGGCGGTGCGGTCCCCTACGGCACTGCGTAAGATCCTACGGTCTTGGCGTGCATCCGTGCGTCGCTGCGGTCCGGTCCCAGGTCGACGGGCACGTGCACCTTCCGCCGACCACTGGCGACAACATCGATGTACTGTGGAGACCTCACGCCGCCCCACGTGTTGAGCAATTCGGCGGTACGTCCACCCGGCCTCCCGCATGCCCACTATACGCCCTCGCTCAAAGTCCGTCAACTGCACGTACGGTTCACGTCCACGCTGTCGCGGCATGCTACCAGTGTTAAAGACTGCGCTGGAGCTCCGTATGCCACGGCAAACTGGCTGATACTGACGGCGGCGGTGCACAAATGCTGCGCAGCTAGCGCCATTCGACGGCCGACACAACGGTTCCTGGTGTGTCCGCTGTGCCGTGCGTGTGATCATTGCTTGTACAGCCCTCTCGCAGTGTCCGGAGCAAGTATGGTGGATCTGACACACCGGTGTCAATGTGTTCTTTTTTTCATTTCCAGGAGTGTATTACTTCTTCACTACCGACTCTATTTGCAATACCATTTGCATACGGTATCCACATATATCACCGAAAATCCCAGTACAGCTGATACTGCACGACAGATATGACGTCGTTAACATTGAGATGAAGGAAAATCTTTCTATGCTTGAAATGGAGCCCAAATTACTTATACAGTATTCATCCAGTGCTTCACAATGAGAGCACTTAGCGATTTCCAACAAATCTTAAGAATAATTTCAGACGTTTTCTAAACTTTTCTCTCGCGTACATGCTCAGCGTCAAATATTTAACACGTAAACTCATTTGCAAGGTAATCGGACGTTAGAAGCTGCTTTATGCACAGGAATTCGATTCTTTTAAGAATCTAGGGTTCACTTGGCTGTGATAGAGACCAATGCCGCTGCTAACCATCAAAAAGGCTGCACCAGTAATGGTTCAAATGGCTCTCAGCACTATGGGACTTAACATCTTTGGTCATCAGTCCCCTAGAACTTAGACTTCTTAAAACTAACTAACCTAAGGACATGACACACATCCATGCCCGAGGCAGGATTCGAACCCGCGACCGTAACGGTCACGAGGTTGCAGACTGAAGTGCTAGAACCGCACGGCCACACCGGCCGGCTGCACCAATAATGACAAAAAATAACTAAGTTTTGTGTATTCTGTGTGTACAGTAAATTCGGACGAATACATAATTCGAAGTGTAGGTGATTTAGGGCTACACAGGATTCGATGTTTAGTACATAGAGCCGCCAACAATGGCGCCAGCTACGAAGCGCTTAACTCAGCTGTGCATCGAGTCGATCTGAGCTGGGCTGACACGTGCAAGTCCGTCGTTCCTTACTGTTTATCTGTTGCCGCTGCAATAGTTCAATTCTTTTATCTTGGCGGTTCGCGCATGCCCGCCCAGACGCGTGAATTGCTGCGTTGCCAGTTGCACGCTCCAAGAGAAGCAGCGCCATAGTATAGTTCCCAAACTTTGGGGGAACGCGCAGTTTATGAAGTAAAGCCACCACGGCCGCATTAACCCTTTCGCTGCTACATAGACGTGCTCCCCACATTCCGCGCTGTTCGCGATTTTGTCATCACTGCACTGTTCGCCCGTGCAGACACAAAGTTTTCGACTGCTTTGACACATTTTATCATTCTATTTCACAAAAAAATATTTGGCCCAAAAATTTGATTTTTACATATCTTCTTGGCTGATACCTTCCCCCCATAAATGACTTAATTTTGTTTCGATGTTCAACGCAGTTATTGTGGAGCATTAGATGTAGTAAACCATTGCACGAAAGTTGTAAGAGTTTGCAGAGGTAAAAGTCCATAGCGTATACTTTCTGTATGGTCGATTTTGTTTGCCACTCAAACGGATAAAATCCATGAAGAAAGACACTTCGATATTGTTTTTAAATAAAGAAAATATTAAGCGCCGAACAATGTTGGAATGCTGAACCTTTCACTTACCAGTCAAACACCTTAACCATTACGCTAACGCAGCTCGTCGTTCGATGGGTCTCCTGGATGACTTTAAAATACCACGGAAAATACTGACAAACGCTATTCGTATAACTACCAATTACTCACGTTTCGTCGAAATACAATAGGAAGTAAACAATTACCACTGTTCTTTACTGCGAAAAAGCGGTTAGTGAGAATGATATAAACACGTTTCCTTGCTATCAACTGAATTAGGAGGCTTATTGCTTGTTTGGTTTAATTAATTAATAGAATATGAAGCAATTGGTATAAAGAATGCTTTTTCCAAACTTTCTATAAAAGGAAGTCTGCTATCAAGACATTGCTTTTGTCAATTACTTGACGTTTACTGAACGTTTCTAAAACTGAAGACACTCGTCCGTGCTCTGCACTGCAGTTGAGCTCGGGCAACGTCGTTCTCTGTTCATTGGCTGACTGTGTTTTGTGACGTCAGATGCGCAGAATGAACCTAAACTCGGCCTGCGTCGTAAATGACGCGCACTTTAGTTACTTGTGGCATGCCTGTCTTTCGGCAACCCTTGAACAGTTGTTTGCAATGGATGAGGGCTCTGGAGAACGTTCTGCACATGGCAGCAGTCGGTCTCCCTTTGTATCAAAGTGGCACAGAGTAACAGGCTACTTGCAGTCTTGCGTTATCTTGTTGAAAGATAGCGTCACGTGGTCCTCCAAGATACGCCACTGGCCACCGGCCTTTCCACATCGCAAATACAGCACCTACTGCGATCGTATTGCTCCAGCTCAACGCTCTAAGTAGAACTGAGACTCCATATTCCCGTTGTTCTCGTCTGATGCACTACTGTGGCGCGCCCCTGTCTGCTGCTGTGTTAACTCTCTAAATACTATTTTTTTCTCAAAGCGAAAGACATTAATGTATATTTATATTAATTCATGTCATCTTCATAAGTAATAGCTCCAAAAAGTATTCCCCGTCATCTTGTTTTGGTACATGAGTAGGATTGGGTCATTTATGTTTTTACGTGGCACCTACGCGTCCCAGTGGTGATGAAGTGAATGGCCATCCCGTATTTTCATTTATAATCACAAATATTTGGCTAAGTGACTAGCTCTTTAGCATTAAATGGAAATTCGAGCGATGTATGCGGCAGACGCATCAATCTTCCTACTTGCGATACAGTGCGAAGTAGTTTTTGCGCGAAGTAACCACTGTTTATCTGGTAACCTAACACGGGAAGGATACGTCTCAGTGACAGTAAAAGGGTTAAGGGAAGTCGTAACAGTCGTCGCCAAGCTGACTGTGGGGCTTAAATCGTCGTCGCACTGTACATGTGGATATTTGTTTTGCTACGAACATGCCCATTTTTTGCTTGACGATGCAGTACGGCCGAGTGAACAGCATGTCCTCTCAGGGGCTAGTCGCTTGGGGCCGCTGATATTCAGCACACCGTTGAGTACGGCCTTCCAAATTTCATAGATTCGGCATCTTTATGACAGTCGTGGATTCCTGAAATAAGCGAACAGCAAAATAGCGGAACAGGAAACCACATTCTCGGTAATCGCGATCCTGCCACTGTCGAATTCCGACGCTTGCTGGCAGATATTTCTCCTCCTTACACGAGGCTTAAATAGATCTTATCGCAAGCAAATGACACTGAAACGCAGTTTCGGAATGGAAAAGCCGCTGTGTGATCTTTTCTTATCTACAGAAAGTAGATGAGTACTCCTACCTGCCGGGTGGATATAATAAAAGTGAAGCTACTCGCGGAGGTCCATTCTGTGCTGTAATTATCATACGGCAGCGAAACTTGGTAGATATTCTAATGCTGTTAATGCGGCACCGATTTACGCTGGAAAAACATTAGTTCCAGTTTTGGCCACGAGGTACAAATTTGGCGCTGTATAGCAACCCGTGGACGGCTCCTGTGCTTACATCCAAGAAAGTGTGTAAGTGTCGGTTAATAATATCAACATTATGCACTAAAGAGAAGCTGGACAAACATTACGGTGACTCTGCACCTTCGATTAGAACAGTTTATAAATGGTTTCAAAATTTTCGTAGTGGCCATATGGGCACAAGTGATGCTGACCCCTTCTGGATGCCCTGTGGAAGTTACGACTCCAGAAATAATTGATAAAATCTATGATACGGCGATGGATGACAGAAGACTTAAAGTGCGTAAAATTGCTATATCTGTGGGCATCTCGAATGAACAGGTAAATAATATTTTGCATAAACATTTGGACATCAGAAATCTATCCGCAAATGGGTTCCGCAATTGCTCACGCTTGATCAAAACCGGAATCGCGTGAAGTGTTACAAGGATGGTTTGCAGCTGTTTAGGAAGATCCACAGGACTTTAAGCGTCGTTTCGTTACTGTGGATGAAACATGGATACATTACTACAATCTAAACAATGGGTTACCAAGGGAGAATCTTCACCAAAAAAGGCGAAGACCATTCCTTCGGCCGGGAAGGTTATGGCGACTGTCATTTGGGATTCGCACTGGATAATCCTCATCGACTATCTGGAAAAGGGTAAATCTATTACAGGTGAATATTATTCATCGTTATTGGTCCGTTTTAAAACCGAGCTGTGAGAAAAACGCCAGTTGTTTTATTGCAAAAAAAGTCATTTTCCATCACGACAACGCACCAGCACACACCTTAGCAGTTGTGGTCGCCAAATTAATGGAAATAGGATTCAAACTCGTTTCACATCCCCCCTATTCTCCAGACTTGACTTCCTCGGACTGCTATTTGTTCCCCAATTTGAAGAAATGGCTGGCGGGACAAAGGTTATATTCAAACGAGGAGGTGACTGCAGCATCTAATAGCTATTTTGCAGACTTGGACAATTCCTATTATTAAGAAGGGGTCAACAAATTAGAAAAGCGTTGGACGAAGTGTGTAAGTCTAAAAGGAGACTAAGTCTGTAAAAAGTTTACCCAAAACACGTAAGTAGTTTTTATTTTTGCGCCGACTTTTCAAAAGCCCTTCGTAATCTGGGTAATTTGCGCACTGTGAGTTTCGTTGCCTCAAGGCAATCGACAGTTCATAACTTCAATACTAGATTTTTGTTCTAAGCCTTTAACTTACGGACATTCCTCCTAATAGGTAGGTTTCGACAGAATTTTAATATTTCGAATTAGGTCAATAGTTATTTGAAATTCTAAATAACAAATTAAATTTTTGTTGCCCTGGAAGTCACTAGGTAGGCAACCTGCAATTGCGACCGTGAACCGTGTTAGCTGTGTAGTAATATAGACGGTGAGTGACATTCTCCTTGTTTTCTTTTGAAGTACTGTCCCCAGCCCTTTGCTTTCTTGGTAACCTCTCGACAATTTTTTTTAACTTACGCTCCAGTGTTTTCGCCCCTACACGCAGTATACTGTCGTACCCCTATTCGATTTTTTTTGTTCCCCGTGACGCCAGTGTAGGTGGCTGGCAGCCAGATTTTCGACTCGCCCACAACACAGCAGAGCGGGGCAGAGGCTGCCGCACTGTTCTCGCCTCGGCGCCCCGGCTGCAGCGTCGATCGATGCGCGGCTGGCGGACGCTTCCCTCAGCTGACCTGGAGCACGCCTCTGGCGCCCTCCCTCCCCCTCCCCCCACCCGCTCGCCGGCACCACAGCCTCCCTCGAGTTCTGTCTTCTGCGAACGGCTTCCCCGTCCTCCGCCGCCCCCTCTTTTCGCTACCCCGCTCCGACAGACAACCGTCGCTAACCGTTCAATTACCTCCTCATTGTTCGCGACATCTATACTGACGATTACGAGGCCTCTCGACGCCTCTCCCGACCCCCTCCAGCTCTTTCTGCCGCCTCACGCTCTGCGAGCCACTGCAGTTGCGTCCTGGTTACTTCACTCAAGAGCGCGCCTCGCGTGTTACTTGCTGAATACACTTCATGTAAAGCCGCGGATACCTGAAGACATCTGGACTTGTAGAAAGAATGAAACCTTGCTGCCGCAGTACACCAATGCATCTACATCTACATTTATACTCCGCAAGCCACCAAACGGTGTGTGGCGGAGGTCACTTTACGTGCCACTGTCATTTCCTCCCTTTCCTGTTCCAGTCGCGTCTGGTTCGCGGGAAGAACGACTGCCGGAAAGCCTTGCACGCTCGAATCTCTCCAATTTTACATTCGTGATCTCCTCGGGAGGTATAAGTAGGGGGAAGCAATATATTCGGTACCTCATCCAGAATCGCACCCTCTCGAAACCTGGTGAGCAAGCTACATCGCGATGCAGAGCGCCTCTCTTGCACAGTCTGTCACTTGAGTTTTCTAAACATCTCCGTAACGCTATCACGCTTACCAAATAACCCTGTGACGAAACGCGCAACTGTTTTTTGGATCTTCTCTATCTCCTCTGTCAACCAGACCTTGTAGGATCCCACACTGATGATCAATACTCAAGTATAGGTCGAACTAGTGTTTTGTAAGCCACCTCCTTTGTTGATGGACTACATTTTCTAAGGACTCTCCCAATGAATCTCAACCTGGCACCCGCCTTACCAACAATTAATTTTATATGATCATTCCACTTCAGATCGTTCCGCATGCATACTCCCAGATATTTTACACAAGTAACTGCTACCAGTGTCTGTTCCGCTATCATATAATCATACAATAAAAGATCCTTCTTTCTATGTATTCGCAATACATTACATTTGTCTATGTTAAGGGTCACCAAGTAACTATCCGGAGCAGATCTTCCTGCATTTCGCTGCAATTTTCTAATGCTGCAACTTCTCTGTATACTACTGCATCATCCGCGAATAGCCTAGCGCAGAAGATAGAACTCGAGGGAGGCTGTGGTGCGGGCGAGTGGGTAGGGGAGGAAGAACGCTAGAGGCTGACTCCAGAAGTTGTTCACTACTTGATGTTGCATACGGAGGGCTACGTTGGATAAACGGCAAGAGTAAATCGTAGCTGTCTGTACTCGGTGATTTGCAAAGACCTGTTTGCTGTATGTCTACTAATAATGTGTCGTTGCCCCAGTTAGATTTCTGCTTCATATGTAAAAGTCGACTAGCCAGTCTGGAGCTATATCACCAGCAGCAGCAGCATTGTCTTGAACATTTTCTAGCCCAAGTGTAGATCTGTTTGGAACATAAACCTCGCCTTCTAGTCCTGTTTTCCCACCATCTTTCTGTGTTCCCTCTGATCCAGTCCTCGCCTCAATTTTCAACACCGTCTTCAGCCCTTTCAGCCATCTGTCCCTTGGGCTTCCTCTTAGTCGCTAGCCTCGTATCTCCATTTCGAGTACCGTCTTAAGACTCATCCTGTTTTCCATTCTGTTTGTGTGTCCGTACCACCTTAGCTTTGATGTTTGTATGCTGCTGTGCTAGGGGTCCTCTTTCGCTCTTTTTCCTTACCGTATCATTCCGAATACTGCCTCTCCTTGTTACTCTTATCCTACTTCTGAGGAACTTCATTTCATTTGCCTGTAATCTTCTTACATCCCCTGTCTTCATTAGTCATGTTTCAGAAGCGTAGGTCAGCACTGCGATGGCGTAACTCCTTGGCTTTTTTGTGGGACATTTTTATTTCAAACCAGGTTAGTAACACTTTGCAGGAATGCTTTAACCTGTCTGCCACCTTCACTAATCTCTTTGTTTTTTTTCTATTTTTCTTTATCGCACTTTCCAAGTACTCGATACTCTCCACCTACTTCACTTGTTCACATCCAGTCCGTATACCTTCTTCATTCTTCGCCACTAAAAATATCAGTAGATCGTATAAAATTACAAATCAACAATCTGAAGCAAGGATTGCACATGGAATCAGTTTTACAAAGGAACTAGTTTATAATCTAGCGTTACCTGGCTACCTATATACCCACTAATATTGTAGTACGTCAACCCGTGTTGACCCCTACCTGCACTCCCATTGGTTCCTGAAGTGTCCTATCCACACTGTGGTCTTTCCTAGGTAGTAATCCGTACGCTTACTGGATTTTCTTAAAGCTTCTTCAGACGTGCCCGACTCACACATATGTGTCACATCTCACTTCCTGTATCCACACCCGCGCTCCCATCCTCATCCCTTGGAGCGTTAGTGTCTCCTAGTCCCACAGGATTTACTTTTTCGGACTGTAAACAATATGTGTAAGAAGTGTAGCTGAAACTGCACCAAGGATTCCAGAGTTCTGTTATATAAGTCACTCCTTCCTACTGCCATAATATTCTAGGGATAACATGTCTACAGGGCAGTCATCATTTTGCCTAGTCAAATCCGAAAACTGTAAATTCGACATAAATACTGTTCTTTCTCTATAACTTTTACACATCGCTATGCTCACATCCAAACAATAAGTAAGGGTTTCAGGGGTGTCTTACCTCAACAGTTTTTGTTTTTTGTTTTTTGTTTTGTTTAGTAAATCATATGCATATCATGTATGGTAGAAATTGCTCTAGACGTTCCAGAGATATGCTGGGAGACGCAAACATTTATTTCCACACTTAGGATGGTCGCAATTTCCACGTAAAAGTATTGGGAGTTGTCCAGAGATATTCTCTGAATATTTTTGTATGAAAGACCTGTGGTCTCCAGTGGCTCGTTTCAGAGTAGTAAATTAATTTTGATTTATTCGGTTTGTTAATTCATTTACCTCTGATCCTGTGAAAATACCTTCACACGAGTAAAAGAGCGCCTGATATTCAATGAAAAAAACGTAGAACAGAAACACTTCGCGCATATGCGAAAGAACTGTTGCGTGGTTGCCGTCACTTCTGAAACGACGTTCAGAGCGCCTGATTTACTTTGTGGAGGGGCAAACGCTTGACCCTAGGCCTTCTGTTCGGCAGCAAACCTGAGTTCTCCCGCTGCTAGTGTGTTTGGTTGTCTCAACCCTGTTCCTGTGACATGTGACGAGGCGTCCCATGCTATTTTACATCATTAATGCGGACTAGCCTGTTGTGAGAAGTTCCGCCGTGGTTCGTCAGAGAAAAAGATCACATTTGTTACTAAAGGGGTTGCATCATTGGAGAATAAATCATTGAGTGGGCAGTTTTTGGAGAAACACCCTAAAGAAGGAAACAGAAAGACTGAGTTTTGCTTCAGAGGAACAAGCTACTAGAACTAGCATCGTCAAAGCCAGAAAGGAGGTATCTGCAGAACACCAAATTGTTGACTCTGAAAATAAGCTGAGGAAAAAAAACTGACCACATCATGAGATGTTGGAAAATGTGGCTCAGGCTGGTTAGAAGCGTAGCCACAATGCTGTGGAAAGAAAGAGCCAGTGGAACTTGTGCCAAAATTACCAGCTGCCGGTGGAACCACAAATCATAAAAAGTGTGAGTTTTCCCACTTCAGGCAGATCGACTGCTGGAACACAAAACACCAGACATCAGAAGCGTAGAGAAAAAGGTGTGGATTACTCAAACTACTAAGCGAGGTGACACCAGAATAGGCGATAAATAGCTTTAAAAAAAGCCAGATTCGAGGACTTGAAAATCCGATTACGCCGGCTCTGGTGTAACTAAATGAACCTAGTCCCAGTGGTACTCAACACACTTCGAGCAGTTCTAAGAGATTTTAGTGGGTACTTGAAAACCATTGGCATTGACAGAATATCTCTCTATCAGTACAAATAAGCCACCTTGCTGGGATATAGACGAATTATCCGCCGAAACACAACACAGTCCTTAGACGCTTGGAAAGCGTCCGACTACTGCAGTTATAGTATGCCTGCAGTTCTGTGATGAGAAGTTGTTACTGCAATTCGCGTATAGTTAACTGCATCAATTTCGGGTTTTCACTCTATAGTATAAGGTCTGTTACAATTTACTCCCTGTGAGTGTCATCGTTTATCTTTATTTGCACTACCATTTCATTTTTTTGTATGAGCTAACTCACTGCAAGACAAAGCTAGTGAGAGAATCTGCGCCATGAAATATTAATTTTTGGGTGACTAAATCCGTAATCTTTTGGTTAAAGAGGGTGTCGCGATCAGTCTTCTACACTTCATCAGATGGTTTCCGAATGTACCATTAATGTGCTCTTTTATACCCGCAACATGACAACAAGCCCTGGTCGAGTGTGTTGTTCCTTTATTGATGATTTATAGGAAGACGATTAAATTAAAGAAAACTTGCAGTTAGTCGTTTTGAGTTGTAAATTATTATTATTTACGTTGGTGCTTAATTTCCAAAATTGTAGGTGGGGGGAATGCACCTCTTCAACAGGAAGAACCTCCATCCGCCTCCCTCCCTTTGCCCCCCATCGTTCCCCACTATTAGATACCACATATTTCGATTTTTGAAAACTTAGAGAAAACTTACAATGATAAATCATTTTCTCCAAAATATTGTTCTGAAATTCAGGTTTTCAAAATCATAAGATTCAATGTAAACATTGGGTGCTACCGTCTTTCCTCGTAACAGTATCACTCTGCTCTAGAGTTCTGGTTGACACGTACAGGCACAAGTCGGTAGTCTTCGTGGCTATGACGTCGTGTTTTCCAGTGCTGCCAGCTGCATTGTCCAAAGAGTGGCACTGCAGGTGAAAGTGTGTCCAGTAGTAATTCATAAAATATTTAGCGATTAATGGCGATGAAGATATCCCTGGCTCAAAGGGGTCACGCACAGTTCCGACTTACCGAATAATTATGAAAAAGACCCTTGATTAGCAAGATTTGTTAATTTTCTTGTCATAATCTCGTCTTTCTTGGGACCCGTGCAGACAGCTACTCGCGTTCACACGCCACTTCAGGGATTTGGGGAGGCGCGCCGGCCGCGGGCCGAATCCTCCCGGCGGATAAACAACGAAGACCGGTGTCCCGGGCAAGTTGGAAGTTATTTTTAGGCAGTTTCTCATACATGATAAGGCGAATACCAGACTGGTACCTGCGGTATCGGACGCTATCCGGTCGGCCGCACTTTCCATGCCGCCGGTTTTCCTGCAGCCGCCGCGGCGGCGTAAGGGTGCTGCCATGAACAATTACGCACCTGCCAATGATACGGAAGCATCCACTCTCCGAAGCTCCAGCTGCTGGTCCACTTAACTCCAGACAGGGAGGCACAGAGCCCTATTTTGTGCGTTAACCATTTCAAACATTCATAGACTTTCATAGCGGTCAGGGCTTGTAATATACGAAATAGTCATTGAATTCATGGCTGACTGAAAATTAAGCCTTCGTACCTACACTTAAATATTTCAGTATTCAAATCTACTGTTAGCCACTGACGCTGGAACTACAGAAAAGAAAGTTTAAGGCTTACTTTTAGTACTTGGTATTAGATGTAGAATAAATTATTATCTGAATTCTCTGTCTACGGACCGCATCTGTCCCTTGCTCCTGAATACATTAAAGAACCACAAAGTCTGCAAAGGAAATTACAACAGTACCCACGTCCATCCCGAGTTGTTAAACATTACAAAAACTCTCTCACAATTTCGATGGATACAAATAGTAGACTCAGGTAAATGGGATAGACAAATCCGTCCGAGGAGGGGGTGTGGTGGGAGTAGCGACAGGAAGGCATCCGGCCATGGTCAATTACTGATACTGCAAAACCCAGACTGACATTCGGATTCGGCAAGACATAGGATGAGGCCACAAGAAAAGATGCCTCGCGTCTTCCTTGGACGCTCGACATTCTATCCCAAATGTTAATTTTCTCAGTGCTTTGCACGCACTCTGACGTCATGTGTCATCGCTCCCATCGCTGCTACCGACCAACTCACGTTGACCTAGCGTCCCTTCCACTGGATATATCAAGTTGCGTGACGGGCTGTGATCAAGAGAACAGCACGCAGGGGCTGACAGCGAAGACATATGCTCCTTTCACGTGAATGGCTCAGAAGTCGGTACTCCCCCAAACAAATCATTTTCTTTGCGGTAGTTTTAAAATGAAGCAGCTGCGTCAAAAGAGGCCTGTGAGGTGCCATCTGAAGTCCGAGGATATGCTGAACTTACGTAGTGATAAAATACAAACTCGAAATCCAGCACAATGATCTCATTTTTTGTGTTTACTGATATTATTATGATTATTATTAATAATATTATTATTATTAGTTACAGGATTAATTAATACAGAGATCAACTAATAACAACATTTATCTGTATTTCTGTTACCTTCTGTCAAGCCTCCCTGTTCAGGGCATCCTCCATGAGTTCACCACGATGCTCCACCATTTCCATTCGTCTGTCGCATTTATGTCTGCCAAGTGCTTTCTAATCGGAAAATCTTTTTTCGCACAAGGCTACCTGGCATATCCACACAGATTTAATGATTTTTCTTTCAATCTATCATTGACCGTTTGCTCTCATTCTAGCCTTATTCATCATCACTTTTATTCTCGATTGTTGATAATCTGGCTCTTTCGTAAAGAATCAATTTCCACAACTGTTATTCCCCTTTTGAGGTCAGCATTTGAAATCCATAATTCTCATCCATAGCATAGGACAGATTCAACCATTAGCCTACCAAGTCTTTTCTTATTGTTGTTAGAAACGTCTTTGCAGCAAGTAAAATAATTCATACATCCTCTTACTTCTCCTGCTTTCTTGTACTCTGTATTTTACTTCTGAATGAGAAGAACCGCTTTTATCCGTATTTTCTCCTACATACTTAAATTTTTCAGCCTGTTTCAAAACGACGTCTACATTGATGTATATTTCCAAATTATTGCCACTATTCACTGCCAGATATTCGGTTGTTATTACTCATCTGTAGACCCCATTTGTCATATTCCTAGAATAAATGTCGAATCATGGAGTAAGGATGGATTCACATCATGCTACACTGGCTTGATCACTAGCAAAACTTCAGGGGGAAAAAAATGTACATCATTAGCAATAACGCCGCATTCCTCCACAGCTGTTCCTCCATTTCCGGACACTCACTTTTAAATACAGAGCAATTCCGTGATGATGTCATAAGCTTTCAGGGATGATAGAGAAGGGTAAATATTTAATTTATAAATTTGAGGTGAGGGACCCTGATCCGGAAACGAGAGAGTCGAGTCGAAAACTATAAGCGAAAATCGTTCTGATATCTCCGACAGGGAACCTCTTCTATTGCAAGCTCTTTGCTTTCCAAATTTCTGGAGGAGGTCGTATAGGTCAAAAAAAAGAAAAATACTCCAGTAAACCTGAGCCCTAAAGTGCATGCCTTAAGATCTATCAGCTCTAGTTCACCTTTGCTACTCTCAAACGCAACTCTTCTACTGGACAAGTGTTCATAGCTCGTAAGTCATGCATTTTAGAATGCGTTTCTTTGTTTGGTCCGTACTATCTCCTACCAAAATTCTGAAAGCAAGGAGCTTTTAGCAGAAGAGGTTCACTCTCAGAGGTACTAGAACGACTTTCACTTACAACTTTCGACCCGGTCTTCTCTGCACCAAGTCCCTTATTTTAAATTGATGCACTGACCCTTCATCATCCCGGAAAAATTTGTAGCATCATCACGGAATCACCCTGAATATACTGACGGAAAAAATTGCAAAACCAAAGATAATTAATGCAGAGTAATGAAATTTCAGGAATACATTTATCTAAGTAACATATTTAAGTGAGTAACGTTGCAAGATCACAGCTTAATGTAAGCGCGAGATAGGTCATTGAAAAAGTGAAATGCTGGTACATTAACATAAGGTGTAAACGCCAGAATATTAAGTGCAAGCGTGTTAACGTACTTACATCGTGTCGTATAAACGCTGGATGTCGCTTTGTGGGATAGTGTTCCATACCCCTTGCACTTGGTCCATGGATACAGGGACGGTTAATGCTGTTCTGGATGACGCTGGAGTTGTAAGATGTTCTCGACCGGAAACAGGTCTCGTGATCGAGCAGGCCAAGGCAACATATCGACTGTGGAGCATGTTTGGTTACAACAGCGATATGTGGGCGAGTGTTATCCTGTTGGAAAACACCCCCTGAAATGCTGTTCTGAATGGCAGCACAACAGGAGGAGTTATCAGATTGACGTACAAATTTGCAGCCAAGTTGCGTGGGATAACCAGGAGAGTGCTCCCGCTCTCATACGAAATTTCGTTCCAGATAATAATTTCAGGTTTAGATCCAGTGTGCCTACCACACAGATAGGCTGGCTGCAGGCCCTAGACTGGCCTTCTCCTCACCAGCACACGGTCATCACTGGCAGCGAGGCAGATCTAGCTCTCATTAGCAAACTGAACATACCTCCACGCCACCCTCCAATGAGCACTCGCTTGGCACTACTAAATTAGCAACTGGCTGTGGTTTTGGGTCAGTGGAAAGCACATAGCAGGTCTTCTATGCCGGAGCTGTCCTTGAAGTAGCCCACTTGAAACAGTTGTTGTGCACTGTGGTGCCAACTGCTGCTCAGATTGCTGCTACAGACGCAGTACAATACACCGAACACGATGGTCTTCCCTCTGACCATACATAATGGCTATAACCCTACCCCTACCAAGTCTTTCTGCAGTATCGTAGAAGGAATATCCAGCTTCTCGTAGCCCCAATACATGACGTCGTTCAAATTTAGTGAGGTGTTGACAACGGCTTCTTTGTCACCTTAAAGGCATCCTTGACTAACGTCGACTCACCACGTCCAATCTGAAAGGCGACTAACGCTCAAGACCGTTACAGCGTGTGTTCAAAGCGAGTTTGATATGCATCCTCCCAGTCACGTTGCTAGCGCCACTCTTCGCAAAATTCGAGTAGACACGATCTTTTCGTTGTAGAAACACTTGAATGTTTGTTGTTGTTGCGATTTCTTTATCTTTTTCCACCAGTGTAAACTGAACGAGACGGTTGACGTACTGCAACCTGGTTGTAAGTACACTACTGGACATTAAAATTGCTACACCACGAAGATGACGTGCTACAGACGCGAATTTTAACCGACAAGAGGAAGATGCTGTGATATACAAATGATTAGCTTTTCAGAGCATTCACACAAGGTTGGCGCCGGTGGCGACACCTGCAACGTGCTGACATGAGGAAAGTCTGCAATCGATTTCTCATACACAAACAACAATTCACTTGCGTTGCCCGGTGAAACGTTGTTGTGATGCCTCGTGTAAGGGGGAGAAATACGTATCATCACGTTTCCGACTTTGATAAAGGTCGGATTGCAGCCTATCGCGATTGCGGTTTATCGTACCGCGACATTGCTGCTCGCTTTGTTCGAGATCCAACAGAATATGGAATCGGTGGGTTCAGGAGGGTAATGAGGAACGCCGTGTTGGATACCAACCGCCTCGTATCACTAGCAGTCGAGACGACAGGCATCTTATCCGCATGGCTGTAACGGATCGTGCAGCCACATCTCGATCCCTGAGTCAACAGAAGGGGACGTTTGGAAGACAACAATCATCTGCACGAACAGTTTGACGACGTTTGCAGCAGCATGGACAATCAGCTCGGAGACCACGGCTGCGGTTATCCTTCACGCTGCGTCACAGACAGGAGCGCCTGCGATGGTGTACTGAACGACGAACCTGGGTGCACGATTGGCAAAACGTCATTTTTTTCGGATGAATCCAGGTTCTGTTTACAACATCATGATGGTCGCATCCATGTTTGGCGACATCGCGGTGAACGCACATTTGAAGCGTGCATTCGTCATCGCCTTACTGGCACATCACCCGGCGTGATGGTATGGGGTGCCATTGGTTACACGTCTCGGTCACCTCTTGTTCGCATTGACGGCACTTTGAATAGTGCACGTTACGTTTCAGATGTATTACGACCCGTGGTTTTACCCTTTATTCGGTCCCTGCGTAACCCTACATTTCAGCAGAATGATGCACGACCGCATGTTGCAGGTCCTGTACGGGCTTTTCTGGATACAGAAAATGTTCGAATGCTGCCCTGGCCCGCACATTCTCCAGATCTCTCACCAACTGAAAACGTCTGGTGAATGGTAGCCGAGCAACTGGCTCGTCACAATACGCCAGTCACTACTGTTGATGAACTGTGGTATCGTGCTGAAGCTGCATCGGCAGCTGTACCTTCCCCCTCCGTCCAAGCTCTGCGTGGCTCAATGCCCAGGCGTATAAAGGACGTTATTACGACCAGAGGGTGTTGTTCTGGGTACTGATTTCTCAGGATCTATGCACCCAAATTGCGTAAAAATATAATCACATGTGAGTTCTAGTATATATGTCAAATGAGTACCCGTTTATCATCTGCATTTCTTCTTGGTGTAGCAATTTTATTGGGCAGTAGTGTGCGTGAGGGGCAGCATAGTCCTCCTGGTTGTGGGGTAGTTTGAGGTGCAAACAGCGGCTGGTAGTAGCAAAACCAGCTCACTCGGGAAGTTGAGAGAGGAGATGGCTGGCTCGCTCACGGGTTCGGCCGGCGAGCGTTTGGGGTTTGCCGCGGCCCTAGTCGGCAGCGGGCAATGCGCGCTCGACATCGACCCCTGGCCGCCGGTTCGCACCTCCTGCGGCAACGGGGTCACAACGGCGGCTCGCGTGTCCCGAGATAAGGAGCGCGCGAGGAAGCGCCGGACGGCGGGCAGCCGCTCGGCGCCGCGCCGCGCCGCGTATTGATTGGACACCTGCTGGCCTAGGTCAGGGTATCGCACTGCGGAACACATCGATCTCGCGCGAGGTCGCCGCCAGCATCAGGCCGCGCGCCGCCGAGCGGCACAGATCGCTCGCGCCCACGCCGCGGCACGCCAGGCGAGTGTAGAGTAGAGGAGAACGGCCGCGCTCGTCTACGCCCGAGTCTCGCTGTGACACGCCGCCGCCGCTGCCGCCGCCGCCGCCGCCGTATTGATTTCGCGTTCGTTTGCCTGTCTCCCCGCTACCCACCAGCGCCGGCACCCCTATCCCAGCCCGAGAGCATACGTTTCGATTATCGACAGCTTGATTTAACATTTCCAAAAAGGTTTTGACACCGATCCTCACAAGCGACTTGGATTCAAATTGGGTCCGTATGAAGAACAACATCATTTGCGCGACTGGACTCGAGTTAGGCCGCGTAACTGACAGGAAGTTGTCTAGTGAGACTGAACTCATACCTAGCATTGACCAATAAAGTGTCATAAGCCTACTGTTGTGCTCAGTCCACTTAATCGATACAAAACAATCTAAGCTACATTCTTAGATCGTTTGCAGATGAGGCTGAAATAAAATGATCGTATGGCATTGTTGGCTGGGAGACCCCATCTGGCACTGTTCGGTCCCGTGGCCCGTGTCTTTCTATTTCAAACTAGTTCAGCGACTTGCGCGTCGACGAAGAGGAATGAAATGATTAGCACAACACGAACAGCCAAACCCCGAACGAAGAAAATCTCCGGCCATGCCGGGAATCTGTATCTTAGCTTATAGTAAAGTCATGAGAAGATCTGAACTGATTACGAAGTGATTGAATAAGATATCTGCATGGTGCGACAAGTGGCAACATATCTTAAACAATAGTGTGAGGTTAACATGAGTAGCTTATAAGAAAATTCCTTGGAATTAAATTACACACGTCACGTAGAAAATATAGTGAGAAATGCGACTACACTGGTAGAACAATTAGTCAGTGCAACAAATCTGCTAAACCTATGCCTGTCCGTATTCTTCTGGTGTATAGCTGCGAGGTATGGGATCCTTATCAGGTAGGACTGATGGATGACATCAAAACAGTTCAAAGAAGAGCAGTCGTTTCAAATTCTTACAAAATAGGGTAGGGAGTGTCACGGATATGGCAAGGTTGTTGGGGTGTCAATCATTAAAACAAAGACGTTTTCGTTGCTGCGAGAGCATGTCACAAAATTACAATGACCATCTTTGTTCCACGAGTGCTGCTCAGTTATTCTCTGAAGTGCCTCTCACCTACAAAGTGTAGCGGTGAGGGAACAAGTGCAGTCTCGTCAAGGCAGCCACGCAGACCTCTTCGTCCATGGAGTGCACGTTCTGCAGTGGGGAACAGGAGCAAATCGAGCAGCCCTCATGTTGCTACCATCCTCATTTATTGATCCCGTACAGTGTGTAGCGATCCTGCAGGCACATGTCCAGCGGGCATGGTCGGCGTCGAGTCCACAAATCTTTCCACTGTGTGTTGCCAGGTCACTACCTCGGTCGTAAACAGCACAACGAGGCTCGGGAGATAAGTGTTCTTGCTGATCAGGTAGTCCGGGCGCAGATGGTGCTGGGTACTGAGTCAGTGGTGGTGACAGAGGCGCACTTCCCAGTTGTGCCTCCAACCTGCATGGCGGCCACTTGCGTCGAAGGCGATGTAATCCGGAGAGCGAACCACATACCCTGAGGTTTACTGGTGGCATCCAGCGGTGACACTCTCTAAGCGGGTCGCTCCACGCCGCATGAGAGCACGTTGCTGAGCATACATTACATACATAGCGACCACACGTTCTATTGGGAACCAAGTCCCGCCTCTTTTAATGTCCTGGGGACCATCATGTGACCTGAATGTTATTATGGTCCCACTGCGTATTTCTTTCAGTTCTCGTATGTAGTGTTCTGCAGCAGTTCTTTCTGTGTATGCTCCGAGGTTCATCTAGCTATTGTACACTTATTGTATGTTTAATTAATTGCTGAAGAGTACCTAGGAACACTCACATCTATTAAATATGTGGGAGTATGCATATGGGGCAATTTAAAGTGAAACAACCACGTAAACGTGACCACAGCAAAGGCAAATGCCACATACAGATTCATTGGCGGAATCCTCAGGAGGTAGTCCATATACGGATGAATTGCATTCAAAAGCTCTCGTTAAACCGATGTATGAGTATGTGCTCGTCACTCTGGGACCCGTACCAGGTAGGTTTGTCAGTCAAAATACAGAAGATCCAAAGAAAAAGCGGTGCCTTTCATCATTGGTTCTATAGTTAGAGACGGCCGCTGTGGCCGAGCGGTTCTAGGCGCTTCAATCCGGAACCGCGCTGCTACTACGGTCGCAGTTTCGAATCCTCTCTCGGTCGTGGATGTGTGTGATGTCCTTAGTTTAGTTAGGTTTAACTGGTTCTAAGTCTAGGGGACTGATGACAGATGTTAAGTCCAGTAGTACCTAGATACATTTGAACCGTTTTTTAGTTAGAGAGGAAGCGCCATGGAGTTGTCAGTCCAACTCCAGTGGCAGAAGCGTTGTCCATCACGGTGTGGTTTGTGTGTTTATTGTGTATCGAACCGGGGACCTAGAAACGACGGCGAGGCTTCGTCCCCGCCGTAGCCCTCAGTGATTCGCAACCCCACAACAGGCTACAGCAGTCCACTCACTCCACCGCCACCCCTCAACGAATCCAGGGTTATTGAGCGGTTCGGCCCTTAGTGGAACCCCCCCTCCCCCGGGAACGTCCAATAACAGACGAGTGTAACCCCAAATGTTTGTGTGGTAGAGTAATTATGGTGCACGCATGTGTGGAGACAGTGTTTGTGCAGCAGTCGCCGACATAGTGTAACCGAGGCGGAATAAGGGGAACCAGCCCACATTCACCGAGGCAGATGGAAAACCGCCTTAAAAACCATCCACAAGCTGGCCAGCACACCGGACCTCGACTGTAATCCGCCGGGGACGGGCACGCCTTCCCGTCCGGGAGGCAGTGCGTCAGACCGCGCGGCCAGCCGGGCTGGCTACGGTGTGGCTTACTGTTAAAAATGACGATGGAGGGGTTTTCCCCCTCTCTAGCGTTTATGCTCTATTCAGCCAGCGATAACAAATGTTTTCGTAGAACATACAATTTATTGTACAGGAAAAGTTCATAAATGCATATTTACATAACCGAAAGCTCAAGCTATAAAACTTTTATATTCCACAATAATTTTTTATCGAATTGTGTGATAAGTATACATATTCCTTTTATCAGTTCACACTATTTCTCAAAATTAATGTTTTGCGACAAAGATAAACGAAAATATGAATAACCTATTGGTTTTTCCCTATGTTTTCAAGGTAACTGACAGTCCATGTATAAAGGCAGATGTCTTTAGAAACCACAAGAGACCTCGCTGATTGGGGAGAAGGTGGCTCATACTCATCAAAGTCTTCAAAAATTTCGTTCGTTCATTCTCAAAATTGGAAGAAGAAAACAAGATATCTTTTACGTCAGCTTCTGACTCAGAATCACATTCACCTGCAGGGAAATTGTAAATATCGATTGTATAAAGATTTACAGGAAACTAATAATGGTTAATTCAGAGTCCAATGTTGGCGGAAACCGAGATCGCTCCAGATCGCAGCCTTGGAGTATTTGCGGTTGTTTTGCCTCATAATATCCACCTTTCGCTTGGTGGGACACATTCCATGTCGCTTGTCATTGTTGTTCTCCGGGACTCTCCGTGTAAGTAATCTCTATGTGGTAATTTCAAATCGAAATCAGATTCTGTAAATGCAGATTGCTTCGCGAAGACGTCAGCTTCTTCATTATGGCGGATACCAGCGTCGAAACGCACCTACACCAGAATGATTGTCTGCCTTCTCCGTTTACGGGGTATATTCCAGTACCACATCCAACATGTAACGGTTCATTTTTCTTATTTCATCTTCGGGGTTTACAATTTTTAAGAACACGCTTGAAGATACAACTTCCAAAACTACCACAGTCTCCGCCGTAAAAATTGAACCGCTTTTAGACAGTTCGTAAGCTTTATTGACTTGCATCTAAGAGCACAGAAAAGCACTTCCAGTATACTCCTCGTGTGGAATGTTAGTTGGTTGATTAGTTGGTTGATTTGGGGGAGACAACCAAGCAACGAGGTCAACGGTCCGATCTGATTCGGGAAAGATGGGGAAGGAAGTTGGCCGTGCACTTTCACAGGAGCCATCGCGAAATTTGCCTGAGTCGATTTAGAGAAATCACAGAAAACCTAAATCAGGATGACCGGATGCAAATGCGAGTCCAGTGTGCTAACCAATGCGCCAACTCACTTAGTTGGAATTCTGGATATATATTAAATCTGCAGTTTACGTTGATACAGAGCTTGTCATGTTGTAATAATAAACAGAATCTTCTAGCTAATGGCCTAAAGTTCATGTGAAGAACATTGCGTAGAATACGTGATAGACCATGAGTCAGAGATAATACAGACGGCTGGAATTTTAGTTATTCTGTTGTATTGTCGGCATTTTTTGTATTCTTGTGGCCGTAGGAGTTGAGAGAGTGTCCTCCGTCGCAAAACATGTCCCGGGGGACCTCCAACTGCCTTCTGGGCGTAGCAACTCACCCACCTTCCCACCTCTTACCGCTCTCTCACTTTTACTTGCTTCTGTCTCTTGATTCTATGGATTCTCAGTTGCAATCGGGTATATAAGGATTTGCCTTCTGTGTCGTCTTCCCGGCTTGACGCACATAGGGTGGAGCGTCTGATGATCTCATAGTCCGGTGCCTTTAACCGTATCAATCGAATTCGTAATTTGTAAATTCCATCTCTACTCATATTGACAGCACTATCCGTGAAGGCCACACCTTGAATGAGTTCGGGAGGCTGCAGCTCACACAGTGGCTTACAAACAATCGTTCTTCTCGTTCACCACAAACGACTGGTAGATCTAGGTGCAGATGTAGATATATAAGCGCCAAATGATTTTTGTCATTGTGTCTCCAAAACGTATACAGCGCCCCCCCCCCCCCGTGAAAGTGCACTTGTATTTTTGTTTGGGCGAGGTTTTTAGCTTTACCACTCGACTACGATATTCTGTCAATCAGGCGCGGAAAAAGTCTCTAGAATAACTTTACGATCAGAAGAGATAAGAGGGTTAATCGAATGTTCAGCCACTGCGCTTATTTCTGTAGTGTCGGTGTTGCTGCTTGTTTATTCAGATTGCTTCTGACCTGGCACCATTGGGCTGAGTGTGCCCTATTCATAATATCTGCAGACTGCTCGCGGACATCTAAGAAAACTCTAACATGAAAAGCCCAGAACACAGAAGCCAATAACTAACGTCGCTATCCACTGGACCAGAAACATTATGGTAGTGGGAATTCATACCTACTTCATTAACAGTATGATCGTAACTGTGAGGGGAAGGAGGGGGATGACTGTGACGATGACTGAGAATTATGAGGAAATTCGGATTTGACTATACTGAACAGTAGTTCCACAGGATGTGCCATGCCCCTGGATCGGAGACGGTTGTTTCTTGGCATTGGCTACCAGACAGAATCACTCTCTTACTTCCAGTGTAAAGAAAGCGTAAACCGAATATTATGCGTTTGTCGCTACATTTGCCTTAGTTTTTTATTGACCGGCAATGAAATAATGAAATGTAATCAGGTGCACTCTAATTTCAGAAGTAACACTTCTTTTCACGAATCTTTCAATATGTGCACCATGCAATTTTCTAGACGGTAATTTCCGTCCGATCACGGCTGTATACGTCTCACTGTTTTTTATTGAGTTAAATAAGTTGTTTTCGCTTTTTAAGTGCTTGTAAACCAGATGCAAAAAGGAAATGAAGCTGTGGAAACCTTTTCAATCCTGCGTACCTACTGCAGCCCGCGCACACTTCAACCAGCTTCCTGTAGCCAAGCCGCTGATTTCCCTCTACCATTTTCACCTCTTACAATTCCCCTTATTACCGAATAAACTATCCCTTAGTGTGTCAGTCGTAGAATTCGATACAGTATTTGCTTTATTATTAATCCGATCTACCCGTTTAATGTCTGATATTATTCTGCAGCACCACATTTCAACTACTCCGTTCTCTTCTTGTCTGAACTGTTCTCGGCAACTTTCAATTCAATTCAAGGCATTAAAGAACTCGGGGAGTACACACAAGCAAACGACTTCTTCAAAATGGGGAATAAATGTTAGACGGACATCACAGGTATTGGTACTGGCTACACCATTTGTCTTTTTATATAGGTTGTCTCAGGAGGAATGCTCGTTAATCAGAGATATGACAGTAAGGAACATTATAAGCATAAAGGCTAGTAAGGCTGGCTCTAAAATGCTTACCTTAAGAGCTGGGAGCACGGGTTCATCGGAAAAGACGTTTCACTGTAGTGAAGATGAGCAATTGCGCGTAGCTCGTAAGATATGCTCTTTAGAACACATGTTTACTGGAGCCCATGTTCACCACACACTTTTGCTTCGAATGATCCTTCTGATCATATCATTCAATACTGACAATTCCTCCTGGACCATTGATTTTCCATCATATACCGAAGAAGTAGAAATACTACTCTGACGATACAGGTATTATAATGAAACCTAATAGAGTGACTTCAAGCCATGAATATAATATTTTATTAAAGATTAAAAGCTGGTTCTGGAAGTAGACTGCCAGTGAAATAAGATGAAATATAGTACATCCAGTTCATTACTGCACAATGTGTGACCACTCAATTAGAATTAATACATGAGGGAAAATCAATTAAACAGCATATTCAACATTCTTAGATGTTGAACTCGAAGTATCATATCGGAGATCTTCTTCCACTTCTATGCTTTGCAGCTTTTAGTGACGAAAATCTCAAAAGTTGACTCACTTTTCCTATTTTTATTCACTAATATTTTATGGCTTCATATCCTGGCTTAGCTCGTCATCGAGGAAAAACGCGTTTGTTGCACAGGAACATTTAATAATGATGATATGTAGTACTGAGTCTAGAACCTCTTGTAAGCGGTTTTTTAAGTAGGTGAACATTCTGACAACACTTCTCAGAACATTAACTCCCTTATGAAGATGATGGTTACTGTCAGAAACCAAAGTTTGAGAAAAACTGTATGAATCATAAATATCACAGTAGCAGGAACAGTGTCCCTCAGTCTGGTACAAAAATTAGTATTCAGCCTTAAAAATCCAGTGAAATAAAAGGTTTTAAGGCTAATAAAATCAAATTCAAACACTAAATGGAAGCATATGTGCTTGACAACTCCTCGTCCATAGCGTAGTTTTGAATTTGTGGTAGTAATATGATAACGAAAGTCTTAGCATACGCAATAGGTTCTCAGATCCGTGAGTCGCTTGAAGACTTCTTAAGTAGCAGACGGCTGGTATTCAGAACAAACAAGGGCATCGGAAAGAGTGCCCCATGGATGTGTGATAACAACGTCTAGTGTCGCCTATATTTATTAATGATCTGTCCGCAGCTCGTGGTCTTGCGGTAGCGTCCTCGCTTCTTGCGCACGGGGTCCCGGGTTTGATTCCCGGCGGGGCCAGGGATTTTCTCTACCTCGTGATGACTGGGTGTTGTGTGTTCATCATCATTGACTTGCAAGTCGCCGAAGTGGCGTCAACTAAAAAGGACTTGCAATACGGCGGCCTCCCGGCCAACAATTCCATACGATCATTTCATTAATGATCTGGCAAACGAGGTGAACAGCAATCTGCTATTGTGTCCTGATGATGCAATAGTATACTGGAGAGCTTCGTCGCTAAGTGACAGGAGGAGGATATTAGGTGATCTAATCGCTATTTGGTGTTACGAATGGCAGAACGCTTTAAATATACAAAAGTGTAAAGTAAAGCAAATTAATAGGAGAAACAACCCTGTAATGTTCGAATATAGTATTGGTGGTTTGCTGATTGACACAGTCAAGACAATTAAAGACTAAGGTGCAAAGCGACATGAAATGAAACGAGCATGTGAGGATGGGAGTAGGGAAAGTTAAAGATCGAATTCGATTTAGTGGGAGAATTTAAGGAAAGGGTAGATTATCTGTAAAGGAATAGCGTACTGCGATCCAGTATTGAGTACTGTTCGGCTGTTTGGGATTCCTACTAGGTCATATTAAAGTGAGACATTAAAGCAAAACATATGCGTTCTGCTACATTTGTTGCCAGTCGATTCGACAAACGGGCGAGTGTTATGGGAAGAATTAAATAAATGAATTCATGTGCCTCTATGCCCTGGTAAAGTCTTTCGATTGGACACCATTTCGGTGACCTGTCTGTAACTAACCTACCTCAGTTGTCCATCAGTGGTAAGAGGATCTACAGTTCAACGTGCAATCCAAACCATTATCGTTTGCGGTAAGTCTCCGCATAACTATAATGTGAATGCTAGGCTTAAATATAGGCTGGAAAAACTGTGGTTTAACCGGGATGCGATCCCACCGTCTGTCCATGTCCAGGCATGCACTTCACCTTTTTAAACCTTTCTTTCTGTCGACTTGTTTCTTTATGGTTCGTCAGTGGATCTCCGCGGATGTCGCATGGCATCTTTCAAATTCCATCGATTATAACTTCGCTCACTTCTTTTATTACAGATGGTGGCTATTCTCCTGACCCAACACGTGCCAACTACTCTATACTGCTAAGCTTGACATAAGAAAATGCCTCGTGAAATCAAATGGAAATCCCAGAAGGGAGGATTACGTTCTTTTTGTAAAACGCTACTTTGCGCCTGATTAGATGGAATTATGATTTCCTTGAGACATGTGAGTCTCAACTTTATTTTCGATAATGATAAAAGCTGAAGAAATGAATTAAAATTTGTACCATGGCTGGGACTTGAGCTCGAATCTCCTGTTTATTAGGCATTAACCATTACACCACTTTAGCAGTGTGGGTAACATAGCTGCATGGACTAGCCTAGTCTAATGCCCTGCCTAACACAAATGTACAAACCTGGGGCACTATTCCAGTTCTGATGGGCTTTGGCAATATTGATGATTTAAGAAGGGCTGAAGGCGTGAATCGAAAGTTATGTTAGGGAGGACGTTGGACGAGATTAGTCCGTGCAGCTGTCTTGCCCATACTGTTACGGTGTTGTAATGATGAGCACATCTCTCTGGTAAACACGAAACTCGAGTTCAAGTCCCGGATGTGGCACAAGTTTTAATTCACTTCTTCAGCTTCTATCACCGATTAGAAAATTTAGAGAACCTCCATTTTCTGCTGACTGCAGAACGATTTTACTGCCGCCAGTGTACGTTTTTCTTAAGACGGAGAGGACAAGAGAAATTGGCTGTCTTACAGAAGCATACAAACAGTCGTCTTTCTGTCGCTCCATTTGTGCGTGGAGCAGGAAAGGGAAAGACTACAGTCCGATTAAAATAACTCGATACGGGACGGCACTTCGTGTTTAGGAGCTGGTTTCCCCCAAACAGAGTGCTCAGCATCACGCCCGAAGCGTAACTTGTTGTTGCCAAGCTGCCACAACAATTACAATTGGTCAGTTCACACACACACACACACACACACACACACACACACACACACACACACACACACACACATTATACTAACGAAGCACAAACGTTTCAAACATACACAGCGCTAACCAAAAACTGCTGGGTCCTTCCGCACAAAACGTTACTCAGTATCACATATACAGTTACTACAATCAGCGAGATCGCCTTACATTCGAAACAATCGCACGACATTGTGTTTAGAGGACCGTTATTCATCGTTGCGATTGGATCGCCAGAGTTATAAATGTAACTCCTTAGGCAGTGTAGTGGTGTAAGGCATTGGTTGGTTTATAAATGTGACGGGCGGAAGGTCGTAGGTTCGAAACTCGTCAAATGCACCAAAATTTCTATTTCTAAGCCTAACCAAATACGAATTATTCTTTTTATTCAATTAATTGGTTTTAATGTATTTCGGTTTTCATTTCTAATTCTTTGCTGGTTCATTTTCTTCATAGTACTGACCTTTTTATTTGGTCTCATTTTTCTTCTTTAGAATCTGTTTTCGTTCGGAATCTGCCTATGTCGCCTATAATCTGCAACAAAGTGCAGTCTGGACTGGTCATCGGTTGGTAACGCGGCAGCTCGTGTAGCCAGTGTGAGGATTGTTTTAGGTAACCAATGATAGCGACAAATTACAATTTGCTTTTACAGCCGAAACTGATTATTTTACGCGTTGAGTTTGTTCGCTGAGATTAGCTTTAATCGCCATGAACCAAGTAATCGTGATTTAAGTTCTGCCGCAGATGGTTGACTGCCGTTTTCTCGGAGACATTTTACATCACGAGGTTGAGATTAAGCTAGGATATCAGTTTAAATTTAGAGCTACAAAATACATCGTCTGCTGCAGTTCAGTCAGCGCTCAGTTAAAATCAGCTGTCAACAGAAATCTCGTATTTCCTTCACACCTCCTGACGGCGACCTCCAACATTCCGCCTTGCACGTTAAAAGCATTTGTGAAGTGATCCGCCGCGTTTGTGTGGCCCCCAGGACCGAGCTGTAGTCGACGGCCGATGTGGTAACACTGTAGTGATAAATAACAAACGACAACTGTCACGTAATTCTAATTGGACTGTAGTAGTAGTAGTACAAGGTACCCTCTACCATGATGTGTACGATTGTTTTGCAGAGTATGCACGTAGATGTAAATGACGATGGCCTGTAGCCGTGTGTGTGTGTGTGTGTGGGGGGGGGGGGGGGGGGGAGAGAGAGAGAGAGAGAGAGAGAGAGAGAGAGAGACTCCACTTACAGGATGTATGTTGTGATTGAAATATTGTCTCGTTACGTAAAGCATGACACATTCGTCCTTTCTTTCGTTTGTTCCGAATAAACAAGCGCAGCACGTTAATGAAACTGGGTACAATTGGTGTGAGGGGTGGGTGGGAGTAACGGGCGGAGTGTAGTGGTGTTTTAAAGAAGGGTCTTTTCAATAGATTGTCGGAGCAGCGGTGGCGGATTAAATTGCACGGCACGGCGGTGTTTGTTTCAATAAGCGGTGCGGCGCGGTGCGGCTCGGTGCCGCGAGCGCCTTATTTGCAGAGGCTGGGCGGCGGTAAACAGCGGTATTTCGGCGCCGGCCGTTTATCAAAAATCAATCGACGCCTGCGGTGCAAACACAGCCAGCCGGCGCCACCCCGCGCTCGTCCACTTGTCGCAAACAGCGCGCGCGCCCAGCACTCCACCTGCGAGCAGCGGAGCCGCTGCGTGACGTTTCGCTGAACGGGGGCCGCGGGTTGGCTAGGGCAGTACCGTGGTTTCCTTTTTCTACAAAAGTGACTTACTCTGTCTTAGTTTCAAATAACCATACCTGGTAAATACTTTAGTACAAATTTAGCGATTGCTTTCACATCTAAAAATCAAATAAACCGTTAATAAATTACCATTTCGGTAGATAACAGATTTATATACGTAACATTTTAATTTTATTTTGATTTTTTATTTAAATAGTTTAGAAAAACATTTGCTACCAGTCACAATAAAAGGTTATTTATTTGTCACACGACTGGTTTCGGGCTTGCGCCCATCCTCAGGTGGCTATATATTCATGTACATGTTTATACTGCTGGAGATCACTGTATAAATACAAAAGAATTATTTGCTGGTGACTAAACAGATACAAGTGGAATAATTGTAAGTGGTAAGGCAGCATTTGAGGAAAATATATCTGTACTTTCTTAAAGATGAAGCACCATTATTATAGTTACGCTGTGGTCACGCTTGTGCCACTTAGTTACACACTATTATCATTTTCACGTCCATATTTCAGTTTTACCAAGTATAGCTGCATATTTCACTATTATGATGTGCACTCGTAAAATACACTATGTTTACATACATACATGATGGTTGTGGTCAAAGAACTTAGGTGGCGAAAGTGTCACCACAACATAAATATAATACTGGTTCTTCATCTTTATATAAGTGCAGATATGTTTTCGTCAAATGCTGCCTTGCCGCTTGCACTTGTCCCACTTCTACTGTTACTCCATCTGTTAGGTGCGTGACTGAATATAACTGAATTACAGCCGTGTACACGATCTTTTACTGGAACTCAGAGTTACGTGGGACCATCGCGAGTTGCGATCACGGCCTCTAAACGTATCTGCAGTCACATTCGGTACGACTGCGGCTGAAATAGTGGTAGAAGTTTGTAATGTTAACTCAAAATCAATCATTTTTACAGTACCAGAAGGAAAAAGGACATTCATTACTCCTCATTAAGCTTGCCTTTAGCACCTAAAGGGATGCATAATGCCGCAGCTAATGATTTTGTTCACTTCCCCAGTGACATAAAATGATTGACAGACAGAGACGTAAAATACGAAAATAAACTGAAAAGTTTCTCTACGACAACGTCTCCTGTTCCATCACTGTAATGTGGAAAACGTATTGGATAGGAATTACATCTATATCTTTAATAATAATAAGAATAATAATTAAAAAACTTATAAATGACCAGCATTTAGCCATATTTACATATTAATTTGCGATGTGAATGTAAAATGACTTGTTCCCTATTATTACGATTTATCATGCAAATCATCCATAGAAAATTATCCATGGAACATGAACCTAACAAACTATCTCCATTACTCATCCTGCTATTGAGTAGCTCAACATTTTGTAAAAGTAACAGATGAGAGTGATGGAACTGGTAGCGTTCGAAATTTACGTCTACGGAAGAGAAATAGTTTAGACGGCAGATAACGTGAGATCCGAAGATGTACATTAATATATGAGTGAGGAAAGAAGTCCTTGAAAAATTTTTGTAACTAAGGACATATACTGCTCTAATGTCTTCCAAAACAAAGTTAACGCTGGAAACCGCCGAGAAAGGGAGAAACTGTAGGGTAGAAGATCTGAATACCCAAAATTAATTATCGGAGAAGTTAATTGTAGTAAATATGTTGAGATGAAAAGAGTGGCGCTGTATGAGGAGGGATCGAGTTTGGTTTCAAAGAGCTAAAACAAGAGTGCATAGAGAAAAATATTACAGCACGTGTCAAGGAATGTGGGTGCTATTGTAACGCAACAACGTGATGATTTTATACCTGTATCTTACACAATAATTGCTGCTTTTCAGGTTTTCAATTTCTGATCGCTTAAATAGCCTGTATTCTACAGTGAACTATGTTGAAGGATATTCAACGTAGTATTTTATAACCAGAATATGGTAAACTATTTCACTTAGTTCACGCACTGTTAGAGAAACTATGCGTAGAATATACAAATAATATGGTTACGGAGTAACTACGTGAGGAAAGGGTTGGTGGGGAAAGTACAGAGCGCTATTACAAAAAGTTTCGGACATAGGCATTTAGAATTCGGTACAGAACAACTAGGCTGCGATTCTAGCATTTAAGAAACCGATACTTACTCTTAAAGTCATCCTGATATTTCAGTAGCGGAAAGATGTAGGAGTCTGTTCGGAACTCATCAAACAAAGTACAGCGGTGCAACTAATTAATGAGTAGGTGAATAAAAATGTGTCTAATTCGCTCCGATCTCACTTACAACAGGAAAAACTTTCATACTCAATTTACTACACCAGTTACTCCGTAAGAGCACTGTAATAGCTCAGTGAAAGATCAAGCACTGTAAATTGTCTTTCAAACATTAGTCTCGCACTGTGTTAATGTCATCCCCCGGATCTTCCCACCTACTTCTAACGTTTTATATCTACTGACTACGTCTCCCAAAGAGTGTTTAGCATGTTTTAGCTTTGTACACAACCTGAGAAAAAAAATTAAGCACCCAGAATGGGAGGAAGAAACTAAAATTATTCTTCACAGTTAAGAGGCAATGTGATGTTGTCTCAGTGATTACACAACCTAGTCAGATTCACAAAGAACGTGGCGCTATGTGCCCGTTCATCAGTATAGCGTTGCACACCCTCTGTCAAGGATACATGCAGTGATTTGGTTAGGAATGGTATAACAAGGCCATTGTATCTTCTACTGAAGCAAGATGGCTCACAATTGGTAAATTATCCTTGATATTCTCGATTTTGGCACTGATTAACGCCAGATCTGGACCAACATATGTTCTATTGGGGACAGAACTGGGCATCTCGCTCTCCGCATGAGTGTCTCAGCATCAAGCAGACTGTTCAGAGAGATGCCCATCACATGTGGATAAGCACTGTCCTGAAGAAGAAAGGCACAACGATACTGTCGCGTGAGAGACAACACATAAGGAAGTACCGATGGTCAGAGTTCCCTCAGCCATTAGCATCCCTGAGGTCATACCAGCTATCTGTCCACGCCATGAAACCAAGAATAACACTGTTGTGCCCCTTCTAAACGTTGGAACAACGAGTCCTCCCCCTAAGTCGTCGGCGTACTCCCCGGCAGTAGTCATCCGAGGCAGTGTAGAACCGAAAACCATTGATGAACACAATGCGACGCTACTCGTCAGCAATCTATGCTTCCCGCCAACGAACCACTTCAAACGCAGCTGCCTGTGCTCTTGTGATGACAGCAGCCTATTGAACAGTGGTACAGGAGAACACAAAATATTGCAAGGAGTACGAGCACATTCCTTGCTCCCCGACGGCGGGCGCAGATGTGACAGTATTACTACGAAAGTCACGGGATAGCGATATGCACACACAGAGATGTCGGTAGTATCGCGCAAAAAACGTATAAAAGGGTATTGAGTTGCTTGAGCTGTCATTTGTACTCCGGCGATTCATGTGAAAAGGTGTCCGACGTGATTGTGGCCGCACAGCGGTAATTCACAGACTTTGAATGCGGAATGGTAGTCGGAATCGACGCATGGGACATTCTCTTTCGGAAATCAACGCTCCGATATCCACAGTGTCAAAAGAGTGCTGAAAATACCACATTTCAGGCATTACCTCTCACTACAGACGACGAAGTGGCCGACAGCCGTCACTTAACGACCGAGAGCAGCGGTATTTGCGTAGAGTTGTCAGTGCTCGCATATAAGCGTGAACTAACTGCAGAAATCAATGTAGGACGTACGAAGAACGCATCCAGTAGGACAGTGCGGCGACATTTATTGTTAATGGGCTATACCAGCGGATGATCGGCGGAAGACAGCACAACGTCGACCGCAGCACCTCCCGTGGGCTCGTGACCATACCACTTGTCCTTGCGTTTTTTTTCTAACATCTTGAAGCTAACGGCGTTGAATACGTAAATTGTACTCCTTCCTGATCGTTCTATCGCTGGAGGCTATGTTCACATCACATATTGTTAGTATTATTTTTGGCCAAAAATTACCAATAAGCAAGGAAGTGTGAGCAGGTGCGTTATCACAGTCCAAAGTCCACTTGTCCGGCCGTTTTTTCCGAACATCTTGACTTCTTACTGCTCGTTATAGCATGTGGAGAGAGCAAAAAATGGTTCAAATGGCTCTGAGCACTATGGGACTCAACTGCTGTGGTCATTAGTCCCCTAGAACTTAGAACTACTTAAACCTAACTAACCTAAGGACATCACACACATCCATGCCCGAGGCAGGATTCGAACCTGCGACCGTAGCAGTCGCACGGTTCCGGACTGCGCGCCTAGAACCGCGAGACCACCGCGGCCGGCTGGAGAGAGCAACTGGTGCAATACACCACTGCAGTAGAAGAAATCGATGAACATAAAATCCACGCTTCTAGAGCTTTATGCGGTCTTGGCAATCCTGAATGCTTCCTCTCGGACGACTCATCCTTAATTTCGACATTGTATCAGCAAATCCATCTTTCATATCTGTTGTGACACGTTTTACTGTCACGCGCTTCATACACAGAACTTCCGAAAATGGTTGTTGGTGTCATCCATTTGAAGGGATAACATCATGAGCGTATTCTCTGATTATGATTCGGTAATTCATAAACGTCACCGTACTTATACCTCCGGAGGAGATCACGAATGTAAAATTAGAGAGATTCGAGCGCGCACGGACGCTTTCAGACAGTCGTTCTTCCCACGAACCATACGCGGCTGGAACAGAAAAGGGAGGTAATGACAGTGGCACGTAAAGCGCCCTCCGCCACCCACCGTTGGGTGCCTTGCGGAGTATAAATGTAGATGTAGATGTAGACTTTTTAAGGCGGCCGGTGTGGCCGAGTGGTTGTAGGCGCTTCAGTCTGGAACCGCGCGACCGCTACGATCGCAGGTTCGAATCCTGCTTCGGGCATGGATGTGTGTGATGTCCTTAGGTTAGTTAAGTTTAACCAGTTCTAAGTTCTAGGGGACTGATGACCTCAGTTGTTAAGTACCATAGTGCTCTGAGCCATTTGAACCATTTCTACCATTTTTTTTTTTTTTTTTACTTTTCAAAACGCTTATATCACTCTTAAAGTCTTGTTTTACTCATAGCAGAAAAACAACACTCAAAATTTCTGAAACCTTGCTGTGCTTAATTCCGTTCTGAGCCATTTTCATACAACGTAAGTAATAGCTAATACAGCCAAAACGCATGTAACCTTTTTGACAGGTCACATTGGATGAAACATTCGATGTGACTAACAATGCACACGTACTTTTCACACAGTTGTACAAAAGCATCGTGCGAATCGGATTAATATATGACGCAAATCTACAAAATTCCCCTTACCATTTGAACACATAGCGTACGTGTCATCAGTAAATTTCTATACTTCACATCCTGGAAATAATATTTTCTTTCAATTCTTCTACCATTGTCTCTTCCCTAATGATGATATTCAGCAAGAAGCACTTTTCCGTTCCTGCATTCTTGATCGTCAAAATTATTATCGACTAGTACGGTGTGCCGCCTACTCGAATACCCAAACACTCGCACTTGCAAAGTTCCCAAGTTCTTAAGAACTGTTTTTCATTAAGAAAGAATATTATCCCGATTGTAAACTCATTGACAACCTCCGTGTGAAAGTCAGACCTTGTTCACGGCATTATGACGATAACTTCAAATTGTAGGATCAACGAAAAAGGAGACCAGACCTTGCGCCCAACAAGTTCGATAAGCTTCAAAATAATATTCGGAGAATTAGAGACTAACCCCACTTCGTTCCACATGGATAACACACATAATTCAAGAAACACATTTTACTAGATTGTGTAAGCTCGTCAACGCAATATGGTCGTAAAAAGTCCCAGAACAAGTAATTACGATCGTCCTTACACGTATTTGGAGAGTTGTTCCGTACACAGTCGGGACAGTGGATGGCTGACCTACTCCGATTACATGGGTGCGATTTTCGGTTGGGGCTGAGGTTTTTCCTTTCTTTCACCAACAAAGTGTGCTATTTATCGAGGGAATGTGAACATGGAAAATTGAACAAAAGAATCTCTCTCTCTCTCTCTCTCTCTCTCTCTCTCTCTCTCTCTCACACAAACACACACACACACACACACACACACACACACACACACACACACACACAGAGAGAGAGAGAGAGAGAGAGAGAGAGAGAGAGAGAGAGAGAGAGATACACATTTTAAAATAGTGTGAAAAATAATGAAAACAGAACAGATGAATCAGTTTTATGTACGTAATAATAGCCTGTTGACTGACTCAGCAGGACACAGAGCAGCGATAATTGCATAATATTTCCTCTCCATGTTTCCTCAAAGGATACAGTATACTTTTCTTGCAGAAATGAAGGGATAACGTAAGTTTGTACCGAGTGTCTAAAGCATATCACTGAAGATTGTTACCATCTACATCAGTATCTCGGTTATAATCCTAATTTATCGATGACTTAACTTACAGGTATATATGATCGAAATTAAAGTATCAGTTATTTGCTACCAAAAAGGTTGCTACTTGTTACCTACATGTAAAACGTGATTACTCAATTACATAGCAACACTTTATTTTTGAACGCCCCCGATCATCTAAAATGGCTAGGCAAAGGATTTAATTAGAACCAGGTTTTCAATCCATAAAAATCAAAGAATGGGCAATGTCCTCCGTAACTGATGGAGTGACAAGACAGAAAGAGCTTGTCCAGTAAACATAGCGCACTCGCTAAGCTCGGCCTTAGGTTCACATAGATTGGGGTGGCCTTCCACCGTTTGGCAGACCTGCCAAATCAGCGCCATTGTCTCCCTAGCCAAACCGGTATAACTAACCTACCTCAACTGTTTCTAGGCAAGTATCTCAAATTTTATAATTTTGTAAGCTGTTCTAATGAAACCCGAACACAGCGAATCCGACTGTCCAATGAAATTCGGCACAGGAAAAACAAATTATAACCGCGTATCATTTTTAGCGAAAATAGCTTCATAATTTCGACTCTTTTGGCGTAAGTAAGAGTTTCATTCGCGATGGATGAACAACAAAATACCTAATACGTGAGAAAGGCTTGTTTCGAGTGATGTTACATAACCATAGGCTCGAACAATGCAACCAGTTTCCACTATCAGAGCATACGCTTGTTTACACGGCGTATCAATTAGATGAACAGAACACAGCTATCTATAGACAAAAACTCCCGAAATATTAGCGATAGCATGGCATTTTTGGCTACGAGATTAAAAGTTTATTATTGAATTTCATTTTGTTTACAAAAAACACACTTCAATCAACAGGACTCGGACGCTTGCGGTCAAATAGCGTGCACCAATTGGCCGACTTCTGATTTCCCACGATACCGCAGCGAAGCAGCAGCAAGAGGTCCATCGTTAAACATGAGCGAGCTGTGTGAAATAAACGTACTGCTGCCACATAAACTACTTTAGTGACAGGTGTGTGTTCGATACTAATCGTTTCCTTAACATCTACATGGATACTCCGCAAGCGACCGTACGTTGCGTGGCGGAGGGTACACTGTACCTCCACTACTCGTGTCCTTTCTTGTTCAATTCACATATAGAGCTAGGGGAAACCGACTGTCTACGCGCCTCCGTATTAGCCCTGATTTCTCGTATCTTACCTTCGTGATCTTTAGGCGAAATGTATGTGGGCGGCAGTAAGAGCGTTCTGCAGTCGACCTCAAACGCCTGTTCTCTAAATTTGCTCAATAGTGTTCCTCGAAAGAACACGCTTCAGTTCCCGAACCATCTAATTAAGTTGCCACTTCAACGAAAATTCGCCGTAGAAATAAGTCTGTGACAACACCGCGCGTTTAACTGTATCGGTCCGAGGGAAAGGCTTATTTCGTAGGCAGAAGATAGGAACATGAGGGATAGGAAACATCACGTTCAGCTCGCCCAGAATAACGTGGCTCCAGCGCGGAAATGCACTCTCATCCCGAACGCTGGGTGGTTCTATCCCGCTGTTCTGAGTCTACGGCAGCCGCATATGGCTCTCTCTCTCACCTCTCAACCAGCATGCTTCCAGAATTTTCGTTGTTATCTCACTACTAGAAAGCATGGCTAACTTCGCGAACTATACACCTACGAGCGAGGAAAATTTTTCATTATCAGGTACTTGAGATTACATTCAGTGCCAATAAATTTTTGTTGGAAGAGGCAAAAAATTAAGTAAACATCTCCTTAAAAATCGCTTGATAATGTTGCAGCAACCACTAGCTGTCTAAGTCACACAATAAGTAGAGTAAAGAAACAAGGGCTAAACATGGCTGTCACGCTCTGAAGAAGTCACGTCTCCGCAATATCCTCTCTTCCAGTGGTACTAGGACCGCAAGATATGCAGGACAACATCTGTAAAGTTTGGAAGGTAGGTAGAGGTACTGACGGAAGCGAAGCTGTGAGGGCGGGTCGTGAGTCGTGGGTGGGTAGTTCAGTCAGTTGCCGGCACGGTAGCTCAGCGTGTTCTGTCAGGGGACTAGCCACCGTCTGTGACAAAAAGTGAGTAGATTTTCTCAGCTTTTGTAATTTGAGAGATGTCTTGTAACATACGCAGTAAACTGCAGAATAAAAGGGCTCAAAGAAAGAAAAGCAAAAGAAAAAGAGGTCACTACAGCACTTGCCTGTGAATCCCAAAGGTCTCAGGTTCAACTCCCAGTCCAGCACACAGTTTTATTTGTCAGGAATTTTTGTGCCCACAAGTTCTTCTCAAGACTTCAGTATTCTGAAAGACACGGAAGGAGGAGAAAAACAAGTTATTTGTAGTAATATTGCCAACAGTTTGTCAGAGGGATGATACATTATTTCCACGCAATACATATTCTTTAGTTTATACTGTTAGTACTGTAGTAAGCGGCGTTGTCCCGTTCGCTACATTTTTTACCCATGTTTAAACAGAAGTTTCTTTTTCCGTTCTCTAGTGAGAAATTACAGAATGTCTATAGTTACACAAAAGTAACCTTTAATTGTGAAAAAAGTAAATAACAGAAATAATTGCTACAGCACTGAAGGCAATCTGTGTTTAGGTTTTATTTACAAATGCTCAATGTGGATACCTTTTGTAACTTTACCAGTGTCCCATCCGTAAGCCGTTTCCTGCCATGTCCTATGAAACAAGTCTTGATGTATGGTGGTAACAGTTTCTGTCATCCGCTGTCGCAGCTCATGAAGTTTCCCGGAAGCACAGAAATCCAAATGGTTCAAATGTCTCTGAGCACTATGGGTCTTAACTTCTAAGGTCATCAGTCTCCTAGAACTTAGAACTACTTAAACCTAACTAACCTAAGGACATCACACCCATCCATGTCCGAGGCAGGATTCGAACCTGCGACCGTAGCAGCCGCACGGTTCCGGACTGAGCGCCTAGAACCGCTAGGCCACCGCGGCCGGCTCACAGAAATCCATCGGCGTTATGGTGGCCAGGATACTGTTCCACCGCGTCCAATCCAAGACGGGACATTCCTACACGACAGCTTTACAATGATAGTGTGGTGGCGTTCCACCTTTTTGAAAAATAAATTCTGTAGCTATATCCTTCTATAACTGAGGCATTAGATAATGTTAAAGCATCTTCAGGTACGAAATTCCAGTTACAGTTCGCTCAACAAAAAAAGGACCGTAAATCTTATTACGGCTTACAGAGGAAAAAACATTTGCCTAGGCGAGTCTCATACAAGTTCGATAACGTGACATGGTTTCTGCTGACCCCGTATCCGAAGGTTATGCCAGCTCACTTTACCGCAGGTATGGAAGGTGGCTTCGCCACTGAACACAATCAGCTCCAGTCTGCATTTTTATACATTTCTACACAAAACTCAGCTTGTTTTTCTTTGTCATTTCCTTGTAAAGCTTGCAACAGTTCCAATTTGTATGGTTTGAATGACAGGCATTTCCGTAACACCTTCCATAAAGGCGTTATAAGTACACACAGTTCCAGACTGCTACGTCTCTTCGATTCAACCGTACTACGAATGAAAGATTGCCAAACTTGGTCAACTACAACGTCAGAAATTGCTAGCCGTCACTGACTCAGCGTCCCATCTTATACACAGCCACGGTGAGACGAATGTACCAATTAAGGACAGTTCGTCTTTGACGTGGTGACTTGCGATATTTAGTCCTAAATGTCTCTGAACTGTAGCAGCGGATTTAGATTCGTGAAACTATAAACACCGTGCACGCTCTCTATCCTTACACGACGCAATGAAGACTGTTCGAACAACTCACTCCCGCATGTAAACTATCCGGAATGTCGGGATCTAACAATGTTAGTTGGAAATACAGCTTGAAGGTATACTGCATTCAGTGCTGTATCCAACATTTCTGTAACTTATTTAGCTTTTCATAATTAAAGGTTTCTTAAGTATAACTGATTTATAAATACCCTGCATCGATTCTCACCGCCTATGTTTGTCCAGTTAGAACTCGTATTAACGTAACCTATTATTATGATCGTTGGCACTATTTCTAGTGCAAAGGAGCTCCCATCACCCCTCCCACGCCGTATGCGGGTAATACGAACCAAGACAATTTTTTCTTACTCTGCTTCTCCCGATCGGTTTTCAAATCATAATAATTATTATTGTTATTATTATTATTACACTACTGGCCATTAAAATCGCTACACCACGAAGATGACGTGCTACAGACGTGAAATTTAACCGACAGGAAGAAGATGCTGTGATATGTAAATGATTAGCTTTTCAGAGCATTCGCCGGCCGCGGTGGTCTCGCGGTTCTAGGCGCGCAGTCCGGAACCGTACGACTGCTACGGTCGCAGGTTCGAATCCTGCCTCGGGCATGGATGTGTGTGATGTCCTTAGGTTAGTTAGGTTTAAGTAGTTCTAAGTTCTAGGTTCTAGGGGACTAATGACCACAGCAGTTGAGTCCCATAGTGCTCAGAGCCATTTGAACCAATCAGAGCATTCAGACAAGGTTGGCGCCGGTGGCGACACTTACAACGTGCAAGCATGAGGAAAGTTTCCAACCGATTTCTCATACAAAAACAGCAGTTGACAAGCGTTGCCTGGTGAGACGTTGTTGTGACGCCTGGTGTAAGGAGGCGAAATGGGTACCATCACGTTTCCGACTTTGACAAATGTCGGATTGTAGCCTATTTCGATTGCGGTTTGTCGTATCGCGACATTGCTGCTCGCGTTGATCGAGATCCAATGACTGTTAGCAGAATATGGAATCGGTGGGTTCAGGAGGGTAATACGGAACGCCGTGCTGAATCCCAACGGCCTCGTATCACTAGCAGTCGAGGTGATAGGCATCATATCCGCCTGGCTGTAACGGATCGTGCAGCCACGTCTCCATCCCCGAGTCAACATATGGGGACGTTTGCAAGACAACAACCATGTGCACGAACAGTTCGTCGACGTTTGCAGCAGCATGGACTATCAGCTCGGAGACCATGGTTTCAGTTAACCTTGACGCTGCATCACAGACAGGAGCGCCTCCGATGGTGTACTCAACGACGAACCGGGATGCCCGAATGGCAAAACGTCATTTTTTCGGATGAATCCAGATTCTGTTTACAGCATCACGATGGTCGCATCCGTGTTTGGCAACATTGCGGTGAACGCACATTGGAAGCGTGTATTCGTCATCCCCATATTGGCGTATCACCTGGCGTGATGGTATGTGGAGTCATTAATTACACGTGTCGGTAACCTCTTGTTCGCATTGACGGCACTTTGAACAGCGGACGTTATATTTCAGATGTATTACGACCCGTGGCTCTACCCTTCATTCGATACTTGCGAAACCTTACATTTCAGCAGGATAATGCACGACCGCATGTTGCAGGTACTGTACGGGCCTTTCTGGATACAGAAAACATTCGACTGTTGCCCTGGCCAGCACGGTCTCCAGATCTCTCACCAATTGAAAACGTTTGGTCAATGGTGGCCGAGCAACTGGCTCGTCACAGTAGGCCACTCACTACTCTTAATGAACTGTGGTACCGTATTGAAGTCGCATGGGCATCTGTACCTGTACACGCCATCCAAGCTCTGTTTCACTCAGTGCCCAGGCGTTTCAAGGCCGCTATTACGGTCAGAGGTGGTTTTTCTGGCTACTGATTTCTCAGGACCCATGTACCCAAATTGCGTGAAAATGCAAACACATATCAATTCCAGTATAATATATTTGTCCAATGAATACCCGTTTATCATCTGCATTTCTTCTTGGTGTAGCGATTTTGACGGCCAGTAGTGTATTATTTGCCGTCTCTGTGTCTTGGCTCTTTGCGGATCCTATCTCTCTTGCCTTTCGGTACGGCCCTGTGTATACATAAACGCGCCGACAAAGGTCACGTTCTGATGAACAGTCGCGGTAGCGGATTCACTGCGCACAGTTAGTGTGAGAGCACTTTCCCACCCGTGCTCCGTGGCAGGGAAACAAAAGCGTCCGCGCGGCGAGTTGGCGCGGCCTGCGGACCCGAGACGCGAATAGCGGAACCGCCGTGTCCGGCGCTCATTACTGCCAACAGCCTCCGCGGCGGACAGGTGCGCTGCCACTGTGTATACTATATATACCGCCACCGCCAACCTTGCCCCACATACACAGCACCAGGCTGACTGGCGACACCTCTGCCGGAGCCTAAGACACGCACCCATCGCGGCTGCCACCTGCTGGGCTCACTCAGAGCTACCACAACATTCGGCCGCTATAAAACGTTTACCACTCTAAATCTGCATTTTCGTGATCTTATTGCTCGGCGACGCGAAAGGTAGAGCTCGGCTTAGAGAGGACTGGATCACGTGACTAGGTACAGGCAAGCTTCAGTTCGCGCTGCATCTACAAGCACTCTTTGATCAAAAGTATGCAGACAGTGTGGCTTGAGATGATGGTACCTGCACATGTAACGGCTGTTTTTGGTCACCATTTTATAGCACAGCTATTCACAGTATGTGACACATGTTTGTTTTGTTCCTGCCAGATACTTTGTATATACGTTCTCGTTTTTAGGCTGTGATGCTTGCATTATATAACCATGTTTAATATTTTCCAACGATGGCTTCCATAGAAGACTTTTCATGTTCGAGATTACGGTACTTTAAAACGACCAAAGGCCGAAATCTTGATTGTACAGTACCATAAACGATTTATAAAGTCAAATGACGGAATTTTCATTTAAAAAGTATAAAGATACCTGCTAGAAGACATTAATGTGTGGTGTGTCCACACTTCGCCTTCGTGAAGTCTTGAACTCTGCTGAAAACTCTTTCAGTGAGGTGTCTTAGTATCTGTGGAGGAATACCAGCCTATTCTGTCTCAAGACCCGAAACCATGGAAGGGAGGGATGTTGGACACTGGGGCCTGGTGCGACGATAAGCAGTTCAGACAAAAGTGATATAGAATAGCTAATGGGGAAGAACTGAATCGAATTGGGGAAGATAGAAATTTATGGCACCACTCGACTACAAGAAGGTATTGGTTGATAGAAAACAGTCTGAGACATTAAGGAATCACCCGTTTAGTGTTGGAGAGTGTCAAATTTGTAGAGGGAGATGGTTCAAATGCCTCTGAGCTATCGGACTGAGGTCTTCAGTCCCTTGGAACGTAGAACTACTTAAACCTGACTAACCTAAGGACGTCACACCCATCCATGACTGAAGCAGGATTCGAAGCTGCGACCGCAGCAGTCGCGCGGTTCCGGACTGAAGCGCCTAGAACCGTTCGTTCACCGCGGCGTAGAAGGAGACCAGAAGACGAAATCAGTAAGGAAGATCAAATGGATGCAGGGTGGAGTAGTTACGTGAACTTCAAGAGACTTCTACAGTATAGAGTAACGTGGACAGCTGCATCAAACTAGTTTTCGGACTGATGACCGCAGCAAACAGGCGCTTTGAACAGATGTAGTCGAACAGTGCGAGGAGTTTTCTCAAATGAACGTGCGTCGGCCAGTGTTTAATTGTTGGATCTTCTCTATACACGGAAACTGATCAAAAAAGTGGTTTGTAAGCCACTTCTTTCGTGAATGAATTAAATTTCTTCAATAGTTTCCTAATGAATCTGTGTGCCTCATGCTTTTCTGCTGTATGTTTTATGTGGTCTGTGCGCTCCAAATGGTTACACCCAGGTATTTTATAGGAGTACCCAGTGATCTGACGCCAACAGTGTAATCGAACGTAGCGACTCCCTTCGCCTAGTTATGCGCAATATGTTACATTTATGGTAGATCTTCTGCTGATACTATTGTTTTTCGTTGCAGCCTTCTGGAGTTACAACTTTCCTATGGATAACAGAATAGCCTTGTGAAGCCCCCCACAGTATCCACTAGAGCATTGATATCAATTGTAAATAGCAGCGGCTCTCTAAGACAGACCTGGTTTACTCTCTAAATTACCTTTACATGCATTGATTTTGTTCCGTTAAGAATGACATGTTGAGTTCTGTATATAAGGAATCACGGACCCAGTTACAAAACTGGTCCGTTAATCTTCGTATTTTGCTCAGTGAACGACAGTGAGGATCTATATTGAATACCTTATGGAAGTCAAAGAACGTGACCTCAGCCTTAGCACCTGTGCCTACCGTGCTCTGCGTCTCACGAACGGACGGAGTTTCGAAAGATCTCTGTTTGCGAAATACATGTTGATTTTTTTATGTAGAAGAAATTTCCATTCTCCAAAAGCGTCACTGTCTGTACATTTTCCCAATCGCCCTTCCTTGCTGCAGTGACATGCGATATACTGCTACTAGTTCATTGTTGTGATTTATGTAGAACCACGTCCGGCACCGGTGAGCAGGTTGAATTTATTAAGTGAAATCTGTGGTTCTACTAACTTAATTGAAGCGGTAATCTAGACTAGAGTCTAACAGGGAGGCGGTAAAAAATCATATCCTAACTGATACCAGTAACAGAAAACACCATTGCCTTGATGTGCATTTCTCCTCCAGTATCAATAAATCTTAGTCTCGAGCAGTTGACTCGGTTGGGTGGAACCCGTTTCTTACAAGGCTTTCATCACATAAAGAAAATCTTAAACTGAGTGTATGGGTTTAGTCACATCCCCTGCCGCCGTTCTTATTATCCGCCTAGATAAAAGACTTTCTGTGGTTCAGTTACTGCCGGCATATTAGTTAACAGTCCTAGGTGTACTGATGGTTCACGATGTCCGTAGTATACAATGAACCGTCAGTACAACCTGGACTGTTCGATAAACACGTTCTGTCTGCGTCCATTGTGCGAGCAAGCCTTTAATTTCCGCAAAGTACTCTATACCTCACAAATTCGATACTTACCCCCATTTTTCCGACACTAAACATTTAATATCTTAAATTTACTGAAATTATGTCATTGCCAAAAAATGACGATGATGAGCGTGCCGTCTACGGATCGTTACGACCAGATGACATCCGTGACAAGTAAAGAGAGATGTGACAGAGCCAAGCCATGTGCGTATTCGTATTATTCAGAACTGCCACCTCCTGATGCTTTTAAGCAATTACTCATATGAAGGATACATAGTGTATCAGATGGCATAGTGCCAGTGAGTCAGTACGGCGAGAACCAGCGGCTTCGAGCTGCTCCTGGCGCTGTTCCAGTTTATCCTTTCTCTCTCTTTGTTTCCCTACGTGACCTCTACCACTTCCTGTCATGCTCCAATAAAGGCTGCAGCGGAACTCTTACAATCGTCGTGACCGGGCAAAGGCAGTAGGTTTAGAAAATGGGAAATAAGAACCCACCATTGCAAGAGCTTAAACAGCGACATTTATAAGAGCACGTAGTCGCAGCATTCTCAGGAATTTCAAGTTTATCTTAAACAAGTTTCCTTCAGTGTTGTCCTGAATTATATTTTCTGTAATTTCCACAAATTATTTCAAATGAAACTATTAACAACGGAAGATCGATTTCTTTCCCTCGGTCTCGCCTAAGGTATCCAATGTCATTTCTACAGCAGCGTAGAGGTTCACAATTTGTTAAAACGAACTGAAAAATTCGTACAATAATGCATTATTTGTTTTTCAGATTTTCCAATTTTTGAGTGAATTGTCTGTTACTTCCAAACTATTCCTTCTCATAAAAGGACGTTTAACTGTCACATCTTCCGCACATAGTAGTCATTTTTGTTGCCTTACAGAAATTTACGCAGTTTTCCTTCTTAGCATAATTCTTACCAGCCCTAGAGTGTGCTCCCTGCCGCCGTTGGATAAGCAGCTGCAGCAGCAAGTTGTATAACCCTAGTTTACTTATTTGTTAGATAGTTTAATTAATTTCTTTGCGTGTTTTTGGGTCCTTGCATTGTTTAATTCATATATTTCGGGTTTATTATAGTATTTGACAGTTGTAGCATCGCGCTTTAGTGTTTACTTCGTAGATTCTTATTCAAATTGTGTGTGAGTTTCGTATAAGAGGTGCAATTTCGAGTCTTAGTTACTGTAATCGTAAATTCAGCAGATTGTAGCGCAGTCGTTAGGCATTTGTACGGGTTTGTTGATACATTCTTTGCGTGTTTCGCTTGCGTTATCTAGGCACGGACTCGTGTTTCGGCAACTGTTGTTCAACATCGATTAGAATGGACAGGGACTGCGATTGCTCTGTTCGGATGAGGGCTGACTTGGCATCCCTTCGCTCACAGCTGCAATCGGCGCTGACTTCGGTCGCGCAGCTTGAGGCTGTTGCCAATGGGCACCACTGTGGGGAGCCGGACTTGGGTATCACGGGGATGTCAACCTCGTCCCGTCTGTCCCCAGATCGGTCTGCCGCTGTGGTTGCCCCGGTTGCTGCCCGCAGTGGGGCTGAGCCCTCGCCTGTGGTTGATTGGGAGGTCGTTCCAAGGCATGGCAGGCAGCGAAAGGCGTCCCCGGAGGCTGATCAGAAAGCCTCCCCGGTGCGTCTGACAAACCGGTTTCAGGCACTGTCTCTGGCTGAGCCAGATGCAGCTGCCTGCCTGTTTCAGACGATCATTCTCAGCCTTCAAGGTCCGGGCAATCGCAGAGGGTGGGCTTACTGGTAGTTGGGAGCTCCAATGTTAGGCGCGTAATGGGGCCCTTTAGGGATACGGCGGCTAAGGAGGGGAAGAAATCCAGTGTGCACTCCGTGTGCATTCCGGGAGGAGTCATTCCTGATGTGGAAGGGGTCCTTCCGGATGCCATGAAGAGCACAGGGTGCAGCCAGCTGCAGGTGGTGGCACATGTCGGCACTAATGACGTGTGTCGCTTTGGATCTGAGGAAATTCTCTCTGGATTCCAGCGGCTATCTGATTTGGTGAAGGCTGCCGGTCTTGCTTATGAGATGAAGGCAGAGCTCACCATCTGCAGCATCGTTGACAGAACCGACTGCGGACCTTTGGTGCAGAGCCGGGTGGAGGGTCTGAATCAGAGGCTCAGACCGTTTTGCGACCGTATTGCCTGCAGATTCCTTGACTTGCGCCATAGGGTGGTGGGGTTTCGGGTTCCGCTGAACAGGTCAGGAGTTCACTACACTCATCTGGCGGCTACACGGGTAGCGGAGGCTGTGTGGCGTGGACTGGGCGGTTTTTTAGGTTAGAAGGCCTCAGGAAAGTGCGGGATGGGCTGCAATGTCAAAGGGTGCTTAGCAATTACACGACGTGCTTGGATCAAGGAACAGTCGGAATTATAGTTGTAAATTGTTGTAGTTGCGCTGGAAAAGTTCCTGAGCTTCAAGCGCTAATAGAAAGCACAGAAGCTGATATCGTTATAGGTACAGAAAGCTGGCTAAAGCCTGAAATAAGTTCTGCAGAAATTTTTACGAAGTCTCAGACGGTGTTCAGGAAAGATAGATTAGGCAGAATTGGTGGTGGAGTGTTTGTGTCTGTCAGTAGTGGTTTATCTTGTAGTGAAGTCGAAGTAGATACTCCGTGCGAATTGGTATGGGTGGAGGTTATACTTAACAGCCGAATTAAGTTAATAATTGGCTCCTTACCGCCAGACTCCGGTGATACAGTTGCGGAACAGTTCAGAGAAAGTTTGAGTCTCGTAACAAATAAATACCCCACTCATACGGTTATAACTGGTGGGGACTTCAACCTTCCCTCGGTATGTTGGCAAAAATACTTGTTCAAAACCGGTGGTAGGCAGTAAACGTCTTCCGAGATTGTCCTAAATGCTTTCTCCGAAAATTATTTCGAGCAGTTAGTCCACGAACCCACGCGAATTGTAAATGGTTGCGAAAACACACTTGACCTCATAGCCACAAACAATCCAGAGCTGACAGAGAGCATCATGACTGATACAGGGATTAGTGATCACAAGGTCATTGTAACTAGGCTCAGTACCATTTCTTCCAAATCCATCAGAAACAAACGCAAAATAACTTTATTTAAAAAAGCTGATAAAGTGCCACTAGAAGCCTTCCTAAAAGACAATTTCCATTCCTTCCGAACTGACTATGCGAATGTAGACGAGATGTGGCTCAAATTCAAAAATATAGTAGCAACAGCAATTGAGATATTCATACCTCATAAATTGGTAAGAGATGGAACGGATTCCCCGTGGTAGACAAAAAAGGTCCGAACGCTGTTGCAGAGGCAACGGAAAAAGCATGCGAAGTTCAGAAGAACGCGAAATCCCGAAGATGGGCTAAAATTTACAGACGCGCGAAATTTGGCACGTACTTCGATGCGAGATGCCTTTAATAGGTTCCACAACGAAACATTGTCTCGAAATTTGGTAGAAAATCCGAAGAAATTCTGGTCGTATGTAAAGTACACAAGCGGCAAGACGCAGTCAATACTTTCGCTGCGCAGTGCCGATGGTACTGTTACCGACGACTGTGCCGCTAAAGCGGAGTTATTGAACGCAGTTTTCCGAAATTCCTTCACCAGGGAAGACGAATGGAATATTCCAGAATTTGAAACACGAACATCTGCAAGCATGAGTTTCTTAGAAGTAGATACCTTAGGGGTTGCGAAGCAACTCAAATCGCTTGATACGGGCAAGTCTTCAGGTCCAGATTGTATACCGATTAGGTTCCTTTCAGATTACGCTGATACTATAGCTCCCTACTTAGCACTCATATACAACCGCTCGCTCACCGATAGATCTGTACCTACAGATTGGAAAATTGCGCAGGTCGCACCAGTGTTCAAGAAGGGTAGTAGGAGTAATCCATTTAACTACAGACCTATATCATTGATGTCGGTTTGCAGTAGGGTTTTGGAGCATATACTGTATTCAAACATTATGAATCACCTCGAAGGGAACGATCTATTGACACGTAATCAGCATGGCTTCAGAAAACATCGCTCTTGTGCAACGCAGCTAGCTCTTTATTTGCACGAAGTAATGGCCGCTATCGACAGGGGATCACAAGTTGATTCCGTATTTCTAGATTTCCGGAAAGCTTTTGACACCGTTCCTCATAAGCTACTTCTAATCAAGCTGCGGAGCTATGGGGTATCGTCTCAGTTGTGCGACTGGATTCGTGATTTCCTGTCAGGAAGGTCGTAGTTCGTAGTAATAGACGGCAAATCATCGAGTAAAACTGAAGTGATATCAGGTGTTCCCCAGGGAAGCGTCCTGGGACCTCTACTGTTCCTGATCTATATAAATGACCTGGGTGACAATCTGAGCAGTTCTCTTAGACTGTTCGCAGATGATGCTGTAATTTACCGTCTAGTAAGGTCATCCGAAGACCAGTATCAGTTGCAAAGCGATTTAGAAAAGATTGCTGTATGGTGTGTCAGGTGGCAGTTGACGCTAAATAGCGAAAAGTGTGAGATGATCCACATGAGTTCCAAAAGAAATCCGTTGGAATTCGATTACTCGATAAATAGTACAATTCTCAAGGCTGTCAATTCAACTAAGTACCTGGGTGTTAAAATTACGAACAACTTCAGTTGGAAGGACCACATAGATAATATTGTCGGGAAGGCGAGCCAAAGGTTGCGTTTCATTGGCAGGACACTTAGAAGATGCAACAAGTCCACTAAAGAGACAGCTTACACTACACTCGTTCGTCCTCTGTTAGAATATTGCTGCGCGGTGTGGGATCCTTACCAGGTGGGATTGACGGAGGACATCGAAAGGGTGCAAAAAAGGGCAGCTCGTTTTGTATTATCACGTTATAGGGGAGAGAGTGTGGCAGATATGATACACGAGTTGGGATGGAAGTCATTACAGCATAGACGTTTTTCGTCACGGCGAGACCTTTTTACGAAATTTCAGTCACCAACTTTCTCTTCCGAATGCGAAAATATTTTGTTGAGCCCAACCTACATAGGTAGGAATGATCATCAAAATAAAATAAGAGAAATCAGAGCTCGAACAGAAAGGTTTAGGTGTTCGTTTTTCCCGCTCGCTGTTCGGGAGTGGAATAGTAGAGAGATAGTATAATTGTGGTTCGATGAACCCTCTGCCAAGCACTTAAATGTGAATTGCAGAGTAGTCATGTAGATGTAGATGTAGATCACAGTGCCCTCTCTTGACTCTTTGTGTGCCGAATGACACTCAAACGTAGCAATAAGAGACACTGACATCGATGACACCTGTCTGTTGTTTTACTTTGGTGCAGCTCTACCTCTGCATCGAGCATTCCATGATTTTTCCACATTTATTTTATTTGATTTGAAACAAACAAATTATTAGCCCCCGTGAGTAATTACTGCCAGCGGCCATGCCGCAGTGGTAACACCGGTTGCCGTCAGATTATCGAAGTAGGCGATGTCGGGCTGGGCTAGCACTTGGATGGGTGGCCATCCAGTCTGCCGATCGCTGTCGGCTGGCGTGGTGAATTCAGTTCTTGTGGGGCAAACTGAGGAGCTACTTGATAGAGGAATAGCGGCTCTTGTCTCTTACACAGCCAAACAGCCAGGAGAGCGAAGTTCTGACGACATGCCCCTCCTTATTCTCATCCAGTGACGCCTGTGGCCTGAGGATGCCACGGCGGCTGGTCGGTACCATTGGGCCTTCATGGCCTGCTCGGTTGGAGCTTAGTTTCAGTGAATACTTAGTATCGCGCCAAGTCCAGTACTCTTGTCGCGAAACGTCATAAATCGTAAGTACTAATGTGATTAAATAATTAACGCCATGTTCTTTATATAAAGGATGAATGAAGTTTACTGCAAAACATAATCCAGAACAGAATATTTTATTTTAATTTCTGAATTCAGTACAAACTCAGGAATTTTCTCTGTAATATGTATAACAGTTCTTATAGGGTACTTGCCTGTAGCAAATCAAGCTTTCAGATGCAAGACGTATCTCAAAATTTCTCCACCAATATGCACAGCGTGGTCTTTTGACTGGTTTGATATGTCCCTCCGAGACTTATCCTCCTACGCCAAATTCTTAACCTCAGAATAGCACATAAACCTATTATCTTCCGTTATTCTTTGGTTGTATTCTGGTCTCTAGCCTATTGTCCTATCCCATCTTCTAATCAGTGTTTTCCACATGCTCCTTCCGTGACCTATTATATGGAGAACTTCCTTATTTTTTATGTACAGGTATATCGTTTAGTTTGATGTTTGTTTTTCCATTACGTATACAGCGTCTAATTTGTATGGATAACATTCTTAGTAAACGATGAGTTTGGTAACTCTCAGCTTCATATTTACAATCTTGTCATTATTATATTGGGGCGAATGAAATTTTCTTTTTTAACGATCATTTGCATTTATTAACAATGACACAGGAAGCTACAAAATCCATACATATTATAAAAATGGACGTACGTATGGATATGCGTATGTACGTATGTACCACATCTCCTCCTAAACCAGTGAACCCATTTCAACCAAACTTAGCACACATGCCCCTTACTGTCAGGCAACAATCGCTGTCTGGATGACAACTATCTAAATTCAAATGTGTTTTCAGCAATATCTTCTTCTTCTTGCGCTGACGCCTTTGTCCTGCAGGTTTCGGCGTTGTTACAGCCGGGTGTGGCAAGGTTAATTTGAAGGTGTGGCCGGATGCCTGTCCTGCCGCCGCCGCCACCACATACCCTCCCCTCCCCCCCCCCCCCCTCCCCCCAGGACGGAATTAGTGTACCCCAGCTGTCTGTGTCTGGTGTAAGCCATGAAATAGTGCGAACGTTTCCAAATGTCTGCAAGTCGTGTCTAACTGAGGCGGGACATGGAGACCAGCCTGTTATTCACCTAGTGGGATGTGGAAAACCGCCTAAAAACTACATCCAGGCTGGCTAGCATACAGGCCCTCATCGTTAATCCGCTGGGCGGATTCGATCCAGGGCCGGCGCGCCTACCCGAGTCCAGGGAACAGCGCATTAGTACTCTCGGCTAACCTGGCGGGTCTGTCTTCAGCAATACATGGAAATGAATTTTTTTCGATACTACATTATAAACACAGTTCTTTTTTCGTTTCCGTTGCTAATAGAAAATTTGCAAAATTAATACCTGCACAATTCCGGGTTTGTCAGCTAGTGATTATACGAAGAGTTAATGGGGTAAATGGATACGTAGAAAACTACCTTTATTAGATAATGATGCGACCACACATGTCAGACACTGTAGCGCACACACAAAATACAGAAAATTCTATTGCGCCACACGTTTCAACTAACTCTTATCAGAAATGTACTTACCGTGATTGCTGGAGCAACATCTGAACACAGCCGTGGAAAAGACTGGCAATAGATTCGCAGGCAAGAGTATAATAATTGCCCCTGGCTCTTAATTCTTCTTGTGACGTTTCAATGCTGGCACTGGAACAGAACAACGGTTGTAGATAAGAATCGTTAGCATAGGGAATCTTGGCGAAGACGCAAAACTGATCTCTTGCCTCCACGATCAATAGTCGTTTGTTGGCCGATGTGAGAGGGACGAGAGTTACGACACGGGACCATAGACACACAACGCACACAAAAACATACAGTAGGAATAAGTCAGATTAGTCCCTTATTTATATTTCTTTCACAAATGCTCCATATTCTTTTCCTCATATCTGCCACACTCGAGTCATTGCATGCATCTAAAGAAAATAGCCCTCACCAATCACAGGATATCTAAATGGATACATTAATAAACAGTTAATCTCATTCAATACCAAATCATCTCACACAATAATTGTTTCTTTTAGTTATTCTCGATCCTTGTGTTATTGTGTATACAATCACGTATGTTGAAAACCAGATCGTCAACTTAGTTTCCGTTTTTTGTAATGAGTCTTGTATTTGCGAAAAACAAGCAGATAGTGGATATTCGAGCAGACTCTTTCCTTTCAGATATCGCATTAATATTCGCTGCCTCCTCATGCCTGTTACCACAAAGATATGATTTTTTGACAGCCGCACACAAACGAAAACGAATTCCAGACGAGTGAGATTTCCTCAACTTTTGCCATAGTATGTAACTGATATATTGCAGTGGAATGTACTCAAATCAGGCGATTCTGAAGGAATTAAATTAAGAAACAAGCCATTTTAAAAAAATAGATTAGTTTTGATACTTGAGCAGTAAAATAACTGATGATCACTGAACTAGAGAGCGTTATAGAGTGCCAATGACAGGAACAGCAGTTCTGAAGAAGAGACATTTATTTGGTAGGTTGGAAGGTATGAAATGTAGCAATGTGGACGACAAGTAGTTCACACAAGAACAGTAAACAGTATAGACGCTGTTGAAATGTGGTCCTACAGAAGAGTGCTGAAGATTAAATGGTAGGTCGCGTAACTATTGGGACGGTACTCAACGGAATGGAGACAAGGAATTTGTGGTACAACTTGACGAAAAGAAGGGATCGGACGATAAGACACTTTCTGAGGTATCAGTAAATCATCAGTTTTGTACTGAAGTGAAGTGTATACGAGTGGGGTGGGTGGATGGGAGTGGGGGGGATTGTAGAGGGAGACCAAAAGATGAGTACATCAAGGAGGCTCAAATGTATGTAGGTTGCAGTAGTTACTCGGAGACGAAGATGCTCTCACGGGATAGATGAAGGAGTAGAGCTACACCAGAGAAAGTTTGGACTGAAGATCGCAAAAACAACATATAACTTACGTTTATTGTACACCTTTGATGCGAGTTTTGCTCTTTTATTATAGATACCTCGTAGCTAGTTCCAAATCTGCATAGAGCTGATTGACATTCCCACATAGTGTGCCTGAAAAGGTGAGAAAATTTCAAAAGCAGAAGCACATTTCATTGACTTCATAGGTAAATGATTGTGCATTAGTAAATTGCTGTTTACTATTGTGTTGTTCATTATCAATTAAACCCGCGTACATGGTCATAAAGCACAAAGCGCTGACCGAGTTGAATAATGCTCTCGGATTATTACAGCGAACTTCGTGTCTGCATATGGAGGGGGTAGATGGACAAGTGTTTTACAGAAAATACCTTATGGAACGAGAGAGACGTAAGATTCACTGTCATCCTTCGACTACAAAAAAAAAGAAAAGGTTCAAATGGCTCTGAGCACTATGGGACTTAACTTCTGAGGTCATTAGTCCCCTAGAACTTAGAACGACTTAAACCTAACTAACCTAAGGAAATCACACACATCCATGCCCGAGGCAGGATTCGAACCTGCGACCGTAGCGCTCCTGCGGTTCCAGACTGTAGCGCCTAGAACCGCACGGCCATCCCGGCCGGCCTTCGACTACATTCGTGCAACTTTCTGTTTCGTTTATCACGTCCAATAGGTAGTATTCCTTACCTTCAGTCTCCTCTGAATGCAACGTAGAATAGTGAAAATGCCTTTCGATCTAGCTTAACATAACGCGCAAGCCGGCAAATCGAACACAAATTGACACGCGACTTCAGTATAACATTTTTGTTTGCGTTCAGCACTAAAATGTTCAAATGGCTCTGAGCACTATCGGACTTAACATCTCAGGTCATCAGCCCCCTAGAACTTAGACCTACTTAAACCTAACTACACTTACGACATCACACACATCCATACCCGAGGGAGGACTCGAACCTCCGGTGGGAGGGGCCGCGCAAACCGTGACATGGCGCATTAAACCTCGCGGCCGATCCACGCGCCGTTTGGCACTAAGATCGAACCTTTAGTGTTACACTTATTTGCCCTGTTTTCAGGCTTTTATTTATTAGCAACACCACTGGTGAAAAATTGTGGCTACGGGGGGGGGGGGGGGGGGGGTTTAAAAACTACATTTCATAAGTATCGTAAGGGTCTAATTAGAATTTTCATGCTACAAAGAGAGGCTTTGCGTATTTCAGAGACATTGTAATAAAAAGTTATATTGAAGGGCCAGGGCCACACACATCGCCCGATAAAAAAGTGGAGAACCCAGACGCCATGGTCGGATGTCAATGAAATGAATTCGCACACCTACACACCAACGGATATGTAAATTATTAGAGCTGCAGTTTTCTGTGAGCGGAAAAACGGCTATAAGTTTTGTTACCAGACATGGTAATGTATATAAGGCGACTTGAAAAGGGCTGGATGTCGAGCGAGCACTGCGAACGACACTGAGATGCCACGTACTCGTGTCAGGTAGGGTTATCAGATAAGGACATAGCTTGAAAGTGGTGTCATTGGGGGACGTGCGGGGGTTGCCACTTGGCCGACTGGTCGAATCGTGTAGTACGTAGTATCAAGATTTTTGGGCACTCGGGTTTGACCGTGACCCGCATTTGGACTACTTGGAACGGTGAGAATTGGGAGGTAGGGAGGGTGGGTAGGCGTACTTTTCATCAGGTTCCCGATCATCGACGTCTGACCAGAACGACTTACGGAGTCTGTGCAAGGTTCTGTGTCATTCAGCATCGTTGGTCAGAGGCTAGCAGCAGCTGGACGAAGGAATTATCGTCCTATGCGTGAGTTGCCGTTAACAAAACTACACAGACGGCTGCGTTTTAAGTGGTGCCGTGACCGGGAAGCATGTACTCCCGATGAACAGCGTCTCATTGCGTTCAGTGATGGATCGCTAACAGAGATGGGAACTGTGAGTGAGTATAGCGGAAGCCTGGGGAGATACCCCAGTCTTCCTATGCTTTGGAAATGGACAGTGGTGTCCGGAGCTGGGGAGCCATCCGATACAGATAAAGGTCACAGATGACAGTGACTGAGGGAACTATGACGGCACAATGGTACGCCATGTACATACTGCTTCTTCATGTGTTACCTCCCATGCGACAGCATGGTCCTGTCCTTTTTCAAGAGAACAATCTCGTTCACAGATGCCACGTGTCTGTGAACTGTCTGTGTGATATTAAGGTGCTCCCGTGATCCACAGGTGTGTCCCCGATAGAAGATGTGTGGTACCAGATCTGTTATCCCCAACTCCGTCCCAGGGTTGTTAGCCAGGGTATGAAGAACCAATTACAACAGTTGGCCGGCTTGCCGCAGGAGGCGGTAACGGTTTTATGAGTGTGTCACGCTTTCCAGAATGTACTGCCAGTCATTCACTTGAATTTATACATATTCTGAGCAGTTATCACCTACAGATAATATATATATATATATATATATATATATATATATATATATATATACTGAGTCATTGACAATTCGAATAATTAACTCCAGATAATACTGGTTTCACAATTATTTTTAAAGTGGTCACAATAGTAGGTTGGAATACCAGTGTGCATCATTTGAAAATGTATGAAAATTTAGTTCCACTAAGGACGAACCAAGATTGAGTAGCTGGCACGCGAAAGTACCGTAGAAACAGGACTGCGTCCATACAAATACATCGCTGTCAACATCTACATCTACATCATACTCCGCAAGCCTCCTAATGATGTGTGGCGGAGGGTACTTTCAGTACCACTATTTGATCCCTCCAGCCCTTTTCCACTCGCGAATAGTGCGTGGGAAGGAAGGATGATTCTTGGTAAGCCTCTGTATTGGCCCTAATTTCTCGAATTTTCTCCTCGTGGTCAATACGCGAGATATATGATGAGAGAAGTAATATGTTGCCCGGCTCCTCCTTAAAAGTGCTGTCCCAAAATTTCAGAAGTAAATCTCTCCTTGATGCACATCGCCTCTCTTGTAACGTCTACCAGTGGAGTTCGTTTAGCGCCTCCGTAACGTTCTCTCGCCAGCTAAACTATTCCGTAACGAAAAGCACCGCAGTCCTACCTGATAGGGAACCCAGATAGATGACCAATACTCGGCGAACAAGCGCCTTATAAGCCACTTCTTACGTGGATGAGTTGCGTTTTCTTTCAGATGGATCTGTGTCTGCTGTCTGCTTTTCCCACTATCTGTTTTATGTAATCATTCCACTTACGGTCGCTCTGGATAGTTACGCCTAGATATTTTACGGCAGACATTGTATCCAGCTGTTTGTCATCAATAGTGTAGCTGTACAGTAGTGGATTTATTTTCCTGTGTATGAGCTATATGTTTCATTTGTTTACGTTCAGGGTCAAGTGTTGTATATATTGTAAACAGCAACGATCCTAACACACTTCCCTGTGGTACTCCGGATACTAGCCCGCATCTCGTGGTCGTGCGGTAGCGTTCTCGCTTCCCACGCCCGGGTTCCCGGGTTCGATTCCCGGCGGGGTCAGGGATTTTCTCTGCCTCGTGATGGCTGGGTGTTGTGTGATGTCCTTAGGTTAGTTAGGTTAAGTAGTTCTAAGCTCTAGGGGACTGATGACCATAGATGTTAAGTCCCATAGTGCCCAGAGCCATTTTGAACTCCGGATACTACCTTTACATCGGTCGATTTTGTCCCGTTAAGAGTGAAGTGTTGAGTTCTATCTGCAAGAAAGTCTTGAATCCAATCACAAGTCTGTTCCCATAGTCTGTAAGCTCGTATATTTTTCATTAAACGGCAGTGCGGAACGGTGTCAGATGCCTTACTGAAATCGAGGAACACGGCATCAACCTGAGCGCCGTTGTCCACTGCGCTCTGGATCTCATGGACGAACAGAGCGATCTGAGATTCGCAGGATCTCTGTTTGCGCAGTCCATGTTGATTTTTATAGAGGAGATGTTCATTTTCCAGAAACTTCATAATTCTCAAGGATAAAACACGTTTCATAATTCTACAACAGATTGACGCAACGATATAGGTATATAATGGTGTGGATCTGTCTGACAGCCTTTCTTAAAAACGGGAATGACCTGCGCTTTTTTCCAGTCGTTAGGTACCTTTCGTTGCTCAATCGATCAACGATAAATTACTGTTAGAAGTGGAGCAAGTTGTTTCGCATAATTTTCAGAGAATCTTACAGGTATCTCATCTGGTCTTGACACCTTTCCAGTACAAAGCAATTGTAGCTGCTTTTCACTTCCGCGATCGGTTATCTCTCGATGTCTGCCATTTCGACGATCGTACGACGTTTGAAAGGAGGGACATTGTTACAATTTTCCACGGTAAAACAGCTTTGAAAGACCGAATTCATATTGTGGTCTTCTGTCTGTTATCTTTCGTTTTGGTGTCGGTGTCGTCACTGAAAGAATGAATAGATGATTTTGACCCACTTACTGATTTTACATACGACCAAAAAAATCTCTTAGGGTTTTTACACAGGTCGGTTTATAATGTCTTTCTTTCAAAATCATTGACTCTTCTCTCATTGCTCTCCTTACACTCATTTTCGCTTCGCTCACCTTTTGTTTGAAGTGCTCTTAATTTACGTAGCGCGTTTCGCGTTTCTAACACTGCTATTAAAGCATGGTGGATCTTTCCCATCCCTTAAATGCTAACTCGGGACATACTTGTCTAGGGCATATTGAACGATGCCTGTGTGATTAATAGCAAACTTGCTCCATGTCTTAGTTTCGTAACTCCAAATTCAATGTTTTTCGGCAGGCTTTTGAGCTTCGCTTTGGTTTACCACAAAACAATTTCACAACTGCTCTGCAGCATCGTTTCAGCTATCGAATGCAAATTATTAAGATGCCTGTAAAACTATTTGCAGAATTTACAGTATTTTCCTTTTTGCTAGTGACAGACTAAACCTTAGGCCTGTTTTGACTCGCCGATTGCCAGCTACAAGGCAGTAAGAGGGGAGATCTGTGATAATGGAAAATGTGATCAGCATGTCGCCAGTCCCCCCAGCCGTTACTGCTAGTAGATCAGTCCTCATGATGCCACTTCTTCTTTATTCAAGCAACTCCCCTTATATCCTCACGACGCTGATTGTACCCTGCCCCAGGCGTCCCTACCTCAGAAAAATCCGAGGTGCACCGGTAATCTACATCTACATTTATACTCCGCAAGCCACCCAGCAGTGGGTAGCGGAGGGCACTTTACGTGCCACTGTCATTACCTCCCTTTCCTGTTGCTGTCGCGTATGGTTCACGGGAAGAACCACTGCCGAAAAGCTTCCGTGCGCGCTCGAATCTCTCTAATTTTACATTCGTTATCTGCTCGGGAGGTATAAGTAGAGGAAGCAATATATTCGATACCTCATCCAGAAACGCACCCTCTCGAAACCTGGACAGCAAGCTACACCGCCATGCAGAGCGCCTCTCTAGCGGAGTCTGCCACTTGAGTTTGCTAAACATCTCCAAACGCCATCACGCTTACCAAATAACCCTGTGACGAAACGAGCCGCTATTCTTTGGACATCGCAACTGGTTCTTCTATATCGAAGGGAATTACGCTAAAAATTCGGCTACGGATGCGGTTAGGGTATTTTTCAACGGAATCCGTCTGAACTAGTGATAAAATGACAACCAAAAACTATAGAGCGCTCACAGGGAAGCCCTACACAGTGCGATATTCACTTAACTTTCGAGGAAAGGTATGTTCGTGACAGAAAATCTGTTTGTCTCATGCACAGACATTCCTCTTCTAAGGTATGAATACTTTGGCGTTCATGTAGCGAACGTCCCGGAGATGGCGAGGAGCAGGAATTTGCTGCTCCTCAGGGGTAGGGAATTCGCCACCTGGGAGCCGGCAGAGACGCTGCGCGGCGCACCAGCTGTTTAGGTGGCCTATCAACAGGTAGCGGAAGTAATCACCGGCGTTGCCGCAGCGGGACAATCAGCAGTTATGTGCCCTCAGCTGATGGCCCAAGTCGACGGCCGCTCAAAGACCGGCTACATATTTAACGGTGGTGCAAGACAAGGGACGGAGTCTGCAGGCTGAATTAAACAGGCGGCGCCAAGCACCTCCCTCGCGCACGTGTCCCACCCTCATCAAGCGTCCAAAGCTCGTTTCGGACCAGTTTGCTCTTTGACATTCTTCCATATACATAAAAGGAAATAATTCTGGAAAAACTTCTAAAAATATTGCCGTTATCCATATGTTACATCGTCTTTCGCCAAAGTCTTATAGGATTAGAAAAAAAGACTCTTGCAAGAGAACGAAGGTGAATAATATATCGTTTATAACAATATTGTCTTCAGTCTGGTTTGATGCTACTCACCACGACTCCCTCTCATATGATAAACTCTTCATCTAGGAGTAGAACTTGCAAACGATGTTCCAATTATTTGTTGGATAAAGGCTATAAGGCAAAAAGAAGACAACACGAAGGTATTTTCGAATGATACGTAAATCGGTAGGTGGAGTGTACGTGTACAGACAAACAAATGATTATAATTTCAGAAACATTGGATGATTAATTCAAGACATGGAGCTTTTCAAACTGAGCAAGTCAATAACATGTTAGTCCACCTGTGGTCCTTAGGCAAGATCTCATACGGCATAGCACTAATTGATAGATTTGTTGTGATGTCTTCCTAGGGATTACAGCCTAACGTGCTTTAGATAGTCAAAACAAAGTATCGAAGCAGCTTAAATCAGTTAACAAAGGCAAGGCCTCCGGTCCAGACTGTATACCAGTCAGGTTCCTCTCAGATTATGCTGATAAAATAGCTCTATTTTTAGCAATTATATACAACCACTCGCTCACAGAAAGATCCGTACCTAAAGACTGAAAAATAGCTCAAGTCACACCAATACCAAAAAACCGAAGTAGGAGTAATCAGCTGAATTACAGGCCTATATCACCAACGTCGATTTGCAATAGGATTTTGGAACATGTACTCTGTTCGAACGTTATGAAGTACCTCGAAGAAAACGATTGATTGACACATAGTCAGTTCTTGTGAAACACTACTAGCTCTTTATAGTCATGAAGTAATAAGTACTATCGTCAGGGGATGTCAAATTGATTTCGTATTTTTAGATTTCCAGAAGGCTTTCGTCCCCGTTCCTCACAAGCCTCTTGTAACCAAACTGCGTGCCTACGGAATATCGCCTCAGTTGTGCGACTGGATTCGTGATTTCCTGTCATAAAGGTCACAGTTAGTAGTAATAGACAGAAAGCCTTCGAGTAAAATAGAAGTAATATCCGGCGTTCCCCAAGGAAGTGTTATAGGCCCTTTATTGTTCCTGATCTATACTAACGACATAGGAGACAGTCTAAGTAGCTGTCTTAGCAAACCAAAGACTGCGATTCATTGGCAGAACACTTAGAAGGTGCAACAGGTCTACCAAAGATACTGCTTACAGCACGCTTGTGCGCCCTATTCAGGAGTACTGCTGTGCGGTGTGGGATCCACATCAGGTGGGACTGACGGATGACATCGCAAAAGTACAAAGAAGGGCAGCTCGTTTTGTATTATCGCGAAATAGGGGAGATAGTGCCACAGACACGATACGTGAATTGGAGTGGCAATCATTAAAACAAAGGCGTTTTTCGTAGCGACGGGATCTTCTCTTTAAATTTCAATGACCAGTTTTCTCCCCAGATTGGGCAAACATTCTGATCATCACGATAAAATAAGAGAAATCAGGGCTCGCACAGAAAAATTTAAGTGCTCGTTTTTCCCGCATGCCGTTCGAGAGTGGAACGGTAGAGAGACAGTTTCAAGGTGGTTCATTGAACCCTCTGCCAGGCATTTTATTGTGAATAGCAGAGTTATCACGTAGATGTAGATGTAGAACCCTGAGCTTTCTGGAGGACCCTGCTCATAATGCTTCAGACCCTTACAATTGGGGAGAGATCTGGAGACATGACAAAGGTAGGATTTGACAAGCACGAAGATAAGCAGAGGAAATTCTCGCCTTGTGCGGATGAGCATTACCTTGCTGAAGCCCAGGATGACTTGCCATGAAAGGGTAACAGAACAGGACGTAGAATATCGTCCACGTACCGCTGTACTGTAAGGATACCGCCGATGACAACCGAAGGGGTCGTGCTGCGAAATGAGATGACACCCCAGAGCATCACTCCTGTTAGTCGGACGGTATGGCGTATGACAGTGAAGATAGTATCCCACCAGGGTCCCAGGTGCTTTTGCACACGTCTTCTGCCTATAATCTAATTGACTGGAGCAGAATTGTCTTCGGTGATGAGTCCCGCTTCGAAATTATCCCCAGCGACCGTCGACGACGTCTCTGGAGACATCACAGACAACGTTGAGTTACCATTCTGACTGTCGGCCACCATGAGGTCCGACAGGGATGCCATTTTATTTCATATCAAGGCACCTTTGGTCGTTGACAGCCTTACACCACAGCTGTAAGTCGATGATATTTTACGCTCAGTTTTGCTGCCTTTCGTGGCAAGCCGTCCTCTGTTTACATCTCAGCAACATGATGCCCGCGGGAGTTTCTACTGCTTGCCTTCGTACTTACCAGACCCTATCATGGCCCGAAAGGTCGCCGGAACTTTCTCCAAATTTTGGAGCGTTATGGGCAGCGTCATCCAACCAGCTGGGGATTTTGACGATCTAATGCATCAGTCGGACAGAATTTGGCACGATATCCCTCAGGAGGACAACAAACAAATCTATCAATCGGTGCTATGCCGTATGAGTACTTGCATAAGGGCTACAGGCAGACCAATGCGTTGTTGTACTCCAATGGGAAAGCTTCTTGTCTTGAATAAATCATCCAATTCTTTTGAAATTTTATATATTTGTTTGTCTGTACATGCACATTAGATCTAACAATTTCTATACTAGTATATCGTCTATACTATACTAGCTATTGACAATGTATCTATTACTACGAAGAGCGGAGTAGGTGCGCAAGTTATTCTTCATGGTACTTCAGCGTTTTCTTCAAATGGTTCAAATGGCTCTAATCACTGTGTCATAGTATGTAAGACAAAGGTTTCAGGTGAACAAATATTGCTAGCGTCAGATTGTCATTTCCATAAACCAAGTTACGAAACTGGCCCGTCGTTAATTTGCTGTCTTAAACGGATCAGTAGATCGTGTCAGCAGGAATGGTGATAAAATTTACGAGTTACATGCCATCAGACAGTCTCTGTGACCTATCGTCAACTGAGTTAGCTTCTTGACAACCATTTAACAATCATCAATGATAATAAGCCGCTTGACAATGTGAGCGCTGCTTCATTGCAACACTGGCTTCATGAAAAGATCGTTTTTCATAGTCATTTTGACCGTCCGCCAGATTTCAGGTTTCCTCAGTCAGCGTAAAGCCGGTGAGATAGCTAGAAATTGGATTCTAGTGCATGTTCAGTGGAATTAGTTAACAGGATTTAAAATAAAGTATAGAAGCCATCCTTAAGTCACTGACTCGCGGTGGTAATAAAATATCCCACGGAAGTGATTCGCAGAGTGTCTCTTCTCCTTTGAAAGAATGTAGTTCTAATAAGGAAAACGATTCGTATTTAATCAGAGTTCTAAACGCAGAACGAAAGAGCGTCAATATCAAGTTGATGGTCTGACGTTAGGCTTTACCAGCTTTGTTTTTAGCAATAAGGAACGATCACAATACTGTATATTTCATGTGGGGAGATTTTAGCTAACGATAGCTAAAGGGACAGACACAAACAAAACGTCCAGATCATACAGGTAAACCCCTCGAATTATGTAAACGCCATAAGCTAAAGCTAAAAGGAAATGTCACATTCCTCAAAAAATTGGTATCAGTTGCTAAGAAAGCCCTTAAGGCATCCCTACAGGTGGCATACTTAATTGAAAAATTCAAGTCACCGGACATTATTGGGGAGAAATTGTGTTCCCACCAGGTGTCGAGATGGGCACAGTCGTGCAAGGAGAAAGGTTTGCCAAGAGTCTGAAGTCGATACAACACTCACATTACGTCGTGGCTCGTCATATTGCTGCAATAGTCACTAATTAGTTGACAGGATTGACATTAAAAGCAACGGTGGTAACATTAGGAGTGCAACGGGAATTCCACTGTTAAATGCAGAGGAGAGAGCAGATATGTGGAAAGAATACATTGAAAGCCTCTATGAGGGTGAAGATTTGTCTGATGTGATAGAAGAAGAAACAGGAATCGATTTAGAAGAGATAGGGGATCCAGTATTAGAATCGGAATTTAAAAGAGCTTTGGAGGACTTACGGTCAAATAAGGCAGAAGGAATAGATAACATTCCATCAGAATTTCTAAAGTGGCAACAAAACGACTATTCACGTTCGTGTGTAGAATATATGAGTCTGGCGACATACCATCTGACTTTCGGAAAAGCATCATCTACACAATTCCGAAGACGGCAAGAGCTGACAAGTGCGAGAATTATCTCACAATCAGCTTAACAGCTCATGCATCGAAGCTGCTTACAAGAATAATATACAGAAGAATGGAAAATAAAATTGAGAATGCGCTAGGTGACGATCAGTTTGGCTTTAGGAAAAGTAAAGGCACGACAGAGGCAATTCTGACGTTACGGCTAATAATGGAAGCAAGGCTAAAGAAAAATCAAGACACGTTCATAGGATTTGTCGACCTGGAAAAAGCGTTCGACAATATAAAATGGTGCAAGCTGTTCAAGATATTCAAAAAAGTAGGGATAAGCTATAGGGAGAGACGGTACAGTATGTTGTACAGTATGTACAACAACCAAGAGGGAATAATAAGAGTGGACGATCAAGAACGAAGTGCTCGTATTAAGAAGGAAGTAAGACCAGACTGTAGCCTTTCGCCCCTACTCCTCAATCTGTACATCGAGGAAGCAATGATGGAAATAAAAGAAAGGTTCAGGAGTGGAATTAAAATACAAGGTCAAAGGATATCAATGATACGATTCGCTGATGACATTGCTATACTGAGTGAAAGTGAAGAAGAATTAAATGATCTGCTGAACGGAATGAACAGTCTAATGAGTACACAGTATACTTTGAGAGTAAATCGGAGAAAGAAGAAGGTAATGAGAAGTAGTAGGAATGAGAACAGCGAGAAAGTTAAAATCAGGATTGATGGTCACGAAGTCAATGAAGTTAATGAATTCTGCTACCTAGGCAGTAAAATAACCAATGACGGACGGAGCAAGGAAGACATCAAAAGCAGATTCGCTATGGCAAAAAAAGGCATTTCTGGCCAAGAGAATTCTACTAATATCAAATACCGGCCTTAATTTGAGGAAGAAATTTCTGAAGATGTACGTCTGGAGTACAGCATTGTACGGTAGTGAAACATGGACTGTGGGAAAACCGGAACAGAAGAGAATCGAAGCATTTGAGATGTGGTGCTATAGACGAATGTTGAAAATTAGGTGGACTGATAAGGTAAGGAATGAGGAAGTTCTACGCAGAATCGGAGAGGAAAGGAATATGTGGAAAACACTGATAAGGAGAAGGGACAGGATAATAGGACATCTGCTAAGACATGAGGGAATGACTTCCCTGGTACTACAGGGAGCTGTAGAGGGCAAAAACTGTAGAGGAAGACAGAGATTGGAATACGTCAAACAAATAATTGAGGACGTAGGTTGCAAGTGCTACTCTGAGATGAAGAGGTTAGCACAGGAAAGGAATTCGTGGCCGGCCACATCAAACCAGTCAGTAGACTGATGACAAAAAAAAGTCACTAATATAAAAATTAAATTTCTACCACATCTTTATGAGCCCAAAAAGCACTCTGCAACTTGATGACAGTACTGATATCGGAAATGTTGCCCAGTTTCTTGTTTGTGTATGCCACTGTTACGAAAATGAATTTCACGAGAATTTTCCGCTTTATAATGCTCTGGAAAGGTGGTCTACAGGCGAAGATAACTCCATTCTTAAGAATTCCTTTTTTGCTATCAACAATATGTCATGGACATATTATGTTAGGGTATGTAACGATGGGGTGACAGCATTTTCTGGAACTAAAAAGAGGTTCATAACAAGAGTGTGTGTTGTTGCGCCTTCCGGAAAATTCACACAAGATCAAATGGTTCAAATGGCTCTGAGCACTATGGGACTTAAATGCTAAGGTCATCAGTTCCCTAGAACTTAGAACTATTTAAACCTAACTGACATGACACACATCCATGCCCGAGGCAGGATTCGAACCTGCGACCGTAGCGGTCGCGTGGTTTCAGACTGTAGCGCCTAGAACCGCTCGTTCACCCCGGCCGGCCAAAATTCACACATTGCGTGATACAAAGGCATCCGTTAGCTTCTAAAATATTACAACTAGAAGTAAATGAAGTAACTAACGATGCAGTCAGATTGCAAATTTTGTGGAAGCACGAGCTTTAAACAGTAGGCTATTTTCCATTTTTTGCGAGGAGATTAGTTCTACTCATGATCCGCTTCCAGTGCACTTGCAGGAACGTTGGTTTATCTCGTGGTAAACTGCTTCGTCACGTTATGGTGCTGAAGGATGAACTTCGTCTTTTCCAACTAAACAGCAGTCCCATCCTTGCGGCTCAATTTCTGGAAGAAAATGGGCTACTAATATTGTGCTAGTGGGCCAACGTTTTCGAGAAACTTAATCATCTTAAAATATAACTTCAAGGCCAAAATAGTGATATATTTCTAAGCAAGAAAGTGCTTTCATTATAAGAAAACTTGAATGGATGGAGAAGGATAACGGCGAGATGATTTTTGTCTGAATAATCTTGTTGGAGACAATGAGTTGGATTTAGGTAAAAGTGATACAATTGGTGTAGTACATCTCTAAAACAATCAACAATTTTCGAGATGATTTCCCAGAACATTCATGTGAGTATGAATATGGCTAGATCCACAATCTGTTCGATAGTATCATAAAAGACCCCTTTTCAACAGTAGAAACAGGAGGCGCTAACAAAACTCTCAACAGATAAAACACTTCTAAATGAATTTAAATCTAAGACGCCTGAAAATATTTAGCTACAGGCACGGATTAAATATCCCAATGCAGGACACTTAGAAGATGCAACAAGTCCACTAAAGAGACAGCTTACACTACACTCGTTCGTCCTCTGTTAGAATATTGCTGCGCGGTGTGGGATCCTTACCAGGTGGGATTGACGGAGGACATCGAGAGGGTGCAAAGAAGGGCAGCTCGTTTTGTATTATCGCGTTATAGGGGAGAGAGTGTGGCAGATATGATACACGAGTTGGGATGGAAGTCATTAAAGCATAGACGTTTTTCGTCGCGGCGAGACCTTTTTACGAAATTTCAGTCACCAACTTTCTCTTCCGAATGCGAAAATATTTTGTTGAGCCCAACCTACATAGGTAGGAATGATCATCAAAATAAAATAAGAGAAATCAGAGCTCGAACAGAAAGGTTTAGGTGTTCGTTTTTCCCGCTCGCTGTTCGGGAGTGGAATAGTAGAGAGATAGTATGATTGTGGTTCGATGAACCCTCTGCCAAGCACTTAAATGTGAATTGCAGAGTAGTCATGTAGATGTAGATGTAGCAAGAAAGGCAGCAGACGTGATATTACCCTTCCCATCAACTTACTAGCATTAATCAATAAGAAACATCGGCCTCGGTTGCAGTTCGAAGGTGATCTGCAAGTTACTGTTTCAAAGATCCAACCAAAACTGGGTCTGATTTCTTCTTATGTCGACTCTCAAAAAGCATACAAAATGAGCAATTCTCAAATTCCTTATATTGAACAGCGTGCATTTTTGCTGTTTTTTTTTTTTTAAAAAAATGTTCAAATGTGTGTGAAATCTTATGGGACTTAACTGCTAAGGTCATTAGTCCCTAAGCTTACACACTACTTAACCTAAATTATCCTAAGGACAAACACACACCCATGCCCGAGGGAGGACTTGAACCTTAATTTTGCGCTCAGTTTGAATGTAACAGTTTCTAAATTGGCGTTTAAACGTCGAACATTGCTCTAGCTTCATTTCTACATCGTGATCTTTCAAATATTAAAACTTCCAGAATGAATTACAAGCGTTACAGACGGAAACAAATTTTAACCAACGAATTTAAAAAAAAAAAAATTTTACTTAAGTACCCATATTTGTTCAATTCTAAGAATACCACTTACGGCCGTTTTTGTATATAAACTAGCCGTATTTGTCACCTTGCACCACCTTTGCATAATAGTAATAGTAATAGTAATAGTAATAGTAATAATAATAATAATAAGTAAACACATATCGTGGGTCGTTTTTTGAGCCAAGAACGAAAAGGTTTGAGGACTGCAAGCAAATGAGGGGGGGGGGGGGAGGGAGGCTTCAAATTATTGTTTCAGAAGGGGGCACGAAAGTAAAAATTTGAGAACCCCCGCTCCGGAACATACAGATTCGTGTGTGTGTGTGTGTGTGTGTGTGTGTGTGTGGTGTGTGTGTGGTGTGTGTGTGTGTGTGTGTGTGTGTGTGTGTGTGTGTGTGTGTGAGAGAGAGAGAGAGAGAGAGAGAGAGAGAGAGAGAGAGAGAGAGAGAGAGAGAGGGAGTACTCTTCAATGTTCTCTACGTCCCAACAAAAATTACGTCACCCTAAGATCGTCGCTACTTGCCACTTGATTGCACGTACTCGACTTTGACATTCAAGTCTAGCACATTCCACTCCATTCTTCCGCAACGTCCAACGTGGTTAATGAAGTCAATCTTCTAAAGTGAGACATTCAGCCTCCCAGTTAGCTCCTACTAACCTCCCGTAACAAGAAGTGCGGTGCGGCTCATTGTCGTCTGTGAGTGTTCGTTTCAACCTTCGATGGGTGAAGGCAGGCCAGGGAAAATTTAATACAGCTGCTGTGGAGCGTCAGGAAATAATACTTTCCCTGTCGAATGCAATATTTCAGCAAGAGGACCAACAAAAATAATGACCGAAAGTATATTATCCTATTATACATTAAGACCACGTGATTAAGTGACCCTGAGAGGACACTCTGTACATCACATTAGCATTTTAAAAGTCTGCTAAAACTTATTTGTAAGATCCATCCAACAACTACAATTACACACTGAGAATAACTTCTTCACTCTTAGCACGAGTCTTCCGCTTGCACTGTTGACGGCGACACTAACAGTGGAAACCAAGAACACAATAAAATTAATAATCAGAATAAATACATTACTAGAAACAAATTGGAAAATAATACGCAAGTGACAAAATGAGACATGAGATAGTGTACGCAAAAACACACATGATGTGTGCTAAATACAAGAGAAGTTGAGAAGAATTAATTATTAGTAGTACTCTTTGTAAAAATATAGTAAATATGTAAAATGTTATTACAAAGCAAAATTATTTCAACGTGAAAATAAAAGCAATAATATAAATATTTGCACATTAGTGTTGCAAACTTACTTTTAAATGTGCCAGTTGAATTGTGACAAAATTTTAAAATGTAATAAAAATGGCACATGACACGCAATGAAAATACAGGGAATAAAATAGTTGCACAATAACCTAACTAATTATTTTAATATGAGCTGATCAGCAACAAGATGTTAATATTTTATAATGACTTTAGTTTTGTGCAACTTGACATGTTATTGTCATCAGCGTAACTTAAAACTGTGACAGGCATTTTCGGTATACGATTTTCACTTATTTTCAAAAGCATCTTCCTAAAATGACAGTGTATTTGTAAACATCAGTCTGTGGTTATTTCAGATAATCTATCACCTTTTCTTCTTCTTTGGTAATTTGGTTGAAAATATTTCGATTGCTTGTGTGATGATAGTCATAGCCTGCCTGGCGGACTATGGAAGGGGTTACGAACGGCGAGCGATAAATTGGAGCCAGCCGGTGTGACCGAGCGGTTCTAGGCGCTTCAGTCTGGAACCGCGTGACCGCTACGGTCGCAGGTTCGAATCCTGCCTCGGGCATGGATGTGTGTGGTGTCCTTAGTTTGGTTAGGTTTTAAGTAGTTCTAACTCCTAGGGGACTGATGACCACAGATGTTAAGTCCTATAGTGCTCAGAGCCATTTGAACCCATTTGATAAATTGGAAGTGGGAGGGGATAGAAGTATATACAGCGATTTGAGCGAATACCTGGTGAATTATTTACCACAGTGCTCAAAAAGAGGAGGATTCAAATGGTTCAAATGGCTCTAAGCACTATGGGACTTAACATCTGAGGTCATCAATTCCCTAGACTTAGAACTACTTAAACCTAACTAATCTAAGGACAATACACACATCCATGCCCGAGGCAGGATTCGAACCTGCGACCGTAGCAGCAGCGCGGTTCCGGACTGAAGCGCCCAAAACCGTTCGGGCACAGCGGCCGGCCAAAGAGCAGGATGTGATTGCTGTAATGTCATACGAGGGGATATTGTGGAAGGAGGAGAAGAGGAGATTAGTGATTAACGTTCCGTCAACAACGAGATCGTTGAAGACGGAGCACAAGCTCAGATTAGGGGAGGATGGAGAATGAAGGCGGGGGTGCCCTTTCGAAGAAAGCATCGCGGCATTTGCCTTACGCGAATATTTTTTGATATCGCGGAAAACCTAAATAACAATGCGAATACAGTGTGCCCAACCGTTATGCTACCCCATTACGTGGTGTATAATGACACATTCTTGTAATAGGATGGAGAGGTAACTAATACTTCATATTCAGAAGCAGCATTATGGAGTGGTGATCACAACATGTGACGTGACAATAAGATGAGAGTATGCAGCGGTGTTCATGCGAATACGTCGTGACAACAGTGAAATTCACAAATGTGTGATAGCATGGGCTGTTCTTCCTATTGTGGAACCAGGTAATAAATTTTTATCAGGGGAAACATGAACCCAGGTGTTAATGAAGTCATTTGCATTGGATTTCTGAACTGATTGTTTAGGTATTAGACAATGCCTCAATCTTCAAAGAAAATGTATATTAGATCGAAGAAAAGTAAATGAGTCTTCTAGATGGTCATTTAGATCATCTCTAGCTATCGAATAGCTTTGGAAGGAACTAAGAGGAAAGCATTGCACGATAATCATATGCTGCGACAGGAGCGACAAATAAATCTACGTGCTTGTTGTTATTTAGGTGCCCTCTTTGGAACTAACAGCAACAACTGTCTGGCAATTTCTGTACGTGAAACACAGCTGCGACATCGCTCTATGATACGTATTCCCACATACTACATCGACACTAAAATGAAACGTGAGGGATCGCATTCGTGCTGTTCTTTTTTTTATTTTTCACTGAGTTTTATTGAGCGACCTTTCTTCTCGATCGAGACCTTAAACTGTGAGTAGTTTGATCAAAATCGCTGAAATTTTTCCATTGTATGAGGAATTTGTTACAAACATGTCCTTGCGTCTTACCCAAAAATGTCTTGAACGAGGCCTGACATAAATGTCAAGAGATTCTTATTAATGAAATATATTCGTTTGTTCCTAGCTGCCTTCAGACTAGTGCCAATTTGAGTATATACATGCATGCAGTGTTCAAAACAGCTTTGCTTGTAGAGCGTCACGAAAACTGCCCAGTAGCTCTGCCGTTTTTGCCTCCCAACTAGGTGCAAGCGTAAGCTTTTTAGTAAATCGGGTTTTGCATCTACACAAGGATCAATAATTTCAATAAAACTTACAACAATCTAGGTACACAGTGAAAGATCGAAAAACAGTCACGAGCTAAAAGGCAAGTATAAGTTACACCTTAGTCTCGTTTCTTTTCTAACAGAGTATCATAACACTGCAAATCATTTACGCTGCTGACCATTAAAACTGAAACACTGTGGAGAACACCAAATCACGAAATGTCGTTTATTGTTTGTGTACATTGCGGTGACAAAAGTCATGGAACATTGATATACACACATACTGATGGTGGTAGTATAGCGTTCACAAGGCGTAAAAGGGCAGTGCACTGGCAAATCTGTCAACTGCACTTAGATGACTCGTATGAAAAGGTTTCCGACGCGATTGTGGCCGCACAACGGGAATTAACAGACTTTGAACGCGGAATGGTAGTTGGAGCTACACGCACGGGACATTGCATTTCGGAAATAGTTACGGAATTCGATATTGCGAAATCCACAGTGTGAAGAGCCTGGCGAGAATACCAAATTTCAAGCATTTACCTCTCCCTACGGACAACACAGTCGCTGAAGGCCTTCACTTAAAGACCGAAAGCGGCAGCGTCTGTGTAGAGTTGCCAGTGCTAACAAACAAGCAACATTGCGTGAAATAACCGCAGAAATCGATGTGGGACGTACGATGAACGTATCCAGTAGGACATTGTTACAGAATTTGGTGTTAATGGACTATGGCAGCAGATGACTGACGTGAGTGCCTTTGTTATAACAGCACATCACCTGCAGTGCCTGCCCTGGGCTTCTGAGCATATCGGTTCGACCCTAGATGACAGGAAAACCGTCATCTCGTCAGATGAGTCCCTATTTAAATTGGTAAGAGAAGGGTAGTAGTGTGGTTCAAACCCTATGAAGCCATGGACCCAAGTTGTCAACTGTGGAAGCTGGTGGTGGTCCCATAATGGTGTAGGCTGTGTTTACATAGAATGGACTAGGACCTCCGGTCTAAATCAACCGATCATTGACTGTAAATAGTTATGTTCGGCTGCATGGAGACGATTTGCAGCCATTCATGGACTTCACTTTCCTAAACAACGATGAAATTTTTGTGGATCACTATGCGCCATGTCAGCGGACCACAGTGGTTCTTGATTGGTTTGAAGAACATTGTGGGCAACTCGAGCGAATGATTTGGCCACCAAGATCGCCTGATATGAATCCCGCCGAACATTTATGGGAAATAACCGGGAGGTCAGTTAGTGCACAAAATCATGCACCGGGAACACTTTCGCATTTATGGACGGCTGCAGAGGCAGCATGGCTCAATATTTCTGCAAGGGACCTCCAACGATTTATTGAGTCCATGTCACCTCCGGCTGCTGCACTCCGCCGGGCAAAAGGTGGTATGACGTGATATTAGGAACAATCCCATAACTTTTGTAACCTCAGTTTATAGAACAATGGGAAGATCAATGATTAAGCTTGTAAGTGGTTTGGGGGTACACGCGGTGCGGAATTTAGTACACGGATCTGTCGCCTCTGGCAGAGGCTACAACTCGGACCCAGCCGGTATTGGGAGTCGTTCTGAGCTTAGACCATAGATATGGATAATTCGTTGCACTCTGCTTAGTCTCTATGGCAGAGCTCATCAGCAGTCATGGCTGGCAAGTGGTGGCGCGTAAATCTCTCGGCAATCAAAGATCGGCTGTTAATGGATCTGAATAACGTGATGGATGTGTTGTCCAGGGCAAAAGTCGAATACCTACTGTCAGAACAGAAAGATAACATGCGATCATGCGTTACCTTGGTCGAAGATAACGTCACGGAGAGCTCAGACATATGGCAGATATGCAGATTCAAAGATATGTCAGAAGTGTAATCTTTCGTTATACACAGATGGTGCTATACCTATCTGCTTTGAGCCATTATGCTGAAATTCCGATCATTGTAACCATTATGGTACACAATCTAATCACATTAATGTGACCGCCGCCAACTTTCGTGTGGGGGAGACACAGAATAATACTGTAATCTTTGTCATACTACAGAAATGGGGCGATTTCACTGAAGTCTAAAAATGGATGGTTCAAATGGTTCAAATGGCTCTGAGCACTATGGGACTCAACTGCTGTGGTCATCAGTCCCCTAGAAAGTAGAACTACTTAAACCTAACTAACCTAAGGACATCACACCGAGGCAGGATTAGAACCTGCGGCCGTAGCAGTCGCACGGTTCCGGACTGCGGGCCTAGAACCGCGAGACCACCGCGGCCGGCCTCTAAAAATGGATGGTCTTTCTCTTTCGCGCCAAGGATGGAAGCATTTCCGAAATAGCTAAGTATGTAAACTGTTCGCTTTCCACTGTGATTAAAGTATACTGTGCATGGCAAAATGGCTCGATGCAGAACCGGCGCCGAGACCATTGTGGTACACCACGGCCCATAGATGACGAAGACGAATGACGGCTGCGGAGATGTGGACGGGCGATTAGACGAGCAACTGTTGAGTAACTGACCGTCCAGATGAACCAAGGGGTACCAGCAGTGTCTCCTCCACGGCCCTTCAGTGAACGTTACTCGTACGGGCCTCCGCTGCAAACGCCTGCTTCATGCACCCATGCTGACTGCTGTTCGTCGGCGATGAAGGCTGGAATTTTCAAGCCAGTACTGAAACTTGATGTCCATTAAGTGTTGAGAGGTGTTCTTTCCAGATGAATCATGTTTTATACTCCATCTCATGAGTGTAAGAGTCGAACTTGGCGTGTATGGCCTTGCAGCATTCGTCCTGGCCGGAAGTGGGAGCATTATGATTTGGGTATCCTCGTGTCATTCCGTTATTCAGGAAGGCACCCCTACATGGTTTGTTTTTCCTTGGCAAAATGGCATCTACCACCAGGACATGCAGATGTTTCACACAGACCGCAGTATACGTGCGTGTTTCGAAGAGCACCAGAACGAGTTTACCGTTCTTCCTTCGCCACCAAACTCCCCGGATGTAAACTCCGTCAAGAATCTATGGGACCACCACGATCAGGCTCTTCACCCCATGAATTGTCAACCGACAAACGTAGTGCAGTTAGGCACTGTTAATAATAAATTAACCGGGATTCACCTCCTCGCTAGAACGCAACTTTTGTTCAGTACCCAAACAGCTATTACCACAGCAGTGACATTCTCGGTGGTTTTCTTTTCCTTTTATTGCTTTCGTACGTTATATGTGCCCCGTGACTGCCAACAGAAATCAACCACAAGTATAAATTAAGAAAACATATCATCTTTGCTATATTTGGCATGTCGTTATGTGTACTATGTGTTGATGCTCTTGTTTTTATATTTAAATTGAATTTTTCTCCTGCTGATTGGTGAAATATGGATTGCTGTGGCTTGGACACACGTTTCACTGCACAGCCCGGCACAAGTCAGAGAAAAGAAATGACGGTGTGGTGCTTTAACCTACACTTGCGGTTAATTTTTGTTACTGAGAGAAGTGGTGTAGTGCTCCACACTGCACTCGTATGAAGTAGTACGGCGGCTCAGATCCATGTCCGGTCGCCCAGATTTAGGTTTTCCACTATTTCCCTAAATCTGTTCAGGCAATTGCCGCCATGGGTCTTTTGGAAGGGCTCGGCCCGATTTGCTTCCCCATGCTTGAAAGGGCAATTTCCTTTCACACCCTTGGAACAATCCCAGCTTGTTCTCCGTCTGTAATGATTTTGATGTCGACGAGACGTTAAACCGTAATCTTCCTTCCTTTTTCTGACTTCTGTTAGCGGTCACAGCGCACACGTAATGTCACCAAAAGGACAGCAAAAAAGGGGGAAATAAACCCACCGAGGATGCCACAGCTGCGGTGAAACGTTTTTAGGTTTAAAAAGAAAACAGTTATTGTTTATTGCAAAAATGTGGGCCATCTCACAAGGGAACCCCCCGTCGCACCACCCTCAGATTTAGTTATAAGTTGGCACTGTGGATAGGCCTTGAATAACTGAAGACAGATCAAACGAGAAAACAGGAAGAAGTTGTGTGGAACTACGAAAAAATAAGTAAAATATACAAACTGAGTAGTCTATGCGCAACATAGGCAACATCAAGGATAGTGTGAGCTGAGGATCGCCGTGGTCCCGTGATTAGCGTAAGAATCTGTGGAACGAAAGGTCCTAGGTTCAAGTCTTCTCTCGAGTGAAAAGTCTACTTCTTTTATTTTCGCAAAGTTATAATCTGTCCGTTCGTTCATTGACGTCTCTGTACACTGTAATAAGTTTAGTGTCTGTGTTTTGCTACCGCACCGCAAAACCGTGCGATTAGTAGACGAAAGGACGCGCCTCTCCAATGGGAACCGAAAACATTTGATCGCAAGGTCATAGGTCAACCGATTCCTCCACAGGAAAACACGTCTGACATATTCTATACGACACTGGTGACAGCATGTGCGTCACATGACAGGAATATGTTGTCGACCCACCTAACTTATACACTTGGCGAGTGGGTAAAAAGATTCTTCTACCTTGCCTGATTTAGGTTTTCTTGCGGATGTGATAATCACTCCCAAAAAGTGATGAAAACAAGAGTTTATCAGATAATAATTGTCTGAAAATAAAAAATTAAACTTTTCACTCGAGGGAAGAGTTGAACAAAGAACCTCTCGTTCCGCAGCTGCTCACGCTAACCTCGGGACCACTGCGCTCCTAAGTTCACGCTATCCTTGATGTTGCCCATCTTGCTCATGGACTACTCAGTTTGTATATTTTGCTTATTTTTTTCATAGTTCCACACAACTTATTCCTGTTTTCTCGATTGATCTGTGTTCAGTTTGTCAAGGCCTATCCACTGTGCCAACTTATAACTAAACCTGAGGGGGGTGCGATGGGGAGGTTCCCTTGTCAGTGTTATTTTCTGTTATCTTGGTAATGAAGGTTCAAATTCCAATATGATGGCTAGTAGTGAATATGTTTATTCCACTGAGCTCACTTAATACTAGTGTAGAAAATTGCAACAGAGAACCCCGGGGGTACTTAAGACAAAATGAAACCACAGGAAATACCAGGAATCGCGAGACTTTTTTAGTTGTTTCCCACGAACAAAACTGGACACTGAGCCGAGCACAGCATTTGTACATTTGGGGTAGCGGTGGGTCCAAATTCTAGTAACGAGCACCAATGAAATAAAAAAAGAAGCAAGCAGCAGCAGCAATGAGGATGTGGCAGAGTTGCGGCGGCAGTGTTGGATGGCTGTCAATTGCCGGTGGCTACCTCCATAAGAGCTCGTTAAGCGAGTTGTGGTGCAGTACGTAGTTGCGAGCCAGCATGAACAGGAGGCAGGCGCTGCTGGACAGTCTGGGGGCCCCGCCCAAGGTGCGATCCGTGACCGGCAAGACCTACAGGTAGGACCATGCCCTTTCCCGCTGCCAGCAGCTGGTCTTCACAGGTCAGTCTCCGGCTCAGGGCTTCATCAGAAATTTTAAGTTCGATAGCCTTAACATGCTGTCTTATCCAACCATTGTCCATAGTGCAAGTAGCGGTGACAAATCTTACATAGGCGTTTCGAGATTACACTTCAGGTAAGAAGCCCGTTCGATTTGTCCAACATTATGGCTGCATCAGTGTGTAGGTTCTGCGGTCATATCGTCGGACGTTGGTTTGAAGTCAATGACATATTCCCGTTCTCTAGCATGTGAACTCGTTTTTCTACGTTCATGAAATCGATCATTTTAGTTAATTTCGGAAAGAACCGCCAACTAAGAAAATGACAAGAGTTAGGGAAGGTGGTTACCTCAACGAGGTACTACAGAAGCGAAAAAGAAGAAATTGAGGTATGGTGGTGATGGTGGTGGCGGTGATGTTGAGCATAAAGGATTCGTTTCCGGACATGGATAATTTTTTTTCCGAAATCTCGTGATACACGATGATTCATATGTTAGAGACTACCTCATACATCATTGGCTTCTTCTGTTTCTGCAGATCCGAGGCTTCGTTTTCCTCTTAGTCCCTCGAGAATATTTACTACTGTTTCACTGACGTGCCAGGTCCATAAATGAAGGAGCTTGTTCTGATCTGGGTTAGTATTGCAAATGTAGTAAATTCTTCCTCCAAAACGTGACCATTTATAAGGTTCCGCTTTATAGTACCTGCACACAATTATTCATGGTAGTAAGTTTCAGCGCCAATCAAAAATGGTTCAAATGACTCTGAGCACTATGGGACTTAACATCTGAGGTCATCAGTCCCCTAGAACTTAGAAATACTTAAACCTAACTAAGCTAAGAACATCACACACATCTATGCCCCAAGCAGGATTCTAACCTGCGACCGTAGCTGTCACGCGGTTCCACACTGAAGCCGGCCGGCGAGCGCCAATCGATAATGTCTCATATGTATACGTGAGTGACGAGCAATTTATATGTTCGCTAACCAAACAGCTTAAAGATATGCAAACTCTTGAAACTGGCAGGAGATTTGAGGATGGACTATACTACTTAGAATTGGCCAATAAAAATTGAAGCCTAAATTATCGAAGCTAGCAATGCTTTACTTCAAATTACTTTTCAATCTATTTTGTATCACATTTAGTTGATGTAAAAGTAGTAAATATTTTTATGTTTAGTTAGAAGCAAAGGTCTAAAAAATTTAAGTTATACTCGCTTTCGTTCTACTGAATTTCTGTGTAGCTCATTCGTGTTTTAGGAAGCGGTAAGAAACACCACTTCAACATTTTCTTACCCAGAATTCTAAGAGGACACATTCTTCTAGTGGTTTGATTCTAATCGAAATACACTTTTTGTTTTTATGTCGCTAATATGAGGCGGCGAATAGGAAGAATTAGAAAACTGGAAAATGAATTATGGCTAGTAGAAAGAGATACGTAACATTATAAACCCGTTAGTGGACAACAATTTTGTTAATAATATTAAGTAGTATATCAGATCCAAACTGCAAAATATACACTGTCGTTAGATATAAATGCACCATCTTTCCCTCGCCGCTTACTTTGTCGTCAGTTTCATCACCCTAGTCTTTTTTATGGAGATTGCTATCAAATCGTATCCCAACAGTACCCCAGTCTAGCAGTTTAAACCTGTTCTTTGTAAATTTGCTGCAGATAATAATCTATGTGGGTTCCATGAAAATTCAATTCTTTTTTAAACAAAACTATCAGATTAATAAAACTCAGCTTGTGTGCTGCTACTTAATCATATTTCATGTGTTATTTTGCTGGTGCAGAAACAATTCTCAGCTTTGTCTGTGGATCCTAAACTGCGTCAAACATAAAGAGTCGAAACCTAGGCTGCATAGATCATTTGTGATAAATTAAAACTGTGTATTATGTAAGGATTCGAATGCGGATTATTTTCTTCCACTGCCAGTGTGCATCCGACTAAGTCATATCGGCTCGAACACACTTTGGGGAGCACCGTCACAGAGCATTCTGGGAAAGCCTTTGAGATGATAGACAAAATAGGCCCGTTGAAGCTTTGAGCTGGTCCGTGCTGCTCCAGTCAAAAGGGCACTAACCGTGGGAGATTAGCTTCCAGACAGAATCCTGGTCTAGCACAAAGCTTCAGTTCCACAACCATGAATGGGAGGTGTAAAAAGGGGCTCCCTGAGGTTATGGTATTCAAATGTCGCTTGACAACCTATACCCTAGCCGAATGTTATCATATTCGACTAATATTCTAGTTACTGCATTCTCTGGGAGAATGCATTCTTTGATTTAACGTTACACTGTGAATACTATTTTAAGAATATTCACGTATTTTGATATGAGCATTTTTTTTAATGTTGGTACTCGATATGGAAGAGTATCAATACAATCACTTGCTCTTTCAAGTGGGTAATCCATACGCTAGAAACAGGTTATGCAAATCGTTACGGGAACGAGTAATTTATGTTGGTCAGTTTGTAGAAGGCGTCAAGGCCGCTGATACAATCTGTGACCGACGTGCGTAAGTCGAACAACTGTCCCGGACAAATAGACTAAATTGTCGATGTGAGAAAAATTTGAAAATTCAGTGCAAGCCGCAGCTGCTGAGCAAATCGTGTTTCGCAGACTTTAAACGAGGGACGTAATAGTCTTTCTTTAGCATGTCAAATCTTCTTTGGGGAATTTAATGACCAAATGAGTTAGCCGTTTTAGGGAAATTAAATCGTAAATATTTCGTGCATAAGGGATGGTATCTAGAGGGCCGTGGCTGTTGATAAATGTAGATAAAACGGTTCACTGCGTCAGTCAACTGTTTATCTTGCCACTACGATTCGACGATTCGACGATTCACACCATCATCTCCAGGTGGAGGATTGGGTTGTTACATTCATGCTCTCAGTGTAGAGCACAGAAACCTTTACACAACAACAGACCAGGTTCAACGCTGGTTGAATTTTGTCGTTTGAAGGGAAGTGGAGTCGAAAAGTGGCTGCATACTTCTACCTGTTGCATGTGCCTTCACACAAAGATGTTGCGTTAACGCGAAGTTACTTTCGTAATCCTTCTTACGTGTCACTGAATTAAAAGTAACATCACACTCTACACTTGTAACAATTAGACATAATGCAGTTGTCCGTGTTAACGCAAATTTTATTCGTACCTACCTTAAGATTATGTATAGATTAGAAATAGTTCTGCACTTTCGGTGTTTTTACCCTTTCCGGGTTTTTACCTGTCTGACTACTTCCAACGTGTACTGCTCTGGTGATGTGTATGCCTAAGAGTTGACTACTCAGGAGTATTGTGCTTAACGATTTTTTATGTACAGAACCACGTAATACTCACCCATCAGTAACCTGTTGTTTTGGTTTTAGTAATGTAGATCTATGAAACAACGACTAAATTAGTCGTATTTCGGCGAAGAAACATACTAAAGCAAGCATTTCCAGAGCGTCGTGTACCAAAGAAGCCTTTTTCGTTTCTCATTTCACAGGCCAGTGTGGCCGGTCGGTTCTAGGCGCTTCAGTCTGGAACCATGCGACCGCTACGGTCCTTAGGTTAGTTAGGTTTAAGTAGTTTTAAGTTCTAGGGGACGGATTACCTCACATGTTGAGTCCCATGGTGCTCAGAGCCGTTTTTTTCGTTTCTCATTTCCTACCGACCGACTACCAAGTAATTTCTTGGAATCGTCGAATTTCTAGCAGAAAGTCGACTGCGGACTACAAAGACCGTCAGCTTCATCTCTGTCTTCGCGTGTTATTCTTCCTTGTATGTGCTTCGTTGTTTATTTAAAACGAAAGATAAAGACAGCCCTCCCTTTATCTCATGAAATATTTCACAATTGACAGTAATTTTTTCGGTACTCTGTTTCTTTTATGATCATGCCTATTGCTACGAAGTTTTCTGCCTCAGTGTATTTTTCCAACGTCGCCTGAAAGATACACGATGACCTACGTAACTTGAGCATTTTACAATATTTGCACAACGTAATTCCCAATGTAATGCTGTGTTATGTAACCTGTAATAAGCTAGTTTCATACGTTTCATAATGAGTTCTCTAGCCCTCAGTCGCTGATAGTTTATTAATAATAATGTGGATTAAAACTACCAGTTAACAGAGGTATCGCAGTCTCGAGTCCCCAGTTGGACGTACGTGTTATTAGCATTTTGTTTTCTGCGTAATAAATACTTCATACTTTGATACTTACCGCCATGCCTTCAAATTCAGTCTTAATCTTATTCTCTGTACACATCACACACAGTATCATCGATAGAACATGTTCCAACCTCTCCCTCTCATCGTCTTCCTCGCCTTGATTCCCAGGTAGATTAATTGTTGCCATTACATTACTATGCATTCGCGTTTTTATTACTGTTCATCGCTGTAGCTTAAATGATGTTTTTGCCTTACCTCGTATTCCATATTAGTTGTCAGTTGCTCCCACTCTGTAGTTTTTGTAAGTGTAGTTGGTACCTAAGTACGTTGCTGGAAACTACAATACAATTTACGGATATTGTTCACTATCTCATGACAAGATTTTTGAGCATCTGCATGTTGCATTATTACTTAGTCTCATGTAAGGACTGGAATTCCAGCATTTAATAACACGCGGTGAAAGGCCTGGAAAACTAATAGCTCTTGAGAACAAGAGTGAAGAATGCAAATAGGGGCACCTATGCGTAACTGCGAATATAGCACAATTTAGTGGTTTCACGATAGGAACAGACACAGTAAGTGGACAGGAGAGGCCCACTGTTCATTGTTATTCAGCGAAATAATTTTTCATTACAGTGGCAACGAACGGAAAGTCGTATATCTCAACGAGAATGTCATTTGTGGTAATAATGAGATAAACTAGAGGAAGAAAGAGATTATAACAAACACTGAACGGAAGTTAAATACGTTGTGCACAGACTTTGTGCAGCGAAATCTTCTGTTGTTAAAAAGAAATTAAGATTTTTACAATGAAATATTCTCACGTCAGTGTACTCTACAACAGCGGACAGCGCAAATCTGCTCTACACTTTCATTGATGTGTTTGGCAATAACACTGATTGAGGACTTTTCTGAAAACACAGACCCTTACGTTCGTTGGCATTGTTCCTACCGACCTTTGCGTCAGCAAAAGGTAACGATTTGGACCGAGCCGAACCTTGTTGACAGTTTTGGTATTTCAGCGGCTTACAGAGCATATTATACTCCTTGGAAGACGGAAACAATCTGTCAGTGTATCCTGTAGCAGTTGCAACATCTCTCTTTCTCACGTTCATGATGCCGTTCTAATATAAACTCAACTAATACCGATCTACAGTTACTGTCGGTCCAGCTGTTGAGACAGTGTCCCTCCAGCGAAGAACGTTGCACTATTTTGTACTGTTCTACCGTGCTATTCACACTTTTCTTATGCTAGACGACCAATCAGACTTCATTCAGTCCGCCTCGGAAGCTGCGCGGTCAGTATGCCGGATTGCTAGCCGAAGGAGGCCCGTGTTCTATCAAAGGCCGACTCAGAGATTTCTCGACTCCGGGACTGGTTGTTGTGTTGTCTTCACATTCGTATCGTCGTATTTGATATTTCACATATTTCACACTGGAGATGACTATATGGGAACGTCCCGAAAATCAGTAAATATGAAAAATATTTTATTTCCTTTATGTCTGGTGACTTACCTCTTAGCTACGTTTAGTCTGTAATTCATCTACATCTACGTGATTACTCTGCTATTCACAATTAACTGCCTGGTAGAGGGTTCAATGAACTTGGCTCAAAATGGCTCTGAGCACTCTGGGACTTAACATCTGAGGTCATCAGTCCCCTAGAACTTAGAACTACTTAAACCTAACTAACCTAAGCACATCACACACATCCGTGCCCGAGGCAGGATTCGAACCTGCGACCGTAGTGGTCGCGCAGTTCCAGAATGAAGCGCCTAGAACCGCTCGGCTACACCGGTCGGCATGGTTCAATGAACTACCTTCAAGCTGTCTCTCTACAGTTACACTCTCGAACGACCCACGGGAAAAACGAGCACTTAAATTTTTTTGTGCTAGCCCTGATTTCTCTTATTTTATCGTGATCATTTCTCCCTATGTAGGTGGGTGCCTACAGAATGTTTTCGCAATCGGAGGAGAAAACTGGCGATTGAAATTTCATGAGAAGATCCCGTCGCTACGAAAAAAACCTTGTTTTAATGATTGCCACTCCAGTTTACGTATCATGTCTGTGACACTGTCTCCCCTAATTCTCGATAACACAGAACGAGCCGCCCTTCTTTGAACTTTTTCAATGTCATCCATGAGTCCCACCTGATACGGAACCCACACTGCACAACAGTACTCCAGAATAGGGCAGTCAAGTGTAGTGTAAGCAGTTTCTTAAGTAGACCTGCTGCACCTTCTAAGTGTTCTCCCAATGAATCGCAGTCTTTGGTTTGCTCTATCCGCAACATTATACGATCGTTCCAATTTAGGTTATTCGTAATCGTAATGCCTAAGTATTTAGTTGAATTTACAGCGTTCAGATTTCTGTGACTTATCGCGTAAAGGAAATTTAGCGGATTTCTTTTCGTACTCATGTGAATAACTTCACACTTTTCTTTATTCGGGGTCAAATGCCACTTTTTGCAACTGTCTAGCTGTAGAGAATTTGTGACATTCAATATTTACTTCTCTGACGGCTTTTGTCAAGTTCTTATTTCTTCATTCTACTTGGCAGCTAACCTGGAGAGTACTTCGTACTTCCTTTGTTTCATTTTTCTTCTGCTTATTTAGCAGTGCCATGGCTCTCATGCTTTAAATTTCAGACCCAGATTTTCATCTGTCACTTCTACTTTTCTACGACCTCGCAATATTTTTATTCGTCTTGAGCTAAATGCATTACATCTCGGGCTGAGGTACTTCGATGAGTATAAAGCGTAGTATGAACACTTATTTGTATAGTGAATCTTTATTATCAGCAGCAGCATTCACAGACTACTACAAAATAGACGCTTCCAGATGTCAGCGTGCCGTACGATCAGCAGCTACCTGCTTTTACGTTGCTTCTGTTCGTTTGTTAATGTGGTATACTCATCTGACGGTTGTATCACCTTTTGGAAAACAGAAATGTATTTCCTCCATCCACCGATTATCCATCCACCAGCCTATCTTCCGCGCCCACATCTGTATCATTTTCATTATGGTAGAATACTCTTCGACATTGACCCCTTATTTAGTTTGCATCAGTCGCGAAACTCTCGTTCAGTGCAAAGTCCAACTGACTCGAAAAAAGGCGCATGGTACTCCTCTATATAAGACCTGTATATAAGAAGAGTGCAAAAAAGGATCCGCAAAAATACAAATTAATATATTTAACACCGGCTTACTGGGAAATTTTTAAGCATATTTTAAAAATATATTTTCTTGAGAGGGACAAGCTTCTGTCCAGAGATTAGCAGGGATTTATAAAGCATCGATAGTACGAAACTCAGCTTACCCTTCTTTCGTTCGATATCCTGCGAACTGTGAATGAAGGGGAACAGGAAGGTTCTATATTCCTAGATTTCCGGAATACGTTTGAGGCAGTGCCACAGTGCAGACCGGCAATGAAGGACCGAACATACTCAACAGGTTCAAAGACGTCTTAAGTTACAGAACCCAATACGTGTCCTGGAGGACGAGCGTTCATCAGAGACAGAATTACAGTCAGCACTGACACAGGGAAGTGCGATAGGACCGCATTTGTTCCTATACACTTAAAAGATCCGACGGATATGATGAACAACAATCTGTGACCATCTGCCGTTGATGATGTAGTGTACGGACAAGTGCCGTTTTTGACTGACTGTAGAAGGATGAAGCATGGCTTCTATGAATGAGACTACGTGCATAACAATTGTGTGACCAATTCCTGAGTACTGCTCGAGTGTTTGCTATCCTCACCACGCCGTATTAAAGGAAGATACCGAAGTAGCACATTTTTTACTGTTAAGTCCAATCAGCGTATGGATGTGGGTATTACAGTAGTCTCCTTGAACTTAAATTGGAATCCCTGGAGGGAGGAAGACATCCTTTTCGCGAAACACTGTTGAGAAAGCCTAGAGAAGCGACATTTGAGACAGACTGTAGAAATATCCTACTGCCAAAAACTCTCACCTCACGTAAGGCATGCCAAGGAAAGGTGGGTGAAATCAGGACTTGTGGGAAAGCATATACACAATCGTTTTCTGACGTTTGCGAGTGGAGCGGAAAAGGGAAAGAATATCAGTGGTACAAGGAACCCTCCGCCATGCACTATATTGTGGCTTGCGGAGTATATAGATGTAGATGCTATTGCATTTTTTAATATAGCCTGTTCCCTGACTCCTTTTTTTATTTCATTTTCCTGTCTCTCCTGTTAAGTCCCAGCAAGCACAACAATGTCGTTATCAAAAAGTTGGTTTAAATGCTTCCAGTTGACATGTATTCCTTCTTCTGTTTTACATTTACGCAATCTGAAAATGTTACCTACGATTGTTGAGAGAAGCATATTTCGCATTTAAATGGGAAGTGCTCTTAATAGCCCGAACTTATCCCCAAGTGATTACCGTCTTCTTCCCTAATTAAACGATTTTTATGGGTGAAAATCACTATGAAAATGACAAAGGACTGGAAGAGGTTATTACTGTGTGGTTCAACAACTTGGAAGCAACTGAGTATACAGATGGCATAGGAAAGCTGGAGGAGCACCACGGAAAATGTTTCAATTTGAACGGCGATACCTTGGAAAATAGCAAGGATATTAAAAATATATTATAAATAAAGTTTTCATTGTGTTGAATGAGAGATGTTTAGTGAGACAAACTTTGTTTTCTTTTACAATTCATCTCATACGTGTTAAAACATTTGTTTATATGATACATGCATAAATAAATCTGTGATTTTTCTTGCCCAGAATGTCGTTGTAAACGATGTTACAGGCTGCAGTTAAAAATTTTTAGGTGTTAAGTAATGACTACTGGCAAATTATTAGCTGATTATTAGCTAGAGCTAGACATAACAGGATTTTAGATGAAGTTCCATATACAACTCCTTAATGATAAACTTTACATACGTTCTTTTTATAAATAGGGCAGCATACCTCGTGAAATTGCATACTTAGTAAATGAGTCATCAGTCGAAGCGCACATATTCAGATGTCAGTAAGAAAGAATCGCCTTTGTCTGGAACCTCGTTTGCTAAATACGAATTTGACTAGTTCATGTTACGCCATAACCAATTTAATGAGTAATGTGTTGGTAAAGAACAGGGAGTCAGGCGACGCTGATCATTTATTGGACAAATGTCCTTATGAAACTCTATGTTCAGTCAATAATACACTTTCGTTGTATGGAAGGTGATAACAAATTTCTGCTGCAATGGTGAACTTTACAAGGAAGACCATGTGTGTTTCCTTTTCCACGTCTTACACAAAACCAGAAAATAGTAGTATCAGAACAAAGGATAATGGAAACTTGCACGATGATATTCGAGGGAAAAGTCTGTTGAGCAATCGTGAAATGATGATTTGCTCTTCGTGTGAGTAAGGGAGTGAAGTTATGTGTACTGGGAACGTCAGTGACCTTCGTTGTATTCATACAAATGAGAGATACTGGTACTTAGGCAAACTCTGAAGTGAAATGCCTTTTTTAAAAAAAATCAGCTCTTTGCAATGAGAGCGACGTGGTACACTGGCTGCTACATCTGACAGCGGATCACGATTGACAGGCTTCTGATCCAAAACTCAGTTTTTCCCTCGCAGATCACTGCAGGCCCAGAATCACAAAACACAGAGGGCTGAGAGAACTAAACGCTCTGTCCAACGATGCGGGATTTGTAATTCCCGCTCGTGGCAAATTTAAATGAAACCAGCTTACAGCAGAAGCGTCATATCCACTGGTTGAAGGTGGCTTTCGTAGGTAAGAGAATACAGTAAATATAAATGTAGTGGTTTGATACTACCTAGGCTATCTTGCTAATCTAGAAGTCCTAAATACGTAAATGTGGAGAAACTAACAATTCTCCTTGAAGAGAGTGATTATTTTCACGATACAGTAGGTTAGCGGCAAGTTTGTCACATTTTTAAATGGAGACGAAACTAGTAAGCTAGTTACCTCAGCGCATTTACCTAATTAAACTTTTTGTTTGTTTTTGCAAGAATACGTCTGAATCACTGTAGCATAATACCGTAACATGCCGCTGGAGCTGCCAAAAGAAAATGGTGTTGCTCTCGTGATGCGCATTTTTTTTTTTTTTGTTACAGGCATTTACCTGCAGACTAACAAAAAATAAATTACGCAACTTTATTTCTTGGAGGCGATAGTCGAACGTTTATGACTCCCCCCTCACAAATCACCGCTAAGCTTTTCTTAGTCGGTGACCGTATGAATACAAAGAGCAGGCTCTTGCGTAAAATAGTCAGAGACGACAGTGGTCAAAAACTCGGAAACACGTTTTCAAAAGTGTTAAAACATCCCCCTTCTCTCTCTCTCTCTCTCAGCCTCTCTCTCTCTCTCTCTCTCTCTCTCTCTCTCTCTCTCTCTCTCTCTCTCTCTCTCTCTCACACACACACACACACACACACACACACACACACACGTGCGTCCCTCTGAAGCCCCTATTTTTAACACCATGTTATGACGATTCTTTCCTGTTTGAGTGACCGAAGATATTTTTCATTTCAAGGTTCAGTTTACCTCCTCCCTCCCAGAGGCAGTGTAAGAGGAAAACGTCTGTGGAGCAGAGCATGTATGGTAGATAAAAAAAAAGTGGCTAGTTGCATCTTTGACTCCGTCCTTGAACCGTAGACAGATAGCGCAACCGGTAGGGGGTTGTCTTTGAAAAGCAACTCACCTTTTTCGAAACGCGGTTAACTGCATAATTTTCTTCTTTTTCTCTTATGCCCTTTGTCCCACATCGGTGCAGAGTCGGCATGCTTATTTACGTATTTGGTCTGGTTAGTTTAAGGGGTGACCTGTTACCCTTCCTGTCGCTACCCCCGTTGTTCCCGGGTCGGAAATTGTGTACTCCAACGTCTGCATGAAGTGTTACTCAAATCAAAGTGAGCCAAAGTTTTTCCTAAATGTTTGCAAAATCGTGTAATAGTGGCGCTTCTTGGGTAACAACCCTGTATTCACCTAGTAGGAAGTGGCAAACCGCGCGTAAAACCACATCCAGGCTCGCCGGCACACCGACCCTCCTCGTTAATTCGCCGGAGGGGTTCGATTCAGGGCAGGCGCACGTCCTCGACCCTGAAGCGGTTCTTTGACACGCACACCTATCCGGTCGGGTTCGCAACCCATTTGTAAAATATTACCAGTATACAAGGGGCGTTCAATAAGTAATGGAACACTTTTTTTCTGAAAGCGGATTGGTTGTTTTATTCAGGGTTCCGAAATATCAATTGCTCCCCATTCATCTGGCTACAAACCCGTATTTTTCAACGTAAATTCTATTCAGAGCGACGGCCTTACGCCATATTACGGAGTGCGCCTGTATGCCCACGCGGTACCACTCCACTGGTCGACGTCGGAGATAATGTCTTGCTGCATTGCTCCATATCATCCACGTACTGTTTCCCGCGGAGTACATCACTCATTGAGCCAAACAGATGGAAGTCGGAAAGTACAAAATCATAGGGTAGGGCGGATGAGGAAGAACAACCCGATGAAGCCTGTGAGCTCTTCTCGGTGCGCAGGCTTGTGCAAGGTCCTGCGTTGTCGTGGAGTAGGAGAGGTTCATTTGCACTTTGTGCCGACGACCACGCTGAAGGCGTTTCTCCAGTCTCCTGAGATTGACATCCAGTTCCTAGTTGATCGTTGCACCATGATGGAATAAGCCAGGGCAGGCCGCTGTGACCGAGCGGTTCTAGGCGCTTCAGTCTCGAACCGCGTGACCGCTTTGGTCGCAGGTTCGAATTCTTCCTCGGGCATGGATGTGTGTGCTGTCCTTAGGTTATTTATGTTTAAGTAGTTCTAAGTTCTAGGGGACTGATGACCTCAGATGTAAGTCCCACAGTAGTCAGAGCCATTTGAACCATTTGGAATAAGCCCTTCAGAGAGCTAGCAGACCGCTACCATAGCTTTACCGGCTAAGGGTACGTCTTTGAACATTTCCTTCAGAGGAGAGGTGGTATTGTTCGGCTCCATGGACTGTCGTCGTTTTGCGCGACTTCGTTGCAGTGATGATAGACGCCTCACTCAACGGCTGACCGTGCTTTTGTTCACTGGCAGGTATCGTAGATATTCTGTAAGTGCCTATGAATATCTGCGATGTTCTGGTTTTACTGTCAAAAAGAACTCTATGACATCTCTCTGCTTGGAGCGCATCTGAATTACAGACACGATCTTGAAGGCTAGCTATAGCACCTATCAGAACTTCATGATACTATAGGGGCTGAGCGGGAATATTCCACGATGCCCCACAACAATTTTCGCATGTTTTCAGTCTAAAAAAATATGTTGCATCAAGTATTGAACGTCTCTTGTACTTTAGTGACAAATGTTGCATCTCTACACTGACCACATCTACACTAATTTGTTGTTCGGAAGCGGATAAAGCTTACTCTTAACGTTAATTCTAGCAATGTCACTCAAAGAAGTTATTTATCCGTCACATGTTCAGAAGATATCTTAAATCTACATGTTTGCCTATGTTACTTGTGGTTCTAAAATGTTGTCAGTGGTGACAATTCTCAGTAATGCAGATACGGGAACAATCTAAACATTTTTCGTAACCCCAGCTGATGGTAGATACTTGCGAAACATGTAGTGTGAGGAATAAATCAGTTCAATGGGAATTATCGAATATTTTGTTACTGTTAACCGAGGTTTCCACGGTTGTCACATAGGAAATTAATCCTATTTACTTCTCCTATAATTTAAGCGTAGTTGCATTTTATCTTGATAGACGTAATATTATACAAGCTGTAAATACGCCTGCTGTCTGTATGCCAAGAGTGTGGTTTGAACTCTATTAAGGATGTGCTGAACGACCAATTTTCCCTTGGGTCGCGTTGATCCTCAAAAATGTTCAAATGTATGTGAAATCTTATGGGACTTAACTTCTAAGGTCATCAGTCCCTATGCTTACACACTACTTTACTTAAATTACCCTAAGGACAAACACGCACACCCATGCCCGAGGGAGGACTCGAACTTCCTCCAGGAGCAGCCGCACAGTCCATGACTGCAGCGCCTTAGACCGCTTGGCTAATTCCGCACGGCGTTGATCCTCACTGACTTTTTCCGTTTTTGATGAAAGTGTATCAGTGGTGTGACTCGTGAAGACAGGGAATCACAGAAAACTGATTTAAGTTACTTTGCACCAGCTACTTGTCTAGGTTTCGCACTGGTGGCACTATATAGCTACGGGCGATCATAAATTATGTGCACAAAACATTCTCGAGAATCAGTCTGTCTATTACTGAAAACCGTACCAAAATCTCTACAGAAATTTCTGTGGTTAGCTTTCATATACGAGCAGAAAAACGCGTTGGGAGACTTTAATTTAGTAGTATGTGCAGATATAAAAATAAAGATCTACAATAGTGACGAATGCTGTCTGCAGTCAGCCACGAACGTACTTTGCTCTCTGTGGCGATAGGGACTCCTACAAAATTTCACATGAAAATCTGCAATTCACTTAAGGTATATGTTTCCTGTAGGGAACAGCTTTAAATTTATCGCGTCACATCTCGAAAACTATTGAACTCAGTAAAACACTATTCTTTTTCGTTTATTCCCAAAATACTAGTAGTTGTCATGGTTCATGGATAGCACAGTTACTGATTTCAGATCTTTTTCTCATTTCTAATGATTCCTTCGCTTTCTATAGTAACAACAAGTTCTACTACCCGCATAAAAGAGAAAACACTGTTAATCAAGACGTTCATGCTAAGTACGGTGCTCTGTGGCTGTTAACAACAGAGACAGAGCGCCTAGAATGATGGATGTGTGGCTTTGGAGAAGGCTACCGAGTACCAGCTAGACGGAAAGAAATCAATGAACACAGAGACCTCATAGGAACAATCCATGAAAAAGGAAAACAATCATTTTTGGAAATACACTCCTGGAAATTGAAATAAGAACACCGTGAATTCATTGTCCCAGGAAGGGGAAACTTTATTGACACATTCCTGGGGTCAGATACATCACATGATCACACTGACACAACCACAGGCACACAGACACAGGCAACAGAGCATGCACAATGTCGGCACTAGTACAGTGTATATCCACCTTTCGCAGCAATGCAGGCTGCTATTCTCCCATGGAGACGATCGTAGAGATGCTGGATGTAGTCCTGTGGAACGGCTTGCCATGCCATTTCCACCTGGCGCCTCAGCTGGACCAGCGTTCGTGCTGGACGTGCAGACCACGTGAGACGACGCTTCATCCAGTCCCAAACATGCTCAATGGGGGACAGATCCGGAGATCTTGCTGGCCGGGGTAGTTGACTTACACCTTCTAGAGCGCGTTGGGTGGCACGGGATACATGCGGACGTGCATTGTCCTGTTGGAACAGCAAGTTCCCTTGCCGGTCTAGGAATGGTAGAACGATGAGTTCGATGACGGTTTGGATATACCGTGCACTATTCAGTGTCCCCTCGACGATCACCAGAGGTGTACGGCCAGTGTAGGAGATCGCTCCCCACACCATGATGCCGGGTGTTGGCCCTATGTGCCTCGGTCGTATGCAGTCCTGATTGTGGCGCTCACCTGCACGGCGCCAAACACGCATACGACCATCATTGGCACCAAGGCAGAAGCGACTCTCATCGCTGAAGACGACACGTCTCCATTCGTCTCTCCATTCACGCCTGTCGCGACACCACTGGAGGCGGGCTGCACGATGTTGGGGCGTGAGCGGAAGACGGCCTAACGGTGTGCGGGACCGTAGCCCAGCTTCTTGGAGACGGTTGGGAATGGTCCTCGCCGATACCCCAGGAGCAACAGTGTCCCTAATTTGCTGGGAAGTGGCGGTGGGGTCCCCTACGGCACTGTGTAGAATCCTACGGTCTTGGCGTGCATCCGTGCGTCGCTGCGGTCCGGTCCCATGTCGACGGGCACGTGCACCTTCCGCCGACCACTGGCGACAACATCGATGCACTGTGGAGACCTCATGCCCCACGTGTTGAGCAATTCGGCGGTACGGCCACCCGGCCTCCCGCATGCCCACTATACGTCCTCGCTCAAAGTCCGTCAACTGCACATACGGTTCACGTCCACGCTTTCGCGGCATGCTACCAGTGTTAAAGACTGCGATGGAGCTCCGTATGCCACGGCAAACTGGCTGACACTGACGGCGGCGGTGCACAAATGCTGCGCAGCTTGCGCCATTCGACGGCCAACACCGCGGTTCCTGGTGTGTCCGCTGTGCCGTGCGTGTGATCATTGCTTGTACAGCCCTCTCGCAGTGTCCGGAGCAAGTATGGTGGGTCTGACACACCGGTGTCAATGTGTTCTTTTTTCCATTTCCAGGAGTGTATATTGACATACAATAAGCTTTAGAAGATGAGTGATGGCGAGAAATTTCGCTCGGCAACCGATTTTTCCGACGTCGCGTATCGCTCTTTGTTTGTTGTGTGACTGCATAAGAAAACGGAATGTTTTTCTTTCAATATTTAACTTGTAAAAAGTATGACATTTAAAATTTCTGCGTTTTACAAAAATAACGTGAAATTTTTTTTTTAATTTCACTTACGGTGTAGCTCTTTAAAGTATCTCTAAGCATCTCAAGAAATGTAGTCTTAATTGGAGTGGGTATATTTTTTTATACAAATAGACAACGATTTAGCTTCTGGAACGTTTCCATACTTGAGAATTGATTGGCACAATCCTTTGCCAGTGCAAGTATCGACACATCGGGTTCCAACAGTTTTTAAAAGTTATTTTCATTCTTATTGGTACGAACTGTTCATGTAATGACCTATCGTAGTGTCAGGGACTGTACATCCTAATAGCAGACAAGCTGGTAGTGGAGAGGAGGGATTGCCAATAGGGAATATCTGAGAGAGGATTCCTAGTTGCGGCCTCTACCTTACGGTCAGGTGTAACCGCCCACAAAAATTGATCGCTACCGATACAATGGAACTAATTTTAAGTTAATCCTGGGACATGCAATAATTTGCTGCCTAGTGTTTGGGAAATACATTTGTTTGTGTGTATATGGAATGAAGTCGGTGGCACATGTGACATACGTACACTGGTGAGCGAAAACGGTATGACCACTGCACACCGCGAGATTGAATGCAGTCTGATAGGATACATCACGTTTCCCTTTACACTAGTTCGATAATCGTGTTCACATGCGCCGCATGAAGGTGAACGTCTGCTTTAAACAAGGAATGCGCCACACATGCATGCTGATGGTAGCAGTCTTTGCTATGGTTACTGTCACCTGGGCTTCTTGGGACCTGTGGAGTAATTACGGCACCCGTGAAAGGTGTGGACTGCGTGAACATTACACACGGACCACATGCTTCCCTCCATTCTTAATATCTCCCCCGACAGCGGTGGCATCTTCCAGTAGGGTAACTGCCCGTGTCACAAGGCCAGAATCGAGCTAGAGCGGGTCGAGGAGCGTGTGTTGAGGAGCGTGTGTTGAGGAGCGTGTGTTGAGGACCGTGGTCTTGGCCACAAACGTTTCCTCATTTGATCCTGACTGAAAACAAAATGGGACACTATCAGGCACCTATTCCAAGCCCACAACCCGCAGACGCTTAATTTCAAGAATTGCGTAACCTGGTACCTAATGGCACTTGCAAAAGGACTTCTTGAATACACGTCACGTAGAATCGCTGTTGCACTACGCTCCGAAGTTGCCTCGTCGTGTTGCTAAGCATCGGGTCATAATATTTTGACCCATAAGTGTATGGCATCGAACCAATTTTTGTGGAGGCGACAAGCTAGCCTCCCACTGTCATACTACTGGATGGAGCAGTCCAGTCCTCTACAATTCAAATGCCAACTACGTCGGACTCTAAAATCACGGCGACTTGGTGTTTCCTCGAAGCCTGTTTCTCCGGAATGGGACTTTTTATTGTCGTAATTCTCAGCAGGCATACAGACGAAGATAGTTTATGGGGTAATGGTTAGCTATCAGATTTGATCTGCGTGTTGGCAGGGAATTCTAGGCGCCGCGTTTCAGCGCCTGGTAGCAGGGGGTCCGGCGTTATCTGTGGCCACAGCGCAGGTATCGAGCGGCGGCAGTCTGGCTCGTAGCGCCTGGCCTGGCCTCTCCGACCCACAGGCAGCGCGGCGGTTATCGGAGCCGGAACTCCCAGCCCCACCCGGCAAGAAAAGACAGCACCTAACCTCTGCTCGGCTCCAGACAGCTTGCTAGACAGGCACAAGGGGCGTGTACAAGTGTCTCGGGAGAAAGCTGCACGTCCGAGTAGCTCAACCTGCCATCGCATAGTCAAACATTACATTAGGAGTAAGAGCTAAGAAGAAAACAGAGGAATAGAGGTAAGGCGAGTGGCACGGCACGAATCCAGCAAATCTCATGAGATAACCATCTTTTGGATATTACAAGCTTCTTATCATCAGGGTAACCTGAAACGTCCCCTTTGTAAAATTTATACAAGACTGTGCTTAAACTGATACACAATATTTTTTAGCGGAACGCAATCTGACTTTCAATAATCCCTACGAAAGAATGGCCCTGACTAACATTAACCTATACCTTTCACAAATCACTTACCTCACAAAAAATCTTCGTTACTCGAACTACTGCAGTACAGCGAGCACCACTACCGCCAGCTAAATGAAAGATTCAAACTACTGAATGCACTAACTACTGATAGGCACAGTTAGCGAATGAAAGATTTTAATAGAGTACAAACAATGTATTTACCTTAATAGTCATAATATATATATATCAGTTCATGACACCAATTCTTACAAATTTCAAAACTCCGCCATCTCTCTCCCCACGTCCACCACTGCTGGCGGCTCACCTCCAACTGCGCAACGCTACGCGCTGTTAGCATCCAGCTGCCGCTGCCCAACACTACAATGGCAGACAACAATGCAAACCAGCCACAGACTGCACACGGCACAGCCAGTGATTTTCATACAGAGCGCTACGTGGCGGCGGCGTTACCAATAAAAAACTTAAACAGCCTACTTACAAAGCTAAGAAATATTGGAGAGAAATTTCGCCTTACACAAGACACCGTTTGATTAGTTCTGCCTTACCCAAACATGTTCCTTCTCTTCTTCTGCGAGTTTATTTAATATTCTTTCTGAAAATGAGTCAGACATGTGAACTGTTTTCTGATCCAGTTATGTCGCTCCTTCCTTCCGTGTACAGCGATTTAACGACTATGACGAGTGGGGCCTGAAGATGGCATCAATGTGATGCCGAAACTGGTGGCACACACTTCATAAGATAAAATAAACATTTGCAAAACATACGGCTGTTGGTAAATTATTGCATCAAGAAGTTCATGCCAGCCTTCGTCCCACGATCCATAATGGATCAACGAAGATGTTAACATGTGGTCAACGAATTTCAGTTTAAAGCGACATACCTGTACATAGAGGTGATAATTTTGGGTTAAATCTCACGGTTTATTACACACGCAGCTAAATGCTCATGTGATAGAGTTCATACTACCAGAAAATTACGGCCAGGATACTAATTTTGAAATAAGACAGCTATACAATTGTTCACATACCTCGCATCATGCTATTAGTTATGTTCGTAGTTTTACACCAATCGTACATTATACATTTGTCATCTTCAAATTTATTTTTCCGTATTTCGTCCATTTCTTACCGACAATCGCTATATCGTATTGCTTTATTTAAAGCGTTGCTGACAGTTTCTGATACTGTGGTCTTGCTTCCCATTTTTCAAACGTGTCAAAAGACTTATTTTTGATATTTCTTTTTTTAGCTGTTACGCACGCATTTAATATATTATATCAGAAAAAGCATTTTAGCACGTCTGAAACAGGGGAAGCAAGTCCACAGAGAAATCATAAGTAAAGCGCTACGTTACCAGACATACTACAGCGATTTTCAGTCTGTATTGGACAAAAAACAGAAAAACAGAAACGTGTTGCTGATTGGAGAAGACAAACTCTAGAACGTATGAAACTCACAAACTACCAACTTATAAAACTGATTTGTTCGTACAACCACTTAATTTTATTATTTACAAATTACTGTCCTGGCTCTTTAGCCAGCATAAGTGTACAACATGTAAAGCGTCAACTTCTGTAACATGTGTCTTCAGCTGTATATGTAAACTAAGGTAAAATTATATGCGTAGTTATAACCCACGTATACATGTGTATAGTTTTAAGAGGAATCTCTTATAATCTCAACAAAATGCTAACATCTGATACTATTTTTCAGAAAGAATAATAAATATAGCCCACTGAAGATAACAAAAAGTGCTGAACATGGATGGGTAAAACAAACCTAATCAAGCGTTATTTTGCATGAGGCGGAGTTTCTCTCCAACACATCTCGTGAGATCTGCGGTGGAGCAGCCACCAGTGATTATGAATCGTCAACCGTCACTACAACAACGCTTAACGCTCGCCTTATGCGTTTTCATTTCTTACAAATGTTTACCAATGTGCGTGCGTTTGGAAGGGGGGGGGGGGGGAGGGCGAGGGCGCTGCAGGGGGGTTGGTATTTTATCTTCAGTTTCCATTATTTTTCACGCTCTGTATGATAGTGACAACTGCCAGAGGCAATGTCGTCAAACTTTATTCTGTGGAAAAGTTTGAAGTCGCTATCTGGACAGAGGACTGCCTTGCCACGTCAGTCGAGAAACGAGTTAGCCCGTTAAATGCCTGCTTTGTCCGCCTCGGTAGCTGCGCGATCATTGCGGCTGTTTGCCACTCGAAGGACCCTGGGTTCGTTTCCCGACCAGGTCGGTGTTGTGTTGCCCTTACGTTCGTATCGTTATAACTGACATTCCACTGTTGAGTTGGCTGCATGGGCACGTCCCGACAGCCAGTAAAAAATGAAAAACATTTTGCTTTGAGGGGAAAAAGGATAAACGTAACGGTTTCCCGCTTTTCTCCCTTAAGAAAGTGATCGATAGAAATGCTGTTGGTCTGAACGTCAGCAGAAACTCTGTCGTAAAAACTGGCATTGAAATGTTATAGAATGAAGAGGAAGCTGCGAAATCGTTTAAAAAAGGAAATCGGATTACTAACATCGTTTCATTTGCTGAGATACGATACTTTAGGGTACTTACTATTAGCAGTTAATAATGCCCCCATACTGACATTTTCTTTTTTCTATAGCTGTTCCTTTTTGCAAACTGAAAGCTTTTATGTAAATAATATTTTTTTAAAACTCGATTAACACCCTCAAATTTCTTATTACGTTAGAAATACTCGTTGAACAGAAAACGTAATGATAGTTCAAATAAAACACTATATTTCTCAGAGGCCACTGGTTAACTGTTAACGCGAGAGCGGATCATTGTGCGTTATTTCTAACTCACCTCATCGCGTGCTTGATACCTCTGATAGAGCTATTGTTTGGAGCCAACGATAATACAATTTATTTTTAAGATATCAGTCACACAATGTATTCACTTAAGATTAATAACGGAAAAGTTTCTTGCATCCCGAAATTTCGGTGACATCATAACGATATGTAGCAACGTAAAATCGTGAACTATATGCTGTTTTTTCGTCGTCAGTTACATGTAACATTACTTTGATAATTATTACGTAGCTCCATCTGTCACAATTGAATAATCGCCTTTCTTATTTCAAAGCATTTTGAGTGGCCTGTAGTATACACACAGTTGTGTGTTAACTATTTTGCTTTCCACTTGTTCAATAGAGGAGATGTGTTTCACACTAGCGAGGATGAACAAGTGTTTGTAGCTCCTCAGCTATGCATAGTAGAGGCCAAATTTACTAATTTTTTTTAGTCTTTTTTTGGTCCATACTACCATCTCTGAACGTTGTCTACCTTACAGTCTTAGTAACAACAGTACCGGTAAATGTATTCCAGTCTCAGAGGTGAGGTGAGGTGGTGCCGTGCTTAGCACACTGGACTCACATTCGGGAGGACGACGGTTTGAACCCGCGTCCGGCCATCCTCATTTAGGTTTTCCGTGATTTCCCTACATTGCGTAAGGCAAATTGAAAGGGTACGGCTGTTTTCCTTCCCCATCCTTACCTAATCCGACGGCACCAATGACCTCGCTGTTTGCTCCCCTCCGCCAGCCGTGTTGCCCGAGCGGTTCTAGGCGCTACAGTCTGGAACCGCGCGGCCACTACGGTCGCTGGTTCGAATCCTGCCTCGAGCGTGGATGTGTGTAATGTCCTTAGGGTAGTTACGTTTAAGTAGTTCTAAGGTCTAGGGGACTGATGACCTCAGAAGTTAAGTCCCAAAGTGGTTAGAGCCATTTTTTCCTCCCCTCAGCCGGTCTGTGTGGCCGAGTGGTTCTAGGCGCTACAGTCTGCAACCGTGCGACCGCTACGGTCGCAGGTTTGAATCCTGCCTCGGGCATGGCTGAGTGTGATGTCCTTAGGTTAGTTAGGTTTAAGTAGTTCTAAATTCTAGGGCACTGATGACCTTAGGGGGTCAAGTCTCATAGTGCTCAGAGCCATTTGAACCATTTTGCTCCCCTCCCCCAAGTCAACTAACCAACCAATGTCAGAGGTACCAGAAATAGTCTCTCTTGTAACTTTCAGCTGGCTCGTTTCCGGTACAGGGATCGTTACCTCAAATTCGTACATTTACCCGTCCCCATCGTCCTTGAAAGTTTGAAACGTCATCACTGAATCACCGTGTATATACATTTCCTGGCGCTGGCGCCTGAAGCCTTGACGCTCTGTAGAGTCGTTTGATGACGTTTTCAGACATGGATTCCTGTTTTAAACTTGATCTACTAAACCCCCTTAACAACTTCTAGAAGTGTATGATATGAAAGGTGAAACACCCTCTATATTACAGGCCACGGAAGAAGTCTTACAAATAATAAAGGCGAAAAGCATATGGCAAGAAAAGTTTGCTTTATTCAGTTGTGATAGACTGTTTTAAGTAACAACATTATCGATATAGCATTTACATAAACTGTCCGTTTACCCTCTTAGTAATTTACTGCCGTAAATAAAACGTAAATGCAAACATAGTGCAGCCGCTTCACAACACACTATTGTCAGTTCCATCTTAGTAAATTGTCTAGTTTTCGAGTTGAATGAATCAAAAGATTACACCGCGCGAGGTGTGGCAATTGTGCTCCGCGCCTCCACGTCTTCTTGTCGACATGTCAGTCCGGAAGTAATTATGAGGTAATAGCACGCTCTTTGAAAAAACTAGAAACATCGTGTATTTGACTTTTACGATTTTCCAGTTTCCTATCAGTTGGCATATTTGACTCAGCGCTTTTGCTTTTATAGAGAAAAAGGACGTTATATAATATTTCGTTATCCAAAGAGAAAAAAAAGTGAAACTTCAATGTACATGCAAAAGAAGCTCCGAATTCGCCGACAATCATGCTGTTTACAGGGAAAGTTGGTGGACGACGTACAGATGTTCAGAGACTGGCGATGTGCCTGTAAACTGGCAGTCACTCTCAAAATCAAATCTCCACTTTCTTACGCTACTTCAAAGAGCGCAACGATTTTTTTGTTGTTTAAAAATTCCTTTTGTTAAACGCTCTCCATTTCTATCAACTGACGCCTTGACTCAGAACTGCTTTCCAATATCTAGAACTGCGTTAACAAGCAATAACAATCTGCTGTAGCTACGCACTCTTTGGCGGTAATGTTTCATTGACGAAATTAAATCGTCCTTCTCAGACTATGATTAAGGAATTTCGATTGTTTGTGACATAAAAGAAAAATTAACAGTGATAGAAATTTCTGGGTGGAACAATACGTAAAACAAGGGAAAGGCAACCACTCACCTACAGCGGACCGAGCGAGGTAGCGCAGCGGTTAGCGCAACGGACTCGCATTCGGGAGGACGACCGTTTAAACCCACGCCCGGCCGTCCAGATTTAGGTTTTCCGTGATTTCCTGAAAATCACTTCAGGCAAATGCAGGGATGGTTCCTTTGAAAGGGTACGGCCGACTTCCTTCCCCATCCTTCCCTAACCCGATGAGACCGATGACCTCGGTGTTTGCTCCCCTCTCCCGAACCAACCAACCAACCATCTCTTTCCACGTTTGTGTCCCCTCGAAACATCACTCATCTACATCTACATCCATACTCCGCAAGCCATCTGACGGTGTGTGGCGGAGAGCACCCTGAGTACTTCTATCGGTTCTCCCTTCTATTCCAGTCTCGTATTGTTCGTGGAAAGAAGAATAGTCGGTATGCTTCTGTGTGGGCTCTAATCTCTCTGATTTTATCCTCGTGGTCTTTTCGCGAGATATACGTAGGAGGGATCAATATACTGCTTGACTCCTCGATGAAGGTATGTTCTCGAAACTTTAACAAAAGCCCGTACCGAGCTACTGAGCGTCTCTCCTTCAGAGTCTTCCACTGGAGTTTATCTATCGTCTGCGTAACGCTTTTGCGATCACTAAATGATCCTGTAACGAAGCACGCTGCTCTCCGTTGGATCTTCTCTATCTCTTCTATCAACCCTATCTGGTACGGATCCCACACTGCTGAGCAGTATTCAAGCAGTGGGCGAACAAGCGTAGTGTAACCTACTCCCTTTGTTTACGGATTGTATTTCCATTCTTCCAATGAATCTCATATGTCATATTTGTTCTAGCAAAACAATCCAGTGGCGACTAATTCTGGCTGTTTTTAAACTTTAATTCGTTGATGGAACGCAGTCGTATGATAAACTGAGATTAGGAATAAATTTGTCGTTGACCACAAAAATGATCAGGAAGTGACTTTTCCGCTGTCGGCGATTGCTTCCCGATTGATGTCGAGGACACAGGTTCTACAATGCACGCTATGTTCCTACGAGAAAACGCACCTCGTAAAACACATCGGGTACAACTGAGCGTCCGGCTGGTAGCCCCGAAATCGATCATGGCACAATAAAATGAAATTAAAGATAATTATTGCAGGCACTGTGAAATTTATTCTCAATCACTACATATTATAAATTAAACTTCCCTGCCGCTTCTTTCGGTTTGTAAGTGAAGTCTAATCTCGGGGACTACTTTAGGGATTTTGATATGCTTCTCACTGATAGATGACCCGATTCACGAGGGAGGTTTGTGTACAGAGTTTATTAGCGCTGCGCCAGCCAAGTCGTCCGGTCTTTGATAGGTGGTGGTGCCCGCGCGAGGCGGAGACAGGTCTGCAGCCTCAACTAAATTTGGCATTCACCTGAGAACAGTGTTTCACTGATGAAACGCTGGAATTCAGCGTCCACTATAGATTTTCTAGACAAATGCTCTCTACGGGTGAACGTGTACTTGTCTCTGAAATTTCACGATAGTAGTATTTTCGAATTCACAGAGGATCTGGAGACCACACTGAAAGAGGAGATACTTCTGTGAAATTCATGGCGTACTTTATAAAAACCTTCGTTTGGAAGGAAACATCAAAACATGTTGTGTAAAAAGTACAAATGAAAAGACTGAACGAAAATGTAGTCCTTGGAGGCTGAAGAATTCTGTAGAGTGCTGCATCTAACACAATTTCTACAACATGGATCGCAACTAAACTTCTGACATGAGTGACATCCTTGATTGTAATGCTATTTTCGACAATACGCGCTTTCGCAGATCACGAACTGATGGGGCAATAAATAAACGCTCGCGTTGTGACAAATTGTAATGCACAATGTACGTAACTACCACATATACATTTTCTATGTCTACGTGATTTTAAATAACGAAAAGTAGTGACCTAATTCTTACGTACGTTAAATACACTGAGAGACCAAAACATTATGATCAACTGCTTAATTGTGAGTTGGTCCATATTAGGAACGTAACTCAACAGTAATTCTGTGTCCTACTTAATTGCCAAGCCCTAGGTAGGTTTCATGAGATACGTGTCACCACATGTTAATGCGCTAATTACGCAATTCTCATAAATTAGGTTGTGCGCAGTTTGCCTCCTATAGTGCCCTGTATGTGTTGCATAGCCAGAACATCGACATGAGCTCACGATCATGGACCTCATACTACAGTAGCATGATTCTGTCCTTGTGACACAGACACTTACCCCACTGGAAGATCCCATCGCCATCAGACAAGACATCATGCATGAAGGCAATGTAGGCAATGGCTTAACCTCAGATGGTAGAGCACTTGTCCACGAAAGGCAAAGGTCCCGACTTCGAGTCTCGGTCGGGCACACAGTTTTAATCTGCCAGGAAGTTTCATATCAGGGCACATTCCGCTGCAGAATGAAAATCTCATTCTGGAAATATCCCCCAGCCTGTGGCTAAGCCATGTCTCCGCAATATCCTTTCTTTCAGGAGTGCTAGTTCTGCAAGGTTCGCAGGAGAGCTTCTGTAAAGTTTGGAAGGTAGGAGACGAGGTACTGGCAGAAGTGAAGCTGTGAGTACCGGGCGTGAGTCGTGCTTCGGTAGCTCAGATGGTAGAGCACTTGCCCGCGAAAGGCAAAGGTCCCGAGTTCGAGTCTCGGTCGGGCACACAGTTTTAATCTGCCAGGAAGTTTCATATCAGCGCACACTCCGCTGCAGAGTGAAAATCTCATTCTGGAATATACCACTTATTTTGGCCAGGAATGCCGTCTTTCCTGTGTTATTCTGCTCTTTATTTCATCCCTGCCTTATCCGTCCTGTGTTATTTTGCTCCCAAAGTAGCACATTCCTTTACTTCGCCTACTTCACAGTTACGGTTTTGGTGGTAAGTCCATAGCTAATCTCAAGTCTACTACTGCTCATTACTGCAGGGCGGTCCATAAATCCGTAAGATTACGAGGGGGTAGAGATCTATTCTGAACAGCACGTTGCAAGACATCCCCGATATGCTCAATAACGTTCATGTCTGAGGAGTTTGGTGGACAGCAGAAGTGTTTAAACTCAGAAGAGTGTTCCTGGAGCCACTCTGTGGTAATACTGGACGTGTCTTCTTGTCCTGCAAGAATTGCCCAAGTCCGTCGGAAAGGACATGAATGGATGCAGGTGATCAGACAAGATGCTTACGTACGTGTTACCTGTCAGAATTGTATCCAGACGTATCCCGGGTCCCGTATCACTCCGTCTGCACACGCCCCACGTCATTATACAGCCCCCAACAGCTTGAACAGTCCCCTATTGAAATGCAGGGTCCATGGATTCATGAGGTTTTCACCATACACTTACATATCCATTTCAAACGATATTTGTCCGACGAGGAAACATGTTTCTGGTTTATCAACAGCCCAATGTCGCTGTTGACTGGCCCAGACGAGGCCTAAGGCTTTGTGTCCTGCAGTCATCAAGGGTACACGAGAGGGACTTCGGATTCGAAAGCCCATATCGATGATGTTTCGTTGAATGGTTCGCACGCTGACACTTTTTGATGGTCCAGTATTGAAATCTGCAGCAAATTGAGGAAGGGTTGCACTTTTGTCACGCTGAAAGATTCTCTTCAGTCGTCACTGGTCCAGATTTTGCAGGATCTTTTTCCGGCAGAAGCGATCACGGAGATTTGATGTTTTACCGGGTGCCTGATATTCATGGTACACTCGTGAAATGGTCGTACGGGAAAATCCCCACTTCATCGCTACCTTGCAGATACTGTGTACCATCTCTTGTGCGTCGACTATAACACCACGTTCAAACTCACTTAAATCTTGATAACCAGCCATTGTAGTAGCAGTAATCGATCTAACAACTGCGCCAGACAGTTATATAGGCGTTATCAACCGTAGCACCTTATTCTACCTGTTTAAGTACTTCTGTTTTTGAAACCGCATGCCTATATCACTTTCTTTGGCGCTTCGGTTAGTGTGTGTTTTCACCATGGACGGAATTTCATGCTCTGCAACATGTTTCCATGTTAGCCACAAGGATAGCAAGGAGTTCGTCTGGTAGGGCGTTCCATTTCTCCACTAGCGCGGTTGACAATTGCTGCGTGGTCGTTGATACGTGGAACGTTCTGCAATATGCGTCCATTTTGGTCTCAAAGTGCAAAGAATTAAATCTAGTTTAAAATGTACAGAACGACCTTCTTGATAACGTGCTCTTTAATTGTCAAAATTGGGAAGAATCGAAAAACGTGTGAAAGTTCACCAATTTTTAGACTATTCAGAAGTGATGGGGCAGGCTGAGGACGAAAACTTGGATTTGGTATCTCTCTCACATCCTATATAAGAAAGAAAAAATAGACTTACTACCACCACTTGATGCAATGTACCATGTACTAAGTTACTGGGTTAATATGTCTTCTCAACAGTCTATTTGCCGAATATCCTCTCGTTCCACAAGCTCCCACACCTGCCCTGCTCGAAGCGATCGCGAATTGTCATCCAAATAAATGAAGCGAGAGCCGATCGCATTCCTGAAACGACGCTCGCGGGGAAGTGTACAGTGTCATAGTACCGTTGACTGGTGACTGTACCGTGTTGAAAGATTTGGAGGCGTGTACGCCCACGCAACATTATACATTCCTACACGATAAAACGTGGACCAGCAAAATGATCCTTGCCCCAATGTTCTTGGGTACATTACGTTCTATCACAAGGCGAGAGGCGTGAACAACAACGCACCCTTGAATATTGGCAAATGTGTACGCGACGACTTCAGTTTTATTACTGTCTTCGAATAAAAGCCTAATTTCTGTTCGTGTGATTGAGTGTTTCTTGCATTTTCCATCTGTGCTATACTGTAGCAATTCTTTCTATGTATCGTCTAAGTTTCATCGGGTTATGTTATTTCCAGTGACACATCATGCAAAAGTTACTCTCATCCATACGTTTTGCGCACCAGTGAAGTTCACAGAGTTCCACTATTCACTGTATTAGATAACTTCCTGTCTGAACTGGTTTTTTTTACGAAAGAAGATATTCTCTGAGTTCCTACGTTTGCAACATTTATCACTTCTTTTAACTCCTCTTAAATCTCTTTAAGTCTGAAGTCATCTATTTTCATTCTTCATCTGCTGCAATTTCTTCATTTTTGCAGACTCCCTGTACCCAAATCCAACGAGTTGGCCTAGCCGTTAAAGACCTGGGACTCGATTCAGGACGAGTGGATTTAAACTCGCCCTGCCATCCAGAGTACGGGTTTTCGTTGTTTCCCTCAACAGCTTAGGACGAGTACCGGATGGTTCCTCCGAAAAGCAAACAGACGAGCTATTTCTGCGTCCTTCTCCATTTAGAGTTTGTGCTTCGTCTCAGAAGGCGTCGTCGTCGACGAAAAGTTAAACCTTCCTACTTTCCTCCCTATCCTGCGTCGTACCACAGTGTCTTCTTGCAGTAAAGGTTCCCCACAGACCTTTTTTTTCACTGTGACTCATGTCTCATTTTGTCCGCTCGTTCACCTCTTCATGTAATTCTCCATTTTAAGAGTTATATATTACTTCGTATTAATTTAATAGTTGTCACTTAAGCTGGGACAAATGAGTTCCTTTAAGTGCTAAACAAACCATTGTATAAAACTTATCTCCTTCCAATCTGAGGACCTTTGTCGTAAATAAGAGAGAAGAGAGTCCGTTTCAAGCATGTGTAATGGAGTTCCTTAGGTCAACTCTACAAAAAACCAGGAGAGACTGGGTGAGGAACGATACATAACAAAAGACCTGCAGTTGATATTGACCACGGAGGAAGGAATCAAGGCTGCAAGATTGACAAGATTGAACTGGTTAGGTCATGTGAGGAAAATGCACCCGACTCGAAGTCCAGGTCAGTATCTGGAGACGGAGCTGCCTGGAAAAGACAGACTGGGCGGCCTAGAAAGAGGTGGACATACTAGATTGAAGAAGATCTCAGGAGAAGAGGAGTGACGTTGGATGCTCTGGAGAGAGAAAAGCTATAGCACGACAGAAATCAATGGAGGTATATCGTTCACCAAGTTCCTACCCTGGAAGGAAATCTTGTTGACGACGACGCTGACGACGATGACGACGACGATGGTGGTGGTGGTGGTTGTAAAGGAACTGAAAATATTGTGATTTAATCGCAGAGGTGCTGAAAAATTGTTCCAGTGACACACCAGAGAAATATCTGGTAAACTTTTTATGTTTGAGAGACATAGGAACAATTTCGCCCTTCGTTTTTTATTTCTTGTATGAACGACTACTTTTTGTTCTGATGGGCTGGTGGGATGTCGTACTGTCTAATTACTAGTGTGTGTGTGTGGTAAATGAATGAGTTAAAAGACGCAAGATGTGTTTTATATTATTTTCATCGCACAACAAGCCTTATTCCCATGCCTATGGAGTATTTATGTTAAGCAGAGAAGGCGAGTTTTAGATGGAACCGAAGATCTTCAAAACGGCGCTGCTCAACAATAGAGGTACGTGATTGTGCTCTCTACTTTCCTTTCGTGGCCGCTAAAATTACTTCCGATTCGTTTTGCCGAGACATTCAGAACCTGCAATCTTCTTTTTCTTATAAAAATACTAGTCCGATGCAAAAGAAATACTCTTAGATTTAAATAATTGCCATTCTTTTACCCAGGCCACGGGGAATGATAGAACGTACGTGCCTCTACTCTGAATGTACGTTCGCAATCTCCGAGTGTGTTACGACGAAATTATTTCACAATGAAAATTTCTCATCAGACCGCAACCACTCGCACGCGAATGTACGTACCCTCTGAATGTATCTAGTCAGTCACACGCGTTGTTCAAAAGCTTTACTTTTAATATTCAGTGGATTACATTTCCGAAATTAATTTTTGTTTATGCTTCAAATCGTACTTCACGCGAAGTATTTATTACGTAAGTTTCAGGCACAATTTAATAAAAAAAAAAGATTCCGAATAATAGAAATAAAGAATAACAATCAAACAAATCAAACCTAAATAAACAGAAAGAGGGAACGTTACATTAGATAATTTCTAGTCTTGCTTTATCAGTTGGTTATTTATTTCCATGTAGTTACCTCTAAAATCTCCGTATTATTAAGAAGCATCTTCTTACTGTCGTTCATTTTGTTCTTCGCTTCCTATTTATTTTCGTTTTTCTCGAGTTGTATGATAAGTATTAATATTAACATGCCTTAGGAGCCGTCGAAACTTATGATTGAGTCATATTGTATCGTAAAAGCACAAACATCAACGTGAAGGATATGTTGCGTCGTATGTTTTCCGACTTTCGAGAACGACGTCAGCAGCATATGATCTGGGGTGTTAAGCTATAGTACATTCTGAGGAAGAAATGTAATAACATCGAATATTAACAGCAACCACCTTAGCTTAAAAGATTCCACTCTTGATGCGACGATGATATGGCAATTCGCCAATTATTCCGCATTCTCTTTTTCCTACAGGTTGTGACATTGAGCGTCGCGTTTAATTTACTACCAGACTCGCAGTAGGAGTGTGTATCAAAATGTTGCCAACTAAAGTATGAGAACACTGACTACTCCTGCTTGATAGCCGCTGCAGTTTTTCTCTCACTGCGGCAGAAATCTCGATTTTACGACACGGCGTAAGTCAGCTCCATCGTAAATGTAGGAATTATAGGTCCGCCCGCCATCCAACATTTTAGAATGCCACATCTCGCGTCACTGATGAATTTACTGCTTCCTCCGAAACGGTCACTCGAGATGTGTTATTTTGGGCTGCGTACACAAAAACAGTCACTCCCCGCTTTGTTCCACGACAATTTTACATTATAGAGAATGCTTATCACCCACATACGACAAATTACCTATTACCGTCAGGAATCCATTAAAAGGGTCAACACAGTATCCATCTTGCACTGTACAAATATTTTTCTGATAGAGAAATATTCATCTAATTCTGTTACGCCACTCGTAGATTTTAATGACGTTTCATCATAAGCTATATAAACTAGAAAATTAGATGTCTCCATTCACTAATTGATCTCCCACAGTCTCAGAATAAAACCAGGCTTTATTTAAAAAAATGTTCACGTCGCCCTATTAAGTTTGCAGTGGCGGAGTTGCTGCACACTCTGTATGTGTCTCAAATCCTAAATTACTGTACAAGGACTGACAGGAAAGATACGAGACCGCTTTCAATACTGGGGAACTGCTTACCTGAATACAAGGAGATTTTCCTAAATGGATACGAACTTCAGAAAATGATCCTTGGGAGAAAAAGGACCGTAAACCGTGTAATGTACACATGGCTGGAAATTATTTCCATGGTAGGTACATCCATTTGAAAGTGGAGATAAAATATCTTTGACAGTAGCAGTACCATGGAGATGGCCCACCAGAATGTGATAAGCCAGACAACAGAGTGGGATAGTCTCCAAATCTGCTACAATCGGTATCACAAGGCGTGCATGCTTTATTACCTATGGACTTGCCTCCACGGCGTCGATTTTGTTCCTGGTTCGTCGCACAGGCAACGACGGGGATTTTTGTCATCTATCCTATTGATAGGTGAGGATATCTGTGCGAGGAGCGCTGCTTTCAACCTCCACAGCACCCACCTGTAGCCCAGAGAGAAGCATCCTGTTCAGTGGCAGGGAACAATCGGCTCCGGTTCAGCTTCAGTCTGTGGCGGGTATTATTAGCGACCGCCTTACGGGATCAGTTATCCATCCACAGTGATACACAGGCGAGGCATATTTGCCCTTTCTGAGGGTGAACCTGCCTTCCTTCCTGGAAGACGAGCCCTTGGTGACACGAAGGGTGATGTGCCTAATACTTGATGGTGCTCCACCTCATTGTGCTCTTGAGTGTGGCGCTGAAATACTGGCACAGACAGAACATTCCCAGGTGTGTTTTCAATCATTGAAAGCTACACTATCAATAGATCTTTTATCTACACATTCAAGTGAATGTAAGTCCCTTTGAACGTATTTCTGGCAACATGTCCCTGTGACCTCTCTTGCTTTTTACCTTCGCAGGGATCGTTTCCTCACATTTGCCCCAATTTAGTAAAAACACAAGCTATATGCTCTTACCCCGTCACAAAATCCAACATGTTGGAGTAAATTAAATTAGCGGCAGTGAAAGAGCAGTTTCCTTTGGCTTAGTTCTTGCACTCTGGTGGGAGAACCGGCTTGACTCGTAGCTTCACGGTAAACGACGCTTAGAAATGATGATGTTGGTGGTGGTGGTGGTGGTGGTGGTGGTGGTGGTGGTGGTGGTGGTGATGGTGATGGTAATGATGAATTTAGGGCACTTAGCAACATGCTCATCAGCGAATTGATTGATTGGACATCAACATACAGTATCTTAATTGAACACTGTCTGTTCTCACAACGAAATTGTTGAGACGATTCCTCAGGTACACATTTTAATAGATTTCTTCAAATTTGTGGTTTCTACGTATCAAAATCCACTAATCTTTTGTACAAACATCCTGTGTCCTGTATGAATGGTTGACCACCTGAACAATTTAACAGGAGTCGACTCATCCATCAGGGTTCATTAACTTCCTCTACCTTAGGTAGAAGGCGAAACAGTCAACAAAAATTGAAACTGCTTGTTAAACTGCCGTAGTCATGTAGAATTGTGGGCTGAGCTCCAATGAAGTAGAAGGTTAACTCTGTGTGAATATGTGAAACACGCCGGCCGCGGTGGTCTCGCGGTTCTGGGCGCGCAGTCCGGAACCGTGCGACTGCTACGGTCGCAGGTTCGAATCCTGCCTCGGGCGTGGATGTGTGTGATGTCCTTAGGTTAGTTAGGTTTAAGTAGTTCTAAGTTCTAGGGGACTAATGACCATAGTACTCAGAGCCATTTTTGTGAAACACGTTTTGTTAAAATAGCTTGCACCAAGCTTCATTTATTTGTGGATCATCCTGCCCTGGGGAGGAAACTGTGTGTCAGTGGAATCTGTATTCTTATCGGCGTGGCCTGAGGTTCTCCCGGCGCATCTCGTCAATTGGATTTAACGCAGTTAGTTGTCCACCACTCGCAAACAAGCATTTTCTCATTGATGCATGAGCCTTCAGTCCGACAATGAAATTATGCCGTGCAGGCGGACAGCACATCGAGTCACACAACCTCCCTATACACGTTCCCTTGGCTGCTTTGTTGGTTGCATCATTCACCTGAGGTTTTCGATCTGCTATAAGATATGCTCGAGATTTTCTTCGTGTGGCACCACAGCCGTATGTCTATTAAAGGATATCGCTTTCATTAATAGCATAACTGTATAACGCATCGACACCACTTGCGTCTGAAAATGGACTTTAAGACCGAAACTAACCAATCGTGCAAGGTATTATAAGCTGAATACTTAGGGAAAACAGCTGAGCTGGAAAAGTTCAAAATGTTCTTTATCTTCGACGGTTTGATTTTTTTTTCTTCAGATAAATACATTTGCTGTACTGTTTTCAGGGCGCTGAGAAAGTCAGAGCAGATGAGAAACTTTCTAACGTGGTGGCGACCCACCTGCTCTAATGCCTTCAGGACTCCGTACACCTCGGCGTCATAATTTGTCACTTGTTTTGGGAGATACAGACTCGTATGGAATCACTTGACCCATACTGACTGAACATACATGCTGTGTATACACAAATCTGCTGTATTAGTTGTGTCTCTTTAGTCTCAAATCCCGTACAGGACATTTCCCATCGGAGAACAAGATTGTGCGTTCACTAAAATCCTCGTGCACTAATCGGGTTTCATGAACTTGGCACTGCGTGCGGACTAGAGGTCTATAAACATCTTCTTTACTTACCTTTTTAATCAAACAAAAGTAAACGCCGTCAATAGTCGAGCTTCACTGTAAAGTACAGGTATTGACAACAATATGGAAACATATTGTTGTCATATATTACCATCCCTAATACTGTACAGGAAACTCGTTGGCATTCAAATCAGCTTACAATACTCTCGTAATGGATAAATGCGGGCCCTGGATGGTTTTCAAGGGAATTTCAGAACATTCTTTCCTGCAAAACAGCCGCAAGTTCAGGTAACAGTCATGGAGGTGTACAGCGACCACGCATCCTTCTCTCCGAATGGCTTAACAACATTGAAGTGTGGTGACTGTGGTGATTAAGGCAGAAGCCATAACTCAACACTGTGCACAGAAAACCAGTACTGAAGGATGTTAGTTGTGTAATTAGGGCCTTGTTGTCTTCGACCAAAGCGTCATCAACGGGAAACAAACATTCTAATACACTACTGGTCACTAAAATTGCTACGCCAAGAAGAAATGCAGATGATAAACGGGTATTCATTAGACAAATATATTACACTAGAACTGACATGTCATTACATTTTCACGCAATTTGGGTGCATATAAAATGAAAAATCAGTACCCAGAACAACCACCTCTGGCGACAATAACGGCCTTGATACGCCTGGGCATTGAGTCAGAGTTTGGATGGCGTGTAGAGGTACAGCTACCCATTCAGTTTCAACACGATACCACAGTTCAACAAGAGTAGTGACTGGCGTATTGTGACGAGCCAGTTGCTCGACCACCATTGACCAGACGATTTCAATTGGTGAGAGATCTGGAGAATGTGCTGGCCAGGGCAGCGGTCGAACATTTTCTGTATCCAGAAAGGCCAGCACAGAACCCGGAACTTGCGGTCGTGCACTATCCAACTGAAATGTAGGGTTTCGCAGGGATCGAATGAAGGGTAGAGCCACGGGTCGTAACACATCTGAAATTTAGCGTCCACTGTTCAAAGTGCCGCCAATGCGAACAAGAGGTGACCGAGACGTGTAACCAATGGCACCCCATAGCATCACGCCGGGTGATACGCCACTATGACGATGACGAACACACGCTTCCAATGTGCGTTCACCGCGATGTCGCCAAACACGGATGCGACCCTCATGATACTGTAAACAGAACCGGGATTCATCCGAAAAAATGACGTTTTGCCAATCGTGCACCCAGGTTCGTCTTTGAGCACACCATCGCTGGCGCTCCTGTTTGTGATTCAGCGTCAAAGGTAGCCGCAGCCATGCTCTCGGAGCTGATAGTCCACGCTGCTGCAAACGTCGTCGAACTGTCTGTGCAGTTCGTGCAGATGGTCGTTGTCTTGCAAACGTCCCCATCTGTTGAATCAGGGATCGAGACGTGGCTGCACGATCCGTTACAGCCATGCGGATAAGATGCCTGTCATCTCGACTGCTAGTGATACGAGGCAGTTGGGATCCAGCACCCTCCTGAACCCACCGATGCAATATTCTGCTAACAGCTATTGGATCTCGACCAACGCGAGCAGCAATGTCGCGATACGGTAAACCGCAATCGCGATGGGCTACAATCCGACCTTTATCAAAGTCGGGAACTCCTTACACGAGTCATCACAACAACGTTTCACCAGGCAACACCAATCAACTGTTTGTGTATGAGAAATCGGTTGCAAACTTTGCTCATGTCAGCACGTTGTAGGTGTCGCCACCGGCGCCATCCTTGTGTGAACGCTCTGAAAAGCTAATAATTTGTGTATCACAGCATCTTCTGCCTGTCGGTTAAGTTTCGCGTCTGTAGCACGTCATCTTCGTGGTGTAGCAATTTTAATGGCCAGTAGTGTATGTGATTGACCAGATCTGCCAAAATGATCGCATATTCCTCCGTATTAATGCGGTCTTGCAGAAACACCACGATATGGCTACCCAAACCGTCACCGATCCCACGCCGTGTTTCATTCTTCGGACGTAAACTTGGCAAGAAGGTGGGGTGAACTCATCAACAAAATTATGCCTTGGACACCACGTTTCCCCGTGTCGAGCATTTGCATCAATGATGAGAGGTTTTGGAATTCTAGCTCGTCTTGCAATTTCCTGCTTACGGGGCCCCCTTCGTGTTGTTTTGATGGTGACAGCGTTCGCACATGCCACATTTAGCTCTGTAGTGGGCTTTGCAGCTGTAGTCCCCTTACTCTTTGTCACAGTCCTCTTCTGTGACCGTCTGCCACGTTCACTCAATATACGCTTTCGTCTGCATTGTGACTTAGTGAATGATGATTTTCCGCCTTCCCCGTATGAGGTATAAATTTTTGATACGGTGCCTTTTGAAACACCAAACACTTCGGCTAACTTATTTACGTGAGCACCTGCCATGCGAGCAACAGCAATTCGCCCATGTTCGAATTTTTTTAGCTCCGTCTTAACGCACTCACGACTACGTGGAACACAGCTCTGACCACGACTGATACTTGCAATGTATAGAGGACATTAAACCTCGCTCCTCGTGGTCAAATACAACAGAGCAGTCTGTCGGCTTGGTTAGCATAATAATTTATGTTCAAGTATGCATTTCTTATAGTGCTTCCATATCTACAATATTGAAGTGCCTATGTTGTTCAGGAATGCGATGCAGTGTTCCTTCGGACATGCATGCATATCCGAAGGAGCATTGCATCGTACTTCTGAACAACATAAGCACTATAATACCATATTTATCCATCGACATCGAGCAAGCGACTTTCAGTTAAAATGTCTCCCCTGTGTGGGAATAAACATAATGGATGTACGAGTGCAGGTTGTAGACATGTGGTTTACGACATACAGAAATTCGGGTCTACAGTTAGCTGCGAAGCGTGCTCGGATACCTTTGCCGGCACGGTAACTCAGTGTGTTCGGTCAGAAGGCTAGCTGCCCTCTGTAATAAAAAACTGAGTTAACGTGTCAACGACGAAATGAAACGGGTGTCTTGCGACGTCCTCCCTGACCAGATTCAAAGAACGAAAACGAACAATATGAGATTTAAAAAAAAAAAAAGACACCTTAGTGCTAAGGCTACCGCTCGCGATAAGCGGGAAATTCGCGTTCGATTGCCAGTCTGGCACAAATTTTCACTGTTATCATTCTGTTATACAGCTGATGGTTGTCCATATTCGCAATTAATAATACATTTCATGCTTTCCGATATTTATTGTCCAACCCCCGTATAATGGTAAGGCAGATAATAATATTCTCCACCAGTAGGAACCTGCAAATACACGACTGTCCATTGCACTAGCGAGAACAGAAAATAGCGAAGTGTTACTTGGCGTGTGTAAACTGTATAGAAGCAACAATGAGTGGTCAAATTTTTAAATGACAGCATTGTATACATCACGACAGCCCACACTGCCATGCCTAGTTCTGTGCGCGTATGATGGTTACGAATGAAATGTGGCAACTTTCGTACCATCGAAGCCTCAACTCACAGAAATGTCGATGACGACCCTATATGCAGAATCAGGACTTGTATGAAAATATGTGTTGGCACTCGACTCATCACTATCTGCGCAACTCCATCTGTTACCGCGTAAATCCAAGTTCCAATAATGGACGCTGTGTTGACAGTCGGAAATGGTGCAAGCTTCTTCTCACGATCCGTGTGGATACTCGTCTCTTTGCCTTCAAGCCCCTTTCTGACCGAAAGCGTGGCTGTGCGATCCTGTACGACTCGGCAAATAATATGTCCCTCCTTTCGGGCGCAAGTCGCCTGGGGCTGCTGAGATCCTGCACGTCGTTGATTGTGGACGTCCTGAACCTATAGATTACATATATGCAGGACACGTATGGGATCCCGACCAACGCGATCAACAATATCGCAAATCGATAAGCAGCAGTCTCGATGCTACTACTGCCGAATTCCGACTCGTGCTCGTAGACGTTTCCTGTTCTTGCAAAAGGAATCATCTCAAAAGGAAGAATCATACTTCAAATTTGATTTCTGAATGTGAAACCTGCTGCTTAATCTTTCCCTATATTCAAAATTACATGGTGTTAATCGAACCTGCTTTGTATGTAAGCTAATAATTTGTACACTGATAAGTCAAAAAATTGTGACCACTGCCTACCGCAATGTTGGATGCCGCGTGGTGGCGTTGTGGGCACGTGACGCTGTAGCAAAGTATGAAAGCGGAGAAGCCACGGGTGGGGAATCATCCTAGCGAAGAAGTGTGCTACAAATGGAGAAATACATCGACATATGCAAATTTGACAAAAGATAGATTATTATTACGTAGAGCCTGTGAAAGAGTAACTCGAAAACGGCGAAGCTTGTCGAATATTCACGTGCTACTGTCGTGAGCATCTATAGAAAGACGTAGAACTACAGTGAAACGACCACTAGGTGCTAAATCGTTGGACGTCCGCGACTCGTCACAGAACGTGGGTTTCGGGGGCTTGCATGCTCAGTAAAGTAGGATAGATGGTGATCTGTGGCATTTCTGCCGAAGGAGCACAATTCTGGTGCGCCCACAAGTGTTTCGGAGCACGTCGTCCATCGTTCCTTGTTGAACATGGAGCTCCTCAGCTGGCCATCCCTACATGTTCATATATTTAACCAAAGACATCGTCAGTTACGACTGCAGTGGGCATGGGACCATCGGGATTCGACCGTCGATCAATGGAAACTTGTCAGCTCTTCGGGTGAATCAAATTTTTGCTATACTAGGTCGATTGCCATCTCCACAAACGCCGTCATCGAGGTGACCAACGGTTCGAAATGAGATGGGCACCCCGGACGCAGGCTTGTGGGAGCAGTATTATGGTATGGGAGACTTTCTCCTGTGCTTGCATGGGACCCGTGGTAATAATTGAAGACTCGCTGACAGTTGCGGAACACCTGCATCCCTTCACGCCTGATGTCTTCCCCGACGGCAATATCTTTCAGCTCTACAGGGTGTTACAAAAAGGTGCGGCCAAACTTTCAGGAAACATTCCTCACACACAAAGAAAGAAAATATGTTATGTGGACATGTTTCCGTAAACGCTTACTTTCCATGTTAGAGCTCATTTTATAACTTCTCTTCAAATCACATTAATAATGGAACGGAAACACACAGCAGCAGAACGTACCAGGGTGACTTCAAACACTTTGTCACAGGAAATGTTCAAAATGTCCTCCGATAGCGAGGATACATGCATCCACCCTCCGTTGCATTGATCCCTGATGCGCTGATGCAGCCCTGGAGAATGGCTTATTGTAGCACAGCCGTCCACAATACGAGCACGAAGAATCTCTACATTTGGTACCGGGGTTGCGTAGACAAGAGCTTTCAAATGCCCCCATAAATGAAAGTCAAGAGGGTTGAGGTCAGGAGAGCGTGGAGGCCATGGAATTGGTCCGCCTCTACCAATCCATCGGTCACCGAATCTGCTCTTGAGAAGCGTACGAACACTTCGACTGAAATGTGCAGGAGCTCCATCGTGCATGAACCACATGTTGTGTCGTACTTGTAACGGCACATTTTCTAGCAGCACAGGTAGAGTATCCCGTATTAAATCATGGCGGTGAATCGAGGAAGTACAGTACATACTGACGAAAATAAAATGAGCTCTAACATGGAAATTAAGCGTTTCCGGACACATGTCCACATAACATCTTTTCTTTATTTGTGTGTGAGGAATGTTTCCTGAAAGTTTGGCCGCACCTTTTTGTAACATCCTATATAACTGACCGTGTCTCGGAGTCAGAACCGTGCTGCAGTGGTTTTATGAGCGTTATAGTGAACTCACGTTTCTCTGCGACCAAATTTGCCTGATGCAGAACTCATCTGCACCACTATCGCGAGCCATCACCTCGAACGCATACCAGCGGCCCGTTATTTACGCGAATTACACGGCCTGTGCGCAGACATCTAATGCCACATTCCCCTACAAATCTACCAACAAAGTGTCGGACACCTGATACACAGAATCAGTGACGTATTTCGTTTCAAATACAGACAAACAAGCTATTAAGCAGGCAGTCGTAATGTTTTGGCTCATCAGTGTGTGTGTGCAAACATGTAGTAGACGTCGTGCCAATGTGACATTAGTTGCACGCCACCTTCGTGGTACTGCAGTTTTAGTGGACAGTACGCGTTTTATTTTGGTGTAGATTCAGGCGACGAAGCTTTTCCCGTGACGCCACACGGCAGCAGTCTGCAGTAGAGCGGGCAGAGCACCGCAGGGCCCCGGGCGCTGGCCGCAGTCGCCGGCAGACCGGTGATCGACTGCATCCGGCAGTCGGGCACACTGCTAGCGCTGCCACACGGCGAATTCACGAGCGCCCGCTTCTGGGCGGGACGCAGCCGCTGTAAAATAACCGCCTCCTATCACGCCGGCCGCTCCGAAATAAACCGCCAGCGCCAATGCTGCCTGCATCCGGCCCGGCTTTGCATATCGCTCGCTTGCGAACTTGTCTTCGGCTTCCTCCGCGCGGGCCGTTCACGACGTATCAGCCAAGTGCACACTGACTGGGCAGAACTTTATGGTCATCCTTCTTACTTTGAGCATCAGCAAGCGTAAACTAAGTGCGGAACGTTTGACGGAGAAAGGACACCCACCTACAAAAAAAAAAAAAAAAACTTTCAGCAATGTAAAATTGTGGAAGATGTTCCAGATTAACAGAAAAACATATGTATAAACTGTCCGGAAAGGAGTTTCAAACATCGGTGAAAGTATTCAATGATGAAGATTCTCTGATGACGTTGCTATCCTCGGTGAAAGCAAATAAGAATATGAACAGGAAGTGTTGAGCGTAATGAAGAGTCTAGAGAGATGGCGCGTTGGATTGCGGTGATGAGAAGAATTACGAAAGTAATGAGCAGTAGTAGACTTGAGATTAGCTATAGACTTACCACCAAAACCGTAACTGTGAAGTAGGCGAAATAAAGGAATGTGCTACTTTGGGAGCAAAATAACACAGGACGGATAAGGCAGGGATGAAATAAAGAGCAGAATAACACAGGAAAGACGGCATTCCTGGCCAAAATAAGTGGTATATTCCAGAATGAGATTTTCACTCTGCAGCGGAGTGTGCGCTAATATGAAACTTCCTGGCAGATTAAAACTGTGTGCCCGACCGAGACTCGAACTCGGGACCTTTGCCTTTCGCGGGCAAGTGCTCTACCATATGAGCTACCGAAGCACGACTCACGCCCGGTACTCACAGCTTTACTTCTGTCAGTACCTCGTCTCCTACCTTCCAAACTTTACAGAAGCTCTCCTGCGAACTCAGGTGGTAGAGCACTTGCCCCCGAAAAGCAAAGGTCCCGAGTTCGAGTCTCGGTCGGGCACACAGTTTTAATCTGCCAGGAAGTTTCAAGTGGTATATTGTTAGCTGTGAGCCTTAATTTAAGGAAGACATTTTTGAAGAGGTATGTTTGGAACACAGCATTGTTTGTAATGATACACGGAATATGGGAAAACTGCCACAGAAGAAAACTGAAGCGTTTGCGATGTGGTGCTACAAAGAATGTTAAAAATTTTGTGCTTTGATAAGTCAAGGAGGTTCTCTACAGAATCGGTGAGTACAGGAACACACGGCGAACAAAGACAAAAAGAGGGGACGTAATGATAGGTCATTTGTTAAGACGTTAGGGAATATCTTCCGTGGTATTAGAGGTAGCTGTAGGGCAGCGGTTGTCACAATGTGGCCCGCGGCCCGAATCTGCTATTCGTGTGGCCTGTGGTTCTCAGCCGTATTTCACAATAATATGCATCTACCAACGACTAAAAGCCGATCTGAAAGGTGTCGACTGACGTCAAGTGCTTCTTAATAGTGTAGTAATACTAACAAGCAAAAATACTTATGAAGACAGTTTTTTGTGTTCTTAATTGTAATTGACGTTGTTGATTCGACCGTGAGCTACTCAAATGGTTCTGAACACTATGGGACTCAACATCTGAGGTCATCAGTCCCCTAGAACTAAGAACTGCTTACACCTAACTAACCTAAGGACATCACACACATCCGTGCCCGAGGCAGGATTCGAACCTGCTACCGTAGCAGTCGCTCGGTTCCGGACTGAAGCACCTAGAGCCGGTCGGCCACCGCGGCCGGCCGTGAGCTGCTCCTAACTAAAGTTTCCTGCTTACCTCAGGAACAGAGGGATATATAGCACGACCACTCAGACTTATCAAAAGTGAGAAAGGGAGTGTTTTATTGTTTTCCACTACGGACAACTCAGGGGCGTGCGCTACTCGCACCGGTCAGTATCTATGGTATAAATGTCAAGCGGAAGTAACATGGATTCGTGAATGCTCATAATAGATGCAATCTTCTTCAAATGCAGTGCATATATGTAGCAAGGAACATGAAATTAAATTAAGCCTGTTATCCCAAGAGACGTTCGTTGTACATACCACATTGATTTCCGCTGCTATTTCACGGAATGTTGGTTCTCTATTATCGCTGAGAACTCTAGGCAAACCCCACTGCTCTCGGTCGTTACGTTAAGTCCGTCGGTCACTGCTTTGTCCATGTTGAGAGGTAATGCATCATATCTGGTATTTTCGGCACTCACTTGATACTGTGGATCTCGGAATACTGAATTTCGTAGCGATTTCCCGAATGACATATCCCATGTCTCTAGCTCCAAATATCATTCCGTGTTCAAAGTTTGTTAATTTACGTTGTGTGACAATAATCACATCGGAAACCTCTTCACGTGAATCAACTGTGAACAAATGGCAGCTCTGCCAATGCGCTATCCTTTTATACCTTGTGTAAGCGATACTACTGCCATCTGTATATATGCGTATCAAAATCCCATGACTTTCATCACGTCAGTGTACGTCACTGTGTCGAGGCATTGCATATTGTTCATTTACGATATGTTTAATGATTTTAGTTTTACTCGTATACTGAATTTGGAAATAATGTGAGTACATATATATTTTATACACCTCTCATGGCGCTATTAGTTGTATATGCTGGCTGCTTTGAATGTCCCATGTATTTTACAGCTTATTATCTGCAAAAACTAAACATTTTCTATTGCTCTGTTAACTGTTTCGGTAGAATCTCTGTTCTTGACTGACAAATTGTACAAAATGAGTGTGGAACAACAACAGCAAGGAATATAAGAGCAAAGAAGGCAAACATCACGACGTCATGAACAGAACTCACCGCCTTTGCATTGTGTCCACCGGTTGGCATTACGAGTGCAATCCTTGAGAAAATGGTGACAGAGCAAGAAACCACTTCATCTGTTTTGGAATATACACGACGTTTATCTGTTACAACAGCTGTTTAAACATTGTGCCTCGGTATCGACGATTTAGACACAGTAGCTTCCCCTGTAAACATAAAAGTATCGGCGGACGAAGCTTACCAGTTGCAACCATGTCGAAGGCGAGGGAAATTTCGGTACGCAGTGCAAGAAGATCAACGGTCAGCGCAAGCCACGAAATGGGAACAAGGCAGCAAACTGTGAGGAATGTTTTGCGACCGTAGCTATATTTCAAACCGCACCGTCTGCAGCTCATGCAGTAATTCAAAGTGGGAGATTCCGGGGCGCCTTCAGTTTTGCACGACAGTGCAGGAACCACTTGAGGATGAACATTTCGCCTCCAAGCAGACGTTCAAAGACGAAGCAACCTTCAATTTATTTGGATAGGTTAATCATCCCATTGTGGAAGTGTGAGCCATGGAAAATCCTCGTGAGATTGTGACGCACGACCCAGATCCGCAAAAAGTTTAATGTTTTCTGTGCAGCGTTACACACGAAACTATATGTGTGGCCGTGACCTGTTCTATTTTTCTCCAAATTCAAAAATGGTTCAAATGGCTCTGAGCACTATGGGACTTAACCTTTCAGGTCATCAATCCCCTAGAACTTAGAACTACTTAAACCTAACTAACCAAAGGACATCACACACATCCATGCCCGAGGCAGGATTCGATCCTGCCACCGCAACGGTCGCTCGGTTCCAGACTGTAGAGCCTAGAACCGCACGGCCACCCCGGGCGGCATCTCTAAATTCCTCTGCAGGATAGCATAAGAGATATCTGAGGTATAGTCGCCCCAACGCTCAAAAACGCGTATTACTTTAGTGCGACATATTTGTCAGAACACCAAGAAAGGGTTAAGGACCATGCTTATGTACCCTCGTAGCCAATAACACTGGTAGATGTCAAATAAAGCATCAATGCTGCTGTGGTGACTACTGTAAGCAAGTTTTAACAAGAGGTATGCAACCAATTTGACCACCTCTAGGAGGTGTGTCGCGTGACCCAGTGGGGCACTCCTTGCAGAGTGTAAAATACAAACTTGGTGAGTTTACGGTTCTCCTCATGTATTAGTCATATTTGTACCTGTAATGTAGAGCTTTGAAAAGGAACAAGTAATTTATAGTAGGCCAGTAATTCCAACATCGCCCTATCCTCATCACGATTTAAGGAGGAAATAAAAGGCGCATGTACGGCAGACGCAGTCGGACCGTTACGGTAATCAGGCTTCTACCCCCCGGAGGTGGTGTGTGTTACGAATGAAGAAGAGTCGCTGCCCAGAGCTCAGAACGTGTGTCGAGGGAGTCCACGTGAGCGCCTCCAGAGCGGGGGGAAGAAGCCGCTGCCGCATCCCGGCGGTGCGTCTTGGCGCGCGCGCGCGGGAGTGGCACTTGTGGCCGTGACGTCACGGCGGTATCGAGCGCGCGCGCGGCGGCGGCGGCGGCGTAGTGACGTGGCGGGCGACGCGAGCCGCGTCCGCTACATATTCAGCAGCGGCCCGGCGCTGACCTAGCGCCCGCGACGCCGTCAACCCGCGCCGCGCCGCCGACCGCGACGACGCCGTCGCCAGTGGCGCACCGCGGCCAAAATTAGCGGCTGGAAGCGCTTCTAAAAATAGCGAGCGCTCCCGGAATAGAACGTCCTTGTCTGTATGGGTCGCGATGGCCGTCGCCCGCACAACGGCGGCTAATTGGCGGCGGCGTCGATCGTCACGGCCCGCCGGAGTGCCCTCCAGGCCCGTTCAGCCCCTGCGGCCGCTCTCTCGGTCACGAACGCGATCCTGTCGGTGACACTGGCCGCGGCGGACGGGGTCTCGGTAGTTTCCAGTGACCCTATGCCACGCTCAGTTCTCCTCTGCACAGTCACCGTTCTTCTTGATAGTAAGTTTCCCCAATTCCGGATGCTCTAACGTCAGAGCTCGTTCACAGTAAGCGAGTAACTTAGCGTATGGACAAGTCATTTTGCAAATAAAGTGCGCACAAGTAGGCGGAAATACCGCGAATGGCATTGAATTGCTGCACAATCCTCCTCTGTCAAGGGCCGTTATGATTAATGGAAGAGAGGGAATTTATAAGTTGCGCCATGCATCATGGGCTTTTTGTCAGTGCGAGATAAGCTACAGAAAATCCTCTCGGGTCGCCGAAAGCTTTAGAGCGTCCGCTTCCGGTACTCGGGGAGGCGCGCAGGCCTCGGATCGAATCCACCCGGCGGTTCCACTACGGGGGCCGGTGTACCGACCAGCCTGGATGTGATCTGTAGGCGCTTTCCTAAGTCCAACTAGATAAATACAGGGTTCGTTTCCAAGTCCCTGTATCATTTACACGATTCTCTAAATTTCGAAAATATTCTGACACTTTAAATATAGGATTGTCTCTAGACGCTTTAAATATAGGATTCTCTATAGACGCAGACATGTGGAGAATTTTGTATCGGAGGGGAAGGGGAGGGGGGTGAGTGAGTGAGTGGGTGAGTCAGTGAGTGAATGGTGGCGTCAGGAAGTGCATCCTGCCACCAAATGTTACCAACGCTCCCACAGCCGTTGTTACATTGTTACATGCCGGCGCCGCAGAGACACGGAAAGGCCATAACATAAACAGAAATGGTACCAAGAACTTGCAGAGTTGAAATTTCGAACAAATAAATGATATACCTTAGGGAATACCGTCGGAAGCTGCTTGCAGGTGTACGCGGTTAACACTGTTGTCTACAAAGAGGTAATAAAGCTAGAAAATAATATCGAAATGCAGAAACACCCGCAGAGGATCGGCACCTACTGCACGGATTGAAACTTCAGGCTCTACATCGATAAACGTGGGTTTATTGCATATAAGTAGGTAGAAACTCCTGCCATCGTATAATTACAAAAATGGTTCAAATGGCTCTAAGCACTATGGGACTTAACATCTGAGGTCATCAGTAACCTAGACTTACAACTAATTAATCCTAACTAACCTAAGGACATCATACACATCCATGCCGGAGGCAGGATTCAAACTTGCGACCGTAGCAGCAGTGCGGATCCAGACTGAAGCGCCTAGAACCACTCGACCACAACGGCCGGCGTATGATTACACATTAGCGGAAGAATTACTGGAAAAAGTCACATTAACTAAATATGTGATGCTAAGCGCAAGGTGAGATTTAAAAGGGAACGACAACATAAAAGTAATGACAGGAAAAGCAGGTGCCAAACTGACACAATTGGAAGACTTAGCCACCCACAAAGCTGGTAACTTTTAAAACTCTAGTTCGGCCGATACTTCCGCGTTCCTCTCCAGATTGAGACTCTTACCGGCTACAAATGTCGGATTAAATAGAGAAGACCTAAGTGCATTTTGTCATGGGTACCTTCAGCAAGTGCGAAAGCATTGTAGGGATGCTCGTCAAAACCCAGAGGCAGATATTAAAGGAGGAGGCTATGCATCATTGTAAAGTTGGGTGTTAGAATTCTGAGAGGAAGGCTCAACCGATACGAGGTTTTAAAAAAAAGGTTCGAGTATTTTGAGACTTGGTACTACCAAAATAAACGAGAAAAAATGGACCACTAACAACTAAATGAAAAAAAATGTTCACGCATTTAAACTTCTGTTCTTTGAAATCTTCAAATATCAGATTGCGCTACAAATTCCAAGTGAACGTGTCTGCTTTCAACAGTGTCGCAAACATGACTTGACGCGATTATACAACCATATAGCGCCAAGTCATAACAAGGACGACAGAGATAACGTTTGAAGTAAAGCGATTTAAATGATTTAGATTGCTGCAAAGACACTGTTCAGTGAACTGATACATAGTTAGCGAAACTTAGTAAAATTAAATTTACAGACTTTCGTGTTAAAATCTCAAAATTATCCTAATCCCATAAAATATTAATAATTATGTATGGAATGCCAATGACCTTACCGCAATGATAACACCGTTTCCCGCCATATGACCGAAGATAAGCGCTATCGGACTTGGCCAGCACTAGGATGGGTGACCGTCCGGATCTTCGGAGCGCTGTTGGCACGCGGGCCGTACTCAGCCCTTGTGCGGCCAACTGAGGAGCTGTTTGACGGAGAAGCAGCGGCTCCAGTCGCGAAAACTGACAAGGCTGGGAGAGCGGTGTGCCTGACCAGATTCCCCTCCATACCCGCATTCACTGACGCCTTTCGGCTGAGCATCACCCGGCAGTCGGTATATACCGCTGGGCCTTTCGAGGCCTGTTCGGACGGAGTTTGCTTTCAGTTTATTTTATGTATCAAATAATGAATTTTAGTGAACACACTTTTACACGAACGTTTGTACTTACATCTCTATTTGAGAGTTCAAAATATGCATCACAGTGGACAACATCTCTCATTGAAATGATGATACATTGGTTATATTTGTTACTTTTTGAAACATAAAACCCGTTTTCTTTCCATCTTCGCCTTAAAAATTTCGAAATAAGTTGGTATTTCATGTCACTCGTAACCTGTTTCGAGTGACAGGTTACTTTCAATTGTTACATACGTAATTCTACATATACATACAGCATCTATGTTATTGAGACAGCTAATTTCATGTGACTGTAGAAACAAAGTACACCACCGTTTGTCACAGTATCCCATTACCGAACTTACATGTGTAGCTACATCTGTGGTCTAGTTCAGACTTGCTGGATATAGAAAAACGACTATCAGAAGATGGTGATTCTTCCATCGCTGCTTGGTAGAACTACTCGATATTCTAACTGAACAAACTGTAATTTAGAAGTTCTACGCAGTTAATTTACGTAGCTGAGAACTTTTCAGCTTAAAAGGCCATCATCAGACTGCAACTGACTTTCGTCATTTTCATCGTAACTGGGGTGCGGACAATTCCCCTATGTCGTCACTAAATCGGGATGGCTTGATTTGGACGACGCCTTGCGTAGTAGCGCGCACACGGCAGTTTTGGAATCGAAAGAGCTCAATTAACAGATGTATTCTTCACTCAGTAAGACGCTCGTAGAATGACTTACGGCGGCAACTCGACGGTATTACACTACTGGCCATTAAAATTGCTACATCCAGAAGAAATGCAGATGATAAGCGGGTATTCATTAGACAAATATATTATACTAGAACTGACGTGTGATTACATTTTCACGCAATTTGGGTGCACAGGTCCTGAGAAATCAGTACCCAGAACAATCACCTCTGGCCGTAATAACGGCCTCGATACGCCTGGACATTGAGTCAAACAGAGCCTGGATGGCGTGTACACGTACAGCTGCCCATGCAGCTTCAACACGATACCACAGTTCATCAAGGGTAGTGACTGGCGTATTGTGACGAGCCAGTTGCTCTGGAGGGCAGTAGTCGAACATTTTTCTGTATGCAGAAAGGCCCGCACAGGACACGCAACATGCGGTCGTGCATTATCCTGCTGAAATGTAGGGTTTCGCAGGGATAGAATGAAGGGTACAGCCACGGGTCGTAACACGTATGAAATCTAATGTCCACTATTCAAAGTGCTGTCAAAGCAAACAAGAGGTGACCGAGACGTGTAACCAACGGCACCCCATACCATCACATCGGCTGCTACACCAGTATGGCGATGACGAATACACGCTTCCAATGTGCGTTCACCGCGATGTCGCCAAACACGGATGCGACCATCATGATGCTGTAAACAAAACCTGGATTCATCCGAATAAATTACGTTTTGCCATTCGTGCACCCAGGTTCGTCGTTGAGTACACCATCGCAGGCGCTCCTGTCTGTGATGCAGCGTGAAGGGTAACCGCAGCCATGGTCTCCGAGCTGATAGTCCATGCTGCTGCAAACGTCGTCGAACTGTTCGCGCAGATGGTTGTTGTCTTGCTAACGTCCCCTTCTGTTGACTCAGGGATCGAGACGTGGCTGCACGATCCGTTACAGCCCTGCGGATAAGATTCCTGTCATCTCGACTGCTAGTGATACGAGGCCGTTGGGATCCAGAACGGCGTTCCGTATTGCCCTCCTGAACCCACCGTTTCCATATTCTGCTAGCAGTCATTGGATCTCGACCAACTCGAACAGCAGTGTCGCGATACAATAAACCGCAATCGCTATAGGCTACAATCCCACCTTTATCAAAGTCGGAAACGTAATGGTACGTGTTTCTCCTCCTTACACGAGACATCACAACAACGTTTCACCACGCAACGCCGGTCAACTGATGTTTGCGTGTGAGAAATCGGCTGGGAACTTTCCTCATGTCAGCACGTTGTAGGTGTCGCCACCGGCGCCACCCTTGTGTGAATGCTCTGAAACGCTAATCATTTGCATATCACAGCATCTTCTTCCTGTCGGTTAAATTTCGCGTCTGTAGGACGTCATCTTCGCTGTGTAGAAATTTTAATGGCCAGTAGTTTAGTTGACCCTCAGGCAGCGGTAGCACAATCGGCGTGTTTGACCGAGGCCGCGAGTGCACTCTGGGCAGACGGAACGCTGCCTCAGCGAAGTGGAAGTGGCTGGTGTGGGTCTTGCAGACGTGAGGCCGAAGCCAGGCGCTGGCAGGCAGCAAGCACACGTGTACTGGACAGCGGGCTGCTCTTGCGGTTGGTCGGGCAAATGGCACACTGACGAGACACGTTGGAGACTTACAGAGATTACATTAAGTAGTCCTGGAAATGGCCCCCTCTTAATAGCTCAGGCTCGAGCCCCAGAACCATAAAGTCTAGCAGAGGCACGTAGACGAATAGCAAGGGGATAAAGCAACTAGACGTAGATGAAGCTTCAGGAACTGCGATTTCAGGCATCAGCCTTGAAGACAAACCTTTCTCCTTTACAAATTTTGGTCACTCAATCATCACAGCAAGAAAAGGTAAAACATCAGATGGAAAGCCGAGCGGAGTGACCGAGCGGTTTGAGGCACCATGTCACGGATTGCGCGGCCGCTCCCGCCGGACGTTCGAGCCCTACCCCGGGCATGGTGTTCTTAGCATAAGTTAGTTTAAGTAGTGTGTAAGTCTAGAGACGGATAACTTCAGCTGTTTGGTTCCTTAGGAATGCACACACATTTGAACGTCAGATGTAAAAGCAATTCATCTTTATATTAGACGATTCGAAAGTCCACATCGTTACATTTAGTATACGCGACCATATATCTTATACCGTGACCTGAAACAGCATCAGAATTGTCTTACAGTAATGCACGACCGACTGTGAAGGAACTATCAAATGGCTCTGAGCGCTATGGGGCATAACATCTGAGGTCATCAGTCCCCTACAACTTAGAACTACTTAAACCTAACTAACTAAGTACATCACACACGTCCATGCCCGAGGCATGATTCAAACCTGCGACCGCAGCGGTCGCGCTTCCAGACTGTAGCGCCTAGAACCGCTCGGCCACTCCGACCGGTCAAAGTGGTGTACAGTTCTGCCACTGGGCACAAGAGAAATTACGGGTCGATGACAGATTTTTTTGCATGCGGTCTATTTAGAGACGAAGCGTCTTTCACCAAAAGCGGGAACGTAAGCGGGCGTAATATGCACTATCGGGCAACGGAAAATCCACGATGGCTGCGACAAGTGGAACATGAGCGACCTTGGCGGGTTAATGTATGGCGCGGCATTATGGGAGGAAGGATCATTGTCCCCCATTTTATCGATGGCAATCTAAATGGTGCAATGTATGCTGACTTCGTACGTAATGTTCTACCGATATTACTACAAGATGTATCGCTGCATGACAGAATGGCGATGTACTTCCAACATGATGGATGGCCGCCACATAGCTCGCGTGCCGTTGAAGCGGTATTGAATAGCAAATTTCATGACAGGTGGATTGGTCGTCGAAGCACCATACCATGGCCGGCACGTTCACCGGATCTGATGTCCCCGGATTCCTTTATGTGGGGAAAGTTGAAGGGTATTTGCTATCGTGATCCACCGACAACGCCTGACAACATGCGTCAGCGCATTGTCAATGCATGTGCGAACATTACGGAAGGCGAACTACTCGCTGTTGAGAGGAATGTCGCTACACGTATTGCCAAATGCATGGAGGTTGACGGACGTCATTTTGGGCATTTATTGCATGAATGAGATATTTACAGGTAACAGCATGCGTTCTCAGAAATGATAAGTTCACAAAGGTACATGTATCACATTGGAACAACCGAAATAAAATGTTCAAACGTACCTACGTTCTGTATTTTAATTTAAAAAACCTACCTGTTACCAACTGTTCGTCTAAAACTGTGAGCCATATGTTTACGACTATTACAGCGATATCTAACACAAAGCAAAAAAAAAAAAAAAAAAGTGGTACAACTAAAACATTCATATTTCTTTACGCACTACACGAATATGTAATAAAAAATTGGGGTTCATATTTTTAAAAAAGCTGTTGATTTCCGTTTGACCTATGGCAGCGCCATCTAGCGGGCCAACCATAGCGCCATCTGGTTTCCCCCTTCAAGCTAATTTCATGTGACTGTAGAAACAAAGTACACCACCGTTCTTTGTAATTTTTTCGGTAGACGCTTATGTTGTGAGATATTTGGTCCGGTCACGATCAAGATTAGACACAGATTCTATTAGCAAACGTTCCAGAATAAAAAATTCTGTACACTGCAAAATAATTTCTTGTGCTTCCTGTGTAGCATACGCTATTTTAACTTAACGTATAACTCTCATGGAAATATTTGTTTATGTTTAGCTGCTGATCTATCAGTGGCTGCAAAAGTCTAGATATTTTCTTTCTTTAAGAACTAATTGGTGTAATCAAATTGCAGGAAGTGAGTCAGATTGCAGGAAGTGAGTCGTACCCCTGTGCTTTGCCTATGAGACAGAAATAATGAAAAGCTTTTTCGTAGGTAGAGTTCCGCCTCCAATGACTTAGTAGGCGCTTGGACGCCAAACTCCCAATTTTCTTTGCTTCCTCCTTTGAGTAGCTAAAGTTGATGGTGATTGGAATGTGTAAACGTGTTATCGAGAGCGCTGTTTGTAGTGGAAATGAATAGATGGTGATAGCGTGAAAAGTAAAGCGAGACTGCGCGAAACAATTTGAAAGACAGTTGCTTTAAAACAAGATAACACCCATGAGCGTAAAAATCGCTAGAGACTGTGAGTGATTTAGTATTACGACACGAAGGATAGGGTCAGAGCGCAGAGCACACGAGACAAAAGGTGAAGCGGCCGCCAGGAGCGATCGGAGCAGCCAGCAGGCTCCGAAGCGACAGTCCACAGTCATGACGAACGCCGGAATGGGCACGCTTAGTTGGCGATCCGCCAGCATCGCCTGGGCCCGATTGCCAGCCTACAGGCTGGTCGCCAAGTTCCACTTCACTTACTCTATTCGCAAACGCATAAAAATACCATTTAGGCTGCAGCATAACTCCCGATTTGCGGCTTTAAACTGTGACAATTTCCCCTTACTTAAGGATTAGTGTTCTCCTTGTAGTTGTTTTCACTGTGGCAGGTACAGAGAGATTTGTAAGACTAACTAAACAAGTAAAGTAAGAATAAAACTACTCCCCCGACTGTTGCCAAAGTTCCAGCATCAGCTTCTCCCAAAGAATACGAAGAATGGAATTCTGTATTTTCCTACTGTGGTCCAACGCTCCACCATAGTTTTACTGGTAATTATGTTAATATCGAATCAAAAATATCACGAAACATACTTGTAAAACATCAGGCAGCATACTATTCTAAGTGCCATAGGATCACTATTGTTCTGCTTGTATGTAAATTACATCTCGTCTATTCTGCCCCGTAAATATCATTTATATGCTGACGACTTCGATTTTTATCTAAGTGGCAGGCGTCAAAATACTGACACTGCCATTGTTCAGATGAATATTTTTAATGTTCAGACGGTCGAAGAACTTAGTCCTCAAAGTATAAGCGTAAAAATCTCGAGTAATTTTAATATCCCATCAGAAATTACTTTTTTCTGAATCATTTGAACAGCTGCCATCTGTTCTCGAGAACATCTCATTTCAGAAAACACTGAAGAACATGGGTCTGACTCTGTAAGAGCAGCAAATACTGTCGCCAAATGAAGCGGACTTCCGCTTGCCTCATGACCTGCCGGCCGCGGTGGTCTCGCGGTTCTAGGCGCCCAGTCCGGAACCGTGCGACTGCTACGGTCGCGGGTTCGAATCCTGCCTCGGGCATGGAAGTGTGTGATGTCCTTAGGTTAGTTAGGTTTAAGTAGTTCTAAGTTCTAGGGGACTAATGACCACAGCAGTTGAGTCCCATAGTGCTCAGAGCCATTCGAACCATTCTGAACCTCACGACCTCCAGAAATTTCGGAACATATTTCCAGAGCAAGTTAAACATTAACTTTTGCAACGTACAACGAGTATTCTGCTGAATCACCACTACTGAAATGTAATCCTACACCAGAAGAGTAGTTAAAACTTTACACAGTTAAAACTAACTATGGATGCTTGTGTGCGGTACGTACGCAACATCCGTCTATTTGACCAGGTCAGTGCTTCATACGCACAGTTACGACGGAGGCGGGCAAACAAATCACATGATTGCCACACTCCGCTATTTGACCGACTCCCTGTCTATTATCCTATCTGTGCTCCTACCGTCCATCTCTGGGGAAAGCTGCCCTGCATTCTGCTTACCTGCCAACGTTTTTAGGAAAAGCTGGAGCATTTCTCATCCTCCTAAAATTTTACGTTTATGGCCAACTTGCCGTTTGTCAAACAACAAATCAAATGCTCCCATCCTCTTCTGGTTATCCTTCGTAATCTTTTAATTTCCCTGTCACGTCATTGACTTCTCTTGTATACACACTGTGCTACACAATTCAAGGGCAACTTTTTTGAAACCCCGTAATTGTCTCTCATTGCAACGCAGGAAATTTGGCTCAAAGGTGCCTACAACCATCGTCAGTAAAAGTGCAAAAGCTGGGCGACCTGCGACATCAACACGGGCTCAGCAACGCTTCAAGTAGCAAGGTGTCGACACATCGGAAAGAAACGCCACAGCTCGAAATTTCACGTGACGTGTAAGGTAAGTTAACGATGTCACACAGGCACCAAATTTCATCTCAGCTCTGACCGGCACCACTGTAGGCGTGTTACACGATGGGAACGTCATCAAGCGCTCCCTTGAGCATATTTCGCTACTTCTTTTGACGTCTCCGCGATAGAGTCCAGAACCGCGAAGCCCAGCGTTGAAATCACACGATTTTGTTATGGGTGGCCGAGTAAAACATTGCAGAAATGCCATCGCTCAAAATCGATATAAGACTTCACGAGGTGGGATAAAGGGCGTCAGTGAAGCCACTCTTCATTTATGTACGTTAATTCGCACACATTTCATGGTCGAAAACAACGGTTCACAGTACTATAAGCAACAGGACGAAGTTTTTGACAACGCGCGACTCTGCTGGTTTCCACTCTCCAGATGATTGAGCCCATCTCAAAGGACACTGTGGGCCTGAAATCTCACTTGACGTGATCGCATCACTCCGGAGTGTAGCACGACCACCAGAGAACGTTCACAACCATTCGACGAAATATGAACGTGATACCAGCAGCAAATACTGCTTATGTTTTGAGACCTTCTGCTCCAAACCGTCCTTTCGCGTGACCGTAGATACGCGCGTAAATGAAATGGCAAAGGGTCCCTCGAAGTCCCCACCCCCGCCCCTAGTTCGACATCACCCTCGGTGCCACTCGCTTACCTTTCTCGAGCTCTTCAAAAACGTACCTACATAAAGACTTCTACACCCATTCAATCGCATGCTGCTGCAGCTGCAACACCTGAGAGCAGGCAACCCCTTTAACACCCCTTAAGATATAAGAGAGGGCTTTATGGATCTAATCTAGCCGGGGTGAATAAATAAATATCTGCTTGTCGGTGCTGACCTTCACGGGGAATACTTCTTGAAATAACAAATTAGGTAAGTGACAGAAACCAATGTTATCAATAATGATTGTAGGAGATTTGATCCTTCATGCCTGCTCTTGTATCTGACAATGCACACTGGCAATACTTCCGCCCACCTTGTATGTTTCAGAAGTGTCGCCAGCGACCGCCGACAAACACTTTAAAAGACTGAAGAGTTATAAGGGGCGTTCCCCACTGTATCCTTAACACACACATAAGGCAACACTTGCGGGAACCACTCGTCAGCGACACGATGAGAGGAAATTCTTCAGATTCCACATGAAAACGTCTTCGTCCCACATCATCAACTTACTGGGCCACTGATACCCAGGTTCGATTTGTAATCTTCCAGAAGGTACCCTCACGCGACACTTTAGGGTGACGCATATTTACAGATTACACGAACTGTGACACTACACATGGTTCATATCCTCTCATTTTTCTTTACACCACAACCAGAAGTCAGACGGGCACATTTCCCTGTGGAAATTTTCTTTCATTACGTGACTAATACCCATACGATCGCCAGTTCGTATCTCTTTGATGAAGCTCTGGTACGCCGATCCTCAAATACATATCTGATCGAAAGTATCTGGACACTTATTAGTGGGTATTAATATGGAGTGTGTCCACGCTTCGCTTCACTTTCAGTGGGGAGAATGAATGTCTGCGTAGGAATGGCAGCACATTTTTTCACAACATCCGGAACCAGGGGAGGTTGGACACTGGGGTACGGAGTGAAATAGACATCCAAACTTAATAAGATGTGTTGCATTAGGTTCAGGTCGGAACTTTGGGCAGGTCAGTCCATTTTAAGAATGTCACTGTCGTCAAACCACTGCCTCATAGATGCAGCTTTATGAGAGTGTTCATTTTCATGCCGGTGCAGTCAGTCATCTCCGAACTGCATTTCTACTGTACTCTTAAGGGCAATAAGGTGACCACGCCCTAATCACGAAAAGTACCACCGTATCCAAACACCACCACCTACGTACTTCATTGATAGCATTATACATGATGGAAGGTAACGTTCTCCAGGAATTCACCAAACTCCAACCCTTCCATCAGATTGACACATGGTATAGCGTGATTTGTCATTCTAAATAACTTGTTTCCAATTATACACTGTCCCTTGGCATCGCTCTTTCCGCCAGCTCAAGTGTTGCTTAGCACTTTCTACAGAAAATTATGACTTAAAAGGAACTGCTCGTAGTTGCACCCCAATCTTTTTTATTTCCTACTCACACTCACTGTGCTGGAAGCATTTCTTCAGCTGATTTCATGAGTTTTCTTACAATTACCGTACGCAATGCTCGATGGTCCATGGCCGTCAGTACACGAGGAAGTCCTGTCTCTATTTAGCTGTGGTTGTTCCTTCACGTTTGAAGTTCACAATCACATCACCAACAGTCGACTTTGGCAGTTTTTAGAAGGGTTGAAATGACCGGTGGTGGATGTGTTGGTCCAGCGAAGTCACTGAGCTGTCCTGATCGGCTCATTCTGCTGCTGTTTCGCTACCGAAAGCCCGTATTCCCGTTGCCTTTAATGGTTGTGAGTCCGCATCTCCTGACATCTACTAGGCAATTTCGCATTACGTAGGAGCAGCATGATACTTCTGATTTTATTTTCCAGTATTGTTTCATGGAAGCAGGACGTTCCCGTTTTCACTGACGTCGTATAGCTGTATCAGGGACGTTGAGATAACGTACGACGGATTTGAAATACCTTTTCAATGCATGGGAAAGATAAGGCCGTCTTCTATCTATCTGTAATAGCATTTTATTTCATGGAAGTACATAAATGTGCACTGCAGTCTAGCTGAAGGGAGCTGGGCGATCATTTCAGCAGAAATTTATGACAGCAGGTGCATTATCCTGATGGCTAAAAATATTTTTTTTTCGTTGGAAACCTGGCCTGTTTCTATTTTATCAGCTGTTTGATACAGAGTACGTATCATTCGCCAGATATTCGTTCACGTATAATCATATTTGCCACAACTACATCTATGACAGGATATTGAAATATTGAAACAAAGATACCAACAAGTGAAACGGACACTTTCAGTGTGGATCGACTGCCTTCCTCTGGCAATGGTGTCATTTGAATTCGGAATGGAGCCGGCCGCAGTGGCCGAGCAGTTCTAGTCGCTTCAGTCAAGGACCACGCAACTGCTATGTTCGCATGTTCGAATCCTGCCTCGGGCATGGATGTGTGTGATGTCCTTAGGTTAGTTAGGCTTAAGTAGTTCTAAGTTCTAGGGGACTGGTGACCTCAGATGGTAAGTCCCATAGTGCTCAGAGCCACTTGAACCATTTTTCTGAATGCGGAATGGAGGATGTGGTATCAGCCTTGCACGTCTTACGCCAGGACTGTTGCTGTAATGATTCCCTCTGTATATTTATTTCCTAAAATTGCAGGTTCAATGACCGTTTTATGAAAGGCAGCTAACTCGTACAAAATTTAATTACTGTTCATGTTGCACTGCTATGACATAAAATGCAGTCTAGTTACTTTTTCTAGTGTGTGTATATTTTTGTTTTTTCAATGTTACATTCTTATATCCCTTTCCTTTGCCAACTTTTTTGAGTGAAAAAGCAAGTAACGATAGTATTGTTAAAAGCACATGCACGCCTTCATTGAGATCGTCTTAATATTTTTTAGCCTGTGTGCAGCCGAAATAGTGGTCAGTTTACGATCCATAGCGGACGAAGTTCAGTCGGTCGCAGTGCTCGCTCGCTTAACGCGAAAATTAGGGCCAGAATAGATTCTTATAAAAGCCAAATTAAACATATAAAAATAGTAGTGCGTTAAAAACACAATATGTATCAACCTCACAACAGCTGACTAACAAAGCTTAGCTAAATTTTACATTACCTGTGAAAGAGTCAGCGGTAGTAGTATTAACATTAATGTCAGTACCTTTATAACTCGACCATAGTTCTCACTCGAGTAGCGCATCAGTTGGAATCATTAGGCTTTGTGCACCCCATTCCACATCCCGCAACAATGAAAATTCCGTGTACGGCGAACTGAACCGGGGTCCTCCGTATGGCAAACAGGCAAGCTGATCATTTCACTACTGAGGAGGAGAATGACAAGATACGCAGTATTTTGTTGTTTTGTCAATTACTATTTTTCCATTCTCAATGTAATTAAGACCGTGAAATCCTTTTGCATTCAACCTAGCTCCGTCTGTGTAGTTTGCGGTGGACAAAATGAGCCTCGATTTCTCTTTGGTACAGGTCCATCATCTATCACCCCACCACTTTCACTGCTGCATCGTTGCTGGCGAAAATTGGCGAGCTGCCTTCTTGTCCATAGTTACGCTGAGCATTTACAGAACTACTACTTCTGATATGCCCACGGCGTCAGGTACCACAAGCCTTCAACCTCTATTGAGCTTCTATTAGTTATGGATCACCCTAAAGGAAAACATTTTGTCATGGCACGGTCTCCAGGTTATAAATTAGAACGGAACACGACACAACGCAACACTACTGCTTTAATAATCTGTATGAACAAACCTATTCAGCAAGTCATGTTTGCCACATGTTCTGCGTTATAGTGCAAAATGTACAGAGATTTTTTAAAAGTAATATTTCATTGATAACTATGCCACCTCTGTACCAGGCCGGCAGATTTACTCATTCCGCTACTAATTAAACAATATTACAAATACTTGAGTCGCAAGTAATCGTGACGGTCTGTTATTTGCCAAATTTTCTCTTCTTTTCACATCACTAGCTGCCTCTTCCGCGTTATCTTCACGCCGATGGCACAAATCAAATGCCAATCTTTGAATACAACAGACTGCCAAGGAGAAGTTTTTGCTTAGTGATTGATACTCCTAATGATCACGGCTCTGTTGCAACGTACGAAACCTTACATAACTTGAGCTCACTGTGTCTTATGCACTGTGATACACAGTGCATTTTTAACTAAAAACGACATGTTTCAATTCATATGACTGGCGTAGTAGCCTTACCTGCCGGATGAACAAACGTGATCCTTGAAATACTTCCCCTAGGTCTCTTTATAGAACCATATAAACCTTTTTCGCTTACTTCTAACTAAATGAATTACATATATAAAACACGTGATGTAAATAGGTTTTTCGTATTTGGAATGATGGAAATAGTTTCGTAAGAGTGCTGGAAAAACCTGTTGGTTGTAGTAGCACTACACATATTTTTGGATCCTGCTTTGTCAATAATCAATGAAAGGCAATAGTAATCCTGAGAGGGATTAGTTGCTCTCTTAATTATTGCCTTCATTTTGTTATAGATCAACAATGACAAGTCTCCTACGTATCAAGATCTACTCTTTTTCCTTCATTCCTCCACGCTTATCAATGGAGCTTTAAACAGGTCTTTTTTTAGCCATGAATGAATATTTTTAATACCTTTGTTTGCTCGTCCGAAATACTAAGCCTGCAACCCGATAGAATGCCTGGTATTCCACTTACGAGTAGTTTTTCCTTGTACAGTGTTCGCTTATTCACCACTCAAGCCTTTACCTTCCTTTGTAATTTTAATCTGCCATTCTACAATCAGCAAGATGGGATGTTAGCCTTGTGTAGTCAGATTCACGAGAAAAGGCGGATTCGCTTATGGTCTTTCTGTGTCTGAAGTGACGACTCTCCTACAGTCAAAATCAATCTTTTTCGAAAATCATTGTTAAATGTGATTATAATAAATTATTTAATAGATTATTCTCCATAAATATGTTGCGTCTTCTGTGAGTCGGCGTCGTTTCTGATGGTGGTAAGCGACAAATATTACATGAAAAGTGATATAAATTATTTACGTAATACATGTTCTTTTTTTTTTTTTCAAATGCGAATCAGAAAATGTGTCCCGGTTACAGGTGTTACCAATCTCAGCTCCATATACGTGACGCTAAAGTCGTTATGCAATTTCGGCCCCTGGCTCTCCATGCCAGTGCGTCTTGCGCGAGGTAGCAGTGAGGTCAGAGGTGCATTGCCACGGTCCATGCGTCTCCCTCCATCAGACTTCCCCCTTCGGAGGTTCGAGTTCTCCCTCGGGCATGGGTGTGTGTGTGTGTTGTCCTTAGCATTAGATTAAGTAGTGTGTAAGCCTAGGGACCGATGACCTCAGCAGTTTGGTCCCGTAAGAACTTACCACAAATTTCCAATTTTCGTTCGTAAGTGTGGCTATAAAAAAACTAAGCGCAAATAATATGAATAGTATAAAACCTGATGTTTGACTAGCACATACGCTATTAGTTATTAGCCAACCACTAGTAACATCCACTTCATACGGAATGACAACTTACATCTATTTGCAAAAGTAAGAAAATACCGCGATTACTTAAAACCGTCCGTCTGCTATACACACACACACACACACACACACACACACACACACACACACACACACACACACACGTACGTTGAGAAAGTTGACTAATTTTATAGAAAACGTTCAATGAAGAGCTGGGCACTTCATCAGCAATCTCATACTTCACCACATGACAGTTACAGACATGCTGATGGTGCACCACAGAGCGGTTGTGTGGCTACAGATCTATATTACGTTATTGTTACCGTGATACCATCTATAAAAAGTCAACGTGTCCATAAGGACGTCTTGTTAGATGGTCCTATCCTTAGCCGGCGAAATAAATGCATAAATAGAAAATAACTAATAAGACTTGTGCTAGGCTGTCCATTAAAAACAAGTCGACTCGCTCTAAACAACTGCACTTTCGAGAATGAGATGGAGTAGCTAACATAACGCGTAACGATGACAACCTAGTAAAAGTCTCAGCGACATTTTACCTGTTTACTCCCTACTAAACCTACTCCCCCCCCCCCCCCCCCAAGGCCTATCTCTCTCTCTCTCTCTCTATCTCTCTCTCTCTCTCTCTCTCTCTCTCTCTCTCTCTCTATCATTATTTCGTGTTTCCCGATTTCTTACTTCGTTGTTTTGAGGAACTAAGACGCTTTTCTTTGGTGTTCTTGTACGTTATACGAACAGACATAAGCATCTACAGAAACAGCATTATTTTTGTAGATACTGTATCGAAGGAAATCAGCGTCTAACATATTGCGAACTTCCTTTTATTTCAGGCATAATCACAATCAGTGATACAGTCATAACCAATTTAGGCCTAATATGGACGTCTTCAGATGCTACAACTGGAAAAAGGAGAAAAGCCTAGATACTAACATTTAAAAATCTTTAAAACGTTTGCTCGTTGTACTTATGAGTTATGGAAAACACTATAAAAATATATGCGGTTTACATCTGTTGGACACTGGTGTCATTTGGTGCACAAAACGTTCATTACAAGCGTTTCCAAACAAAGCATCATAAAAATCAGGTAACTGCGTAGGAATAACGAAGCGCCGTTTACTGTCCCCACTCATTGTGCCAAATGCTCGAGTCTTCCCTAGGCAAATACAGCACATCAGATAATTGCGTAGGAATAACGAAGCGCCGTTTACTGTCCTCACTCTTTGCGCCAAATGCTCGAGTCTTCCCTAGGCAAATACAGCACAAAGAGTAGGGAAAGGAAACCACAATTGATTATATCTAAACGATTCTCTGAGTTTTGTTACTAAGTTTAGTTTGGAAAATCTCGTGTGAAGAATATTTTGTTCCCAATATAACGTCCTTGACCAACAGGTATATTTTAACTGTATATAGCTCACAAGTAATTTTCTTTTTACAGGTTTTCAGATCTGTTAACACAATAATTTCTCTTTTTTCCTACCGCAGTATACGATAATGATGGTTGTAGGCGGAAAACGTTTACTTTTGTGTCATAGTAGAGAATTGTGTCTGAAACAAAGCCAAATTCATAATGCCTCAGAATTTAATCTCTAATAAGTACAAATGTAAATCAATTTTATCTGCTCTTATTCATTTCGCTGTGAGTCCGCAGTTTTTGTTGCAAGTGAACGTATAGTCCATTAATCTCATTTTAAGACAAAAAGGAATTTCAGACATTGGTTGCGAGTTGGCGTTGACTGAAGGCAGTTGGGAAAGTAGAAAACTGCAGCCGGACCATGATTCGAACCCATACCTCCTGCTCACTAGGGGGATTATGTGGCCATTAAGCTATCCGGATACAGTGGTCATTGCAATTGTGCTGTCAACCCTAGCACGCTTCCCATCACATCGAGATTCTCAGCTTATCCAAGCACTACGAATGTAGTGCCCATTGCCAATAATACCTGCGACGTTTCGTCACTTCGCGTAAGAGTTCGAGTCAGTGAGCTCTTCAGTGCGGTTCTAGGCGCTACAGTCTGGAGCAGGTTCGAATCCTGCCTCGGGCATGGACGTGTGTGATGTTTTTTGGTTAGTTAGCTTTAATTAGTTCTAAGTTCCAGGCGACTGATGACCTCAGAAGTTAATTCGCATAGTGCTCAGAGCCATTTGTTTTCTTCAGTGCAGATACACACCAAGCTCGAACTGTTACGGGAATCGGCGAAATGCAGCGAGTAATGAGGATAAGGGGTAAGAAGCACTACATTAGTAGTGCGCGGGTAAGTTGAGAATTTGTGCCAGACGGGAGGTGTGCAACTGAAATTACTACTGTGTGCGGATAGCTCAGTGGACGCCGGCACGGTAGCTCAGCGAGTTCGGTCAGAGAGCTGGCTGGTCCCTGTAATAAGAAAGGGATCAACAACGAACTTCAATGCGTGGCATGTGGCTCCCGCTACGACCAAATACAACGAACAATAACGAACAAAATGAAATAACAACAAAAAAGTTGTCAGAGCATCGGGCATGTAAGCAAGTAACCCATGTGTGTGTGTGTGTGTGTGTGTGTGTGTGTGTGTGTTCTTTTTGTTTAAGTATGTACCAAAGTGGTGCCTTTCAGGAAAATAAATATGATGCTGTGTCTCTATTTTCAGAGAATCTAATCTTCTTAATTTCCCGTATAACTTCCGCGTTGACCTTCTTCAGGAGTTGAAGACAAGTGTTTCTTGTTTGTCTTACTATTCTTTTTTAACTGAGATATGTATCGTCGCAAAAGTTCTTGGGAACTTTGTGGACTAATGTTGCTCCCTTGAGAAAAGAACTCGACAGAGAGCCGTTTCACTTCTAGCAGCGGAGATCGGTAGGACATCACAAGGTTTCCGCGAACTGCCTGGGATGATTAACGAGCTCCTTTACCGCGGAATGGTCTTCTGTTCGCTCATGTCGCTCCCGCCAAGGCAGTCAACCACTAGCACGTAAAAATCTAAGCGGCACCAAGACTATTATTTCAGTGCGTGTGCATCTGTTACTACATCTTTCGGAAAGCTTCAAAGGCCTTTTGGTACGATAAAATAATTATAACATGCAAGGTAGTATATTTTCAGCTCAAATTTTCAATTGTAATCAGCAGTTGAAAACACTGTGTGTTTCAGAAACATTCATCCGATTTCACAAGACCATATCTACTACACAAACAAAAATGGAATTTTAACTTACGCGCAAGTTTGCAATATCCTTATTTTCAAAAGTTTCCCCCCCCCCCCCCCCTCCCCAATCCGATTTTACAAGGATATATGTTTTACAAGCTTCCAAATAAAACCGTAGGCTATTTTTTACAATTACCATACCTTTAGAAAGAAAGTTTACATCTACCTTTCACATACGACGAATGTACCCCTACCAGCGTACGACAAACATCGAGACGATAGTCGAAATCGGCCCGCATTTTTGCGACCAAATTTTTAGTCGATGCATTCATGACAACTGCTGTTCATCATCAAAATTTACTCAGATATATTGGACTGGGAGGAGGCTGATGTAGTTTTCCACTAACCTCCGCAAAAGAATACACATTCCGTAAGATAATGTGACTTTGGAGTACACTGATGCAATGCATGTATGGTCGGACGATCGTAGAGGCCATAATCTCAACGAAAATCACGCCGTACTGTTGTAACTGATTTACACTTCAAACGGAGAACGTAAATGCTCTTTTTCACAAATGACACAAAGCTAAACTTTTAGTTTCGATGGGTACTTTAAAATCCCACCCAATTTTGTATATTTACTCAAGTAGAGGATATACTCTCGTGAATTTATTTGCAATATTCTGTATTGGTATTAAGGCTTGGGAAGACTATCGTCAAGAAAGAAGCTGAAAAAACTTTGCAAGGGGCTACTAACTTCAGCGTAGTTGGTGTTGATATCGAGATGAAGTCACAGAAGTGTTATTTTTACAGACAATTCGTCAGTATTTGACTATACATTTACTGGATCCAATACGATTTCCAGAACTACTTTCTAAAGGCACTGAGTAAAATAGTTCATTTCTTTCACTAGCAGCAAAAACTCAAAAGTTTTCCCGTATGACGTTTAGTACTACTCAGTTGGTTTCATTCTATTATGTCAACGCCTATACGATTACAGTGATTCATTAGTCTACCTCCATATTTTATATCAGTTCTATTCAGACTTTTATAATTTCCGTCTTACCGAAAAAGTTCACAAATGTCTTAAGTAAACTTTTCTTCCCTTTCATTATTTATCCATCTATCCCTAAGGGGAATAACGGTATTACTTTCCTACTGCCGTCACCGTTACTGAAGCGGAACTAACCACACCGGTCATATTTTTATCTTTTTTTAATTTAGTTACAAATCGAGAAGAAAATCTCCAAATATGAAGATGAAATGGAAATTATCTGTGAAAATTAATTCTTACTGCAAACATGTGTGGACTGATAATCTATCACAAAGTTGTTAACTTAACATCATTTTCCTTAGTCCTATTTGGTATTGGTCCCAGACAGTTTAGCAATGTTCTAGGTTGTGTCGGACGAGCGTTTCGTAAGCAATCTCCTTTGTAGGATAACTGAAAGTTCCAAGTATTCTTCCAATGAACCTCCATTCCCACCTGCGTCCACTGCGAATTTGCTTACGTGATCGTTCCTTCCCATACTCGGACAAGTCGTTGCTCCCACATCTTAGTGTAAGTGGATCAATTCCTAATGTGATTCATTTGGTACTGTAGTTATATGGTACTGTAGTTATATGGTACTGTAGTTATATGGGCTGTCTAACGAAAAAGTAATTAAATGGTTTATTATTTAAAAATTAAATCGCCATAACTGTTAATAAATTTGTCCGACTGTAAAATAAGACGGTCAGCTGTACCCCGACGTAAAAATGTTTGCGTTGGCTACGGAACCATGATTTCATTGAGGGGTGAATTTCTTCGTCGGAACTAAATCAACCGACACGAGTATCTTTATTCTGGGATTCAACAAAATTTTAAAAATGGAAATCGCTTGGAGAGAGATTGGGAGTCCATGGAGGATGTGTATGGGCTTCCCAGTGAAACTTCTGCATCCCATATACGGGTCACATGTTGCCGAAGCTGTTTCGACAACTCTTCAGAAGTTTCGCTGGGATGCTCTTACACATCCTTCACACAGCCCCAATTCCTCCCCATGCGATTTCCACATTTTTGCAGCCATAAAGAAAGACGTTCGTGGTTGTCGACTTGCTTCGTATGGGTATAATAACGGTTCCGTAGACAATCACAAACATTTCTCCACAAATGCATTGACCGTCTTGTCTCACAGTGGGATAAATATATTAAGTCATAACGATCATTTTTGATATGATAAACGGTTTATTTGCTTGTTTCTATCTGTCTCGTTTTCATTTGACTGCTTCTTCGATGACTTTTTAATTTTGTAAACTGCAAAATTCTCCATTTCCGAGCATTTGAAGCAAGTTTCCAAGTATTCCACTCGTCTTCCATAATACTGATTTTGTATGATCGTCCCATATCTTATCACTCGGTACCATTGCCCCTAAATACACACATCAAAAGAAGTTTTGCATCACCCCGGTTCACAGAACTCCTGGAGATAGACATTGATTGTGGTTATTGTACCACAGACACAGATTCTTTGACTATTCAGAGATGTCATTAAACCGGCCCAACGATGTAAACAACCATTCATGAGCAACGCCTATTAGACGGAGGCGGTCCGACAGCTGAACAGTTCTAGTCATTCCACCAGGAAGAAGGTACACGGCTCGTGTTTTCTCTAGTTCAACCATACCTAGACAGTCAATAACGTGGCTCGATCGCGTCCGCATTGTTACTTTGCGCCATGAAGGGCTCTCGACAAGGGAAGTGCCCAGGCGTCTCGGAGTAAACCAAAGCGATGTTGTTCGGACATGGAGGAGACGCAGAGAGACAGGAACTGTCGATGACATGCCTCGCTCAGTCTGCCCAAGGGCTATTATTGCAGTGGATGACCGCTACCTACGGATTATGGCTCGGAGGAACCCTGACAGCAACGCTACCGTGTTGAACAATGCTTTTCGTGCAGCCACAGGATTCAAACTGTGCCCAATAGGCTGCGTGATGCACAACTTCATTCCCGAAGTTCATGGCGAGGTCCACCTTTACAACCACGACACCATGCAGCGCTGTACAGATGGACTCAACAACATGCCGAATGGACCGCTCAGGATTGGCATCAAGTTCTCTTCACCGATGAATGTCACATATGCCTTCAACCAGGCAACCAGGAGACGTGTTTGGAAGCAACCGGGTCAAGCTGAACGCCTTAGATACACTGTCCAGCGAATGCAGCAAGGAGGAGATTCCCTGATGTTTTGGGGTGGCGTTATGTGGGGCCGACGTACGCCGCTGGTGGTCATGGAAGGCGCAGTAACGGCTGTACGATACGTGAATTCCATCCGCCGACCGATAGTGCAACCATATCGGCAGCATACTGGCGAGGCATTCGTCTTCATGGACGACAATTCGCGCTCCTATTATGCACGTCTTGTGAATAACATCCTTCGGGATAACGGCATCGCTCGACTAGAGTGGTCAGCATGTTCTCCAGGTATGAACCTTATAAAATATGCCTGAGAAAGACTGAAAAGGGCTGTTAATGGAAGACGTGACCCACCAACCACTCTGACGGATCTACGCCGAATCTGGACCAACAGTGCCTTGATGAACTTGTGTATATTACGCCACGACGAATACAGGTTTGCATCAAAGCAACAGGACGTGCTACTGGGTTTTAGAGGTAACGGTGTGTACGACAATCTGGACCACGGCCCTTCAAGGTCTCACTGTATGGTGGTACAACGAGCAATGTGTGGTTTTATTGAGCAATAGAAAGGGAGGAAATGATGTTGATCTCTATTCCAATTTTCTGTACAGATTCCGGAACTCTCGGAACCGAGGTGATGCAAAACTTTTGTGATGTGTGTACTTCTACTTTTTGACGTCCTCAAGAGCGTCAAATTTAATTTAGTACTCAGATGCTGTCAGGTTCTTCCTCTTAGTTATCCATGTTGTCGTATATTTATTTGAGTTTCAAGAGAGCTGCCACTAGTTACACAAAGAGTCTGCTATTCCTTAGGATCGTCCAGCGACGATCGTTGTCACATCCGATTTCATCGTCAATGAACACTGTCATAGTGCTGCTGATCATGTCTATGTGTACTGAGAAAATTAGAGTCCTTTTACGCTTCCTTAGGGTAGATACAAAATAATTTTCGTAACAGTAGAACACTCTCCTTGCAGTAGAAAGTACAGTGTTCTGTTAGTCAAATATTCTTCGAGCCAATCACATATTTCCAAATATACTCCATATGATCATATCAAGGTTAGTAGTGGACAGCCTTTCGGAAGTCTTGAAGGACAGTCTGCTGTTCAGTCGCATTTGTGGTTGCGTTATTAGCTAGAAACGTTCTCACAGGAAAAATAAAGAACTCTTCAAAATACACGGTGCTGCCCACGCAGGTCCTTCATATCAGTTCCGGAAGCGAAGTTCTGCGTTAAACGCAAGTTGTTATATGCACTGACGTGTTCACCGTGAAAGGAGTAACGGGGAAAACAACGACTTGCCCGCTTTGCTCGTTGGTTCGTGGGTTTTTATGAATCAAATGCACGTTACATTGCGTGAACCGTGCACGTAAAATCCACTTGACGTGAAATCTGATACCTGAGTGCCGTGTGCTCAGAGCTTGCTCTGCAAGTGACAGCTACTGAACGTAACGTGGCGTCGTGATTCAGCTGTCAGGCTTCCGTGGCGCCCTCTCACGCGCATGCTGCAGTGACGGGCCGCCACGCTTAGAGGAGCAGTCCTACGCGTCTTCAGAGGCGATTTCACAACTGAGGTAGCCTCCTTTGTTTGTAGTCCTTACCAGAGAGAAGGAAACCTGTACACTGACCTTCTCACTACGCTTACTTCTAAGGAAACACATCTTAGGTAAAAGTGAGGTTAAAGCTTCCATCAAGCCACAAATTTTTTTTGAACAGCAACTGGGCGTTGTTCTGTTGGAGGTGGTATGCTGCGACCTTCCTCTGACGTTTAAACTGTCTTACCCAGCGAGTTACAGGGAGCGAGCCGCACAGTTTAATGCCGACCCCAAAACACGGTGCACCTCGACATTTTTCACAAACAAACATTTCTGGAGGTGAAAGAAGTGATATATGACGGATAAAAATCGCATAACTGACTGGAGATCAAACCCGTGACCTTTGTAACCGTGGTTTGGCATTTCTGTAGTCTGGCGTTTGAACACTAACTAGGAGAACACAAGTTCCATAACTCGACTTCCTAGAAACTTCGCTCAGTGGAAGAGCGGTCGAAACAAACGAACGCGTGTCTCGGAATACCTGTAGATAATCGACTGTTTCTCAGAAAAACGACAGTCAACGTTTTCGAGGTACTTTACGTGCGTTTCAGCGAGTAAATAGTTCAACCGAAGCGGTGGCACAGTGGCCTAGCGCCGTAGCTTCTCAATTTTTCGCCCCGTGTTCGATTCCCGATTACTTTTTTTATTTTCGTTTTCCTTTAACTAGCCATGTCCGAAAGTTTTGCAATGTATAATGAAATAAAGTTGTCCTTATTTGTCTGCTAATTTTGTGTCTGGAGTGTGAAATTAAAGTATTAAATGAGTGATTCATAATCAATTGCAAGTGCCAATTTTCGGTAGAGCTATCTGTTACGTGCAGTTTGCCACTGCCAACGCCTGAAATCTTGAGCAGTGTCAACGACGTTTCTTTCCAGATTGAGATTCATGCGAAGAAATGTTTCTGTGGAAAACCTGATATTCGTGATGTTCGGAATTTCTATGTTTCGGATGTTTCTACGATCGGTATCGTACACGAGGAAGCAACAAATCTGCCTGAAGAATAAACATAAGAATAAGGTATAAGAATAGATACAAGATTGAAATATGTGAGTATCAGAGTTTAAAAAGATGGTAAAAACAAAAATGGTTCAAATGGCTCTGAGCGCTATGGGACTCAATTGCTGTAGTCATTAGTCCCCTAGAACTTAGAACTACTTAAACCTAACTAACCTAAGGACATCACACACATCCATGCCCGAGAAAGGATTCTAACCTGCGACCGTAGCAGTAGCACGGTTCCGGACTGCGCGTCTAGAACCGCGAGACCACCGCGGCCGGCGGTAAAAACATACATACATACAAACATACATGTATACATACAAACATACATGTACAAACATACATGTATACCCAGTTGTTGTATTACAATTAATATAACGCCCCTGCATCACAAAACCTGATAAGGAACATTCGTATAATAATCTACAACCGACGTGGGGTCCACAGCTCTTGGTCTAATGGCTAACGTTGCTGCCTCTGGATCCCGCGATGGGGATTTTCTCTGCCGAGGACCGGTGTTTGTGTTGTCCTCGTCATTTCATCATCATCATCATCATCATCATCATTATCATCATTATCATTCGTGACACTAGCTCGATTGCAATGTGCAAAAAAATTGGACCGTGTAAAGCTTCGTACTTCTAACTGGCGCTGATGACCGCGCAGTTCAGTGCCCCACAAACCAAACATCATGATCAACAGACTTGAACAGATAAATGAGAAAATAAATAAACGAAATAAAATTAATAAAAACAACAATCGGGTTTAGAACACGATGCTGAAAAGTGAGAGATTGCGACGCTAGCCACTGTCTTAACATTTTGGCTAAGATAAGTGTGCTCTAAAAAGCATGTAAATTACAAAGAAAACTTTGACCACCATTTTCTCACAAATGGTCGAGTATCTACGGATAAGCCGAGACACCTGCTAGCTTATTTTGACTCCTCTCCCAAAATGTAAAAAAAAAAGCCTTGATTTTGCGACGATGCTGCAGGCTGTACGCCAGTAGGCACAACTTTTTATAGGCGATATCGTGTACTGTCGAAAGAGTTAACTGCAATCATCAACTTCCCCCTTACTTAAGGTTGCTCTGGTGGAAGGATGTACGGATTGATACAACAATAGCCTCTGGAACAGAGTTCCTGGCGTGGTAGCTCGACATCGAAAACAAACTCCCGGTTTCCCGAAGCCGCTTCTCCTATTTCCTGATTGTTACGTAAGTGGGAACATCGGTAGTTGGTCGACGTTGCACCAGTGTAACAGGCTTAAACTCTGCGGGAGAAGCGCACAGAACACCTTCGGTGTGGAGTCTCCACGGTTACCAACCAGCCTTCAAATGATCAAACGCAATTAACATGCGCGCGTGCGCGGTACCATCTGTCGTAAGCAAACACAAACATATTTTAAGTTACCTTACTCGTAGAAGTAAACTGCCAGTAAATATCTCAATTACTTCTCAAGGTATTACATTTTATTTTATTATTTATTTAGCCCGTACACCCTGCACATTAGCCATAATCAAAATTCGTCCGGAAGCGCACACTCCGCTGCAGAGTGAAAATCTCATTCTGGGAACTTATTTCTTAAACGCTAGTCAGATAAGAGTGTTCGTAGAGTTGCCAAACGAATTTCTCTTTGTGTGCCTTGACTCCGTCTTTGAATGCAAACCTGTCTCTTAGCAAAGATGTAATTCAACATATTGGTACTTATCTGCTTATCGTCTTACACGGCTTCCCTCAACTGTACAACTCACATTTATTCGACTAGCACCAGTTGTGAAACCATAAATTTCAGTTAAACTGAAGAAGCAGTTGCAATTAACCAGCGTGTTACTGTTATTTCGGTCATTAACCTTTTCGTGGTTGATGGGAGACACATGTTCTACTAAAGTAATACGCATTTTTGAGCGTTGCGACGTCTGTATCTCTTGTCCGTATATTTCAAGCGTGTAGCAACATGCCTTCGTATCTTGGATACGAATACTACGGACCAGTGGATCGCTATGGAGAAGGCCATGAGCGACCAAATGGGGTACGTATATTTATAGCACGCCTGTTTCACGAAAATCGGGTCAAATCCCCATTTTCTCCACTCGAAAAATGTCTGAAGTAAATAATTGTGTTTTCTTACACACCGTAGACATTTTTTGAAACATTACTGCACACCTCAGTAATTCTTCTCGATTGTACATAATCTCTATGTAGTGGAACAGTTATGCCCTGAAAAAGTTAATTGACTGTAGAAAACATTGACGCATGTTATGTCAATGTTCTGTTCAACTGTTACGTTGAAGACTTGCGTGTGACATTCCATGTTTTCAATTGTTAGGGGAATAAATGTGTTTTGGTACTGATTTGTTATATTTTTACCATGATTGACAACTCGATAAAATCATACTAAAATTAAAAATTAGCTCTGAAAATCCTAGGTTCACATGAAAACATAGATCTAGTTAGTACATGAAATTTATCCACTTGTGTGAATATAGACAACCATCAGCTATATAATGGAATGACGCCAATGAAAATTTGTGCCGGACGGTGAGTCGTACCTGGATTTCACGCTTGTCGCGAGCGGTCGCGTTTCCATTAGGCTATCCGAGGTTAGATCCATTGTCCGGCTGAAATTTACATTGTCATCATTCCATTATAGAGCTGACGGTTGTCCATATTCTCAAATGCGATTACATTTCATATAATTCATAACAGCTGTAGTCTCTACAGTACCTGTTCCTTCAAACATACATGCGTGACTGAAGGAACCTTGCATCGTACCTCAGAACACCACATGCACTGCAGTATCGGAACTACACTCATGCTCACAAATTAAGGATAATTTCAGAATGTGGTGCCGCACAAAATGGCACTAGACAGAACAGGTGCTAATAGCATAGGCACATAGAGAACAAACACGACACAGATCTCTCCACGGTATTGGTGATAAGTTGAGAAAACCGATCCGAAACACAAGTGCTGCAAAACGCCACTGTTTCCTGATCATGTATCCCGACATCAATATTGGATATGATCACCATGCACACGTACACAGTCCGCACAACGGGTTGGCATACTATGGGTCAGTTGGTCGAGCAGTTGCTGCTGTACAGCGTCCCATTCTTGCACCAATGCCTGTCGGAGCTCCTGAAGTGTGCTAGGGGTGTGAAGACGTGCAGCGATACGTCGACCGAGAGCATCCCAGACATGCTCGATGGGGTTTAGGTCTGGAGAACAGACAGGCCACGCCATTCGTCTCATATCTTCTGTTTCAAGGTACTCCTCCACGATGGCAGCTCGGTGGGACTGTGCATTATCATCCATAAGGAGGAAGGTGGGACCCACTGTACTCCTGAAAAGGCGGACATACTGGTGCAAAATGACGTCCCGATACACCTGACCTGTTACAGTTCTTCTGTCAAAGAGATGCAGATGTGCACGTGCACCAATCATAATCCTACCTCACACCATCAAACCACGACCTCCATACACGTCCCTTTTAAGGACTTTAAGGGGTTGGTATCTGGTTCCTGGTTCACACCAGATGAAAACCCGGCGAGAATCACTGTTCAGACTATACCTGGACTCGTCTGTGAACACCACTTGGGACCACTGTTCCAATGACCGTGTCGTGTGTTCTTGGCACCAGGTTTTACGGGCTCTCTTGTGACCAGGGGTCAGTGGAATGCACCTTGAAGGGCTCTGGGCGAATAAACAACGTCTTTCAGTCGTCTGTAGACAACTGTTCCAATGACTACGGTAAGGTCCCGAGCAAGGCTACCTACAGTTCTCCGTGGCCGTTTGCTGGCACTGATGGTGAGATATTGGTCTTCTTGTGGTGTTGTACACTGTGGACGTTCCGTACAGTAGTGCCTGGAGACGTTTCCTCTCTGCTGGAATCGTTGCCATAATCTTGACATCACACTTTGTGGCACAGGGAGGGCCCGTGCTACGACCTGCTGCTCCAGTCGCCCTAGTAGTCTACCCCTCATAACGTCATCAGTATGTGTTCTTTGAGCCATTTTCAACACATAGTCACCTTTAGCTTGCCTGAAAACGTCCGCACACTTCCTCGCTGCACCGTACTCTGACATGCATCAACACACCTCTGCGTATTTGGACTGCTGCCAGCGCCACCGCGCGTCGACCGCCGGTCAAATGCACCGCCTGGTCGTACCCCGAGGTGATTTAAACCCGCAAACCGCCCACCAGAGCGTTGTTTCACCATGTATCAGCATCACCCTTAATTTACGAGCATGAGTTTAGTTAGGTTCGTGGGACACACGTCTCCCACTGCACAGATTTTTCAAAATCGGTCAGTATGAAATTTTTTGGAAGTGAAAGTATATTATTTATCACAAAAGAAGTTTTTGAACTTTTATTTTCCGATATATGTAAAATAAATCTTAACCAAGAAATAGTTAACTACGCTCCAAACAGAACTTGCAACCGTTTTTATAGCGTACGTCTTATCGACCTCAGTGACGAGGAACATCTCTGTCACACTACTGTTTGGTAGGGTTTCATACTGGCCTCTCTGTAAAGACACAGACTTCCAAGGAAGCAGCCACCGATCTTCCGGGATGCTGACAGTCTGTTACAACTGCCGCTGGTTCAGCGTGTGTGCCCCAGCGACTGGCCGGCCGCCCACGCAGCCGCTAAGTAATGAGCTCCTGAAGATGCTGCCTGGAGGCGCTGCGTAAACTGTTTGCCTTCGCGCTCCACTGAAATTTCACGACGCCGCGGCGGAGCGCGCGCTGGAGAGGCCCACAAGTTGCAGACCGCCGGCCCGTGTCTGGTACGGACCCGGAAACCACGTGGCGTGGACTGGGGCGGCACCACCACACTGCTGCTGTCGTGGAGTAGGGCTGCCCAGCGTAATCCGAAAGCTCGCATATTGCAAATACAGGGTGGCCATAAAAATGTACAAGAGCAAAGGCCCTAAAATGAGTATTCTGAGATAAGGAACTAATCGTCGGGAATCAATATTTGTTGTTGAAGTATTAACCACTGACACAACCATAAGTAACTGGCGAGAAATCATACACTACTGGCCATTAAAATTGCTACACCAAGAAGAAATGCAGATGATAAACGGTTATTCATTGGAGAAATATCTTATACTGGAACTGACAGGTGATTACATTTTCATGCAATTTGGGTGCATAGATTCGGAGAAATCAGTACCCAGAACAACCACCTCTGGCCGTAATAACGGCCTTGATACGACTGGGCATTGAGTCAAACAGAGCTTGGATGGCATGTACAGGTACAGCTGTCCGTGCAGCTTCAACACGATACCACAGTTCATCAAGAGTAGTGACTGGCGTATTGCTACGAGCCAGTTGCTCGGCCACCATTGACCAGACGTTTTAAATTGGTGAGAGATCTGGAAAATGTGCTGGCCAGGGCAGTAGTCCAACATTTTCTGTATCCAGAAAGGCCCGTACAGGACCAGCAACATGCGATCGAATGAAGGGTAGAGCCACGAGTCGTAACACATCTGAAATGTAACGTCCACTGTTCAAAGTGCCATCAATGCGAACAAGAAGTGACAGAGACGGGTAACCAGTCGCACCCCATACCATCACGTTTGGTGATTCGCTAGTATGGCGATGACGAAAACACACTACCAATGTGCGTTCACCGCCATGTCGACAAACATGGATGCGACCATCATGATGCTGTATACAGAACCTGGATTCGTCCGAAAAAATGACGTTTTGCCATTCGTGCACCCAGGTTTGTCGTTGAGTACACCATCGCAGTCTCTCCTGCCTGTGATGCAGCGTCAAGGCTAACCGCAGCCATTGTCTGCCAGCTGATAGTCCCTGCTGCTGCAAACGTCGTCGAACTGTTCGTGCAGATGGTTGTTGTCTTGCAAACGTCCCCATCTGTTGACTCAGGGATCGAGACGTGGCTGCACGATCCGTTACAGCCATGCGGATAAGATGCCTGTCATCTCGACTGATAGTGATACGTGGCCGTTGAGATCCAGCACGGCATTCCGTATTACCCTCCTGAACCCTCCGATTCCATATTCTGCTAACAGTCATTGGATATCGACCAACGCGAGCAACAGTGTCGCGATACGATAAACCAAATTCGCGATAGGCTACAATCCGACCTTCATCAAAGTCGGAAACGTGATGGTATGCATTTCTCCTCCTTACACGAGGCATCCACCAGTCAACGCCGGTCAGCTGCTGTTTGTGTATGAGAAATCGGTTGGAAGCTTTCCTCATGTCAGCACGTTGTAGGTGTCGCCACCGGCGCCAACCTTGTGTGAATGCTCTGAAAAGCTAATCATTTGCATATCGCAGCATCTTCTTCCTGTCGGTTAAATTTCGCGTCTCTGGCACGTCATCTTCCTGCCTTAGTAATTTTAATGGCCAGTAGTGTATGTATAACCACGTGTTTCGTGGAACAAGCTCTCGTCTTCAGGTCACGGTGTCCACACCTTTCCCGTTGAGCGTTGTTGGTAACGCTTCGCTTGATGTATGGTGCTAGGAAGAGAACAAGATCAGTCATGACTCAAGTGTGGTTAGCTATTCACATTGCTCATTCGCAGTTTTCTGTACTTCGTAAATGAAGGTAAATAGGTAGCAACACAACCACGGATATCGCGAATATTTTGTTGCCGTATACCATCACCCAATGGCTATGGCCAACGATAACATGTTGCGAGCACGAAACTGAAAAGTCAATTTTGGCCATATTTCTAATTTCAGCCAATATCCGATTTCGAAAAGTTGCCAAGACTTCGACACATAGCTCTCCTCTACTGATCAGCCAGCACGTTACACTTATTAGATTTTTTCACCTATGTTTTGTTTTTCTTTTGATGGGTATTAAAGAAGGAAACAGCATTAACTAATACTCTAAACTGATAGATTATTTATCACATCGATTTGCAGGTGTCCTATTAAACTATTATGGGTAAACCGTTAATCATTATCGCTGGTTGTAGCCAATCAGGTGAAAGTGTACGGTAGCTAACGACAATCGTTCAGTCTTATAATTTGGGCTATCACAAACATTTAGCTTTTTTTTCCTAATATGTAACTATTTTAGTGGTTCTGGTTGGACATCAGCCTAACACTACAGCTTAAATTGTTTAGAGGCCTAACTGACTTTAGTGGCATTTCGGCACTGAAATACATCAAAGCTAATAGGTGAAAATTTTTGCCGGACCGGTAATCGAACCCGGACTTCCCGCCTTACGCGAGCTATCGACTTAACCGCCTCGGCCATCCGAGCTCGCTTCCTCTCCGACCCAGACTTCCAACCTGTTACACTCTATTGACATAGCGTCACCTAGCCGTGAAATTCTTACTCGCAGATCCCTCATTTTCGTAAGAGATCGGACATGGCGTGCATCAGCACTAAATGACAGGATCGTTGGTCGTCGTCACCTTGTTTATACACACGCATTTTAAACTGCAGCGAGTGACACAGAATATCAGCTAACTTCACTGATAGAAGCAAAGGAATTCCTAACGAGAATCTCATTGGCTACCTACATCTGACTTGTGATTCCTTGTGTTGACTTCCGCCACTCATCGCGCGAAACAACAGCAGTAAGCAACGTAAAATCAGCAGACACATAATTACAGTATTAGCTTAGGCCAGGTAGACAAGAATGTACATATAGTACTTCCAAGCTCTACAAACCACTGCGCATGGCAGAGTGTACTTCACATTCTACCGTGTACTGTATTAGGCTTTATTTCTGTTTTACACGCGTGTAGAATGAGAAAATGATCGCTTAAATTTTGAGAACTGACAAAATTAGCACGATGAATTTTGAGAAGTGACACTTCCAGCATGGTCTGTTATCACAGGTATTTGTTCACGATCGCGATTTCGGGCGTTTATGCCTTTCTTAACTGACAGCTTTAATATATAATTGGCTTTTTTAAGAGGTCACTGTCCTCTTGAGACCATACTTACATATCCATTCCATGTGCGTATTGAGACAAAACTGTCTGTCATTTATGTAAAAGAATGCAGTACTTTATGCAATAATTACTTTCGAATTCACGTCATCTGCACATTTGTTGTGCATATTTGAACACTCCTGCTACGAGGATGGAACACTCTTAAAAGGAATGGCGCATTGACACACTTCTTAGCAAACCGTCGCATGAGAATGGCGTTATAGTGATAAATTGCGATCGTGAAACACAATAAATGTAATTACAGTCCGAAGCATAATTTTGTCATTTCTAAAATATTGCAGGACTGCGGAAACAAATAAACAGAAAAGAATCAATTGCGTAAATACATCTGTCTTTGCTGTGGTTGGTGTAATCTTCCCTTCGCTGTCCATAGCGGAACGATACGTAAACGGTTCTAGTACGGTACATTCCTAGATTCATTGTTCAATACTGGTTCTTGTAACTTGGTTAGTATACTTTCGCTGGATGGATGGCGACTACTTCCAGCTTCTGTCAGCGTTTTGCAGCACCGGCTTTAGGGTCTCCCATTGCAAGACAAATGTGTGAATATTGGCGCCGCTTTTCTTTGAATTCGCTGAATGTCCCCTATTTTAACCGTCTGGTGTGGACTCCACACACTTCAGAAATATTCTTGGATGCGACGCACAACTATTTTGTGAGCCATCTACATTGTAGACTGACTGCATTTCACTGGTATTCTACCAAAGAATCGATGTCTAACAGCTGCTTAACCTGCGACTGATTTCACGCAAAAATTTTTCCTCAGAGTTCTACCAAAAACCTAAGTCTGCCACCCGATTTAGCTACGATTGGGACTATGCGAACGTCCCATTTCATAGGAAAGGTAAGGAGTTATTGGTGTCAGCTGCATCGCGACTTTATGCGGAATCAGCGACGACGAGTAAAAATTTGTGCCGGACCAGGATTCGAACCCGGAATCTTCTGATTACGAGGCGGTTGAATTAACAACTGCGCGACCCGGACACCGTGTTTACCGCAATTGTGTGGACTATCTCGGTAACCCCTGGGCCGGAAGAACAGACATCAAGCATTCATATAATCTAATATTGGGATGAATTAATTGACACTCATTCTGGCACGTTGATATCAACTCATAATATGTTAAAGGTTTTAGTTTTGCGAAGTGCACAATGTTACGTTTCCCAACGTTTAAAGCAACTTGCCAATCTTTGCACCACTTTGAAATCTCATCTCGTCAATATGTGGTTGAGTACCTGGGTAGTTTTTTTTAGATAGTACTTAATTATAGATAACCACCTCATCTGCGAGTAGTCTGGGGTTACTATTAATACTGTCTGCATATTATTTAGTATATAAAGGACAGTCAAATGAAAACGTGACATGTGGAAAAAAGTAAGTACATTGTTCATTATTTCAAAAATAATCGCCATAGCTGTTGATATGTTTATCCTACCGTGCAACAAGACGGTCAGTGCCTTAATGGAAAACGTTTGCGATTGTCTAAGTAAGCGTGACTGTACTCCAGCACGTACCTCTTAGTCCGAAGCAAATCGACGCTCGCGCATGTCTTTCTCCAGGGCTCGAAAAACATGGTATCACACGGGGGAGAAACCGAAACTGTATGGAGAATGTATTGTAAACGCTTCCAGTTGAAGAAAACAATGCTGCTCCTTCCCAACCGAGAATTCCTCAGGCTAGTAACTAAATTCCTTTAGTTAATAAGCATTTGTGTGGAAATGAGTCAAATGTTTTTCGAAGGCGAGAAATCCTGAGTATTGCATGTTGGCTTTCGTCTCGGGATATTCGCGCGACGTTCGTTTGATAATTGTTCTGATGCTGCGCCAGCACGTTGCTATCATTATGCAGATTCGTCGCTCTCTGCTGGCCGAAGGTCCAGAGCCCAGAGCCAGCAGGCAATATTTATACAATAAATAATACGCTTCAGTCGCCACTAATTTATGCACGACCGATTTCGAAGCCTAGAGCTCCATCTTCAAATACCACAAAAAAATTTATAAAAACATAAATGTCTGGCAGTCGGGGGTTATGGGAAGGGGGTGGTTCAAATGGCTCTGAGCACTATGGGACTCAACTGCTGTGGTCATTAGTCCCCTAGAACTTAGAACTACTTAAACCTAACTAACCTAAGGACATCACACACATCCATGCCCGAGGCAGGATTCGAACCTGCGACCGTAGCGGTCGCGCGGTTCCAGACTGTAGCGCCTTTAACCGCGGAGGGGGTGTCACGCACACGTTAAACAAACACATAGGAGCATAGGACCAGCAACTACACCGCCCGCCTGGACAGCACGGCACGGAAGTGAGTAGTGGAGACGGCCCAGAAGCCAGACTTAGGCTTCGAGACCGGTCGTACAATAAATTAAGAGATTACTTGCAACTGAAGTGGATTTTTTGTTTCATAAATACGTTCCTCAGTTGCTGATGTGATGTTCGCCTGATCAAATATTTTGCAATGCTCAGTACGTCAATAAATGGCCACGTAAGCCTCAACAATCTAGAAATACTGCTTCTATCTGACTGCTTTATACCATGACTTTCAGGGTGTCATGTGGGGAAAGGGCGAGCTCGATTTCGCACGACCGATGTTCTCATAATACATAGTGGGTCAAATGTTAAAAGTTGAGAAACGTTAGACAATAAAACATCGGACTACACAGTCAAGTACATACGTTTACTCAATCACATGAATGCCTAGCCGCGTCCGCCGAGTACATCCACCTGTCTGCTCCCAAACAGCGCTTTCTCCCATCAGCTAACACTGCACTCCGTAGCCAGGTTAAACGTGGTAGCAGTCTTCAGTGTGCTGAGACCACTGGCTGTCACCGCGCCAGCGATGCAAAACACTTCACCTACACTCTCCTACAACTTTTACTCATCGATAAGTTATAGTGTATCGATCAGTTATGTGCTGTGTTGTAACATAAACTTCTTAGCAGTTGAAAAGTGTATGCCAGTCCGATAATCGAACCGAGGACATTTGCCTTTCGCGAGACAATGTTTTGCACACTGACCTATCAAAGACTGAATCACAACCCGCCCTTATAGCTTCACTTTCAGAATCTTTTAATCTGTCAAATAGTTTCAAAACAGTTCACACTCCGTTACAGAGAGAAGTTTATTCTTTATTCAAAATAACTGCAGCATTTTCGGGAAGCTTGTAAAAAAATACACATTTTACACCTTCTGTTCTTCGAGACACATGACTAACACTTTTTTTAAAATAACAGGTTAACGGTTCTAGTTACTAAAATTATTCCTCAGATCATGATGCAAACTACATTCCGGCGAGTTACAAGTCGTGAATGTCAGTTAAACGTTGACTGGCTCGTGAAAGTTGACTAGCGTCTTTTTGCATATCAGACTTTCGTCATATGAGAAGAGACAGGTGTCAGGAGAAACTGAAGAGGGCAAGTTGGAAATCAAGAGAAGTGATTTTAATGTAAGAAGGAGAGTGTTGATTTTTAATGTGTGAATATTATCGTATATTGAACCAAAGGATGTGATTTTGTTCCCTAAATGCGCCGTCTGACACTGGTTTATCATTAATAACATGTCAACTTTTGTTTTAGCCGTAGCGCAGTTGTATCACGTTATCAATACGGAGACTATGACGTATCACTTATTCAAATTTATTATTAATTTAAATACACGACTTTCGAAATATTTATAGGTTAATAGAACCTCATAATGAGATCATATCTTCACGAAACCCGTTGAATTTCTAAATTAATCATTTGGGCAACTTGTGCGTCATAATATCCACACTAATAACATGTGGTTGAACCAACGTTTAATATTCCACTGCTTACGTAAAAATCACGATCTTGGCTCCAGTTACAATGAAAATATAACAAACATTTAGTTCTTTATTGATATGAATAACGTATTCCTTATGGCAGCAGCTTAAGCTCTTCTCAAATGTTCTAAATGACAAGTCACAACCAGTTATGAAATGGAAACGCCGAGAAATTCCATTGTGGACATGTAATAGGCGATTACGTATTGTTTGTCAGCGTAGCACCACCAACGTTAGTGCAACAGTCAGCTACTTATAATAAAACACAAGTAGTTAATAAACACATGACTCACGCGCGTTGCTCATTCAAGGCAACGCGCCGCCTAAATATTCCTTTTCAGCCACTGCTTAACTCATACTCTGGTTAACATCCTCTACCGTATATAAAACGTTAACCCTAAAAAGTTCGCGACTCTCTGCAGAATTGGTAAAATATTTTCGCCATTCATTACCAGTCGAGCATTACAATGCATTTGTAATTCATATTTCAACAAGCGCTGCAATCGAGCGTTTCGGATTTTATACAGTCGATAGGAGGCATATAGTGCATTAGCGATTCGCGCTTTGGCCGAGTGTGTGGCTTTTATTAGAACAGGTAGAACTAGAAATGGATTTAGCATAAGTAAACAAAAGTTTAAAATTAAGAAGTTAGATGGAATTAAATTTTTAATGTCGTAGATGGTTTTAATGTGCAGTGAATTTCAAATGCAGTTCCAAGATAAATCAGAAGTAGCGGAAAACGACGTTAGCGAATAGAAAAGAGCCTGAAGAGTCAGATAAGCCTCACCGTTTCTACGGTACGAATAAGAAAGTTACGGGAGCACTACAAATTTGATATATCGACTGCGGTGACGGAGGCGGGAATTGTTTACTAACATCAGTAGAGCATGAGAGACGACATGAGTAGAAAATGGATAGCGAGATGTTCCTCTCCTCTTGCCATACCCTAACTTACTGTTGGAGAACTGACAAGGAAACCCTTGAGTGCGAAGTCACAAGTTCAATCTTTAGTAAAGCTCGTTTGAAAGTGTTTTGTCGACAGTTATGGCAGGAAAAATAATAGCTGCAAATGCCTCACCATGAGCGTCAGGAGGGCGACCGAAAATGAGTGTCCGGCAGGTGCAGAGATAAACCTTCTGTGGAGTGTACGTAAGAAACTGCACAAAATGGACATCTTCGACATTCAAGAAAACAAACCATTAACTTGCACCATGAGCACTGAATGAAAAATGGCAAGCCACAGTGATCAGAAAGGGTCGCCCGATCAAGTGTGAAGCCGAACTCCTTGGAGCTTCCAAACCGTGTAGGACGTTCAGCTAGGTGTCAACTCTTAATGAGTATACAATCATATTTGTGTAAGAGGGTGCATAGAACTGACGGAATGTGATGGCATGCAACTGAATAGGAAACATTCTGTCGTGACTCCCATCGTAAAACTGGCTCTCCTCAAAGCGTAACTCCAGCTAGTGCGATAATATGTTTTATATACATGGAAAAGCAAAAAATCCAGAGGCTGAATTTGTCTAGAGGTCCCAGGTAGTGTGAACTGCGATGTCACACATTTTTCAGGATGGATAGTTTGCTCCAGTGGCATACGATTATTTTATACGCTCACCAGGAATAAAGCAAAAACAAGTTTATTGACCAGCTATTGGTAAAAAGCAGTGCTCATACCATAGTTGTAGTTATCTTACACCCACTTTCCCACTCTTGCTTGCTGTCACGTAAATATTCCCTTCTGCCCTTGCCAGATCACGCACAAGAGAAAGAATAGAAGGGAACAGAGCACCTCCAACTTCTCGCAGCACAATAAATAACTTTCCAGCCAATTTACCACCCAGATATACCGTCGGCATAACTGCATACAATGCGTTAAGCACCGATATTATCTGATCTTGATAGAACTCTCTTGGTATTTCTAATTTCCTGAGTTCCTTTCATATACGTTTCCTCTTCAAATCCCAATTGGTTGGAATGAAAAGCAAATTGCTGACTGAATGATGGGATAAATTTGTTTATCTCATCTACAAAATTTCGGGGTGATTCCACATTCGCTGTGCATCGTCAAGCTGACGCTTCGTTTGAAATTTGGTTACCTTACATGTTCCAATTCTGAAGCACTGTTTAAAATTAAGCAACCATCCAAACTCGCAAACACTATTTTTTGTAACAAGTGTGCCATGTTCTCTCTTAAATATCCGTAATTTTTCTTGTGCTCTAAACGGTCATATTGCTGCGAACTTATTCGAAATATTTTTTAATTTTTTTACTTTTTTTTTAAACCACACATTCTACTGACTTATCTCACAGAAACGCTAATATTTCATCTGTAATTCCTTTCTTACTCTCAGAAATTGCTTTGGTTCCTTTCTTGCTAAATGTCAACTTGGGCAACTGTGGTTGCAGATATAATTCAATCTTTGCTTTGTTTATCACTGCCACTGCTCTGCTTTGTATCAACATCACTAGCGTTATAGCGCCGTTGTGAGTTATTCGTCGAAAAAGCAGCTTAACTGCGCTCCGTAGCCTCATGCTGTGCTCACCATTGTTGCCATTAGTAGCCAATATTATTGCTGCATGGTCGACAATACGTGGGGCGTCGAATGCTGTAAACATCGGTGGCCTTTTGTGGCCTCGCACTCAAAGGGCTCCTTACGAGTAGGCCGAAGGCGCTAGAGGTAACTTCTAACTCCTCCGAAGACGTCCAAACAAATTCAAAGAATACTTCCGTGAATATTTAAGCCTTCAGTGTTTGTTGTACGAATTGCATCTCGAGTTCAGCAGTTCCATTTTTCTCATTTCATTAGTCAGTCCTAAACAAGATCGCTTTGTAGCTCAGATGATTGAACTCTTTAAATTCATTCATTCTTCTATCTTTCCGACAAATGTATTCTAAATCATAAAGCATTACTGTTTACTATTTAGGTAAGAGTAACTAATACTTATTCATTACAACCGAATTTCTTCTTTGTTGCTTACGCAACATGTGTAACAACATAAAATTAACTTATTTACATGTCAAATGATACATTATTGAAGACTTCATGGAGCTTCTCCGTCTCACATTGATCGAAAAGTGCGTGAACATGGCTCTGTGCCTTTGGAAGCACTGAACGCCCTCAGCTAGCAGTAGTACTGGGAGAGTATTACAGAGCGAATATGACATATTCTGCAGGTACAACATTTGCTCCACATGTTGTCAACGCGACCGAGAAAGAGTCTCGCACAGACGCTCGTTTCAGCATCGGTACATGCGACTGCTTGTTTCGGCCCCAGACGGTCGTCCATATAAGCAAAAAGAATTTGGACGTTAATTGTCGAGTAATCTATTAGGCAGTAAAAAAAGAAACAGAGGAGAAGTATTCTACTGCACTCTCTGCTGTTGATGTTTGAGTGCAACGAACAGCCCCCGCGGTTCTTCTGCTAGTGTTCTGTTTCCTTTTTGCTCTCCGAATGAAATACCCTTAATGGAGTATGGAGATTTTACTTAATGTATTTCAGAGAAAACTTCTATAGGAATTAGTTAGTCTCCAGAAAAGCTAATGAATGAACACAGAAAGAAAAGCTAGAAAAACGTAAATCCTGTTCCATCATCTTTCGGGCGTGCACTCGGGACAGCGAGTGCACTCCCGAAAGATGATGGAACATTATGTCCGCCGGGCTTCAAGAATCACAAACGTAAATCCTGTTTATATACTCTACTGATAACTGATTTAAATAACGCTACAAGCTAAAAATGTTCTGTTCACGAAAATAAAAGTCAGTCGTCAGCTGCACGATAAATTTTAATTTCACATTACCGGTTTCAAGAGATTAACGTGTCATCATCAGAAGTTTGATACAGGCTTAATGCATAGGTAAGCTCTCGTCCAAATAACGATCGGTTAATGAAGACGTCGTAATAAGGACAATAAAAAATGGGAGTTCGTATTTTTAAAAAAGAAACGGTTGATATCCGTTCGGCAGCGCCATCTAGCGGGTCAACCATAGCGCCATCTGGTTTCCCCTTCAAGCTAGACAAGTATCGTTCTTTGTAGTTTTTTCTTTTGACGCTTATTTCGTGAGATATGTGGCCCGGTCACGATCATTGTACCACCCTGTATATTTATATACGTGTAGTGTCTGTATTTTAGGACATTATCCAAAGAGCTGACATCACACATAAAAAAATTACGAAACTAGCTTTAACGGTAATCACGTCTGTATTGACCACCAAATATGCGTAAAATGAGTGGAACATATTTGGTTAATAAATAAAAACAAAATCAATTAGCAAAACAAGAAGAATAGGTGTTCTTGTCTCGAACTAGCGACTGTAGAAGAATGGCTACAGATACTAGCCTGCTGCATACAACTTTCATTTATTTCCAGCGTAGCACACACATATAGATCTGTCCGAGCAAAGAAAGCTGCTGCAGAATCTCTAGTACTACACACCGGTAGGTTTCCTTCATCGGATGTGGTCGTAAACATTGCCGCCGGTTGATAAGTTCAGAGTTCGTAGGCAGCACTTTTCTGGAAGGGGCAGGGCAGGGGAGGGGCGTATGATGCGGGCCGGCTTCTTAAAGCCGACGTGCGCCCAGCGCGGGGTCAAAGGTCGCGCGCGTAAAGTTCACGCACTGGCTTGTTTGGAAACACTTGCGCAGCAGCAGCGGCAACGGGCGGCAGCCTAATTATAGCTGGCACTCCTCGACCTAGCCAGGCCGTAGCAGCCGCGCTACGATCGCCGCGGATCGCTGCGTGCTCCTTGCGTCGTCGTGCGAAACTGTGCGTGTTGCAGCTCGTGCTGCGTGCCGGCTACGGCGAGCCTGTCTGCTGCGAAGGCTCGCGGCGGCTGCGCAGTGCGGCAGCTACGCAGCTGACCAAAGTCTGCGGCGACATGCTTGGGGGTCACAGTAGCTGTCTTCGATTATCCTGAGGCCCAATTCACGCAGACCTGGTGTGGCGCGGGTGCCTGGCGGCAGCTAGTCAGAAACGTGGTGCAGACGGGTCGTGACCGAGTCACACTTAACTTGCGCTGTCGCAGAAATGAGGGACGGTCGTCCTACGACTGTATCACAATATGTCGTCTTCATCACACGAAGGCATTGATGTACTGAATCTCTCATAATTCGTAAATGTTGAGAGGCGACGAAAATGATGGTTACAGCCATTATGGGTCGGAAGAAATATGGTGCATTCCACGTAATGAAAGAACTGAACAAGTATCCTGCACGTTTCCAGAGTGTATCAAAAGCGTTTCAATATTTCGTTACACAAAGTGAAGGACAGTATTCAGAGAAAAGCAAGGAAACTGGAATGTTTTGATTATACTCTACTGGCTATTAAAATTGTTACACCAAGAAGAAATGCAGATGATCAACGGGTATTCACTGTAAAAATGTATTATACTAGAACGGACATGTGATTACATTTTCACGCAATTTGGGTGCATAGATCCTGAGAAATCAGTACCCAGAACAACCACCTCTGGCCGTAATAACGGCCTTGATACGCCTGACCATTGAGTCAAACAGAGCTCAGATGACGTGTACAGGTACAGCTGCCCATGCACCTTCAACACGACACCACAGTTCATCAAGAGTAGTGACTGGCGTATTGTGACGAGCCAGTTGCTCGGCCACCATTCACAGACGCTTTAAATTGGTGAGAGATCTGGAGAATGTGCTGGCCAGGGCAGCAGTCGAACATTTTCTGTACCCAGAAAGGCCCGTACAGGACCTGCAACATGCGGTCGTGCATTATCCTGCTAAAATGTAGGGTTTCGCAGGGATCGAATGAAGGGTAGAGCCACGAATCGTAACACATCTGAAATGTAACGTCCACTGTTCAAAGTGACGTCAGTGCGAACAAGAGGTGACCGAGACGTGTAACCATTGGCACCCCATAACATCACGCCTGGTGATACGCCAGTATGGCGATGACGAATACACGCAACCAAGGTGCGTTCATCGCGATGACGCCAAACACGTATGCGACCATCATGATGCTGTATACATAACCTGGATTTATCTGAAAATGACGTTTTGTCGTTCGTGCACCCAGGTTCGTCGTTGAGTACGCCATCGCAGGCACTCCTGTCTATGATGCAGCGTCAAGGGTAACCACAGCCATGGTCTCCGAGCTGATAGCCCTGCTGCTGCAAATTTTATCGAACTGTTCGTGCAGATGGTTGTTGTCTTTCAAACGTCCCCATCTGTTGACTCACGGATCGTGACGTGACTGCACGACTCGTTACAGCCATGCGGATAAGATGCCTGTCATCGCGACTGCTAGTGATATGAGGCCGTTGGGATCCAGCACGGCGTTCCGTATTACCCTCCTGAACCCACCGATTCCATATTTTGCTAACAGTCATTGCATCTCGACCAATGCGAGCAGCAATCTCGCGATACGATAAACCGCAGTCGCGATAGGCTACAATCCGACCTTTATCAAAGTCGGCACGACGTTCGGATCACGAATTTACTTCAAACTTGGTACACTTTTGGTAATCCTTTAGCACAGTATAATTTGCAAGAAGTACTATTTAGGCGATTTCCAGAAAATCGCAAAAGGATTTTTGCGCGTCAACGATGTACAACTATGTTGGGGCCTCGAGCAGAAATGGCGACGGTCTTATGTTCAGCATTCAAGTTCCGTAACCGGTGAATCGCTGGATCGTGTCCCGCCCATGTGTCATTTTACTCTGTTATTTTCAAAACTAGTCGTATTATTTCCTACACATTACTTTCGAAAGGTAATACGACGAAAAGACTCGTGTATTTCCATGAATTTTGCTACTTTTTACTATCATAAAAATATTATATTTGTAACTGTCGCCAAATAAACGACCAGACGCATAAAGGTTTGCTGAAAATATATGCCTGTCGTGATTTCTGAAATCTCTTTTACCTGCAACCGGGAACATACAGAGAACATTGCACCTAGATGTGTCGATCTGCAGACACTGGTTTCAGAGGTGAGGAACAGGCTTGGAAAGCCCAAATCTCGATAAATAATAGTGTAAATAACTTTATTCAGCAATACAATGCGTCAGAACATGCAAAAATAGAAGAGTAATGTACAATTCATCGTCGGATGCGCTTCCGACATTACAAGTTGCAGGATGATATTTTTCATAAATTCTCGCAAAACATAAATTAAAGCGCCATCTAACACTTCGAATGTATGCAATTTTCTCGCATGCTCAAGATAGTTTGTTGCTTTCTAAGGAACAACAAAACTCGTTGACAATTTGAAAAAAATTTTCTGTCATCCGACAATTTGATGCAAATCACGCGTAACACATTCTCGTAAATATCGGAACCGAAAATTAGCGATGTGCAAATAAATGTATTTCATCGTCACGACAAGCAATTTTCCGTTCGTTGTCAATCAAATACGAACAAGTTTGAAGCGCCTGATAAAGTTTTTAACTTGTCTATAAAAGTAAGACTTGTGTTTGTATTGTAACAATAAAAATTTTTAAACAGCCAAATAACGTTGGAAATTCAATGAAAGTTCATGTAAATACACGTGTCTCATCATCATATTATCTTTCAGATGTAATATGTACGAAACAATAAGACAATTCTTGAAAAAATTAAAAAAATGATTGAGACTCTATCCAGTGATCCACTGATTGCGGAGTTTGAACGGTAAACACACGGCTGCCGCCAGCTCGTGCTCAAGGTCACAACTCAAGAGTACGTTATTGACACGTAAAAATTCACTTGCAATTTTCTCGAAAATCACCTGAATCGTGTGCGTTACTACTTTCTTATTATGTTGTCCTAATATGTAAAGCACAAAGGTATACAAAGTCTGAAGTAAATCTGTGACCCGAACGACGTGGCCTCCCCTTGTTAGAAGATACTCTAAAGAACGGCAAATCTACGTTTAGCATTTGTAGACTTAGAGACAGCTTTGACAATGTTCGCTGCCCAATTTGTATAGAAACCACTGTGCCGTTATAAGACTGCAAGAACACGAAATGGAAACAATAGTTAAAAAGGAGGTGAAACAGGGTTGTAAATGATATCGACGCTACTCAATAAGTACATTGCACAAGTTTAAAGGAAACCAAGGAGGTATTTCGAAAGGAGCTCAAAGATCACTAAGAAGAACTGGAAGTTTTAAGATTTGCGGATGGCACTGTAATTCTGTAAAAGACATATGACAGCATTTGAAAATGGAATGGACAGTGAGCTGAAAAGAGGTTATAAAATGTAGCTCAACAAAACTGAGACAACCGTAATGAAATGTAGTCGAATTCAACCAGTTATTACTGACTGAATTATTCAATGAGTTTTGATATTTAGATGGTAACATAAGTGACTATGGTTGATGCAGAGAGCGTATAAAATGCAGACTGCCAATAGCAAGAAAAGCGCTTTTGAAAAAGAGAAGTTTGTTAACATCGAATGTAAGTTTAAGTGATAGAAAGTTTATTCGAGAAATATTTGTCATGAAGCCTTATATGGAAGCGAAACATGGATGATAAGTTCAGACAAGAAGAGAATAGAAGCTGAGCGAATAACTAAATTGGAGCTACTGTATCGGCTTGAAGGAAAAGCTGAGAAACAGCCCCGGCCCCACTTCGTGGAAAGCGGTCGGTTAGCCGTGGACGCTACGTTGGACTACATTGCTTGACATGGTTCCACGGTACTTAAGCTTTTTGTGTTTGACCATGCCTTATTCTTTCATGTATTAGTTTATTTTATGCTTGTGAAGAAGGCTAGATTACGCTAGCTGAAACCTGGGTAAAGACCAGTAATATTTCGCAACCGAGGCGGATTTTAGACATATTAATTTATCACAGTTGCTGACAGGGCTGCAGCATGTTAAAAATTGTGTCCGTTGGACACTGTAGACCGCCAGTACACCAGTGGATATTTTGATTATGTTAAAAATTCTTACACAAATTAACGTTGCAAAATAAATATTCCTTCAGTATAATGGCTGATTACGATATACACATACAACCTTCATTATAACACAGTCACTGAAAGCCAAAACAGCCAATGTGGTATTCTGTTTATTCTATTGCCTGGACTTACTTTCACGTTTGCAATAGAGTTATTGCCATACACTAACTCCTAAAAGAGTACTACACAACGTGGAACTCACATGATTTCAGATGTCTTTATAACACATATTTGGGACATGATTATATAAATATGATTAGGTTTATAGAACTGTTCATGGACTCTGAGTTCCACAGCACAAGTATGGTGCGAAGCCTCCGTGTGCTGTAATTAGATGCACTAAAACTCGAGAGAATGAAGCAAACAGCACAACAATATGTTTCTAGTAACTACACTCACAAGATTTGTAAGCGACTGCGCAAAGATTAACAACGCTTGTTGGAAAACCGGAATGAACATGTAGAAACTAAAACATTTCTCTGAGGTTTGCGTCAGGCAACCTGTCAAGTGAACTCGCAGGACTGACAAAAATGTGAGTTCTTTTTCGTTTGATGCTTGCACTTTCTTCGTCAAAAGGCGTTGTCAAGTTCAACATGTGTGGCACCTAAAGAAATACAAGAACCTCGGGCTCTAAAACTTGCCTCATGTAGTGGTTACTGTTCATAGTTGAAACAGTAACCATCGCAAAATACCTTGGAGTAACCCCTCCAGAGCGACCTGAGATGGAATGACCACTTAAAACCAGCTGTATGAAAAACAGGAGCGAGGTTGTGTGTCATTGGAAGGATCATAACCAAATTTAATTCCCCAAAAAAGAAGTGGCTTAAAAACACTTGTTAGACCGATTCCTGAGTATTTCTCATCGACCTGGCAACTTCACCAGCTTGAGCTAATAGAAGAGATAGAGCAGATCCAGCAAAGAACAGTACACTTCGTCAGGGGATCACCTAGTCGGCACGAGAACGTTGCGGAGACATACAGCAAGCTCCAGTGGTAAACTCTACAAGAGAGGCGTTTTGCATGACGGACAGGTTTGCTCTTGAAATTTCAAGAGCGAACGCTGCGGAAGGAATCGGGCAACATACTACTTTCTCCCACATACGTTTCGTGAAATAGCCACAGCGAGAAATCAGATAAATTAGAGCTCCTATGGAGGTTTACCAGCAGGCATTCTTCCCAACGGCATCGGTGAACGAACAACGAACAGGGAAGGAAGTAAAAAGACAGGGGTACAAAAAGTACCCTCCGCTAGACATCGTAAGATGCCTTGCAGACTTTATATATGTATGTAGGCCTATTACCAAGGATAGGTAGCAGTCGAGATCATGTGTCCAGTGGCACCCGACACAGTCTCGTCGACGCAGATAGCTGTTCACCTACTATAGTGATCAAGATCGAATCATTATTGTGAATGAGGTTGTGTGTTGCTTGTCCCCTGATATGGTCACATTGTCATATTGTACTAGGCCGCGAACGACCGTCTTCTGTCCACTGATTTAACAAGTTCATCACTGTTGTAAGAACACTCACCTGTTGATACAACGCGTATCTACGTCGACAAGGTAGCGCAGTCGTTTCTTTCAACTTTTCGCTTCGTTAGAAGATACTGCATTGACTGAATTCGACAAAATACTGGACATTCCGATCACCCAGTACATGTTGCAGCTAGGTCTCTCTACAGTATTATCCACCTGTTATTGGTAGACATTCCCCATTTCGGATATGTACATGCCATTGTCCTTTAGCGTTTCCTTTTTTTACGATCATTGGTTTATAAACATATGTGCTATCACTACTTGTCGTTAGTTGTTAGATCAGGTATGTGAGTCTGTACTGTAGAATTAAAGTGATCTTATTGAAAGCCTCAACAGCTTCAATAAGGACAGAGTAAATAATGGATTAAGTAAATAAGTAGCTAACTGAAAATTAAATCTGCGCTCAGGCCCTGAAGACCACACGATTCTCACTGGCTGCGGTGACGTCCTCTTGGATTCTCCTAACAACGAAAAATTCCTGGAAGAACGGAAGTTGAACCCGAGTTCTCTGCATGGCCAACACACGCATACTGATCGCTCAGCTTTGGAGACAGACAAATAAATAAGTAAATAAACAAACTAATCTTCACTGTATTGTAATTATTGGTGTCTAAGGTAAAAACTCAGTTTCCCATGGCTTGAAAATATTGAATGCATTATATTTCTGGAAGTGCAAATGTGTTTCCTGCAGCAATGTTTTTCTTAACGTAGATGGATGCAATGGCTCAGTTAACGAATGATATGCATGAAAGAGAGTGAATGGCGCTGAGGTTTCTGATACTTGCCCACAGCAACGTTATGAATATTGTCTCTTTAGACAGGGTCGGGCACCCAGCTTCATAAATTTGTTTATTCTGTACACAAAGCGCCCTATAATTCACGTTAAGACATAGTAGCTTCTTTTTCATTTACGAACTATGACACTTTCTTAAAGACTGTAGTACGCAGAACAGGCCAAACTGTCACAATTTGGCAATGAGTGTATCGATGGATACTGAAAACATTAACAATACATACTGAATATATGGACTGTCAACTTTATGGTGATTAGTAAATGTCTACAGTTTTGTTTCATGGTACTATTTCGTTCAAATAATGAAAGTATTTCTCCAAAAAAAAATTTAGTCGTCTGAGACTATTCTTCCGGTTGTCTTCATCCAACAACTCCTTATTTCTCTATTCACTCTTGTAACTTTAAACTACTATTACACTGCTAGGACAAGCTTCAGCTTCAGGAACATTGGAAGCTATATTTATTTAGAAACCCATTTAGTTTGCGAAAACTGCTCCAGGCCATTCTTACTCTTCTGTTTCTTTTGCTATCCATCCTGTCGTTGCAGTCAACACTTACCATCAGCAATACATTCTATTAGCAACTATTTTCATGATTTGTAAAACTGATAAACAACTGATTCGGTTCTATGACCATTTTCGGGAGAAGACGGCATATTTTCACATAGTGAAATTCTAGCCGAAGTACCATTCCTTCGCTTCAGGAAGACAGCTCACTGAAAGTTTTTACAAAACAGATAGATGTGGAGAAAACCTACTCCACGATTTTCAGTTCTGAAAATGCAGTTTTGGAAATTGTAACAAGTAAAGCAAAAGCGAGGAATCCTATTACTTTGGAGCATGACTTACCATGCTCATTCACCTACACGAAGCAGAATATGAGAAAGTTTGGCACAGACATGGAATATCAGTCGTGTCATTGACTCGTTGCTTAGCTTAAAAGATATCTACAAAAACCAGCGAATTTTAATTGTTTCTATGATGTATATATTCAGACTGATGGGACAAATGAAAATTTGTTCCATGGCTGAGATTCGGACATGCATCACTCGCTCACTAGGCAGATGCGATAACCACTACGCCAACCTGGAAGCAGCTTTGCACAACTGCACAGACTACCCTAGCATACATCTCTCTTCAGCCCAAATTCCCATGCCTCATCCACTTGTACAGGCGTGAATGGGAATTTGGACTGACGAGGGAGGCGTGCTGTGGCAGTAGATGCAGTTGAGCAGATCCACTGTGCCAGGGTGGCGTAGTGGTTAGCGCGCCTGCCTTTGCCGGCACGGTAACTCAGCGTGTTCGGTCAGAGGGTTAGATGGCCCTCTGCAATAAAAAACTGAGTTAATGGGTCAACGACGAACAGAAACGGGTGTCTTGCGACGACCGCACCGAGCAGATGCAACGAACAAAAACGAACAAAATGAGATTAAAAAAAAAGTGAGCGAGAGACCTGGGCTCGAATCCCAGCCTTAGTACTTTTTTTATTCATATCTTCTGTCTGTGTATGTACATCATAGAATGTTGTTAATCCAAAAGCTCTCTGAACCTACATACTTTCATTTGATTCTTTTCAATGTTAGCTTAACATTCATTATGTATCGCTAAACTTAAAAAGGAGGATCAACAATTTGCATCGATTAAACATGCTGTGTTGGTGGTATTAGCTGATGCGTGATGTATTTCAAGGGTAATGGTCACAGCTTGGTTGGGAACTACTGGTGTCAGATACAGTAATGGAGAGACAGACCCTCCACCGCTGAAGTAAGTCATGTTTTGCTGCCTGTATATCGGTCAACTGTATGAAAACAGTGGAGTAACACGGATCGACATAGAGATGTTACAAAAAGGTAGAAAGAAACCACCGTGTTTGGGCGTCTTCATGACCATACCGTTAATGACTATCCCCGATTTGTTGGTGTGTCAACGTTTGAATTTCCAGTGCTTTTATAAGGTATAGTGCATCACACGCAGCCATGTAACACTGGGGAAGTTTTTGGCTGTTTATACTTACAGCACTTGGGTCAAATCATTCAGGTTACCGTGAACATCAAGCTGGATGGCCGCCTCAACATTCCTGGTGAACAAGTGTCGGCCCTTTCTTCTATATCTTCATGATGAGTGCGCTGTGGACAACTCCGTCTTCCACGGTGTCAACAGCCGTGTTCACAGGACTGCAAGCATACGTTCCGAGTTTAACGAACACTAAGGCACCCTATCGCACCACGAGTGGCCCGCCAAATCAGCAGATCGCAGTCCAACAGAAAATGTCTAGGAATATTTGGAACAGCCGATGAAATTTGCCAGTTAACATCCCCGCTCCCGCAGTATGGCAGCTCCGTAGAATCTCACCATCAATGACTAACTTCACTAAATACGACATAACTGAAGAAACTTATGTATCGCTTTCCTAGACGTTTGCGGACATTATCAAGGATTTACACGGTATTAGCGGGATGTCACGTGGGGTGACTAATATTTTGTCCGGTGTTTTTACGTCGACTCATAGTTCACGTACACAAAAAAGAAGGAAAAAAACAAAGGCGTTTCACTTAACATAATACGTTGTACACACATATGACAGACGTCGTTGCATAACATTACGTAATTTTATCACTAGAAAACCAGCCTCTAAAACGCAAATGAAGAGTGGAAATGGAAATAGATCTAAGTACTAATTCTCAAATGTCTCAGGAGAATTAAAGGACAATATATGTCTTTCTGTGCAGAACTTCTTTGTACCCAGAAAATTCAGAAGGTATTCTGATACCACAGAATTAAACCTCTCGCTTCATCACCGCCGAAAGTGACATAAATGAGAAAATAAGTCATTTATTAAGAACGTTGTATGTACCAAAACAATTATTGTTCAAAATGGTTCAAATGGCTCTGAGCACTATGTGACTTAACTTCTGAGGTCATCAGTCGCCTAGAACTTAGAACTAATTAAACCTAATTAACCTAAGGACATCACACACATCCATGTCCGAGGCAGGATTCGAACCCGCAACTGTAGCGGTCGCCCGGTTCCAGACTGTAGCGCCTAGAACCGCAGGGCCGCTCCGGCCGGCCAACAATTCTGTGTCTTAAGCACCTTGTGATGATGCAAGCGCATTGTGATAACACAAGTAGAGAAATATAGCAGTAATATTTTAAGTAGTAAACTGTAGTCATCAAAAAACATTTCTCATTTCTTTTAAATTTCTCAAGAAACAATAACGAAATTAAATGCAAAAAAGAAAATTGACTTCAGTTTTTTACCCAACTCCATTGAGACGTTGCAGGGTTTACTGCAAACTCCCTGTGTTGTTGGGGGAGAAGTTGCCATATCGTCAACAGATCTCTCTGTTCTGCAACTGACAACCTGGCTGGTCTTGCATCGTCTGAATACATGGACATTTTCCATTGTTCTGTTTCAGAGTAAGAACTTTCATATACGTATTTGAGATGAGCGATTATGCGACACTTTGGGCATACAGCATTTGGAGGTCTTACACGCCAGCATTAGCAATAATATTTCAAGGCCACCTTTAAAATCTAAGAATACAGTTGTATGCATTGAATTTACAAGCAGTGAGTTCGTAACTCTGGCTAACTCAGCAGTCTTTCATAAATCTTGTGAAACAAAGGCTTTTGCTTACCTTGCTTGGTTCATCTATAATTGCAAAAACTCTGTCGCAGCTCATAAATTTGTGCTCAGTCACCAAAAATTTTTATGTCATTTCTACAAACAGTCCCAGGGTAAATGGATCAGTCCTTAACCTATGTCACTTGGAACTCCATTGGCAAGCACTGCTTGGCACAAAAACCGTGCACCTTCTAGTAATGAATGTTTGACACTTTTTCTCCATGCTTTCACACTGGGAACAAGTCTGCGGATATACAACAGAGTACCGCGAACACAACTGCATAGAAAACAAGTTTTGTGATTAGAAATCTTTCCATTTCCACTCTTCAGATCCCCTTTGAGAGGGGGCCCCTCCTGCTGAGCAGTAAGTAGTGTATGTGTAATGAGCTGCGGGTCGTGGTGCCAGGCGACGTGACGGGACGTGACGTGGTGTGGTGTGTTGTTGTTGCAGGTCGCTGCCGAAACTGAGCAGCCAGGACGAGGATGGGCCGACCCCTCACTCGCAGTTCACGGGCGTGGCGCACTTCGAGCCCATCCCACACGACCACGACTTCTGTGAGAGAGTCGTCATCAACGTGAGTGTCGCGTCGCGCCAGCTTCCCTCTCTCCGCTCATCCAGAGGCTGAGTGCCTCGCCCGGGCCTTCCGCTTCCTACCATCTGACAGAAATCGCCCCGCTGATTTTCAAATGTAAAGTGATAGAGCAGTTGCCATTGTTTGCTCCGTACAGGCGGTAGCTGAGATCATTTCCAGATTATCCACTCGTTATCCGTCACTACATTTGTCACCCTTTATTAAAGGCGATCACCTTACGAATATTAATGCTCAACCTTCTGGCTTTTCAGTGTGTTACGTGGGAAAGGATAGGTCCCTAGCCTGTAATTATTTGGACCGTAGCACATGGAGAGCACCATGGGACCGTACACCAGGCGTTCGGAATTGGTTTGGTAGACCATACGGTACCATGTGGCTTACACATGTTTTTTTGTTTTATGATGCTGATCTGAAGGCTGGTAACCCATCCTCTGCCGCGTGACTATAATTGTCCACGAAAAAAATTCCTGAAGATCACAATGTGGTAGAATTCTCTCTCTCTCTCTCTCTCTGTATCTCTACCTCTACCTCTGAACTCCCCTCTGTCAGTCTGTAGCTTAGCTCTCCCTAAACCCGTTCGTCTATTCTTTATGGTAAATGTTGCAATGAGCAAAAGTATCAGAAATACTACAGCCGTACAGATTCTTTGGTGTACGTAACATTTCACATGCAAATATCCACAATCAAATTTGGGCGTTTAAACTCCGGCGTCTGCAAAACACAGTGTACATTTGTTCTTAACCAGTTAACCAAATATATTTCGCATTTTTTTTTTTTTTTTTTTGCTCGAGCTATATCTGGAAAATGTTGAACGAACGTCAAGGTTTTTTTTCTATTTTAGGCCTCAAAACTATAAAATATTAAAATATGCATATCGTTTTGATAGCTCACGCGAAACTAAGTTTACTGCGAAAGTGGATTTGTACAGGTCTGCTTTCTTTCATGCACATGTTATAAACAATGCACGCAACAGCTTTTAGAGAAACAACTGTGAAGGTTGTATAACATTTTTACAAAAGAAATCGGGTCCCCCAGAAAATGACACACACGGGTCGAAACATGTTCAGGTAGACAGAGTAGTGAAAAACGTGGTGGTGTACACATAGCCTTGTTTAAAAACACTAATTTAAGTCTCAAAAAAGGGAGAAACGTCAGCAGTAACTTCCAACCCAAGTGAGATGACTGTCAACAGATAAACAAGAGCAACGTCATTTATTTAAAAAGGAGTGCACACTAGCAGAATTCGCTGTGAAAATCCCACTGGTAAAACAAGTGAAACCTTCAAAGTATTTAGCAGTTACACTATCTAATCAAAAGCATCCGGGCATCTGTTAGTCGACCTTAATGTGGGGTGTGTCCATCCTTCACCTTGTTGGAAGTTTCAGCTCTGCTGAGGACATTTTCAGTGAGACGTCTGAATGTCTGAGGCCTAAACCAGACGCTACAATTCATCTCAAAGATGTTCCAGTCAGTTCAGGTCGGGGTTCCGGACAAACCAGACAATTCCACGAATGTTATTGTCCACATACGTTTGCCTCATAGATGCTGCTTCATGACAGGGTTCATTCACTCCTGAACATGTATTAACACAATTAATATTGTCACTGCTCCATGTCCTAATAGTTTTAATGGAATCATGCACATTTTCTTGGTATGATGAAGAGCTGCAGATAGTCATGAGCTGCCACTAAAGAGTCGTCCATGTGCTATTTCACAGAATTCTCACACATAATAATGGACGAACATTGCTACAATAGCCATTCAACTCCCCTAACTAAAGTGCTTCCCCTCCCCTGGCTTTTTGATTTCACTAATTATTGTAGTATCTAATACCTGAACAGGGACCACTATTCATAACACACATTACTCATAAATAACTATCTTTATAAATACGATTTAAAGTGTTTATTGTAAACATAATTAGAAATAACAATTAATAACGTTAATTGCAACAGAATTAATATTTCACATTAAAAAACAAGGCAAAAAATCATACGTCTTGTAGGAATAGCATTGTATTGAGTGTCTTACATAGTGATTTACTTTTTCATTTGTTAGTACCTGAATACACTAACATTACGTTTAGAGTAAGTGGGATGTAGGCCTGCTAACATAGTCAGAGAGGGTACCTCCTATTCTATCAGCACTGTGTTGCAAAGGTATATCTGTTTATAGTTTGTGTTAACTGTCATGAGTGTCTCTGAACTTTTTTTCTCGTCGCGCCTTCTCTTGTCTCAAACGAGGTCTTTCTGTATAGAATTAGTGTTCGTAGGTGCCATTCAGAAGAAAAATTTGATATATATGAGGCATAATCAACAATCTGAATGAAGCGAAAATCCAAGGGACTTCATCATTTCTTCATTAACAGACTACTAGGTTCTTTGAGATGTAGTGCGTCGATGCAGCTATATGAGAGTTCTTTTTTCTGTAGCATACGAGTGTCGCTGCTTCTTATTTATGAAGCACATTCAGTGGCTTGTGTTACATGTTTGTTTGTAACAACTGCGTTATGTAATTATTCTAGATACGTTACTATATTAAAGTTTTCTATTATTGTCTTTTTGTTATCTAAAAAACAACTTTTTAGGCTCAAGTTTCATACCGTCAAATTACTATTTGATTCTGTTTAGGATTTTGTGAGGTTATCAATCCGTATGTGTCGTCCAGGGGTTGTAGTTAGTTGGCCTGCTTACACCAGTATGTCCGATTTTCGGCTCTTTCGAACATATTTCAAATGAACACCTCACTTTCACTGTGTGTTTCTCGCGTGTGTTTCCTATGTATTGCCTTTCCATCTGTCGTAGTGTGTTTTTAGTTCATCTTTTGGTTGTGTTTTGGTGTCTGTATGTACTTCGATGTTCGTTTGTTTGTTGTGTGAGTTCATGTGGTGATGGGACCTCCTCTGGAAAAAAGCGGCGGGGGAGGGGGGCAGTTGAATGGAGGGTATAGCAAATTATAGTACTTTTTCATATTTGAGTGTCGGTGTTGGGAAGATTAAGCTATTATTTAGTCTGGTTGCGTTCTACAGTGAGTTATTGTTTTAGTGCCTGACAAAATCAGTAAGTTCTTACTTACATTGACTTGGTCATTTATTACTTTCTTGTTCACTGCAAGAGCTCTTTGTATGTGAAAGTTTTCTTGTAATGTTAATTTTCTGTTCTGACTGTTCCTTCAAATTATTTTCATATCCTGTTCCATATTAGATATTTATGCCCATGCTTAGTTAGGTGTTCAACAAAGATAGAATCGCTATTTGCATACATCCAGCTCCTTATGGTCCTTCTTCGTATCGAGTTTTGAAACTTCTACCTGTCATCCTCATATTCAATGAATTGCAATTTTGACATTCTAACAGGTGAATACCAGGTCCTTGGCATCTGATTGATTTGTCTATTGGTATTTGTAAATCAGACTGGAATATGTGTCTTGTTGTATATGCTATGCATATTCCTTTTTTCTAAAGTACTTTTTGTGTGTTGATTTCTTTTTGTTAGCCATGTCATGAAAGTGTGTGCAGTTGTGTTCCTGTTGATTTTGTAGTCTTATGGTGCTGGTGTCCTCTGCTTATTATTTAGTTGTGTTTTGGTTTTGTGGTTAGTCTTTTATTGTATGGGTATTATATCACTTGTTTTTGCCTATGACCTGTATTATTTCTAATTCTTTTTCATTGTTTTATCTGCCGAGTGGGATTTTATTAAGTCTGTATTTCATATGTTGGAGAGCTGCTAATTCGTGATTTTGTATGTGGTTTCATATAATCGTTTGCGTTGTTGTTGGTTTTCTGTAAATATCAAATTAGTGACTATTGCAACCTCTTTTTAGTACTATATCCAGTCTTAATATTTGTTTTTTGTGTTTCTTTTTCTATGGAGAATTAGATATGTTATGAATACTATTTATGTCTGCGTGAATTTTATTTTATCTGTTTGTTCGTCTACCATATATATTATATAATCCACAAATCTGTAGCAGTAAACAATTTTGCATCATTTATTTGCATTTCGTATCCGTTATTCGTGATATTTGGTCCAATAATCACAACTGAAGGATAAAAAATTGTTTACTGTTTACAAAAATGTTAAGTAACCTAGAACCAAATAGCAATTCAACCTTACGACACTTTTACTCTAAAAAGTTGTTTCTTACCAAACTATGAGATAATAACAGCAACAAACAGCAATATAGTAACTTACCTCGAATCTTTAGATAACTCAATTTTTACGTACACAAAACAAACATGTAATATAGGCCAATAATAATACTTCGTAAAAAAAAAAAAGATTTGAGACGCCTATAGCAGGAAACAGATAGCCTTTCATTTAGTTGTATAAATGGACCCTATCTTCAAGAGAGCAGAAGCTATTAAGGAGCAAAGAAAAACATAAAAAATGACAAAAACATTGGCTCTTGAATCTTAATCCAAAACATTGGCATTAAGCTGAACATAGCTGTAGAACTTTAAGAACAATCAGCGTGATCGTCATCATTAGAGTTCTGCTGAAAGGCAGATTTTCACATGGTAGCTGTCCATGGTCCCCTGTTTTCCGCCACTCTCTCTAGCTCCACGTAATTTCCGCTTCCCTCTATGTCTCGTATCATCTTCCGTCTGTTCCTTTCTCTCAATCTCCTCCCACAAACTAGTCGTTCCAAAGAGTCTGTTAGCAAGCGCTCCAGTCTCAACGTATGTCCCATCCATTTCTTCTTCCCTTCTCTTGTAATATCCAACAGTCTTCTTTCACCAACCCCTTCCGACGCTCTTTCGCTATTTACTCTTCCTATCAAGCGTATCCACCCCATTCTACTCCACATCCATATCTCAAATGCTTCTAGCCTTTTTTCATCATATTGCTCCGTTTCCATGTTTCTGCTCCATAGAGTGCCACACTCCAGACAAAACTCTCGCCAAGCCTTTTCCTTAGACCTTCATCCAGTTTGCCACATAATAATCAACTCTTTCTATCAAATGCCTTCTTCGCTAAAGTAATGCGGTTGTTCACCTCCTGGTAACATCACAACTCTTCAGTCATCGTACTTCCAAGGCATTTAATTATTCTTACTTCGCTAATAATAGCTTGTCATAACTCAATATTTGCAAGGCTCCTTCCTGTGCCGATCACCATTCACTTCTTTCTCTATTTATTCTGCCTCATATTCCATTCCAGCTTCATTCAAATCTTTTCACATTTCATTTACGGTTCGTTCACTTTCTGCCACTAATACAACGTTCCAGCAAAATCTTATACATTGTATTCTAATCCCCGTCACATATACTCCTTTTCTCTCCACTAAGAGTTTCTCAATAATCTCTTTCATGTGTAAGTTGCATACCATAGGGGAGAGACAACCACCTTGTCAAACGCCCCTTACTATGCTGCTTCCTTCAAACATTTCACTTCAAATCCTTGTTCGTACTTCCTGTGGTAAGTATGGAGTCTGTACTAGCCGTCTCTCCTTCCGGTCTACTACTTTCCCCTTCAAAATACCCACCAGTTTGTCGAAAGCTTTTTCCAAATCAATAAAAACAACATAAATTTCTCTACCTTTCTCGCCTCCCCCCCAGCCACAACTTACCAGATATCCTTTTTTCAACAGTCTCATCAGTACTTAAGCTGCTAGAAAAATTATACTGGTAGTCTTATGTTCTTCACATTTTCAGATATTTTTCGCTTTCTCAGTTGGCATCATCAGCATTGCAAGAAAATGCTCAGGCCATTCCCGTTTCTAATTACAGAGGTAGACTATTTCCTTTCTTTCTCTGTTTTACAACCTCTCCAACACTTCTGCTGGAAAGTTATCGACTCCACAAGTCTCCCGATTCTTCATTTTCTTCAGCACCTTATGTTGCTGTTTGTTCTCATTGACAAGCAAACAAATGAGTCACACTTTGCTACGCAATTCTACGTCACAGAAGTCAGCTAACGTAGAAAACGTCCACGTTTATTAAATAATAACTGATCTTCGCATAATATTTTTTATAAATAAAATTTTAAAGTAACCAATTACCTGGCAGTTATCCCAGCCTTCTATTCTCAAAACTAATCAAGTCTGTCTGTCATAAAATTCATGTAATTCTGTTTGCACATTTTTTCAATGTCAGTATGTTAAAAAATTCATTAATTAAATATTTTAGATTTATTATGATGCTAAAGTAGCAGAAAAATTACTCATCAGCATTTCTAGTTTCCCCTACGGCAGAAAAATATAAATGAACTATCGGGAGAACCGACTCTTTACCAAGCAGTATAAAACAGTCAGTGGGTGAAGCAATGCTCTCTCAAAACCACCCTGCAGTACTCAGTACACCACCTCTGACAGTTCTTTATCATGACCAGCTACTCAAGTCTCCCAGGAAATCGAATTCCTTTACAGTTAATAGGCAGATTGGGCAGAGCCATCAAATGTTTTTCATTATTATTCTCTTCCCAGTCCCCACGTAGGGATGTTAGTGATGTCCTGTATCTATATTGTTTATTTGAATAATTATTAGCGTACCCGGAAATCCTTCTCATTTGCTACGGGAATCATATACATCCTTATCTTCTTCCCTCCCTCCCTCTCCTTTCTCTGTCCATTTCCTCCCCCATCCCTGTAGATCTCCTCTCTCCTGTCCGTCACCTCTCTCACCGTCTCTGACCATTGTCTCTTTCCATCTTGTTCTGAGCTTGAGTCTTGTATACTGTTATTGCAATCAAAACTTCGATTGGAATTTGATGTAGCTTAAAATGAGTGAGCTAATCGTTTGTACCCTGTCTGAGGACAGTAGCTTCAATGACAGTCTTTCTCAGTTTTACTCTGCGAAAGGGTTGCGGACGATTCAGATTCCGTAGTAGTATTCTAATCATAAGATGATAAGCCAAAAATATAGCTATCCCGTTTTCTGTTAAAACTGAGTGCGAAGAAGAAAACAAAACAGCACATAGTTGTGTATTCATTTTTTGTTTAAAATTACATATAAGAGGAAAAAATAAATATGAGAGAAACAATTTTTCTATTGGTTTAAAGGCCTGCTGACATAGATTGTTAAAGCTATGAGAAAGAGGATGAAATCGAACATTTTCACAGTACAGCACTGTATTTTCTTTCTCGCAGTTGGTTTTCACAGAAACGTGTTCATTTTTGTTTGATATAGATGGAAATAAACCATCTAATGAACAGAATGAGTACCTGGCAAAAAAATTATCGTTAGTCATACATGATAAGCCTTATCACATTTTGGTCACATTGTTGGCTATCCAGGATGTATATCGACTACGAAATATGAACAGCAAAGAGACGATCTGTGCAATCCAACGCGTGCACATTCGGTCGAACACAGTTCGTCGGATTTTTCTCGCAATGTAACCATGAAGTATTAGTTTATTTAACGAGAACTGCAAATTTGGTTTTCGTAGACAGAATGTCATATGGCTTACATTAACGCGTCAGTTGGATTATACAGGGGATGTTGTGAGCACCCACTGCGAGATGATGACGAAAAAATATTTTCTCGAAGTTAGTTACCTATCTTCGGTAGATTCTTGAAATCGGCAAGTGTATGGATGACGTGCCGTCACTCGAGGACGATTGGGGGCGTACACTAAACGTCCCACATAATTTACGGACGCGTGACTGATGTTTCTCGTTAAAACTCTAGCGAAGTTACATAACGCAATAGGTTTTCTCGCAATCGGATGAAGGACACACGCTTTAGATTACTTTGATTTCCCTCCCCGCTAGAGGTAAAAGTCTTTTTACCTGTGGCAATAGAGACAGTAGTTGAAGAATCTCATCTTCGTGATACATAGTGAATCCAATACCACCACGAAGTCCTTTGCTCTTCAGTTATTCTCTCCGTTCATCGTATAACAGTATGTAGATGTATCTCATCATTTCCAGATATAAACAACTTTCTAGACAGCAGCCGGGTGACGTCTTTGACAACCGCTATATTTCAACAGGTAATTTTAACTCAGCGGACGAAGAGCCATAATGCGGCATATGCATAAAGACCTCTCACGAGCGCCGCCCCCCCTCCCCCCCCCCCCCACACACACACACGCAATAAACAACTAACGCCACCACAGGATCAAAGATGACGAACGTCAGAAGTTACCGATATCAAATATTAATCACCAATGGGTGAGCAAGTGGAATTAACTCTGTCTATTTGTGTTTGACCAGGAGAGCAGAACTTAAACACCTCCATCACTTTTTATAAGTTAATACACTAATTTCATCTTCTTTGATAACACTATTCCAGTAATTTGAAGCGTACATCAGGATCTTAGTGTGCTTACCTTCCACAGCAGCTGAGCAAACCTGCAATTACAGAACATTGCGTTGGTGCCATTCATCCTACGGAATATTGCAAAACACAGGAATTAAGTTGTGCACTGCCTGCTATTGGGACACAGTCATCAAGCAAGTAGTTCTGATGTTGTGTGTGTGTGTGTGTGTGTGTGTGTGTGTGTGTGTGTGTGTTTCCGAATTTTCCGTATTATTATGATTCTTGGTCGCAGTAGCCCCACCTACCGAGGATTAAATTTGCCTGCACGGCGCTCTGTCGTTGTGTTTATGCCTTTAAAATAAACTGTTGACAAATCGGCGGTTTAATAAAATTTTCTCTGGCTTCCAGCCGCGTCAGGTGTTTATATCCCACGAGCTTTCGAACGAGCTGTCCTCAGCCATTGTCAAGTGGTAAGAATGACTGCAGTGTCGTCTTGGCCGCATCGTTATATAGCCGCACTGCTGGCTGTGGCGTCACTGGTTCTCTCTTCCTCGCCATATATGGTAATGTTTTCACCCCGCGTCCGTCACGCCCGTTTTAACCGCGCCATGACCGGGTCCCAGGCTGTGCTGAGCTGCAAACCGCCGTCCATGTTGATGGTGTTTTCAGACGTTTTTATTTTCTTTTAAGACGCTGTCCCCAAATCCCTTCGTCCTCATGACAGATGTTTCATCGAACAGAATTTTCTACGGCGCGTTCTGCCACAGCAGATTTTTCTGGGTAGCATAGGCATAAGCACCTCACGTGTTCCGTCCGACGTTGCTCCACAGCGCGTACTGTTTTGGCCGACGCAGTAACAGCCACACTGATGAGGCGAGGAAGGGAGCACTAGTGACGTCATATCCAGAAGTGCGGCTATATAACGACGCGGCCACGGTGACACGCCAGTCATTCTTACCACTTGACAATGACTGAGGACAGCTCGGTCGAAAGGTCGAGTGATTTTAACCACCTGACGCGGCTGGAAGCCCGATAAAATTTTATTAATTCATATCGCCACGAAACCATGCCGATTCACAGAAAATCGGCGGTTCTCGATCGATTGCATTACCTTAAGTTGTCTGAACATTGTATACACAAGAAGAAAGTCAAATTTCATATTTTGAGGTAATGTTCACACATCGAATATTATATGAAAAGAAATGTATCAGTCGTAAATATAGGGTATTTCACATACGGTGCAAGCGATGTCTCTGACGTCGCACAGAAACCAGTGGACCCAAAGCAACCCCGATCAACGCATGATGCCATAGATGCATTGATGACGTCTGATCTTGCATTGTTCTGTATGAAATACGCATAGGTTGTTGTGTATTGTTCACATACCTATTAGTAGTTACGGTTCCGTAAAAAAAGGTCGTTCGAATAGTACGTGTTGCACTAATTACACATTACACTCTTATTTCCAAGTCGTACAGAGGCTTTCGATGTAATTAACTACGATTTTCAAAGGTCCGGCGTCAATTGTTCTACAATTACATTTACCTGAAAACTGCAGCCTTGTTTCATCAGAAAGTGGAGCGTTTCAACTGCCTCTCCGTGACGCACATATTGCAACTACTATCTGCAGTTTTGACGACGAGTAATAGTATCTGAATCGCACAATCGATGAACTACCGTCACTTCGTAAAGTTTCCGTTTGAGTCCGTGCACAGTTCTCTCAGGAAACTTTACTGAAACACTAGTCTGAAGTACTAAACGACACAACGATCTCACCAAAGAGCTTTCCAAGGCCACTTTTTGTGTATCTTATTCTGAGCTAACGTGCCACCTTGTAACGTAAGACATTTAGGCGAGATAAATTTCTTTTGGGCATCTGATCGCTAACTGAGGAGCCGGAGGTGCGATGCCCGCACTCCAGGCGAGCCCAGGTGCGGAAACATTAGCTAAGGGCCATATGTGGGTAAATTAGGACTGGTCACTCACTCTATGCACCAGTAAATGCAGTGACTCAGACGAGCTGGAAGATGGCTCCTTACAGCTCTTTGTAATACGACAATAAATCACAGTTACATAACAAAGCAAATCTGAATAAATCTGCACTATCAGATAAAAGAGGAGCATCCAATGAAACAGTAACATTTTCAGTACCTTTAAAACTACAGAAGTTAATATTCACAGTGACTAAACACTTTCACATGAACCATTACATTAACAGTTCATGCAATTTCAACAAAAACATAGCTATCACCCTGAAAGCTACGTATCTGTACATATTCTATTTATTGACTTAATGACGTCTTTTATAGCTTTTTATTCAGCAAATATCTGTCAGAAGACCATATTTCCACAATAGTTCAGCAAATGAATGCAACATGAATGCCTCAGCCTTGTCATAGTGCGTAGTTATTTAATGGACAGTTTGTTATTTTGTCAGTAACATTACTAAAATGTTCATTACTAGTGTTATTAAAAACCATGGAAATTTAAGAAGTGGTCAATCGCATGTGCTAGCTGGCAGCATTATTAAAAACAGAACCAAAGACACTTCTATCAAGCATATATAACTAATTATTTAAGCACTATTTAACTACAATTTGTTGTCATTTAATGTGTTTCCATTGGCGCAAGAATAATGCCTTATTTATTTATCAACAGACTTTAATGTTTTATAAATAGTCTGAATGTGTCCAAATGTTTAAAACATTCTTTTATGCAAATATTGTCGTAATATACATTGACAGAAAAAAATATCGAAACACCAAGAAGGAGCTATGCGATATAAACGAAGAATGGTTGGCGCATTTCTACATCTGAAAGATTATATCTGCTAAGATTTCGTGCCAGTCGCCATAGAGTGATGCTAGTCGCGCCATTATGAGGATGCAAATTAGGTTTGCTTTAAATACACGTAAAAGTCGTTTGAGCGTTAGTTGCCTCTGAGATTGGCCATGGCGACTTGATGTCAGTCAAGAATGCCTGAAAGACGACGAAGATGCCATTATCAACAACTCACTGAGTCGTGTAATAGGGCTATGAAAAGTTAGATGTACCTTCTGTGACGGACTAGGCAGGAATCTAGTTACTGTACTTGATTGCTGGCAGAGGCTGTCACGAGAATGTACAGTCGTAAGGAGACCGGGCTGTGGATGGTCACGTGACACTACCGAGAGGAGTGACAATCGTGTTGAGCGTAAGGCTCCGGCGCATCATGCTGCAACTGCAGCAGCAATATGAGCAGCAATTGGCACCGCAGTGACACAAGGAACTGTTACAATTCGATTACTCCAAGAAGAGCTCCAAGCCATACAACCTGTAGCTCGCATTCCACTCATCGTAGACCACCGCCATTTCTGTCTTCAGTGGTGTCAAGAAAGAGCCCATTGGAGGGCAGGGTGGAGCTCTGTAGTGTCTTCTGATGAAATCTGTTCCCGCCTCATTGGGGATGATGGCTACGAGCAGGACAGGAGCCCAGTTTAGGGTCTGCAAGCAACCTGTCTACGTTCTAGATACACTTGACCTACAAATGGCGTTATGGTCTGGAATGCAATTTCGTATGACAGCAGGAGCACTCTAGTGGTTATCCCATGCACTCTGACTGCAAATCTGCACGTAAATCTAGCGACTCGACCTGTTTGGTTGCCACTCATGAATAGTATTCCAGTGGGTGTTTTCCAAAAGGATAACTTTCTCCCACATACCATTCTTGGAACCAAAAATGCTCTACGGAGTGTCGATACGTTGCCTTAGCTTGCTCGATCACCAGATCCGTCTCCAATAGAACACATATTAGAGACATCATCGGACAACAACTCGAGCGTGTTCACAAACGGCATAACTATCCTTGTACTGAGCGACCAAGTGCAACGGGAATGGAACACCATCCCACAGACTTGACATCTGGCCCGTGTACAACACAGTGGATGCATATTTGCATACAACATTCTGGCAGTTACATCAGTTATAATGTACCAGCGTTTCAAATTTGCTATGGTTTATCTTGCACTTGCATTAACCTGTGGTCTTGCAGTGTTAATCTCTTCCATACACTACACAGACAAATGTATTCCCGAAATTTCATTACTGTGCATATTTTTTTTGTATTGTGATTCTTTTCTGTCAGTGTATTAGTTTAGTGTGGGAGGTGGTCAGATTGAGTCCAATCATGTTTGTAAAACTTAAGGACTACATGTTTTTCGTGGAGACGGCGTTCAGCCAATAGAGAAACAGGCAGTGGCGGAACCCTGCAGAAGTCAACTGGAGACGGCCGCTTTTCGAGTGGTGCTATCAAGGGCGCGATTGTATACACTTTTTACGCAAGTTCTCGAAGGAGGAGGGCAGTTTTATGTTCGTTTCGCAAGAAGACAGACCTGCCTGTGGTAAGGTACGTGATTTGGTCGAACAGGTGATTGGCTGTGGGCGGTGAAAGGCTGCTACGATACTTTTACTTTTGAGGCCGCTTTTACGTTAGGTCTTAAAAGAAGGAGAACACTTTTACGTTTGTGCTGGAAGAAGGAAGGCCTGCAGGAGATAAAGTGAGTTATTCAGTCACGTAGTTGATTGATACTTGGTAGTGAAAGGCCGCTACAATACTCTTCTTTCCGATTGCATTGTGGAATTGAGAACAGACAGAATGTGAGTTAGTACTGTTTGTATTTAGCATGTATTGTAAATATTAATACTGAACTCTGAATTAAATGAGTTGGTGACTATTTCGTGCATCGTGATCACGAAATGAAAATAGTTTTTAGGCGTCTTGGATGACTAACATGGGGATTCTGCTACCACTCTCGTAACGGTCTTAACACAACTTTACTGCACTTGATAAGGTTTTTCCTGTTTTTATTATATTTGATTGCCATAGGACCAATTCCGGATTGTTTGAGATATACTTTCATGAATAACCATTATTCAACATAATTTACTTAAGTGGTCTACGTTAATTACTGACGTTATAGTGGAACCCTTTTTATTAATTTTTCTATTATTTTTATTTAATATGCCTGTCTACTTCATTAATTCGCAATTCTATCCATTGAATAAACTGTTTGACTACATGATCATAGCTACAGATTATTATCTGCACCGAGTTAGCTACTGGGCATGAAAGCAGCCGTGTGCGGCTGGACCTTATGAAAACGTTTCCGGAACTGGTCTTCCGCCATGATGTGGTAGATTCTGTAGACTGTCCAAACTAAGTTTTACATTTATAAATACGAAGTTCTTCTTCCAACCGATGATACAAGAATCAGTTATTAATTATCGGTCTTTTACAGTACATTACTGAACCACGAAGCAAAGTATACACAAAATTATTGATGCAACAAACTGCGTTTACAATAAAATCTTATCCCATATTATCAAATATTACATTTGCTGTGTTTCGCCTCATATTAAGTATGTGGAATTTTTCTTTTCACCAGTATTGTTTCCTCTTTAATGACGGTAGTCAGTTATTGTCTGAATAAATCTCTGTAAGCCGAAAAACGGATCACTATATATACTAATAATGTGGAAAATCCACAACTGGTGTTTCTCATTTATTGAATTTTATGAATTGAAGCACCCAAAAGAGATGGTGTCAGTGTAACTTTGTACCTTTACGCACTACTGCTGGGTATGCAGGCTATTAGAGTCTGCGACAGGTACATCAGCCACCTGAGTGCATTAGTGTTGCATGTGTTCAGTGTTGTTGTCAGGACTGTTACGGTATACAACGGGCCTGAACGGCGTCAGACGACGAGTAGTCACTGTTAAGGACACAGAGATGCTACATACTCATGTGGGGGAGCATTATCAGAACCTTACGGTTTGAAAGGGGCTTACTGTGGGTCTCCGTATGGTCAGCTGGTCGAATTGCGCTTTACCCAGAGGTGTCAGCATGATGACGTGACTCTGACCTAATGTTGGACAGCATGCTAACTTCAAGCCAGGTATTCTTGCTTCCAGGGTTCTGGCTGACCGGAAGGCAGGATCGCCATGTTGTACGCCATGCACGTGGCAACCCCTTTCACGAATACATCTGTCAAGTGATAGCCTTCCTGCTACTGAGAGTGTTGTTTCGCAGTATTGGTTAGTTGCCAGCGGCAGCCAGACTATGGAATTATCATTCCATGGGTAGGTTCCTTAAACACCACAACACAAACGGCTGCGTTTGGAGTGGCCATGTGACAGGGCAGCATGATGTACCGAGCGAGGTGGTGCAGTGGTTAGCACACTGTACTCGCATTCGGGAGGATGACTGTTCAATCCCGCGTCCGCCCATCCTTATTTAGGTTTTCAGTGATTTCCCTACATCGCTCCAGGCAAATGACAGGATGGTTCCTTTGAAAGGGCACAGCCGACTTCCTTCCCCGTCCTGCCCTAATCCGATGAGACTGATGACCTCGTTGTTTGATCTCTTCCCCCAAACAATCCAACCCAACCAACAGGGCAGCATGCATTGTGGATGAATGGCGTCTAACTTTGTTCAGCAATGAATCCCAGTTTTACACTATCCAGGATGACCGTTGGCGGCTAAACTGGCGGCGACCTAGGAAAGAAGACCCATGCTTTCTATGTTTTGGAGAGGCGCAGTGGTGTCACTCTTGATGTCATAGTGTGGAAGTCCGCCCCCGGTAGCTGAGTGGTCAGCGCGACAGACTGTCAATTCTAAGGGCCCGGGTTCGATTCCCGGCTGGCTCGGAGATTTTCTCCGCTCAGGGACGGGGTGTTGTGTTGTCCTAATCATCATCATTTCATCCCCATCGACGCGCAAGTCGCCGAAATGGCGTCAAATCGAAAGACTTGCACCAGGCGAACGGTCTACCGGACAGGAGGCCCTCGTCACACGCCATTTCATTCATTATATAGTGTGGAAAACCATCGGGTAAGACATCAGGTCACAGCTTGCGGGGCTGAGGCCACTCAGGCAGCACAATGGTACCTGGTGGACATAGGGCATCCTCTTACGGGCAGTATCGTGACGCCATTAATCAACAGGACAATACTTACCCACACATGGCACATGTTTCTGATAACTGTCAAAGTGCTATTCAGGTAGACCCGAGACCAGCACAATGCCAAGATCTGTCCCATATAGAAAATGTGTTAGACCATTAACTCTGTCCCTGCGCCAATATCTAGGACATCCAGAACCAGTTCAAACAGTTTTTGTGTGAACATCCTTCTAAATGGAGGTTTGAGGAATCAGTGCTCTTCACTTCTGTAATAAGATGGAACACTTACAGCCAACCTTACGATGTTATTTATTATATAGCTACCAGTTTCGGTGGTTCAGTAGAACATCTTCAGGCCTTCAGTGACTCTGATGGGGTCAACACCAATAGTATACACGATTCTATCAGTGGCCAACATCTGTGAACTGTTTTTCGCAGACTACCTGTAACAATGATGTGTTGTTGATGGAGACAAAACATCGTTGGTACAGTTAGTATGCGAAAACCGGCTCACGGAAGTTGGCCACTGATAGGATCATGTATACGATTTGAGTTAACCCCCTCAGCGTCAGGTAAAGCCTGAAAACGGTGTAGGCCTACTGAAACAACGAAACTGGTAGTCAAATAGTAAACAACATCATAGGGACGACTGTAGGTGTTCCATTTTACGACATAAGTTACAATAGTTCTGGGGCCTCAGGAGCGAATGTAACAGCTTTATGACACACTCCCCAGTCGAATCAATGCATAGAATGAAGTCAGTCATTCATACTGTTCCACTTCGTCCTCCCTTCCTGATTGATTCCCATCTTTGGTTAGCAGTGTAGAATGGACACTTGGCATTAACCAAGCAGAATCCTCACAATTACTCAGCGAAGATTACGAGTCTGCTAGTCCTGGAGTCAGAGGTCGCGTATACATTCTGAAAACAAGAACAGTTTCATCAGTCTGGAGTCACCCCATTGTCAGATTTATAGCTGATGAATTCTCGGCGTCATCCGTAACAAACGCGTCTGCGACTATGTACTTGCAAAACAGCGTTGTCCGTCTCTCCTAAATTTGGAGGAGAAGCATCTTGAAGAAGTGAAAATCGTTTCACTAATATGTTCTGCTGGACTTATATCAGGCGATCTTAGTGAGTGAACCATTGATGAAATTCCCTGCAATCTTTACGAGAGAAAAGATAAAACACTTTTAGCCCTGCGAGCATGTGCATTATTAAGTTGGTGCCTATATTGTTTTAAAGGAACATGAATGGCGCGACAACAGGGGACATGTACGTAGTAGTTCATAGTTTGAAAATAAGTAAGAGTATACTTTGATTCTAACGTATATCAATGTGGCTGGTTGAATGGAGGTTTCAAACACACCTCAGCAAAATGCGAGGCCAGCGTCTGATCACTGAGCCACCGCGCTCGGTCTTTTCAGAGTAGCTGCGAATAACTGAAATATGCTGAAAGACTGGTGGACGCAAGGAGCATCAGGACTAACATCACACCGTCTTGTATATCATCGCGATGAAGCTTCACAATTAGTTTATCCCACATTACCTTTATGTGATCTCAAGAAATCGATATTACCCATACCAGAAAGCAAATGAAGGAACCATTAGTTTCTTACTTTTTTAGCTCTAACAAGCATATCAGTAAGCCCAGGTGTTTTAACGAATACATTGTAGTACACATCTAACTTACATGATCTCCGCATTTAATCCACATCAGTTCCACAAACAAAATAAGAACTACCCCATTAACTACCCCCGTTCCAAAAACCAACTGTTCGCCTTGGAGCGATGCAGATGGTTTAGACGAATGCGGGGTGGTCATGTGACTCTCCGCCATTGATATATGTGAGGGCAGTGAAGTGACTGTGTGGAAACAGCGCAGTTAGGTGGTTCGACGTATAGACGGCACAAAATGGCAGAAAAGAGTAGTTATGTTTGCACATATCCTTGATTACATCATGAACGAATGCAGCCCGATTTGTTGGTGTATTGACACGATCGGTCCAATGTGTCTACAAGAAATTGTGTACCACCCTCGGCCACGTAACACGGTGTTAGGACAGTGGTCGTAACAAAACCTAACATTGTTATGCCCTGTCAATGAATATCGGTTCCAAGCCCGACATGAATTCATGCTGTCATTCAAAGCAGGTATTTGTCAACCAGTTTCCAAGAGAACTTGCTGACACTGCATACTATGGACACGTGATGTCTTTTACGACACCAAAGGTCATTGCTCATAGCGGCATTTAAAGCTACAAATCCTCATTGTACCAGTCCACTTAGAAACTATACAAAAGCCTGCTGAAGGCTCGTAATGTGGTCCGACGAGTCACGATTTTGCCTCGTTTCAAATGTTGCAGGCCACTGCACTGATGGCCCAATGAGGTGTTCAACCCTTAACATGTGGAGGGTATAGCGTAGGCAGGAGGTATTTCTTTGACGTTTTGGGTGTGTTATTGTACCATAACTTGGATCCACTTTCTGGGTTACCCTGAACATGTACGAGTAAGTTTATTTCAACATGCTAAGTAACCAAAAGTCGTCCTTCGCAGCTGAGTGGTCAGCGCAGCTGATTACCATGCAGAGGACCTGGGTTCGATACCCCAACGCTACCTTGGCAGAAGGACTGGAGTGCTGTGCAATCAGTCTAGTGATGTCACTTGAGGAGCTACTTGTCCGAGTAGTGACGGCTCCTGGTCGCAAAAACTGACGTCAGCTGGAAGAACCGTGTGCTGACACAACACCCCTCTACACCCTTCTCAGTGAGGATGTCACGGTGGTTGATCATTACAGATAGATCCGCCAGGGCCTGCGGACGGAGTTTACGTTTACGGTAGCCAGGCATTGCTAGTTATGACATTCCTGGATAAAATTGTGGAATCTCTTCCTCACCGAACTGAGGCCATTATCAAGGCTAGAGGCGGTGTATGACAGTATTAGCATAACGTCTCGTCGACGAAAGTTTTGCCATTCATTTTTCTTATTGAATAAGCCATTATGGTTTTGCTCTGGAATATTTCTCAGCGATAACTTCCATGACGTTATGGTAGCATTATACTGACCAATAAAATGAAACAGCCAATCACAGTGCAGTGCTTTATCGAACATTAAAATTAAACTGCCACTCACGGTATAGTACTTTACTCGACATTAAAATGAAATGGACCATCAGGATACAGATACCACTTTGGTTATGTTGAAAAAAAGCATCCTAAGGATCTAAATTTTGTGCCATGTTATTTATCAAAAATAATTAATGATATTGACAGTACTGTTGAAACATGGAACTAGAGATCTAACTTACAGGTTAAGAATTACTTGCAAATGAACTTAGTTCTAGCTGTGTTCTTCAATTGGTGTACGACACAATGAGGCGCCCAAATTACATTTTTCACGTGCAGTTGACTGTATTATTTATAAAAATAGGCACACACACACACACACACACACACACACACACAGTTTCATTTCTCACAGTCTTATTTTCACATTTAAAATGTCCATCATGTTTGATGCCTAAAACAGGACTGGAATCTTTAACCTAAACTGTTCTATAACACTATAAAATACGTGTGGCCAAAAACAACGTACTAACCACGAAGTCAACATTTCACTTTAGACTGAAATGCTGTTTGCAAAAACTGCCTTATCAAGCCTATAACTGTACTGAACACACTTTGCCCTAAGAACTGTACTAAGCAGGCAGGCACTATATCTGTCAGCTACTGGAAGACTGCAATTGATATCTAACTTACACTTGACATCTTTAACATATTTGTTACTCTCGGATTAAAAGTGAAAATGCTCCTTCCGTGTTTAAATTGGCTGCAGTATTTATTAAAATGTGCAAAGAAATCGTCATTTCGATCTTAGGCTTACTTGAGGCTATGTTACTGGTAGGAAACCCCACGATGCTTTAAGTTTTTCAATAACGCTTCACCTCACCGAGCACCATTTTAGGAGGTAAGAAAACACTGCATCATTTTCTCCAATTACGAAATGTAAAAACACACATGACAAAGGAGAATGAAGAACAAGGTTCCTATCAGAGAGAAAAGGTCATCATCTTTATAGTATGAACTTTGCACCAAAATAAAATTATTTGTCAAATATATAAAGATTTGGTCAAAAAACAATCACAGTTTAATTACCATAATATGCAAGTATAATTATAGATCTCTGATCATGAATCCAATTTCTTCCTTTTCATCAACATAAAACTCTGTGTGTTATTCATCAGAAGACTGCAAATATTTAGAGTAATGCACACACATCACACTATTTTCGCAATGTAATAGTTCGACAACACACAATAAAAAATTATGAGCTCACATAATACCACGTAACTAACTTTTCAGGGTAAGATGCATTCGATGATAGCTTAATTCAATCTTTGTAGCACACACTGAAGAAACTAAAAATTGTATTATTTATCGACATACATAAAACTTTGTTCTATTACATTACAAAACACACACTGCCTATAGCTGATCTAACTTACAGTTTAAAGTGCAGTGGTAAATGAGAATAGTTTGATTTCTGTGCCAAAGTATTCACACATTTAAACTGTACAGTAAACGTTATAGTGGCCCCCATATTAACTTATTAGGTTTTTTTTTAGCAAGAAAGTTTTGTTTTCTACTGCTCACAATGCTAACTTACGCTATCACACTGTGGGGACTACAGTTCTAGGAGGCAAAGCTGTGATAGTTGACACGATTGAATAGGTATTTAGGACTTTAATAGTGTTATAACACGGAAAGCTGACAGTGTATGTGACTTAACTTGACTCTGGGTGTCAAATAGTCGATTTTAAAGCTCTGCAGTTACACCAGAAGCAAACCGAGTGTGTGCTATAACGTTAGAGTGGATGTCAGGTACTGGATCGCAATTGGTATCATAAGCATCAAACCAAGTTGTAACAAATTGCCCCATACATAACCATTGTTACATAGAACTGTATCAAATTTCCCCAAACAAGTTTCGTTTTAATGGCAGGTAAAATACTGTGCCGACTACGACTTCATGTGGCCTGATCATGATACGTGATCAAAGTTAGTGACCTACACATGACATTACGACATAGTAAAGACAATGTTGCTTGGGATGTCATGGGTATTTCACTGACCTGTGCGTGTGATGTTATGAATCTGACGACCCTTTTGCTTTTTGGAACTAGGCTTGACGTGCCAGCATTTACAAGTGTTAGTTGCTGACTAAATGCTTTTGCTTGTTAGAACGAGTCACAACTAGTTGGGGCATTTAGTTACATTTTCATATAACAGTGGAGATATTTTGGGTAATTTGTAACAATTTTGGTGTAACACAGTTGTGCAGGGGCAGTTTGTTATAATTTTGATTTAATATGACAATGTACAGAGTAGTTCATTGCAACTTTGCTGTAAAATGGCAATATATCGAACATTTTGTTACCATTTCGCTATAACATGGTGATCTACGTGGGTGAAGTGTTGTGTGGTGTCCACTGTATGATAGCGTAAGACGGCAAACCTTTTGTACTGCAAGATAAATTTTATTTCCTTAAATTGGGGCCACTATAACATTTGGCTGACTTTGATATCCGTTTTAGCCGGTCTAAGAATAGTTCCTGGCAAATAATACAGACAGTTTAGATGTGGGAATAATATCACTTACTTTAGGTCTGAGTTCAAACCATTCTCGCGAACTACTGCATTTTAAGCTGTACGTCAGATCAGCAGTAGTGTCATGCGTGTTTTGTTATGTTACAAAAAATTTTTATGTATTTTGAAAAACGATGTAGATAATTTTTGGGTTCTTCAGTGTGTGGATCGAACTAAGCTTATCAATAAGTTCTGTTTAAACTGAAAAATAAGAAATGCTGTTATGTAAGCCATATGTGTTTTTAACTTTATGTTACATAACTGTAGTGTTATGACAGTTGTGCTGCATATGTCTTGTACTCTAAATCTTCATATATTTTGATAAATAATACAGACAGTTTCATTTTCGGATGAAGATCGAAATTTTGTTCACAATCACAGATCCGTGATTATACGTGAGTATTACGATAATTGTATCAGCATTTGTTTGTGCTCAAGATCTTTAGGTATTTTATAACAAATTTTGTTTTGGTGCAGAGATCGCATTCTCGAGATGCCGAACTTCTGTCTCTGTGTGGAATTTTTTCCATCGTTGTCTTCAGCCTTGTTTTATTTTTACATTTCATATTGATGCATTACGAATCTACCCTTGTGTATTACGAAAATACTCTTTAACACGTTATAACACGGGAAGTAATTACCTTACTACTACTAAACCTGGTAGCATTAATATCCAGAATATGGGATGCACAATGTCCACAGCGCCACAGTTCAATTGCAACTGTGCCCACCACGTGCTGTGACCAGCCATCGTGATTCATAGTGTCACACACCTGACCAGTCGCAGTGCACTTGTTGACGAGTCAACATCAGCCTGGACAAAAGGAGCAGGGCGTTATTGTTGAAGCTCCATTATAAAAACAACAGTAATGCTGAAGCTACACTTCGAGAATATCGTCAGCTTAAAGGTCTACCGAAGGGTTCTCTTTCTCCACCTGGTGTGCGGAACATGCCGAAGTAGTTCGTATCAACTGGAGAACTGGACGTCGCTCCGAGAAGAGGCTGACGACCATAGGAGGTTGATGAAATCGCTGTTGCTATGGCGAACAACGCTGCGCGCAATTCCTCATCGTCAGGCAGTGTGCGTGCTGTGTCACGACGGTTGAACATACCATGGTCCACTGTACGGAAGGTGCTTCGAGCCATTCTCAAATGTTATCCGTACAAGATCCATATCGTACAGTGGCTTGCAACACAGGACGCACAATAACGTTTTGGCTTCGCTCTCCGCTTCATCGCAAGGATTGAAGTTAACGAGGGCTGGCCCTGGACCATCCTATGAACAGACGAATCTCATTTTCCTCTGACGGGTGAGGAGAACTCACAGAACTGCCAAGAGAGGGGATCTTCACCTCCAGTCACTGTGCATGACGTTCCTCTGCATGGTGAACGTGTCACTGTATGGCGTGGGATCACGGTTACGTTCATCATTGGCCCATTCTTTTTTGAACATTTTGGCGTTCAAGAACCGAAGACGTGCAAAGTGACTGGCCAACGTTACTGCAATAAGCCTCGCCAGCATGTCATACCTGCTCTACGGGAGAGAGACGTATTGTACTCAACATTTGTCATGCAAGACGGGGCCACACCGCACATCGCTCGTGAAGCTCACCTGCTTCTCCGAAACATATTTGGGAACGATCGAATTATTAATCGATAGTTTCCAAATGCTTGGCCGGCACGATCACCTGATCTCATTCCCTCTGATTTCTGGTTGTGGTGCTACCTGAAGGACAGTGTTTACCAGAAGAACATTCACACATGTGCTGACATGAGGCGCAGCATACAAACAGAGGTAGCCAGCATATCTATCGGCATGCTTCATACATCTGTGCAGAATGGAATCCTGCGTCTTCAGACTCTTCTGGAAACTGATGGGCTCCATACTGAGGCCCTTTTTTAGCAGCAACGGTACCGGTATGTAATTGTATGATGTATCGTAGCAGCACATCAAAAGTGTTTCCATTGATTTGATTCTGCATTCTTTCTTTTCCCCATGTCCTTGACATTAATGCTACCAGGTTTGGTACGATTACGGTAATTAGTTCCCGTCTTATAACGTGTTAAATAGGGAAAGTTTAGTTATAACTACCTGGTATGTAGTTTAAGTGATACAATGCATTAAATATATCATAAAAAAGTATCACTTTTACTAACATTAATGGTAAACATGACACCACCAGTATATCAAAGACAATATCGATTATATTTTTCTAGGGGCCGGCTGAAGTGGCCGTGCGGTTCTAGGCGCTGCAGTCTAGAACCGCGAGACCGCTGCGGTCGCAGGTTCGAATCCTGCCTCGGGCATGGATGTGTGTGCTGTCCTTAGCTTAGTTTGGTTTAACTAGATCTACTTTCTAGGGGACTAATGACCTCAGAAGTTGAGACCCATAGTGCTCAGAGCCATTTGAACCATTTTTTTCCTAGGGCTGAACTTCATGCATTATTTTCTTCCCTCATAAAACGGCGCTTGGTATGGTCAAGCATTACTTAAAGACTTCTAAAGACGCAAGTTGGTGAAAGTTTGGTCTACCAATAACACAGCCTCAAGTAAGCTTAAGAACGAAATGTTAACACCTTTACGTATTTTACTAAATATCAGAGACAACTTAGACATAGAAATAGCATTGTCGTACTAATTTTAGAAGCTAAAGTCATTCTTTAGACATCAATGTTGACAGATTTAAGGTCGTGGAACTAAAATTGTGACACATAAAACAAGCATTGTAATGAATGGTAGACTCATGTACGCATTTGCACTTACGTATTTTTGATAATAACACATCATTTGGCTGTGGAAGTACTTAATTTTTGTTTTGAGTGAAAAGGGGGGGGGGGCTCAATGTCTTACAGCAAATGTGGTACAGAGATAGAACTAAGCTCAGTGACAAATGGTGCTTAAACTGTAAGTTTGATCACTAGTGCTACGTTACGCCAGAATTCGAATATCTTTAAGCATTTTGGATAAATAACTAAATACTTTTGAACATGGAACAAAATTCAGGTCATTCGTATACTTTTAAACATGGCAGGTACATACTTATAGGTCTGTTTCATTTTAATTCCGTTTAAATTCTGGGCTTTGTTTGGCTGTTTTGTTTTGATTGGCGGTAAACTACCACACTAAGATCGCCTATTTCAATTTAATGGCCAGTATAATTCCTCTGTGACGTCACAGAAAGAAGGGGTATGGCTTGTGGTATCATTATAATGTCATAGACAGGAACTGTAGCTTGTGATGCCATGGATAAGGTAATGACCTGTAGACATGTCATAAATGTAAACAAAGTGGGCCAAGTTCTTGTAGCCATACTACTCACGATCTGCTCCCACAGATTTTCTCTCTGATACTCATACAATCATGTTTCCCTGGAGTGCTAGTCCTGCCGAGTATTCCAGTGAATTTCTCTGACGTCTGAAAGACGGAAGAAGATGTACTAGAAGCGACTAAGCCGCTAGGAGAGGCCGTGAGTGGTGCTTGGGTAATTAAGTTGGTAGAACGTTTCCAAGTGGGAGAAAAAGTTGTGAGGGTGAGACTCAGTCTGGTATACCGTATTAATCTTTCCAGGATGTTTCATCGTTATATTTGTGACATCTTAGAAGGCGTTATAAGTCAATAAACACAACTAACCAACCATTCAGTTCTTTTTATTAATCAGTAAGCAATATGACTGTATGGGGTTGTTGGCTCGAATATCCCTCACTTGTTCACCCTCCAAAATCGGAAATATCGGACTGGTCATACCGACTCGATAACTTCACATTCATAAATGTGGATATTATGCCTCATGTAAACTGTTTCGTGAAGATGACTGTTACAGGTGTGGTTGTTGATGAGACAAAAAAGGAAGGCAGAGAGTGAAAAGTTTAACAGCCCGATACTAGCCATCAGGTCGTCGAGCTCACCGTCCTCGTACGACAGACCAATTACCATCAGTGGAGCAATATCCACTCTCCTCAAGGCAGTCGACGAATCTGAGTTTTATCTCTGAACACTCGCGCTTTTTTTTTTTTTCATCAGTCTACTGACTGGTATGATGCGGCCCGCCACGAATTTCTTTCCTGTGCTAACCTCTTCATCTCAGAGTAGCACTTGCAACCTACGTCCTCAACTATTTGCTTGACGTATTCCAATTTCTGTCTTCCTCTACAGTTTTTGCCCTCTACAGCTCCCTCTAGTACCATGGAAGTCATTCCCTCATGTCTTAGCAGATGTCCTATCATCCTGCCCCTTCTCCTTATCAGTGTTTTCCACATATTTCTTTCCTCTCCGATTCTGCGTAGAACCTCCTCATTCCTTACCTTATCAGTCCACCTAATTTTCAACATTCGTCTATAGCACCACATCTCAAATGCTTCGATTCTCTTCTGTTCCGGTTTTCCCACAGTCCATGTTTCACTACCATACAATGCTGTACTCCAGACGTACATCCTCAGAAATTTCTTCCTCAAATTAAGGCCGGTATTTGATATTAGTAGACTTCTCTTGGCCAGAAATGCTTTTTTTGCCATAGCAAGTCTGCTTTTGATGTCCTCCTTGCTCCGTCCGTCATTGGTTATTTTACTGCCTAGGTAGCAGAATTTCTTAACTTCATTGACTTCGTGACCATCAATCCTGATGTTAAGTTTCTCGCTGTTCTCATTTCTACTACTTCTCATTACCTTCGTCTTTCTCCGATTTACTCTCAAACCATACTGTGTACTCATTAGACTGTTCATTCCGTTCAGCAGATCATGTAATTCTTCTTCACTTTCACTCAGGATAGCAATGTCATCAGCGAATCGTATCATTGATATCCTATCACCTTGTATTTTAATTCCACTCCTGAACCTTTCTTTTATTTCTATCATTGCTTCCTCGATGTACAGATTGAAGAGTAGGGGCGAAAGGCTGCAGCCTTGTCTTACACCCTTCTTAATACGAGAACTTCGTTCTTGATCGTCCACTCTTATTATTCCCTCTTGGTTGTTGTACATATTGTATATGACCCGTCTCTCCCTATAGCTCACCCATACTTTTTTCAGAATCTTGAAGAGCTTGCACCATTTTATATTGTCGAACGCTTTTTCCAGGTCGACAAATCCTATGAACGTGTCTTGATTTTTCTTTATCCTTGCTTCCATTATTAGCCGTAACGTCAGAATTGCCTCTCTCGTGCCTTTACCTTTCCTAAAGCCAAACTGATCGTCACCTAGCTCATTCTCAATTTTCTTTTCCATTCTTCTGTATATTATTCTTATAAGCAGCTTCGATGCATGAGCTGTTAAGCTGAATGTGCGATAATTCTCGCACTTGTCAGCTCTTGCCGTCTTCGGAATTGTGTGGATGATGCTTTTCCGAAAGTCAGATGGTATGTCGACAGACTCATATATTCTACACACCAACGTGAATAGTCGTTTTGTTGCAACTTCCCCTAATGATTTTATAAATTCTGCTGGAATTTTATCTATCCCTTCTGCCTTATTTGACAGTAAGTCCTCCAAAGCTCTTTTACATTCCGATTCTAATACTGGATCCCCTATATCTTCTAAATCGACTCCTGTTTCTTCTTCTATCACATCAGACAAATCTTCACCCTCATTGAGGCTTTCAATGTATTCTTTCCACCTATCTGCTCTCTCCTCTGCATTTAACAGTGGAATTCCCGTTGCACTCTTAATGTCACCACCGTTGCTTTTAATGTCACCAAAGGTTGTTTTGACTTTCCTGTATGCTGAGTCTGTCCTTCCCACAATCATATCTTTTTCGATGTCTTCACGTTTTTCCTGCAGCCATTTCGTCTTAGCTTAGCTGCACTTCCTATTTACTTCATTCCTCAGCGACTTGTATTTCTGTATTCCTGATTTTCCCGGAACATGTTTGTACTTCCTCCTTTCATCAATCAACTGAAGTATTTCTTCTGTTACCCATGGTTTCTTCGCAGCTACCTTCTTTGTACCTATGTTTTCCTTACCAACTTATGTGATGGCCCTTTTTAGAGATGTGCATTCCTCTTCAACTGTACTGCCTACTGCGCTACTCCTTATTGTTGTATCTATAGCGTTAGAGAACTTCAAACGTATCTTGTCATTCCTTAAAACTTCCGTATCCCACTTCTTAGCGTATTGATTCTTCGTGACTAATGTCTTGAACTTCAGCCTACTCTTCATCACTACTATATTGTGATCTGAGTCTATATCTACTCCTGGGTACGCCTTACAATCCAATATCTGATTTCGGATTCTCTGTCTGACCATGATGTAATCTAATTGAAATCTTCCCGTATCTCCCGGCCTTTTTCAAGTATACCTCCTCCTCTTGTGATTCTTGAACAGGGTATTCGCTATTACTAGCTGAAACTTGTTACAGAACTCAATTAGTCTTTCTCCTCTTTCATTCCTTGTCCCAAGCCCATATTCTCCTGTAACCTTTTCTTTTACTCCTTCCCCTACAACTGCATTCCAGTCGCCCATGACTATTAGATTTTCGTCCCCCTTTGCATACTGCATTACCCTTACAATATCCTCATACACTTTCTCTATCCGTTCATCTTCAGCTTGCGACGTCGGCATGTATACCTGAACTATCGTTGTCGGTGTTGGTCTGCTGTCGATTCTGATTAGAACAACCCGGTCACTGAACTGTTCACAGTAACACACCCTCTGCCCCACCTTCCTATTCATAACGAATCCTACAACTGTTGTACCATTTTCTGCTGCTGTTGATATTACCCGATACTCATCTGACCAGAAATCCTTGTCTTCCTTCCACTTCACTTCACTTCACTGACCCCTACTATATCTAGATTGAGCCTTTGCATTTCCCTTTTCAGATTTTCTAGTTTCCCTACCACGTTCAAGCTTCTGACATTCCACGCCCCGACTCGTAGAACGTTATCCTTTCGTTGATTATTCAATCTTTTTCTCATGGTAACCTCCCCCTTGGCAGTCCCCTCCCGGAGACCTGAATGGGGGACTATTCGGGAATCTTTTGCCAATGGAGAGATCATCATGACACTTCTTCAATTACAGGCCACATGTCGTGTGGATACACGTTACGTGTCTTTACTGCAGTGGTTTCCATTGCCTTCTGCATCCTCATGTCGTTGATCATTGCTGATTCTTCCGCCTTTAGGGGCAATTTCCCACCCCTAGGACGAGTGTGCCCTGAACCTTTACCTGCTCCTCCGCCCTCTTTGACAAGGCCGTTGGCAGAATGAAGCTGACTTCTTATGCCGGAAGTCTTCAGGCAGTGGAGGGGATCGAACCCGGGACCGAAGACGTTTTGATTATGAATCAAAGACGCTACCCCTAGACCACGGGAGCAGTGTTTGGTTGTAAGAAAATTTACAAAGCTTTTCACAAATTTCTTTATTGCTGATAAGGCTGCCCACAGGACAATTAGAGCAGACCATGAGTATGTAAGTGTGGATGTAATAAACTTTCGTTACCTGAGAGGATCCCTCATGAAAAAAAATGCTTACGCACACCCACCCACACACACACACACACACACACACACACACACACACACACAAATGCGTGCACGCACGCGCCCGCTTCCACGATTTTTACATTTTTGGGCATATCAACAACTTAACTGCTGCACTCAATCCTCCTCCATAAATGGTATCCAAATAGTACGATCCTCAGTTCTGATACAGGGCGTCTGTTGAGCCATTTTCGTTTCACTGAAACAGATGGGTCATTATTCGAAAAAAAAAAACGTTTCTCCACTACATTCCACGCAACCATTTCTTATGTGCGTTATCGAACTACCATGGCTCAAAATACAGAGCACAAATTTTAATTCCGTCGTATGAATATTGCGTATACTTCTCCGTCAAAACATCGCTTCTCATACTAATAGAATGTTTCTAGCTTGCTTCTATGGAGTAAAAATGAAAGATTAATCCACGAAAAAATCACATTTCGCGTATATTGTGCACAAAATAACTTCATGCTGTCTACATATTAATAATAGTTCTAGTTTTATCCAAATTTTATAGCTGTTTACATCACTGTGGGTCCATCATCACATCCATATCGTCTAATACATGACTTACATTTGCTATTGAGTGAGGGGATGCATCTTCCTGTTATGAAAAAGTAATAGGTTTTATATTTCGCGGATCAAGTGCGGAAAGATTGTTAGGAACGGAAGAAGAAACAGTTAAAAACTCACCGGAGGAACAACGAAGAACTTTTTGATGCTCTTAAGGTCATCATAGGTTAGTTTATTCATTCTGTCATTGCATATCCTGTTTTATTCACTCTATCACCACACATGTTTGTTTACTCACTCTGTCATCGCACATCACGTCACTAAGAGCATACATTTGTGTACACATTTAAAAAAACCTCAGAGATTTAGTTTCGCATGATATGATCAAGAATGACATTTATCACGTAGTGTCAAATATCTGAGTATTAAGAAGGTGACATACGTAAGGAATAAATTCAAAATTTTCTTTAAGGGTACAAACAGTTCAAATGGCTTTGTGCACTATGGGACTTAACTTCTGAGGTCATCAGTCACCTAGAACTTAAAACTACTTTAATCTGACTAGCCTAAGGACATCACACATAGCCATACCCGAAGCAGGATTTGAACCTGCGATCCTAGCGGTCGCGGGGTTCCAGACTGTAGCGCCTAGACCCGCTCGGCCACTCCGGCTGGCTCTTTTAAAGGTACTACAATAACTGCGGCTGGTGAAATCTGTCTCTTCCATTTAACATAAATTCTGGCTTTTTGATTTTATGGAGGTATGTTTCCAGTTGTTCTAATAGATTTAGGATCTTACCCTTGGCTCCACTGTGTAGTACTACCTAACTGTTTTCTATCCTGTTGACAATGTGTCTGGATTCTAGCACATGGTGCTTTTTTTTAGTGGTTGAGTCTGAAAGGATTTTTGTGTTCTTAGAAACGGGTTTTGAAATTTCAGCCCGTTTTCTCTACACAGTAGACAAAACAACCTGGACATGGTACTTTATACACTCCACTGTTGAATTACTGGTTATCTGTCGTTATGCTGTGTCCCAGCTCTTTATTTGTGGAGAATACAATCATTACATTGTTGTGATAGGTTAGCAACTTTTTGTGATATGGGGCCAAGGTGCGGGATTCTGGCAAATATTTTCTCTTCTTTTTTAGTGTGGCAATTTTTGTGTATTTACGTGTCTAAATTATTTGCCGTCCGATGTGGCCGAGCAGTTCTAGGCGCTACAGTCTGGAACCGCACGACCGCTACGGTCGGAGGTTCGAATCCTGCCTTTGGCATGAATGTGTGTGATGTCCTTATGTCAGTTAGGTGTAAGTAGTTCTAAGTTCTACGGGACTGATGACCGCAGAAGTTAAGTCCCATAGAGCTCAGAGCCATTTGAACCATTTTTTTGTGTCTAAATTATCAGTTGTTTTGCCTGTGTAGCCATTGTTTATGGCAGTACTTTGTATAGTGTTTACTTCTGTCCTAAGGATGTTTTCTTCTAAGTCAAGTGAATGTGCTCTAAGTAGCCTGGGCCCAGTGGCAACATATTTGTATGCAGTGAGAGGGTATAATGAGTTGACAACTGTTACATCTGCTTAGGTGTATTTTCTGTTATGCTAATCATCTATTTTTGTTGGAGCTGGTGATTCTAAGGCAGAGGAAATTTATACTTTTGTTCTCCTTGTGTTCTATTTTGAATTTTATATTTTTGGGAAAGGACTCTTTTTTGCCACTATATTGGAGTAATGTATCGTCACTGTATCTTCAGTAATAAAATATTTTATTTTTACACCTACTCTTTTCTTTAAAGAAACTATTGTCCAGATGACTGAGAATTATGTCTGCCAATAAACGTGATACAGTATTGTCCATACCAAGACCCTTTTCCTTTTGGTAAACTTACTCATTCAATGTAAATTAATTATGTGACAGTATTTATTGCAACTTGTCTGTGACCTTTGCTATTTCTGAAATTGTCAGATTTTTATGTATTACTAATGTTTTGAAGATCACATACATTGTTTGTTCAATTGACACATTTGTAAACGGGTTACCTACATCAGAAGATGCCAACCTAGTATCTGTAGGATTTTGTATATCTTCAATTTTGGTTCGTAAAGCATTTGTGTTTTTAACTGAGCATGACATATCATATCAGAGGTATAGTACTGCTTCAGGATTTCATTGAGTAATTTAGAGATTTTGAAGGGAGGTGTATTTCTAGAACTAACAGTGGTCTGATTGCAATATGAAGTTGATGGGTTCTGGATTGAGCTCGCAGTCTCAGAACAGATGGATTCATTATAATGTATCTTCTTGCTTGTTGTTCTGTGAGCAGAAAATTCCTTTTATTAATCATTTTTCTGATTTTGCTTTGGAATTCCTATATTGGCTGTTGTTTAAACTCAGTTATGTTGCTTTCAAAAAAGGAACTTCGTGTTTTACTGATATACTCACCTTTGTTCCTAATTACTACTGAATTTGTTTCGTGAAATTTAACAATACTGCAGTCTTATTAACAGTGAGTTTGGTGTTAAAGCAGTACACGAGTTTCCTCTCTTCATAAACTGCTTTGGAGGTTTCTTGTCTAGTACTCGTGTCTTTCTGAATGATTTTATTTATATTGTAGGCTACAACAGTCTCTTCAGTGCTATTTAGGTCAGCAAAAGCAGTTACTTTTTTAGTGTGTATGATGAGGCTTTCTAGGTTACTGTTGCTTAACTAGGTTTTACGTTATGTTTTGGTTATTTCTTGAGTAAATGTCGTTCTTTTTCACTGAATGTGCACTCTGATTAAAACTGTGCTTTATTGGATGGTTGGTTGAGCGTTGATGGTGAAGTCCTTATTGTATGGTTTGTAGGTTCTTCTGCTTCTTGTGTTCGATTCCAGTCTGTATTTTGTTCATACTGCTATCCACAAACTCTTCAGCTGATTTTTGTTCTAATGGGTGTAGCGTACGTGCTAGTTACAAATTTGGGTAATAACAGCATTCAATAGCTCCTTCTTTTTGCTTCTATTGATATTTCATTTCTGACTTCATGCACAGTAACTCATGCTTTCTTTTGTTAATCTGGCTACAGTAAACATGCTTTTGATCTTCTCTTTGATTGGGATGAATATCACATGGCACGCATTCTCTGGTAATGCGATACTACCAATGGCTTTTATTTTGTAATATGAGTATTCCGCTTTGAGTGGATAGCTGACAGTGTTCCAATGAGGTCTGTTGTTAATTTTAAAAATTTAGCTCCATTTAAAATCACTATATTACTGAATGAACTTCTGAAACAGTACTATAATTCTGATATGTCATACTCAGTTAAATTACAGATACACAAAATCCTACAGGCACTAGCTTGGCTCCTTTTGATGTAGGTAGCGTGTTCAAAAATTTATCAACTGAAGAAATAATAGAGATGAACTTTAAAATATTAGTAATACAAACAATGTTGACAATTGCAGAAAAAGCAAAGGTCACAGACAAGCTACAATGAATATTGTCACATAATTACTTTACATTTAATGGGTAAGTTTACCAATAGAAAAAGGATCTTGCTATGGGCAATAGTGTGTCAACTTTACTGGCAGACATATTTCTCAGTCATCTGGATAATAGATTCTTTAAAGAAAAGAGTAGGTGTAAAAATAAAATATTTTATTACTGAAGATACAGTGAAGATGCATTCCTCCAGTACAGTGGCAAAAAAGGGTTCTTTTCCAAAAACATAAAATTCACAATAGAATATGAGGGCAACAAAAGCATAAATTTCCTCAACCTTAGAATCACCAGCTACAACAAAAATAGAAGTTTAGCATAACAGAAAATACACCTAAGCAGATGTAACAATGCCATCTCACTGCACACAAATATGCTGCCTTTCGGCCCAGACTACGTAGAGCACATTCACTTGACTTAGAAGAAAACATCCTTAGGACCGAACTAAACACTATACAAAGTATTGCCATAAACAATGGCTACACAGGCAAAACGACTGATAATTTAGACACATAAATACACTAAAATAGCCACACTAAAAAAGAAGAGAAAATATTTGCCAGAATTCCACACCTAGCCCCCCATATCACAAAAAGTTGTTAACCTATCAAAACAATGTGATGATTGTGTTATCCACAAATAAGAAGCTAGGACACAGCATAAGAATAGATAGCCAATCATTCAGTAGTGGAGTATATAAAGTACCATGTCCAGGTTGTTCTGTTTGCTGTGTAGGGAAAACGGGCTGAAATTTCAAAACCCGTTTCCAAGAACACAAAAATCCTTTCAGACTCAACGACTAAAAAAAGTTCTTGCGCACCATGTGCTAGAACCCAAACACATTGTCAACAGGATAGAAAACAGTTACGTAGCACTACACAGTGGACCCAATGGTTAGATTCTAAATCTATTAAAACAACTGGAAACATACCTCCATAAAATCAAAAAGCCAGAATTTATGTTAATTGGAAGAGACAGGTTTCACCAGCCGCAGTTATTCTAATACATTTAAAAGAGCCAGCCGGAGTGGCCGAGCGGGTCTAGGCGCTACAGTCTGGAACCCCGCGACCGCTAGGATCGCAGGTTCAAATCCTGCCTCGGGTGTGGCTGTGTGTGATGTCATTAGGTTAGTTAGGTTTAAGTAGTTCTAAGTTCTAGGGGAGCGATGACCACAGCAGTTAAGTCCCATAGTGCTCAGAGCCATTTGAACTATTTGAACCTTTAAAGAAAATTTTGAATTTATTCCTTACATATGTCATCTTCTTAATACTCAGATATTTGACACTACGTGGTAAACTTCATTCTTGATCATATAATATGAAACAGAAATCTCTGAAGCGTTTTTAAATGTGTAAACAAATGTAAGCTTTGAGGACGTGATGTGCGATGACAGAATGAGTAATCCAACCTGTGTGATGATAGAGTGAATAATCAAGATATGCAATGACAGAAGGTATAAACTAACCTGTGATGACTTTAAGAGCATGAAAAAGTTCTTCGTTGTTCATCTGGTGAATTTTTCACTGTTTTTTTTACCGTTTTTCACATACTTTCCTCACTTGATTAATGAAATATAAAACTTAAAACCTAATTTTCACGTAATAGGAAGATGTACTTCCCCTCACTCAAGATAAAACATGAATTATGTGTTAGATGACGTGCACTGGAGCGTGTACCCATGGGGTCCGGAACGCATTATGTTGTTTCATAAACCTCGAAACATTGTGACCGAAGGCGTTTTTATTGATACGCCCTATATAATAAATATTATTTATACATAAGCGAATAGTGTCATGAAATCCAAATTGTGTCCTAGACTTCTTTAACATTCTTATGCCCTTCTAATTTTAAAAATCCCTTGGCAGTTTACACACAGCCATCGCAATTACTCGCAAAAGGAGCTAAGTATTTCTTTATGACACACAACTACCCAAATGTATGTACAGTTTTTTTCTGAAATTGAAGGACGAAACTAAGTATTCATTGATCTGAAGACTGGATATGCTCATTTGCATTCGATAAATCTCAGAGATCTTGCAAATCTCGATACAATTTGAATTTAAGAATACACTACAAGTGAACTGAAGTGTTAAGCATTATCGCATTTGCTTGAATCGTATAACTAACCATGTTAAAAATGGCCATTTGTCATTCATAACAGTATTCCTTTTCAGTTTAGCATTTTTTAAATGGAAGAAGTGTTGTTTCCAGATTATATATCTGATTACTACTACCATTTATGTTGCCATAATTGTCTCCGAAGTGCAGCTTTATTTGTACGTACTAATCCATTCCACATATGTAGCGTACAATCGTTTCCTAGAGTGTTGATGCAGTCTAGCACGCAGTAGTAGTGAAGTTGCGGAAAAAATATAGAAGATTCGCCACTCATTGTCTTGGGTTCTGATGAAAGCTACATTTCGTCTGTGATCCTTTTATACCGCTGTCACACGGTTTCTTCTGTTTCTTTCTTATGTGACGTGACAAACATCCTTATTTGGTGCGAAATCACATAAGAGAGCAGATGATTTCATATTCAAAACAGATATATCATGATTTCTAGATTGTACTTTTTCATACCTAGTAACAAGATTTTGCAGAATGAAACGCGACAAAATTTGTGTCTTTTACAACTATGACAACAGAAGCAGAATATACTGTAGTTAAATTTTAAAAAGCGAAGTGATACCGTTATGTGTTTAAGAGACTTTACACCATTTAGTGAGTCCTTTCTCGCAGAACTGTGATACCCTAAACGGTGCCAGTGAGTGAACAGCTCAGTCAGGTGATTTATGTGCCCCTAGCTATGCGTTTTATGCTACCAACAACGAGTTCAAATACTGTGGGCGAGATTTTTCGTATTTCCTCAAATGGTACAAGCAAACTATCAGTCCTACAGAAAAAATGAATGGGATATTTTTGTAGCAAATGTAATGTAGTTAAACTTTTTACTAGGATATGTTTTCGTTAGAGGCTGTAATTTTGGAATTGTTGAAGAAAAACATACAAATGCTACTTCCAAAGGTTTTTTCTCGAATAACTAAAAAACTGTGGCCTCCAACGACAATTTGATTGCTTTAAATTTTTACAAAAATATCCTGTCCATTTTGTCTGCAGGACTAATGGTTTTCACATGATCAGTGAGAGAATATGAAAATATCATGCATGGTTTTGGAGGTGTTGCTGGTTGAGTAAAACGTATCGATAGGAACACACGAATCATCTTAGGTAATGAGTGTAAAAAGCTAGCGATGTTCAGATATTGTGGTCAAACTGCTGTGTCATAAAAGTTGTTTTATCTATATTGGTGAAAATATTGTCAATTTACATTAACTCACTACTGGCAACCGCGTGCTAACAATTGTCTAACACGCTCAAAACGACCAGGTGTGTCACGAATAATAGCTGAAGCTAGAGCCAAGCAGCCACCCAGTTCTTCTGGAATTAATATCGGTGTCTTGTACACCAATAGCTTTGTCTCCCCCTACTAACAGAAATCCATAAGATTGAAGTTAGGAGTCCATGGTGGTCACAGCAATGGATCACCCCTCCCAGTCCAAAAATTAAGGAGAAAATGTCGTCCGGCCCATCATACTCGAACCATAATTTTTGCTGGACTGCTGACGAGACATTCTCCAACATTTCGGCAGTACTTCACGGAAAAAGATAGTTAATTTCTTCCATTGAGAATGTGGGGCACAAAATACGGCCTAGTGAGATGGCTGTGAACAACAGCAGCTCTCATATTTATGGTAAATCTTTGTTGGTAGCGAAACTCGCAAGCTGCCTTAGGATTTTCCGGCTACCAACTATTGTGGCCGTTGAATATTCCTTTCTTGCTAAGACAGCCTCGTCTGTAAGCAAAGCACATTTGGAAGTGAGTGATGGCTATAATTTGGTGCAGACACAGGTTTCCAAGCCTTGGGAAAGTCATAATTCTATACTTAAAAGGATGGATGCCCGACAAGTGCAGGTCATTCCACTTATAGGAGTTGGAGATAATGAGTTACTTGGGTATGGCTCATGTTCTGGTGCTAGGGTTGTTCTCGTTTCGCTGCAATACAGCTTCCTCAAACTGAACAGTTCGCACACTGCCAAGCTCACAAGTTGACTGTCCCTCTGGTCCAAAGGAGTCTGTTTCACGGAGGCGGCCATCAAGCCTCTGAAATATGACATGATTGTAATCTCTCCGGAAATCGTTTTGTGTATTGCAACTTGTTGTTCAATTGTTGCAACGTGCCTCCCCTTAGAGGAGCTGCATATCATCTAATTCGGTTAGAGTGTAATTAGCCGTCAGGTCAATGCAAACGTCAGTAGAAGCTTTCATGTAAACACAACTTAAACAATAATAATGTAATTGTTCATGCAGGGACGTGGACTCTGCTGGTACTAATGAAAACTTACCCTTCCTAGCAATGAGATTAGTAAGATGCATCTGCGCTGCAAAGCACATTTCATTGTCATCGTATTAAACGCGATGCACTCGAACCATACGTGAAAGCTGGCCTAAGGAAAATCGAGCGCGAAATCCTTCAAGGACCGCAAGCGGGGAAACGGTGCACCTGTGACAGTCGTGTCACATAGCAAAAGTGTTTCCTCTTATCTCTTCTAATAACTCTATAAATTTGTGTATGTAGTTTTTTACATGACATATCGTCATGACACCACACACACACACACACACACACACACACACACAACACTGCGAAGAAAATGTGCCTTTTTGCAGGAAACACGAGAAACCTTTCCACTCACGCGGCTAAGCCTATCCCTCGGTCTCTGGTAGCCAATCATGTGCGTAATAGAGCTGTAGGTCCACACACATTTATATCACAAATGAATAAGATAGAAAACAGCGTCATCTGAACTTGGACCTTAACAGTTGTATTGCAACGTCCATTTCACCGTCATTCTATAGTTCGGAATGCCTACACAAATACAATAACCAAGGTACAAATGTAAGGACGGAGCAAGCAAAGCACCCCACAATGGTATTCTGAATAAGGTTGTCTTCGAACCCAGTAATCGGAGGGACAGTAAAAATCAAGGCCACTGCAGTCACCTGCTACCGACCCCACTCAAACCTAGCTTCGTCCTCCACCCCACCCAACAACCCCTCTAATCGCTAATACCAGAGTGTGTCTTCGCCAACAACCCGGAAACTGTGGGAATAACTGAACGTAACTGAGTGTGACGGGACATCAAGTAACTAGTAACTTAGAGATAGTTCAGCTTCCCAAACCGCTTTTAGAAAATAGCTCTAATAGTGAGAGAAGAGGTGGAGAGATATGTTAGAAGTGGTCCATAGAAATTGGATCTTCCACATTTTATTGTCTGCTACAAATTGATATGCATTAATCTGTTATATCTGTAATGAAGAAAGACATCAAAAATGTAAAAAGTGGTAAAGACAGCGTCTGTTTATCATATGAAAAAATACCGTGGTGCCCTCGGATGTCACGTCTTCAGTTAAGAAATCTGGTATTACACCTTTCAAGTCTAGCTGTATGTGTACGAACACATATTTCGTGTACCAGTAGGTAGCACTAAGGCTCTTTGTGGGACATAGCACTCGCTAGTTGCTCAATTTGAGCTCTTCTTCTAGGGAATCCCTATACATTGTGTAATATTATCATTTATATGAACGTCCATTTCTTACATCCGTGTATTTTTCCAGTATAGTGCTATATCTTATAGAAGCTCTAGTTTTCTGCAACCCCATATCTGTAGGGTGGTTCGTAATTCTTTTAAAATATTGGGGATATGGAAAATGGCTAATTAGACGATGCACCACCCCCAACCAGGATTTATGAAAAATGTTCTAATGTGTGTGAAATCTTATGGGACTTAACTGCTAATGTCATCAGTTCCTAAGCTTACACACTACTTAACCGAAATTATCCTAAGGACAAACACACACCTATGCCCGAGTGAGGACTCGAACCTCCGCCAGGACCAGCAGAGGATTTATGAGACGTACCCGAAGTTTTTTAATCACAGGTTACAGGTATCCTGTGAAGCCTCGATAGATTCTTGGGATCTTAACTGGAGGTATTAATCATTTGTGATATAAAGAAATGTTCGATGCAAGAGTACTCAAGTACCAGACTGTCTGCGATCTTCTCATGTCACATTCTCGACTGTAGCGACTATTTGGCTTACTTTCCACTTGTAGTACGACAGTTGTCTGTTTTTTTTTAAACCAACACTATCTTTGACTAACTGTTTAACTTCACAGTACTTTTCGTTCTGTGCGGGTATTTTCTCTGCCGTAAACTGAGATTCATAGTGAAACCACATCATTTAAAAATAGTGAAGAACAATAGATGTGAACGAAGAGGTTTAAAACTTGAGAGTAGTGTGGAAACAAAAATAAAATAAAAGGTGCAGTATTATAGGAAGGCTAATAGAAAATTGTAGAAATTTCTGCAAAATGTTTAGGGTTCGCAGCAATCCGGTGCAAAGAAGAATGGCCTCATTAGTTTAGTATGCTTCGCAACAAACAACACATTGCGATTCGGTATAATTTCTTTAGAGTGTCCACAGTGAGAGAAGCTAACAGAAAGATATTGTACTATGTCCATTACCGATACTAAAGTGAGAATAAAGACACACAGTACCACCCGCTACAAACGTAACGTTTAAGTACCACAAAAGGAAATCAGTAAAGAGGAAATCGTTGAGTTGTGGTTGAAGACAGTTCCCATTCCATGACATTGTAAGTTATCGTGCTGTTACACTCTGATGTGGAGCATATGTTTGCTTATATGCCTTTCTCCGAACCTCTTCTAGTAAATTCTTCTCCTCTTGATCACTGCCTGAGTTCTATAATTGACTTGCTGAACATTAATACATGCCTCCAACGTTACCACTCGAAATGTTCTCATCTCAGCCCAACTAATATCATGCAGTTCCTACAGGTGGTGGCGTTATGCGTAACATTCAGAATGGCGTCTGTAACGGATGTACGTTCCAAACAGATATCTGTCATTGTGTTTCTTATGGCACAGAACCAGAGCATCGCAGATATTCATAGGCCACTAAGATCTTGCTATGAAAAAAGCACGGCGAGTCGTTGAGCGAGGGGTCTCTCTTCATTACAACAAGGTCGTGCGAACTTGTCCGATCTCCTCCCTGCCGGACGGCCGCACGCAGCTGTGGCTCCTGCGATATCGGAACGTGCAGACACTCTCATTCTAGGTGATCCATGGATCCCAAACAAACACCTCGCTGCATAACTGGACTTTTCTGTTGGTAGTGCTGACACACTAATCTACTAGAAACTAATCTACTAGTTGGGATATTCAAAGGCGTGTGCCCCCTCGGGTTCCTCGCCACCTAACGGAAGACCATAAGTTGCAATGAAGAACCATATGTGCGGAATTTCTTGACGTCACGAGGCTGATCGTGACAATTTTTTGTCGAACATCATCATCAGGCAGTGGAACAGGGGTTCATCATTTCGAACTGGAAACAAAACGGCAATCCGTGGAGTGGCGCCACACTACTCTCCTCCGAAGAACAAGTTGAAGGCCGCACACTCGGTTGGTAAAGTCGTGGTGATGGTCTTCTGGGACTGTGAAGGGGTTATCATCTAAGATGTCCTCTCTCATGGTGCAACAAACAACTCTGGGCTGTATTGTGATACCTTCAGAAAATGGAAGAAACTACTTCAGCGTGTTCGTCACCACAAAAATGCATAAATACTTCTCCTCCATGACAATGCAAGGCCTCACACAAATCTGCGCTCGCGTGAGGAGCTCACAAAACTTCATTGGACTGTCTTTCCCATCCACCCTACATTTTGGATTTCGCACCTTCTGACTTCCACCTGTTTGGCCCAATGACGGAGGCACTTCGCGAGTAGCAGTAGGTAGATGGTGACTAGGTACTGATGCAGCAAGATGTTGGTTCCGACGTCGACTACTAGAATGGTACTATGTGGCATACAGGCCCTCCCAGGAATATAGCGTAAGGCCGTTCCACTAAAAGGAGATTATGTTAAAAAATAGGGTTTTTAGTCAAAAGAGTGGAGAATAATGTGGTTTGTTAGAATCCTTAACAAAACCAACTTGCTTTCAGAAAAAAATATGTTGCATTACTTACTGAACGCCCCTCGTAACTCAGGGACACAGATGCCCGTGGGGGTGAGTACTTCGCAAGCGTAAACAAGAGTTCACACAAAATAAATTCGGTCGTCTCTGCGCAGACTACGCGGTTGAGGAGGGGATAATGCTAGTGGTGAGGTTTCCGTTGTAAACGACAACTGTCGGCAGCGGAAGTATAGTTCAGTAGTTTAACCATACGCACAAAAGTGTATCAGGTATAAGCTGCAACTAGTAGACATGCAAGCGATTGTATTAACAGGTTATTTCAGTATGAGCAATATAATATGAAAAATACATTTCCCAGGAGGAAAGGTCTACACTCAGGGACATGCCAGGAACAGTCATTTGAAGCAAAACCTTCATAAGGACATATACCCTATCCCAAATGGTTTGCTCGATGAAGTACAAGTAATGTACATTTTTATTTATTTTATGTATTATTCAATAAATTGTCAGATTCACACATGCACCCAGAACAATTAGTAAACATTACAACATACGTTTTACGTACTCATCGTTACTGGAATCTGATACAGAGGAACGAGTAACTGTATGTATATCATTTTTTGGAACATGTAACGGTACGTATAATAGTAGAAATCTAAGTCTACTTAGATTATGAGTATGTGCAGAAATGACATGTGTGTCAGTTATTACAATAGGATATGAAATCCGTCCCATCACTTAACGCACAGGTTGTATGTTACTGCTGTCAAATCTTAGGCAGTGACATTTCTTGATCATGACTGACACAACTGCCATGTAGTGTAGGCACGGGACAGGTCACAGGATCTTCATTAGTTGTCTTCCGTTATTTCTAAGATCACATTTATACACATCTGTGACGCATTCATGCATGTAAAATACAATCGTTGGACAATTGTTGTATGGAGCTAGGATATGGTCATGGACAAAACGAAAGCATAGCTATGGAGAACAGCCTATCAATAACAATTTAACATACAATTTTAAATCATATCGAGCACCATTTTTTAAAATTAAGGTGACCTGACTAAAAACTCATATATTATCGTCGTTATCTAGATGATACACTACTCTTGTTGGACGGCACTGTTGCCGAAGCTGATAGATGTTACCAAAGGTTTAACCATTTACATAAGAACATTAACTTAGTTATAGAACCGTAGAACACGAAGACAATGAGAGTATTAACTTTTTGGACCTAACAGTTAAAAGAGAAGGAAATACTCAGCTTTTTAACGTATTCCGGAAACCCACAATAACTGACTGCATAATTGACAGCAGTTCTTACAGCCACGATCCCTTAAAAGGTCATACTTCTTCTCAGAGATAGACAGGTTAATCAGATATCTTTTAAACAAGTCGACTATTAATGCTGAACTACATAGATTGGAGAAGGCAGCATCTGACAATGGCTATAATCCAATCTCAGTTACGAAAATATATACGAAAAACAGAAGGAACAGTCTAAGAATAGAAATCAGTTCACACCAGGAAAGAGCGAGCAAGTAAATAATAATAATTTTATAACTTACTGGAGTCACATTTTCGACAAAATAAGTCGTTTCTTTAGAAAAATTAGGCTGCAAATTGGCTTCAGAAGATAGAAAAATGTAAAATGAAGTCTTAATCACAGTATAGATAAAAGCCCAAAGTAAATCGGATGTATATAAAATAATATGAAGTAAATGCGATAAAATTTATATTGGCTAAACAAGGAGAAATTTTAAAGCAAGATTTAGAGAACATTTAATAACATATTTAATAAACACAGGCTTCATCGCCTATAAGTTGTCATTTCTTATTTTTTAGAAGACCGGTTTCCAACATCTGACACAATCATCAGCTCTGTATTCCTTGATAACAGTAGGAATCTCTGGCATCGAGCAAGTCCGTCCAAGCAGGCGTTGATATTTGCTTGAGTGTTCTCTAAGAATGCAGGGACGGACATCATCGACGTCAGGGATTCTTACTGTCACTAAGTCCGAGCGAGGCGGCGCAGTGGTTAGCACACTGGACTCGCGTTCTGGAGGACGACGGTTCCATCCCGCATCCGTCAATCCTGATTTAGGTTTTCCGTGATGTCCCTAAAACCGCTTCAGGCAAATGGCAGGATAGTTCCTTTGAAAGGGCACGGCCGCTTCCCTGTGTTTATTAAGTAAATTAGAGTATAAATACATCGCTGTTTCTCCTGGAACAAAGTTCTAACATACTAATGTTAGTGAAGCAAATCACTCAGGATTCTGAGCTCCTTTAAGGGAATACAAGCACTCTGTAATGACATTAAGAAGAACATCAACATTCTTCATAAAGCAGAAAAAGGTAGATTATTAAATGTTCTCGAAAAAGTTGAAATACACACGAGTAAGGCGAAACAACCGGACAACATGCTTCATGAACGAACATAACTAAGGAATAAGATGCATAAGGAAAATTTCAAAATTGTTTTAACCGAATAAGATCGGTTTGCAGTATCTTCGTACCTTGCATGTAAAACTGTCTAATTTGACGTGTATGCTGGATTGCTATGCAACATTTTACCTTACGTACATTCCACCCTCATACAACAATCGTCCGAATGCTGTATTTTGCATATATGACTGCACGTCACAGACATAAACGAAAATGGTTTTGAAATAATGAAAGATAGGTAATGGAGATCTGTGATTTCTACGTTTACACTATATGATTATTCCGTCATTCTTTATCAAGAACTGAGACTGCCTAAGATTTTACAACAGTAACATACACGAAAACCTGTGTATCCAATCGTATTAAATGACACGCACCATTGCTATACAGAAGCATAATGTAAGTATACTTACATTTCTGCTATTATATGTACGGCTGTCATATTGCTGAAATTTATGTAGACGCAGATGTTGGTCCCTCTGTATCAGATGCCGTGGACGGCGGGTTATATATCCGAATACCGGTTTGGCAAGTAATCACTTTAAATGCAGCTCATGGTATTTATAAGATGTCCTTTAATGATATAGAACCCGACATTTGCCCGTAGGGATGTAGGTAAATCACGGAAGACCTAGATCTGGATGGACGGATGCAGATTTGAACCGTCATCCTTCCGAAACGAGTCCACCGTAAATGTGGATTGATTAAGCAGTTACCAGGCGCAGTCATGTAAAGAATAACGTTGACATTCAACTGAAGTGATGAATTTGTAAAGCGTTACCATAAATCTGCGTGAGAGAGATAAATTTCAGGGTATGACCCACGCTATTAAGAGTTTAATATTTTGCCGTTGTGTCGCTTTGATGATCAATCGGATATGAAACTGTGTGTGCGTGTGCGTGTGCGTGTGTGTGTGTGAGAGAGAGAGAGAGAGAGAGAGAGAGAGAGACTTAGTGAGTGAGAATAGTTTTTTTAGCTGTGAGAAAGTTGGATATAACAGACAACAGAACGTCAGGACAACTTCATTATGTTCAAAACAACCAAAGCAAAAGTCAGTTTCAACACGCTGAACAGCTCTAAAACCGTATCACAACGTTGTAATTTGTGTTGCATAAAGTTACAGTGAGTTTTCTCTCGACCCTATACCCGTGCATTATTATTATTATCGTCAGGCCTGTGACGCTTTCATCATGAACTAGAGAATGACATTTCTCAGACAGCAAGCAGCCACACAAATTCGAAATGATATGCTATTGCCCTAAACAGTCAGTGGAGAGACAGGGAAAAAATCTAGATTTGGTATGCGAGGATTCATATTATTCCCTGGACTTCGAAATCATCGCCCGTTCAAACCACCAAACATATTCCAAGCTTTTCTTTATGACAAGGCTGAAAACCTGTAATGTCACAGATGATACTTAATTTTACGCAGTATTTACGACAGAACTCAGGGAAGAATGGTTTTTGGAAGACAGAAGAAACGCGTTATCCTAGCCAATGGTCGGACGTGGTGGTATTATTTTGTGTCTCTCTGGTAGTATACAGAGTCACATTACCTATTCCTTGTTTTGACCTAGAAGATAAAATTGTCTTGGACCTCAAACTGACTATATTTAAATCTGACAATGAATTTGTGGTTTTGTTGCTGTATTTCGTCAGAACACAGGTTTGATGCAGCTCTTGCACTATTCTGAGATAATTTACCATAGTTGTTATGTTACTACTATGAAATAAAATAGGATACTGTCACTATGCGCATCTCTGCAAAGTTATCTTGCTTATCGCAACGAGTACGTATTTACTTATGGTGTCCTCTGTATATACAACACGATATTATTTCGTCTAGCATAATTTTTTAGTAAAATAACGTACTAACAACCATACGCGCCAAAGCATATAACCATCAAAAGATTCTTAGATAACGTATTAAGTTCCCATTACGTAGGATCAATAAAAAGTAAGCGGTGTTTGACTTTCGGTTGACTTACCTCTAATTGTCTGATGTTCTACTAGATGTACTAAACCATTCAGAGGAGTAAACCAGAAAGTAACACGTTAATCTCTCTCCTTATGTCTCTGTACTACATGCTATAGACTTTAGACTTCCCTATAATCACGATTAATTTAAATTGGTTACTCAGATAAAATATTAACTCCCACCACTAAATCAAATGTCTTGGACAATTAAATCATAAGTTTGCTTTACTAGTATATTCCGAAGTCACAAGAGACTATACATACAATGTTGTCAAGTCGAAAATGATTCTGCTAATAGCCAGAAATTATCTATCTTTAGATTTTCATTCCTAAAGCGTACACAAGCCGCTAATCAGTAAATAACAAACTACTGATTATTTATTTGTTTTTACTCATGTTACATGTAAAGTAAAAGTCCTCCTGTTCCTCCACTATTGACGGCATCGATACTCAGAGATATAATTTACTGCTAAGCCAGAGATATATCCATACCCTCTGACTTGAATTCTATCTTTTTATTAATTGACGCAAATTCCTATTCATTTTCCTTTATAAGTCAGAACTGTTACGTAGACTACTATTATCTGTAGCTTTACCTGTACTATGATATGATAATATTTGTTTTATTAATGATAGATGTAAAAATCTATGAAAATTATTTCGTCGTAATTGACATTTCTCAAGCAAAGTATATCTATGAAAATTTTCCCAAAAAACCTTACATTAGATGCAACCAGTTTCTTTTTTTTTTAATAAAACATTATTTCTTTAAGTTTTATTATTTTTCAGTTTCTGTTATTCTTTCTTTTTCTTTATTTCTATTTCTTTCAAATTATAAGCTATTACTTTTCTTTTCTTGTGGCATCAGTTAATTCTAAAGGAACTTACATCTAGTTCCAATTAAAATTTATTCCGATCACCTAAGGATTAGGCTATAACCTCTTCAGATGTATGCTGTACTCGGGGTCTCTACCATAGCCTATTTTAAACGGCAACTCGACACTTTAAGTTAGCAATAATAGTAACCTTGTCAGACGTTTACTCTAATGGTTTAAATTTGATACGATTTATCTGTTACTGCGAAAATCTCAATAGTTAAAGGGTAACTTCCGCTGTTCGACCACAATTCTACAGGGTAAGGAAAAACAATTTGACGATAAGGGTAGCCCAGAAAGATACGATCAGACAGCATTTGTCACATGCTAGACGGTGGGCAGTTTGAACACTTGCTACGGCATATCCATGTTAATTAAGTCGTGGCAAGTCTGTGTAAAGGATCATACTCATTTTTCACTCACTTTGACTCTTTTAGACCATATGGCAACATGAAACGTGAACACATCATTGTTTTCATTCCTAAACGAGTTCTGTATGATATGTCAGTTCCACGTGTATGTGATGCTTTAGGTTTTTCTTGTTCTATTCGTGACGATTCGTTAGTCCAAACATTTCGTTCGCAAATATATTTTTTCTGAATTATATTTCACTTTGAGTAAAGACGAACGTAGGTCAGATTTCAGTTACGTTCCTGTAGTAACGAAAATAGTCAACTGTGACCTGTGGTTTCTGTACTCAGACCTCTTTGTTCGATGCTGCCCTGCATTTTTAGTCAAATTCTTTTTTCGCTCCACAACAGGATCATTAGTAATAAGTGCAGAACGAGGCAGTACGACGACTGATTGTACAGCAACCTAAGCACCATTTATCACTGTCTGGTCTAGTCACAACATCTACCAGATATTGTAGTAAATTATCGACCAATTCTTACACGCACAGATATTTTCCACTGATCGTGACATAGCAAAACGACCAGAATTCAGCGCACTGTATGACAACCACTGGTGGACGCTATATACGTACCAAAATCCTTCTAAAACCACCTTAAACTTATTCAGAAACTATTCCTCTAAACTTTCCCGCCAGCCTGTGTGGCCGAGCGGTTCTAGGCGCTTCAGTCAGGAACCCCGCGACCGCTACTGTCGCAGGTTCGAATCCTGCCTCGGGCATGGATGTGTGTGATGTCCTTAGGTTAGTTAGGTTTAAGTAGTAATTCTAAGTTCTAGGGGACTGATGACCTCAGATGTTAAGTCCCATAGTGCTCAGAGTCATTTGAACTGTCCCAGTCCAGTAGTTAAACTGTGACTATTGGTACGGCAGCTCACCAATTAGTCTCACCAGCCGTGAACTCTACTGCTCTTTACAAGATCCAGTATTCAACTGAATTGCTCAAGGTCCAGTGCTCCACTGTTAATAGCCCCATGTTAACAATCATCTAGGAACCATTCAGAAAATAAACGTACAACCCTACTGTTACTTTTAACAATTAGTTCATTATATTTTGCAGCCCTCAGCTCTTGCTACTGTGGCCATCTCCTGTTAGATGTAATCTTTGCCACAGACTGCTGCCGCTGGCGGCCAACGTAGCTCGCATCATCATTGGTCACTCGCTCTGCTAGTACTGGCGGCAACTCTCACAGCACCCAAATTACAACACTTTGTGCTTAAGCCCCTATAGGAAAGCTGTATACTAAAATATATTTCAGTGCTTCAGCTTAACACTGTGAACTAACCCAGTTTCTAATACAAGTTAAGATGACGTAACTCCCGTGATGACAAGTTAAACTTTACCATTACTTTTTGACTTGTACACTCTCCTAGACAGTTTATTCTATGAGCCTCTTAAAATCTGCATAACTATTGCAACCAACATCATTAGGAACCTGCTTACTGTATGCGAGCTTTGGTCCCACTCCATAATTTTTATCCATCACACTACACTCTACTACCATATTGACGATTGCTTGATGTCTCAGAGTATGTGTTATCAGCGGATGCTTTTTTGTAGTCAAGTTGTGCCACAAATGTCTTTCCTCCCAATTCCATTCCATGCTGTTCCATCTACCTATCTATTTTCAAGATTATTCTGTAGTGCGCCACATTTCAAAGCTTCTGTTCTAGGCTGAACTGTTTATCATCCTTTGCCGTGTGATGTTACATTCCAGACAAATACCTTCAAGAATGGCTTCCTAATGCTTAAATCTACATTCGTTGTCAGCAAATTGCTTTCTTTCAATTACCAGTCATCATTTTATACTCTTTGTACTTCTAACATCATCAGTGAATTTGCTACCCAAATACCAAAACGCGTCTACTTCTTCTAGTGTCCCCATTTGCTAACATAATTCCCTCGGCTCCACCTGATTTAATTGAATTACATTTCATCACTCTCGTTTTACTTTCGTTACTGCGTATAACCACTTCTCATGACAGTACCCATTCCATTCAACTGCTCTGCCAAGTCTACCGCTGTTTCTGACAAAACTGAAACGCCGTAGACAGCCCACAAAAAAATATTTATTCTCACTGAATTTAAATTATCTTCCCAAATAAACTATATCTGTATTTCACTCTCAGTTACTGCTTGCCTTTCACGTCATTCGCCATTTCAATGGCGTTCTGATTGCTCCACAAGTTGTAGATAACCTTTCGCGCACTGTATTTTATCTCCGCTACATTCACAATTTCTGCAGTCAATATTCTCAAAAGTTTCTTCTAAATTTACAAACCCTCTAAATGTAGGATAACTTGCGTTAAATGAAAAGAGAGAGGAATGTTATTCCGCGTGAAGTTCTGTGCACGCGTACACACACACACACACACACACACACACACACACACACACACACACATAGAGTATTGAAATAAGTGTTAGGAGAAAGTTATCGCAAAGATGTGTGGTGCGGAGGTACAGTTGGCATCCCGTCACCAAGGAAGACAATGCAGAAGCCGTAGGAGGCGATATAATAAGTCTGCACAGTCATGCGGTTGGAAGCACGCTGGCTCAGACGCTGTGATGCCTGGCTAACGTCCACGAAATGTTTTGTTATAGTTTCATCTCGGCGTCGTTGACACTGTACCATCCCTACGTAGAGTTCTCGTTACCTATCGAGAAGAGCCATTTTCACACGGTGAAACTTCAGGTAAGCTCCTTGTACCGGAAAAGAATTCAACCCTGACGGTTTTTTTTTTTTTTTTTTCAGGAGAGGGAACATCCCAAAAGTATGTTAGATTGTTGTAGGGTAATTAAGAAATTGGAATTCGAATCTAACTCTACTATCCTCGTTGCGTAACGTCCCTTCGTGGATGTCATGATGGGATCATGGTGTGAGGGCGTATATAATATGAATCTAACTGTAAATAACCTTATTTCCTCTACATAATTTTATTCAGGATAATGAACGAAAACATATTTTAGCATCTTAGCTATTTTTTCACGTATTCGCATTAAAATTTAAGCATTATACGTTTCAATCAACGATCTTTCGTATGCCGACGAAATACTCAGTTGCCATCAAGTTGTTGAACCTCTCATTAACGTCCTCTTTTTGATTGTTTTCCTTCCCATAGTGCATTCAGTTAAAAAATTATTCAATTTTTGAAAAATACGGTATTCACTGAGGACCACATGCGAGCTACAAGACGGATGTTCAGAAACATTCCACGTAAACGACCGCAGAAAACCCTCGCCAGTTACATCATGAATATTCGTTCTTCCGCCATTAAAAATGAGTTGCCCTTTAGAACCGAAGATTCAGTCACCCCATATCCATAAACTTCCGCTATCTGTCTGTAAATTTAGATAGGACGGACACTTTGTATTCAGTTGTTGTTGTGGTCTTCAGTCCTGAGACTGGTTTCATGCAGCTCTCCATGCTACCCTATCCTGTGCAAGCTTCATCATCCCCCAGTACTTACTGCAACCTACATCCTTCTGAATCTGCTTAGTGTATTCATCTCTTGGTCCTCCTCTACTATTTTTACCCTCCACGCTGCTCTCCAATGCTAAATTTGCGATCCTTTGATGCCTCAGAACATGTCCTACTAACCGGTCCCTTCTGTTTGTCAAGTTGTGGCACAAACTCCTCCCCAATTGTGCTCCATACTTCATCATTAGTTATGTGATCTACCCACCTAATCTTCAGCATTCTTCTGTAGCACCACATTTCGAAAGCTTCTATTCTCTTCTCGTCCAGACCATTTATCGTCCATGTTTCATTTCTATACATGGCTACACTCCATACACATACTTTCAGAAACGACTTCCTGACACTTAAATCTATACTCGGTGTTAACAAATTTCTCTTCTTCAGAAACGCTTTCCTTGTCATTGCCAGTCTTCTCTACTTCGACCTTCATAAGTTATTTTGCTCCCCAAATAGCATAAGTCCTTCACTACTTTAGGTGTCTCATTTCCTAATCTAATTCCCTTAGCATTACCCGACTTAATTCGACCACATTCCGTTATCCTCGTTTTGCTTTTGTTGATGCTCATCTTATATCCTCCTCTCAAGACGCTATCCATTCCGTTCAACTGCTCTTCCAAGTCCTTTGCTCTGTCTGACAGAAATATAATATCATCGGCGAACCTCAATTTTTTTATTTCTTCTCCATGGATTTTAATACCTACTCCGAATTTTTCTTTTGTTTCCTTTACTGCTTGCTCAATATACAGATTGAATAACATCGGGGGGAGGCTACAATCCTGTCTCACCCCCTTCCCAACCACTGCTTCCCTTTCATGCCCCTCGACTCATATAACTGTCATCTGGTTTCTGTACAAATTGTAAACAGCCTTTCGCTCCCTGTGTTTTATCCCTGCCACTTTTAGAATGTGAAAGAGAGTATTCCAGTCAACATTATCAAAAGCTTTCTCTACGTCTACAAATGCTAAAAACGTAGGTTTGCTTTTCCTTAATCTTTCTTCTAAGACAAGTCGTAAGGTCAGTATTGCCTCACGTGTTCCAATATTCCTACGGAATCCAAACTGATCTTCCCCGAGGTTGGCCTCTATCAGTTTTTCCATTCGTATGTACAGAATTCGCTTTAGTATTTTGCAGCTGTGATTTATTAAACTGATAGTTCGGTAATTTTCACATCTGTCAACACCTGCTTTCTTTTGGATTGGAATTATTATATTCTTCTTGAAATCTGAGGGTATTTCACCTGTCTCATACATCTTGCTCACTAGCTGGTAGAGTTTTCTCAGGTCTGGCTCTCCCAAGGCCGTCAGTAGTTCTAATGAAATGTTGTCTAATCCCGGGGCCTTGTGTCGACTCAGGTCTTTCAGTGCTCTGTCAAACTCTTCACGCAGTATCGTATCTGCCATTTCATCTTCATCTACATCCTCTTCCATTTCCATAATATTGTCCTCAAGTACATCGCCCTTGTATGGACCCTCTATATACTCCTTCCACCTTTTTACTTTCTCTTCTTTGCTTAGAACTGGGTTTCCATCTGAGCTCTTGATATTCATACAAGAGGTTCTCTTTTCTCCAAAGGTCTCTTTAATTTTCCCGTAGTATCTATCTTACCCCTAATGAGATAAGTCTGTGCATTCTTATATTTGTCCTCTAACCATCCCTGCTTAGCCATTTTGCACTTCTTGTCGATCTCATTTTTGAGACTTTTGTATTGCTTTTTGCCTGCTTCGTTTACTGAATTTTTATATTTTCTTCTTTCATCAATTAAATTCAATATTTCTTCTGTTACCCAAGGATTTGTACTAGCGCTTGTCTTTTTACCTACTTGATCCTCTGCTGCCTTCACTACTCCATCCCTCAGAGCTACCCATTCTTCTTCTACTGTACTTCTTTTCCCCATTCCTGTCAATTGTTCCCTTATTCTCTCCCTGAAACTCTGTACAACCTCTGGTTTAGTCAGTTAATCCTGGTTCCATCTCCTTAAATTCTCACAATTATGCAGTTTCTTCAGTTTTAATCAACAGTTCATAACAAATAGATTGTGGTCAGAGTCCACATCTGCCCCTGGAAATGTCTTACAATTTAAAACCTGGTTCCTAAATTTCTGTCTTACCATTATATAATCTATCTGATACCTTCTAATATCTCCAGGATTCTTCCATGTATACATCCTTCTTTCATGATTCTTGAACCAAGTGTAAAGCTATGATTAAGTTATGTTCTGTGAAAAACTCTACCAGGCGGCTTCCTCTTTCATTTCTTAGCCCCAATCCATATTCACCTACTATGTTTCCGTTTCTCCCTTTTCCTACACTCGGATTCCAGTCACCCATAACTATTAAATTTTCGTCTCCCTTCACTAACTGAATAATTTCTTTTATCTCATCATACATTTCATCAATTTCTTCATCATCTGCAGAGCTAGTTGGCATATAAACTTGTACTACTGTAGTAGACGTGGTCTTCGTGCCTATCTTAGCCACAATAATGCGTTCACTATACTGTTTGTAGTAGCTTACCCGCACTCCTATTTTTTTTATTCATTATTAAACCTACTCCTGCATTACCCCTATTTGATTTTGTATTTATAACCCTGTATTCACCTGACCAAAAGTCTTGTTCCTCCTGCCACCGAACTTCACTAATTCCCAATATATCTAACTTTAACCTATCTATTTCCCTTTTTAAATTTTCTAACCTACCTGCCCGATTAAGGGATCTGACATTCCACGCTCCGATCCGTAGAACGCCAGTTTTCTTTCTCCTGACAATGTATTCAGAAACGATATTAAACAGCGAACTTCACACATGACGTCATCGTTAATGTCATCACACGTTTTAAAATCACACAAATAAACAGCAAACGACCGTTTGTGCTCGTTGTTAGTATCATGCTGGTGTCAGCGATTAAGAAGCGCGCGTTCGGAGCAGAGGCGCTCGTCATATCAAATGTTCTGTATCTTCAGAAATGCTCTAGAAATTATTTTGTATTTCTCAGCTGCAAATTATTTACTGTTGCAATGTACTTTTAAAACTTGATTAGTATTTGCAGAGCGTTAGAACGTTCAAAATAGTATTGACTTCTGACTTGCGTCCATAGGAGAGACACAGAAATGAAGCGATACCAAAACGGTTTGCTGCTACAAAATTTTTGTATGAAAAATTATATATACAACAAGGGCCACAGCAATGATAAACTTCTAACAGGAACTTAGTTGACTACATTGGCTGCTTTTCATATCAGCTCTATTTTTATTCTGGACTCGACGATATTACGCTTGTGTAGCTATTTTCAAACGACTGCAGACATATCAGAAAAACGTAATTAAAATAAAAGATATAAAACAATCATTAGTTATAGTCACCAACATAAACAGAGAATAAAAAAACACAATGTTACAACCGTTAAACATCCTTAGCTTTCGTTACAGTTATATAATTTTATCGGCAGTGCATGCTTCGTTTGGTATAAATAAAATAAAATAAAAATTTAATTCACGTAAATGCCAATAAAAATACAGGTCACGAAGAAAATAATCACTAAACACGACAGTTTGCAGTTGCTGACAGCATCTATCTTCAAATCTATTATATATTCGACGCCGTTTAAGGACCGTAAATCCGTTTCCATTCAGATTAATTGTAGGAGTCTTCACTAAATGACGAGAAGTTTCATGTCAGAGCTACATCAATTACAGAAATACTGGTATAACTCCGTTGGCTATTTTTTCACTTGGAAGTATAATAATTTTTATTGATAGTGACTGTAGATCTCAAAGACGCAATGGCAGATAGGAAACTTAGGTACGTATTCTGTCTTTGTAATTCTCATGGTTTGCTGAGTTCGAAAAATAAATCTTTTATAAACCAAGACAAATGAGAGGTGTTATTCCTTTACAGAAGCAAATAAATATTTCGAAGAGATAGTTGAGTAGTACGCACAAATCACACAAACCCGTGTTGGAAGGCGGTGTCCAACACAGAAGTTGAGAGTCAAGTGGAAGAAATAGACCTCATCTTAAATTCTGCGCAAAATCCGTATGTCTATTTTAAATACGTTGCGAGTGCTTCTGAACCTGAAAGTCTAGCGTTGTTCGCGTTGTACGCAGATTTCACAAATATTGTACGTCGACTCATGAGCACGTGGACGAACGGGGTTTTAGAAGCATGGAACTCTGTCTCTCGCTTCTTGTCCGAGTAGCGTATCTACGGGGCCTCCAGCACACAAAGTCAAAATGGTTTAATTTGTTTACATTTGTGACATCACAAGCAACACCGTCTTATCTGTCACGTCATTCTTATGACGTAAACATCATATGAAAAGATGCACCTCATCCTGTCCCTGCCCATCCTCCTACTGTTTCCAGTTAACGACAGTGTAGTAATATAGAACAACAGCAACTGCAGAATAGGCGTAGACACAGCCTCGAGAGCGCGCACAATCTTTCTTCACCTCTTCCCCCCCCCCCCCTCTCTCTCTCTCTCTCTCTCTTTTCTCTCTCTCTCTCTCTCTCTCTCTCTCTCTCTCTCTCTCTCTCTCTCTCTCTCTCACTCACACACACACACACACACACACACACACACACACGTCAAATTACTGCCTTGATCGTGATCTCTCAAATTAAGTTCTCGATTGCTATTTCCCGCATAAATACTTACAAATAACATATTAAACAGACAAGTGAGAAATCATGTTAGGCACAAATGAGGTAATGTAGCAAAATTAACGTGATCATGCTAATAACTGCAGAAAACACGTGTTGACTACAGTTCTATGCTAAGCAGAGAAGGAGAAAAACAAATAGGCAGTCTGAATTTATTGTCCGCTGCCGGAAGTATGTAATTGTTTAAGTGTCTTAGGTTACTAGCTGTGATGAACAGTGATACCTCAAATTATGTATTTACACATCTAAGTCGTCTTATGATACTTTTCAGGTATTATAATGGTATCTCCACATCTAAAACATGTAAATGGTGTTGGCATTTCAGTCTGATGCTTTGTTACTGGTGCTTCTTACAAGGGAGACTCCCCATCGCTTCCCCCTTGGATTCAATGGTAAAATGGGGCAGTGGACTTCTCACAGAAATGAAAATAACAAATAACCGGGTGTAAACTATGATACAACAAAGGAGTTCAAGAGTCCAAACTTCCAAAACGGAGCGCAAGAGTCATAACATGTGGTACTTACATAGAACAAATAGGAGATACATTCGTCTGGAGGTTCCTTCATTACACCTCGCTGTTGCAAACGAACGTTGCACCGCGACGCACACAGATTGAAATACAGCGAACAGACAGGTCAGTTACCGGACGGACAGTTCATAATTTTGTGAAAAAATGGGGTACGAGGGAAACAGAGCACGGATATCCCCCTTCTCATTCCAACATTGTGACCACATAGCCATGACGCCGTGGCTATTCAATTTCCCTCGATGTTTCGCATCTTGCGCTTGGATCATTCACTGTTCGCAGTCCATTACACTATGTTCCTGTTTTCACGCTTAACTGCATTCAGTTTTTGACGAGCTGCCACCGAGCCATCTTGCCACTAAATCTGAGGGGAGTGTAATGGAGAGATTCCCTTGTTAGAACGAACTGTCATCACCTGACAGTGTTACAAGATTCTTAGTAATGTTTCACCTTATCAAGAGAGAATATAGAGCGTCATGTCTTTTACTAGAAAAAGACAATCAATGTCAGTAACGATAGTGAGTGGCTATTATAGATTTTATTACAAGTGATCCCTGCCTAGTCGAAGTTAAAAAAACAACATGTGAGGATGGTTGCAATATTTGTCAGTCGTAGCCATAGTGGCAAGGCTCTCTAAAACATTTAAAGACTGTACTTTCTTTATTATTGTAGTATCTATGTTGTTATGAAGAACAATTCAATGTTCCTACGGACATGTAAAGTATTCGCAGTTGCGAATACGAGCAACCATCAGCTGTACAAGCGAATGACGACAATTGAAATCTGTGCCGGGCCAGGACTCGGACTAGGATATCCCGGTTTGCCTGAGCGGTCGCTGGAATCGCTTTGGCTATCCGTGCACGACTCACGGCCAGAGCAAAGCTCCTGTGGTACAACCTGAACTCGTACATACATCATGTAATACGAGTACAGGGGAGTATATTTTAACTGAAAGTCATTCTCCGCTATCGATACGATATTACAGTATTCGCGTGAAGCGGGAAAACTGAGTTCGACTCCCGTCTGACACAAATTTTCATTGTCGTTATTCCCTTAGACCGCTGGTTGTTCGTACTCGCAATTGAGAATACTTTTCATGTAAAATCTAATCAAATTACTAGATGTAAAAACACACAACACAGCCACAGACAAATAAACATTGTCAAAGATAATGGTGGAACAACACAGAGATGAAATGTCTATATCTCGAAAATGCAATATCTGCCACCGAAATAATATTATTTATCATAGTACACCATGTGTACAGAAACAGACATACATGTACACACACAAGCATGTGTGTCAATTTGTACCTCTCTGTCTACATTATTCCGTGATTTATTCAGTATTCAAATTTATGCCGGCCTTTTGTTCACCTGTACAAAAAGGTACGGCCAAACTTTCCTCACACACAAATAAAGAAAAGATGTTATGTGGACATATGTCCGGAACGCTTAATTTCCATGTTAGAGCTCATTTTAGTTTCGGCAGTATGTACTGTACTTCCTCGATTCACCGCCAGTTGGCCCAATTGAAGGAAGCTAATGTTGACTTCGGTGCTTGTGTTGACATGCGACTCATTGCTCTACAGTACTAGCATCAAGCACATCAGTGCGTAACATCAAAAGGTTAGTGTTCATCACGAACGTGGTTTTGCAGTCAGTGCAATGTTTACAAATGCGGAGTTGGCAGATGCCCATTTGATGTATGGATTAGCACGGGGCAATAGCCGTGGCGCGGCACGTTTGTATCGAGACAGATTTCAGAACGAAAGTGTCCCGACAGGAAGACGTTCGAAGCAATTGATTGGCGTCTTAGGGAGCACGGAACATTCCAGCCTATGACTCGCGACTGGGGAAGACCTAGAACGACGAGGACACCTGCAATGGACGAGGCAATTCTTCGTGCAGTTGACGATAACCCTAATGTCAGCGTCAGAGAAATTGCTGCTGTACAAGGTAACATTGACCACGTCACTGTATGGAGAGTGGTACGGGAGAACCAGTTGTTTCTCTACCATGTACAGCGTGTGCAGGCACTATCAGCAGCTGATTGGCCTCCACGGGTACACTTTTGCGAATTCATCCAACAATATGTTAATCCTCATTTCAGCGCAAATGTTCTCTTTACGGATGAGGCTTCATTCCAGCGTGATCAAATTGTAAATTTTCACAATCAACATGTGTGGGCTGACGAGAATACGCACGCAATTGTGCAATCACGTCATCAACACAGATGTTCTGTGAACGTTTGGGCAGGCATTGTTGGTGATGTCTTGATTGGGCCCCATGTTCTTCCACCTACTCTCAATGGAGCGCGTTATCATGATTTCATACGGGATACTCTACCTGTGCTGCTAAAACATGTGCCTTTACAAGTACGACACAACATGTGGTTCATGCACGGTGGAGCTCCTGCACATTTCAGTCGAAGTGTTCGTACGCTTCTCAACAACAGATTCGGTGACCGATGGATTGCTAGAGGCGGACCAATTTCATGGCCTCCTCGCTCTCCTGACTTCAACTCTCTTGACTTTCATTTATGGGGGCATTTGAAAGCTCTTGTCTACGCAACCCCGGTACCAAATGTAGAGACTCTTCGTGCTCGTATTGTGGACAGCTGTGATACAATACGCCATTCTCCAGGGCTGCATCTGTGCATCAGGGATTCCATGCGACGGAGGGTGGATGCATGTATCCTCGCTAAGGGATGACATTGTGAACATTTCCTGTAACAAAGTGTTTGAAGTCACGCTGGTACGTTGTGTTGCAGTGTGTTTCCATTCCATGATTAATGTGATTTGAAGAGAAGTAATAAAATACATGGAAAGTAAGCGTTTCCGAACACATGTTCACATAACATATTTTCTTTCTTTGTGTGTGAGGAGTGTTTCCTGAAATTTTGGCCGTACCTTTTTGCCGCACCCTATATATATATATATATATATATATATATATATATATATATATATATATATATATATATATATATATAGCAGAAAAACACCTCCAGCAGCAGAAACACATCTCCACCCCAGTAGCAGACACGCCCCATGAGCTGAGACCCACTACACGTACACAGAGTCAGCTACTGGTGTTTCCATAGAGCTTTAGGATCCAGTTGCTGACACCCACAGTCAGGTTCTGACATATACATTGTCAAGGTTTGGAATTTGCTGTAACATGGCTACATGACTTGTCAGAATACGTCAAAAGTAGTCAGAATAGTTGGAAACTATTCAGAACATTCCGTAGCCACAAGGATCAGGATGACGGCAATTACCATGTTAACTGAACCTCATGAACCCCCCATCCATGCATCTGTAATAGTGGGAAGACATGTTACTGTTTTGCTGTAACATAGGGCAACTTATTACATTTTTCCTGCAACATGGAGTGTAACCCCAGTAGCTGACATCCCCAGGAACTAATACCCACCCCACATACACAGTGTAAGTTTTGGTGATAATGTACAGTTTTAAGGTCAATTAGCTGACACCTGCTGTTAAGTTATAGCACACATACAGTCAGTTTCTGGTTTTAGAATATTATTTCAGTTCTGTTTATGACATGTATCACTGCCTTGCCTGTTTACCATTATCAGCTGAATATGATAAACATTTTGCACTGCAAGACAAAGTTAATATCCCAGCATGAAGTCACTATACTGTTTGGGTGACTTCGAAAGCACAGGAACCGCTGTTTCTTACCTACACAAATGTATTCTACTAACGTTCAGTATGCTATTTCATCAAAGTGTGGTGAAGTAGTTTCCACTGGCGGACAGCAGAGAGTGACAACGTTTTCTACTGTAAAATAAAGTTTGTACCCTAGCGTGGGGTCACTACAATGGCTGACTTTGATATCGGTTTTGGAGACAAGATTTGGCATGGGAATAAGATTATTTACTTCAGTAATTCTCATCGATAAGTGCACTTTAAGCTGTGAACTACATCAGCCGCAATGCCAGTGAGTGTTTAAAAGTGTTATAGAACCAGCTGCTATGATTTGTGATGAATTTAATTCTTGGTACAAAGAGTGAACTACGTTTGTCCACACTACCAATACGTCATTTCACCAGTGCCATTAAGCAAGAGATCTGTAATTAAACTTACACATTATGATGAAATATATATATATATATATATATATATATATATATATATATATATACTTGGAAATTGAAATAAGAACACCGTGAATTCATTGTCCCAGGAAGGGGAAACTTTATTGACACATTCCTGGGGCCAGATACATCACATGATCACACTGACAGAACCACAGCCACATAGACACAGGCAACAGAGCATGCTCAATGTCGGCACTAGTACAGTGTATATCCACCTTTCCCAGCAATGCAGGCTGCTATTCCCCCATGGAGACGATCGTAGATATGCTGGATGTAGTCCTGTGGAACGGCTTGACATGCCATTTCCACCTGGCGCCTCAGTTGGACCAGCGTTCGTGCTGGACGTGCAGACCGCGTGAGACGACGCTTCATCCAGTCCCAAACATGCTCAATGGGCGACAGATCCGGAGATCTTGCAGGCCAGGGTAGTTGACTTACACCTTCTAGAGCACGTTGGGTGGCAAGGGATACATGCGGGCGTGCATTGTCCTGTTGGAACAGCAAGTTCCCTTGCCGGTCTAGGAATGGTAGAACGATGGGTTCGATGACGGTTTGGATGTACCGTGCACTATTCAGTGTCCCCTCGACGATCACCAGAGGTGTACCGCCAGTGTAGGAGATCGCTCCCCACACCATGATGCCGGGTGTTGGCCCTGTGTGCCTCGGTCGTATGCAGTCCTGATTGTGGCGCTCACCTGCACGGCGCCAAACACGCATACGACCATCATTGGCACCAAGGCAGAAGCGACTCTCATCGCTGAAGACGACACGTCTCCATTCGTCCCTCCATTCACGCCTGTCGCGACACCACTGGAGGCGGGCTGCACGATGTTGGGGCGTGAGCGGAAGACGGCCTAACGGTGTGCGGTACCGTAGCCCACCTTCATGGAGACGGTTGCGAATGGTCCTCGCCGATACCCCAGGATCAACAGTGTCCCTAATTTGCTGGGAAGTGGCGGTGCGGTCCCCTACGGCACTGCGTAGGATCCTACGGTCTTGACGTGCATCCGTGCGTCGCTGCGGTCCGGTCCCTGGTCGACGGGCACGTGCACCTTCCGCCGACCACTGGCGACAACATCGATGTACTGTGGAGACCTCACGCCCCACGTGTTGAGCAATTCGGCGGTACGTCCACCCAGCCTCCCGCATGCCCACTATACGCCCTCGCTCAAAGTCCGTCAACTGCACATTCGGTTCACGTCCACGCTGTCGCGGCATGCTACCAGTGTTAAAGACTGCGATGGAGCTCCGTATGCCATGGCAAACTGGCTGACACTGACGGCGGCGGTGCACAAATGCTGCGCAGCTAGCGCCATTCGACGGCTAACACCGCGGTTCCTGGTGTGTCCGCTGTGCCGTGCGTGTGATCATTGCTTGTACAGCCCTCTCGCATTGTCCGGAGCAAGTATGGTGGGTCTGACACACCGCTGTCAATGTGTTCTTTTTTCCATTTCCAGGAGTATATCAGGGGCTGACGAAAATCTTCACTGGTTCAACAGCAAAAGTAGTGGGCTGTGAAAAATTGTGCAGTTGTTGGAAACTATATAATTCATCGTTATATCACTGAGGAATGCGTAATGAGCAAGAGTTACATATAATGTCTTACGGAAGTACTACGGGATTGCAGGAGTAAATACAACTTAAATTACATTGATGCAGGTTGTTTCCATCGTGGAAGCCCATCTACACATTTGCCCCATTCTTTCTAATTTGCTGTGTAGGACATGAAGGCTGTTAAAAGGTTGATGCCTTCTGGAAAGTTCTCTTGGCTAATCTGAAAGAGACATTCTACGAGCAAGTTGTGAAGTCTTGAATTGCTTTAGATCGTTACGTCGCTGCACAAAGCGCTGCGATATTGAAAGTTTCTTGATCCTTTCCATACGTCCCAGGCAGAAACGACTGCACTAGATGAGAAGCATACTTAGACTATTTAACGACATAAATGAATGTGAGTTTTCTTTTTCGTTGTTTATGATGTAATTTTATAAGTAAATGTGTATTGCGGAATTAAACTCTTAAATTTATTGTTTGTAAATTTAATACATCAGTGTACTATTTACACATCTAAATAATTTGCAACATACATCTTTTTTTATTTCTTATTTTTAAGGCTCTAGCAGAAACGAAAGCAGAATTGTAACCATCAGAAAATACTTGTAAGATTGAAAATGAAAAATATCGGAGGCATGCAACACATACATGATGCATGTATAATTCACCTCCTTACTACAGGCTGTTACTGACTGTCACATTAATAGTACACCTCACTATTATCTGTTATAAGCGCCCCATGTTTTTCGTTTTACAGTACAGCATTTAAAAATGTACAATTACAGATTTTCATGACTGTTAATTGTCCGCGTTTCACTTATTCACAAGGCCACGGTTTATACAAATACTTTCAGAAAACATTAAAATTTACAACATTATAATTTATTTGCGATGTTACCGGATTTCTGTCATTCAGAAACGTTTCTCTGCTATTGTAAGTCAGCATTTTATATCGTATCTGCGTGAGCCATCGTCAGTTACTTTGCCACCCACATAGCGTAATCTTCTTGCTTCAATATCACCAGGTTTAACATGGCTGAGTTCCATTACCATTATTTTACTTTTCTCGTTCATCTCATGACCGCTTTTCAGGAAACTATCCGTTACGTTCTGCTAGTATTACATTGTCATTGGCAAACATCCCTGATCTTAAAATAACTTTGTAAACTTTACTTTTGTTTCCTTCATTTCTTGCGCAAAGCATTGATTGTATAATATATGCGTGGTTATAGAATATCGTCTCAATTATGTGACTGAATTAGTAATTTCCTGTTAGAGACGTCATAGATCGCAGTAACTGATGGAAAGTCATCGAGTAAAACAGAAGTGATTTCTGATGTTCCCCAACGTAGTGTTATAGGCTGCTCCTTATCTATATAAATGATATGGGAGACAATCTGAGCAGCCGTCTTAGGTTGTTTGCTGATGACTCTGTTGTCTATCGACTAATAAAGTCCTCAGAAGATCAAAACGAATTGCAAAACTATTTAGAAAAGATATCTGTATGGTACGAAAACAGGCAATTGACCCAAAATAGCGAAAAGTGTGAGGTCATCCACATGAGTGCTAAAAGGAATCCGTTGAGATAAATCAGTCAAATCTAAAGGTCGTAAATAGCTAAGAATTACAATAACGAACAACTTAAACCGGAAGGAACGCATAGAAAATGTTGTGGGAAAGGCTAATCAAAGACTGCGTTTTATTGGCAGGACACTATGTATGCTAATGAGACTGCCTACACTACGCTTGTCCGTCCTCTTTTAGAAAACTGCTGCGCGGTGTGGATTTCTTACCAGATCTGATTGACCGAGTACATCGAAAAAGTTCAAAGAAAGTCAGCACGTTTTACATTATCGCGCAATAGAGGAGAGAGTGTCACTCGTATGATACAGGATTTGGGGTGAACATCATTAAAACAAAGACGTTTTTCGTTGCGGTGGAATCTTCGCACGAAATTCCATTCACCAACTTTCTCCTTCGAATGCGAAAATATTTTGACACCGACCTACAGAGAGAGAAACGATCACCGCTATGAAATAAGGGAAATCAGAGCTCGTACCGAATGCAGGTGTTCGTTCTTTTCGAACGCCATACGAGATTGGAATAATAGAGAATTGTGAAGGTGGTTCGATGAACCCGCTGCCAGGCACTTAAATGTGATCTGCAGAGTATCCATGTAGATGGTATAGGCTATAACACTGTCTCCCTTCCTTCGAAATTACGGCCCCTCTTTCATATTCTTACACTCTTATAATGTGCAGCCTAGGTTCTGGTCATCTTCTACATCTACATTAATCTCTCCTCCCCTGTATTTTATCCCTGCTTCTTTTTCAAATGCCTTCATTAAATCTGAAAATGCTATAAACGTAGGTTTGACTTTCTTGAACCTCTTTTCTAGAATAAGAATGGAGCAGTACTATTACTCGTATTTTAACATTTGTCCTGAACCCAGACTGATCTTATTCGGGATTGGCTTCTACCAGGTTTTTCATTCTTCGGTAAACAATTCTTGTTAGCATTTTGCAATTGCAAATTGTTTAACTGATAATTCTGTAATATTCGCACACTCATACGAGTCTCCTTCGGATTTGGAACTGCTATATTCTTCTTGACGTCTAACGGTATTTCATGTATTGAATGTCTCTTGGGCTCCACCATGCAACTCAGTGCTTTTGAGGGAATATCGTGTGCTTCAGGGGCCTTGTTTCGGCTTAGGTCTTTCAGGGCTCTGTCAAATTCTTGTGTCAAATCTCCCACCTCACCTCCATTTACTTCGTTTTTCCTTTCTATAATATTGCGTTCATTTCCCTTGTATATCCAGTCTATATATTCTTCCCACATTTCATTTTCCCTTCTATGTTTAGTACTGGCCTTCCATCTGAGCTCTTGATATGCAGAGAGCTGCTTCTTCAAAGATATCTTTAATTTTTCTATAGGCGGCATCTATCTTTCCCTTGCTATGTATGCTTCTACAGCCTCCCACTTGTCCTCCAGCCATACCTGCCTAGCAATATTGCACTTCCTGTCAATCTCATTTAATAGATCTATATATTTCTTTTTTCCCGGTTAAATTTATTACGCTCTTATACTGTATTTTCTCCTTTCGTCATTTAAATTCAGTATCGTTGTTATCCTTATTTTTCAAGGATTTCTTCTGAGCCTTGTGTTTTTGTCTATTTTCCCTAGTTCCAGAACTGCATTGCCGCATGCTCCCTCTCAAATTCTCAGCAACCTTCGGTTCTTTCTGTTTATCCAGATTCCATCTCCTTAATTTCCTACCGTTGTGTAGCTTCTTCATTTTAACCTGTATTTCATAACCAAAAAATTGTAGCTGGAGTCCATATCTGGTTATAATCTATCTGAATCCTTACAGTACCTTCAGTACTCTTCCACGTATACAATCTTTTTTCATGATACTTGCACCAAGTATAAGTTTTTGATGAAATTATACTTTGTACAACGTTCTACAAACCTGCTTTCCCTTTCATTTTCCCCCCGCATCCGCGTTGTCCTGCTATTGTCCCTTCGCTTCCTTTTCCTGCTGTCGAATGTAACCTCCTATTACAGTTACATTTCGGTCTTCCTTAATTACCTGACTATTTTATCTCATCCTACATTGTTTTTCGCCCCATTTCGATTCATATGTAATTTATATGATACGTTCATAAGGGACTGTCATTATAATAGCCACTAGAACGACAGTAACATCATTAATATGCAGGATTAATATACTAGCAGTCGCTAGTACATGTCCAGCCAGCTACCATAACGTCCCTATTCATACAAGAGTATTTCTCTAATTGTGTTTAGATTTGTTCAACGGCTTTGTGTGCAAGATGGCACCGTTGGCTTCGCCTGTCACGGATTTCAGCTTCATCACCTTAGTTGGCTCTGCACTGTTGCGCCTTCAAGATGGCCGCTCACACTCTGTTTGAACCATAGAGCAACAACGCTCCATAAACCGTTTTTGAGGTCGGTAGGGTACAAAGAGTAGCAATTCACAGAACGTTTCCGAAAAATGCAGTGGCAAAGTCAGTGCCTTGATTCTGAACAACGTACGAGTGACTGTTGATGATGTGGCAAACTATAAGCAGTTTTGTCATAGTACTATCTATGAAATCATGCATAACAGGCGTTCTTTGTTGCATGACAATGCGTGTTCACTAACTAGGGCCTACATCGCTAAAAGTCTTCAGACGCTGCGTTCCGAGATGTTGGAGCATCCTGCATACAGTTCTGATCTCGCCCCGTCGAATTGCCATCTTTTGTCTGAAAGATGCTTTAAAAGACCATCGATTCAGCTGCGATCAACAGGTGAAGGAAGCTGTGCACTAGTGGCTTGCTGCGATACTACAAACCTTTTTTTCAGGGGGTGTCTGGAACTTTGTGCAACGGTGGACCAAATGCATTGAAAAGTAGGGTGACTATGTTGAAAAATGATTTAATAAAATTGTTTACTCTTGTAATAAATAGTAAAAATTGATTACTGACTTACACTCGTGTACGCTACAGTTAGTTCCGCACTAATTCCTGTAAAGAAGAATTATTAAATTTTATATGCTTTTTGTGTGACCCGTTATTCAGGTACTCTCAGTACTTGTGCCGTTAGTGTGTGAGTTATTGCATTCTGGTGAGCTTTTCAACTAGCACCAATAACCAAGAACAATATATTACACGAATTATATTTCTGGGTGACAATCAGACACACAGATGTATAGGAGCGTTCGTGGCTGTTACTGTACATCATTCTCTCTCAAGGCATAGTTGTCTAAGCGTGGACAGGGCTACGAACTTCGTGAACGAACAAAACTAACGCTGAGCTTTCCGCAGACAAGCAACAGCTGTGCCAATACAAAACGAGGGGCAAGCTTCATATCTGACGTGATGAAACAGAGCCAACGCTCTCTCCAAAATCGCATGAAATTTGAATGTATCAACAGAAGTTTACTGCTTCCTAATTCACGACTCACTATTCTTGTTAAGTGGACGCTGTAGCCATTAACTGATGAGTTCGTTCAGACCACTTGATTCGTTATTGCCACTAAGGCAACAACTTTCTTCCCAGGACACAAGAGACTGATGAAACCCTAGCCCAAGTGTTTAATGTAGAGCACAAAACATGTAACGAAAAGGTCTCAGAGAAAGAAATATGACTTGCACATCTGATGGTACCCACGAGGGTTTCTCTTGACAATACTGTAAATTTACATCGGTGTATGCTACTGTTATGCGCTTTCGAAAGCGAGGAAAACTGTCATCACTCCAAAAACAAGAAATGCAACAATTTCAAAAGGTATTTTCTCAAATGTAGTTGCTAGACCACTGCAAACCTCAAGTGGTAATTACAGCTTTTTCAAAATTCGCAGTATCACTTGTCTGTACTACAGAGGAAACGTTTCGAAGTAGAAGGTTTCTGTAAAGCACGTAGTGTTGCTTATTCGCCAGTACAACTATTCTGGTTCTATTGAAAATGATTGGAATCTGCGATAAATGTATTGCAGCCGATAATAACGACAGTGTTAAACAAATAATCGATTTGAATGTATGTCTTTCCTACCGTTCTTGCCCTTTTGTGGAGTCCACTACTTTTCAGCATTGGACAGATTTATTTTACTTTAACGTGGCAGTATTTGCCTCTCTGTCGTCACAGTCATCAGTTACCTAAGGCAGGAAAAGCATGTGCGCCCTCTAGCTGTGAAGAGTGTAAACCTCGTTCAATATGTAACGTATTTCATCTATTTGTGTATTGTGTTTACCGTGACTGAGACTGAGATCCGACCAGAAGCTGTGTATATGAGCGTGGAATATTGCCAAAGAACCACACTCATGGTTGCCGATTTGGTCCAACACAGTTCAAAACCTGGGCATAATACAGCAAATGTATATGAAATCCTCCTCAAGTATGTTCTTTCCAGATTCCTTGGATCGTTGGTAAGGAATCCGATGCCGGAATTAAAAAATTCAAAATTTCGTATCCAATTAGGCGGATCAAAAATTATAAATTTAGTAGATCCGGGTAAAACTTCGGGATAAAGTATTTTGAGATCGCAGGTAACGAATTAAAAGCCGAAATTCCCCTTTTGAAACTTTTTATTCGATATTTTACTTTTTCGGTTGAATCGTAGTCACTTCCGTCACTTGTGTCATTATCGCTTTCAGAAGGGTCGCTGTCGGGTTGTCTTTTACCTCAGGTGGCATCTTTTCCGGAATGTCAAGATGAGTGGATCCGGAGATGGCAGAAGCCGATGGAGTACGTCATTCTCTCATGGGAACATTTGCTTGTAAAATCTTTTCTTCCACTTCGAATATCCTTATTCCGAGCGTCCTTTGCATCTTCAGATTATCGACCAATCGCCCACGGGGCACCTTGGATATGGCATATCCGAACATCAAAGCTATTAGGACTGATGTCAGCATCAATTTATTGAGAGTGCGGTGAAGTTGGCACCTGACTTTCGAGAAATATAAATTTTTCTGAGTTTCTGATAATTGTGCTATAGTTCTTGAGTTCTCCGTACAAAACTGAGTAGTTCTGCAGAATTTTGCGAAAAAAACAATAGTACTCCGAGAAATATAACTCTTTAAAAAAAATATTTATCATTTTGCGATGAAAAATTGTGATCACAATTCTGAACGCCTCTTCATGAGCTCTACAGAAAATCATAATGACATTTTTGTGCAAATAATAATTCTTATGATAATTGCAATAATGAGGGACCCATTTTTAAACTGTGGCACGGCCCCACTGTAGAAAAATAACCATCCGCCAAACGCACACAAATAGATCTTTACGCGTTACCTAAACAATTAAGCTAGTAGCACAGCCATTTACAAAACTGAAGCAACGCAGAGGAAATTTTGTAGCCAACGATTATGTTTGTTTCTCTATTAGTTTGGTTTTAAGTTGATATCTGTCATTACACCGGTAAAAAAATGTAATAAACGTAGCTTGTGGAGTGATAACCATCTTATTTTATCCTGACAACTAGGCGGGATCGCTGTCATATATTAAACAGGCGGTCGTGCGGTAGCGTTCTCGCTTCCCGCGCCCGGGTTCCCGGGTTCGATTCCCGGCGGGATCAGGAATTTTCTCTCTGCCTCGTGATGGCTGGGTGTTGTGTGTTGTCCTTAGGTTAGTTAGGTTTAAGTAGTTCTAAGTTCTAGGGGACTGATGACCATAGATGTTAAGTCCCATAGTGCTCAGAGCCATGTGAACCATGCCATTAAACAGGCAACACAAACAGTATCTGAAAAATGTGTCGTCGGATACACTGCCTGCTGGCAACTGTCCCGGCATGTATTGTATCAACTTGAGACTGAAATGCCACCGCAGTACTCAACAAGAAGGCACCAATCAACATGCACAAGATTTCGCAGGATGCGAACCATTTTCTCTTTCTCTTCTGTGCAGATTTTGAATCGAGTTGGCCCACTGTGCAAAGGTCTGATCTTGCGGATCCAGTCTGGGTTTAGGTCATCCCCCTATCTCGCCAGTTCGGATGCTTCGCGTTCAGCAGTAGGAGCAAATTTCTGATTCTAATACATGAAATGATTAATATTTTAAGTGGCCGGACGCAGTATTTATGGTATAGCGTGTCGACAAACTTGCCATTGTTCCATATAGCTGTGTCATGTCTGTTTTGAAACAATTCGCCAGGCGTAGCAGCAGGTATTCTTGAAGGTGTTCCACAATTTGCAGCTATGCCAGATATTTGTCGGCTTGAGTAATTACATGTAATCCCAGAACAAAGTTGTTCATTCAGTAGGATGCGTATAATTCCATTCTACACATACTCTGTGTGGAGGGCGGAGAGTAGTTCTGGGAGCCACCAGATAGTGTGTATGATTCTCTGGCAGTCCATCTATATGTCTATTGTGTGAACTCGGTTGTGTGGCCGGAACATCACCGCAGCGAGCGAGACTAATACCAGTATGGCAACTATCACCTTGACATACTGGTGTGAAGTTAAGTTGCCTGCAATCAGTACCCGAGGTGTGATAGTTAACCAATAACACCCTACAGCCTTCGAGTGGGACAGTGCTCGACAAGAAGCAGTGTTAGCATTGAACAGAGGAGTTTAGCACAAAAATTTACAAATTATTCACTCTTAGATATAAAATTATTTCGTCGCTGAACAACTCAGGTTTAGGCCGCATGTGTTCCCTTAACCATAACATGACACTTCGTAATGCAACTGACACTGGTGAGGTTTTAAAGGGAGCTGATAACAATGAAGACTTTACCGAACGTATATCTATTATACGGCCTGTAAAAGGATATTCCTTGGCTTGTACCACTGACATATACTCTAAACTCCTTCCGAAAAGGTCTCGGAAGACCCTAACGGTACTGACCGACCGCCGCGTCATTCTCAGCCTCTAGGCGTCAATGGTTACGGATACGGTCTTGTGGTCAGCACGCCGTTCTCCCTGTCGTTGTCAGTTTTGGTGACCGGTGCCGCTACTTCCTACTCAAGGAGCTCCTCAATGTGCCTCACAACGGCTCAATGCACCCCAGTTACCAACAGCACTGGGCAGACAGGACGGTCCAATAAGCAAGTCCTAACCAAACCTGACAGCGCGTAACTTCGCTGATCTGACGGGAAGGCAAGGCCGTTGGTCACCGTTTAACACACGACTGTCTGAAAGATATACAGGAGCTATTCTACCTTTCTGGTAGATTGAAACTGGGAAATTAGAACCTGGGACCAGCTTGGATAGCACAGTCAGTGAATCACTTGTACACAAAAGGTAGAAGTCCCAGATTGGAGTCTCGGTCCAGAACACAGATCTGATGATGCCAATAAGTTTCAAACAAGTGCACATCCTATCACAGTAGTCGGGTGTCCTATCCCTCGTCCACTTATTTCACTATTCCTAGATGACCGGCTTTGTATGTCTCATGCACTAGTTGTCTTTAGAGAGATCCATGTCGGCAATGCCGCCAGTGTATAGCATGTAGCTGCCTATGTGGCGTATAAAGCGTCACTTAAAAACCTGTTGCTCTTGCAGAGAAATGAGTAAATGAGATCCATGCTACGGAAAGTGTTTCCACAACCAGGGAGCCCTATGCTGTACTAGCGTGCATACTGCGTCGAGCAGATGTGACAGAATCATACATGGGTCATTGGTGCTGAAAAGGATAGGCTCAACCTGGAGATAGGCTTTGACGTGTGACATGAGGCTGTTATGGCGTGTGACGTTATACGTTATCAGAGTAACAATGGTACACGGGCAACTTTTTTTTATATTTTCGAGTATAGATTGTGGTGACACACTGATTTGTGGAGAAGCTAGAGATCCAGAGTAGCTAGGGGGATGATGATTTGTTGACTTGTCGAAAGCAACATACATGAAGTAAGTAATCTTAGTTACGGCAATATACTGATCTGTAGTACAACTGGAGGTCTAGGTCTAGGTTATGTCTGCATGTGGCAGCTCCTGAATCCGCTGAGCCAACGAACGTGATGTTATAAAAACATTAGTTTTCGTGTTATTTTGCACACTGGATTTCCATTACGACTACCTGCTTAATACCGCGTCCGTCCATATTTGGAACGCAATACAGCAGCGATTACGCGTAGCACAGCGGTTATAAGTAATTGGCAGGTTTCAGGAGATATTGGCCCCATATGTCTATGTGCAGATCACTCAGTTCTGGTAAATTACGGTCGTTGTTTCGTGGGTGCTGAACAGTCTTCCAATAGCTTCCCAAATGTGTTCCATCGGGATAAGATGACCCGAATTTTGTCTCCGTGATATAATGCTCTTGAAACCAGTGCGGAACAAGCTTGCGTTGTGACATTGACAGTTATCCAGCTGCCATATGCTGTCACCGTCAGGAAAGGCATCAAGTATGAAAGGACGCAGGTGGCCCGCAAATAATGCTTGCCTAGCCCATTGTTGTCTTGGTGCCTTTCACTGCTGCTGTGTAGACGCCCAGCTGAATATTACCCACGGCATTACACTGTTACCACCTGTTTCCTGGTGTAGTAAGAAACTTGATTCATACGACCTCATCAACTTTCGATAAATTCCCGCGGCAGCAGCATGCAAACAACCAACCATCTTGCCAGTTTCAGATAGGCTCCCTTCCAAGCGCCAAGCCATAGCAGTCTACGCTTTTTCATAGTTTCTTATCTCTTGATTTGATCTTCTTACTATGATGAGAATTAGAATCAATCTTGAAAGAATAAAATGCCCTAAAACACCCACTAACACAGAAAAATTTTTAGAAACGTGTAAAAAGAGGAAATGGTACTCCGCAACTAAATCATAAGTAACCCAGTACCTGAAACCCAACATTCGTTGTCAGACCTGACTAATAAACCTCTAAATGACGGTACGTCAATTAATCAAAATCAGAATACTTAGGTGTGTAAGTCCAGTGGTCGGTGGAGCCTAAACACATGATATCACCGTAATCCTCGGTTAACACGAAGATACATAAAAACCATGTAAGGACCAGCTGAGTAGCTAGTTTAAAGAACAAAGGGAAGGGGATTGGGGGGGGGGGGGGGGGTTCTTACAGCGAAGTGGTGCAATAGCACAAAAATCTGGGCGATGTGTGTCAAGCAAGTGGCTTACTAACGGAAGGGGATATATAAATAAACACACACCACAACTGCAATGTAGGTGCGTCTTCGGGAAACGGGACGCGTCCACGTACTGTAAAATACTGACTCCGCGAAAGTAAACAGCCAGCCCGCTGTCGGCTTGGCATGCGCAGATGGAGCACGAGGCTAACTGAAGAATCGGCATCTTTTGGAGAACGCATAAATAATCTGTTGACAAGGCTATGTCCGAATACAAGATATTAAAGCTTGTATGAGAAATACAACACTGATAGTTAATCTGTACTAAAAGTATCAATAATAACTTCCATGAAGTGGTGTGAGGCCTCGATAAACAAGATGAACCAGTTTTTAATTTTTGTGTTCTTCCTAGTCAAAAGAAGTTTCATCAGATTCTGCTTCTAATTGCGATTTCTCTTGTGTATTGCACTCTTTGAACTGCATTGTAAATATTTTGCTCGTATTTTGATTGTGTTCTGCTCGCATCCTTAATATTATCTAGGGTAAATGATTCCGTATTTCTTTTTGTTTCATATGAAACAGAAGCTTCTTTCGTTGCATGGTGTTCTATGGGCTCGTGTGTATTTTCTGTGCTTACGAATCTGTGTTTGAACTGCTATATTTAAATTCGTTATAAATATATTGCTTTTATTCTACTTTATTGTTATTTGCATCTATTCTCCGTCCTTTCTCGCGTTTAATGGAAAACTCCGTAGTGGCAGTTTTTGATTTTACTGGTATTCAACTTTATACATCTTGGCACAGAATGAGTATGCAATTCTGATTTGAATCTACATGGCTATTCTGTAAATCAGCCTTAAATGCGTGGCACAGGCTTCATCGAACCACCTTCACACTAATTCTCAGTTATTCCACTTTCGAATAACGGAGCAGAAAGAAAACATGATTTTTGTCCTTGCGTGCGAACTCTGATTTCCAGTATTTTATTATGATGGTTTGTCTCCCTGGGAGACTGGCGTCAACAAAATATTCTCGCATTCGGAGGAGAAATTCGCATTCGGAGGACAAAGCAGTCTCTTTAGCAGATCTATTGCATCTTATAAGTTTGAATTTCACAACGGCTTGCAGAGTATATATGTAGATGTAGAGGAAATTGCTTCAGTCTTGGTGACTACATCATCCTTCTTTGCAAATGCTAAAAGTGCAACAGTAGTTACTCAATTGTTTTCACACGTAAGTAACAGGCACTACTAAAAGTACATTTTAGCAGAAGTCAATGACAATTTAGGTGGCCTCCAATAAATAGCACAATACGAAAAAATAACGTAGAACACAAGTAGTGTACGTATAATGCATTTAAATCGAGCAGTTCACACAGCGATTTGTAAGCAGTAACAGACAGACATGAGTCCACAGATTACCGTGCAAGTAAGCCAGCTTCTGCTTCATATCAAACATAAACAAATATGAAATCAATTAACCCAATGATACGGATGAGAGTAAAAATTAAGCAAAGTACTAGCAACATATTTACAATGCAATTCAAAGAGTGGAATACATTCAAGAATGTCATAATCAGGAACATAGCTTCCACTTGATAATTGCTGTTGTGTATGACAACAGAACTGATTTCGTAATTCTTGAAGGAGTACTGAATGATCGCCGGTATGTGACTGCTGTCGTGCTCTTTCATTACCAGGGAAGATGTATACTTTCAAATAAGCCTCCAGTCAACAATATTCATAGCCGGCCGTGGTGACCGAGCGGTTCCAGGCGCTTCAGTCAGGAACCGCGTGACCGCTACGGTCGCAGGTTCGAATTCTGCCTCGGGCATGGATGTGTGTGATGTCCTTAGGTTAGTTAGGTTTAAGTACCTCTACATTCTAGGGGACTGATGTCCTCAGATGTTAAGTCCCATAGTGCTCAGAGCCATTTGAAGTTAGCAATCTTCATAAACCGGCCCAGTATGTCTTTCAGTCACGGTAAGAAATTCCTGAAGGTGTGGTTCAGAGGCTGCTCACTTCCACGCCACAACGAATACAAGAGTTCCAGTTTATAACAACAAAGGCCATTTACGCTTTAAGTTCAAAACCACGCTTGCCGAGCTGCAGTTTAAACGGATCCTGCTAGAGAATTTCACTTTAGTCAGTAGCGAGTTGAATGGAAGCCACGACCCCTTAATATGCCCATCACAGACAGGGCCGACACATTAGGTTTGCCAACAAAATCCTTTCTTCCATGGCATTATAGCAAGTGAAATTTCATATATAATAGTATTTATATATAACTTAACAGTATAACATAATAATATTTATATATAATAACATTTTACGTAATAAAATCTATTCCTGAATATTGTTCGTATTCTACGCGATTTTTGTGTATGACATGTTCAGATGTGTAGCTGTTTTTGGTTTATCTTTCTTCCTCTGTACCTTCACTTGGTATTATGCAGGTGAACCTGGACTTCAGCGCCAACATCTCAGAGATAGTTCAGATGTATCGCCATGAATTTTGGTGTAAGGGGCACATGGTCTCCGATGACTTGCTACTAAGAAGTAATGTAATTATGATTTATTCGGTTTGGTACCCCTATTGAAAAGTATTGGAACGGAATGAACAATTTCTTGATAGGAGCGTACTAGATGATGCTCGACAAAATCAAAACAAGGGTAGTGGTGTGTGGCCGTATTAAATCAGGCGATAGTGACGGAATTACGTTAGGAAACGAGATATTAAAAGTAGTAGATGTGTTACAGCATTCGGACAGTAAAATAACTGATGATGGTCGAAGCAGAGACGATATAGAATGTAGGCTGGCAATGCAAGACAAGCGTCTCTAAAGAAGACAAATTTGTTGCCACAGAATATAAATTTACGTGTTACGAAATCTTTCCTGCAGGTATTTTTGTGTTGCGTTACCCTATGTAGAAGCGAAACGTCGACGATAAGTAGTTTAGACAAGAATAAAACACAAGCTTTTGAAATGTTGTGCAACAGAAGAATGCTGAATATTAGATGGGTAGATCACCTAACTAATGAGGAACTACTGAATAAAATTGGGGGAGAAAATAAATCTGTGGCATAACCTGACTAAAAGGAGGGACCATTAGATAGAACACATTCTGCCATATCAAGGAATCATCAATTAAGTATTAGAGGGAAGTGTGGGTTCAACATTTGTACAGGGAGACCAAGAGACGAATACAGTAAGCAGGTCAAACGGGTGCAGGCTGCAGTACTTATTCGGAGATGAAGAGGCTTCCACAGTACATAGTAGTGCGGAAATGTGCATCAGACCAACCTTAGGAATGAAGACCACCACCACCACCACACCACTGTCACCAAGATCACTCCAATTATCACTGTTTTGTGAAAATACCGTCACAACAGTGATAAAGCATGAGGTATCACTGATACAATGGGTGTACATCAGTGCCAAATGATTTTTATTCCAGTCTTTGATCACAACATAAAGTCCTTCGACGATGACCGGTTTCAGTCAGTAATGGCCATCTTCAGATCATTACTGACTGAAACTTCATATTGTGATCAAAGACTGAAATAAAAAAAATTGACAGTACCTGGGTCACTGTAGGTACTCGCGACTATGTCACAGCTTGTGGTACTTTAGTGTGTTTCCTCATCTTAATTTGCACATAATTTAATAGTCGACTGCATAGAGTCGATACTACGTATACTCTTAGACACGAAAGCAACTGTTCTATGAAGCAGACTATAAGACTATATGTTCAGTCATACCACTGCGAGATAGAATGACATCTGGTGACGTGGACACGTAACAAGGCGAGAAAAGTATGTAAGCGGAGAAGGGGATTCAGTTCACTGTTCAGCACAGTGGGGGCAGAACGTTGCCCTACTTCAGTCTTATATTGCCTTCTATGGTACTAACATCGGATTTGGTATTTACAGAAAGGAAACCAACACTGATGTAGTCATCCACAATCCCTGCAACCAGCTCAGTAACTACAAGATTAAGTCTTTTGGTTATTTTTATACAGGCTCCACCGTGCTCCGTCTCAGAGGAAGCCTTCGATAAAGAGCTCAAAATTGCACAGTACACAGCTCATAAATATGGTTACGACAGTGAGTTCGTCACTAGTACACTACGTGAGCAGAAGTATCCAGACGACTCGCTGAAAATGACTTACAAGTTCGTGGCGCCCTCCATCGGTAAATGCTCGAATTCAGTATTGTGTTGGCCCACCCTTATCCCTGATTACAGCTTCCACTCTCGCAGGCATACGTTCAGTCAGGTGCTGGAAGGTTTCTTGGGGATGCCAGCTCATTCTTCAAGTAGTGCTGCACTGAGGAGAGGTATCGATGTCGGTCGGTGAGGCCTGGCACGAAGTCGGTGTTCCAAAACATCTCAAAGGTGTTCTATAGGATTCAGGTCCGGACTCTGTGCAGACCAATCCATTACAGGGATGTTACTGTCGTGTAACCACTCCACACACAGGCCGTGCATTATAAACAGGCGTTCGATCGTGTTGAAAGATGACATCCCCGAATTGCTCTTCAACAGTGGGAAACTAGAAGGTGTAGGCCTGTGTTGCGATAGTGCCTCGCAAAAAAACAAGGGGTGCAAGCCCCCTCCACGAGAAACACCACCATACCATAACACCAGCGCCTCCGAATTTTACTGTTGGGACTAGATACGCTGGCAGATGACGTTCACCGGACATTCGCGATACACACACCCTGCCATCGGAACGCCACATTGCGTACCGTGACTCGTCACTCCACACAACGTTTTTCCAATGTTCAATCGTCCAATGTTTACGCTCCTTACTCCAAGCGAGGCATTGTTTGGCGTTTACCGCCGTGATGTGTGACTTATTAGAAGCTGCTCGACCATGAAATCCAAGTTTTCTCAGCTCCCGCCTCACTGTCATAGTACTTGCAGTGGATCCTGATGCAGTTTGGAATTCCTGTGTGATGGTCTGGATAGATGTCTGCCTATTACACGTTACGACCATCTTCAATTGTCGGCGGTCTCTGTCTGTCGACAGACAAGGTCGGCCTGTACGCTTTTGTGCTGTACGTGTCCCTTCACGTTTCATCACATCGGGAAGAGTGGACCGAGGGATGTTTAGGAGTGTGAAAATCTCACCTACAGACGTATGACACAAGTGACACCCAACCACCTTACCACGTTCGAAGTATATTTGCTCCGCGGAGCGCCCCATTGTGCCCTCTCACCAGTCTCATGACTACGCAGGTCACTAATATGGATTACCTGCAGTAGGTAGCAGTACAATGCACCTAATACGAAAAGCGTATTTTTTGAGGGTGTCCGGTTACTTTTGATCACATAGTGTATAAAGCGGGGTATCCTCAGACACATAATAAAGAGAGTCAACGCATCGACAGTCACCCTTACCAATGTCGATAAACGGGGGACGGGGTGGGATGTGGCTGGTACGATGTTTCATAAATTTTCCTATTTTGGCATTAATTCCTAGAGGGTCATAAGACAATTACGCACCAAAAACATTATATCAGCCTTCTTCATTCCTGGTAAAGTTGGTGCAAAGTATACAACCTGGGAAGGCGGCACTTCTAAATGCAACGTTACTGCGGCGTATTGTATCACTTGCGGTGATTCCCCATGCGGCACATCAGACTAACAGGCACGGTTTTGCTTTGCTACCAGTTCAAAGACCCGCTCAGGATTTCCGGCTCTAAATCTGTCTGAACTACTCACTTTAGCCAGGAGGGGCATTCCGTTACCGACCTTCCTAACAACTTAAAGTTTACTTCGGGAAAACAAAGGCCACACACTAAATAGCCTAGAACAGCGCGAAATTATGTAATCCATCAAGCGCCTTCCCCATAACACCCTTAATGGACAAACGGAATTAAGTCACATTAGCTTCGCAGTCTCTTCCCTTTCCCCCCCCCCCCCCCCCCCCTTGGCGTTTCCCATTTCCTCTTCCCCTCACACCTCCACCCTCTTCCCTCTCACTAGCTTTTTCTTTTTTGTTCTATTAACAATTCATACGGTCCTGCATGGTTACCAGTGACACTTCCAGTTTTTTACGTACAATGCTTTCAAGCATATTTAGAAAATTGTTAAAAACTATACGGGGTGAATCACCGCCGGCCACAGTGGCCGAGCGCTTCTAGGCGCTACAGTCTGGAGCCGCGCCACCGCTACGGTCGCAGGTTCGAATCCTGCTTCGGGCATGGATGTGTGTGATGTCCTTATGTTAGTTAGGTTTAAGTAGTTCTAAGTTCTAGGGGACTGATGACCATAGCAGTTAAGTCCCATAGTGCTCAGAGCAATTTGAATTTGGTGAATCACCTAAAACTTGCGCCGCAAATATTGCGGAAATGGAAAGTGCTATTAATGTGAGGTTTTGACAGAATACATTGTCATTCAGGAGCTCGTATTGTTAGCCAATTAACAAAATGTCAAGTTTTTCTTTAACGGCTTGTTTCTGGATTGCGTGTGGTGGTGAATGTAATGTCTAGAAGCAACCTAGTGATATATACGCTCGGCGCACGACTATGATGATTAAATGATAGTTGATATTTGTTTGAGTTACGGTTTTGATCCATTCTCAGTGATTGTGAATCGTGCCCTAAACTTGTTGTTATAGAACCAATAGATCGGTAAAGTGTACTGAAAATCGTTATGTCGTCTTACGTGACTGATTTATCATATAGCACTGCAGCAAGACAGTAACACAACTCAAAAATGCAAGACTTGAGATAAATCAATTTAAATAATTCCGTTAAACTCATACGGAAATAACATAAACGTCCTTTAAATTTCAAATAAGGATTTGGCAGTAATTTCCATAACAGTCTCTACGGCAGTAGTACAGACATTTAGTTCTGTTCTCGCCGAATATGATGCGTTATCAGGTAATTATTAATTCTTTGAGTTGTCATTTTTCTTGAGTTTCCTAAAAACAGTTTTGTTTTGTTATTACCGCTCATGTAATACTTGTGCCACTTTTTCACCCCAAATATTTTATTTATTTATCGCAATATAATGCTTTCGAATCTCCACCAGGCAAACTTAATACTTAAGTTCAAATAAAAAATAAACAGAAGTTGTCATTATTGTATTAGAAAAAGACAAAATGCAAAATTGCAATTTATGAAAATTAATACGATTTACTAAGGAACATCAATTAGGTACAACTTAAGGAAAACAATATAAGGAAATATACAATCATAAATTGGCTTATATAATGTAGGACCACTTTTCGCCGACAAAAGAGATTCAGTTTGAAAAAATGGTTCAAATGACTCTGAGCCCTATGGGACTTAACTTCTGAGGTCATCAGTCCCCTAGAACTTAGAACTACTTAAACCTAACTAACCTAAGGACATCACACACATCCATGCCCGAGGCAGGATTCGAACCTGCGACCGTAGCAGTCCCACGGTTCCGGTCTGCAGCGCCTAGAGCCGCACGGCCACCGCGGCCGGCTGTGGAAAATTAACCAGGGATTGAATACTACACCGGTATTCTAACGTTATTTTCGAATTTTTTGAACCCCTGTTCAAAGATTATGTTGTAATCGGAGATGATACCACTATTTGAGCATTACATATACTCAGTGGCATAAGATGAAAACTTAGCTTGAACAACTCTTATTTTCTCGTGTTAAATTGGCCGTTTCCAAGGGCTGGTAGCAGACAAAGGAATATTATGTAGACACAAGCAGCAGAGAAGTTACATTCTCTTTACATTAAAAACTATTAATGATTTGTTATATTTTTAATTTTTTATTGTTGCCATAATTTCTTTTCCCTTTTATTATTTCGTAGAAATTACAATCAACTAATGAGCTTTATGTAAAATTTGTAGTGTTCTTTTTCTGTAGTTATTTCAAGAGAAACCCCCGTTTTGTAGTCAGATACGATTATTTACTTTTTAACCAGGTGAGGGGTCTTACACACTCAATGTGCACGCACGTCGCCCAGTAGGCCACGCCACACGGTAACTGATGTATTGGTGCCTCAGCAACACTGTACCGATTCTCATGTCATGCGTTTTCTGGTCGCTTCTACCTGCCAGCTGTGTTACTGAAATAACACTGATCGCTTTCCCATTTTGTATAACAACACAATATTTCAAAACAAAGGAAAGTTTAGAATAAACATTCAAAAGTTTTGCTGTAAAATCGAAAAATTTTAGCACTCCTTGTATGGAAATCTAATGTACATTACCAATGTTTTATCCGTTGTTAGAAAAATTAAAAACTTGTTATAACATTGACCAATCAAACACTGAAGAATACCGATTATTCAGAACTAAAATACCGATATCCATCCCTAAGCAGCAATGCTGAAGTGACACTGTTCTTGCCGTGGCGAATCTTGAAGTAGTCGAAAATGACAGTGAAACAACTATCCTGAAGAGGACAAATTGCGAGATAGAAACGTCACATTTTTCGTTCACATTGGGGCATTTAAAAGTATTTTTCAATTTTAAAAAATTAAAAAAATGCTGTTTTGTGTCTTGTCACTTTTCTTACCGGGATGCGATATGTGCAACCGTATTGCTCATAATTTGGACACAAGCGTGGGTAGTTGATGTCTTGATGATGTATAATTAGTATTGATAGAGTAAGGAGTAGTTAGTAGCTATATTGCGTGAGTTCCATCCTAGATAAGTGAATATTTTACAGTACAAGAACTTGACAGTGTCACGACTACTGAGGACTGAGGGCAATAGCTGTTACTTGTTATGCTGTGCTGATTGCCCACTGTAGGGCCAGAGCGTATGTTGTACCTACTGAATATTGTTATTTTAGACAATTTTTTGTGTCATTATTCTAGAAGCCTTTGAAATGTGGTGCTACAGAAGAATGCTGAAGATCAGGTGGGTAGATCACGTAACTAATGAGTAGGTACTGAACAGAACCGGGGCGAAGAGAAATTTGTGGCACAACCTGACTGGAAGAAGGGATTGATTGGTAGAACACATTCTCAGGCATCAAGGGATCACAAATTTAATACTCGAGTGAAGCGAATATGGTTAAAATCGTAGAGGCAGACCAAGAGATGAATACATTAAGCAGATTCAAAAGGATGTAGGTTTCAGTAGTTACTCGGAGGTGAACCGGATACCACAGGATATAGAGTAGCATGGGGCCCTACGTCAGTCTTTGGACTGAAGGCCACGACAACATTCTAGCCCTACTAAGCTTGATACGAGTTTCAAACAATTTCATTATTTTGCCAGAATAACTTATATTTTGCCTATTGATACCTTACGTGTTTAATGCATTGTTATTAAAATTGAACCTACAACAGCATATTCCCCTGCCCCAACCTCACTCCACCTATATCCCCGGCACCAAGCAGCGCCAACTCTTCTTGCGAAATTGCTATCCTGAGTCGATCTCGTCAGCATTCCTTCTGCAGTAATTACCATAGGGCCAACTGCCTGTGCGATCCATCGGTATGACGCTCGCATGTCCCTCTTCCCAATGAATCGACCGTTTACAACGATCGAAAGATGGTGATAAGCTGCACGTGCTCGCGCCTTTCTTACGATCTCCATCTGAATAACGTTAGGCACAAGCAGTAATGTCTTGTAATCACATAATTCTTCATCTGTAGTAATTACCTGTTCTGTACTGAAAATAAGCTTACATAACGACGAAATTTTAACTAGAATATGACGCAGGCATAGAAAGAGTATTAGTTACGTAACGTTCATTCAAGGTGACCGTAGTGTAAGTTTCCATTTATGTCATTGCACATTACCACACCGAGCGAGGTGGCGCAGTGGTTAGACACTGGACTCGCATTCGGGAGGACGACGGTTCAATCCCGCGTCCGGCCATAGGTTTTCCGTGCTTTCCCTAAATCACTCCAGGCCAATGGCGGGATGGTTCCTCTGAAAGGGCACGGCCGACTTCCTTCCCCATCCTTCCCTAATCCGATGAGACCGATGACCACGCTGTCTGGTCTCCTTCCCCAAACAACCAACCAACCACATTACCGCTACTGTCCCTCAGTAGGAGGCTAGTGCATCTCCTCCTCAGTATTGAAAGCCAGCGTTTGCTTACCTTAAAGCCTCAAAGATGATCTGCGGAGAAGGCAAAACACCACGTTTATCAAGAACATGCAGTCGACCGTCACACAATAGCCCAGCAAACTGTATCAATTTTAACATTTCATTACCAAAATTCTACATTTCATAATAGGAGTTTTCTATTTTAAAAACAAGATCACCTAATGTAAATGATGCAGTTTTTCGTCCCAATACTGACACCGTCTGATAAAAAAAGTGATACGTTTGAGGCGCTACAAAAACTATCAAATAAATGTGATTGGTTTTAGCGCAGTGTTCAGTGGTTCAGATGTAAAAGTATACACGAAGTTAAATAAGATCTGTTCAGAATTTGTGCGAAGTCGGTACAGCCTCCTAATGCCTGGAGTGAAGAGAAAGAGGGAGGAGGAGGAGGAGGAGGAGAAAAACCCACAATGCAAATTTACAAGTGACTGACATAAATTAAAAATTAAACTGACAGATAAATTTAGGAGAATTCGTTGATTTGGAATCAAGAAAATCTTACGATATCGTATCCCGTATGTGCTGGGTGCACCGAAACTTCAGTGTACTTTTCAAAAGATATCTTCTTGGTACATAGTAAGCTGATGATGATTTTACTTTGTTTACCAAACCACTATCGGTATAGCCCATCTTCAGTTCTGTTTAACCGTGACGTGTACATTACAGTTTCATCCAAATTTTTCCTCAGATATAAAATTTTCACTATGGTACGAATCTCTTACGGGGAAATATAGTTACTCACACAAAGGTTGCTCATCCACTGTAGTCTGAAGAAAAATAGCGTAATAGCGTCACAGATTACCACAAATGACTTGCCGGAACAACTGATAACTGCAATCAACACGATAATCTCTATAGGAAATGTACTTCCGAGTGGAACAACAACAAGTTAACCGAGACGCTCTCCGATCACTTGTCTCGTTCTTGCCAAACTAGGGCTGCAAGTATGTAAATACCTGCATCCATGAATTACGCCTTAACCGTAATGTTAAATGTTTCACATTTTTGTAGAAGTGAACCACGAACGAATAAAACCTACTACTACTAGTACTAATAATAATAATAATAATAATAATAATAATAATAATAATAATAATAATAATACTTTGCACTGATATGCAGGTTTTAGTGCGTGAGACGATGCTAATTGAGCTAACAGCTGTTCCACAAGATGTGTGTTACAGATCCTATATGCTATTACGAAGTCCGTCTGTTTGTACATCAGTATACAGGGTTTTTTATGTTCGACACAAGCGCATGCTCGCAGCTGGCGCGGGGTGTACACCAACTAGCTCTTCAGCTGTGTCGCATGACGAATCGGCACGTCTTCTCTACGATGAGCAACAACTAAGCCATCAATGCAATTGATTTAAGTTTATCTTTATTTACAGAAGGTGCTCAAAATCATCCACGGAAAGAATAGCTTGACTCTTTCTGGACAAATTCTCCAACACTCGTCGAATATGAGATTCCGAAATAATTAAAATCGGAAGTCGGAAACAAACTGCTAACTCATCGAGTGTACAGGTATTGTTATCATACACCTCACTTTTTAATTTCCCTCGAAGATAGAAATTTAATGGCTTCAGATATGGGGAACAAAGAATCCACTCAGCAAATCATCTAGTAATACTTACATGGATGCACAGTTGGCGTGTGCTACTCAGTGTTCTGTATGTAGATTTTTCACTACTTCATCTCTAAAAGAAGGCTGGAATACATGTTTCTTTTGCCTATCGGAAGTTACGGTTTGGTGGAAAAACACGGGTTCAACAATTCGTGTTGCAGTAATTCACAATACTCTTATTGTCACAGAATGCACAGGCTCCTGATGAAACTGATGTGGGCTGTAAATATCAATGACGATTCTGCTGTGCTCTCATGTGCCTCAATAAATCCAGCCATGCCTCAGCGTCTACCTCTCCACCATGCACAGACTGCAATACTCAGTTGTTGTACTAACGCCGGTCAACAATATCTGAACTGGTCTGTCGATTCACTTTTACTTTTCTTCTTTTCTTTTTTGGTCATCAGTCTACTGACTGGTTTGATGCGGCCCGCCACGAATTCCTTTCCTGTGCTAACCTCTTCATCTCAGAGTAGCACTTGCAACCTACGTCCTCAATTATTTGCTTGACGTATTCCAGTCTCTGTCTTCCTCTACAATTTTTGCCCTCTACAGCTTCCTGTAGTACCACGGAAGTCATTCCCTCATGTCTTAGCAGATGACCTATCACCCTGTCCCTTCTCCTTATCAGTGTTTTCCACATATTCCTTTCCTGTCCGATTCTGCGTAGAACCTCCTCATTCCTTACCTTATCAGTCCACCTAATTTTCAACATTCGTTTATAGCACATCTCAAATGCTTCGATTCTCTTCTGTTCCGGTTATCCCACAGTCCATGATTCACTACCATACAATGCTGTACTCCAGACGTACATCCTCAGAAATTTCTTCCTCAAATTAAGGTCGGTATTTCATATTAGTAGATTTCTCTTGGCCAGAAATGCCTTTTTTGCCATAGCGAGTCTGCTTTTGATGTCCTCCTTGCTCCGTCCGTCATTGGTTATTTTACTGCCTAGGTAGCAGAATTCCTTAACTTCATTGACTTCGTGACCATCAATCCTGATGTTATGTTTCTCGCTGTTCTCATTTCTACTACTTCTCATTACCTTCGTCTTTCTCCGATTTACTCTCAAACCATACTGTGTACTCATTAGACTGTTCATTCCGTTCAGCAGATCATTTAATCCTTCTTCACTTTCACTCAGGATAGCAATGTCATCAGCGAATCGTATCTTTGATATTCTTTCGCCTTGTATTTTAATTCCACTCCTGAGCCTTTCTTTTATTTCCATCATTGCTTCCTCGATGTACAGATTGAAGAGTAGGGGCGAAAGGCCACAGCCTTGTCTCACTCCCTTCTTAATACGAGCACTTTGTTCTTGATCGTCCACTCTTATTATTCCCTCTTGGTTGTTCTACATATTGTATATGACCCGTCTCTCCCTATAGCTTACCCATACTTTTTTTCAGAATCTTGAAGAGCTTGCACCATTTTATATCGTCAAACGCTTTTTCCAGGTCGACAGATCCTATGAACGTGTCTTGATTTTTCTTTATCCTTGCTTCCATTATTAGCCGTACCGTCAGAATTACCTCTCTCGTGCCTTTACTTTTCCTAAAGCCAAACTGATCGTCACCTAGCGCATTCTCAATTTTCTTTTCCATTCTTCTGTATATTATTCTTGTAAGCAGCTTCGATGCATGAGGTGTTAAGCTGACTGTGCGATAATTCTCGCACTTGTCAGCTCTTGCCGTCTTCGGAATTGTGTGGATGATGCTTTTCCGAAAGTCAGATGGTATGTCGCCAGACTCATATATTCTACACACCAACGTGAATAGTCGTTTTGTTGCCACTTCCCCTAATGATTTTATAAATTCTGATGGAATGTTATCTATCCCTTCTGCCTTATTTGACCGTAAGTCCTCCAAAGCTCTTTTAAATTCCGATTCTAATACTGGATCCTCTATCTCTTCTAAATCGACTCCTGTTTCTTCTTCTTTCACATCAGACAAATCTTCACCCTCATAGATGCTTTCAATGTATTCTTTCCACCTATCTGCTCTCTCCTCTGCATTTAACAGTAGAATTCCCGTTGCACTCTCAATGTTACCATCGTTGCTTTTAATGTCACCAAAGGTTGTTTTGACTTTCCTGTATGCTGAGTCTGTCCTTCCGACAATTGTATCTTTTTCGATGTCGCCACATTTTTCCTGTAGCCATTTAATCATAGCTTCCCTGCACTTCCTATTTATTTCATTCCTCAGCGACTTGTATTTCTGTATTCCTGATTTTCCCGTAACATGTTTGTCCTTCCTCCTTTCATCAATCAACTGAAGTATTTCTTCTGTTACCCATGGTTTCTTCGCAGCTACCTTCTTAGTACCTATGTTTTCCTTACCAACTTATGTGATGGCCCTTTTTAGAGACGTCCATTCCTCTTCAACTGTGTTGCCTACTGCGCTATTCCTTATTGCTGTATCTATAGCTTTAGAGAACTTCAAACGTATCTCGTCATTCCTTAGAACTTTCGTATCCCACTTCTTTGCGTATTGATTCTTCCTGACTAATGTCTTAAACTTCAGCCTACTCTTCATCACTACTATATTGTGATCTGAGTCTATATCTGCTCCTGGGTACGCCTTACAATCCAGTATCTGATTTCGGAATCTCTGTCTGACCATGATGTAATCTAATTGAAATCTTCCCGCATCTCCTGGCCTTTTCCAAGTATACCTCCTCAACTTGTGATTCTTGAACAGGGTATTCGCTATTACTAGCTGATACTTGTTACAGAACTCAATTAGTCTTTCTCCTCTTTCATTCCTTGTCCCAAGCCCATATTCTCCTGTAACCTTTTCTTCTACTGCTTCCCCTACAACTGCATTCCAGTCGCCCATGACTATTAGATTTTCTTCCCCCTTTACATATTGCATTACCCTTTCAGTATCCTCATACACTTTCTCTATTTGTTCATCTTTAGCTTGCGACGTCGGCATGTATACCTGAACTTTCGTTGTCGGTGTTGGTCTGCTGTCGATTCTGATTAGAACAACCCTGTCAGTGAACTGTTCTCAGTAACACACCCTCTGCCCTACCTTCCTCTTCATAACGAATTCTACACCTGTTGTACCATTTTCTGCTGCTGTTGATATTACCCGATACTCATCTACCGGAAATCCTTGTCTTCCTTCCACTTCACTTCACTGACCCCTACTACACTCCTGGAAATTGAAATAAGAACACCGTGAATTCATTGTCCCAGGAAGGGGAAACTTTACTGACACATTCCTGGGGTCAGATACATCACATGATCACACTGACAGAACCACAGAAACATAGACACAGGCAACAGAGCATGCACAATGTCGGCACTAGTACAGTGTATATCCACCTTTCGCAGCAATGCAGGCTGCTATTCTCCCATGGAGACGATCGTAGAGATGCTGGATGTAGTCCTGTGGAACGGCTTGCCATGCCATTTCCTCCTGGCGCCTCAGCTGGGCCAGCGTTCGTGCTGGACGTGCAGTCCCAAACATGCTCAATGGGGGACAGATCCGGAGATCTTGCTGGCCAGGGTAGTTGACTTACACCTTCTAGAGCACGTTGGGTGGCACGGGATACATGCGGACGTGCATTGTCCTGTTGGAACAGCAAGTTCCCTTGCCGGTCTAGGAATGGTAGAACGATGGGTTCGATGACGGTTTGGATGTACCGTGCACTATTCAGTGTCCCCTCGACGCTCACCAGAGGTGTACGGCCAGTGTAGGAGATCGCTCCCCACACCATGATGCCGGGTGTTGGCCCTGTGTGTCTCGGTCGTATGCAGTCCTGATTGTGGCGCTCACCTGCACGGCGCCAAACACGCATACGACCATCATTGGCACCAAGGCAGAAGCGACTCTCATAGCTGAAGACGACACGTCTCCATTCGTCCCTCCATTCACGCCTGTCGCGACACCACTGGAGGCGGGCTGCACGATGTTGGGGCGTGAGCGGAAGACGGCCTAACGGTGTGCGGGACCGTAGCCCAGCTTCTTGGAGACGGTTGCGAATGGTCCTCGCCGATACCCCAGGATCAACAGTGTCCCTAATTTGCTGGGAAGTGGCGGTGCGGTCCCCTACGGCACTGCGTAAGATCCTACGATCTTGGCGTGCATCCGTGCGTCGCTGCGGTCCGGTCACAGGTCGACGGGCACGTGCACCTTCCGCCAACCACTGGCGACAACATCGATGTACTGTGGAGACCTCACGCCCCACGTGTTGAGCAATTCGTCGGTACGTCCACCCGGCCTCCCGCATGCCCACTATACGCCCTCGCTCAAAGTCCGTCAACTGCACATTCGGTTCACGTCCACGCTGTCGCGGCATGCTACCAGTGTTAAAGACTGCGATGGAGCTCCGTATGCCACGGCAAACTGGCTGACACTGACGGCGGCGGTGCACAAAAGCTGCGCAGCTAGCGCCATTCGACGGCCAACACCGCGGTTCCTGGTGTGTCCGCTGTGCCGTGCGTGTGATCATTGCTTGTACAGCCCTCTCGCAGTGTCCGGAGTAAGTATGGTGGGTCTGACACACCAGTGTCAATGTGTTCTTTTTTCCATTTCCAGGAGTGTATATCTAGATTGAGCCTTTGCATTTCCCTTTTCATATTTTCTAGTTTCCCTAACTCGTTCAAGCTTCTGACATTCCACGCCCCGACTCGTAGAACATTATCCTTTCGTTGATTATTCAATCTTTTTCTCATGGTAACCTCCCCCTTGGCAGCCCCCTCCCGGAGTTCCGAATGGGGGACTATTCCGGAATCTTTTGCCAATGGAGAGATCATCATGACACTTCTTCAACTACAGGCCACATGTCCTGTGGATACACGTTACGTGTCTTTAATGCAGTGGTTTCCATTGCCTTCTGCATCCTCATGTCGTTGATGATTGCTGATTCACTCCTAGGACAAGAGAGTGCCCTGAACCTCTATCCACTCCTCCGCCCTCTTCGACAAGGCCGTTGGCAGAATGAGGCTCACTTCTTATGCCGGAAGTCTTCGGCCGCCAATGCTGATTATTTATCAAAATTTGACTATGAATCAAAGACGCTATCCCTAGACCATGGATGTAGTCGATTCACTACAATCATCATAATGTACGGTTTCAAGTTTGAGTTTGTAAACAATTCTGTGAAGTTACTGCTGACAAACGTCTGAAGCGCTAAATGGCGCAACACAGTTCTTGGACTTACTTCAAAGGCGGGTTATAACTCGTCCAGCTTATTTTCAGTTCAAACACTTAGTTTTCGTAGACCTTACTTTTGCCCAGCACAGATGCAGTCTCCTGGAACTGGGAATTTGTACATCGAAAACGTTTCATATGAAAGAAAACCGACATTCTCCATATTCTCCATATAACTCTGTTCAAGCAGAGTTCAACAAGGAACGATCTTTCGTCCTTCGTATATCCTACTGTGAACGGAACCTACTGACAAAAAGAAAGGAAAGAACTGTATAGTATGTTGCACAATAGGTGAGTCATAACACGCCGCAAACGCAAACGGCACTTGCCACGCAGTCCGGTTGCCGGCTGGGGTGGCCGAGCGGTTCTAGGCGCTTGACTCTGGAACCGCGCTACTGCTACGATCGCAGGTTCGAATCCTGCCTCGGGCATGGACGTGTCTGATGCCCTTAGGTTAGTTAGGTTTAGGTAGTTCTAAGTTCTACGGGACTGATGACTTTAAAAGTTATCTCGCATATTGCTCAGAGCCATTTGAACGCAGTCCGAGCAATGGATCGTAGCGTAATGCTGTCAACGCAGCGAGGCCACGGGGTCCCGGGCAACGACGAATGCACGGTTTGCGTCATACATCACATAAATTGGTAGTGAAAACTCTTCGGCAGTTAAAATTCTGATAATACGTGTCAGTCACGTAGACGTTCGTTCAAATGGTTCAAATGGCTCTGAGCACTATGCGACTTAACATTTGTGGTCGTCAGTCGCCTAGAACTAATTAAACTTAACTAACCTAAGGACATCACACACATCCATGCCCGAGGCAGGATTCGAACTTGCGACCGTAGTGGTAGCGCGGTTCCGGACTGAGCGCCTAGAACCGCGAGACCACCGCGGACGGCTAGACGTTCGTGCTTATATGCCATTGAAAATGGACTGTGGCCGATACCGGTTTCGTGAATAAAGTATAATCATGCCTTTTATACAGGGTGATTCAGCTGCCCCTACCAATAGGTTTTATGCAACCGTCACGCCTTCAATAACCATGAAGGAGATTTTCATACTCCGTCGCTATTTGAGAACTATTAGACCCATAGAAAAAATGAACAGGAGCAGTTTGCAGGAAATTTAATGTAGTTGAATTTTGTAATGGGATACGTTTTCGGTGCAGGACATGGCTTTCGAGTTATCCAAGAAAAAATGTGTCAGATAATCACTTTTGCATGAAATGTCCTGGCAGATTAAAACTGTGTGCCGGACCGAGACTCGAACTCGGGACCTGGTAGAGCACTTGCCCGCGAAAGGCGAAGGTCCCGAGTTCGAGTCTGGGTCCGGCACACAGTTTTAATCTGCCAAGAAGCTCCATATCAGCGCGCATACCGCTGCAGAGTGAAAATCTCATTCTGGTCACTTTTGTATATTTTTTTGGACAATTCGAAAACTATGTCCTCCACAGAAACATATCCTGTTACCAAATTTCACTACATTGAATTTACTACTAAAAGGTCATGTTCAGCATTTCTGTGGGACTAACAATTTGCTCGTAGAGAGCGAGTTAATACGAAAATTTTAAGGTAAGGCCAGCTGAATAGCCCTGTACACACTGGATGACGGAAACGTCAAGCCTCCGGAAGACGTGGTCCGATGTCAATGTAGATTTGTACACAGACGCACCATCGGCAGGTATGTAAATTATTAGAGTTGCAATGCTCTGTGACAGATAGAATAGCCATCAGAATCATTAGGTTTTTGTATATCCTCCTTTTGACTGGAGATCTGAGGGACCACGGCCATTCACTATTGTAAGAAAATGAAACGCCTCCAGCCGTCCTCATGATATTATTTATTGTGTAGCTACTGTTGATGAACCAAAACTGGCAGCTACACAATAAATAAGATTTAAAGACGGCTGTAAGCGTTTCGTTTTCTTACAAGAATGCATTAGGGTGGTTCGTGGGTGTCCATTTGGCTAGCTGGTCGAATCGTGCAATATCCAGAATACTGGGGCATTCAGATGTGGCATTGGCTCGATGTTGGACTGCATGGGTTCCGACGACCGCGTCTGATCATCAAAAGTGGGATCGACATATTGTGCGTGAAGCACATATTCGCCTGCATTCCAGAAAAAAACTAGTGGAACCGTGCAACATTCTGTGTCATCTCTAACCATTGCTCAGAGACTAGCATTAGGTGGGCTAGGGAATTGTTTTCTGATGTGTAGCCGTTAACACCGCAACAGATGCGGATACGTTGGTACTGGTGCCGCGACTGTGATGCATGGACTGTTGATGAGTGACCTCGCGTTGTGTTTAGCGATAAAACGCATTTCTGCACTAGCCTGCATGATCGTCATCGGTGAGTGTCGCGGCGACGTGGGGCGAGACACATCGGTATTACTCCTAGTGTCGTAGTATGGGGTGCCATTGGGTATCCACTTGGTCACAGCTGGTGGCGATCGAGGGAATTCTGACGTCGCAATAGTACTTCATAGACATCCTGTGTCCTCATGTTTTACCTCTCATGGGACAGGTATTTCCGTGACTGGGAAGTCCCCCAGATTCACACAGATGGAACATGTGTGGGACAAACTTGGACATCATCTCTGTACCGGTACCAGATTCCAGGATATCAAGGACCAGTTAAAAGAGTCGTGGTCCTGCTTCCCTCAGGAGAAGCATCACACCATTTCGAACTGAATCAGTGCACACATTCAGGGCAGCGTAGGTGAAACGTCATACTGATAAGTGGGCTCATACTGCCAAGGTGTTGGTAAATCTCACTCTAATTTGTGATTGCTGAAATGAAATGACATACTCTCCCACTTCATTTCGTTTCCTCCTCCCCTTCCAGGTGTTTAACATCTTTGTCATGCAGTGTTGTTGCGAACATTTAGTGGCTTCAGATACTAACATCGAAATATATAATAATATCGGATCATTTAAACTGCTGTATCTGAAGGCAGCTCGTCTAGGGCGGAGCACTCGCACACACTTTCCAGTCGTAATTGTCTGATTTGAAATCGCCGGCGGGCCAGGACACAGATGAATAAAACTCCAAAATGAGAAGTAAACTCTATGGAGATCGTAAGCCTCAAGAACACCAAATGAAAGAAATTTCACGAAAAGACAGATTATTCATAGAATACGAGAATTAATGTAATAACAGAAATATTTCAGAACCTCTCGAATTGAACCGAGGAATTTTGTGTGTAACAGAAGATCATACTAGAGACTTTACATAACAACCATAGCGTAAAAAAACGACGGCTTACGCAAAGTAAGTGTCCAGTCTCATTTGTCAGTTGTAACATGACACTGTTGATGCTTACAGGAAGAACATAACGAAGACGCTCAAAGATTTTCCAGGCCATGTGGTCGAGGCAGTCTGTTTGAGATCAGGACTATTGTAGTTCTTGTACTGTTTTGGTTCTGCCAAATACACGGTGAGCGGGTAGTGGCGTAAAGCGGTCCCAGTTGGAAATATTTCGAACGGGGTTACCAGTTTCTTACTAGATTAGGGCGGAACATGAGAACTGGCATTATTTTTAGTTTGTATCAATGACAAAAATTGTGTGTGTGTTGCCGAGGTACTGCAGTGAGTAGCAAGTCCCCCGGTTTCTCACCGATAGAATATGTGTGGGACCAACGCGGGCGCCATCCCAACATTCAGGATCCTCCACTCTTGTGAAATACGCTTTATATTTTGCACACCACCAAGACATCTTTAACGTGGTAGATTTCGTCTCTATATTACATTATTGACAACCTAGATCACTACAAAGGATGAGGCAGGTATGAATCGCTACTCCAAGTACATGCAGACACACGTAGTTGCGGTTTTTCGGACAGAATGGTGAATATTTTAGTGTACGAAAGTAATTTTCAACGTTTGTATCTGCCAAATTATTACACTTTTCTGACTTCATCCTGGCGAACTTCAGCTGCGTAACTTGAATAACTTTATAAAATACTACGAATCTAACAACATCGATACAGGACTGTACCACCGTCAGAAGATATGGTATTTTAAACGTCTGCCCTACTGTACCCCACTGTACCAAATATAAGCAAAAACATAGCTCAGGTGCGGTTGCTTACCTGTGCACTTGAATCCCATTACTCTGTGGGCAGCATGTTGTTATGGTTGGACGACGTCCTCATGAAGCTGGTCAGACAATGTATATGACAGCCGAAAAAGTGGATATGGTTTTCTGTTATGGCGAATATCGCCAACTTTCAGACTAGCGCCATGGTTGTGCACTGAAAAGTATCCTGACACTGTCACGGCCTCCACAGCTATCTTAGCAAACACGATAAAAAGTTTCAAGAAGCTGGCAGAGTGGATACTAAAATATGCCATATTAAAGAACAGCAACAGATAATAGAAACATTATTAACATTTGTGTAGCGGTTCCATCCAATCCAGCTTTCACTACGAAACGACTTGGCTGTGCTAGTGGGATAGGTCAAAGAAGCGTTTGCATTTCAACACACCTCTGTCTTCCACATATGACTCCGTCAGCAGCATCATGACACTGACTCTCAAAGTCGCCTAGAGCACTCCGAATTCCACTTGCTAAAAGTAGAAAACGATGTGTCATTTGTTCATGACCAAACCAATCTCGCTGCAATGAACTAGTGGTCAGCTCAAAATCGGCGGTGGCTGAGAGAAGTGGCTAGACAACGAACTTAGTCTGTCAAAATGTCATGCGGACTTTTCTACAATCGCATTATTAATCATGTTTTATTGGTGGAATCCTAAACTGCTACAAGTATCTACGGTTCCTAAAACACTACGGACGGATACCGAATTTACGCGTCTTTCGCGCGCCATCCGGTATGGAAGGATCTCAAGATAATTCGGTGTTTGACACACGCTTCAGATGCCATTCGCTATCGTATATTATAATTACTACTTCTATTAAGGTACTTACACCAGTCATCAATGTATCAAACATGATGGTTTACATGCACATTTTGCTTATTTTGATATTTGCAATAGTTATTATTTTCGTCATTAATTTCCTCCTGCTTTTAGAGTTGGTCCTATTCAGAAAATGAAGGGAAATGAACGAATCTAAATCTTTCGGAGCTTTTTTGACGATGATTATTCACATGTTCCTAGTGTGAATGAAGATACGGATTACTGTTTGTGGTTCTGCGGGCTATTCCGGTCGTAGTGACATCATTAGACCTATAAAGAAGTGTAAGGTAGTATTGTCTGCAAGTGATTCCAATAATGACGATCAATGTGATTCTGTTCTTGCGCGTTATTCGTTTTGTGTTTTTCATAATGTTAACACACATGCGTCCTCACATACTGGAAGACATCAATGCAGTACCAATATAGCGGATGTCGGACTCACTTCGAATGCATATTGCAAAGCTTAAGAGAAAATTTGGACATTGATGGATCGGCCGTATCAGAAACAAAATGACCTGCACGTTCAGCATATGTCCGATATACTGACTTTTATTTCTAAAGAAATGTAAAACAAAAAAGGTCTCCAAGGAAACACCGACGACACCAGATGACATCAAAATGCCTGTGGTAAGTCCACATGAAATTTAACGTATGCTGTTGTACTGGCCGAAATCGCTTAATTGTATGTATCAGTGGTCAAGATCAATATTTTGTGCGCTTGATACGACAGTCATGGATGTATGTGATGGCCTTGGGTTAGATAGGTTTAAGTAGTTCTACGTTCTAGGGGACTGATGACCTCCGATGTTAAGTCCGATAGTGCTTAGAGCCATTTGAACCATTTTTTGAAAGTGCTGCAACATTGATATCACACGAACCATGCCGGAGTTGCGTGTTTTCTTACGTTTTATAGAGCAGGATGACCTTTTGCGGGACCGTCTCCTGACGGCGGGACGGTGGTCTGCGGCGCTCTTATGTTCTTACTATAATGTTCCATACATACTGCATCTTTGGAGACCTCCTCGAAAGCTGTTTCCATTGCAACCGCAAAAGTATATAGTGCTGTCTAATTAAGCCACGAAGTCAATATCATACATCCAAGGCTGAAAGCGTTAAAAATTACGTACTTACGTCAGAAATGTCGCCATCATTTTTATTATGGCTTAACGAAAGCTATACCTCATTTCTGTTTGCTTTGATAAACGCCACACTTTATACTGGGCGCCAAATGAAGACTGGAAATGGAAACTTTCTAAGTGTCAATTTTTTAAAATACGCGTTTTCAATACTATTGTATTCTTGGTACTCTTTCGCAAGTCGCTAGACTATTTCAAGTGTCAAATCACAGTGAAAATATGTCACACATTCATTAATAGAGGGTGCGTGTTCTTCGTACCAAGCAGTGCTTCCCTTGAGTTCCAAGTGCCATTCCAGCATCTATTATTGATCTTAAAGAAAGTGCTTCAGCCGGCCTCTGCAACCGAGCGGTTCTAGGCGCTTCAGTCGGGAGCCACGCTGCTGCTACAGTCGCGGGTTCGAATCCTGCCTCATGCATGGATGTGTGTGATGCCCTTAGTTTAGTTAGGTTTAAGCAGTTCTAAGTCTAGGGGACTGATGACCTCAGATGTTAAGTCCCATAGTGATCAGAGTCATTTCAACCAAGAATGGAGTTGTGCAAGAAACATAAGTCAATATTGAGAGATATGTTTTCATGGATATATTTCTGTTATTCTCTTGTAAGAAATTAAAAGAAATGAAACAGTTTTTGTTGATGACATTTCTACTAGTTAAAATATTATTGCTTTATTACAAAGTTTGTATTAACACAAATAAAATGCAGAGCTTCTGCATTAAGTCACTTGGTACAAAAGCTTTCCTGTTGGTACTTAGAATCAGCCAGATTTCAGGTCTAGTATATAAAACGTTCTGAATAAATTATTTATTTTAGGATTAATCTCATTGTTTCAGTGGTGAGGTGGGCAACATAATTCCGTAGTATCAGAACACATACATCTAAATCTACATGTAGATGTACTCAGTTTTTTGGATACAAATTGTTTTGTACAGAATGAGAAGTTATTTTTCATTCTCCTCGTAAATATGAGATTTCCATTTCCACACTTCAAATGTTCAACAAATGAAAATGCCGCGTGGGTAGGGCCTCTCGATGGGCAGACCGTTCGACTGGTGCAAGTCTTTCGAGTTGACGCCACTTCAGTGACTTGTGTGTCGACGAGGATTAAATGATGATTATAAGGACGACACAACACCCAGCCAAGAATCGAACCCAGGCCGTTAGGCATGGCATTTCGTCGCGCTGACCACTACTCAGCTACCAGGAGCGGGCAGTGTTCAACAGAAGCGGATAAAGCGACAGTGGATGTGTTACTAAAAAGCGTTACTCAACTAGAAATATTTTCTCAATTCATAAGACATTTGGCACGAAGCGTCAGTGTAATTCTTAGATAATTCAACGACGATAATGATCTTTACAAAAAAAACAGTATCTCTTGATGAGAGTTAGGAAATGCTAAACTATACAGACAGTATTTCCACTCGAACTATTGCATTGCTACTCTCCTTAGGTGACGAAAATCGACATAATCGTCACTATAGAGAGAGAGAACCCAGTAGTATCCGGTAAGATTAGTGGCAACCTCGTGAAACGTGTTACATCGTTCAGTCATGGTATGAAATGGGACGAATGCTGTAAATCAGTTTTATGGATATTGAATGGACGACTCTGATCTGTTTCCCATACTGAAAAGTGCAGTGTATCTGTTACGAAAACTGTATGGACGATCTAGAATATTGCTCTAGCATTTGGAGCCCTATCAAGTAGGTATTTGATACTGTAGTTTTATTGCCATAAAGGCTAAGATTTATTAGTCATTTTATAACTGGTTACCTAAAGATTACCTTCTGTGAAAAACTCCGATTTCCCGTTTCACTGCACAAACGATCGTCAATGTTTCTTGGGATATTTCATAGAAAACACACCTACTGGCTGTTGCTGAAAGAATAACTGCTGACATTTTCCTTTCAGATAACAGTTTTGTGTTTAAACCTTTATGAACGCTCTGGGATCCACCATTGCCAGGGTTTTTATCTTTTCTCACTCATTTTATCACACATCACCAACCAGTGACATACAACATACTTCATTGCTCGAAATTTCCGACAGAAATCGGTTGATCTCGACTAAGACCAGCAAGCAGATAAGCAGTCTCGTATGGAACACGTTGCATGTATTCAGATGCTTGTCTCAATCTTGCAGAGCCTTGCTGAGCCTCTCTTAACTCATCAACAGCGAACCGTGTCGCTTACAAAAATCACCCAGCGTATCAGTTGTTATATTGTAGATCCAACTTGGGTTGGAACCAAAAGCAATTAGTGTTCATTCTTCATCTTGTACCTCTGTCTCGGATCAGAGCAGGGTCGGCAAGGGTGTTAATGGATTTGGCATGGCTCGTTTAAGGTGTGGACGGATGCCCTTTTTGCCGCCACGCCGTTACCCCATGACACGGAGAACTCGCATCCCCACTTTGTGCGGGCCATGATGTTATTCATGTGAAAGTCAGCGAAAGTTTCAAATTGTTAGCAAATCGTGACACCAGCCCGCCATTCACCTTGTAGTCTGTGGGACATCGCCTGAAAACCACATCCTCGCTTGCCAGCAAATCGACCTGCGTCCTAAATATACCGGGCGGATTCGATGTGGAGCATCTCTCCACCCTGGAAGCAGCGCTTTAACATGCATGGTTTTGTGGGCGGGTAATAATTGCTGTTCTTTACGTAATTCATCATAATCAACATCTTAGACAGTTTCCATCTTCTGGCCGGGTCTGTTTGGAACATACGCCTCTCCATCGTCTTCTGTCTTGCCACCATCTCTCCGCCTTTACCTTGGTCCAGTCTTCTCCTTTCTTCTGGATGCATTCTTACACTCCTTTCAGCCATCTGTGTCTTGGTCTTCCTCTTGGTCTCTTTCCTTCTAATTTCACCTCGTGTATCCTCCTAGGTATCCTCTCCTCCTCCATTCACTTAATACGCCCATGCATACTATTCTTTACGTAATTCACTTCCATAAATATAACAACCACTTCAATAAATCTTGGTCTATACACCAATAACCGTTTACTTTATATCTTTCAGAGCGAATGAACTGGTACAGTGCTTAAGGCACTGGCCCATTATTCAGGAGAAGCGCGATTCAGATCCACGCCCGACCAGCATTATGTAGGTTTTCCGTCGTTTTTCCAAATCTCTTCTGGTGATTTTGGAGAGGATCCTTCAATAAGGACTAATTTCTTATGTAGATGAGCTTTTCCTTGGTATGTAGTGAATGTATTATGTCCACGTGACAGCAAACGTTTATGTCCGAAAGAAATCTTCTTATGAAGTACGCAGTCATTAGCGTATGGTGATCGCCATGATTGCTGCATTCATTCAAAAATTTATTCCAGACGAAATCAAATTTATATTTTGACATGATCTGTTTTAACACAAGAAAAGTATTTATAAGATACTCACATCTGAAAATGAAAAAGAAGAAAAGGACAGGGTAGTTTTATATAAGACATTCAAAATACTTCCAGTGCTCTAAGCTACAAAATACTGATACCAACGTGCATCTTCATATCTCCAAAATTTGGTGATTTTTCAAGAATCATAGGTAATTTACTTAAGATAAAGAGTCTGATAACAGAATCCAAAGTAATCTGTCAAATTCACTCATAAGATTGAATCATAAGTTTAAATAATTTGCTTCAACGTAATTTTAACCATGATTCCTTTAGACTTAAAGTTTATTTCTAAAGTCATGAACGCTCCTATTATTATTTTTTGAATACCGTTCACTGACTGCAAAAAAAAAGCATATCAATCCGCTGTACTGTTGATGAATCTCGTGCTCTTAACTTGAATGTATCGAAGTCAAGTACCGATTATTCATAACGCATGCCTAGCAAACAGTCATCTGGCCAAGTTGACCAAGCAAAGTTACGAATATAATCCAAAGACCATGTGCAGTGCACACAAATCACCCAAACTGAATAATATTCCAAACGCTCATTCAGAACTATACCCAAAGCCAATTCAGCAAGGCAAAAGTTGTCACTTTCAGCTACACTGGCACTGACTGTTTTACAGTGAAAAATTCCTAAATCCCAAATAGGACATCTCCGAACTATCACTTAAACCCACGCGGCTCACTGGCCTGCAAACGTCACCAGCGGCCTTACCTAACTAGACACGAACATCAGAAGACCATGAACCATGCTCTGCTCGCCTATTTAAAACTTACTTCACGTGAAAAACTACTACAGTCAAGTGAGCATCTTGAAACTAGGCCTGCGTTGTATGAGTACGTACTACATATTCTTTAAATATTTGAAACATATGCAATATTAAATTTTCACATGTTTCATTAGCAGGCCGCTGTGGCCGAGCTGTTCTAGACGCTTCAGTCTGGAACCGAGCTGCTGCTACGGTCGCAGGTTCGAATGCTGCCTCTGGCATGGATGTGTGTTATGTCCTTAGTTTAGTTAGGTTTAAGTAATTCTAAGTCTAGGGGACAGATGACCTCAGATAGTAAGTCACATAATGCTTAGAGCCATTTAAACATGTTTCATTGTTACATTTTAAACATCGGAGAAGAATCAGCTTCGTTTTACGTTTTACACATCTTAAAATGTAGTGGCAAAAGCTACTCTACAACATATCATTATTCAGCTTGCCGTTGTGATACCACACTACTCAAACAGTCATCTTACAAACATTAACTTGGTACAAAAAACTTTGTGTTCAGGGTAACTACAGGTGTGAATACACACCTTGTGCATTGGAAACAGCAAACAGCTGTGTGAAAGATCTTTTATTTGGAACCCAAACGGTTTTGTAGCTTAAAGTTACAGCTTAAGGTGGTTATTTGAATACAGAAGGGAAATATCTGTTAAAAACCAAATGGATCCCAGTCAATAATAACGGAAAAAACAAATAAGTATGTCGCATGAGACCCAAAAAGTGAGAATGCATAGAAGACCCAATATTCACTGTCCAAATAACAGTAGTCTTCCACATGAGTGTAGTGACAAATTGTAAACATGCTGAATGGCGTCATAAGAGTTGCACGAAAATCAAGCAGGAACGTATAACGTAATCAGACCGAAGACAAAATCATCTGCTGGTATCTATCTAAAACACACACACACACACACACACACACACACACACACACACGCACACGCACACCTTCCCTCACCCTGGGGAAAGCCACTCACACTTGTAGCCAACAAGGCCGTATAGGCCTGTGAAAACTACTTTTAATTGGCAACATATCCCTGTAATTGTATACATGTTAACACCAGTTTCTTTCCTAGGCGTGGTTTTTGAATAGTGGCCTTTGACCTTTACCTTTTAATTGTGCTATTATCCTTTTTTTCTGTCCCTATTACAGTTTCCATATTTTAGTCTTTTAACTTGTTGACTTTAAGTTTGAGTGGCTTTTCCTAGGGCGGGATGGGCGTGCGTGTTTTAGATAGATACCAGTAAATCATTTTGTCTTATTAACATGATCTTAAAAATGCTATATTGGGTCAGACGTTTATGTAGTTATGCATTGTTGTAGTCGGTGCTGCATGGGGCTGTGTCCATTACTAACCATATAACTTTGGATTATAGTCGTTTATTGCAATACAAAATTTTGTTTTGTACAGAAGTTACCCATCCTTACCCGTTTCGACACGAGCTTCGAGGGTATCATTGACTTCGACTAAAATGTACTGTTAATGGCGCCTGTTACTAACGTGTGAAAACATTTGAGTAACTAGCGTTTGCAAGGACGGATGCTGAAGCATTGTCATCTACATTTACATTCATACTTTGCAAGCCGTTGTGAAATTCAAACTTAGAAGATGCAACAGATCTAAAGCGACTGCCTTGTCCGCCCTCCTTTGGGGCACTGCCGTGCGGTGTGCAGACCTTACGAGGTAAGAATTAATGAAGTACATCAACGAAGTTAAAGAAAGGGCAGCACGTTTTGTGTTATCAAGAAATAGGAGAGAAAGTGTGAGGGACATGATACAAGGTTTGGGGTGGAAATCATTAAAATATTACGGAGGCATCTTCTCATGAAATTTCAATTACCAACTTTCTCCTGCGAATGCGATTTTTTTTTTACGCCGGTCTCCGAGGGAGAAAAATCATAATAATAAAATACTGAAAACCTTAGCTCGCAGCAAGGATATAGACCTTGTTTTTTCTGCTCGTTATTCGAGAGTGGGATAACTGAAAATTACTGTGAAGGTGGTTCGATTAAGCCTGTGTCATGCACTTAAGGCTGATTTACAGAATGAAAATGGTTGAAATGGCTCTAAGGACCATGGGACTTAACATCTGAGGTCATCAGTCCTCTAGACTTAGAGCTACTTAAACCTGACTAACCTAAGGACATCCATGCCCGGGGCAGGATTCGAACCTGCGACCATAGCGGTCGCGCAGTTCCAGACTGAAGCGCCAAAAACCACCCGACCATTGCGGCCGGCACGGAGGATGCAATTCTTGAGGTTATATTCCATGGTTTTTAGACGGTCCAGTCATACTAATGCGACCACCGCCTACGTTGGACGTCAGTGTGCAATAAACACTCAGGGACGACAGGTAGCAGCATTAGCAGTAGAGGTTATAAAAGCGTGTCGGGAGGACGCAGAAGACAGGGCAGCCATTGTCCTAATGTGGAAACAAAGGGATTTATCTGACGCCTAGAAGGGCATATCATCAGCTTTCAGGCGAAGTGTGGAACCGTTGCCGAAACGGGTAAGTCTGTAAAGAGTTCGGGTGCCGCCATGGTTAAAGTATACCGAATACCGGCGCCGATGCATTTGTGGTGCACCATGGGCTGCAGATGACAGGTGTCAACGACGGCAGTAGACATGTGTACCGGTAAATGGATGTGCAACAGCTGAGCGACTGACATCCCAGATGAACGAAGGGGCTACCAACAGCGTCTCCTCGACGACCGTTCAGCGAAACTTGCTGCCTATGGGCCTCCACAGCAGATGCATGCTTGATGCAGCAGTGCTGACCGCTGTTCATCGACGATGGAGGCTGGAATTTTCACGCAAATGTCGCTGCTGGACGTCCACTGAGTGGGGACAGGTGGTCTTTTCAGATGATTCACGCTTTATGCTCTATCGTACAGACGGTCTTTGTCGTGTACGGCGTGAAACGTCTGAAAGCAAACTCACTGCAATAATCATCGGAAGGGTCCAGGTCGGAGGGGGGAACGTTATGGTCTGAGGAACGTTTTCTTGGTACTCCTAGGGTGATCTCGTGATTCTGGGAGGCACAGTGTATCAGCGCAAGTATGTATGAATCCCTGGGGACCATGTCCAGACCTATATGCAGTGGTTTTCCTGGGCGCGACAACATCAACCAGCAGGACAGTGCTATGTGTCACACAGCAGCGCTGTGTACGTGCGTGGTTCGAATAGCACCAAGATGAGTTTGTCGTACTCGCAAGACCACCAAACTCCCCGGATTTAAACCCAGTCGAGAATCTTTGGGACCACCGCTATCGGGTCGTTTGCGCCGTGGATCCTCAACCGAGAAACCTAGGGCAACTTGCCGCGGCACTGTGCGGCAAGAAAGGAAGAATGAATTGGTTGTTGCTGTTAATAACGCTCATCCTTCTTTACCTCCTCTGCATTACTACAGATGACGTGTAACCGAGCACATTTATTCTGTGCATGCAGTACACTTGAGGCGCCTAATTGTTTCCACTACACTCTGTGGAATACGAAGGTTCTGTTATAGTTTACTAAGTTGATGTCCTCAGTGCAGAAAACAGCACGCAGGTCGTAGGTTCTGTATCTTGAGGCTGAAACTCACTTTTAGCGAGGTTCTGTTCTGATATAATGTATCACTTCTTTGGGATGCCACTCACATATTTTACTACAGCCACACGAGAAGACTACATGATCTTAATACAACACCTTCTGATGTAGCAAATTACATGATCAAACACAATGTTTACTAAAATGTATATTTACACTATTTCTGGCACGTGTCTGTGCCTCATGACTACCGGAGTGAATCTTTCAATACTGAATACTGGCAAACACATCCTGCCACAGACAATATGACTGTACATCTCGACTGCCTAATCCAGAGTGACGAACAGGAACTTAAATAAAAATTGGAAACACATCCTACGACAGACAACATGTCTGTTCTTCTCTACTGCCTAATCCAGAGTGACGAACAGCCCGAAACACTTCACGCACCATACCAGAAAAGGCGTGACCCGAAAGATTCCGAAGTGCTTCGTCTGCAGTTTCGTCAGTCTATTGTTTTTGATTTAAATTGTTTTTAATAATTCTAAAATGACTGATTGATAGTCAGCTGTCGAGAGAGATTTATATTAAAAAGTGAACTCCATTCCAAAGAGTAGTTTAACTAATAATAATAACTATACTTTAACGTTTTGGCGCCCTTGCTCCGAACACAGCAGCCGATCACAGAGCAGTAGCATTATGCAGGCGGTCTTTCTCACGGGAATGGTACCGAATCTAACATCTGTCACAGGTACCTCACTCCACATTTCGTCATCTATATGCTTCTTGCATCTCCACTGCTCTAGTAACAGCTTCTTGGAGCCTAATATGATGGCCGACTAAGCCATGTTGGTACAGTTCTGAATCACTGACTGTCTCTCTTCCAACACGTCTCACAGAGATCAGCGGTGCCAATGGTGGTAATTCAGGCTTCTGACAGGTGGTTGCATTAAAGTGAACCTAGGATGTACATTTGTCTGATTATGCTCTAGGAACCCTGGGGGATGTTGTCGGCACCATTCAGACTTTTTACAGTTTGACAGTACGCTAATTTCACGGATTAAAATGATTTGGACAGTGAATGTTGGATCTTCTATTCGTTGTCACATTTGAGTCTCATATGACGTAATTTATGTGTGTATTTGCTACAGCCTTTGTCTGTTTCTTAACAGATGATTCCCTTCTGTATTCAGATACCCGCCACGCGGCTTTAAGCTACGAAACCAGTTGTGGTTCCAAGTAAAGACTCTTACATACATCTGTTTGCGGTATTCATTTTACAAAACTAACTTGTTGTAATTCTTATTAAACAAACATGAAAATGTTGGAATGAAAGGACAAAACATTCATGAGGAAGCCAATCTATCGTATTTCTTCACTATTTTAATAAATATTAAATAAATTATTTATAATAATTGGTATTTCCGTTCAATAACATGATAAGTATGGTCATCTAAAGCTGACGTCAAAACCTATCCGACTGTTTGTTACGCATATGGAGCGCGTCCTTAGCGTTTGTTACTGTTGTTACATAGGGCTTTTTCATAAATTTTAATAACTCTTAATATTTACTGTATAAATATGGTAACAACTCTAACGAATTCGTCTCATGATTTCAAAGATGCCATCAACTTCTAGTTTAAGCACAGTCAGACCCTAACCGTATCAGTCGGCGTTCATAGTTATGCAGAAGTACAATTTATACAAGTGACGGGACTTCCGAGTTGCAGCCCCCCCCCCCCTCCCCCCGGCGACCCGCTAGCTCGTCCTCAGGGCATGCCGCTGACCCTTCCTAGTGCTTGCTTACCAGCCTGACTTAGCCTTTACACGACAATTTGACAGCTACAAGATGCTTAAATTTACCCGCCGTCTTTTTAATACTTTATGGAGTGAACTTACCGCTCGTAACGTTACAGATATTCTTATACTCTCCAGCTGCAGACCAGTAGAGAATACATGCTTCAGCGCAGGGGTACATATGGTAAATGGAAAACGGACAAGACTGCAAATTCAGGATAGACATAGTAATGCCATAGCCAAGGTAACAATTTAGTTTCACAGGAGAACGTGTTAAGGTTCGTGTTCGTTTTATAGTTGTAAAAATACTATTGTACACTCCTGGAAATGGAAAAAAGAACACATTGACACCGGTGTGTCAGACCCACCGTACTTGCTCCGGACACTGCGAGAGGGCTGTACAAGCAATGATCACACGCACGGCACAGCGGACACACCACGAACCGCGGTGTTGGCCGTCGAATGGCGCTAGCTGGGCAGCATTTGTGCACCGCCGACGTCAGTGTCAGCCAGTTTGCCGTGGCATACGGAGCTCCATCGCAGTCTTTAACACCGGTAGCATGCCGCGACAGCGTGGACGTGAACCGTATGTGCAGTTGACGGACTTTGAGCGAGGGCGTATAGTGGGCGTGCGGGAGGCCGGGTGGACGTACCGCCGAATTGCTCAACACGTGGGGCGTGAGGTCTCCACAGTACATCGATGTTGTCGCCAGAGGTCGGCGGAAGGTGCACGTGCCCGTCGACCTGTGACCGGACCGCAGCGACGCACGGATGCACGCCAAGACCGTAGGATCCTACGCAGTGCCGTAGGGGACCGCACCGCCACTTCCCAGCAAATTAGGGACACTGTTGCTCCTGGGGTATCGGCGAGGACCATTCGCAACCGTCTCCATGAAGCAGGGCTACGGTCCCGCACACCGTTAGGCCGTCTTCCGCTCACGCTCCAACATCGTGCAGTCCGCCTCCAGTGTTGTCGCGACAGGCGTGAATGGAGGGACGAATGTAGACGTGTCTTCTTCAGCGATGAGAGTCGCTTCTGCCTTGGTGCCAATGATGGTCGTATGCGTGTTTGGCGCCGTGCAGGTGAGCACCACAATCAGGACTGCATACGAACGAGCACACAGGGCCAACACCCGGCATCATGGTGTGGGGAGCGATCTCCTACACTGGCCGTACACCTCTGGTGATCGTCGAGGGGACACTGAATAGTGCACGGTACATCCAAACCGTCATCGAACCCATCGTTCTACCATTCCTAGACCGGCAAGGGAACTTGCTGTTCCAACGGAACAATGCACGTCCGCATGTATCCCGTGCCACCCAACGTGCTCTAGAAGGTGTAAGTCAACTACCCTGGCCAGCAAGATCTCCGGATCTGTCCCCATTGAGCATGTTTGGGACTGGATGTAGCGTCGTCTCACGCGGTCTGCACGTCCAGCACAAACGCTGGTCCAACTGAGGCGCCAGGTGGAAATGGTGTGGCAAGCCGTTCCACAGGACTACATCCAGCATCTCTACGATCGTCTCCATGGCAGAATAGCAGCCTGCATTGCTGCGAAAGGTGGATATACACTGTACTAGTGCCGACATTGTGAATGGTCTGTTGACTGTGTCTATGTGCCTGTGGTTCTGTCAGTGTGATCATGTGATGTATCTGACCCCAGGAATGTGTCAATAAAGTTTCCCCTTCCTGGGACAATGAATTCACGTTGGGTGGCACGGGATACATGCGGATGTGCATTGTCCTGTTGGAACAGCAAGTTCCCTTGCCGGTTAGGAATGGTAGAACGATGGGTTCGATGACGGTTTGGATGTACCGTGCACTATTCAGTGTCCCCTTGACGACACCAGAGGTGTACGGCCAGTGTAGGAGATCGCTCCCCACACCATGATGCCGGGTGTTGGCCCTGTGTGCCTCGGTCGTATGCAGTCCTGATTGTGGCGCTCACCTGCACGGCGCCAAACACGCATACGACCATCATTGGCACCAAGGCAGTAGCGACTCTCATCGCTGAAGACGACACGTCTCCATTCTTCTCTCCATTCACGCCTGTCGCGACACCACTGGAGGCGGACTGCACGATGTTGGGGCATGAGCGGAAGACGGCCTAACGGTGTGCGGGACCGTAGCCCTGCTTCATGGAGACGGTTGGGAATGGTCCTCGCCGATACCCCAGGAGCAACAGTGTCCCTAATTTGCTGGGAAGTGGCGGTGCGGTCCCCTACGGCACTGCGTAGGATCCTACGGTCTTGGCGTGCATCCGTGCGTCGCTGCGGTCCGGTCCCAGGTCGACGGGCACGTGCACCTTCCGCCGACCACTGGCGACAACATCGATGTACTGTGGAGACCTCACGCCCCACGTGTTGAGCAATTCGGCGGTACGTCCACCAGGCTTCCCGCATGCCCACTATACGCCCTCGCTCAAAGTCCGTCAACTGCACATACGGTTCACGTCCACGCTGTCGCGGCATGCTACCAGTGTTAAAGACTGCGATGGAGCTCCGTATGCCACGGCAAACTGGCTGACACTGACGTCGGCGGTGCACAAATGCTGCGCAGCTAGCGCCATTCGACGGCCAACACCGCGGTTCGTGGTGTGTCCGCTGTGCCGTGCGTGTGATCATTGCTTGCACAGCCCTCTCGCAGTGTCCGGAGCAAGTATGGTGGGTCTGACACACCGGTGTCAATGTGTTCTTTTTTCCATTTCCAGGAGTCTACTTTCATTGTGACTGGAACATGAAGTGTAAGGATTTACGAGGATACATGTGCCCAAGTGCAACCGGTGGAACTGCCCACTAAAAGCAACTGTAGCACAGAACTCGTTTGCGAAACCATTTAAGGCTTTACGCAGCCCGCTTTTTATTATATCGAAGTACGAGAGAGTGCCACGGATACGATCCGCAAACTGAAGTGATCTTCCGGCCACCGGTGAAGGTTCTCGATTCGGTAAAGGATGATCTGGGATTGCGGAAGGTCGGAACTTACAAAATTCCTTGTTAATTTGACAAAGCTTACATATGTCAGACGATACACACAGTACATGAAAGGTGCGTTGAACATGAGCGCCACGCACCTTTAGCAGCCCAGTAAGTCGGCCGTAGCCGAGTATTGTATTAAGACAAGACACTCTATGTATTATTCTGTCTCGAAATTATTGGTCGTGGCGAGAGCCTTTCGGGATTCAGTAATTAAAGAATCTGTGGTAATACGTCTGGCACAAAATCTTATAAATCGTGAAGGAGGCTTTCAGATGGACAAGGCTTTGGACCCAGTGATCTCTTTAATTCCTTCTGAGAGAAAACATTTTATTCATAATGGCAAGTCTGGCGACATCTGAAGTTTGGTTTCAGCACCGGGAGAGTGCGTTTAGGAACAGGGAGGACATGTAGTTACGCATGCGCCTACGCACCAAAGATGGAACAGGATTTGTAGAGAGCTCGGAATTCGATAGAGGCTAATTTTTGCTACTAAGCAGACATCGTGAACAGGCAATCTCCAGTGGCGAACATCTAAAGATGGCTGAAAGGCTGCCAACCGCAATATTGTGGCAAGAAGTCAACAAGATTCGACTGCAATCCTGAAACGTCGTAGAATGTTCAGTAGGCAGGGAAAATTTCAAGAATCACATTATTATTATTATCGTTATTATTATTATTATTATTATTATTATTATCATTATTATTATTGTGACCGTCTGTATAGCAGAACGGTTAGCGTCGCAGTCATTAACGCGGAAGGAACCGGGTTCGATTCCTGATATTTCCTCAAAGTTTTTCTGATGTAAGGAAATCCGAACAGGCTCCAGTCAGCCTCGTGAGCCCGAATGAGGATCAGTTTGAATAAAGAAACAGCAGCATCTGCAGGATTCATCCACTGGCAATAACGGCTACAGGCATTCGCCATATGTTGATTACGTGCCCCACGATCATAAATCGCTCCTCATAGCAGCTCGTGGGCAACACTCGGCCAGTACAACAGGCCTAATGTCCAACGCCTGATTGATGTTAACACTTGTTATTATTATTATTATCCAGTTGCAAAAATTTCCTATGGGTGACTAAATTTTACCACTTAACTCCACGTCCCACCGCCACATTACGCAGAAACTAAGAAGGAAAAACACAAAGACGGATGCGTGATTTCATAGGTCACTATGACGATAGTACTCAATCAGCTTATCAAACGGGTACTTCCTGCAATCACAAACTGATGCTAATTAATGAAAGGAAACTTCTGCTGCTGGGTGGTAATCTTACAAGCTTTTATCGTCAGCAATAAAGGTATATCGGACGGGGCCAAATTGTAAAACACGGCTTACGACAGTTGAGGGAGAGTGACCGGGCCTGGTGAGATACTGTTCAGCTTTCGTATCTACATACAGTACCGCGAGTATTTCGTTGATCTCGTTTCTTCAGTCTTATTGTTATTCTCCAAAAATGAATTACATTTTCATGGACATTTTAGATAGCCGATTACAGCTTCTGGCATAAAATCGACAAATTGTTTGTTCTATTCGAAGGCTACTCTAGAACGTTATTGGCAGCTGTGGTCTGTTTAAGAGCAGGGATTTAAGAGCAGAGACTCCAGTGCTGATTCTTCGCCTGTCATAGCTCATAGAATCAAGAGCTGCTCTGTATAATTATTAACATACATTTCGCCAAAAACATAAGCATGCAACAAATCCACGTCGCATCATTGTACCACGATGAACTGAAAGAGTCATAACGATATAAATTTCGCTCGTTAGGTGTTTCCATTACTGTCGTCATCGACTCTATGTGGATCACGTTAACGCTTTGTTACTATCAGAAGAGGTGTAATGGTGAAGAATATGCAGACAAATAAAACCTCTCGGTGGCTTTCAAGAACGTTTCAACATCCAACAAGAGCTATAGCCAACCGTTAAAATGGAAACAATGTCCTTGACTAGCATCTCTTGCGAAAATGAGTTACTGTTTAAAAAGGAGAGGCCTACATACGGCTTTACTGCGACAAAAGAGGGAAGCCGTATAGTATCGGGAAGCAGTTGGAACGAAATCCGACGGCCGGTCTCTATGTAGGCGCTCAGCCAAAGAATGTGACAAAGGCGTTGCATGTCTGCTTTCCTCGAGCATAAAACTGGAGAGAAACTTGTATAAAAGAAATTCATTTTAAAGAGATGCGAGCGTAAGAGTCGTATAGAGGTCTCTGACATACACACCAGAGCAAAATAGTTTTGCCGCTGCTCATGGGAGACGTTCACATACGTGTATGGTGTGGATTATCTCATCCTCAGCAATCCTTTCAGTATCACACTAATTTCACATTCGTGACATTACCGTTGTGGCCGAGAGGTTCTAGGCGCTTCAGTCTGGAAGCGCGCGACCTCTACGGTCGCAGGTTCGAATCCTGCCTCGGGCATGGATGTGTATGATGTCATTAGGTTAGTTACGTTTAAGTAGTTCTAAGTTCTAGGGGACTGATGACCTCACATGTTAAGTCCCATAGTGCTCAGAGCCATTTGAACCATTTGACCCCTTTCAAACTCTCTCAGTTGGCTGTAGGAAGCACGAGTGCTTCTCTTTAGCGTGGCTGCCTGCTTGCTTCACGTTTGCACCACACCGAGCCCTCTCTGTGAGCATTCCCTGTAAAGGGTAGACTCAGATGGCGTTCTGGCACCTACGTTACTACGCTGTCTGTTGAAGGACGACGCTGAAACCATTATCAGTGGATCTACTATCTCCCATGTAACAAATGCTGTCATCGGATCAAAATCGAAGCCCCCTTTCCAGGTATACTTACGCTACCTGCCAGTGATATCTTCAACAGTAACACGATAAAAAATGGAAGAACACGTGATGATCTCTTACAATCACGTAGCACAATCTCCGCACCGGCTGTTGCATTGAACGCTGCCGTGAGTGCTAGAATGCACTACATTGGTAGTAATAGTTCATTATACCGCTAGATGTATCTATCTTGAAATAGCATCTGTGGTTTCATGCGAAAGGAACTGTACTTTAAAAAACTGATAAAATAGTCGCTTCAGGCAGAATCCACTGAAACGCTGAACCGAGCTGGACTTTTCGTTTGTTTAGATCTCGTATTTTTATCAAGTAGGTCCCTTGGTCGGAAGAAACTATATCGTTCTTTTTTTTGTGTTCGAAAGGAACTGGTAGAGTCTCTTACCTGTTTGTGCCTTGCGTATTGGATTTAGGCATCTTGCTGTTCCGTCTTCACGAAGTTCTTCTCGTCGTTTCTTTATCCCTCCTTCCATCCAGGTTGTCGTACATTATTTTCTTGAGTAATTTGCCATCTCTCATTCAGCTAAGATGCGCGCTCGCTTGTGTGTGTGTGTGTGTGTGTGTGTGTGTGTGTGTGTGTGTGTGTGTGTGTGTGTGTGTGGGTGCAGATAAGGAATTTTCTTTTCTTTTCTTTCTCTGACGATGCGATCAGAGACGCTATTTAGCATAGTGCACACCGCGTAGCTTCGTTGTTGTGCCTTAGCCAAACATCAAGCGACGGGTATCCGATATAAAAATGAAGGCCTAACGGTTTTTTTACCCACAAATATGGATTACTTGTTTACAAAAAGTTCATAAATAAAAAAATATTGTAAAGACGTCGAACATTCAGGAGACCTCGAGTGTCGCAAACCTGCCTTCTGATTTAGTTGTGTGAAATTCTGAACAATAATATGGCTTCTGGTATGTTACATTCTTCGTGAAATTAGTAAATGATATCTCAAAATAAAAAACCAAAGGCACTCCAAGCAAGTTACAGTATCGCTGATGTTATAGACTGTTTACACCCTTACCCGATTCACCTGAGCTGCATAGCTGACTTGAAGTAAATGTTGTGAATACCACGCAACGTAGTTTGCTCGCATGTTCGTGAACAGATCTGTGCAAGCTTTAGCAGTTCTAGAAGTTGAGATTCTAGTGATTACTTCTTCTTCTCCCATTTAAATTTCCACACAGGATTAAGAGAAAATAGTTGCTCTAGACGAAAATGCGCGACTATCAAAATACAGATGACGCTAAAATCTAAGTTATGTTACTGTTTCAATTTAAGAAACATTTTCGGGAATTACTGGTTCTTGTTTGGACCTAATGCTTTGCATTTATAACTACGTATGAGTAGAAGATCAAAAATACCACTGAATCTTATGAGATAGAGCGAAATCAATACAGAAGAAGTAGCGCTAATCACCTAACTCTCTAAACGGTTGACTTAACGAGTAAGGCTTTGTTCTTCTGATCACCACCTCTGATAACGTCAGAGATTGCTCAGTCAGTAAAAATGGAGCGTAAGACTAACGGAAAAGAGAGAACATTTCTAAGTCATACAATCAGTATCGCCATCGCTACAGTTCCTGGCTGCTAGCTCGTACCTAAAATACAGGCTACAAAATATCAGTACACTTACGCGAGCATTTCAGAAAAAATAACTGAGTATGGGGTTCATAATGAGATGATGATGTCAAGAACGAAAGCTTTTTGGCAGTTCCTAAAGAAACGGTAGCTGTTCAAATATTGTTCGTGATTTACAGTGTGTCCCGCTTAACGCGCAAAACCATTATTATTTCGCAAACTCTTGGAGACAGCGAAACAAGGTTTTCAGCAAGTAAGTTGTTATACTTCAATACTCTGTCGACATATTGAAGCAACCGAAGTTTTCTTCGTGGAATTATACAGCGTGTTCGAAAATTCCCGTTACAAACTTCTAGGGCTCGTAGAGGGCAGCAAGTACATAATATTTTGAGTAAGAACCCTTGTCCGGAAACGAATCGTTTCCGTTCTATAACGGTTTCAGCTCAGATGTTTCACTCATTCACTTTTGCTTGAGGAATTAAATTAGGCGTGACGCAATACAGTTATTAGGTAACAATTCGAAAGGAAGAATAATGAGATATCCATTTATCTCATAAACACACTTTGTTTGCATCAACACTTAAACATTACGTTCCGTACGTACAGTATACTGTTTTTTGTTTTGGAATAATATAAACATACAATCTTTAAGTGTTAATACAAACAAATGGGCTATGTGGTAAATGGATGTTTCGTTACGTTTAGCCCGCATCTCGTGGTCGTGCGGTAGCGTTCTCGCTTCCCGCGCCCGGGTTCCCGGGTTCGGTTCCCGGCGGGGTCAGGGATTTTCTCTGCCTCGTGATGGCTGGGTGTTGTGTGTTGTCCTTAGGTTAGTTAGATTTAAGTACTTCTAAGTTCTAGGGGACTGATGACCATAGATGTTAAGTCCCATAGTGCTCAGAGCCATTTGAACAATTTGAGCCATTTCGTTACGTTTCCTTTCCAATTATTACCTAATAATTGTTCTGTGTCACGCCTAAATTCAGTTCCTCAAGAAGAAGTGGATGAGTTAAACTTCCGAATTCACACTGTAGTAGAAAGGAAACGGTTCGTTTCCGGACATGGGTTCCTATCCAAAATACTATGTACTCGCTCCCCTCTATAAGCCTCCGAAGCTTATAACGGGAATTTCCGAAAACCCTGTATGTCTTCTTAATAGCAGTTTCATTACGGAAATACTATTATTAGATTTGCAGTAAAGGACTGTTTTGTGGTACTACCGAAGGACAGTAACATTGTTTAAATAATATAATAATAATAAAAATAATAATAATAATAATAATCAATATAATTCATTACACGTTCTCGATTAAATTGGCTTATTTGGATGTTTGTTTATTTATTCGCTGCTTTCTTTCAGTTTGTTATGTATGCAAAAGACCGGACTGAATGTCGCGCATCAACTGGCATGAATATAGCACAAAATATTTAATCATAATTTCAGATGTGTTAGTAATAACTAATCATTATGATGTTTAACGAAAAAATCTAGACAGAATATCTACATAGAAAGAAAAATGACACCTAAAAAAATAAAAATGAAAAATTCTACAATGTACCATCTGGCCATCTGGCGCACAGCTATCTGTTCTTCCGGAATCCAGAAGGCAAATCCTACTCGTCTATTACTCTGTGATTTATAATTCTGAAGTACACTACTACACGACAGTACACAACACTACAATTATGTACTTGATATCAGTACCGAGCTGGACTTCTCGTTTGTTTACATCTCGTATTTTTATCAAGTAGTTCCCTTGGTCGGAAGAAATTATATCGTTCTTTCTTTTGTGTTCGAAAGGAACTGGTAGGGTCTCTTACCTGTTTGTGCCTTGGCCAGATTTCTTCCCATTCTATATCAATGCACTCGTTTATTTCCTTATTCGATACGGTTCTTGTGCCCAGTATCTCCTTTGCCTTATCATATCCGCGCTTTCTGAGCCAATAATTGTGCACCTCTCATTCTTCCGGCTAGGTCTAGACGTAGCAAGCCAAATATCACCAGCAACGCCTCTGTCGGGGTTGTTCTACAGGGTGTTACAAAAAGGTACGGCCAAACATTCAGGAAACATTCCTCACACACAAATAAAGAAAAGATGTTATGTGGACATGTTTCCGGAAATACTTAATTTCCATGTTAGAGCTCTTTTAGTTTCGTCAGTATGTACTGTACTTCCTCGCTTCACCGCTAGTTGGCCCAATTGAAGGAAGGTAATGTTGACTTCGGTGCTTGTGTTGACATGCGACTCATTGCTCTACAGTACTAGCATCAAGCACATCAATACGTAGCATCAACAGGTTAGTGTTCATCACGAACATGGTTTTGCAGTCAGTGCAATGTTTACAAATGCGGAGTTGGCAGATGCCCATTTGATGTATGGATTAGCACGGGGCAATAGCCGTGGCGCGGTACGTTTGTATCGAGACAGATTTCAGAACGAAGTGGTCCCGACAGGAAGACGTTCGAAGCAATTGATCGGCGTCTTAGGGAGCACGGAACATTCCAGCCTATGACTCGCGGCTGGGGAAGAGCTATAATGACGAAGACACCTGAAATGGACGAGGCAATTCTTCCTGAAGTTGACGATATCCCTAATGTCAGCGTCAGAGAAGTTGCTGCTGTACAAGGTAACTTTGACCACGTCACTGTATGGAGAGTGGTACTGCAGAACCAGTTGTTTCCGTACCATGTACAGCGTGTGCAGGCACTATCAGTAGCTGATTGGCCTCCACGGGTACACTTCTGCGAATGGTTCATCCAACAATGTGTCAATCCTCATTTCAGTGCAAATGTTCTCTTTACGGATGAGGCTTCATTCCAACGTGATCAAATTGTAAATTTTCACAATCAACCTGTGTGGGCTGACGAAAATCCGCAAGCAATTGTGCACTCACGTCATCAACACAGATTTTCTGTGAACGTTTGGGCAGGCATTGTTGGTTATGTCTTGATTGGGCCCCTTGTTCTTCCACCTACGCTCAATGGAGCAAATTATCATGATTGCATACGGGATACTCTACCCGTGCTGCTAGAACATGTGCCTTTACAAGTGCGACACAACATGTAGTTCATGCACGATGGAGCTCGTGCACATTTCAGTCGAAGTGTTCGTACGCTTCTGAAAAACGTATTCGGTGACCGATGGATTGCTAGAGGCGGACCAATTCCATGGCCTCCTCGCTCTCCTGACCTCAATCCTCTTGACTTTCATTTATGGGGGCATTTGAAAGCTCTTGTCTACGCAACCCCAGTACCAAATGTAAAGACTCTTCGTGCTCTTACTGTGGACGGCTGTGATACAATACGCCATTCTCCAGGGCTGCATCAGCGTATCAGGGATTCCATGCGACGGAGGGTGGATTCATGTATCCTCGCTAACGGAGGACATTTTGAACATTCTCTTGTTTGAAGTCACGCTGGTACGTTCTGTTGCTGTGTGTTTCCATTCCATGATTAATGTGATTTGAAGAGAAGTAATAAAATGAGCTCTAACATGGAAAGTAAGCGTTTCCGGACACATGTCCACATAACATATTTTCTTTCTTTGTGTGTGAGGAATGTTTCCTGAAAGTTTGGGCGTACCTTTTTGTAACACCCTGAATACGCGTCTGCAGGCACAGTAGTACGCTTCTCTGTGCTTGCTGTACAGCCTGTTCTGTCCTTCCTTACCTTTCTGGCTTTATGAGCCCAGACGTTGCACCTTCAGCCCACAACAGCGAGTAAGATTCCGTTGTGGTACGTTCTTATTTCACTTAGTGGCAGCTGAAAACTTCTTTCGACAATTGTTGCTATTTTATTTAATATTTTATGGCCTCTCTACAGACGATTTATACATGTGTACGAAAGTTTGGTTTCCGCGATATTAATTCCAAGGTACCTATATACTTCTTTTCACAGGTTGGTCATTTATCCTGATAAAATACTAAGACACGGACAGTTGGCCTACCATTCATTTTGCAATTCGTTTATTTTGCGACAATCCACACATGGCTCGTACCAAGTCAAAGTTGAGTTTTGATTTTGACTTGGTAAGAGGCATGTGTGGATTGAGGGATTCATTCTGCAAACATTTATGAAGCATGTGTTGCCACTTTGATGTTTATTGCTAAGATTAAGCACTGTCAGTGCTGCCTCAGTAAGCCAGGCTTAAAAATGTACCTGTAAGGTTCAAAACTACTCGCCTAATATAAATACAGTAACTATTGACGGAATCGCTAATAAACGTTTTAAGGAATAATATCAAAACATTAACCGTTCTCGAAGTGCTTAACGCACAATGCCGCCAAAATAAATTCCATGGTAGAAATTTGTTACAGAATCGCTCAATAAAAGTTAGACATTGTACACAAAAACCATGTGTTGCAATAGTTAGATCATAGAAACGTTGAACTTGGGTCTCTCGCTCGTGTTGCAGATCCGCTTTGAAACGCACATGTCGTCACCTGCTCGTAAACTGCGGGGTATTTATTTTAAAATCACCCGAAATATCCATGCGTGTCACCAGAAGATGGTTTCTGCACGAAAATTCACAGGACGATGATGTAAGATATGAAAATATTAGGGTCATATAGTCGCTTACGGCAACCTGTAACAGAGACAGGGAGAAACCTTAATATATTATACAATAAAATGTACCACAGTCCTGCATTTCACAGTCATTCGCATGGGCCGCGTAAAATTATTACGTAACAAATCTCTCATGTCTATGTTCCTGTCTTTGCAGCGTCGAAATTCATTTGTTATTTCCAGTTCTTCCTATATGTCTGAAGAAAACTAGCATTTTTTCATTACTTCTGACATTTTCTCTATATTCTCGCGTCTTTCTTCATAATTTATGAGTTTTCAGATATTTCTCAGTTTGTGCTTCACCCATCATTTGTAGTTATATTATTGGGTGTAAAATATCTAACCTCTCGTTCGCCGTTGAACATTTATATTTATATGAACAATACAATCTACTCACAATAGCAAGTTAGTTTCGTGTACCTAGAGAGGCATTTCATGTTCTACGCGTTATTAATTACTGTGAATGGTTTTCTATTTTTCTGATTCATTCGTCTACTGTAGATCTTTCTAATTATGTTTCGGTTTAGTATTTCGAAGGTAATTCAACCTTCTATCATTTCCTGCTGTCTTTTTATAGCACTATATATTTTCATGCTTCTTTATATTTGCCATGAGGTTTGTAATTTTTGCTGAGATTCTTAGTCCTACACTGTTAGCTGTTCTTTCTAAAATATTATATAATTCAGAAAATACGGTAGTTAACATTAACTCCTGGCATACAGAAATAAAGATCAATACTTAACTGCATGTAAGAATAGTGTATAAAGTTTCTGAGACAGAAATTTGTAAAAGTGAGATTTTACTGCCTCACGATGATCAAATAACGCTAGTTAACAAATTAAAAAAAATTTCTGCATCTGGTTTGTAAATGGGTGATTTACCTAATTTTTGGGTGCTGAATACACTGGTAAAATCATTTTTTCTCTACATCGTCACATTTCCGAGATACACAGCAGAATAAAAAAATGGTAATAGCGAAAATTGACACAATTAAGTCAAACAAAAATACACGTTCAAAACGTTTGAAATCAATACTATTTTGTATGTATGTACGGGCATGATGCGAATAAAAGGTCCAAATTAGTTCAGAAGATATTTTCACTTTTAATCGTCTTTGGTTTTTGAAAAATGCTGTGACGGAGCTCTTCTTTTGTTTGCCGTTTCATTACTCTTCCTAACAAGACACCAGCAGTAGTCACCCATCATCGAAGGTTCCAATGGCCTTGGTAACGGTATTCTGTGGTACAAATGCCTTGGTGAAAGCGTTCACCATGCTCATCTCTTACGGCTCCCAAATTTTCCGAGAAGAAATCAAGCTGAGAATGTAAAAATTAAATTTTAAGCGACATTCTACATGTTCTTATAGTTGTCCAACAGATAATTTACAATGGTAACATTGTTTTTGTCTTTTTTGTTACCCAGAAAGCCCTTCACAATTGCTTTAAAAGAAGACCAAGCAGATAATTGGATATCTGTGAGTTTGTTATCAAAGGTCGGATCTTTCAGAAATTTTCTTATTTGTGGTCAAATAAATATACCCTCTTTCAGCTTTGCCTCACTTAATTTGGAAACCTCTTCTTTTAAGTGATTGAAGGCCTCGCCTTCCTTATCCAGAGCTTTTACAAAGTTCTTGTTAAGGTTCAAAAAAATGGTTCAAATGGCTCTGAGCACTATGGGACTCAACTGCTGTGGTCATCAGTCCCCTAGAACTTAGAACTACAAACTAACCTAAGGACGTCACACACATCCATGCCCGAGGCAGGATTCGAACCTGCGACCGTAGCAGTCGCACGGTTCCGGACTGCGCGCCTAGAACCGCGAGACCACCGCGGCCTGCTCTTGTTAAGGCCCAACTTGATATGAAGGGGAGGCGAAATGATTTTATTGGGCTCAACCAATGGGGTATTGTTCACATTTACGATTCCAGGAACATATGATTTCCATATAGACCATTCCTTGACTGTATAGTGGTCCTTGGTGTCACGGTTGTCCCAAAGGCACAAAAAGCAGCAGTATTTCGTGAATCCAGCCTGTAAACCTGTAAGGATAGCAACAACTTTTAAACCACAGAAGAGCTGTCATTCATGATTCTTATATTTAATTGCCTCTAGCAGAAAATCCGTGGTTTCATAAGTTTCTTTCATGTCTACTGCTTAAGCCAAAGGTACCGATGGACATGCATTGCCATTATGCAGTAGTACTGCTTTCAGGCTGATTTTACTGGAATCAATATATAGTCGTCACTCCTGCGGATTATGTTGTATACCTAGCTGCACCATCAGACCATCGACATCTCTACAAACACACACTGAATTCTGCATATAGAAATACTGAGCGGAGGAAGCACCTCTTGATCTAAAACAGGGAAATTTTTGCCCCTGAAGCTAGAAGGTTCCGTTGTTGCAGTCTCGACCCCAAGAGTTCAGCATGCTGTTTCGGAGCCTTTAGATCGCGGACCAAATCGTTCAGTTCCTTAAGATTAAAGAGCTGATGCGAAGTGTCATGATATTGAGGGCAGTACTCTGATTCAGTTGACATGGTGTGTGGTTCCGAGGCTTTCAAGTTACAGACAGGAGCAAGCAACCCCTTATGATGGGGCACAGGCAAATGCACTGAAGATATATTTGAATACTTTATTTTATGTCTAGTTTTGCTAGAATGTCCCAAAATATTTGCAAGACAAAATTAACAGTCTAAAAAATGGTCATTAGGCTGACACCACACCAGCTGAACAGCGAATGGCATAGGTCAGCGTTTTCCTTTAAACCACTTTGTTAAGGTTGTAGTATAGGTTATGCAGAAAATATGAGAGGCAAAATTTTTGTCTTGGTCACCAACAAAACAGTCAAAATACAATTTACATGTCATCTTAACCATATCATTGTATGGATTTCTTTGGACTTTTGGAGTGAATTTCCCACACGCATAACAAAAGTTGAAACTTCCTGGCAGATTAAAACTGTGTGCCGGACCGAGACTCGAACTCGGGACCTTTGCCTTCCTTTCTCTCAGGAGTGCTAGTCCTGCAAGGTTCGCAGGAGAGCTTCTGTGAAGTTTGGAAGGTAGGAGACGAGGTACTCGCGGAATTAAAGCTGTGGGGACGGGGCGTGAATCGTGCTTGGGTAGCTCAGTTGGTAGAGCACTTTCCCGCGAAAGGCAAAGGTCCCTAGTTCGAGTCTCGGTCCAGCACACAGTTTTGGTCTGCCAGAAAGTTTCATATCAACGCACACTCCGCTGCAGAGTGAAAATCTCTAGCTGATAACGAAAGTTGTCGGGGTGGTTTGGACAGCAACGAGATTTACTAGTTGCCATTTTTCTTAGTGTAAGTTTTAAGCAAGACTCGTTCGCACTATCTTTCACAGGAAACACTCACTGAGGATCTCTTTCGCGCCACAGGATTACCACACCAACCATTTACTGACGATTTCTAGATCTTCTAGCGCTCCTCTGCAAATCAAAAACAATTAAATATCAAAATAGAAGAACAGCAAAAAGCGAAATACTGAATACGAAAAATAAAAAAACCTTTAAAAACTCAAAAATGGTATGTGCTGGAACATTTTGAAAGGTATATTCGGATTTTAAACACCAAAATACATACTGGTTATAGATCACACCCCAGATGCAAAATGGCTGTTGACTACTGTAATCAGTGAAACCAAACGTCTGACATTCTTGGGGCTAAAAAAAGACGAAAAGCTTTCTTGGAAGTCTCACGTTCAGAATCATGTGCAGAAAGTGTATGCTGCTATCATTACTACACAACTAACATCCACTGTCCTTGGCACTGAAAGGGAAAGTTTATTTAGTTCGCCAGCTTCCTCTTTTATATCCTGTGCTTTTATATTTTCGGTCAACTTTGTGTATTCACAACAAAAAAATCTTGCCTATAAAAGAGTAGTGAGAACATACTGCGTTGTCAGTACCCGCTGTTGTAGAAGGATCTTGAATTTTTACAATCCCTGCCATTTATCATAGTATGAGGTTCATTCAAAGGAAACCTTGTCAGTGATTCTACATTTGCCTTACACGTAAGGTGGCACCACGTAACTGCGGATGTGGTGGCACCATCTACTGGTAGAGAGACTGACGCGTGCACACCGTTTGATGTTGCATAGCGCCGAAGAGAAGGTGGTCACACAAGTTATCGTCCACTACCTAACATGCAGGCGAGTAAGGAGGAACAACGAGGAGTGATTCGATTTTTGGCGGTGGAGGGAGTTGGAGGCTGCGAAATGTATCGACGGATGAAGGCTGTGTGCAGTGAGTACAGCCTGAGTCGTTCAAGTGCTGTGGAACGGCACAAACGATGCCTTAAGGGGCTCGAGCCTCTGGAAGACGATGCTCGTCCTGGACAGTCTCGTCGTGTCGTCACACCGGAAATGGTTGCGGAAGTGAATTCTTTAGTATTGGACAACCGCAGAATCATCGTGGACGAGATCCAAAGGTTACTGGGTATTAGCGTGGGCATCTCGCACACCACAATGCATCAACACTTTAACTTTTGAAAAATCTGTGAGCTGTGTGTTCCCCCCCAACTGACCGTCGAACAGCGCGATACTCGTATGACACTGTCTTTGAGTCATCTGCAACGTTATGAGGAGGAATACAGCTTTCTGTCACATGTTGTCACAGGTGATGAAACATGGTGTCAATATTTTGAAACAGAAAGCAAGCGTCAGAGCAAGCAGTGGCAACATCCTGCTTCACCACCTCCAAAGAAACCAAAGGCTTTGCACACCATTTCTGGTGAGATCATGATATCCTCCTTTTTTTAACACAAGGGCCCACTGCTTGTCGAGTTCCTGGAACGGGGAACCGCCATCAATGCCCAGCATTATCAAGCCACGGTACAGACGAGCCATCAATTTGAAACTCTGAGGCAGGTTTCGAATGGCGTTATCCTCCTGTATGATAATGCCCGCCCACATATGGCCAATGTGGTGAAGACGACATTGCAGCAGTTTTAGTGGAAAATGCTGGAACATCTACGGTACAGTCCCGATCTTCCACCTTGTGACTTTTATGTGTTTGGACCTCTAAAAGAAGCTATTCGCGGACAGCGATTCGCAACGGACAACGAAGTGTGTGACGGTACAGGCCTGGATCCGACAGCAGCCTACTACCTTCTTCGAGGATGGAATCGACTGGCTAGTGTCGCAATGGGATAAATGCACCAACAGTTCTGGCGACTGTGTATACTGTGTGCTATGTATAACTAAATTTTTGAGTTACCATTATTTATACTAGTGACCAACTATCATTAGAATGCCCCTCATACACAGGGTGAGTCATAATTAAGGAAAAATATGTCGTGCAAATTGTCACACTGAGCTAAAAACATAAATTCGTTTTCCACATTTTCCTACGTCAATAAATGACAATGCAATTGAATAGTAAAATTCTGGAAATATGAAGTGGACGTTTGGGTGTAACTGAGCGCCGACATTGGCCTGGGGGACAGGTTGGCAACAGGGCACAATATGCGAGTGCTGTAGGTAGTCTAGCAGCTCAAGAGAAGGCGAGGCATGCGGCGGTAACCGACGGTCTGTGTGACACTGCTACCAATGACAGCGCCCACATCTATCTCGTACCGGTTACGCTGGCCGGTATTTTGTATCGTGGCTAGTTGGCATAGGCAAAGAAACGTGAGGAGGGGCTGCACTACTGTTCATGCATGTTCTCTAATCTGGTTTTTGTGTCCCAGACTTAGTTTTAAGAAACGAGTACATACATGCGGAATACAAAATAAAACTACACAGGTATGTAGCAGTTAATACAAACGAATACAGTACAAGTGTGCAAATCGAAACTAACATAGAAACACATGACCAGAAGCTGCAGTGCTGGTTTATGAGTACTGTTCGGAATGACGGCCACGATGTGTGTGGCAAAGATGAACTCTTGGCAGGAAGGATTGCTGAACACGATCCAACATAACTGTATCTCTTTGCATAATATCACAGCCCTGTTGTATTCTGCGTTCAAGGGTGTTGACACCAACAACCTCTCCTTCATAAATCACAGATTTCAGATGGCCCCACAAAAAGAAATCCAGTGGATTCATTTCTGGCGATCTGCTGATCATGCAGGCCCTCCACGGCCGATCCATTTCGAAGGGGAGGCATTGTCCAGATGGCGTCGCACTGTCTCGCTGAAGTGAGCGGGGGCACCATCATGCATGTACCACACGTTCATACGAGAGGCCAAGCTAACGTCTTCCAACAATTCCGGTAATGTAACATCCAGGAAACGCAGATACCGCTCCCCTGTAAGCCTTTGTGGCACCACATGTGGCCCTATGAGACGGTGATCAATAATACCACACCAGATAGTGACACCGCATCGGTGTTGGTACCCTCGTATCACTGTGCTGTGGGGGTTTTCTTCCGCCCACTCGTGCCAATTATGCGAATTCACTATACCCTTCTTCGCGAAATAGGCTTCGTCGGTGAACAGCATTGTTCGTGAAAAATGCTGGTCGTGGGTGTGACACCGAAGGATAAAGTTGCAGAAGTCCAGCCTGTATCTTCCGCACGCGAAAGGTATGGTATTGTTTTCTATGGAGTACTCGCATAACAGTAGATTGTGACATTCCGACTGCAGTGGCAAGAGACCTGGTGCTTATTGTTCGGTCCTCCGCAACAGTTGGTAACACTTTTTCTTCGACATCCGCACTGCAGTCGACGGGCGGCCACGACCACTAAATCCTGGAGGTGCTACACATGAACCATACTCCCTCAAGCGCCTGTCTACAGAGTAAAACATTTTTGCGGATGGAAGGCGCCGGCTAGGAAACCTCTCGTGATACAGTTGCCTTGCAACATCAGCTCTTCCATCACGAAGCCCGTAGGTGAGGTGGATGTCGGCGTATTCCTCGTTTGTGAAACTTGCCATGGTACTGTAGTAACACTGCGAAGCGGCCGTTAGTAGCCGTCAACAAAGCGATTATCGGGCAGAGTCAGCAGCGCAGAGGTGTTGTAAACACGTGATGCACGCCGCGGTTTTACTTCCACCGTTGACCACTCTTTCCGCTTACGGAACACACATGCCCTAACATGTGACTGTACACCCCGTTAAAGCCGGCAACGTGTATTTGACAAGCTCTGATACAATTTCACATACATTACGATAGAATTTGTTCTTTCTCGTATCTTTCAAACGTTGGCAGATACACATCGGCTCATTGGTGTGTCATGTGTTGTATCTATGAGTAAATGACATGTCGTGATCGTGAGGCTCGTCGGTATCTCTTTCAATGGTTAACAGGTGTTTTTGTTTTACGTACACAGCACACCGAGGAGAACGAAATTAACAACGGTGCGCCACGTGTTACGCATAGCAGCATGCGGTCCTCGACATATTTTTCCTCATTTATGACTCGCCCTGTATGTGGCTGACAATATAACCTTATTCAAAAGGAAAAGCACCATTGACTCGGTGAAAACAATATAGAATAACTTCAGTTAAAAAAATGTTCAAATGTATGTGAAATCTTATGGTACTTAACTGCTAACGTCATCAGTCCCTAAGCTTACACACAACTTAACCTAAATTATCCTAAGGACAAACACATACACACATGCCCGAGGGAGGACTCGAACCTCCGCCAGGACCAGCCGCACAGTCCATGAGTGCAACGCCTTAGACCGCTCGGTAACTTCAGTTAAAACTTGTGGCCGGAAAGGAATATTCATCAATATTTTGTGGTATTAACGAAAGTTCTAATTTCAACTCTAGAACTGAGATTTCAGAGCTTATCAAAACATTATCCAGACATTTTAAGGTCATTCAAGTCTAATTTGTCATTTTATTGTGATATAAATATTTGGGCATGACATCCTCTGAGTATATTTTCAAGTGTTTTACATAAACAACTGTATTTATTTTCGGTGAAACGTTATCAGATTTCTGCAGTTTGTAATCTCCTTTGTTATTCCAGATGTTTTTTTGGAGACACTCTATTTTCTTACATCGTAGCTCTATTGGTGTATCATGTTTCAATCTACCACACCTCATCCTTTATTCCTAATGAATTTGTTTTTTCTTTGCCTATTTCTTGATTTGTTCTTTGAATAATTGACAGTCACCCTTACTGTTGTGTTTCAGTTTTTCTAAGGCGTCTGTAATGGAACTGCGCCAATGTTTGTAATAAATAGAAACTTTATGATATTTGTTTTATTTTAACAGGAAAATGTTTAGCGTAATTTTTTTCTAATTTTGGTATTTTCTATATACTACTTTTTGGCTAAGTGTTCGTGTAGTGCTATTATTGGTGCCTTCAATTTCAATTACTGAAAATATTTTTAAGTGAATATATCTAGCCTGTTTCGTTGGTAATTATTGTAAATCATTGCACTATCTCAATGAGCACTCCAGTTGGTGTCAGCATGTCACGACTTCATAATCGCTACAGAACAATACTCACCATCACTCTTGAGTCTCTACGAATATTTGGCCAATCTTTGTAAGAAGAGTGGATAATACGTCCACCACTGCGAGGAAACCTGTTGCAATGACACATCAGTGTCATCCGACAAGCTAATGAAATTCGGAATTCCTTCAAGGGCGTTGTATGGTATCAGTACCCTGGTTCCTCAAATGAAATTGAAGGGCAGCTTCCACACACCCTTTCTTGTCCCTCAGGGCTTGCCACAAGGTGCAATTTTAAGCTCCTCTTGTTCACTGTATACTCATGATTTAGAGTTCGCGATAACCCCACCCCCATTCCACAGCTGAGTCGTATCTTCAGGCCAAAACAGCATTACTCACTACTATAACATACGTCAATGAATGGCTCTCTGCAAATGGGCTGGAGGTTTCGGCTGACAAATCGGTGATCGTCCCGTTTTACAAATTGAACTCTGTTCGCATTGATGATAATCCCAAGTGTGAAAAGTACACTATGGTGATAAAATCTCATGTTTGATTCCCAGGAATAATATTTGACTCTTGTTTAAGCTGGGCGCCTCACATTGAAAATACTGTTACTGTATGTGAAGAAGGTTTAAATGTAGTTCGCTCTCTCATCCGTGTTTAAAGGTGGAGCATGAGTGTGTCTTACTCACTATGAACCGAAAGATTATTCTATCTCGAGTATATTCTGGTTGTCTACTGTGTCAGAATGCACGGATGTTTGTCTCCATGATGAGACAAATGTCTGTCTCCAAATTATACACTCTTCAATACAGAGCCGTTCGTAACTGTCATGGAGGCATGCGTTTGGCGCACACAAATGCCCTTTTAGCGGAAGGAGAGGACACATCTCTGAGAATTACAAGCCAAATGCTGTCAGGTATATTTCACATTTAAGGTATGGCCTTCACAGTCAGTTTTGTCTATAAAAGTCGAGACTGCATTAACCGATTATGGACTGCCTTCTACACAAGAAACAAACTTCCGGCTGTCTGTACCAGCTCTGACTCTTGGTCTCCTGTCATATTTTCTGTTCGGTGTTCTTCGCATCTGTCATTCTTTAAGTATGACCTCGACACACTCAGCTGCCAGATTTCAGTCTATTATTTTCATACGACCAGCGTGGACAGTGTTGTTGTCAATTGAAACTTCAATCGTCACGTTGCAGTTCAATGGCCTCTCTGTCTATGTATTTATTCTGATGGATCCAAAATTCCACAAGTGCAGTTTACTGGACATGCATTTCTGTACCCTCAGTTCCAAGTCCGAAAAGCCTTCAAACTGTCTAAAAACGCCTCTTTTTCCTATGACAGACACACTGGCACATCCGGGGGCACTCAAATTTGTATGTTAAGCTCCATTTTCAAACATGTTAATCGTGTCTGACTCCCAGAGTGTCCTTGAAAAATCCAATCTGGAGACGAACTAAAACAACCAATCGCTTTGTATACTGAATATGGTTTTACAGTTTCTTCACTCTGTACAGAGGGGCCAGAACATCCATTTTCTGCGGGTGCATTCCCACGCTGGCATCTGCTATAACGAGCAAGTCGATGTATTGGCGAAGCAAGCTCCCTGTAGAGGCACTGCCTTAATTTGTCGTCCACAGACTGCTTATGTGAGATCAAGAGCCACGGAAAACATCAGTGGCAAGAGATGTGGAATGAGTCCCAAGAAACGACAGTTGTTATGCAGTGTTACAATATCGAATTCCTGCAAAACGAGTACACAAATTTGGCAGTGAATAGTTGAGCTTTCTGAAGATATTGCCGAATATGGGATACCATCTCCTCCAGTCAGCTTCTCCTCTTTTGTTTACCAAAGACAGTTGACTTTAAAGAGTGACTGTTAATTTGCTTAAGAGCATTGGAAAGGTTTTAAATATATGTTTTTCATTTCATGTCTCGCTTGTGATGCAATTTTCGTAATGGTGTGAACTGACAAATCACAACTGTCTCATTTACTTCTTACTTGATTTGTTATCAATTTAGGGCCGACAAATTGTGACATCTTGTGCTGTTGTATCTATAGACATAAATTTATACAGTTTTTCATATAATTCATTGCGAATTATAACCATGATTACATAGAGTACAGAGGCCAAATAAATTTTAAAAAAGTGTCATCCATTTTATAAAAGAGTGGAATGATGTCAACTGCGAAGCTGATCTACGAAAAGGTTCAAAAATGTTTCAAAGAACTCAGGCAAGATCATTATTCGAAGGCAATTTGTTCATCTATTTCTGTATGCATTTGACGGATCGTAACATGATGCAGTCTTAATTTTGGTTACATGTAGCCCCTTTAATCTTATGCTCTATGTCATAAAACAAAGAACAATGAAATGTAGCGAGGGAGGGAGCGAGAGAGAGAGAGAGAGAGAGAGAGAGAGAGAGAGAGAGAGAGAAATGCAACGAAACATATCCGATTAATAGAGACACTACAGAGCCTAGTGTCGGATACAGAATCAGAAACAGGCTCATAATTACTGAAGACTTCTCTGTACCGAGGGTGAACGAGTGAAACATGAACTAAAACGCACGGTCTATTAAGCTATATCCTGTGTCTTGGACACACTCGACACTTAACGCCATGCAAGTCCCTTAATCTCCCAATAAGTCTACTAATTAGCTAAGTTCTGCCGTTAATAAGACAGTGTTTGAGAGCAACCATAGTTTCACTGGAACTATACTTGTTAGTCTAGGTAGGATGGCAGTACCATCACAATAGCTGAGCTCACTTTCTGTGTCGCTTGCCACGCGATTTTGTACGTCACTCAAAAAAGTTCTCTACAATGCTCTACATCGAGATAACTGTTTCGCTACTACCTTAGAACCTATAAAAAACAGAAGATCCACGAATGACTTTGTATTTACACTGCGACCTATTTGTTCACATGTGGAATACTCTTACTTTCATGTTGCTGCGGGAACAGCAACTAAACAGTGCATTTTTGGAATGGATATTTTTCTATTGTCGTGGGTTCGAGATGCAAGACTCAAATATACGAATAAAAGGAATGATGTGGGTGAAGATCATGATTCCTTATGAAATACACCTTAGACGACTAATCAAATAAATTGATCACTCACCTCTCCCTTGTGGAAAGCACATGACATTTTGTTTCCTACAACTTTGCTTTTTTACTTCCTTTTCTACACGTAGTCATCATCCACACATCTGATTGTTATATTCTGAATATTTACCGCCACCACGCCAACCGCTTCAGAACTTCCTTCGGTTTCTTACAGATAAACAGATATTTGTACCAGAAGACGAACAGAGGCTATGTAGCACTAGTGCTGGACGCCCGTGTCAGTATCAAAACTACACTCCGTCGACACTACCGTAAAACAAGCGATCTCAGATCGTCTGTGAAATCTTCCGCCTAGAAGCTTCGTTCGTTTTGATCTGAGGTCTGCTGCTTCAGTAAATTCAAATTATGCGGCCAGAGCTGGCAGCGGCTTCATACATGTTATACAATCTGTATCGTAACTGTTAATTATTTTGAATGTTTAATTCTGCTTTGAGAACAATAGTATCAACCATGAAAGATAGATTTCGTTTTGAGGATTTCACGTCACAGATTTTGACCAGTAAATGCAGACACAGTTAACATAAAATAAACAAAATACACCTTTGTGAACTTAGAGTATAGCTGCCCTGAAATCCATGGTTAGACACCCTTAGCTACTCCTCCTCTCAATGTGTGAAAGGAGTCAAAAAGCTAAAGTTCAAAGTCTTCGGCCAGTTTTCTCTTTCACCTTTGTCTAGTCAGAGCAGCCGGCCGGAGTGGCCGAGCGGTTCTAGGCGCTATAGTCTGCAACCGCGCGACCGCTCCGGTAGCAGGTTCGAATCCTGCTTCTGGCATGGATGTGTGTGATGTCCTTAGGTTAGTTAGGTTTAAGTAGTTCTAAGTTCTAGGGGCCTGATGACTTCCGATGTTAAGTCCCATAGTGCTCAGAGCCATCTGACTGCTCTGGCCTGTTGTGGGGTTGTGAACCACTGAGGGCTATGGCAGGATGTAGCCTCTCCGTCGTTTCTAGTTACCTGGTTCAATCACGATACACACGCAAACACACAGGATTTAAAAACCCAATCTCCCATCTTACATAACGCGAATCCAATCATTTGTATATTCGGCAAAAAGCTTTTTTTCTGTTGTAAGGACCAAAATCTTGGTCTCCGTACAGGAATAAGCGGCGATAATAAAGAAACGTACGTTCTACTTTCGTAAAAGCAATGTAGAGGATCTTAAACAACTAAATCACACTTTTACAGCGTCTTGATATTTAATTTCGACGGTGAGTTGCATGAGAAGTAGCAGATTATTCGACACGAAAGAGACAATCACTTCGTACTATCCTCACCCCACCCCACCCCACCCCAACCCACCGTGTCGCTGAATCGTGTGTCAACCCGCTGTGTTTTTGCCCTGACAAAACACTGCCCCAGTGTGCAGTTATTTTATAATACTGATACATCAAACAGATAACGGTCGTTTTGGTATAAGTGATCGTGTTTGGACGCATACTCTGTAATTAAAGTCATTCTTAATGCGTGAGGGTTGCCTCTTGTCTGATGGCAATTTTTGTTGTTGCACCAAAGAAGTGGTACTGATACGTTCAGGACTGTCCTTCAGTCACCGTGCAATGGCTTTCACAGCACAGATGTAAATGAAGATGAACTCAGGAGGAGGTTGAAGGAGGAAAGTACCAGAATTCGACCTAGATACACTAGAACAGTTGCGGGAAATGATTAGCAAAGTTTCAAACAACTAAAAGAAAGGATACTAAACAAGTATTAAAAACTATTCTTGTTACTATAAGGTGATAATTTTATTCCTTCGAGGAAAGGTTCTCGAGAGAGACTCCAAATTATGCTCTCTCTTCTTTCTTACATTTCTTCTCGTTTGTATTTGTTTCATATAACCTGTTAATTCCACGTGTAGAAGTATGACCCAAGTATCGTAAACCGATATGTAATATCTGATCAAAGGTATGCTGACCTCCCAAGATGTCACGAGAGACGGATCCGCCAGTATAAGAGAAGAGGTAACAGTATATTAGGTCGCTCAGCAGAGCTGATTGACTTCGAACGTCGCCTGGTTATTGGATGTTATCTGAGCAACAAACATTTCAACCCCTGTAAAGGTGCCCAAATGCTTATGATGTGAACGTGAAGTGGAAACGCGAAGGAGCAACCTCTCCTAAACCAAGGCCGCACAGAGCGTGTGTAATGACAGACAGGGTGCGTCGAGCACTGCGGAGGATGGGTGTAAATTAACGGACGGAAGCACTCATGAGCAGTTAGCACAATGACTGTACTTGTGGAGTTAAAATGAACGACTAGAGGTCGGATGTTCATGTTCACGGTACATGTGCAGCATGCGTCCTGTTGCCAAGTAGGCAAAGGGTCCGCATGAGCCCTGATAACTTACTCCAAGCGTGATGGCATCGACGCGTATAACGCGCGAATGACGTCCTGTGGCACGCCCATCGCTGCTGCATTCACCTCGTCCTAAAATTTATCTGTGGTGATTGGCATTGGGTCACCGCTCAGAGCGCTTCGTTTCATCACATCCCACACATTTTCGTTTGGCGACATGTCTGGTGATCTGGCATGCCAGAGCAAAAGATTGACATCTTGTGACACCAAGAAGGCACGTGTTCTTGCTGGCAAAGGGCGTATGTGGTGTTGCGCAGAAAGGGTATTGCTGGGGGCCAGCAGGAAGTCATTCACGTAGGTCACACTGGTCACAGTGACCTTGACACGCACCAACTGTAATTTTTGATTATACTCAATAGCAACCCAGACTATGAGGCCTGGAGTTGGTGGCATATGTCTTGTCTGCAGAAACCAAAATGCGGCTATCATTTTCAACCTGGTAGAACTTGGATTCATCCGAGAACACTATCTGATGCCGTCAGCTTTCCCCAGTGACGTCGTTCCATACACCATTGCTGTCTAACGTGTTGTCAAAGGTAGGTGGAGAAGTAGACAACGCGCACATAGCTAGTGCCGTTATGAACGGCGACGGATTGTCACCCCTGATAGTGTCGGACGTGTTTCACTGGCGGGGAGGGGCGTCTGGGTGGTGTGACCTGACCCATCTCATCGTGTTCTACGTCCTTCCGCGAACCATTCTCGACCCATACGAGCAGCAGTTGCCGGATGGCTGTATCACATTCTGTCATGTCAATAATGCGCCCTCCTTCAAACTCACTGATTTGATAGTACTGTTCGCGCATATGTCTGCGAGGCATCCTGCACGTCGTCTCAAGTCACATTGATCCATTAGCTTCGGATTACAGCGACAAGAAGACGCGCAGGCACATGTTACTAGCATATCGACATTGGCGCTAGGCCAGCCGGCCGACGTGGTTCAAATGCTATCATTTCTGCAGAACATACTGATGTAATTGTCCTGTGAATGTGAACTTCCTATCTCTAGGCGTTCAAGATGTTCTATTTTTTTCTGAACATGAATGTAAATGCGAAGTGACGCATTTGGTGGCGCAAGAGCGACCCACTGGACAGTGAATGATAGCTAACCTGTTATTTGGAGTGATGGATCACGCTGTATCGCGTGGCAATCCGATGGAAGCGTTTGAGTCTGGTGAATGGCTATACAACATTACCGGCCGTCATGTGTAGTGTCAACAGTGAAGTACGGAGGAAGTGCCGTTACAGTATGGAGGCTCTTTTTTTGTTGAAGCGTGATTCCTTTATTGCCCTTAACAATAAGCTAAATGAAGAATGATATGAGCACATTTTACAACCTTATGTACTCTTACAGTGAGGAACAATTCGGAGACGATAATAGTTTGTATCATCATCAGATTGCGCTCTGTCACAAATCAGCACCTGTGAGCCAAAGATTAGTGAATAATGACGTTTCTGAAATGGCCTATCCTGCACAGAGTCCCGATCTGAACCCGGAATAGTACCTTTGGAGTGAGGTAGAACGTTGACTTCTCTCCAGACCCCAGCGTCCAACTTCCCAACATTTTCTGGTTCCGGCTCTTGAAGAAGAATGGGCTGCAATTCCACCACGGACGCCGAGACATCTCATTGAAAGGGTCTCAGCAGAGTTAAAGCTGCTGGAAAGGCGATACGTGGACATACCCATATTAAATTGTTTATATGGCTCTGAGCACTATGGGACTTAACAGCTGAGGTCATCAGTCCCCTAGAACTTAGAACTACTTAAACCTAACTAACCTAAGGACATCACACACATCCATGCCCGAGGCAGGTTTCGAATCTGCGACCGGAGCGGTCATGCGGTTCCAAACTGAAGCGCCTAGAACCGCTCGGCCACTCCGGCTGTCCCCATATTAATCTCTACTAATAGTTATCCACATACGCCTGATGAGATAATGTAAATGCACTGTTCTATTCGTACATATAAAGGGACAAAAATAACAGCAACTGCCACACAGGATGACGGAGTATTAACGTGAGACGCTGTATCTGTCCAGCGCAAACTCGTCTTCCCATGTTTTACAGTTGAAATACCGCCGTGAAGAGACTCTTAAAATATGGACAGAACAGTAACTTAAGTTCCACTGGAAAGTGCGAAAATAAATAATTATCCAACTACTTGTATCTATACTGTACACATTCAAAATAACTAATTTAAAAAAGTTATTAAATAGCCATCTTTTTAAACATTATTACCGAGTCTAGCCTTGCCGAGTCTCGAGAAGCTTGCGCCCAGTATGACTCCTGACGATGAGTGCCAATTACTGTCTCTTTCATAGAGCAGCCAGTTTAAAAATCACTCGGCAAAACATTGCTATAAAGAATACGACCTTTTCTAGAAGTAAGTTATTAGTCTATTGGAGGAACAGGTTCAGTTTTAAAAGCTTTATAACGCTACTTCAAAACTGCTGACTTCCTTGTTTCTGTGACGGCGCTACTGCTTTGTAAATGACACCTAGAGCATTGGAGACCCACCACGCCATTTATCTGTGTGTTAAACGTGCCATTATCGAGTTCGTCCTGTGCAGTCATAACATCAAATAATATAAACGGCTACGTACTTGTGCAGACCTCGTACGGACGAAAAGAAGGAACTGTAACAAACTGAGACTTCCGAGCAATTAATTGTTTTATCTGTCTGCTTGTAAACTACCAAAACTTATTATTGCTGGCTCTACTAAATACTTGTATCATCTAACCTGACTCGTCGTAACCGGAACCGTAAAGCAGAATAAAGTTGATGTCATTATCTCATTGCAAAACATACCGTAAACCGGCGCCGGCAACTGCTTTGAGTCTACTAGATGATGATGGATTTAGAAAGGAAAGCTCAGCTTGCCCTTTTCTCGCACGATATTCTGCGGACCATGCGGCACGCAAACGATTTACGAACTTAGCCGTTCCAGTGATGCTTGGCCCGATGGCCAATGACGATGCCCGTATGGAAGTAAGACAAGTCGCTCCGTTTCCGTATTCCTACAACGACTGAATGGTTTTCTGCGTCCCCCCGACACACTTTATATAGCTACCCTGCTGCTAATGCTGCCACCTTGCAGCGTTGCTCTTGAGGAGGGGGGGGGGCAAATAGAAAAAGACTTGTTATTTTTTTATTAATTTTTGAAAAAAATCTCGAAAAAGTGAATATTTTGGTGGGCCACTTGGCAACAGAATCAGGGATTGATTAGACTATTAAAATAACATACGTTTAGCATTAAATACCTGAATAAGAGAAACATTGTCATTTCTGTGCATTTTTATATTCGCGATTTAGTCATACCCGGAACAACATTGAGGGACCAGAAGATTTATAGGCTTTAAAAGAAATGCAACACTACACAATTTTAAAAAAATGGCTCAGAAATATTAGGAAAACGATAATGTTCCTTCTGCCTCATGCTGCGTTCGGCCCATCAGCGTGATCGTAATTTCTGGTGATGAACTAACACAAAATAATCATCAATTGAGTGAATGAGGAGATGGAAATCATCAAGGTTAATTTACTAAGATAAGCACACCTATCTGTAACACACTTTCTTAATGCTACGTACCTTTTCATATTAAATTACAATAGATGACCATTGTGGTTAAATACTTTATGCATAACAGTCAAAATGTCCTCTTGATGCTGTCTGTTCGTAATCACTTACAAGAAACTACATGTTTTCTGATTGAAAAAAATAACAATTAGCATAGTCACTCATAATTTCACATAAAATATAAAATACAGTTGCGGAACGAAGCAAGTCCGCGTCCGCCTTTCATGGAATACAAACAGTAAAAGGTGAGGCGCCAAAAGCCTCATTTGTCTTGAAAAAACAGAATTCTTTTTTTATACCATTAATCGATACATGTACATAGAGATTTACAGGCACCGAGCAAGAACGGCAAAGATAAAGAATACTAGACTCTGTCGCTGTTATGCGATGGTTCATTTCTTTTAGTTTACAATTGTTCGATAACTTTAGGCCATCAGTCGTTTACTAATGAGCGTATATTAATCTTTGTGAGGCGGAAATTGCTAATATTACAACCTGTAGCCTGTGAGTGGCTATCGCGCGTAGGGGTCGAACATAGGTGGTGGTCACACTAATGTCACTGGACCGTGGATATGTATATAGACTATATCCTAGAGTATTGACCGAAAATTAAAACAGTCATTCAAGAACTTCCTCAGTTTTTTTGGTAACAACGTCGAACATTGTTTTCCGTTTGCCTAGCAGTATAGATAATCGTTAAACTAGCAAGTCCTCCGGCCGTAGATACTTGATTCTACCAATGTGAAGCTGCGGCAGGACGTTAGTAGCACGCACAACAGACACTAGCCACTTTTATAAACACAAACTAAAACCTCGACTCCGCATCACTGCAATACTGCTCATGAGCCCTTTGTTGTTGTTGTTGTTGTGGTCTTCAGTCCTGAGACTGGTTTGCTGCAGCTCTCCATGCTACTCACTGCAACCTACATCCTTCTGAATCTGCGTAGTGTAGTCATCTCTTGGTCTCCCTCAACGATTTTTACCCTCGACGCTGCCCTGCAATACTAAATTGGTGATAACTTGATGCCTCAGAACATGTCCTACCAACCGATCCCTTCTTCTGGTCAAGTTGTGCCACAAACTTCTCTTCTCCCCAATCCTATTCAGTACTTCCTCATTAGTTATGTGATCTACCCATCTAATCTTCAGCATTCTTCTGTAGCACGACATTTCGAAAGCTTCTATTCTCTTCTTGTCCAAACTATTTATCGTCCATGTTTCACTTCCCTACATGGCTACACTCCATACAAATACTTTCACAAACGACTTCCTGATACATAAATCTACACTCCTGGAAATTGAAATAAGAACACCGTGAATTCATTGTCCCAGGAAGGGGAAACTTTATTGACACATTCCTGGGGTCAGATACATCACATGATCACACTGACAGAACCACAAGCACATAGACACAGGCAACAGAGCATGCACAATGTCGGCACTAGTACAGTGTATATCCACCTTTCGCAGCAATGCAGGCTGCTATTCTCCCATGGAGACGATCGTAGAGATGCTGGATGTAGTCCTGTGGAACGGCTTGCCATGCCATTTCCACATGGCGCCTCAGTTGGACCAGCGTTCGTGCTGGACGTGCAGACCGCGTGAGACGACGCTTCATCCAGTCCCAAACATGCTCAATGGGGGACAGATCCGGAGATCTTGCTGGCCAGGGTAGTTGACTTACACCTTCTAGAGCACATTGGGTGGCACGGGATACATGCGGACGTGTATTGTCCTGTTGGAACAGCAAGTTCCCTTGCCGGTCTAGGAATGGTAGAACGATGGGTTCTATGACGGTTTGGATGTACCGTGCACTATTCAGTGTCCCCTCGACGATCACTAGAAGTGTACGGCCAGTGTAGGAGATCGCTCCCCACACCATGATGCCGGGTGTTTGCCCTGTGTGCCTCAGTCGTATGCAGTCCTGATTGTGGCACTCACCTGCACGGCGCCAAACACGCATACGACCATCATTGGCACCAAGGCAGAAGCGACTCTCATCGCTGAAGACTACACGTCTCCATTCGTCCCTCCATTCACGCCTGTCGCGACACTACTGGAGGCGGGCTGCACCATGTTGGGGCGTGAGCGGAAGACGGCCTAACGGTGTGTGGGACCGTAGCCCAGCTTCATGGAGACGGTTCCGAATGGTCCTCGACGATACCCCAGGAGCAACAGTGTCCCTAATTTGCTGGGAAGTGGCGGTGCGGTCCCCTACAGCACTGTGTAGGATCCTACGGTCTTGACGTGCATCCGTGCGTCACTGCGGTCCGGTCCTAGGTCGACGGGCACGTGCACCTTCCGCCGACCACTGGCGACAACATCGATGTACTGTGGAGACCTCACGCCCCACGTGTTGAGCAATTCGGCGGTACGTCCACCCGGCCTCCCGCATGCCCACTATACGCCCTCGCTCAAAGTCCGTCAACTGCACATACGGTTCACGTCCACGCTGTCGCGGCATGCTACCAGTGTTAAAGGCTGCGATGGAGCTCCGTATGCCACGGCAAACTGGCTGACACTGACGGCGGCGGTGCACAAATGCTGCGCAGCTAACGCCATTCGACGGCCAACACCGCGGTTCCTGGTGTGTCCGCTGTGCCGTGCGTGTGATCATTGCTTGTACAGCCCTCTCGCAGTGTCCGGGGCAAGTATGGTGAGTCTGACACACCGGTGTCAATGTGTTCTTTTTTCCATTACCAGGAGTGTATAGTCGATGTTAACAAATTTCTCTTCTTCAGAAACGCTTTCCTTGCCATTGCCAGTCTACATTTTATATCCTCTCTACTTCGACAATCATCAGTTATTTTGCTCCCCAAATAGTAAAACTCCTTTACTGCTTTAAGTGTCTCATTTCCTAATCTAATTCCCTCAGCATCACCTGACGTAATTCGACTACATTCCATTATCCTCGTTTTGCTTTTGTTGATATTCATCTTATATCCTCCTTTCAAGACACTATCCATTCCGTTCAACTGCTCTTCCAAGTCCTTTGCTGTCTCTGACAGAATTACAATGTCATCGGCGAACCTCAAAGTTTTTATTTCTACTCCATGGATTTTAATACCTACTCCGAACTTTTCTTTTCTTTCCTTCACCGCTTGCTCAATGTACAGATTGAATAACATCGGAGAGAGGCTACAACCCTGTCTCACTCCCTTCCCAACCACTGCTTCCCTTTCATGCCCCTCGACTCTTAGAACTGCCATCTGGTTTCTGTACAAATTGTAAATAGCCTTTCGCTCCCTGTATTTTACCCCTGCCACCATCAGAATTTGAAAGAGAGTATTCCGGTCAACATTGTCAAAAGCTTTCTCTAAGTCTACAAATGCTAGAAACGTAGGTTTGCCCTTCCTTAATCTAGCTTCTAAGATAAATCGTAGGGTCAGTATTGCCTCACGTGGTCCAACATTTCTACGGAATCCAAACTGATCTTCCCCGAGGTCGGATTCTACTAGTTTTTCCATTCGTCTGTAAAGAATTCGTGTTAGTATTTTGCAGCTGTGGCAGCTGTCCACAGATTACCGTGCAAGTAAGCCAGCTTCTGCTTCATATCAAACATAAACAAATATGAAATCATTTAACCCAATGATACGTATTAGCAGAGTACTAGCAACATATGGAATGTTGTCTACTCCGGGCGCCTTGTTTCGACTCAGGTCTTTCAGTGCTCTGTCAAACTCTTCACGCAGTATCGTATCTCCCATTTCATCTTCATCTACATCCTCTTCCATTTCCATAATATTGTCCTCAAGTACATCGCCCTTGTATAGACCGTCCTTCCACCTTTCTGCTTTCCCATCTTTGCTTAGAACTGGGTTTCCAACTGAGCTCTTCATATTCGTACAAGTGGTTCTCTTATCTCCAAAGGTCTCTCTATTTTTCCTGTAGGTAGTATCTATCGTACCCCTAGTGAGATAAGCCTCTACCTCCTTACATTTGTCCTCTAGCCATCCCTGCTTAGCCATTTTGCACTTCGTGTCGATCTCATTTTTGAGACGTCTGTATTCCTTTTTGCCTGCTTCATTTACTGCATTTTTGTATTTTCTCCTTTCATCAATTAAATTCAATATTTCTTCTGTTGCCCAAGGATTTCTACTAGCCCTCGTCTTTTTACCTACTTGATCCTCTGTTGCCTTCACTACTTCATCCCTCAAAGCTACCCATTCTTCTTCTACTGTATTTCTTTCCCCAATTCCTGTCAGTTGCTCCCTTGTGCTCTCCCTGAAACTCTGTACAACCTCTGGTTCTTTCAGTTTATCCAGGTCCCATCTCCTTAAATTTCCACCTTTTTGCAGTTTCTTCAGTTTTAATCTACAAGTCATAACCAATAGATTGTGGTCAGAGTCCACATCTGCCCCTGGAGATGTCTTACAATTTAAAACCTGGTTACTAAATCTCTGTCTTACCATTATGTAATCTATCTGAAACCTGTCAGTATATCCAGGCTTCTTCCACGTATACAGCCTTCGTTTATAATTCTTGAACCAAGTGTTACTTATGATTAGGTTGCGCTCTGTGCAAAATTCTACCAGGCGGCTTCCTCTTTCATTTCTTTGCCCCAGTCCATATTCACCTACTACGTTTCCTTCTCTCCCTTTTCCTACTACCGAATTCCAGTCACCCATGACTATTAAATTTTCATCTCCCTTCACTATCTGAATAATTTCTTTTATTTGATCATACATTTCTTCAATTTCTTCGTCATCTGCAGAGCTAGTTGGCATATAAACTTGTACTACTGTAGTAGGTGTGGGCTACGTATCTATCTTGGCCACAATAATGCGTTCACTATATTGTTTGTAGTAGCTTACGCGCATTCCTATTTTCCTATTCATTATTAAACCTACTCCTGCATTACCCCTATTTGATTTTGTGTTTATAACCCTGTAGTCACCTGACCAAATGTCTTGTTCCGCCTGCCACCGAACTTCACTAATTCCCACTACATCTAACTTTTACCTGTCCATTTCCCTTTTTAAATTTTCTAACCTACCTGCCCGATTAAGGGATCTGACATTCCACGCTCTGATCCGTAGAACGCCAGTTTTCTTTCTCCTGATAACGACATCCTCTTGAGTAGTCCACGCCCGGAGATCCGAATGGGGGACTATTTTACCTCCGGAATATTTTACCCAAGAGGACGCCATCATCATTTAATCATACAGTAGAGCTGCATGCCCTCGGGAAAAATTACGGACGTAGTTTCCCCTTGCTTTCAGCCGTTCGCTGTACCAGCACAGCAAGGCCGTTTTGGTTATTGTTACAAGGCCAGATCAGTCAATCATCCAGACTGTTGCCCCTGCAACTACTGAAAAGGCTGGCCTCTCAACAGATACCTCTCCGTTGTGGTTGAACCTACGGTACGGCTATCTGTATCGCTGAGGCAAGCAAGCCTCCCCACCAACGGCAAGGTCCATGGTTCATGGGCAAAAATAAATTTTAAACTGCTCACGAATCCACAGCGTCACAATTTGCAACGAATAACAATCCCTGTTCCAGCGGCTGGGCTAAATAATGCGGTGCAATGGTTAGGCCTACTAACAACTGCACACGAGTCTAGGGTCCACTCAACCCCGTCCGGCCACCCATGTTGTGGTTTTCCCTGGCTCCCCTATATGTATTAAGTCAAATGTTGGTGTGGATCCTTTGAAACGGAGACAGCCGGTTTCTTTTCCAACCATTGTTCCATCCGATCTTGTGCTCTGTCTTTGATGATCTTATAGCTGACGGGTTATTAGATCCTAAATCCTTTTCCTTTCTTTTTTACAACGATTTGGAAAAAAATCTCAAATAATAATCTTATCCAACTGTAGCGAAAACTTTATCCTACCCCATATACAATGTGGTCAGAAACATTCTGAAAAGCTTGTAAGTTTGTTGTAGAGTGGGTTGTGCTGAGGAATTATTCTTGGAAAAAAATCGGTACGATGCGCCTTTTCCGATTTAATTGGCATTGAAGTTAGCCAATCAGGTCGCTGCGCGTGCGGATCCAAGCAGCCTGCTAGAGACAGAGTGCCTCAATTCGCGCTCACAACGATCTGATATGCTAAAGCCAATACTAATTACATCCTACTTTTCTTAACAATAATTTCTCAATCAAGGTACCTGTACATGCTTCATGTCACTTTGAATTACTTGGGAATCGTTCTTACGTGTGTTTTCCTACAGACTTTTAGCATTTCACCGTTCACCGGTAACTGATAGAACTATTTGTCTAAATATGAATACGGAATAGCACAGGAACAACAGGGTTTCTTGACAACGAAAACACTTTTGGCAAGCCATGACATGGTTCTCCTATATACAATCTGTCGAAGTGTGACATCCTTGGACTCACAACCCGTACGAACAGCTCCTTCCTGACGGAAACCTGCCACTCCCTGTGGCGTGGCAAACGCTTTGGCGCGACTAAATAGTGCTGTGCCAAAGATAAAGCAATGCTCAGAGTTAGGCTCTGTATAATTTCTGCCCAAACAACGCCCTTACTCTGGCGGATTGCTGATGGGGAATTTCAAAAAATCTCTTCCACTTCATCTCACGAGCTAAGATCACAGAACTTTGTTTGTTCACATACTCGAAAGACAGTTTAGGACACAGCACCGTTCAGACCAAATATACTTTAATAATTTTGCACCTATTTTCAAAGTCATTTCGTCACGTGCAATAGTCCGTGGTGTCATAATAGGACATTCTGGTCTTTATACAGCTGTTACAAAAGTAATACATGTTTTTTTTTTTTAATTCCAACTTTAAACGAAGTACCTAGAAAAATTGTGTAAAGAAACCTGATTACTGTGTTCTTGATTTTCAACTTTCATGGAGACCGTTGTTATTGTGACGTCTCAGACATCGTGACTTTATTAGCGAGACATTTAAAACATGATATTACTTCAAGGTTTTCCCTCTGTTGCTAAAGAGTAGTTGTTTTCATTAGAAACAAGCAATCATTGAAGAAATGCTTCATATATTTTTCTAGTACTGGTGATCATGCAAGTGCCGGCAGTTGGTGGCCAAGCGGTTCTAGGCGCTTCAGTCTGGAACTGCGCGACCGCTACCGTGGCAGGTTCGAATCCTGCCTCGGGCGTGCATGAGTGTGATGTCCTTAGGTTAGTTAGGTTTAAGTAGTTCTAAGTTCTAGGAAACTGATAACCTCAGATGTTAAGTCCCATAGCGCTCAGAGCCATTTGAACCATTATTTGATCATGCACGTATATCAAAAAATCTTTCTGTACCTTCTGCGGTAAATATTAACATATCACCCTGCTAATCCTTTGAATGTGAATGGTGTGGAAACACATGTCGACGAGAGACGCACTGTATGTTCACATATTATTCTATAAAACTATTGCTATTTATTTCGCACAATGTCGAATGACGTTTGAAATTGTAACTAAGCCCACTGCCCAAAATCTCTAGTTACTGGAGCAGCAAATACCACACATCGAAGACCTGGATATACGCCGATAGAAATATCAGTATTTAAGCAATTTGTTAGCACTGTACGTTATACTTCAAAGCTGTTCCTTTGATTCGTGGGACACCTTTCATTTCACTGCTCTCTCTCTCTCTCTCTCTCTCTCTCTCTCTCTCTCTCTCTCTCTCTGTGTGTGTGTGTGTGTGTGTGTGTGTGTGTGTGTGTGTGTGTGTGTGTGTGTGTGTGTGTTTGTGTCTTTCACGCACAGAGTATGAGCTCAGTTAGTCACTTAATAATGGCAGGAAAGAACTCTGCCTAAATCTATGTGTTTGAAACGGTTTGATATCCCTTTGAAAATGGAAAAAAAATTAAACATCCCATGGAAGCCATGAAAACACTGCAAATCAACTAAAGAGAGAAAGAGAGACAAAGAGATAAATGCAGCGAACCAGGTACAGCTTGGAAACCAAGATCAGCGATACATCGTCAGCTGAAAATTCAGCAACGAACGATTGCTACAACTAATGGCAAAGGAGCTCCAGTCAATACACACTCCTGGAAATTGAAATAAGAACACCGTGAATTCATTGTCCCAGGAAGGGGAAACTTTATTGACACATTCCTGGGGTCAGATACATCACATGATCACACTGACAGAACCACAGGCACATAGACACAGGCAACAGAGCATGCACAATGTCGGCACTAGTACAGTGTATATCCACCTTTCGCAGCAATGCAGGCTCCTATTCTCCCATGGAGACGATCGTAGAGATGCTGGATGTAGTCCTGTGGAACGGCTTGCCATGCCATTTCCACCTGGCGCCTCAGTTAGACCAGCGTTCGTGCTGGACGTGCAGACCGCGTGAGACGACGCTTCATCCAGTCCCAAACATGCTCAATGGGGGACAGATCCGGAGATCTTGCTGGCCAGGGTAGTTGACTTACACCTTCTAGAGCACGTTGGGTGGCACGGGATACATGCGGACGTGCATTGTTCCGTTGGAACAGCAAGTTCCCTTGCCGGTCTAGGAATGGTAGAACGATGGGTTCGATGACGGTTTGGATGTACCGTGCACTATTCAGTGTCCCCTCGACGCTCACCAGAGGTGTACGGCCAGTGTAGGAGATCGCTCCCCACACCATGATGCCGGGTGTTGGCCCTGTGTGCCTCGGTCGTATGCAGTCCTGATTGTGGCGCTCACCTGCACGGCGCCAAACACGCATACGACCATCATTGGCACCAAGGCAGTAGCGACTCTCATCGCTGAAGACGACACGTCTCCATTCTTCCCTCCATTCACGCCTGTCGCGAGACCACTGGAGGCGGACTGCACGATGTTGGGGCGTGAGCGGAAGACGGCCTAACGGTGTGCGGGACCGTAGCCCAGCTTCATGGAGACGGTTGCGAATGGTCCTCGCCGATACCCCAGGAGCAACAGTGTCCCTAATTTGCTGGGAAGTGGCGGTGCGGTCCCCTACGGCACTGCGTAGGATCCTACGGTCTTGGCGTGCATCCGTGCGTCGCTGCGGTCCGGTCCCAGGTCGACGGGCACGTGCACCTTCCGCCGACCACTGGCGACAACATCGATGTACTGTGGAGACCTCACGCCCCACGTGTTGAGCAATTCGGCGGTACGTCCACCCGGCCTCCCGCACGCCCACTATACGCCCTCGCTCAAAGTCCGTCAACTGCACATACGGTTCACGTCCACGCTGTCGCAGCATGCTACCAGTGTTAAAGACTGAGATGGAGCTCCGTATGCCACGGCAAACTGGCTGACACTGACGGCGGCGGTGCACAAATGCTGCGCAGCTAGCGCCATTCGACGGCCAACACCGCGGTTCCTGGTGTGTCCGCTGTGCCGTGCGTGTGATCATTGCTTTTACAGCCCTCTCGCAGTGTCCGGAGCAAGTATGATGGGTCTGACACACCGGTGTCAATGTGTTCTTTTTTCCATTTCCAGGAGTGTAGATGAACGATAGCCAGAACCATCTTACACGAGAACACACACTCAGTGCTGACCTACTGCAGTAAACGCCAAAAATACGTTACATGATGTAGGGTGACAAGTACAGTGAGGTGGCAAAGTCATGGGATACCTCCTAATATCGCGTCAAACCACCTTTTGCCTGGCGTGATTCAGCTATTCGACGTGGCGTGAATTTAACAAGTCCTCGAAAGTCCCCAGGAGAATCATCCAGCCTTGCTGTCTCTCTTGTCGTCCATAGTTGCGAGAGAATTGGTGTGCAGAATTTCGTGCACGAAATGACCTCTCTATTATGTCGCATAACAGATCGATGGGATTCGTGTCGGGCGACCTGAGCGAGCAAACCATTCGACCGAACAGTCCAGAAAGTTCTTCAAACCAAACGTCAACAGTTATGGCCCAGTGTATTGCCCATTGTTGTCATAAAAATTTCATCGTTGTTAGAAACATAACTTCCTTGAATGGTTGCAAAATGGTCTCCAAAAACCCTGACATCCAGAGTACCCAGTCCATTCCATGTAAACACAGCCCACACCATTATGGAGCCACCAACAGCTTGCACAGTACTATTTCACAACTTGGACCCATGATTACGTATGGTATGCGCCACACTCGAACCCTACCATCAGCTCTTACCAAGTGAAAGCAGGACTCATCAGACCAGGTGACCGTTATCCTGTCATCTACGGATATGACCAAGAGCCCAGCAGATGCACTCCACGCGATGTTGTGCTGTTAGCAAAGGCACTCGCATAGCTCATCTGTCGCCGTAGCCCATTAACGCCATATTTCCCCACACTGTCCTAAATTATACATTCGCCAGATATCGCGCACTGATTTCTATAGTTATTACATGCAGTATTGATCGTCTGTTACCACTGACAGCTCGACAAACGCCGATGCTCTCCGTCTTTAATTGAAGGCCGTCAGCCACTGCGTTGTCCGCGGTGAGCGTTGATGCCTAATGTGTCTATTCTCGACACACTCTTGTCGCTATGGATCACGGAATACAGAATTTAGTAACGAAGTCTGAAATTGAATGCCCCATGCCTCCAGCTCCCGCTATTATTCCGTGTTCAGAGACTACTAATTCCTGTGGTGCGGTCGTAATCACGTTGGAAACCTTTTCACATTAACCACCTGAGTATCCATTGAACTTTTATACGCTGTGTACGCGATACTACAGTCATCTGTATACATACATATCGATATTCCATGAGTTGTTACCTCAGTGGAACGTAACTCAAGCTAGAAAAGGAGCGAAAAATTGATTACGAGGGATCTGTCCTTAGACTGCATTCCACTTATTGCTAAGTTGTTGAAAGTTTGTTCCACACATGAGATCTACCCTCATTAGCTAAATGAAGAAACTGCCAGAAAGAAAAGTGTGCTGTCTGTTCTAATAGACAAAACCGCAAAATCACGAAAAACTGCCTTCTCCGTACGAAATGAGAAGCAGACACTTATGACGCACAGATCATGGTACAAAAGTTAATGTTCGATTTAGCTGGTTCATTCATACGAAAAATTGTAATAGCTAGTAACCAAATCCTTAAAAATACAAGCCAAATTTCATCTAAAATATCTTTACTTGTTTGCAGGAATGAAGTAAAGTTTCTGAATATAATTATCGGCTACTGTTACATTGTGTCTTTCATGCAGGGTACGTGATCCACTACATAATTTTACAACATAGGCTGCGTTTGTAATTTCAAAGTACACAAATCTGATGGAATGAAAACTGTTTATTATTAATCATACAAAACTTGAAATGAAAACAGTGTGTTCCAAAATTATTTGCAACATCCCAGTTTCACTTTTGTTGTTAAAGACTGTGTTTTATCTATCTAGCACTAAAATGATTTTATACACTTATTTTCTGATGTGTATACAATGTTGCACCAATGTGTCAGTGAGCTGCTCCGTTTCCAACATGGAAAATTTCGAGTTTAAAGTGAATGTCTGTGTCCCAGCAATAATTAAAGTTATTTTAACTGTTGTTCTTAGGCAGCGTCATGTAAAGTTTTACTAAAACCGCTGTACTGAAACAGAGAAGCAAAATCACTGGTTGGTGTATGATTTAGTGACTCGATATGTGCACGCCCTTGGGGTTGTCAGTTGAAGCATGCATGCCTCGAGGTTCCTCTCGGACACATTTCCGCACAGCACCTACAAACTCAAGGAATACGACTCTACATCTTTAGAGTTAATACATACAGGGTGTATAAAATCTATCACATTTTCCAATCGGTGGCAGTATTGGTCAAAATCAGAAGAAAAGTTCTTATTATGATTTGTCGGTAAACACCTGTTGACGCATGGACAAAAATGTCGTCTCATTAGCATCTGTCTCTTACGTAGAAGTATACACTATAAGCATTGCACTATGTGGTTCACGCGCATCCTGACAAATCCTTCAACGCTTGTTCGCAATTACCCACGCACTCTTTCGAATACACCTAGCTCCATTTTCTTTGCGTCACATGCATTAGTTAAGGCCCTTGCAACATCTGTTCGTTGTCAATGGGTTAGGTATACACCAATGCCATTAAATATTTCCATATCCAGAAATTCAGCGGATTCATGTGCAGTGCACGGGAAGACCATGCTAGCTGACGTTCTCCACCAAGTCATCACCCTTGAGAGTTTGCGGTCAAGTTGTACCACAAGAACCGTGGAAAATCCATTGGTGCCCTGTCGTGCATAAACCTCAGCTGTCGTCTCCCTGTAAGGGTAATGTTCTCCAGCACAATTGGTAATTCATAGCGGAGAAACTGGTGACTGGCAGCATGGCCCATATCTCAAAATTTATTAGTTTCCGGGCATATAACTGTAGGAACTTCTCTTCTACTTTTAACTAATTCTATCTCCTTTACGAATATGTGACACTTCTTTTAAAGAAATCTATGTAGTTAAGATCCGAAATAAAATTACAGAGTCACTAGGCGAGCTGAGAGTAGCATTCGACGGTGTCCGTAACTTTGGGTTCAATAACGAAATACAGTCTGTTCCACGGGCTCATCGATTCGGTTTGAGGACTAACGGTGTTTCTCATGTGACGGTTTTGCCGCCATCTTTAGCCTCGGGGCCGCCGAAGGCGGGAAAATGAGTTGAACCTTCTGACACCGTCTCCACATGTTAGGAGTGGGAAGATATTAGAGAGCTACTGCTGTAATCTGTTCAAAATTATTTCAGAACTGACAGCTCGGCAGGAGCACGTGCAGACGCGGAGCAGAGTTGCCACGTCCCACCGGAACGCAGGCGAAAATTTACATTTCATTTAACTCATTCAAAATAACTAACTGCTCACTTTATTGCGGAAGAGCTGCGCTATGTTTTCATTTTAGTTTTACTTGCAGCGACTAAGTATTAAAACAATATACGAAGAGTTTACAAAAATACGCTTTCTGACGGTGTACCCGAGTTTTCAACATGCAAGAAACATCTACACCAAACTGGAACTCTGTCAGAGTTTCTTAACTATAGATAATTTCACTTAAATATTACGGACCATGGTCCGCTCGCGAGTCATGAGCTAAACGTCCACCCGAATGGTTTCGTTACGAGAAATGGATCGCTAGATTTAGAATTAAGATATTATTGATTTTTCTGATCCCTCTACTTATTTAGAACATAACGAAATATAAGATTTATACGTGTCTAACGCGGCGAGGAAACTTACCATACACAGACCACCCAGTATCGGAGTACTGTGAGAAAGAACAAAGTGACAAAAACTACTTCAGTACTGCAGGAGTTGTATTTGCAAACAGTAATATTAACTTTGTTTGGTAGAGACTGAATTTCTGACACAAAATTCATTTAGATATGGTTGCTGGTAATGTCTCCTTATTAAAATCTAAAAACTTACGAAAACATAATTTTGTTGTATAGCTACTTACCGTTGTAAATCGCGCGCTTCAAACGTGCTGCTGAATTCTTCTATATGGTGCTTCATGAGTCTAAGAGGGCCTGTTGAGAGGTAATATATAACAACTCTCAAAGCTTTTTTAATAAACTTTATTAACGTTCTACATCTTTATTCCTTACGTCTATTTGTTTCTAAATATAGTCATCCTGGCGGCGAACAAATTTATCCCAACGAGAGACCAGTTTGTTGATTCCGTCACTCGAGAATGTTTGATTTTGTTGATGAAGCCATAACCTCAGCCCTGCTCACACCGCTTCACCGCTAATAAAGTGAAGCCCTCGAAGTTGTTCTTTAAGTTTTGGAAACAGATGAAGATCGGATGGCGGCAAGTCAGGAGTGTATGGAGGATAATCGATGACAGTGAACGCAAGGTGTCGGATTGTTGCAGATGTCGCAGCCCTCGTGTGTGGCCTGGAGTGGTCATGCTGAAGCAGAGGGTACTCCATTCGAAACTCGATTACAGCACCTTGTTTCCCACACCGTCATAGATAAGTTACACATCGCCGTGTCCCACGCTACAGTTCGGAGCTCTCGAGAGGCAGAAGGTTGCAAATAAATAGACATGAGGAATAAAGACGTAGAATGTTAATAACGTTTGTGTTATTTACAGAACTTTAAGAGTTTCCACATAAAAAAGTCAGAGGCATTACTTTTCAGCACACCCTCGTACGACTGGTGATCCCCATATCCACAGAATGTTTTTCCCCCTCAAGAGTTTCAACGTTCGATGTTTTTCCGGCTTCCTGTCACTTCTCAAAAATTTCCTTGTCATTCTGCAGCATTTCTGTCCAGTACGTTGTTAAAAGGAACAGTCCGCCACAATTAAGTTTTTGAGTCTCTAAGCAGGCACGTAACGGGTGAACAATTTCTCTGGATTGATAGTATACTAGAATCCCCTGAACAAGAGGAGGACGCGGAACGTTTTCACTCATAACTTCCGACGACCTTCCTTCTTACATTATTCACTACCATACAGCAAATAAAAGCAACATCTAGTAGAATAACATCTCCTGTAGCAGCTGAAGAGACGACAAACAAAATCCACAGTGCAGTGATCATAAAAGACAATTTACTGAAACTCACAGTGCGAAGAGGGAAGTGTTGGTAAGTACGGGTGTTTGCTGCATCTGTCATGGGATTGGCGGAATGCGGTCCGTGCCTGCAGCGTGGGCTTTCCTCCTTATTACTTCCGTTGTAGCTGTCAGTCCTAAAGTAATTCTGAAAAGACTGTAGTGTCCTTCCTTCAAGCTGCCTGTAACCCACCAGTCTCGCTGCCGTTTTCGGTTGTTTACTGTCTACCTCATCGAGTCTTTCTGTCGAGTTTCCTATACATGTGTTACTTTTCAAGATAATTATAACCTGTTTGTTTTACAATTACCGAAGGCAGAATGCGGAACTAAAGTTTGTTTACGTACTGACGGGACCGTCTTACAATGATCGACAGTTAGCGATTGACCCACGTCTCTCTCCGTTGTACAATAACGTTATAGTCATATTGCGCTACTATTCCTGCATATTCTTAGAGTCTGCTAAAATGGATAGTCATCGTGCAAATATATGCTATCGAAGAAGACGCTCAGATGGAAAAGTGTTGATAAATAACGTGGTTCAGTTCTGCGAGAAGAAAAGCGAAAAAGTTCGTTTCGTTTAAAAAAAAAGTGAAAGCAGAACATCTCTGGTTGAAAGGGAGGACATCGTAACATGGTGTGCACGTTTTCTTAGAAAAGTGAGAGAAAACGAGAAATTTGTGAAGAAACCTACAAATGTAATCTGAATTAGAACTGCTGTTATTACACCACTAAAGAACGGTTTTGTTTTAATTTCGTACGTTTCCCTGTAGAAAAATGTATTAGTAGCAAATGTATTACACGTTCGGTCCAGTTATTAGATAGTAACACAGCAATTCTTTCTTTTTCCATTTCCTACCCTTTCCTCTAGAATAATATACCAAAAGTACCATTGTCTCCTGCATGCACAGCAGTATTGTTCGACCGCAGAACAAGTTTATGTTCCCACTGGTCATTTCGATTTTTTTCTCTGTACCAGAATGAGTTGCCAGAACATACGTTTGTTTCATTTGCTGCACGTCCATTAGTTACAATCCAACAACACTGTTACATTTTGACAGAGCGCAGTTATTAGAAGCAATGTCAGCGTTGGCCGTAATTTTGATGGTTTATTGACGGCAAAACGATTCTCAACCACATAGTGATCATCTTCAGTGCTACAGTGTACAAATTAAACTCGTAGGCACTGGTGTCAAGTTATTATCAATAACCAAAGCTATGAAACCATCAGAATCCATCGTGATAGCTTCATAGCTTTGGTTAATGATAATAACTTGACATCAGAGCCTATGAGTTTTAATTTGTATACTACAGCACTGAAGATGATCACTATGTGATTGAAAATCGATTTTGCTGTCAATAAACCATCAAAATCGCGTATATGTTCGTAGTGCACACAGCAGTCTCTGGAGTCGCCAATCAAGAGCGCAGTTATCTTACCGGTGCATCATTCGAAGCAACCAAAAACAGAACACGTCAATAGCTCGCGACGCACTCGGCTGAAACGTCTGTGTTACTCGCACGCTCTAATGGTTGACATAAAACGCACCAAACGTTAAGTGGCCAGTGACTACATTTTTCACTGCAAACTTTTCAAAATATGCACCGTGTTGTATTTTACTTCGAAGTATCACAATAACTGTGACCCACAACGAAGAGATAACAAGTTCATTACCACGCAATGTGTGGCTATAAGATGGCGAAAAATAATATTTTCCTACCGAATCGTTTCAGCAATATGGAATGAGAAAGAGTGCGTCGCGGAGAACACGCGCAAATCTCAAAAGGGTGTTTTTTTAAGATGTACGTGAAAAGTAAGTCTTACTGAGAAACTAACTGCAGAGATATGTGTAGTTTGGCTTCATCTACATAAAATAATTTTTTTAGGCAATCTGATGACCTGTAATTACACTCCGCACGTATCGAGCGATACGAGTTGTCTGGAGCGACCAGCACCTCAGTGGTTCTGGGTAGCCAAAGGGAGGGGTAAGCTTGACCCAGCTAGCGCGCCCGAAGACCACTCTGTTTATTTGGATGCTCTGTGCACGCGTCACACCCCAGGTGAGTGACCCTCCGTCTGCTGTCGTCCCGCGGGACTGCACCACTTTCTCCGAGGTCACGGCAGGGCAGGGCAGGGCTGCGCGGCGTGGCGTGGCGTGGCGCCGCACGCCGAGCAGGGCGGCCGCCCACCTCCGTGTTGGTGGTGCGTGCGCGGGGGCGGCGGAGGCGGCAGCCTCAAGGGCCGCGCGCGCGCGCCAACCTGTTGCTTACATTCGATACAATGGCGTAACGACCTGCAACAGCAGCAGCCCGCCGGAGACGCTGCATGCCGCGCGCGGGACCGCGTGCTTGTTGTGCGGGTAGCCGTCACTCACTCCCCTACCGGCGCCGTAGTGGTGAGGCTGTGTGCTGAAACTGTTGAAGGGTGGCGTCAGAGCATCCGTCCAGTCGCCCAGGCGTCATTGGGACGCAGGTGACGTTGTGCAGCGCAGGAAAAGCTATGTGACACGGTATGAGCACGCTTGGGAATTATGTTTCTTAGCCAATAACGCATGTAATTCCATGTGACGCAACGACTGGACTTGCTGATGTTACCTCAGAATCCTATTCTGATGAGGACGTGGGAATGTTGGTGTTATTATAAGACACTTAAAAACAGAGTAAATTTTAATGGAAAAGCGGATGCACAAACTACAGGAAAAGGCATGGTAAATTAACTTTGACGTATGGATTTTCTCATGCCTTGAAGAAAAGCTTTCGTCAGTTCGATGAGTTTCATTGCGAGATTTACATGCAAGTAATGTTGTCCAATGATGGGCGTACAGGATGGAATGAATGAATTTGTATTGATTAGTGGGTTGATACGCAAATGCTGTAGCCTCGTGCTGGCCCCGAAAATGTAGTCAGTGAATTCAAACATGATAAACACAGGTTGGTTATAATTACACTTTCGCTGCTTGAGTCCTTGCAGAGGGAAAATTATTTACCGTATGGTTACGCAGTTTTATAGGAACGATTACCAGACTGGGCGCGGCAGGGTCTTTCTTGATAGTATTGTTAGTGTTATGACTTGCCGATAGGCGCCTGTGCAGGTACGGCGACGTAGGACTGAAGCACAAGCCTCAGTGTGCACTACTGTTCAGACAGTGAACATGGGCCTGGACAGGGCGAGCAGGACTTTACTCGTAGTTCCGTTTTATCAAAACATCATCAATAGTGTTTCTGCGAAGGCGAGTATCGGCGCGTTAAAGGAATATGGGGAGGTCCTCTCTCCGCACTGTAACGAAGAACATGATCCGAAAGTTCGAATTAACTAGAGGTTTGGGAATTATTCCTAGGAGGGGCCGACGGCCAATTGCGCTAAAAATTGTTGTAGCCGTTCTGTTGCCGTGGCTGACAATGCTAGTGCAATGTGCGATCTTCAAGCAGTGCACCAGCTGTGTCAGATATCTGAACATTCCACGAGCCACTACTGTTTCGGACAGCCGTAGAGCAATCCTAGTGTGCAGACTGTCATGGACGCAGATGGTCCTCGCAGCGAGCGTCGTTTGTAACTTGGAACATAAAGGTGTCTCTTCCGTGTGTTTCTACACAGTTTCATTGTACTACGATGATTCGTCTTTCTTGGGAGCCCTCTCAAGTAGCCAAAGTTTCATTATAATCCCAATGCCCATGGAAAGATTTACGTTTTGTTTTATCATCATTAACAAATGAAGAGTGCAACTTACATTCCATCGCCGATATGACGCCATTGGCACAACTCGGTAATTGGGCAAGTAGTGGACATGATTGAGAGAGGTGTTGACCACTTCATCTCACTCACTGATGAAGTCGGCGATATTCGCTGATGCGATCTCAGTACGACGTGTCAGTTTCCTCTTTTGGAGTGTGTGCCTTACCTTGACAGCTGACAACTCCTGTGTCCTGCGGCTCCGAGGCTACTATCCGGGTGGCTCAGCTCCTTCTGTGCCCCCCCCCCCCCCATCCTCTCCAGGTACAGCGCTGACTACCAGCAGACGCAGTACTACTGTCCTCGCACACAGCGTATTTGGTCTGCAGTGATTATCTTACACGAGCGGTTGCACTATTGAATTTGAAAAAACAAGAAAAGGATGGAAGGAAGATTACAGTTCAATGCCCCGTGGACATCGCTGTCATTGAAGATGGAGTGCAACTTTGGATAACAAAAGAATAGTGATAATGAAGTATCTGTGCTTGCAGAATAGAAATGCGGAAAATACAAGTCCGAAAGCAATTTATTGAACTCACCAAACCGAAACAATAATACAATTTCTAAAAGAGCTACATACTCGATCCCAGCTGCGTATCGTCACCAATACACAGTAACAAATAGCAATAGAAAAGACCCGACTCATCACGGGGAGAGATCACAATTAAACAATTATACGATGTCAAGATGTTCGTCGATTATACCAAGTCCATCGGCAGGAGATAGGGTTCTAGAACAGACGTCTGGCCGTGGCTGCCGGGGTGGCAGCTCTGCATACGTACAAGCGGTGCGTCGAACTCCCCTTTGTCGGCCGTGCGCCGCCCTATAGAGCCCGTTTGGCAGATGTATCTGTCGGAATTATTTGCGATCACGTGCCTGGCGTAGCAAAGTAGTTCCTGGGCTAGCTGCGACCTCTGCTGAAGTTGATCTGAAGGCTCCGAAAACTGGTAGCAGTGCCTGCCGGCCGATGTTGCAGACCTGGTGTTGTGTTGAGGCCGCCGGTAAATATTTGTGATGACAAGAGAGACGACGTACGATTTCCTGGTGAATACACGCACTGTGATGCAGGCATCTCGTGTCGGTTGGACGTGAAGTGGAATGCCGGTGCAGTAGGGGCTACGATGTCTGAAATGGGCGGCCACAGTAGATAAACATCAGTCACGCCTTTTTCAGAGGAAGCATTCCGGCATATGCCTGGTGTGATTTAGTGAAACCAAGAAAAAACCTGAATCTGGATGGCCAGACGGGGATCTGAAGTGTTGCCTTTCCTAATGCCAGCTCAGTGTGTACTGGAGGCTGAGGAACCTCTCGCGCTAGACTGTTATGAGCTGTGCTAAACATTTCACAAGAAGACTTCCGAGCAAATTCACATTCCAAATTGTATGTTGTTAACACCAAACACTGCCTGGCAAAAAAAGAAAAGAAAAGCGGAACACCCAGAAGACGAAGTCGAAGTCGGATATCAGTGTAACTTCATACACATATAACTGGTCCGCGGATATGTAAGGAACGGGAGATACAATTCCCTGTGACATATACAACGGGCACCAGCAGTGCATTACTGTTGTTCCCTTTTGTTACTGTTATCAGGCGTAGTAGGATACATAAGGGACTTGAAGAGCGTCAGGTATTCAGTGATCACTTTAAAGGATACAGATTCCCCGTGCTCGTATTATACAGCTTTCTAAGCGTCTGACATGGCCTGAAATTGACGTCACTGTGGATCTCTATTTGGCCGGCTTGTCCGACATTGGAGTGTGTGGGAACGTGAGGGAGGTATACTCGTCGCCAAGGTTGCAGTCGACCACGTCTGCCTACCACAACGGAAGACCGCTTCATTGTTCACCAAGCACATCGACCCTTTTGGCATCTGCGCTTCTCATCCGAGAACAAGTAGAGGTAGGGGTGTAAATGTGGAAACGTCTAGTATCTGGCATCCAGAGTGCTGCACTCTAGCGGGGCAGCCAGAAATTGTTGCAATGGTTCTTATTTGTCACGGTAGAGGGTTAGCAGCCAGTTGAGCAACAGACGCCGTGACAGTGATGCAGTTTACGTTCGCGCATTTTCTAAACCTTTTTCGAGATACGTTGTGGTATTATATTTATCTACATACTTTGTAGTTATCTTTCTTTAAGTCTGATAGCTTATAAAGGGAGGTGCATAGATGATTTTAGCAGTCCCTTGTCAACCTTAAATGGATAGTTGCTTAATGTAATCTACCGAAATTTAAAATGGCTATTGTTTAGGTAATGTGGAAGCATATATACGATGGCATTGTGGAAACGTTTCCACAATACCAACATCAAATACATTACTTCTAACACGTTTTGCGTCTGCTTCTAGATGCCATGAAAGCTAACTGATTGGAAACCAAGACCTATTGTGAAGAAGAGGGATGCTGAAAACATGATTAAGTCTATAATAGCCTTAAGGGAAAAGCAGATGGGGTTAAAAAGAGCAGTAAAAGCTTTCAAAGTACCTCAGACGACACATCAAAGGTTTTTGCATAGTGATATGTCACCTGAAGAACGCGTTTCTTTGAGACTTGGACATAAGCCTGTTCTACCTGATGCTATTGAGAAACAGTTGGTACAGTATCTCATTGAAATGGATAATAGATTCTATGGCCTTACCAGATTAGATGTCAAGAGAATGGCATATCAGCTAGCGGAAAGAAATAGTATTAATCATCCTTTTACTTCAAATGCTGCAGGTAGAGCTTGGTTTGACCTTTTTATTACATGACACCTATGGGGAGCAAATGTGTTCAACAAAGAAGCTGTAGAGAAGTTTTTTAACATTTTAGAAGCTGAGTACAGTAAACATTCCTATAGTGCTGATCGTGTGTACAATGTGGACGGGACTGGGCTCTCTGTAGCCCAGAGCAGAATGCCACATGCAATTGGACTGAAAGGTAAACGTCAAGTAGGTGCCCTCACATCAGCAGAGCGAGGATCCCTGGTGACTGTCATATGCTGTATGAGTGATGGCGGTACTTTCATACCACCGATGATTATCTTCCCCAGGAAGAACTGGACTGATACTGTACTGAAAGGAGCACCACCTGGAACAGTTGGCAATTGCCACCCTTCTGGCTGGATTCCAACTGAGCTCCTCTCCGAGTGGTTTGACCACTTTATTTCTAAGGCACATCCCTCAAAAGAATCTCCTGTGTTGTTAATTCTTCATGGGCTTTCCAGAAACCTTCAAGTTATAGAACGTGCAAGGGAGAACCACCTTACAATTGTGAGCATCCCACCTCACACCTCTCGTAAAACTCAGCCATTTGTTAAGACCTTTATGGGCACTTCAAAAACCTATTACGCTGAGTATGTTCGCCAATTGTTGCGGCACAGCAGCCGTCCCTAAAGACCATATGATATATCTGAGTTATGTGGGAAAGCCTACCTACAGTGCCAGACTGGCTCTATTACTGCAAAAAGATTTTTGGAGAATGGTATTTTCACATGTGATAGGACTGTTTTTGCAGAAATCGACTTTATAGCTGCCACGTTGGCTTCAGATGAGGCCAGAAGTCTGAGAGGAACTTACGAGAATCCAGCATCTCCAGGTGGAAATAACGACCTCAGAGAAGAAGACACTCAGAACGCATTCAGACCTGTGACAACTGACAGCCCCAGTGAAGATGGCCAAAGAGAAAGCAGAGGTCAACATCGTTGTCAAATACCTCATCAAACACATGCGTGTCTGCACAAGATATCATGCCAATCTCTCCTCTAAAGAGGACGGTTTCCAACAGAGGTCGTAAGCCAGGTTCATTAGCAGTTTTGACATATTCGCCTTATAAAACAGGCCTTGACGATTCCTTACTTAAGGGTAAACAGAAGCTTCCTAAGGCACCTGCCAAAAGTAAGAAAAAACTTGAAGCTCCTCCTATAAAAGCATGCAAAAAACGACTTACGTTATCTGAGGATTCAGATGAAAAGCCCAGTGCACCAAATGTCTCTTCAGGCGAGTCAGATTTGGATCTCCCAGTTGGAGAACAAAATCCTACTGAAGAAGATGCCATTTGTATTTTTTGTGGAGGCGCATTTTCCAAAGACGTTCAGGGAGACTTGTGGATTAAGTGTGTAGTGTGTGAGGAGTGGAGTCACTCTTTGTGCGCCGGAAATGAAGGAGATTTTGCAAGTTAACTTCCCTTATGAAACATTTTTCTATTACAGATGCGTTTAAAATATTTGTGTAATTTAAATTTAATATAAAATAAAGTAGTTTCTAACATTTTTAATAGTTTTCCTTTGAAGTAGTCAGTTTCCCACAATTTTAAGGCCTTTCCTCATTATCCGCACTTCTTGAAACATTGATTAGTTGTTGTGCAAGCAGAAAATATTTCTTAGTTTTTATCATATTTAGTTTTTGTGTTTTATAATATTACATTAGTTGCTAAAACATTAGGCATTAGTTTTGGCTAATTTTTGAAACTGAAAGGGAAGTAAACATTTCCTTTGTACAGCAAAAACAAACTGGGTTTCCACAGTTACACCCTCACCTCTAATGAACTCTCTGCGACATTCTGTGACATCCCGACCGTTGGTCGGAGACTAGCAGCAGCCTGACAAGAGAATTATCGTCCCCGCATAGGCTGTCGTTGACACTACACCACAAACGACTGCGTTTGGACTGGTGCTGTGACCATAAAATCGTGGACTGCTGATGAGTGCAGTCGCAACTTTGTACTACCCAGGATGACCTTCGTCTAGGGGAATGGTAGGGACCTGGAAAGAGAGGTGCCATTTCCCCAGTGCTTTGTAGAGACCGAGCTGTGTCACTCCGGGCGTCTTGGTGCTGGGAGCCATCGGTTATTATTTCAGTTCACTGTTGGTAGTGACTGAGGGAACTCTGACCCCACAACGATACTTCACAGACATGCCGCACACTCATATGTTACCTCTGATGCGACAATTTCGTGGTTCCCTTTTTCAAGAGGACCATGCTTGTCCACACAAGGCCTGTATGTCTATGATATGTCTTAGTGACATTGTGGTACTCACGCGCCCAGCAAGATACTCCGATTTGTTCCCGCTAATACACATGTGGAACGCCGAGCGGCTCTAGGCGCTTCAGTCCAGAACCGCACTGCTGCTACGATCGCAGGTTCGAATCCTGCCTTAGGGATGGATGTTTGTGATGTCCTTACGTTAGTTAGGTTTAAGTTCTTCTAAGTCTAGGGGACTGATGACCTCAGATGTTAAGTCCCATAGTGCTTAGAACCGAGCCCACATGTGGAACCAGGTCTGGAGTCAAAACGGTCCTAGCGCCAGTATCCAGGACATCAAGGACAAGTTACACGGTTGTGGACCAGATTGCCTCAATAAGGGCAACGATCGCTTCACGAGACCCTTTCCAACCGTATACGTATATGTATCCAGAGTGAGGGGGTTCACCGTCTTACTGGTGAGTGAGATCATACTGCCAAGTTCTTTGTAAACATTAGTCGATTCTGTAATGATATACCCTCTCAAGTTTGAAATTTCATTTCCCTTGCTCCTCTCCTTTTGCGTGCTTTACTCGTTTTGTCTGGTAATTCGTATGACTGGACTGCATACTGCATACTTTCAGATAGAGGAAACCATCCTAGAAGCTGCGGAGGGCCTTTGTGGCACCACTATCACTTACCCCCTCCCTGATGCATTCGTGAATGGCGTTTTGGAAGATCGAAGTTCAGAAAATTTCAGTGTGAGGTCTAAATTATTATTTGATTTTTCGTCAGCATCATTTCTCAAGATGTGTAACATGTTTCTCGCTTCTATTTGTAACTTACTCTCATGAGAATTTCAACTGTATACTTTACCGTGATGCATGACCCGTCTCTGGAAGCGTCTGTCATTGTAGTTTTATGGTAATCCGTAACATTTTCGCACTTAATAAACGAATCCATAAAGAAATGGACCGCTCTTAGGTGCATTTCCTCTGTCTCGTTTGTTAATTAAGTACCTTCACTGTCTCTCGGAGTAATTGATAACAAATAATACATGTGTGTACATCTGACGCTCAAGGTATAACGGCCACAATATTTCGGCAGCCGATCACGTTGGCATTATCAGCTGCGTTGGCAGGAAAGCGCACTTCTTTCTGAAATAAGTCCGTTGTTGTTGCTTGGAAGCTCTCTGCACTTTTCAGTTAAACTGGTGGCGAGTCAAGGTCTTATTTAGGCTGAACGGTAGTCGCAGTTGTTCATATTAATACAGTCAGTCTGTGCTCAAAAGGGTCCCTAGCAGGAATGTTGTGGGGTAGTTTTGATTTCTTCCATTCTATGTCTTCTTTGGAGTGCTGAATCCGAATCTGAGGTTTGTCGACAACGTTTCGCATCGCAACATTGAAAAAAAAAAAAAACCGTAAAAACCTCATTTCGTGGACTTTCTTGCTCATCACTCAGAAATTTTTGAACTTTTTGTGAATAACCGCCATATTCAAAATGAAACTACATTACTTTCTTACGAATGTCACCATTTATCCTTTAATGTCCGACGAACCAATAGAGCTCAAGCGCTACTTCAAAATTGGTATATTCCGGCTGTCTCCGCATAAACCCACTTTCTACATTCCAAAACTTTGCTTTATTATTTAAGGCTCCCATTTAGCGAATTCCTCCTACTTTTGACTGCAATGTAGACTGGTTTCATCTGTTATGTCAGCTCAAAAAAATCCGAATTCGTATTATAATTAAATTCTTTACAAATATAATCCCGTGTTGATCGTCTTTTCCTTTGATTTATTCTCTCTTGACCACGACCAGTACGAGAACATTTCTTTCACACCATCGACCTTTCACTTGGCACCCTCTTATTCTTCCTTTTCCGTCGTACATTTTCACCCGAGTCAGTTTTCGTTGAAAATTGTGAAACATAACGTATACAAATCTTGCTCTTTGGCGTCCCTCGCACCTCTCGCACCTCATTGCCCCAAACGACGAAAAGAAGCAAAAAAATAAGAAGAGAAAAAACAAAGTGGCACACCAGGACGAGATTGCCGAAGCATGAAACGTGTATGTGATGTCTCTGTATGGGAAATGACGCGTGAAGTCAGAATGGTTTCAGATACGGGCAATACGTATCTTTATCGTACAAAAGAGAAACCAAGTTTCCCACCCCCCACTCATTTCCATTTCTTTCTCATTCCTCAGCTTTACTATACGAAAACCAATATTATTTCATTACTCCCCGCCGAAGTTGGTGCGTGACAACATTCACTGATTGTGAGACTTTACTTTCAAGGTCCAGCAGCAGTTAACCGGTGAAACCAGACTGGATGATCAACAGAGAGACCCAAACCAGTGGGTGTGGAAAACGACAAGGAGTGCCCCCATCAAGTGCTAACCACTTTGAGCCCTGCACCGCACTCTATATTCAGCCCATTTCTTGTAAAAGTACAAAAAAAGACTGCCAACGCAATTGTGAATGCAGGAAGACAAATCGCCATATCTCTTTCCAATTGAGAGGGTCTGGAGCATTATTGGCTGAACCCTCCAACCATCTCGGTATTTTGGCTATCTAACGTGCCAACTGGACAGAATTTGGCACGGTATCCCTCAGGAGGACAGCCAACAATTCTGTCAATCAATGCCAAGTCGAATAAATGCTTGCATAAGGGCCAGAGGTGGACCAACGCTTTATTGACTTGGTCCATTTGTGAAGCTCTTTCTCTTGAATAAATCATCAGATCTTTCTGAAATTGTAATCATTTGCTTGTCTGTACGTGTAAATCGTCCCATGTGGATAATTCCTTCGTGGTTTGCAATTTTTTTGAAGAGAGTATCCACAAAAACAAAGCATACAAAGCAGAATGTCCATTTAAAGTTAATACGCAAAAAGTTGCGCACGAAACACCACATACATATTTCTGAGGAATAAAAATGTGAGCTTATTGGGTCAGTTAAATCTCGCCAAGTATGCTTTGTTCATTGATCACCACCTCCAGCTAGCTCTTGGATCCGCGATCTGATGTGAGGGCTCTGCCTACGGAGTTCTCGCACACTCACTAAATTGCACCACTCCCCCAGAATACCATAAATATCTGTCAGAACCGCATTCACATTCAGACTCTCGCAGGCATTCTGTATTTGAAAAATAACCTGCTTGGTTACTACGGTTCACAGACAGGAATAAGCTAAGAAACGCCGCCCCCTCTCCCCCCCCCCCCCCCCCCCCCCTCCCAGACGGCACAGTAACTGTTTCGCACTCTCCACGAGGATTGTCGGCCCACTCACGATTTCGCGAGCTGCAAGCAGCTCAACGAAATTATTTTTCACATTGAGCACTTTCAGCCAGACAGCGTCAGGGACATAATTCAAGCATTTCCTTCGACCATTTTCTGTCCTCGCTAACAGCTGTTCAGCAAAGAGCTGCTTCCTGTCTGGGCTTCTCACAGTTTAATTCCTACGTGTTGGAAGACTTCAGAAATCCTGACAGCCGCGCGGGGTAGCCGCGTGGTCTGAGGCGTCTTGTCACGGTCCGCACGGCTCCCCCCGTTGGAGGTTTGAGTCCTCCCTCGAGCATGTGTGTGTGTGTGTGTGTGTGTGTGTGTGTGTGTGTGTGTGTGTGTGTGTGTGTTGTCCATAGCATAAATTAGTTTAAGTTAGATTAAGATGTGTATAAGCTTAGGGACCGATGACCTAAACAGTTTGGTCACGAAAGATCTTACCACAAATAAAAAAATAAAATCCTCGGAATAACATTCGCCATTGATGTCAGAAGTGTAGGTACCGACTAAAACTTACCTAGAAGATTGCGGGAAGGCTGTGACGTTTCGTAAACTCGAGTTCAATAAACAATTAAATTCCAAGTCCCCATTCAACACAGCAAAACAAACACTTGAATTGCATCGACCGTCAGTGACAGGATTAATTAAACTGGCTGCCGTCCATTCCAGGAGTTTGATCCCAGGGTTCATTTATGCTGAAAGCACTGTGTTCCAACCACCAGGTAATTAGTTGAAACATTTATTCAAACTGCGGTGTTTATTAATAAACAAGGTTCAATGAATTCAGAACAACAGCCAGAAGCATTCAGAACAACAGCCATAGACCATGTTTTTGCACGGGTGCCAATCTAATTCTGGAAGGCAATAACAGAAACAAAGTATTGGAGGCCGACATAAAAGTTTTCTGGGTATGGTACCACACCATAGTGTATAAAAATACTGCTGCTTATTCTTCACGCCGTACCACGCCCAGAAAAATTTTATGTCGACTGTCTCTGACCGCGGAAGATTACGCAATTATAAAAGTATTGGAGGTCCAACGATCTACCTCAACATCAGATCACTGAGAACTGCCATATGGCATCTCTTATAAATTTATGTATATGCACATGCCTCTCCTCACCAGCTTAAGGGATGTTAGATCACAAATTAGAAGTATAAATATGTACTTCATATTAAAATTAAGCTCCCTTGTGGCTAGTACTATTTTAATTTATATTAGTTCTACAGTAGAAAGGCGTTTTGCATACCTAATTTGTCTATTAATACTGTAGCAACTGATTACAAAACTGGTCTTATGTTTTGCAACTGTGTAGTATTTTCGCGGTAAGCAAATTTCAATATTAACATTTTATTAGTATTAATTCAGATGGTGCGTTTAGATTGTAGTTGTGTGTGTAAAACATGAGCTTTTGTTCTCTAGCGTCAGCTGAGAGAGCGTTACTTTTCAAATCAGCTGTTTCATTAAATTTCATTATCGCATAAGAAATCTCTCGTTAATACATAACACAAATTTTTTAGTTAAGCCCATGAAACGTATTGTCCTAGTACGATATTTAGTCATTACAGATCCTTAATTTATGGTAGCAAAATATGGCGTGAAGAATCTAACTGTTGTCAACATTCGAAATATGAATTTTTTACAGCAGTTGTAAAATACACCACTGGCCATTAAAATTGCTACACCAAGAAGAAATGCAGATGATAAACGGGTATTCATTGGACAAATATATTATGCTAGAACAGACATGTGATTACATTTTCACACAATTTGGGTGCACAGATCCTGAGAAATCAGTACCCAGAACAACCACCTCTGGCCGTAATAACGGCCTTGATACGCCTGGGCAGTGAGTCAAACAGAGCTTGGATGACATGTACAATTACAGCTGTCCATGCAGCTTCAACACGATACCACAGTTCATCAAGGGTAGTGAATGGCGTATTGTGACGAGCCAGTTGCTCAACCACCATTGACCCGACGTTTTCAGTTGGTGAGAGATCTGGAGAATGTGCTGGCAAGGGAAGCAGTCGAACATTTTCTGTATCCAGAAAGGCCCGTATAGGACCTGCAACAAGCGGTCGTGCATTATCCTTCTGAAATGTATGCTTTCGCAGGTATCGAAAGAAGGGTGGAGCCACGGGTCGTAACACATCTGAGATGCAACGTCCTCTCTTCAAAGTGCCGTCAATGCGAACAAGAAGTGACCGAGACGTGTAACCAATGGCACCCCATACCATCACGCCGGGTGATAATCCAGTATCGCGATTACGAATACACGCTTCCATTGTGCGTTCACCGCGATGTCACCAAAAACGAATGCGACCATCATGATGTTGCAAAGAGAACCTGGATTCATCCGAAAAACTGACGTTGTGCCATTCGTGCACCCAGGTTCCTCGTTGAGTACACCATCTCAGGCACTCCTGTCTGTGATGCAGCGTCAAGGATAACCGCAGCCATGGTCTCCGAACTGAAGGTCCATACTGCTGCAAACGTCGTCGAACAGTTCGTAACCGTGCGACTGCTACGGTAGCAGGTTCGAATCCTGCCTCGGGCATGGATGTGTGTGATGTCCTTAGGTTAGTTAGGTTTAATTAGTTCTAAGCTCTAGGCGAATGATGACCACAGATGTTAAGTCGCATAGTGCTCAGAGCCATTTGAACCATTTGAACTTTATGTGCATATGGTTGTTGTCTTGCAAAAGTCCCCATCTGTTGACTCAGGGATCGAGACGTGGCTGCACGATCCGTTACAGCCACGCGGATAAGATGCCTGTCATCTCGACTGCTAGTGATACGAGGCCGTTGGGATCCAGCACGGCGTTCCGTATTACTGTCCTGATCCCGCCGATTCCATATTCTGCTACCAGTCATTGGATCTCGACCAACGCGAGCAGCAATGTCGCGATCCGATAAACCGCAGTCGCGATAGGCTACAATCTGACCTTTATCAAAGTCGGATACGTGATGGTACGCATTTGTTCTCCTTACACGAGGGATCACAACAACGTTTCACCAGGCAACGCCAGTCAACTGCTTTTCGTGTATGAGAAATCGGTTGGAAACTTTCATCGTGTCAGCACGTTGTAGGTGTCGCCACCGGGGCCAACCTTGTGTGAATGCTCTGAAAAGCTAACCATTTGCATATCACAGCATCTTCGTTCTGTCGGTTAAATTTCGCGTCTGTAGCACGTCATCTTCGTGGTGTAGCAATTTTAATGGCCAGTAGTCTACTACTTCTCTAAGATTGCGTAGAATCAGCAAACAGCCAGAAATGTTGTGCAGTTGTTATAAAAGTGAGAGTTGTTATAAAAGTGTATTACGTATAAAATAAACGGAATTTACGTGACATCACTTTCGGTTAGGTCAAATAGTCCGTTGCTAGTTGTGACTATGGACTCTTCTTTAATAATCGGTAATGAAATATCCCAAGGTCGACCTATCATCTCTAGAATTGGCATAATGTCCTATCTAACACTGGAAACCAGCTCTGGCCTCCAAAACAGCCAGAGGACGAGCTTACGGGCGTGGCGAGGAAAGATACGCTACAACCGGTATTAAATGATAACTCTAATAAGCCACACTGACTCCTGCCTTACGTACTGATTGTAACTGCCGGTTTCGGCAAGTGACGTTTGCCCTAGGCAGCAATGTTTACACTGTAACATATCAGTTCCTGGTCACGCCAGTCGGCTAGCGGTGGTTGCTGTTGTGAACGCCAGTGGCAATTTTCTGGTTTCTGGACGACGCTGATTTTTCTCCAGTCAGGAAATGAGGCGGCCTTCCCTTAACATGCAGTTATATGGTGGCGGCCTGGTCCGATCCTGCAGCTTCAATGACTGGAGATGTCCGTAAGATGACCGATGATGTCTAGTATCTTTCGGAAAAGAAACTTCCCAGAGCGTTGGCAAGGAACGTTACCTAAAGTAGTACGTACTACCAAGTAGTAAGAGCGTTAGCAGGGAATTATCACTTGAAGTGCCCACATTCTACCCGGGTGGCTGATTGGTCGATAGGTTTTCGTGTTAACTTCGTGGAATCGAGGGTGCTCCGGCAGCTCTCACGAGGGTAGAAAGGAGAGACGTGGGCTCTGCGGGGCAGAGCTGAAGTTTTAAAAACTTTGCGCGTACGAAGGTGGCTGTAACTGATCCGCACAGATTAACAAAATTGTTCTCTGTAGGACAGCGCTCTCATGTTAGAACGTGGAGACATCGGCTAGCTGAAAGTAGTGTTTGGTAAGACCGAAGCGAACTAAGCGAAGTGTTATAGAAGACAAGAAATTTCATTTGTTTCATTAGAAACTTGTAGTCTTTTTGTGTGTCCCTCTCCCTTTTATTCTTACATTTTTATCTTGTTTTGTTCAAAAATGGTTCAAATGGCTCTGAGCACTATGAGACTTAACATCTGAGGTCATCAGTCCCCTAGAACTTAGAACTAATTAAACCTAACCAGTCAGTCGACTGATGACAAAAACAACATGTTACTGCAGGGCACAGATTAACTGTACAGAAGAAGTGACCAGACTGGCCAACCTAATTCAACGTTATGTTATACGTTATTAGTGGATAGGAGGTCTACTCAGCGTAATTTTATTTTGGTGTCCAAAGTTAATGCAACAAACCACTGTTTCCACGCACTGCGTCTAATTCGCGGTATAATCGTACAAACTGTCAACAGGTGTAAGTATGATCGTGACCTGTACGGAAGATGGCATTCCGGTCAACGTACAACTACGCCAACGGTGACGTCAGAGCACCTATCAAACGGGATAGCGTTTGCCGGATAGCCCCGCGTCCACAATCTTTGTATACAGTATGGCACAGAGAAGACGCCTACGAGGCTCTCTGTGGTGGAGGGCCACGTGAAGAATGGAAGCAGGAGAGTCGCAAACTGATGTGGCCCGATAACTTAATGTCAATCGTTCCGTTGTTTTTCGGATGTGGCGACAGTTTGTAGATACTGAAACTATCCCGAAGACGAGGGCGGGGACAACCACGTGCAACACCAGAAAGAGAGAACCGTTGTTTGGCTGTAAAGGCACGACGGCACCGCCTTCTTATAGCACGACAACTGTTATTTGACCTTGCGGCATCCATTGGACGTCTTGTAGCGAGGCAAAAGGTGTATAGAAGGCTTCGGCAGAGTGGCCTTTACTGTCACAGACTTGCTGTATGTGTACCACTGAGGCTTCTCCACAGAAGGGAACGTCTAGCGTAGAGCTGTCTACATGCCAACTGGACGGTCGAACATTGAGCCAATGTTCTTTTCGCAGATGAGTCCCGTTTTGGTCTGGACAGTGATTCTCGACAGATTCGCATCTGGAGGGAAGGTGGAACACGATTTCGGCAACCAACCATTGTGGGAAGAGACTGATATCGAGGATGATCGCTGATGGTGTGGGCAGGAATTACGTTGACCACTAGAACTCCTCTTCAAGAAATTGTACGATTAAATCGGCAAGCTTTAACTGCTGTCAGGTATCGTGACGATATCTTGGGACCTCATGTGAGGTTGTTGCGAGGTGCTGTGGGACCAGACTTCATATTGCTGGACGATAATGTTCGAGCTCATAGAGCACGGATGATGTTTTCCTCGAATCGGAAAATATTGTACGCATGGCGTGGCCTTCTCGCTCTCTCGATTTGAATCCCATAGAGCGCGTCTGGAATGCACAAGGGACACGGGCTGCATCACGTCAGCATTCACCAACCAGTTTCCAAGACTTGCGAGCAGCGCTGCTGGAAGAATGGGCGTTTTTGCCTCAACATGACATTGATGACATCATTCACAGCATGTTCGTCGTTTGTCAGGCGCCAGAGATGGTCACACCCATACTTAACGCACTATCCAGCTGTCGGAATGTGTGTAAATCAGTTAAGTTGGAAAAAACCGAAGAACATTTTTGTCTACCGTTATGCATGTTGTAGTTGTTTACGTTCTGTTTTTTTATATTGTTTCTACTTTACAATAACTTGTTTATACTGTTTTGTGGAAAAATAAACGCAACCTTGCAAATTTTCGGTTTGTTGCTTTAATGTTGGACACCAGTGTAGTTTCTGACTGCAGCTGTGGCTAGGTGTTTGTCAGCCGCTACGGAAAGTCAGAAAATAAAGGGTAAGTTTGAATGTTACGTTAGGGGTCACACAGAGAGGAAGTCTCCGGAACGTAGAAGGAAGTCATTTAGGAATATTTTCTTCAAATCCAATGAAATTAAATGACTTCCCATTACAAAATGCTATTGTGTTTCAATAGTTATGCTGGTTACAAAATAGCCTAAGCCTTTGAACCAAGAACTCCACTGTTAGAGTATCGATATTTAGTACACAAGGATATACGCACGGAGGCAGTAAGTCAGTTTTCACTCCCTCCATACAGTAATGGAAATGGAGAAAGTGTGTGATGTTGCTCATTGCTGTCTGTCACACATTGTACAGTGCTTGTGTATTACTCACCTAAGCACAGATTTTTCCGAGTTTGTCACCTCTAGCCATCTTATCACAAAAATCCAATTTCTATATTTCATCATTAAGATACCTACAAATATATATTGTCTACAATGTCGTTCCGGCCTATTGTTCAGGCACAGGATATCTTGGCGTTTTAATCTCTTGTAGTATCCTATGTTGCATAGGAACCGTACGATCAATCCAAATATAATTAAAGGAACAGATATGGTGCCAGGGAGAATTCCTCCATGTATGTATTCGTGACTACTCCAATCTGTGATGTGCTCTGCGGCATGGTCAATTGACAGTAAGAAGAGACTTTCGAACTATTCGGTAGCATAGGCAAGTTAACCGTTGTAGCAGCATAAAAGACGCCTCTGGCAAATACAGCAAAAGATTTTGCGCTTGTATTATCTAAGTTAAATGACCAGGTGACTTAACATTGGGTGTGATTGCATTACAATAAGAGCCGTCAAGTAGGATTCCACTGTTAGTTGAAGTAACTCGATAAGTTTGAGTCATAAACGCCTGATAATAATAACGGAGAAGCGCTGTTACAGTTGTTGCCAATGGGTACGAACCGGGATTCATGGTTTGCGATAACTGTATGGGAGCAAGGTGTCTTAATTACCTCTAAAAATCAGCAATTTCATGGTCCACAGCATTATTACGGAAAGGCTGGATAGAGAAGTTTAGAGGCGGTAGTTTCCAAACTCGCAATTAGCGCAAGTAACATGTAGAGACATCAGTGCGATTGTCCCGTTCATGGCCCGTAACAGCTGTAGAATTGACGAGTGAACCAATACGCAATGCCATTGATTAGGAATACGGGGAAGACTTTACTATCAAGGATCTTACTACCTAAAACCAATTATCGGAGCTTCAGCTCGACACCAACTCCCTAGATGAAACTATAACGTAACAATATAATATTTTATATTACTGATTATTAATGTGATCGACTGGACGCTCACATCAAGAACAGAACCTGTAATATGACAGTGAGAAATCGCCTCAGGAGGCAAAGGAATTAAAGACATTAGTTGACAGTAGGCACTGATTTAATTCAAAGGGGAAAGTTGAAAACTTGTGCTGGATTGGGATTCGAACCCGGGTCTCCTTCTCACTACGCAGATGCGTTGACCACTGACCAGTATGCCATCCGGACACAGTGGTCATCGCAACTGCATGGACTACCCTAGCACGCCTCCCGCCAGACCCAGGAAGAACAGACACCACATATATACTGTATAATGAAAGCGACGACGGCCAGCGATCCCTTCAGTGTAGATACGCACCAAGCTCAAGCTCTTAAAGGAATAGGAGAAATCCCGCGAGTAATGAGGACAATGAGCAAGGGGCACTACTGTAAGTTGAGAATTTGTGCCCAACGCGAGGCGTGGCAGGGTAGTCCATGGAGCTGCGATGGCCACTGAGTCCGGATGTCATAGTGGTCAGTCGTCAGCGTATCTGCATAGTGAGCAATGGACCCGGGTTCGAATCCCAAACCAGCACAAGTTCTCAACTTTGTCTTGATTCATAGTGATTGCAGGATCAAAATGATCCTGAACATGTGCGGAAAAACAGACAACGCGTATGAAGTCTCTTCAGCATGAGACAGACAGGAACAGAAGCATTGTCTTGCCTTTTTTACGAATTGCGGCTGTCAGTGCTTACGTGGAGGCGAAATAACTGGGCGCCGAAGTTTGATTGTCTTCCAGCTGAAACGAGCAATCAACACAATTGGCAGAAACGAGTGATTCCGAAATCAGGTAGCTTGTCTGTACAACTATACTGGTCATTCTCAAAAGGAATCCAGTGCGTAATTCTTTCAGGACTTGGTCACAGATGAAAACAGAATTTCCACAACACACCTGTATCAATTTGATAAACTAAAGATAAATATAAAACCATAAGTGATACCTTCTGTCATTTACTACCAATTAACTCTGCCTCTCTGCCTAACTGGTTGGTTATGAAGCATTTCATACCTTAACGATAAATTGTCGGAGTATAGTTAAACGAATTCTACCTCATTATTTTATATATAAAGGAAAGACAGAACCGGTACTTTCAGAGTGACGTAAAAAGTCTTCTCAGTAACAGGAGGAGACTAACAGAATAGATATAATTAGATGGCAACAGAGTAAGGAATAAATGTAAAAGGTTTCAAAGTGATCGTGACGACATACGACTATAAACACCCATCAGGGTTTCACTGGCAGATCGGGTAATAGTACGTCATGCCTTTTCATTAGCGTGAAGCAATCGTACCACTGAGAAAAAAAGTCCCTAATCTTCCTCGTATACCACAGGTATGAATCGACTTCTTTACGCTAAAGAGGTAGTAGGTATTCCGCCTAGGTTAGGCGAGCTTGATCCTCATCGTTGGCATCAGTATCATCAAGGTGGTATAACAGCAAGACTGTACTTTCATATATTTGCTCAGGTCTCTCCCCGCAGCATCAGGGTGGTGCCAGAAATCATGGCGACTTGTGCATTAACAGTTTAGGCAACTTCTGTCGGGTTTTGTGGAAGCAACACCTAATTTCAGCTGCACATCCAAACTGTAGTGGGCGCAAACATGTCAATGTTTAGCTACAAGTACTAGTCTAACTTATGGTACTTATTTCATCGAAAAGATAACGTGCACCACTTTATAATACGTAAAATGGACAATATACTCAAGGGCTACTAAATCACAACAACTAACTAGCCAAAGGGAATCACGTATCACTAAAGGAGTATGCACACATGAGGAGTACGTATAAGCACAAATTATTCAACATCCCAACTGATCACAAAGAGGGAGGTTAATCACCTGTACATAATTTCCTTCTACCTTACCATATAACTACTATCATGTACTTCATACACAGACTAGTCACACTAATTTCATGGACCTCATAGTCTACAGTCTAATAGCTTCTACACAACTTTAAACCAGATAATTATTCCCTTTACAAGTTCCTGAAGAGGGGCAGCAGCCTTTTCAGTAGTTGCAGGGGCAACAGTCTGGATGATTGACTGATCTGGCCTTGCAACATTAACCAAAACGGCCTTGCTGTCCTGGTACTGCGAACGGCTGAAAGCAAGGGGAACCTACAGCCGTAATTTTTCCCGAGGACATGCAGCTTTACTGCATGATTAAATGATGATGGCGTCCTCTTGGGTAAAATATTCCGGAGGTAAAATAGTCCCCCATTCGGATCTCCGGGCGGGGACTACTCAGGAGGACGTCGTTATCAGGAGAAAGAAAACTGGCGTTCTACGGATCGCAGCGTGGAATGTCAGATCCCTTAATCGGGCAGGTAGGTTAGAAAATTTAAAAAGGGAAATGGATAGGTTAAAGTTAGATATAGTGAGAATTAGTGAAGTTCGATGGCAGGAGGAACAAGACTATAGGTCAGGTGAATACAGGGTTATAAATACAAAATCAAATAGGGTTAATGCAGGAGAAGGTTTAATAGTGAATACGAAAATAGGAATGCGCGTAAGCTACTACAAACAGCATAGTGAACGCATTATTGTGGCCAAGATAGACACAAAGCCCATGCCTACTACAGTAGTACAAGTTCATATGCCAACTAGCTCTGCAGATGATGAAGAAATTGATGAAATGTATGATGAAATAAAAGAAATTATTCAGATAGTGAAGGGAGACGAAAATTAAATAGTCAGGGGTGACTGGAATTCGTCCGTAGGAAAAGGGAGAGAAGGAAACATAGTAGGTGATTATGGATTGGGGCTAAGAAATGAAAGAGGGAGCCGTCTGGTAGAATTTTGCACAGAGCATAACTTAATCATAGATAACACTTGGTTCAAGAATCATAAAAGAAGGCTGTATACATGGAAGAATCCTGGAGATACTAAAAGGTATCAGATAGATTATATAATGGTAAGACAGAGCTTTAGGAATCAGGTTTTAAATTGTAGGACATTTCCAGGGGCAGATGTGGACTCTGACCACAATCTATTGGTTATGACCTGTAGATTAAAACTGAAGAAACTGCAAAAAGGTGGGAATTTAAGGAGATAGGACCTAGATAAACTAAAACAACCAGAGGTTGTACAGAGTTTCAGGGAGAGCATAAGGGAGCAACTGACAGGAATTGGGGAAAGAAATACAGTAGAAGAAGAATGGGTAGCTTTGAGGGATGAAGTAGTGAAGGCAACAGAGGATCAAGTAGGTAAAAAGACGAGGGCTAGTAGAAATCCTTGGGTAACAGAAGAAATATTGAATTTAATTGATGAAAGGAGAAAATATAAAAATGCAGTAAATGAAGCAGGCAGAAAGGAATACAGACGTCTCAAAAATGAGATCGACACGAAGTGCAAAATGGCTAAGCAGGGATGGCTAGAGGACAAATGTAAGGAGGTAGAGGCTTATCTCACTAGGGGTAAGATAGATACTGCTTACAGGAAAAATAGAGAGACCTTTGGAGATAAGAGAACCACTTGTATGAACATCAAGAGCTCAGATGGAAACCCAGCTCTAAGCAAAGAAGGGAAAGCAGAAAGGTGGAAGGAGTATATAGAAGGTTTGTACAAGGGCGATGTACTTGAGGACAATATTATGGAAATGGAAGAGGATGTAGATGAAGACGAAATGGGAGATAAGATTCTGCGTGTAGAGTTTGACAGAGCACTGAAAGACCTGAGTCGAAACGAGGCGCCCGGAGTAGACAACATTCCATTAGAACTACTGACGGCCTTGAGAGAGCCAGTCATGACAAAACTCTACCAGCTGGTGAGCAAGATGTATGAGACAGGCGAAATACCCTCAGACTTCAAGAAGAATATAATAATTCCAATCCCAAAGAAAGCAGGTGCTGACAGATGTGAAAAATACCGAACTATCAGTATAATAAGTCGCAGCCGCAATATACTAACGCAAATTCTTTACAGACGAATGGAAAAACTGGTAGATGCGGACCTCGGGGAGGATCAGTTTGAATTCCGTCGAAATGTTGGAACACGTGAGGCAATACTGACGTTACGACTTATCTTAGAAGAAAGATTAAGAAAAGGCAAATCTACGTTTCTAGCATTTGTAGACTTAGAGAAAGCTTTTGACAATGTTTACTGGAATACTCTCTTTCAAATTCTGAAAGTGGCAGGGGTAAAATACAGGGAGCGAAAGGCTATTTACAATTTGTACAGAAACCAGATGGCAGTTATTAGAGTCGAGGGGCATGAAAGGAAAGCAGTGGTTGGGAAAGGAGTGAGACAGGGTTGTAGCCTCTCCCCGATGTTATTCAATCTGTATATTGAGCAAGCAGTAAAGGAAACAAAAGAAAAATTTGGAGTAGGTATTAAAATTCATGGAAAAGAAGTAAAAACTTTGAGGTTCGCCGATGACATTGTAATTCTGTCAGAGACAGCAAAGGACTTGGAAGAGCAGTTGAACGGAATGGATAGTGTCTTGAAAGGAGGATATAAGCTGAACATCAGCAAAAGCAAAACGAGGATAATGGAACGTAGTCAAATTAAATCGGGTGATGCTGAGGGAATTAGATTAGGAAATGAGACACTTAAAGTAGTAAAGGAGTTTTGCTATTTAGGAAGTAAAATAACTGATGATGATCGAAGTAGAGAGGATATAAAATGTAGACTGGCAATGGCCAGGAAAGCGTTTCTGAAGAAGAGAAATTTGTTAACATCGAATATAGATTTGTGTATCAGGAAGTCGTTTCTGAAAGTATTTGTTTGGAGTGTAGCCATGTATGGATGTGAAACATGGACGATAACTGGTTTGGACAAGAAGAGAATAGAAGCTTTCGAAATGTGGTGCTACAGAAGAATGTTGAAGATAAGGTGGATAGATCACATAACTAATGAGGAGGCATTGAATAGGGTTGGGGAGAAGAGAAGTTTGTGGCACAACTTGACTAGAAGAAGGGATCGGTTAGTAGGACATGTTTTGAGGCATCAAGGGATCACAAATTTAGCATTGGAGGGCAGCGTGGAGGGTAAAAATCGTAGAGGGAGACCAAGAGATGACTACACTAAGCAAATTGAGAAGGATATAGGTTGCAGTAGGTACTGGGAGATGAAGAAGCTTGTACAGAATAGAGTAGCATGGAGAGCTGCATCAAACCAGTCTCAGGACTGAAGACAACAACAACAACAACAACAACAAGTTCCTCATTACATTGTTCACACGGAAAGTACTGTAACTTTTAGCTTACTTAGTTGGGCTTAGATCAGGGGAGAAGAACTGTAAGGACTGCTTTTTAACACATACGAAATTCAATAGACAAGATGCAGCAAAATAACATATGAAGCAGCAATTAATGAAAACTCACTAAAACAGAAAAATTCAAATGTAGAACTCGTAGAACTCGAGCAAAATCTTGAAGAAACACAGTGAAATATTTAATCACAAGCAGCGTAGCAACTCGAGTAGTGGCGTGAGCCATTAGTTCGTCATTATACAGTTATAGTAGTCGTAATACGACCAACTAACTGTATCATAATAATCCCTTATTCATTCCTACACCAGTGAAAGTGCTACTCTTCCTTGAAGAGTGTGAAACTGTATATTCCTTTACATTACGTAGTCAACGCCACTTTTCACAAATTGATGCTGAAAAACCGTATCTTATGCTTTTCGTGTCTAACGCTTTCGGTACCATTGCGTTACGCAGATGAAGACGTGAGTGATACCCAGCCATGTTTAAAATAAATTCGTGTGCTATTTTGGAAACAGCAGTACTGCAGTAGTTCTTCTCGTTGACTAATAATGCTTGAGAAGAATCGTAGCTCTTCGATGAATAAAAATATTTTGTCCTAACAATTTCTCGTACTCTTTCTATTCTAACCTACGTGCAATAACCCTACGTCCCCGTTATCAATCCGATGATCTCGAGGTGCAGCGTTAATCCTCTGGCGATGGACTTACCTGCAGTGTTCAAGCATTCATATATAATAATTCCGTTAAATTTAGTCAACCACTTTAAAAAATGTAGGTAAACTTTGAAAAGTATAAACCATTCCTTGTTACACTATTGGGCAAAGATTATAGTTGTAATTTATCCTAAAAATCGTAGAGTTCTACAGCGATCAAATAACTGAGTTGAAAACCTTTCCGTGTAACTGTACGTCCTCATGCATGTGGAATTGTAGTAAAAGCTTACGTTGTGCTGTTTATAATATCGTTAAGCGCCTTGTAAAATTATTCAGATACGAATCCACATAATTCTTCCAAAAACTAGGAGAATATTTTTAATCAGTACATAAGATTATTTGTATAGTATATGATACAATGGCAATTTACCAGTACGTTGTGCAAGCGTCAGCGTTAGAAGTGAATGGTCAATGGTTTCACGGTAGCCTATAGCAGAGACGTAGTGTGCTTCATATCAGTACAAAAGAGTGCGCCGCATAGTGTAGCTCAGTTCAGATCAGGTGCGTGCATCACGTCACACAGCCTGCAGCTACGGGCCTTCTGGACATGTACCGAAGATGATGAGTAATCTCATTTAAACAGACAAAAAGGAGGCAAGACTCAATCTTGATTATTGGAAGTCATGTTATGAAGTAGAGATCATTTACCAAAATCCTCGAGCAGGACTGTGCACAAAGGAGTGTCAAATCAATAATCAATAAATTTAAATGGGTGAAGAATAACAGTAACTGAAAAATTATAATAATGTGTGAAACGTCCCCTTAGAAAAATTAATGAATTACTGTGCTGATATACCTCTTACATTATTTGATTTTCAAACAGCTGAGCATAACTGAACGTGCTCAGACATTTTGCTCTTTACCTATTCTTATCAACACTAAACTGACACACAATATTTTTAGCGCAACGCAATCTGACTTTTAATAACCCCTACAAAAGAATGGCCCTGACTAACAATAACCTATACCTTTCACAAATCACTTACGTCACAAAAATCTTCGTTACTCAAACTACTGCAATACTGCCAGCTAAATAAAAGATAAGGCACTAACTACTGATAGGCATAGTTAGCAAATGAAAGACATTGATAGAGAACAAACAATTCAAAAGTCATAATATATACAGCAGTTCATGACATCCAGTCTTACAAATTTACTGTCTATGATGGACACACGTCCAGATCATCCACTCTCAAAACTCCGCCATTTCTCTCCCCACACCCACCACTGCTGGCGGCTCACCTCCAACTGCGCAACGCTACTCGCTGTTCACATCCAGCTGCCCAACACTACAATAGCGAAAAACAATGCAAACCAGCCACAGACTGCAGATAGCACAGCCAGTGATTTTCATATAGAGCGCTACATGGCGTTACCAACATAAAAACCTAAACAGCCTGTTTACATGTGTGCAAGTATTCGCCTCTTTGATGTTGAGTGCTTAGTGTATTTGTATTTGCAATTGACCATAAAAATACATTGATCATTTATTGGGAATGTTGTGTACAGCTTCGTGTACAACGCTAAGGAGAGATGGGCTACACAGTGGTATGTGAACTGCTGTCATGTGAAATCTGGACAGCAGTAGCAATGATTATTGAACAAGTAACAAAAAAAACAGGAGATTTCCTTAACTTGTACTTGTCCAAACGTACGAAGACTCATTACAACTGATTCAAGAAGAAACAGAGTGCATCTATCCCAGTGTCCACAAGGGAAAGTCTCTCTGTGATAAAGCATGAAAGATGAAGACGAAGCCACCAGCAGGCGGTGTCTGCGCACTATCACATTGTGAAGTGCCTCGGAGCGCTAGTGGGCTGAGCGGCTGTCACTGGCCGTCCTGTATTGCGGCGGCAGAGGGCGCTCAAATTACAGAGCTCAGGAGTTGTGGCTCAGCGAAAGGGCACCATTGGATCCACCAGATCCCGCACGACCACTGTCAACGCCGAACGGGAGCTTTCAGTTCCGTTACCAACGTAACGAGACCAATATGGTGGTATCGATACGTGATACCACAAGAAATATGCAAGTCAGAGTTACGAGTATTTTAACCCGCGAGCGACGAATAAAATCCATTATGTTTTAGTATGTGTGGGGGGAGGGAGGAAGGGGGTGGGGGGGGAGTGAGAACCTTAGAATTTTGAAGTTAGTAAGTTGGACTAATACTGTGAAAGGGATGTCGGATTCCAAGTATTGTAGCGAGGTCAGAATAAATTGTAAATGCGGTATTAATTTCAGTGATATCCTTCTCGCTGTAGCTGAAAGAAGTGGTCTTCCTCCAAAGAGAAACAAGAACGAATTAGTTACATCAGATGAATGCAGGCACTTGAGAAGGAGACATAGAGTTATTTCAAACTCTATGACAACTTTTAAGTATTCAGTACAAGGTATAAGAATTAGGGAACACACTCGATACTGAACAGTCCAATGACAAGCAAACAAAGTGATTAATTCAGTAAGCAATTATTAGCATCAATGCATGCCACATAGATAATGACAGATCACGGGGCATAAATATTCACGTAGATAATGACAGATGCTGGGGCATAAATATTGCTTCCACTGTTGGAGCGCCACTTGAAGCTGACAGGGGAGGGGATGGGGTGGAGTGGTGGCGCTAGGTTGTGGGTAGCATTATCTAGTGTGGTCCCATCGGCTGAGCCATGACTAAGGCCCGCCCACAGCAAATGGCCGGGGACAGCTGAGAGGGACGAAAGTACGGCCGTGCGGAATAGGTTCCCTGATAAGTGAGTGGCTCAAAGACTTCTTAGGTAATAGTACACAGGTCTTGCCCTCGACATCGAGTGTTCAACAGAGATAAGTATATTGTCAGGAGTGCGCCAGGGAATTGTGGTAGTATATACACAAATCATCTGGCAGGCTGGATGGGCAGCAGTCTGTGTTTCTTTGTTGTTGATGATGATGTTGTGTACGGAAAGGTGTCAAAGATAAGTGTCTGTAGGATGCTCCAGGATGATTTAGACAAAATTTCTCGATGATGTGATGAATGGGAGCTGGTTCTTACTGCAGAAAATTGTAAGTTAATGAAGATGAGTAGGAAAAACAAATCCGTAATGTTTGGATACAACACTATCAGTTTCCTGCTTGACTCAGTCAAGTCGTTTAAATATCTGGGCGTAACGTTGCAAAGAGACATGAGGTGGAACGAGCAGGTCAGAACTGTGGCAAGACAGGCGAATGGTCGACTTCGGTTTATTGGATTTTGGAAAGGTGTGGTTCATCCGCAGAGGAGATCGCAAATATGACGCTAGTGTGCGATACTCTTGAGTACTGCTCGAGTGTTAGGGATCTGCACCAGGTCAGATTACAGGAAAACATGGAAGCAATCGAGAGGCGCATTGCTATATATTTTACAGGTAGGTTCGAACAACACGACTCAAGGAGATGCTTCGGGGATACAAACAGGATAGTAACGTTCTTTCTTCTTCTTCTTCTTCTTCTTCTTCTTCGAGGAACACTATTGAAAAAATTTAGAGAACCGGCATTTGAAGCTGACCGTGGAACAGTCCCATTGTCACCAATATACAGAGGGGTCCAAAAAAATGTAACCACTGTTTAAAAGTCCTTAACTGTGAAGCTAATTGTCCGGCCAGAGTGGACGAGTGGTTGTAGGCGCTACAGTCTGGAACCACGCGACCGCTACGGTCGCAGGTTCGAATCCTGCCTCGGGCATGGATGTGTGTGATGTCCTTAGGTTAGTTAGGTTTAAGTAGTTCTAAGTTCTAGGGGACTGATGACCTTAGAAGTTAAGTCCCATAGTGCTCAGAGCCATTTTGAACCAAACTAATTGATGGGGTTGTCTCATCTTTGGCAGTGTAACAGTTTGTAGTTCCGGCAATCGCCTCACAAGCTTTGTATTGCGTTGTTTTGTTTTGTCAGATGACAGTCGCCAGATATTCAGTGTTTTGTTCTTAGTTGCATCTAGTTACTCGAGTAAACATGATTGGCGCAAGGCTTACTTTCGATGAAAGGAAGTCAATTTTGAAGTGTTACTTTAAGTACGAAAACATTGATGAGGTTCAACGGCAGTGGCGAAATGAGTAACAAACAGAGCCACCGACACGTTTAACGATTCGTCGCATTCGAGACAAATTTGAAGCCGAAGGCTATGTTAAAGATGTGCACAAATAACGATATGGACGACCTGTAACAGTAACAAGTCCAGCCATGGATAGGCCGTAGAGGTGCTGTGGAGTTCCCACCACGTTCCCCAGACGGAGCTCCTCTGGACTTTTACCTGTGGGAAACACTAAAGGACGTAGTTTATCGACAAAAGCCACGCACATTGGATGAACTTGGAAAATCCACCGTACATTCATGTGCAAATAGCAAACTGAACATATTGGTGTCAGTAGTTCGTGCTGCAGTTCGTCGGCATCGTTTGTGTGTGGATGTTAATGGTGATCATTACAAACAGCTACACTGAAATCTTTAAGTTGGACTTTGAGCTACACTTTCACTCAAAATGAGACAACTCCGTCAATTACTTCGCAAGTTTTGGAGTTTTAAACAGTGGATACAGTTTTTTGGACCCCATTAAGTTATCTTCTCTATTAGCAGAAACTGTAAGGGGGGCCACAGTAACACAAGGGGTGATCCCAGTGCTTCATGGTTCCAGGCAGACAGGCTTTTTAGGTTAAAGCCGAAGTCCAGACAGACAACAATCAAGATAAATAGAATAAAAGAAACTTCATGAACAGTAAATAGGGTCAAAGCTAAGGACAGTATCAACTTACTTCATCAAAATATCAGGGGAATTAAAAGTAAAGTAGATGAGCTATTAGGGTGTTTAGATGATCTCAAAAATAAAAATGAGATTGATATACTCTCTCTGTCTGAACACCATGTACTGTGGGGATTTACAGTGTCAGTATAAATGGGTATAATTTAGCATCTTACTCTTGTAGATCTAGGAAGGATAAAGGAGGAGTTGCGATTTTCATAAAACAAGGCTATAAATACAAAACTGTAGAAGTAAGCAAATTTTGTGTTGATCAGCACTTTCAGGTTTGTACATGTGAACTTCAGCTACATAATGTAGTAATGATATTAGCAACAGTGTACAGGTCCCCATTAGGAGACTGGGAGCTGTTCAAACAAGCACATGCTATCCCTGTAGTAAGTGGATTGTCAGATCATGATGCACAACTGATTAACTTACAAATCATAACAGGGCGTACAGTTCAGATACCATTAAAGTAAAAGTGTGAGGTTGCTCAACCCAGTATCTATAGAGCACTTCACAGAAAGTTTACAAAATGTTAATTGGGGAGATCTATATAATGAGCCAAATGCTAATGATAAATAAAACATATTTCTTGATAAATTTATATCCCTTTTTGAACGTTGTTTCCAAAAGAAAATTACTAAATGTAACACCATACACTTTTAAAAGAAACCTTGGATTACTACTGGTATTAAAGCGCCTTCAGAAAGAAAAACAAAACTGTATGACACAGCAAGAACTAGTAAAGATCCAGAAGTAGTTTTACACTATATAAATTATTGTAACACACTGAGAAAAGTTGTAAGGAAATCAAGAAATATGTATGTTAGAGAAGAAATTAACAACTCCAGCAATAAAATCAAATCAGTAAGGAGTTTTGTTAGATGGAAGACAGGAAAAGTAACCACTGCAGTAGGTAGTATTACTATTAAAAAGAATGAAACCATCCTAACCAATTGTACACAAGTAGCTAATGTATTTAACAGCCATTTATTACGTGTAGGAGAAAAAATTGGTGAGAACAGTTCAAAAGAAAAAGTTGGGCAGTATATGGAAGAGGCAGTTTTAAAAAATTTTTCTTCAGATTAAGTTTCACCTAACAACCCCTTGTGAAATAAGTAAAAGTAATAAATCTTTGCAAAATAAATGTTCTTTTGGAGTAGAAGATATTTTTAATAAGTTATTAAAACAACGTGGAGCACTTACAGCTGATGTTCTGGGTCACAAACGTAATGCATCACTAACTCAAGGTATTTTCCCAGACAGGTAAAAATATGCCATTGTCAGGCCTCTCTACAAAAAAAGGGGACACCACAGACGTCAATAATTATCGGCCAGTATCCTTGCTTACAGCATTTTCAAAAATCTTCGAGGAAATAATGTCCTCAAGAGTGGTTAGTATATCATAGTTCTGATTTCAAAAATGCTGTTCCACTGAGACAGCAATATATAATTTCACTGTCCGTATAACAGAGTCTTTAAATAGTAAAATGTCACGAATAGGAATTTTCTGTGACTTGTGCAAAGCATTTGATTGTGTGAACCATGACATTATGTTACAGAAATTACAATTCTGTGGTATAAATGGAATATCATATGAGTGGTTTAAGTCATACCTACAGAATAGGAAACATAAAGTTTCTTTATATGAGTAAAGTGATTTAAATACGTTTTCCAATACATCTAACTGGGGTGAAATTACATTAGGTGTTCCACAGGGTTCAATCATGGGTCCCCTTCTGTTCTCAATACATGTGAATGACCTCCCTTCTTATGTAAGTCTGCAGGCTTTCGTGGCTGTTGTCACTGAAGTTATTAGGTTATTAGGCTGTGTCATGTTTCTTCTAAAATGATCGACGTTTCGACCCCTCTGCTGGGCAGTAGTGGACACCAAAAGATCCTGAGGAAGATCCAGCAGAGGGGTCGAAACGTCGATTATTTTAGAAGAAACATGATGTGGCCTAATAACCGAGCAGATTTTAACTTCAGCGACCTCCCTTCTTATCTGAAATAAGAGGCTGAACTGATCTGTTTGCTGATGATACAAGCGTCGTTACTAATCCAGTAAAAGAAAGTCCAATTGAAAATGATAGAAATAAGGTCTTTTGAAAAGTCATAAATTGGTTTTCTGCAAATGGTCTTGCTTTAAACATTGAAGAAAAAAGTACACCCAATTTTATGCTGCAAAAAGTACAGTTCCTTCAATAAATATAACATATCAACAGACTTCAGTAGACAGCGTAGAGCATACTAAGTTTCTGGGTGTACATATAGAAGAGAATATTAATTGTGAAATTCATATTTTGAATCTTGTAAAGGGACTTGGTTCATCAACCTTCGAAATCAGAATAGTTGCCAATTTTGAGGATACGGAAATCATTAAGCTAAGATACTTGGCATACTTTCATTCTATGATGTCATATGGAATAATATTTTGGGGTAACTCAACACTTAGACAAAAAGTATTCACTGCAGAAAAGAAAGTAGTTAGAATAATGTGTGTGGTTCACAGTGTTGTAGGCATCTTTTTAAAAGATTGGGAATTCTTACAACAGACTGTCAGTACATTTACTCACTAATGAAATTTGTTCTCAACAACATGGACCAGTTTAAAAACAACAGTGACATTCATGATTATAATACCAGAAAAAACAAAGAGATACACTACATTTTACTCAACCTATCTTTGGCACAGAAAGTGCTGAAATATGTTGCTATAAAAAATTTTAACAAATTACCAGATGAAATAAAATGTCTGACAGACAGCAGTAATAGCTTCTGATATAAATTGAAATCATATCTCCTTGACAACTCCTCCTATACCACAAATGAATTCTTGAATAGGAATAGATAAATCAATTAATATAGTATATGCACGTTGTGCCATTTAAGGGAATGGAGTAAATAATAGAAATATTAATCTTTAACACTGTAATATATATATATAATCTTAAAAGTCTTGTACCTTATGTGCTTTATTTGTGCACTTGACACATTCCACATCATAACGCATTCCGTACTGTGCGACTAATCAATGGAACACACAGCCAACCAACCAACTAACAAACTGACTGACTGACTCTCTTAAGGACCATGAAGGCAGAATACGAGAAATCAGCGCTCATACGGAGACATATAGATAGTCGTTTTTCCTTCGCTCTATCTGCGAGTGGAACACGGAAGGAAACGTCTAATAGTGGTACATATTCACACCACCACGCACCGTACAGTGGCTTGCGGAATATGGATACTGATTTAAATGCAGGTGTTGATGTTGATGTGGAGATTACTAACAATGTACACATGGTCGCGTCAGTGCTATTTAAGCTATCAACAGCACGTTCGCGCCGTTTCGACCACTTGCTACACCAATCACAACGACGATTTACCTTTGATGCCTATACAGATATATAAACATTACCTAAAAGCTGTAATCGTCGTTGTATAAGTGTATTCAAAGAATATCAAAATTATACAGAAATTCATGTTGCTGGATTAGCAAGTGTACAAAATCAACTTACCTAATGAGTAAGAGTTCTACTCACTAGCTCAGATAGTCGTCTGATAATTCGTAGGCATAAATGGCAATCATTCCTGATAACTTTGGTAAATGTTTCGTACTTGTGTTTGTCTTTAGAAGACACAGCCAAATAAAATGTGTACTTACGTAGAGCTAGTTGATTCTTGTTAGGTACTTCAAAGACATGATATTGTTAACTTCTCAAACTGCCTGTCCAACTTCAATATTATTCATGAACTGACATAGTTAAGTATTTGCACTTTGAAGCTTCAACCTTTAATTCACAATATCAAGGTAGAGACTAGACTTTGTAAAATCATTTAGCAACTTCCATTTCACCTGGTAAAAAAATCTTCACAAAATGTAATGCAGTACTAGTAAGTATTTCTTCTATGAGACGTTTCTCACATAAAAAAACATCTAAAGCTGGGTAACGCATTAAAGTTATGTTCGTGCGGGGTGGTAGCACCTTCATATTGACTGCCAAAAGAATTTATCCAAGACAACTGGAATAACCTGTTACTAAACCCTTATGTAGAGAACCACTTGTGATAACCATTTCAACATCTGTATCCTCACTGACCACTGCTCCTGTTACTATAGCCTCAATATTAGAACTCTCAAGGTAGCGTTGCGCCTCATGGCTTAGAAGCAATTCATGCAGCTTTTTACACAGCTTACAATACAGCATTCCGCACTTTCACACTATAAGGCAGCGTATACAATTCCTTACAAAGCAAAACCAGAAAATGGCTATCCATGAAAACTTCAGTAGAACCCATTACATCGCATCTTCCGTAAGCCACGTTCGATAAATACGAATGGACTGGGCATCAATCTTCTTGGTAATTCTTCAGGGAACGGTGAACAAGAGAGCGGCATTCGTTGAGTAAATTGGAGTGTAGCAATGTTTCCAGCTTGTTGTGTCATTTTCGTCTCATGTTACCAGTTATTCGTTTGAAATCAAAGTCTGAGAAAAACCTCGTAGCTGACCGGCGTAAAAAATGCAACATCTCGTTATCAACATTCAAAAGTATGTAAATGTTAATACCTCTGTCAGTTAGGGATAGAGACTGTGTGTACCAGTGTCCCTTACGTGTGAGGGTATGCCAGGCCATAGTGGGGCTGTTTGCAGAGTGCAATACTTAAGCAAAGGTGATCGCTTAAAGCACCTGCGTCAAATTATAGCTTCGCGGGGCAAATCTTTGACCCATAAAGTACATGGATTGTTCTGTTCCGTGAACTGACAGAGGGGTTTCTAATAAAACATCACAAACTGAATTCTTCCACTTTTTAATCTCCCTAATAAGAAGTCTGTCGAATTTACCTTGCAGCATGCCAACGGGCTGTGCGTATATCAATCATAATTTAGTGACTACCACATTGCCTCGCGGTTGATTCTCTTACTACGCATAGAGTGGTTTTTAGGACTATCTACAAACTTTCGGAAGTTAATTGAGAGAGGTTTTATTACGTAAACGATTGTACCAGTCTTGTAGCGGGCCAGAGTGGCCAGCGGTTCTAGGCGTTACAGTCTGGAACCGCGCGACCGTTACGGTCACAGTTTCGAATCCTGCCTCGGGCATGGATGTGTGTGATGTCCTTAGGTTAGTTAGGTTTAAGTAGTTCTACGTTCTAGGGGACTGATGACCTCAGAAATTAAGTCCCAAAGTGCTCAGAGCCATTTGAACCAATTTGAACCAGTCTTGTTAACTTTTTCTCCATATACAAAATGCAAAACACAAGGTGACCAACCAAGTCACTAAACTATCAACCACAGGAACATTAGCACCGACAAACAGCATTATAATCTCGTGAGTGATAACGACGGCTAGCAAGAGGTATAGTAACAACACGAGTAGTATTACCACTCTCCTTGTGATACAAATCGACAACGCGTGAGCAGACGCGGGTTAACATCGCGTGAACCTGGTACCTAGTGAAGTCTTCGTTTTCCTCGACAGTTCTCATTTTATCTTGCGAAATCATTCCCTCGTGCAGGCTCACTATTTCGTCTTCCTCCTCCTTAATTCGCATTATTTCGGGCTTATGGAGTGGTCAATAGCGATATTGATAACCTGTTCGACCACTTCCCTCGTCAGCTGACACCACAGGTGATGGCTCTCTTCTTATCATTCCACTTCCTTCGGCCAGCTCTGCGATGGATCTGAGGACAACTTCCACCCTGGCACGGCTCGTTCTGGGATGGATCGGTAACATGGTTTGTCATCTGGGTGTTTTCTTCGCTTTCTGCTACCGCGGTTTTGTCGGTTGGTAGGGGAGGAGGGGGGGGGGGGGATCACGACTAACAATTATTCGATACTGCTTCTGTGTGGCAACACATTTTCAAATGCCCCACTTGCGGCGGTTCAGACTGTAAGGAGCCTTTCAGCGATCAGCGAAATATCCGCACTGACAACACCGGCGGCGATTTGCTGACTATACGAACACACACCGCTGTTTATTCGCCTGTGGAGGCAAGACCAAAAATCTGTATGCCTCGTCCCAAAGAAAGGCGGTGTTGGCTGCTTCATTAAAGGATGGTGAGGAGGAAATCCTAACGTGCACCTCTACTTGAGGGTTATCTAATAATGTCAACCACTCGGTATTCTGCTTTCTTTCTTGATACTACAATACGTGTAGTGTTGCGCACCAGTACGTATGTTCTGCACGACACATCCATTATTCGGCAGGGAAAGACTTTGAAATCTTCACCGTTCTTTTGTTGTAAAGTAGACAAGCGGTCTCTGTAATGATTAACTCCTGTCGGAGTAGCGTACTGGTAACTCGTTTGTGAATGTACTGAATGTTAATGCATCAAGTGATTCCACATACAATGACGGGAAAAATCGTAACATCAAAATATAGTTAATGTAGAGTAACGAAATTTCAGGAATACAATTGTCTAGGTAACACATCTAAGTGATAAACTTTGCCAGATCACAAGTTAATGTAAGCGTGAGAGAAGCCACTGCAAATGTGAAATACTGGTACTTTAATAGCCAGTGTAACCGCCAGAATATTGAATTCAAGCATGCAAACGTGTTGTACAGGCCCTGGATGTCAGTTTGTGAGGTGGAGTTCCATGCCTATTACACTTGGTCGGTCAGTACAGCGACAGGTAATACTGTTCGTGGAGGTCACTGCAGTTGTCGTTGGATGATGACCCATGTGCGGTCGACTGGAGACAGATCCGGTGATCGAGCAACAAGTCGACACTCGGTAAAGCACGCTGGATTACAACAGCGCTATGTGGGCGGACTTTACCATATTGGGAAACACCTCCTCGAATGCTGCTCGCCCGCATCTCGTGGTCGTGCGGTAGCGTTCTCGCTTCCCGCGCCCGGGTTCCCGGGTTCGATTCCCGGCGGAGTCAGGGATTTTCTGCCTCGTGATGGCTGGGTGTTGTGTGTTGTCCTTAGGTTAGTTAGGTTTAGGTAGTTCTAAGTTCTAGGGGACTGATGACCACAGATGTTAAGTCCCATAGTGCTCAGAGCAATTTTTTTTTTTTTTTTTTTTTTTTGATTGCTGTTCATGAATGGCAGCACAACAGGTCGAATCACGAAATTGATGTACAAATTTGCAGTCAGGGTGCGTGTTATAAACACGAGAGTACTCTTCCTGTCATACGAAACCACACGCAAGGTATAGGGCCAGTGTTCCTAGCAAGCAGACAGTCTGGTTGGAAGTATCAAGTGGCCTCCTCCTAAGCAACACTCGGCCATCACTGGCTCCGAGATAGAACCACCTTCCATCAGAAAACATAACGGACCTCTACTCTGTCCAACGACCTCTCGCTTGACAGAGCTGAAGCTGCAAATGGTAGTGGTTTGGGGTGAGTGTCCTTGAAGTAACAGATTTGTAATAATTCGTTATGTCACTGTAGTGGCAACTGCTGCTAAAATTGCTGACGCAGATGCAGTATGATGCGCTACAGCAATATGCCGAGGACGATGGCTTTCCCTCTCGATCGTACCACGTGGCCGTCCGGAGCCCGGTCTTTTTGTGAAGGTACATTCTCGTGACCACCGCTGCCAGCAATCTTGGACAGTTGTGCTGATTAAATGGACAGTGGCTACACTTCTGCGTTATCGCGTAAGAAACATCCATCTTCTCTTAACCCTATTACACGACGCCATTCAGTACTACGCAGCAAGACTTTAGGAGGCGGAATGGCATAACCTCAGTATGCACAACAAACTGCGTGCCATTAACGAGACTACGAATGTGTTGAAGACCTCCACGCGGGCCTGTCGCAGGGACCCTGGTTTCCTGTCGGCTCCTCATTAGCCACGCTTGGGTGACACACGGCTTCCTCCTGCGCCTGATGACCCGCTTCAGTATCGGTGCGGCGACGGGCTGACAGTGGCCCATATCTTGTTTGGCTGCCCTCCGACGGACTCTTCAGTTCCCGGACTCGTTGACAATTTTAGGTGACGACGCCGCATCGGCTAATTTATTTTTAGGTTTTATACGTGACGGTGGGTTTTATCATTCTATATAAGTTTTCGCGCATGTCCTTTGTCCGTTTCTGTTGTCCACTCTAATGCTTTTAGGCTGGATGTTTTAACGTGTAGCAGAGTGGCTGGCTTTTCCATTTTATTCTCGTGGTCGGCCAGCCACGGCCATCTGCTCTTTTGTTTTTATCCCTTATACCTGTTTCTTGCTTCTCTCTGTGCTTTTCTTTTCCTGTTTTGTCCATAGTAGTGTTGGGTGTCCTTCTGGTTCTTACAGTCTCCTGTTATTGTCGTGTGCGTCTCTTTCTTTTCTTCTTTCCCTTGTGTAATTATTTTACCGGGAACAAGGGACCGATGACCTCCAGTTTGGTCTCTTCCCCCCCATCCTTTAAACCAACCAGCCAGTCAAACTCAATGAGGTGTCGATAAGGGTGCCTTTGTCGCCTTAAAGGCATCCTTGACTAACACCAACTCACCGCGTCCACCCTCAAAGGTCACTAAGGCTCACTACCAACAGAGCGTGGATTTAAAGCAAACCTGATTTGCGTCCTCATGCTGGCGTTACTGCCACTATTCATATGCGACTGGCGCGAAATTTGAATAGACACCATTTTACACGTAGAAATATGCCCACCAACATTCGTCATGTCGCGCAACTCGTTCTTGGTGCTGAGAGTTTTTTCACTCAGTGTATATGCGCGCATCACCGGAGAGTTTTGAGTTTGTTACATTCAGTAGGAAGCGGTTCAGCAAGGAGCACGTGCTTCTTGTATCTCGGGCATCCTACAATTCAGATACTCAACAAAAAGGTAGTAGCATTCTTATTAGGATTACGCCAAAAAGTGGGAACAAAAGCACGGAGAGGAAGGTAAACGTGAGCGTTTGATGGTGGCTGTGATTCAGCTGCAAGAAATGTAATGTGTTCCAACAAACCGCCTAAGCTGGTCTCACTGTCAGCCTCCCAAACGGTGTCGAGGGCACGGGGAGTAGACAATCCCACGTCTTCCAGGCGTGTTAACTTCAATACCAAAACAGGGCGCCTGGCTATCCTCCTGTACATACCGCGGGGCAGGGGCCTCTCTGGACTGAGGTGACAGAAGTTGGGGGATAGCGTTATGCACACATACATATGGCGGTAGTATCGCGTTCACCAGGTGTAAGAGGGCAGAGCTGTTATATTTTGCTCATTCATGTGAAAAGGTTTCCGACGTGATTATTGCGGTACTACGGGAATCAACAGACTTTGAACGCGGAATAGTACTTGCAGCTAGACGCAGAGGGCATTCCATTTCGGAATTTAAGGAATTCAAAATTCCGCGATACACAGTGTCAAGGGTGTGTAGAGAATACCAAATCTGAGGCATTGCCTCACATCACAGACAGCGCAGTGGCCGGCATTCAATTAAAGACCGAGCAGCGGCGTTTCCATAGGGTTGTCAGTTCTAACTGACAAGCAACACCGCTTGAAAGAATCACAGAAATCAATGTGGGACGTGTTGTGTTGGCAGAAGAGCCAACACCGTGTTACGAAAGGAGGCCGAAATGCACGCGTTTTAGCTCACGCAGTCTGGCGTGAGGAGGGAACAACTATACAGACGTGAGGTCTGGAACATGACAAGGAATTAGAATTCAGAAAGCGGACGTAATTAGTTTGATACTTAACTTTAATCCATTAATGATGAACTTCGCTCTTGACGGTACATGATTCATAATATTCTCTGTTCAGAATTCATTCTAATTACTGAATATGGCGCCTTGCTACGTCGTAGCAAATGACGTAGCTGAAGTCTATGCTAAACTGTCGTCTCTGCAAATGAGAGCGTGTGCAGACAGTGAACCATCGCTAGCAAAGTCGGCTGTACAACTGGGGCGAGTGCTAGGGACTATACTAGACCTGCCGTGTGGCGGCGCTCGGTCTGCAATCACTGATAGTGGCGACACGCGGGTCCGACGTGTACTAACGGACCGCGGCCGATTTAAAGGCTACCACCTACCGAGTGTGGTGTCTGGCGGTGACACCACAGGACGCACGACGGATGTATCAGTTACGAACTGTGCGCCGAAATTTGACGTTAGTGGGATATGGCAGCAGACGATCAACGCGAGTGTCTTTGCTAACAGCATGACATCGCCTGCAGCGCCTCTCCTGTGCACGTGACCATATCGGTTGAACACTAAACGACTGGAAAACCGTGGCCTGTTCGGATGAGTCCAGATTTCAGTTGGTAAGAGCTGATGGTGAGGTTCAAGTGTGGCGCAGACCGCACGAAGCCGCGGATCCAAGTTGTCAACAAGGCAACGTGCAAGCTGTTGGTGGCTCCAGAATTGTGTGGGCTGTATTTACATGAAATGGACTGGGTCCTCTGGTTATGTTCGGCTATTTGGAGACCATCTGCAGTCATTCATAAACTTCACGTTCCCAAGCAACGATGGAATTTTTGTGGGTGTCAATCCGCTATGTCACCGGGCCACAACCGTTCGCGATTGTTGGTTCGAGGATCATTCTGGACTATTTGAGCGAATGATTTGGTCATCATGAATTACATCAAACGTTTGTGGGACATAATCGAGAGGCCACTCAGTGCACAAAATCCTGCAGCAGCAACACTTTCACAATTATGGACGGCTATAGAGGCAGAACGGCTCAGTATTTCTGCGGGGGACTTCCAACGACTTTTGGAGTCCTTGCCATGTCTAGTTTCTGCAAGACGCCGGGCAAAAGAGCTCCAGCACGACATTCTTCGTATCCTGTTGCAGTCTCTAGTATATCTGTCTGCCACCCAACCTCTGCGGTTTTCAGGTATTTCAGGTTGTGAGTTCCTTATTGGCCTCTAATAATCGGCTGCTTATCTTTTTCAGTTTCTGATGTTTTTGTTCTTCTCCTCAATGAGTCGTTGTACCTGCCTCTGGAACGCTTGTGCGTGTCCTAAGCACTGGCTCTCTGACAATCATCGCGATGCATGGGCGCGGTTCCTAAGAAAAACCACCCAAAAAAATAGAGCATGGAACAGAAACAAATTGCAGTTAAACTAAATTCTAACTACGGGTGACGGCGGAAGTTCGTGGTGGTGCAGTAGCTGATGACGCCTCATGGCGGTGAGACTTCATGGAGTGCGGCGGGCGCGCGTCGAGCAGAGGCGAGAGCGCGGCGTCCTGGCCGATATCCGTCGGCCGGAGGAGAGGCGGCGTCGGCGGCAGCTGCTCACGCTGGACTGCATTCACAGTGACGCACCGTCGGCGCTGCCTGTACAAAGTGCCTGCACGGCGGAGTTAGTGATGATCTGCAACGAGTCAGTTTACAGGATATGTAGACATGATTAGCGCTAACATGCATGCAATCTCTACTCGTGCAACGAATAGGAGGAGTGACCAGGAGAAATGATTTTAAATTAGATTTAAAACTTACTTCGCTACTTGTCAGACTTTTACACTGGTGGGCAAATGATCTAATTTTTTTTTTTATTGCAGCATATTAAACTCCTCTCTCAGCCACTGACAACTTTAACAATGGGTAACAAAGATCTTTTTGCCCTGTAGTGTTCTCGGTATGTACATTACTGTTCTTCGCAAATTGTGATAGATTGTTTATAACAAATATCATTAGCGAATATATTGTACTGTGTCGGCCATCCGAACAGGCCTAGCTCCTTAAAGAGGCACATACGCGACGTCCGTGGGTGAGCCAGAGGTAGCAGTGTTGGATGTATGAGCGCTTCTAAGCGCCAAAAGATTGAACAACCTGCTTTTCTCCTTGAGGTAATGAGCGGCAAAGACCAGCAATTAAAAAGTCAGCGTCACTCGAGCCGATTCGTGAGCTGCGATCCCACTTCTATTTTCATACAGTACTCTCCAGCGGACATGGTAGGCAGGATATGGGAGACTGTGTGTGAGTGATGGTTAGGTACACGTTTATTCAGAGAGAATAACCTGGCTTCATTGCCGTGATTCTACCGCTAAGGGGACAGAAAAGTGAATTTACGGCGCCTGGAAGTTTCCCATAGACAGGCAGAGGCCATGGTGCCCGAAAGAGGAATGAAATAGTGCAACGGGATCGGACGAGCGCTGGCCGAGAAGAGAGCGAGGGGTCGGAAGCGCAGCCCGCTCACAATGTCGTCTCGCCTGTGGGCATTCTCACATCTCTGGCCGTCAGGGGTGCCTTCGACGAGCGTGCCTTTCTAAGCGACGCTCTCCGAAGGCGTTACCCTGTCAGCAGCACCTACCGCGAGAATTTATTCATGTGAGCTGAGCATGGGAGCGTGGAGATATCCTTCCCTTACACAGCTGCCCGGTGCATCTCGTAGGTAGTGGATGACAGAGCAATATGGAGCTGCTGAAACTTCCGATGAATGTGTACATTACGTTCACCAGCTCCCTCGAGACCCCTGCGCAGGACCAATAACTCAGCGTTAATGTATCCTTATAATCGTATCATTCGAGGCGCAAATTATGTGGCAGCGAATATTTTCACCACCACCCTTCCTTTCGGACATACACTTGCGGTTCGACACGGAGGTAACCGGTTACCGACAATATATCGTCAGAGAGAGGAGGAGAGGTTTTATGCCGAGTTCTTGATCTACAGAATTAAAAAAAATGTAACTTTGTGGTAAGATCTTATGGGACCAAACTGCTGAGGTCATCGGTCCCTAAGCTTACATACTACTTAATCTAACTTAAACTAACGTACGCTAAGGACAACACACATCCTTGCCCGAGGGAGGACTCTAACCTTGCTTTATAAAGCAAATTTGACAAGGCCCCTCAGACCACGCGGCTACCTAGCTCGGCCTTGATCACCAGATTTTGCGCCAATGACCTGGAGTAATACCAGACCTCTTCGTGGGGTCTCCTGGAATAATATCACGTAACCAAAAATGTTGACAGTGGTCTGCCCATGGGATGGGGGACGTTAAGCTGAGTGGCACTCATGTTGCAATTCTAGAAGAGCATGTGCTGGCGGCCCCTCCCTTTTCTCGTGATCGTCGTCGTTATAATCCTCATAATGATCGTGACAGACATCGTCATGGTCGTCACCACCACCACCACCAACACCACCAACACCGTCTCGTCATCAACAACAACAACAACAACAACAACAACACTGTACACATTGAAAGGTAACTTGTTTGGACTATTTAATTGATTGAGAATGTTGGCAAAATTTGGTGTACTAACAACACTCATTTTCCCAAACAAAACATAAATTATACTAAACAAGTTATAGATCGAATACGCTAAACAACTACAGGTGATTTAATGCTCATTTGGGTGGATCCTGGTTGGTAAAGACAGTTCAACTATGTGATCAAGTACTCTGGCTCTAAAAATGAGGATAACGCAAACTGAATTTATCTGACGCTGAGCAGACTACTAAACTACTGAAGTTTCTCTACATACGTGCAGCTGAGAGTATGTGGCGATTGAGATCTGTACGCCCTGACAATGCCAGAGCGGCAGTACGTTGCCCTATTTACTTCGTGTGGCGACGTGACTGGCAGCTGGCGAGATGGGTGCGGCAGATGAGGTGAGACGTGCAGCCGGCACCTGTGAATCGACCGCAGCCAAGAAAGAAATTTAAAAATCTCACGGTCAGGCAGACAGATCGCAATTTACTCTCTACCAGAGCCCTGAAATCACGAAAGATTTCAGTGTGTGGCACACCATTCGCTGGCCGTACCAAGGACCAGTTTGGCTCATTGTACGACAGAGTGCACAAGGATATCAAACGTCGGGACTGATAAACCAAAAACGAATAAGTGTGCCCTCGGAAAACGAGTAGTCCGAGACGTTTGAAGTCACACTGTCGGTAGAGTAAGAACTTCACCAGAGGCTCCCCAGTCTAAACTACTAGCAAGTGAAGTCAGTCTCAGGACAAACCCCAATTACCAAACACACACGCCAGAGCTTCGACCAGAAGTCCATTACCAGATCAAAGTCCCGCATCCCAGTGCTTCGCACGTCTCCAGAGAAAAAAGGTTTTCCTGCAATGTGGACAAACGACACTGCCTTCACCACATCTTGAGCCAATCACAAGGATCTAGAGGCGTTAAATCTCCACTCCAAAACGACAGCACAAACTCACGTCGAACCAGGGAAAGAGTTAAGAAGCCTGCGTCTCTAAAACTAAAGATACCACCAGTTGCTGGCTTTTTTAAGTTTGTCCATAGCGAGAACAGATAATTTTCTCCAAAGTCATGTCACTTCCCACAGCAACAAGCAAGAAGATACACTCTCAAAGATCTTTATCTAATTCGCCTGGGCCTTGGAGCTTGTTAGTCCTGGCTATGAGGTGTAATAAAGATTCTATCTGTAAACGTTTCTCAGATGCCGCAGTTTTCTTATACCACAGAGGCACCCGGCGGAAGTGGTTCACAGGCCTATTTGCACTAACGACGAACACAAAAACATGTGAATTTTTATTATGTGTGGCTCTGCACACAATGCCAAGTTTACGACTCCAGTGGGTAGACGCATTCCTTTAGACAGTTGCCCCTGCCCAGGCTTCTGCTGGCGCCATGGCGGGTATCGTGGCATTGTTCTGCTGGAGCCCTATCTCAATGAGGGGCTGCCCTTTACAGCTGTGGACCTGTCGGGCAAGATTTACTAAGGGATGGGCTCACAGCCAATTGCTTTCAACACACAACAAGCTGTTTCTAGGAGCTAAGAATCACATAAATACATCATGCTTTTAGCGCCCTACTAGGCTCCATCAACGTCTGCTCAGGCCATTAACTTTCTGTAGCCTCGCTCAAGGTACATCAGGATGTAATAAAATCTTTAATAATTTCCATATGCGAAAAATAGGTGAAATATGTGAGAGAGTAACTTGTCCTCTCTCTCTCTCTCTCTCTCTCTCTCTCTCTCTCTCTCTCTCTCTCTCTCTCTCTCTCTCTCTCTCTTTCTCCCCACCCTCCTCTTCCCCCCCCCCCCCCCCACCTACACAAGATAGTCATACTCAAGACACTTAGCATGCAAGCCACGCAAATAGCGTAGATTCGAAAAAGCTTGGACTAGGTTGTGAACGACTTGACTTACGTTCAGTTTAGAATGCAACAGTGAGAAGAGTTGCCAGGTTACATTTTCTTGCCCAACCGGTTAGCCGTGCAGTTTAATGCACTGCTTTCCGGGTGGGAAGGCATACCAGTCCCTGGCACAAATCCGCCCAGCGGGTTAGTGTCGAGATCCGGTGTGCCGGCCAGTCTGCAGATGTTTTTTAAGGCGGTTTTCCATCTGCCTCGGGGAACGCATGCTGTTTCCGCTTATTCCGCCTCAGACTATGTCGGCGATTTCTGCGCAAACAAGTTCTCCATGTACGCATACACCATAATTACTCTACCACGCAAACATTGGGGCACGTTCGTCTGGTGTGAGACGTTCCTGGAGGGTTCCACTGGAGGCCGAACCACACAATAACCCTGGATTAGGTGTGCGGTGACGGTGGGGTGAGTGGCATACTGCAGCCTGTTGTGGAGTTGTGAACCAGTGAGGGCTACGGCGGGGACGAATCCTCTCCATCGTTTCTAGGTCCACAGTTCCATACACTAGACTACATTTCCTTAATTTAATATAGCAACATATATTACATTAGGCTGAAATAATACACTTACACCTACAAATAACTTACACGACTGCAGCCAGATGACGTCTTCGAAAACCGCTGATATTTCGACAGGCACACGCACTTTCATTTTTAAGGCACAAATATAACAAGACAGCGCTGTACAAGAAAATACAAAACGTTGGTACACACACACACACACACACACACACACACACACACACACACACACAAAAATAGTAGTGCAACCTCTCAACAAAAGGTGACGAACGTCACAAAGTATCAAAAGCGAATATTAAGAACCAGTGGGTGAGGCAGCATCATCTCAGTCCCTCTTTCGTTTGACCAAGGAGAAAACGAGGTTCCATGGGGAATTCAAGCAAGAAAGTTCCATCTCTTTTTATAAGGTCGCTCGCTACTGCTTCGTTAATAGCACTATCCCCAAACCTGGAATTGCTTCCTAGAATTTCCCTGTTGTTAGATTGCACAGAAAGACTGGTGCCAAGCAGTATTCTGCAATAGCAGATTTCCTCGGCTGTTGCAAGCTTGTGTGACGTTTATCTTTAATACACCGGTCCTCCCCAAATGAGACGCCACACCTACAAGGAATTCGATAGATATCGGCCATGCGCAAACCAAGATCATCCTTTATGGATCCTAAGAGGTATCTACCCCTAGATGGCGGTGAAAAACCACATTTCACGTCATATTTCCAAATCATAAGACCTCCCTGTTGGAAATGGTTCCTGCGTAAGGCTAAAAGATCAAAGACTTTGGTGTCACTTCGTTATTACCATCACCCACTGGATTCTCAATTGGTCGGTAAAGCAAGTCGCATCTGATTTGTCTTTATCTAGAACCTTTATGAGTAAAGAAACTCGGCTGACAGACTGTCAGGGTCTGAGATGACGTGGGCCCTATGAACGACGGTTTGAGTTACCACTTCACGCTGAGCAGGACAATGACGGCTGTCAGCCTGTAGGTACACATACGTGTGTGTCGCCTTCCTTCAAACTGCATGTCCTGATGTAACATCTGCCTTCCACCTGACAAGCACTGCAAGGAAGGGCAGCAGCCATCTTTTTCCACCTCCATCGTCCTCCCATGTCATCTCAGGCCCTGAATGTTTGTTTGCTGAGGTAGCCCACCTAGAAGTAACCAATCATCAGGATGTTTATAGTGACAAATCAGATGCGCGTTGCGTTATCTACCAACAGTGAATTGGGTGAATGATGATAATAACGAGGTGACACCAAAGTCATTCATTACGTACATTTTTAACCAATAAACACCTTTCGCCGTCCCTCTTGTATGACAGGCAGGCCGTGGAACAGGGAAAGATAATCAATAACAATTTTGATTACCAACCACAAACGGAGAACACATTGGAAAAAAGCTTGTTGTAATGACTGATTTATAATGAAATTACTACAGTGAAAAACTCTATTTCGAATAATTTCGCGTAATATGTATACTATTTAATGATATTTCTGTTTGAAATTTACTAACAGCGATCTCAAACTATGCGTTTTGGAGTCTTTTTACAATATTGGTACATTCAGGCCTTTGTTTCTAAAGCTCATCAATTTCCCACAACATTTCTGAAAATGTTATGCAAAAGGAGAGAGCCAGAACGAAAGTAATGTAAATGGTAGATGAGGTTGTATTCTGATAGATTTAAACATCCTAACAAGGATGTTACGTGAATGTGGAGGGCCAGTTAGTTTACATGAAGACAGTGAGGTAACAAAGGGACTAGTCAGGAAACTTATCACTAATTGTGCCAGTTGTAAATATACTCATTCATTTTGAAATGTTGAAATTCTGCAAAGTGTAAAGATAATTATTTTGAAGTAAATGTTAGGTGTTTTTATGGATTGAGAGCCATTGCCAAAGGACACACTACAACAGACAGAGTGTGTTCTGTGATGAATATGCCACGTCCACTTGTAAAAAATTGACAAGTATGCAGGATTTATTGGATGCTGCTGTGGAATATGTTGCATGTGAGTCAATGTGTGGTGCTGCAAAAGAAGCTGTTGAAATGTATGATGGTATGACTGACGTACCAGTAGCTTTTGATGGCACTTGGCACAAGCGCGGCTACAGTTCTAAGAATTCTGTTGCTACGGTGACCATTGTGGATACTGGAAAGGTAATAGATTTCCAGATTTCAACCAAACATTGTTATAATTGTAAATCAGGGAACGAAGAAGGGCATATCTGTGACAGAAATTATGAAGGAACAAATGGTGGTATTGACTCGTCTGCAGGTATTGAAACTTTTAGTCGATCTGTGAACGAAAGGGAAGTGTGTTACACTAAGTTCTTAGGTGATGGAAACTCAAAAGCATTTAACAGTGTAGAAGCCGCTGAGCCTTATGGTTAGAAGATTATCACAAAACTGGAATGTTTTGGTCATGTCCAGATGAGGATGGGCACCAGGTTGAGGAAGTTTAAACAAAGTTTGAAAGACAATAAACTTTCTGATGGTAAAACCATAAGAAGCAGGCTGACAGACAAAATGATTGATGAACTACGGCAGTATTATGTGATTGCTATTAAAAATAAAACTGGGGATTTTTTTAAAATGAAGCAGGCAGTAGCAGTATGGGCTACCTTCTTTCACAGACTGTCAATTGCTGAAGAACCAGTACACCACCTTTGCCCCCCTGTACCTGATTCATGGTACAATTACCGCAATGCCCAGTAGTCAAACAGTTCATACAGACATAAACATTCCATCTCAGCAGCAGCCATGAAAATCATAAAAATTATTTACAGAGACTCGGCAAATCCTGTATTACTGAAGAAGTGTCTGCATGGTCAGACCCAAAATCCCATTGACTCCTTCAATAATCTTATATGGACTCGTTTACGAAAAAATGTTTTTGTTGGAGTGAAGACACTAAAGTGGGGGGTAAGTGATGCTGTTACTTCCTTTAATCATGACAACACTGGTAGGGCTAAAGTGCTGCAGCTTATGAGGACTCATCCTGTAGCAAACTGCACCAGAGAACTTTAACGGATGGACAATGTTCGCATTGATAAAGTAAAGCGTGCAGGACGATTGGCTACTAAGGAGTCCAGAAAGAAGAAGAAAAAACTTGGAATAAGATCAAGAGGATGACATACAGTATGGTGCAGGGTGCTTCTGAGTGACTAAACATAAAAAATTAAGCTTACATTAAGTTAGCTACTGTCTTCTGAAGCTTTAGAAGCCGTTCCTGAAAATTTATATTTTCTGTTGCATTTTTCCCTAAATCTCAGAAACCACTTCGAGTAGAGTATTAAAATTTTCGGGGAGTAATAGTATACATATCCTGAGTCTACTGAACTAAAAGAAGAACATAATGTTATGTATAATTAAAATTATTTAGGATAACGTACAAAAGAGGTGCACAAAATTTTATCCGTGTAATTAAAAATTGTTATTTCCGAAAGCAGTGGCTGAAATGCAATTTATGTAGTTCAGTAGACTCAGAACATACAGTCCTGTAAACTTTTCATGTCAATGGCTACAGTGGTTTCTGAAATACAGGGAAGCCAATTCACTAGATTTAACATTGTCGGGATAAGGCTTTCCAACTCCCCTTAACTCTATCAAGCATAGGCTGCTCTCAAGACACACAGGAAAAACGTTTCAAACGATATTTTAAATGTCCACAATGTTGTATGAGTAGGGCACAAATCTTTTAGAGAAGCTATAATCTTATCAAAAGTAGACTTTACAAGTGGCACTCACAGCTACGTAATTATTCATTAAAGTAAATTATAAAATTACAAATAAGGAAAGAAATAGGAGAGGGGGAGGATAAAGTGTTTGAACACACTGTAATTCTGATTTTTTGTACGTGAGTTGGTTTGAGAATGGGCATAGTCCGAAACCGGTGACCAAGTAATAAATATCTATTTTAGTTGCAAATCTGGCTGTCTGTTTTTGCATCACAGTCTAAAATGAGTTGCTGTTCCACGTTACCCAGCACGCTGGAGTTATACATCTCTGGGAATGTTTCCGTGTATCTGATGCCAGAAAGACAAATACGTCAAAAACAGTTTTAATCACAACAAACGCACCTCTACAAGAACTCGTATTTAATGTTGATGTGTCAAAAGCCAATGCTTTAATAAGAAGACTAAAATCTCTTATAACTTCTGTCTGCTGGTTTCTGTAGTAATTTAAATGACCGAAAACGAAACACTTCTAACAAATAGTGGATTCTTCTTTTCCTTTACTTTCAGACACATTTATGTGTAAAATTATAAATTATTTAATTGCTAAATTTCATTTTCATATAACTGGTGATCGATTCTGTGCATGAAACTTGATTTTTCTTTCAACCACCTGATAAGAAACCGGATATCTTCTTTTGTAACAGTAATGTTAACCTATCGGCATGTGTTACATGCTCAGGTTTTTGTGAAAAAGCTGCTTGTTTGCGCTTATTAACCTCCAGCGTTCTTGCAGCACAGTTTCGTAGTTGCCTTCATTGTTGATAGCTAGCAAATTTTGGCGTGCACTTTCTCACATACTCTGCTGGAATTCGTTGTTTTCCCAATGAATCATCACTTTCGCACAGCCAGTGTGGAATCTCCATGCACAGTTAATTTACGCATCTGCAGAGTGTAATAGAAATCCGTTAATGTTTGTTTTGACAGATGACAGTATATTGTATTTCCAGTTACTTCATACACGTCATTCCGTGGCAAACTTTTTGTATCGCGTATATGAATTGAAGCCATTTTACTTGCTCCTATCTGCACTCGAAAGTGAGAGACTACTAGGACTGTAAGCCAGGAACAGCTTCACTTGCTCTGCTGTCTCTCCGGTTAACGTGGATTTCCGGTCTCGGAGCCATATTATATGCTCATATTCAACTGCAAAAAATTATTTTTCCATCCAAATCTGTTCTAACAAAGAAATGTACATATATTAAATACTATGTAAATAATTTTGGCCGATAAATTGACGAGCCCATGTGGCAAGAAATGGCGGCCACAATGCCTCTGCGCGGATTGCTCAACGAAACGATTCGCACGACTGAGGTTGAAGTACAGATCTACAATCAAAATTGAATTCTGTGTAATGTGAACCTCTAAAATCCATTTCTTTTTCAAGTACATAACAAAATAACGGCCACTTGAAAACGTAGGTACTGAAAATCGATCTATTTTGTTGCCTTCAAATGTAAATAAATAACAAATATTACGAAAAAGTATTTTTTTTTAATTCACGCCAAAATTACAAGTGTCTGTTAAATCCAAAACGGCGCCCAGTTTTAGCTAGTAGTGTTTTTATTCAAAAAATTCGTATGAACCAGTGTAAGAAACGCTGTCCGAGAAACACGCATTTAAAGTTTTAAGGTAGAATTTACTGAATATAAGTTCAATTTTTTTTTTTTTTTTGCTGTATATAAGTTCAAAATTTTTCATCTTACCATTAGTCTGCTATTCCTGGACCATACAACAAACCTTCCTCTTCTTCGAAGATCTCATTTTCTAGAGCACTAGTCTCTCTAGTCGCAACTGTAGCCTTGACGTTACTCCGGAACCAGCTCCGATCCGAACGCTGAAGGCGTTTCTCGTCCCTTTTCGTGCCGAACGAACAAATCTCGGTACCGATAACGACTCCCATGAACTTCATGTATGCAGGAAGCCTTAAATCTGTCGTTAAAAATTTCGCACGCCCAATTTTTTTTTCAATCTGGACGACTTTTATAATCTAAAACGTGCGTTTTGGAGCATAAGATCAAATTTATGAATTCAGCGATTCATTGTTGTTCTGCTTATAGACTCCAAGGCGTTCTCCATCAAATTGCCATCATTCATGTACTTACACACATCGACAATACCTTCAATGACTGCACTCCTCGGTGGTAGTTTATGATCTAAAGCGTCCATTGTCTCGTTCGTCTCATCTTGCTTGTGTTTACACCAACTTTTAGAACAGTAACGGTGCTGTAGATAGTATTCGTTGAGCACCTGTGCTAAAGTGTCACCATGAACACTTTTTTCATCTCACTTTTGTCAAAAGCGTATACTTGAGACATATGGTGGACAATTACAATATTGAATTCGTTATTTTCTTCCACATAGAATGTTACCATAGCTTCACAGACAAGGAGATTTCGATAGGAGTCGCAAACGGCTCAAATACCGAGTGTGGCTAGAGTGGAAATATGTGCGCTTCAACTGAAACGTGATTTTCAGGTATAAAGAATAATTACCCGATAAAATCATTTTGACTACATATTTCTTAACAGGCTATAAGCAGTCAAAAGAGTAAAAAAGATAGATTTTTTGAATCCCAGAAACCGGACAACATCCTTAAGTCACTCGACCATTGTGGTTTGTGTAGTGAGAACGTTTGGAGAAATTAAAGTAAACTGCCTGCGTACATTTGATAGTAGATACTAAATTAAATTGTCATGTGGAAGTAATATTTAGTAATTTTGATAGTCCTCTTTTTTTTAGACTTCCCTTTTTGAAGGCTTGTTTTTGCTTAAGCCAAATTTCACACGTTATTTTTACATTTAAAGAAGCGAAATTTTGGGTAGTCTGAGAAAAACAATGAGTTTTTAAAAAGTACTCTACAAGAGCGATGAAATTTATACCTGCCAATCGGATATCAGCCTGCAGTATTTTATCCTTGTAAAAAGACAAAAATTGGATTTACTTGCCACGACAGAGCTTCTGGCATGACCAGGGCATATGCAGTGGCCATGGACAGGAAGTATCGGAATTTTGCATGCATGGCATACGATATAGTAGGAACAATACACGATTAAATATATAAGTTATGTTGAGGGACAGAGGGTGCGAAATTTGGAACACAGAGCTGACACCTCTGGCAGCAAAATTGGCTCAAGCATGGCTGTGTATCGAGTCGAAGTGAACTTCGATAACAGACATGGGTACACCATTTCATATTTCTCAACTATATGATAGAATTCATCAATCATAATCACGGGCAAGCAGTGACGTGCCAGTCTCTCGCCAAATAACGACCAGATGAATCCAATTGGTAACAGGTGCCGACCAGAGCAACAATCTCTGTATCTGTCCAGGTCAGAATAACATTGGAAACATTAGGTCTTTCGTTATCTTCTTGAAAATAACTTATTGTAGTCCTGGAAAATACAACACATCCGGCCTTAACGTGTTATAAATTTAATGACTGCTATTCACATTACCCGCTATGCGAATCAGTGCTGATAATGTTGTGTAGCCAGTGGCATCCCTTACCATCACAACAGGTGCTGACCTTCCATACATGGACAACTCCATCGTGATGCTGTACGCAGAACCGGGGCTCGTCTGAAAAGACGTCACGGTGCCAGTCCTGTTTCCAGAGCTGTCTTTGGACACACAATTGTTGACACACCTCCACTTCTTTGTCAAACGAAGCTGCGATAATGGTAGCAGTGCTGCAGTCCATGGTGCTCCAAACGTTGTAGACTGTCCCATTTGCTTACTCAAGGTACATAATGTGACTGTAAAATCCTGCATGGGCGAACGAACAACGTGTCAGTCCTTTTGAGCGCTAGTCGTGTGGATTCACTGAGATCATGCATGGCGCGCAGTGTATCCCTTCTGAAGCCATACATTCGAAATTCACTTAAGAGCTGTGAGATATCAATTAATGTGAGCAATAATATTGCAGAACGATGAACCGCAGTAGCTATAGGCCACGACCCTGCTCCTGTGGAATTCCAAAATTTGCTGCCTCATGTTTCCCCTCTTTATACGAGACTTGCACGATCATCACGCGAACAAATGACAGTCAAACACGATTTCTGAACGAGAAACTCCATTTGTAATCTCTCCTTATATGCAGAATGTAGGTCGCGGTACTCCTACCTATTTTAACATGCTTTTATTAGATTACTTTCTTCTCTGTCCGTCTGTGTGTGTAGAACAAATTTAGCACCGATTTTAACCTAACTTCCCAGTGAGATAGTGACATGAAAAATTTAACATAGCTCAGAACTGGATGACAATGCAATATTAATTAGCTTTCTTGTCTGTCTGTTCGGTAGGGGTGGAGATGAAAAAGTTTGATTATACCTGAAAACATGTCTGCACTGCAGGACCTGCATGTGGTGTAGATAATGTCAGAATGCATTCCAGGCTATATGTGAGCAGATGATTTTGCTGTGCACAGACGGGAGAGGGGGGAAAGAGGAGACAGACAGAGGAAAGGGGAGGGGGGGATGAGGAGACGTGTGAAATATATGTGACAGATGCGTACAATGAGCGAAGTTGTGGGTGGAAGGGTAGTATATAAATAAATAATTATTTTAAAAAATGTAATTTTATTAAAATGATTCAAACTCATTGAGGAATTTCACAGACACGACACCAAAATCAGAAAATAATTACTTAAAAACAGATTAATTTTTGTATAACAAGTTTTTAAATCGGACTGGAAAGTATGAAATATTTTCTCCTAGCCACTTATAGAGTCCTAACCCCATATAGAATGTCCTGAAAAATGGAACTTGTGAATTTTTAGTAGCTATGACAAATAATTTTATGATTTATAACGAAAAACGCGGGGTGCATACGGTAGTTAAGAGTTAGATGAAATAATCATGCGTTAGTTATGTATTGTATGTGCCACTTGTTTTTCGTTATAAATCTTGCAAGTATTTTCATAGCTATTAAAAATTCACAATCACAGATTTTTAAGACTGTCTGTATGGAACTAGGAAAATATTTTTAATACTTCCTAGGCCATCTGTAAAACACACTATATTAAAAATGGCGTGGCTTTTATATGGCATTTACTTAAAAAAGTCATGGTTTTTCTCAGGATGGCACCAACTGTGGCTTCATTCGACATAAAAACTACCTATGTGAAATTCTTTTAAATAATAATTGTGCTCGTAGTACATTTTTCAATGATATGACGTTAGTTGCATGCCGCCTTCAGTGCGTTGTAGTTTTAATGCCATACTGAGTGTTAAGTTTGTATGTTCTGATCCACATGACCAAACTTTTGCAACACATACTCAGACTTGCTGACAGCGGAACAAGTTTGATGCGCCTACAGAACCACGGTCTCCTAAGAATGAACATAAATATGCGCTAAGATGAATTGCTACACTGAAGTGGTTTCACATTGAAATAGTTAGCAGAGACAGGTCACTGCTTCAGTTAATAGCAGTCCAGCCTTTTCTTGTGCGTGTAACAACCATTTCGCTGATACAATAGTCGATGAAACCGAATAGAGTCATACCGACAATTGATGTAGCATATGAACAGGGCTCAGTTAAGAGGGCAGATTTCTCCAAATTTTTGGGTGTTCACATTGATGACAACTTGAACTGGAAGAAGCATATTACTGAGCTTCTCAGACAACTAAGCTTAGCTTATTTCGCTCTTCGTATAATCGCTAGTCTTGGTAATAAACAAATCAGCCTCCTAACGTACTTTGCATATCTTCCACTCAATAATGTCTTATGGAACAGTTTTCTGGGGTAACTCACCCCTTGGGCAAAAGAGAGCAGTGAGAATAATTAGGGGTGTTCAACCAATGACGCCATGTAGACACCTTTTCAAGGAGTTAGGTATTTTAACTGCACCATCAGAGTACATATATTCGCTAATGAAATTCCTTACAAATAATCCATCTCAATTCGCGAAGAACAGTGACGTTCATACATACAACACTAGAGAGAAAAATGACCTTTCCTATCTGTTATTGAAGCTCTCAGTTACTCAAAAAGGAGTACATTATTCAGCAACAATAATCTTTGATCATATGCCCAACAACATAAAGTTTCTGCAGGTAGCAGATCAAGTTTTAAATCTAGCTTAAAATCATTTCTTTTGGACAACTCCTACTCCATGGATGAGTTTCTGTTTCAGAAATGGTAAAAAAAATGTACTCTAAATGTAGTTGCATGTGTAGAACTAAAAATTTCAATCATATTAATATTAGCACTATTCATATATATATATATATATATATATATATATATATATATATATATATATATATATATATATATCCTGTAATCTGACTTGTTCCACATCATATCGATAAAATAATCGGGAAAATGATATACGGAACATGACGTAGCTAAAACTAAACTAAACCAAACTAAAACTACTCGCAGTAAATACATGTGAGAGCAGAGGCTGCGGAAGCTTCGTTTGAAAGAAAGATATTTCGTTACAAAACGAAGGTTAGTGTCAACCTGAACAGAACCAAACGCCAGTGAACAGGAGATACTACTGTCCATGCAAAGGAGTTGTCCTTTCTTTCCGTGTTGTGAACTGCGGTTCTCGCCGCACAAAAGCAGCTTTTAACGGAAAGCGTCGGAATCTCGCCCCGGCCGGCTAAGATTAACATATGCAAAAGAACGGTGCTAAAAATATCCACGGATATTAATACCGGTCTAGTTTATTCTCGCCGGCTGTTTTCAGTCACGCTTACCGCTCCACAATGGAGTTCATTCAGACGTGTTAGCTTCCCAATCTGTTCTCCCATTCAGGCATTCATGGCAGTGTTGCGCATCCGTCCATAAATTTGGCGAATAAATACGGATTGTATGTATAAAACTGTGTAGACTGCTCAACAGAACACCAGTCGTAATGCAAATTCCCGCAATAGTTACTTCAACAGATCCGATAAACGCGTTACTGCTAATGCAACGAAATTTTCTAACGAATTTCTACCGATATTATGTCTCCTGAAGAAAATCTATGGCCCACTTTTCGCCAGGATACAAATGCGACGTGACTGTGACATGTTGAGAGAAAATAAAGTTTTATCAGAAATCCTGCTAAGTCAAACTGAACCCATTTGCAAGAGCTGCAGGAAAAATAAATTTCCTTGGCTAACATCCGCACATTCAGTTCCCACCACAATAGATCGGTATCCTCTATAATAGCCCTCACGGTCCCAGAAAACGTGTGGAATATTAACTGAAATAATTCCATCGCCCAACCGTCGCATCCAGATAGAAAGGCGGGAGCTTAGTTGACATTACAGCTGAGTACTGAACCAACATCCACAAGCTTTGCTGTGGTCGTTCCCGCACATGTTGATGGTTTTACCATGACCGCTCTGTGTATCGTACTTCGGCAGACGTACTCTTCGTATGTGGTGGTTACTAGTATCGCTACGATTATGGGACTATCTAACCCACAAAACAAAATAACCACTAATTATTTTGTTCAGGATGTTGGAGGATCATGTAGTCATAGCCAACAACAAGCACAGAAATCACACATCGAGGGCAGTGCGGTGACCGGCCACTGTGTCCGAGCGGTTCTGGGCGCTTCAGTCCGGAACCGCTGCAGCTGTTATGGTCGCAGGTTCGAATCTTGCCTCGGGTATGCATGCGTGTGATGTCCTAAGTCCCATAGTGCTTAGAGCCATTTGAAACTTTCTTTTCGGCAGTGTGGGACAACCATATTCTACTACTGTCAATGCCCACGTTAAATTAAAATCAGGCAACACTAATGACAAGTCACACGCGGATTCACAAACAACGTAAATCAGAAATGACATAAATAACTTCAAAAAACTAACAGTTGTATTCACAAAACGACACAACAGTTACTCTAATATTGCACTGGCTAGTAACATGGGTTACAGCTGTTTGTTAATTGTTATTTTGCCATCTATTGTTCATTTTCTATACTTAATACAGTTAAGTAAACCTTCAAAAATAATAAAAAAGTTGTAGTTTCTTCGACGAGAATTAATTTTTTCAAGAGCATTGCAAAAACTGGTACAGTGATGTTTATGTCAGAGTTCCTAATTAGTAATTTGGTAAAAAAGTTACTCTGTACACAATATAGAGACACAGTCACTGAAGAGTTGGGTTTGATGTGTCAACGGCGTTGGTTTAACACTGGATATAAAGTTTAAATGTCAGTGCCCAGAATACAGTAGACACGATACTACGGTCAGAATAAGCTTGTAGTGCACTTCAAAACACACTTATCTTCTAAAACCACTGCTCACTTCTGAAAATATTTTCGTCCCGTTCAAACTACAGCAACAAATAAGAGTTCGTAGGTAATTAGTAGTCTGTTAGCTTCTGTTGGGTAAAGTTGAGTAATAATGGTCAAGTAGTTTCAAATAACACAGAATATGGTAGTAAATTTCACTCTGTGTGTTATTACGAAAAAGTATAAGCATTAATAAAATAGAGAGCGCCTACCGTTCTATATTTGCACACACTTTGGGCTCCATTTTTCTGCGGTTTTCAGAGTCGACATAGTCATAGACATTTAAAAAATGGTTCAAATGGCTCTGAGCACTATGGGACGTAACGTCTGAAGTCATCAGTCCCCTAGAACTTAGAACTCCTTAAACATAACTAACCTAAGGACATCACAAACATCCATTCCCAAGGCAGGATTCGAAGCTGCGACCGTGGCGGTCGCGCGGTTCCAGACTGTAGCACCTACAACCGCTCGGCCACTCCGGCCGGCCATACACATTTAATCAGCACAAAACAGCATACAGCATAAACGGTACAGAATTAGAGCGAAACTGTCCGAACGCGCAACCACCATTTAAGAATCTCATAATCCATTTACATTATAAGACTAAGCGAAAAACTCCTAAACCAAATCACAAACTTTCCAAGTCTCTCAAGAACTGAGGAAACATAATAGTGTTGACGCTGATCCGTCAGCCGTATTAGTGCTAAGCGTAACTGATTTCTACTTCGGTAACAGTAACATTATAATGCGTTCCACACTTCAGTTTTATTCAGCAGTAGTGCTACACATTGTCCACAAGCCAAAGAAAGGCATCTGTGACGACCTACCATATAACCCTACCAAGAGAACAGTGTAAGACATGCCACCCCCTAACCATCTCAGTAACGACGTCACTCTTGTAACTTTCATGCTTTAATGTTTGTGTTTGTGTTTGTGTTATTGTCTATGTAGTGTAACTGTGTGCTCGTTAGTAGCTCTATGTGACCATTTTATATCTGTGTCGAGTCCCTAAGTGTATAATTACGTCCAATCCCTATCAACAGTACGCGTCTGACCTTCTACGAGTGGGTATGTTACATAGGAACTATTGCAGAAGACAAACTCTTACAGAGTTGGTTATCTAATTCGCCTTCCGTTATAGTAGTTTCATACCTGCACTATAGTAGTTTCATTCCTGCATCTACATACACTATGTGATCAGAAGTGTTCGGAAAAGGACCAAAATCATACGTTTTTCATACTAGGTGCATTGTGCTGCCAGCTACTGCCAGGCACTACATATCAGTGACCTCAGTAGTCATTAGACGTCATGTGAGAGCAGAATGGGGCGCTCCGCGGAACTCATGGACTTCAAACGTGGTCAGGTGATTGGGTGTCACTTGTGTCATACGTCTGTACGCGAGATTTTCACGCTCCTGAACATCCCTAGGTCCACTGTTCCCGATGTGAAAGTGAAGTGGAAACGTGAAGGAACACGTACAGCACAAAAGCGTACTGGCCGACCCCGTCTGTGGACTGACAGAGACCACCGACAGTCGAAGACGGTCGTAATGTGTAATAGACTGACATCATCTATCCAGACCATCACACAGGAATGGTCGAGCGGCTGCTCATAAGCCACACATCACGCTAGTAATAGCCAAACGACGCCTTGCTTGGTGTAAGGAGCATAAACATTGGACGATTTAACAGTAAAAAAACGTTGTGTGGAGCGACGAATCACTGTACACAATGTGGCGATCCGATGGCAGGGTGTGGGTATGGCGAATGCCCGGTGAGCGTCATGTGCCAGCGTGTGCAGTGCCAACAGTAAAATTCTGAGGCGGTGTTGTTATGGTGTGGTCGTGTCATTCATGAAGGGGGCTTGCACCACTTGTTGTTTTGCGTGGCACTATCACAGCACAAGACTACACTGATATTTTAAGCACCTTCTTGCTTCCCACTGTTGAAGAGCAATTCGGGGATGGCGATTGCATCTTTCAACACGATCGAGCATCTGTTCATAATACACGGCCTGTGGCGGAGTGGTTACAAGAGAACAACATCCCTGCAATGCACTGGCCTGCACACTGACCTGAATCCTATAGAACAGCTTTGGGATGTTTGGGAACGCCGACTTCGTGGCTGGCCTCATCGACCGACATCGATACCTCTCCTCAGCGCAGCACTCCGTTATGAAAGGGCTGGCATTCCCCAAGAAACCTACCAGCACCTGATTGAACATTGCCTGCGAGAGTGGAAGCTTTCATAAAGGCTAAGGGTGGCGCCAACACCATATGGAATTCCAGCATTACCGATGGAAGGCGCCACGAACTTGTAAGTAAATTTTTAGCCAGGTGTCCGGATACTTTTGATCACACAGTGTATATGCTCCGTAAACCACCGTTCGGTGTGTGGAGGAGGGTACCTTCTACCACTAATAGTAATTTCCTTTCCTGGTCCATTCGCAAATACAGCGAGGGAAAAACGACTGTCTGTATACATCCTCACAAACCCAGTTCCTCCTGCCTTCGTGGTCCTAACGGGAAATGTACGTTGGACGCAGCAGGATCGCTGTGTAGCCAGTCGCAACCGCCCGTTGTATAAATTTTCTCAGTTGTATGGAAAAGAACGTCGTCTTGCATTCTGGGTTTCCCATTTGGGTAAACGAAATTTCTCCGTAATACTCGTGTGTTGATCGAGCCTATCGGTAAACAGTTCAGCAGCACGCCTCTGAATGGTTTCGATTTCTTCCTTTAGTCCGATCCGTTGTGGATCCCAAACACTCGAGCGATATTCAAGAATGGGTCGCACTACTGTTCTACACGCAGTCTTTATTTATGGATGATCTTAACACACTCCCGCTTTTCACAGCAGCCAACAATAGTCTAACAGCGACGACTTCGCTCTCTCGCATAGAAATGGGTATCTTTGCTTTCAGCTAAATCTAGTAACGTCGCCGCACCCGAACTTCCCATAGTAAAATACCTACAAAATTGTGTAAAGTCAGTTGTCTGTATAATCTGCTGGTAATGTAACATGAAAAAATAATACAATGGCATATCTACACCAGTACAAGTAACGATTTTACTGTGTGTGTAGTAATAAACGCTCCACAAAGATCGCTCAATTCAAAATTAAGAAACTATGTAATGAGGCAAAATAGTGTCGTGTTATTATTTTATTTTAGCGGCCCGTTTGTTTTTCCACCCTACCAGCTGGTTGCACCAGCGCTGGTCAGGCACTTAAACTCGCCAGTGGACGCTGCTATTGGCGTACTGCAGTGTCACGACGAACGTTGTCAGGGTGGCGTGGCAGCCGTTAACCATCTGGTGGTACAATGTGACAGCAACATCATCCTCAAGTCAGCTCCGGATTTCGCAGGCAGCAGCAGCGGATGGATACTTTCACACGGTACCCGGATATGCCAGGCCTACTGGTTACTTCCGGAAGCCGCTGCCGCTGTGAGTTAGCTGCCGAGATGTGGAGCCTGAGCAGACGTCTGGAAGCTGGCTGCGGGCAGTAGGTACCTGGACATGGGTTTGGCTGTACGGAGCAGAAGCGGCGAGATCAACTTGAGCCAGCGCAGTGGGTCGCTGTGGGCAGCAGCGACAAGCGCTGGGCATGGCATTCCTCATCGGCCGTGCTTGTTATCTGTGTGGCTCAGAAAGGAGTTGGCCGCAGTCACCAGCTGAGGATGCTGCTCAAAGGATAGGCACTCTGTTGACGCCGACGAAGGCATACGAACACTGGCGAAGTGGTCAGGACGAGTGGATGGAATTGGACGCAAATTTAGGCACCATTATTGGAGGAGGAAAAGACCTAAAGTTATTCCCTATAGAATGGAGGAACTACCCACATTGCCGCCCGAACTTGGAGCACATTTCCACAATGCTAATGTCTTACAGAGGTCAGTCTGATAGCGGTGCCAGCTGGCCACCTATGTCACCTGATCTGTCAGTGTGCGATTATTTTGTGTGGGAAGCCCTAGCGTCTAAGGTGTATCGCATCAACCCTCATAGTCTCAAGAATTGCAGCAGAACACTTCAGACGAGACTGCAGCAATTCCAGCAGTCCAGCTTTGATCCGCCTTCAACAACTTGCAGACAAGGTCCCAAAAGTGTCAAGAGGTGAATGATGGTCACTTCCAGCATCTACTATAGCCGTATTAGTACTGTATTTCTTCCCCTATGCTGTGTTTCTTTGTACTCTGGAACCCCGATCTCCGGGCCGCTTTTATTTTCCCCACCCTGTACATCGTTGTGGAACCGGGGAAGCAGCTTGTGGGAACACGCAGTTGGATTGCGAAGTTCAACACTGAGTATGGCTGGCTGTAATACGGGAATCGTGGCAGCAGATAGTGTATTTTCCTTTGAATACCCATAAATTCAAGCTTTATTTGTGTTTAAGTGGCTGTACTGAAAATTAATGGCTTCGAATTTTACATCTTTATTCTTTATATCTACACATTTGGAGCCATCTTTCACAACAGGGCTCCGAAATGTAGCATGTAACATGGCGATGTTTAACACAATTTTGTCGGTGAGAGAGAGTCCGTCCACACACGGAACTTCCTCTCCTTCACCACGGCAATGCTAGACCACGCACGAGCGCTGCGACATCCGCAACAATCCGGCACCTTGGCTTCGCTATCAACGATCATACAGTTCCGACTTGGCCCCACGAGATTTTCATGTTTCCACAATAAGAAGAACACCTTCCAGGACTTCACTTTGATAGTGATGAAGCGGAGCAAGGAGAGTCAATCGTTCTACCGTAGACATGAATACTAAAGATGTAGAATGCTAATAACGTCTGTTTTATTCATAAACCTTTCAGCGTTTTCACTTCGAGGGCAGCACTTTTCAGCATATCCCCGTATATGGCACCGATATCTGTCTTATGCGGAAGGTCTTGTTGTACGTAATTGCCACGTTGGTTTTAGAATTGATACTAATCACACTTGACAATCTGATTTTGACCGTGTCAGGTGGCGCAGTTTTTATCACATTGGACTCACATTCGGGAGAACGCCGTTTCAAATCTGTGTCTGACAGTCCTGATTTAGGTATTCCGTGATTTACATTAAACTGTTCCAGTCTGACGCCGGGATAGTTCCGTTGAAAAGGGCACGGTCGATGGCATTCCCTATTCTTTAGTAAACCGAGACTGCGTCACGTCTCTAATGATCACACTGTCGACAGGATGTTAAAGTCTAATCTTCTTTCCTTCATTTTATATGTGACTGGGCCGACACACTAGCTACAAGGCAAATACATGGCATCCAAGATGATTCACCAGTAAAATACGGCAATAGTTCTGCTCTGTTTCATGCCAGAGTCCTGAAAGAAAGGTACATCTAAAAAACTGATGTAGTCATAAAACTGAAAGTTGAGATATAGTCTGTTAAATAATAACTTCTTGACATGAATTTATCAAGATAAAAACAATATAATTTCATTAACAACAGTAATACAAAGAAAATCACAAATAATTTGGTCATAAACACTTCCTTAAAATTCTGTTATTCCGTTTGTGTCATACAAGCTAGGAAAAATAAAATATCCCCAAAAAGTATTTACCATGAGACAGATGCGAAATTGGACGTCGCTTATGAACATCACAGAATATCCTCGCATTTGACAACTTTGTTGTCGCTGCAGCGTTGTGCTCTAAACTGTGGCACATGAGTAGCATCTCTGCCGGAGGGATAGCAGCAGCAGCGTTTTCAGTGTTTTGTTGTACCTCTACCACTGTTTGAATATTATTTGATTACACGTCTACCTTCAGTATGCTCCGCGGGTAAGAACCACAGAAAGGGGTAAGGCAATCGAGATGCTATTCGATTGCACTGTCTGAGCGGATTGTCCTCTCTTCACAGACACATGTGACAAGACTGTCAGTGAGTGCTGTTACTCCGCCTTCCTCATAATATCCATGCAGTCGTCCTCTGATGTAAGCTGATCTACCGGGTGATCAAAAAGTCAGTATAAATTTGAAAACTGAATAAATCACGGAATAATGTAGATAGAGAGGGACAAATTGACACACATGCTTGAAATGCAAAAGTTAACAAAATGTTCGACAGATGGCGCTTCATCTGATTAGAACAGCAATAATTAGCATAACGTAGTAAGACAATGCAAAGATGATGTTCTTTACAGGAAATGATCAATATGTCCACCATCATTCCTCAACAATAGCTGTAGTTGGGGAATAATGTTGTGAACAGCACTGCAAAGCATGTCCGGAGTTAAGATGAGGCATTGGCGTCGGATGTTGTCTTTCAGCATCCCTAGAGAGGTCGGTCGATCACGATACACTTCCGACTTCAGGTAATCCCAAAGCCAATAATCGCACGGACTGAGGTCTGGGGACCTGGGAGGCTAAGCATAACGAAAGTGGCGGCTGAGCACACGATCATCACCAAACGACGAGGATCTGTCGGACATCTTTTGCACTTCGTTTTTTTTTTTTTTTTTTTTTTTTTGTTCTAATAAAACCTCGTGTCTTTCCAAGCACGTGTGTCAATTTTTGCCCCCTATCTACATTATTCCGTGGTTTATTACGTTTTTAAATTTATGCTGACATTTTGATCACCCGGTACATACGGATTAAACAGTTTCTGGACATTCTGGTTAGCGTTAACAGTTTGGTCAAATAATTTTGTTGCGATGCGGACATCAGACATTGAGCACCAACCACCAATCTTGAGATTATATAACGGCTCTTCAAAGTACTGCAGTCAATTTTTTGATACATAATGGAGCATGTCATTTTAGTTCACGGACCTGACAGCTGCGCCAGGCTTCATCTGAAGAAATGAAAAACTGAGGATACAAAAGTCCAGGTTCCATTTCACTGATACACCACCGGCAGAATTCAACAAGAGAAAGTTCGCCTCGGCTCTTTAACACATTAATAACAGTAAGTTATGAATCATAAACCATGGACCTTGCCATTGATGGGGAGGCTTGTTTACCTCAGCGATTCAGATAGCCGTACCGTAGGTTCAACCACAACGGAGGGGTATCTGTTGAGAGGCCAGACAAACGTGTGGTTCCTGAAGAGGGGCAGCAGCCTTTTCAGTAGTTGCAGGGGCAACAGTCTGGATGATTGACTGACCTGGCCTTGTAACAATAACCAAAACGGCCTTGCTGTGCTGGTACAGCGAACGGCTGAAAGCAAGGGGAAACTACGGCCGTAATTTTTCCCGAGGGCATGCAGCTCTACTGTATGATTAAATAATGATGGCGTCCTCTTGGGTAAAATATTCCGGAGGTAAAATAGTCCCCCATTTGGATCTCCGGGCGGGGACTACTCAAGAGGATGTCGTTATCAGGAGAAAGAAAACTGGCGTTCTACGGATCGCAGCGTGGAATGTCAGATCCCTTAATCGGGCAGGTAGGTTAGAAAATTTAAAAAGGGAAATGGACAGGTTAAAGTTAGATATATTGGGAATTAGTGAAGTTCGGTGGCAGGTGGAACAAGACCTGGTCAGGTGGCTACAGGATTACAAACACAAAATCAATTAGGGGTAATGCAGGAGTAGGTTTAATAATGAGTAGGAAAATAGGAATGCGGGTAAGCTACTACAAACAGCATAGTGAACGCATTATTGTGGCCAAGATAGATACGAAGCCCACACCTACTACAGTAGTAAAAGTTTATATGCCAACTAGCTTTGCATATGACGAAGAAATTGAAGAAATGTATGATCAAATAAAAGAAATTATTCAGATAGTGAAGGGAGATGAAAATTTAATAGTCATGGGTGACTGGAATTCGGTAGTAGGAAAAGGGAGAGAAGGAAACATAATAGGTGAATATGGACTGGGGCAAAGAAATGAAAGAGGAAGCCGCCTGGTAGAATTTTGCACAGAGCACAACTTAATCATAGGTAACACTTAATTCAAGAATCATAAAAGAAGGCTGCATACATGGAAGAAGTAAGGAGATACTGACAGGTTTCAGATAGATTATATAATGGTAAGACAGAGATTTAGGAACCGGGTTTTAAATTGTAAGACATTTTCAGGGGCAGATGTGGACTCTGACCACAATCTATTGGTTATGACCTGTAGATTAAAACTGAAGAAACTGCAAAAAGGTGGGAATTTAAGGAGATGGGACATGGATAAACTAAAAGAACCTGAGGTTGTACAGAGTTTCAGGGAGAGCATAAGGAAGCAATTGACAGGAATGGTGGAAAGAAATATAATAGAAGAAGAATGGGTAGCTTTGAGGGATGAAGTAGTGAAGCCAGCAGAGGATCAAGTAGGTAAAAAGACGAGGGCTAGTAGAAATCCTTAGGTAACAGAAAAAATATTGAATTTAATTGATGAAAGAAGAAAATATAAAAATGCACTAAATGAAGCAGGCAAAAAGGAATACAGACGTCTCAAAAATGAGATCGACAGGAAGAGCAAAATGGCTAAGCAGGGATGGCTAGAGGACAAATGTAAAGATGTAGAGGCTTATCTCACTAGGGGTAAAATAGATATTGCCTACAGGAAAATTAAAGAGACCTTTGGAGAAAAGAGAACCACTTGTATGAACATCAAGAGCTCAGATGGAAACCCAGCTCTAAGCAAAGAAGGGAAAGCAGAAAGGTGGAAGGAGTATATAGAGGGTCTATACAAGGGCGATGTACTTGAGGACAATATTATGGAAATGGAAGAGGATGTAGATGAAGATGAAATGGGAGATACGACACTGCGTGAAGAGTTTGACAGAGCACTGAAAGACCTGAGTCGAAACAAGGCCCCCGGAGTAGACAGTATTCCATTGAAACTACTGACGGCCTTGGGAGAGCCAGTCCTGACAAAACTCTACCATCTGGTGAGCAAGCTGTATGAGACAGGCGAAATACCCTCAGACTTAAAGAAGAATATAGTAATTCCAAACCCAAAGAAAGCAGGTGTTGACAGATGTGAAAATTACCGAACTATGAGTTTAATAAGTCACAGATGCAAAATACTAACGCAAATTCTTTACAGACGAATGGAAAAACTAGTAGAAGCCGACCTCGGGGAAGATCAGTTTGGATTCCGTAGAAATGTTGGAACACGTGAGGCAATACTGACCCTACGATTTATCTTAGAAGCTAGATTAAGGAAGGGCAAACCTACATCTCTAGCATTTGTAGACTTAGAGAAAGCTTTTGACAATGTTGACTGGAATACTCTCTTTCAAATTCTGAAAGTGGCAGGGTAAAAGACAGGGAGCGAAAGGCTATTTACAATTTATACAAAAACCAGGTGGCAGTTATAAGAGGCGAGTGGCACGAAAGGGAAGCAGCACTTGGGAAGGGAGTCAGACAGGGTTGTAGCCTCTCCCCAATGTTATTCAATCTGTATGTTGAGCAAGCAACAAAGGAAACAAAAGAAAAGTTCGGAGTAGGTATTAAAATCCATGGAGAAGAAATAAAAACTTTGAGGTTCGCCGATGACATAGTAATTCTGTCAGAGACAGCAAAGGACTTGGAAGAGCAGTTGAACGGAATGGATAGTGTCTTGAAAGGAGGATATAAGATGAACATCAACAAAAGCAAAATGAGGATAATGGAATGTAGTCTAATTAAGTCGGGTGATGCTGCGGGAATTAGATTAGGAAATGAGACACTTAAAGTAGTAAAAGAGTTTTGCTATTTGGGGAGCAAAATAACTGATGATGGTCGAAGTGGAGAGGATATAAAATGTAGACTGGCAATGGCAAGTAAAGCGTTTCTGAAGAAGAGAAATTTGTTAACATTGAGTATAGATTTAAGTGTCAGGAAGTCGTTTTTGAAAGTATTTTATGGAGTGTAGCCACGTATGGAAGTGAAACATGGACGATAAATAATTTGGACAAGAAGAGAATAGAAGCTTTCGAAATATGTTGCTATATAAGAATGCTGAAGATTAGATGGGTAGATCACATAACTAATGAGGAAGTATTGAATAGGATTGGGGAGAAGAGAAGTTTGTGGCACAACTTGACCAGAAGAAAGGATCGGTTGGTAGGACATGTTCTGAGGCATCAAGGGATCACCAATTTAGTATTGGAGGGCAGCGTGGAGGGTAAAAATCGTAGAGGGAGACCAAGAGATGACTACACTAAGCAGATTCAGAAGGATGTAGGTTGCAGTGTGTACTGGGAGATGAAGAGGCTTGCACAGGATAGAGTAGCATGGAGAGCTGCATCAAACCAGTCTCAGGACTGAAGACCACAACAACAACAGTAAGTTTGTTAGGATACAGGTACAGGTCATTTTTATGGTTCTGTACATCAGATCCAAGTGGCAGAATACCTTGCGTCTTCTGTTCTGCCCCTGGCTAAGCTCCTGGTGAAGTGACACATGGTGCGGTAGGAGGCCGTTTGCGTCTTAATTTCGAACAACCCCGGCCTGACTTTTTCCGGAGCCACTGGCAACTTCTTCTGGGCTAAAATGTGGATTGTGAGGAACAGCAGGCAGAACATCTACTTTGTTCGCTCCTTACCCATTTCGTAGTATTCCACTTGCAGAATTGTCATTCTTCCTGGACAAAGTCCTGTCGTGATACCTTTGTGTTTTCAAGTCAACAGTTCTCTTCGCGTTCCTCCTGAACTCTACTTAAAAAGGAAGCACATCAAGTTTTTCTTGATATTATTTGACATTTTCAATGTGGAGATATGCGATCTGTTGATTTAGAACATGGGTGAATAAAAAATTCTAAGTCATGATCGCTAATTTTCTTTATTGACTGCCAGTTTCGGCTCATTCACATCTTCAGATCAATATGAAATGTGGCAACAGTTGGCTGACAGTTGACTTCTCTCTCTCCCTCTCTCCCTCCCCCCCCCCCCCCCCGCCCTCCCCCCTACCTCCCTTGTTCCTGTTATGAATATTAGAAGTGATACCTTATTTAAACTTACTCATGGGCGATGCAACTACCATTGCTGTCGGTAGTTTGCATACAGATGTAATATGGAGGCTCTAACAGTATTTGATTAGTGGTTAACGTTGTCAGTTTACATAACCAACAACGATTTTTCATTTTAGGGTGACTTAGCTCTAAGAATACGACGATGTGTAGTGATGGTCGCATACTGAACAATATTTTAGATATAGTGGTCGAAGTCTTTCTCTCTCTGTAGAGCTGCATTAACTGTGGCGTATCTGACAATAGAATACAATGCTAGTGCGAGCACAAGTGTTTTGGACTACAACGCTCAGCGCACATGATTTCCACAAGGCTCCACAGCAGACGTCAGCCACGTGTTGTCAAGTTGACCCAACGACATCATAAATTGCGAATGCAGTGGGAAGGGGTTCATTGAGATTACACCGTGGATCAGTGGAAACGCAGCGAATGTGAGGTGGAAGTCCCTCCTTACGCCAGGTACTTGTTAGTGATCCTGTACTCCATCGTCCAGACGAACGGGCGCAGACTAGAGTTGCTAGTATTACGTTAGGTTGGACTTTTATCTGGACTTCCATGTGACCCATGGTAGTAATCAAAAGTAACATGAAAATTATTGTGGACCACCTGCAGCCTCTCATCTCTTGTCTTCCCCGACGGCGAAGACATCTTCCAGTAGGATAACTACCACGTGTCACGAGGCCAGAAACGAGGTACAGTGATTTGAGAAGCATGATAGTGAACGTAAGTTGATGTCTTGAACATCAGATTAGCTTGTTCCGAACTCGACGGAAGGCATCTGAGACGTTACCGGGCGTCAGCTCAGCGCCCACAAACCACCGACCCGTGGCCTATGGAAATGCGTGACCTGTGCCTAGACATCAGGTGCTACGTACTTCCGGAAAACTACCCAGCACTTGTCGAATCCATGCCACGCAGCACCGCTGCTGTATTGCATTCCGAAGGTGGATCAAGACTCTGTTATGCAAGTGATCATAACGTTTACCTCACCAGTGTATGTCAGCAGCAAACACAAACGTTTACATACAATGAATCCGAAAACCCTAGCAGCAAGCAAAACTAACCAGTTATGGGTCGCGGGAAAACGTTCTGCTGCTTAAGACGAATATGGGCCGTCATTACAACCATTAGCACGTAGCCCACTGAAGTTATGTCCGCACGAACGCGAGTGTGTGGGCGCGCTCGCCCTCCCAACCCTCCCCCACCCCCACCACCACCACTCCAGGTGAAAGGTAGCTATGCGTGGTAGATCCTTCTAGTTGCGGTACCATCGAAGTAGTGGAGGATGTCAAGCAGTCACTACTTTGAAAACTTACTTTCTCACGCTCCAGCTTACTTCTCATGTCCCTATAATTGTTTTCTTATGGGTGTCGAAATTGAGGTTCCACGCCCCTCTTATTGTGTGCCACTCAGTTTGTGACGTGGCGCCAGCTCCTCGCGTTGCGTCACGCCAGGGGCTCGCCGCTGAGTCTGTTGACTTCGCACGCGCAATGTGGTTGTAACTGAACTTTGCATGCTTGAGTCAGTGTAGACGGAAATCTTTTTACTGTGGGGTACCCAGCTTTATAGGAATTATGTTCAGACTGTGCGCTGCAGTATTTGCGTTGCTAGTAGTGTTAGTGTTATGACATGCCTTTAGACTCCGGTACTGATACGACGACGTAGAGTTGAAACACAATCAGCAGTGTGCATTACATTGCAGACAGGCAACATCGGTCTGGTCAAGGTGGGCAGGACTTTATTCGTAACAGTGCTCGTGCTCTTCGCGAGTATCAACGCGTTAAAAGGAATACATAGAGATCCTACCTCGGCATCGGGGTTCAAGAACATGATTCGGAAGTTCGAATTAACTGGCGAGTTGGGTATTGCTAGTGGGAGTGGCCGACGACCAATTGCGCCACAAACTGTTGAAGTTATTGAAACTTCCTGGCAGATTAAAACTGTGTGCCCGACCGATACTCGAACTCGGGACCTTTACCTTTCGCGGGCAAGTGCTCTACCATCTGAGCTACCGAAGCACGAATCACGCCCGGTACTCACAGCTTTACTTCTCATTCTGGAAACATCCCCCAGGCTGTGGCTAAGCCATGTCTCCGCTATATCCTTTCTTTCAGGAGTGCTGGTTCTGAAAGGTTCGCAGGAGAGCTTCTGTAAAGATTGGAAGGTAGGAGATGAGATACTGGCAGAAGGAAAGCTGTGACTACCGGGCGTGATTCGTGCTTCGGTAACTCAGATGGTAGAGCACTTGGCCGCGAAAGGCAAAGGTCCCGAGTTCGAGTCTTGGTCGGGCACACAGTTTTAATCTGCCAGGAAGTTTCATATCAGCGCACACTCCGCTGCAGAGTGAAAATCTCATTCTGTTGAAGTTATTGTTGCCATGGCTGATAATACTGGACGCTGTGAGCGATCTTCGAGCACTCTATAATGGTTCGGATCTTGTACAACCATTTCAGCCCGTTGGGCTAGAAATAAATGTGAAAAAAAAACACGCGGAAACATAAGTGAGCTTATTCAGTCATGCCACAGCGAAAGACTCCGAGGAATTGAGCAACGACAATCTGATTGTATACAATTCTAAAACCAGTTACCTAACATGAAATCATTAACTGATATAATGGATTTCTTATTTATAAACCGCGATGGCATATTCCTCTTGACAAAATGATTATTGTATCACTAAACGCAAAACTGCCTTGCCAGCCCCCGTGGCCGAGAGGTTCTAGGCGCTTCAGTCTGGGACCGCGCTGCTGCTACTGTCGCAGGTTCGAATCCTGCCTCGGGCATGGATGTGTGTGATGTCCTTAGGTTAGTTAGGTTTAAGTAGTCATAAGTTCTAGGGGACTGATGACCTCAGATGTTATGTCCCATAGTGCTCAGAGCCATTTGAACCATTTTAACCGAAACTGCCTTCAGTCCTAAAGGTGACTTCAATACCACATTGGAGTCAGATGTGGTATGCGCTTTCCTAGCACAAGCTTTCGAAATGACTACCCAGCCAATTATGCGGACATCTACAGTGTAACGTGAACTCGTAAGCACGGTACAACCGGGAATTGTCAGACAAACAAAGCATTTCTTAAGGCGAAAGAAGAGATAACTGACATACAAAATATTAGGGCCGACTGAGGATTGTATTCTCGTCATGTAGATTTAGCGCCTCACATTTACTTTGATTTTACAGTTCATTTTTCTTCCATAACAACATAAAAGCTATTTACACCATTATTAAGTCTTTTTCCATTAATTAAGCCTATATAGGTATGGGCTACTCTATATAACAAATTTTACTGGACACCTCTACATATTTCATGTTCTTTAAGCATAGAAAATCGTAATACTTCGATATTCTTGCACAAATGGCATTAAAATTAATATTTGAAACATCTTTCTATTACTTTCGTGCCACATTTCAGTTATTCGCATAATGCTCCTTATGTCTTCCAATAATTATATTTCGTGATAGAATTAAGAAATTTTACCTTTATTGAAGTGAAACGTGGACGATAAGCTGTTCATACAAAAAGAGAATACGAGCTTTATGAAAAGTGATGCTACAGAAAAATGTCACCTGGTAAATCGAGTAACTAACGTGGAGGTACTGAATCGAACTCGGGTAAAAAGAAATTTAGGCAGTTTGTCCAAAAGAAGGCATCATTGGATAAGACACATTCTGCGGGCTGAAAGAAATCGGCATTTGCAATGGAGGAAAATGTGGAATATGAAATTGTAGAGCGAGATCAAAGAACGAATGGATGCTGCTTCCAGTAGTTTTTCGGAGATGAAGAGGCTTGCATAGTACAGAGTAGTGTGGAGAGCTGCGTCAAATCAGTCATCGGACTGAAAACAGCAACAACAACAACAACAACAACAACAACAACAACCACCACCACCACCACCACCACCACCACCACCTTTACTAACCAAAATTTTTACCCGTTTAGCCAGAAACAAAAATTCATAACCATTAAACATTCAAAATCGAAATATAAGTATTCTTTATACCAACTGAATGTAAATATCATTAACGTACGATAATTTCCATCCGCTAAACTTGTCCCAGATATTATTATCAGTAGTAGTAAGCAAAATCTAATTTCTTCATAGGATATGTGAAACATCACCTTCGTGGCTGTTAAAAAGTGCTTTAATTTCCACTAGTGGCTACATTCAGGTGAGGGGTGTCGAGGACCTTGGCGAGTGCTGTCGTACACTTGAACAAGGTCCTAGAACCAGTCACCTAAAGAGGTTCGGCGAACTTTAGCGCTAGTGGAACGTCTGAGATGATGTTTTACATGTAGACATTTAAAGTAATAGCAGCTGTGGCAAAACTTGTATAAAATTAAATAAATTAAAACTAATTAAATCTTCTCTGACAGAATTTATTTTCTTGATTAAGAGCAGTAGAAGAAATTATTTGAGCTTAATCCTATGCCCCGGGTAGCAGAAGTGTAGAATGTCCCCTGTGCCACATACTCACGAGGGAACCTTCTGGGAGGTGTATCGAGTTATGAGCTCCCACTTCGCCTGCTTATAGTGTGGGTAGGCATCTATCACGCCCTAAAATTGTAGGTGCCAATTCTCCCTCATTTTTTAAAAATTGCTTGTTAAAGTGTGTGCAGCTCTTTATATACGGAAAGGTTTCACTGTTGTGGCAAGTGAGCGAGCGAAATTCTCGTCCAGGCGACCCTAGTCCGAGACCCATTGTGGGACAGTGGGTGGAAATAATTGTTATAAAATGTTCCTACTATTTATGCTGTTGTTTGCCGTCCTCAACACTGGCTCTCTGACTACAATGTTGGCAACCAGAAAGTGATTAGCAAAACGTGGAGCCTGTAATTAGAATTCCTAGTGCCCACTTTATCTGAGAAATACATTTATAGCTACAGCTTATAGCTCTGATGAATTAGGAGATTGTGTGGGATTCATAATCGAAAACCATTCTCTCTAAAATGTTCACTATATTCTGAAAGTCACAGACCAAAAAGAATCTACACAATCCAACTACCAGAGCAGTTCAGAGTCTAATGCGCTGATGCAACTATAACTGTTCAAATTAAATGTTTAAGTGAATGCTCGCCATAATTTTATGATAATGTTCATCAAACGCCACACTAAATAATGGTAGAATGTCTGTCCTGCGGCAGCACATGAAAGACTGAAGATAGATCATCCCAGTCATCCCAGAATTAGAACATCACTAGAAAATGATTTCATGGTTACGCATATCCCGAGTAACTTATTACGGCATCCGAGGCTGTTTATAACAATGATACCGACGCGACGCGACTCCCGGCACAGGTGGTGCGCTAATCGGCGTCTGGAGAGAACTGGGGCTTTCTTTTTTTCGCGCAGCGTTCTTATATATAAAGCCGCGGTGCGGACGGCTAAGGGAACGCCTGATCAAATCCGCTCTCCCGACTAGAAGCGGGGTTAGTAATGCACCACTAAGTTATCGAATAAATCATTGCTTCCTTTGCTGACGGCCGATGAAGCTCTCAATTTAAATGTGCAATCAGCAAACAGGTAAGTAATCATAATAAAAGTCTGACGTGGCTAAGTCAAATATTTTGGGCGAGAGAATTAATTTAATTACACTACACGAGCTCTGAACTTACCCTTTGGAGATACGCTATCGATATAGTTTTATAGTTGTTCTGTTGAAACTTCTCACATCTTTATGATTATAGAGGATCGCCCTTCTACTTAAATTTAAACATCCTAGCCTTATTTATTCGCCTACTTAACCTATCTTGCTTCCTTAATTTCTAAGACAAAAACCAGGAAATCATGAATTTCAACTGAAATTTTAATTTGAGAGATCCAGAATACTGTTTCTACTAAATTATTATGCAAAAGGAATCTAAATATAAATTTTTAAGTTTCTAGCTCGTTTCTGTAGAGCCAATGATTTTTACAGAAAAACATCCAAATTTAGAAAATGGTTAAAGTTATTGAACTGATATTCAACACATATTGATTTAGTATTACTCCTAACATGCTAGAAACATTTCAGGTTATTTACTTGATTTTTAAAGTATTGCACAACTTTTATGACATCAGAGCTAGTCACAGCGGACTGGCTGGCACACAATGGAAAGACTGATGTGAATTTTATACGGCGTGAGTAGGCTGCTTCCCTACACCATCTATGCTACTTTTGTTTCCTTTTTTTTCAAATGCCCATTTTAATTTTTAATTAATCATGAAAATTCCGCAAGGAATTGATTAAAAAGAATTACAATCCTCTATAAATAAAAATTGCACATTGAATGTCAAATTTTGTTTCTATCTTTTGCGTTTTTTTTTAATTTTAACATTATTCCATAACGTCAATGCAGTGGCGTTTCCTGCGGACTCGAGAAAATACAGATGCGATTGCGATGAAAATGAATGTGTATTCGTACGATGTTTGTGGTGTCGAAAGTTTTGATTGTTTTTATAAAAAGTATCATCCGTCGGAATGTACTCATCAAAACATAGGAAATACCTATTAAATGAGGCATATTTTTAATCCCTCATTCGTTGGCATTTTTTATAATATTTCCTACCTCAACGGAATAAAATTATAAATACAACGAAAAAAAATTGAACAATAATAAAATACTTCAAGAAATTACATTAAGGCTAATTTCCTGTTAAAATAAAAAAACGCAAAAGATTGAAACAAAATTAGACATTCAGTGTGTAATTTTGATTAATAGAGGCTTGTAATTCTTTTTAATCAATCCCTTGCGGAATTTTCATGATTAATTATGCATTAAAACAGGCATTTGAAAAAAAAGGAAACAAAAGTAGCATAGACGGGTCTCGAACCAGGGTCGCCTGGAGGGGAGTCTCGCTTGCTCGCCACTCGGCTACTCGTTTACTTGCCACAATAGTGAAAGTTTTCTGTATATAAAGAGCTGCCCAAACTTTAACAGGCAATATTTCAAAAACGAGACCGCATTGGCACCTACGATTTTAGGGTGTGATATGTGCCTAGCCGCACCATAAGCAGGCTAAGTGGGAGCTCAAAACTCGATGTACCTCCCAGAAGGTCTCCTTGTCAGTAATGAACTTGCGAAAGACAATGAATAAGACAAATCAAATAAGATGGTTGTTTCATAGCATACCCGTATCCGATGTCTTAGCATCACTCGGCTGGTAGCCCTGTGCAATTGTCTGACGAGGCTGTTGTCGCTGTGCTTGTTGCAGGTCAGCGGTCTGAGGTTCGAGACTCAGCTGCGGACGTTGAACCAGTTCCCAGACACGCTGCTCGGAGACCCCGCCAGAAGGATTCGCTACTTCGACCCGCTCAGGAACGAGTACTTCTTCGACCGCAACCGTCCCAGCTTCGACGCCATTCTGTACTACTACCAGAGCGGCGGCAGGCTGCGGCGGCCCGTCAACGTGCCGCTCGACGTCTTCTCCGAGGAAATCAAGTTCTACGAGCTGGGCGAACTAGCCACCAACAAGTTCAGGTGCGCCTCTCACCACACACCACCCCACAGTGAAGCCCACATCACCGGACGTCGCGATCCTTCAGCCGAGCTTCACTGCTACTCAGGAACCCTTCCAGTCGCTCTTTCGACGTCCAACTCATTCGAGACACAAAGTTCCTATCATTCCAGTCACACAGATAACCAGTCAGGATGGAGCGCTGTAACAGGTTTCAACCAGTCAGTCTGGAGCGCCGTAATTGATTCAGAAATTTCTCCAAGCTTCACTTCTCTGCAGTGTAATATGGCAGAGCGAAAAGTTCGCGGCCTGAAAGAAAATTGTTCTGTCTGTCGTCTGCCTTAAATTGTTGACATTTGACGTTCAAAGTCCAAAGATCAACCGTTATAGTGAAAGGTACTGCCCGCATGGTCTCCATGATAACAGAAAGTTTAAAGTCTCTCTATGCCACAAAAATCACTTTAAAAAGTCTCTATCAAGTTTGGTACAAATCTCTAGCGTGTAAAAAAGTTCTTCTGTTTCTTTTCCCTATTTTTACGGCTTCCCGGTATGGCTTTCCAATTTCAGATCTTAGTCCTTCACTGTTTCAATGTGTTCCTTCCTCCTATCTTCACACCATTTCGTGCACTTTTAAAACTTTTCCCACAAGTATTTCTCTTTCCAGTACTTCTTCTTATCTTTCGTTATTCCTTTCCAAATCTTTCCTATTCTCTTCAATCCAAGCTGTCGTTAAATTGCTTTCTAATACGCCATCATTGCTTGCTTAAGTGTATACAAACGTCATGCTATGCACACAAGGCAGCAAGAGAATCTGTGACAATTGAATATATTTTACATACATACTTTCATATTTGCAAACAAAAAAACGAGATCTGCTTTGCGAGTCCTTGTCAACCGTTCTGCAAATATATCCAAAAATAGTAATCACCGCTTTCACGCTGTTTGTAATATATTTTATACGGTCTGATAAATTTCGTCGTTGCTTCTTAGTTTCCAAAATGCACAGTTTTCCTGAAGGCCTAATATTATCCATATGTCTTGCTTTCTAATGTTTCTAATTCATCAAGCTTATAATTTAATACTAGATATTGGCCAGCATACAGGGATTCCGGTTTCACTACTATCTTATAGCTGTTTATTTTTCAGTTTTTTCGCCGAGCTTTTCAGCTTTTCCGTCTTTTGTGTCGTTTCCCATAAAGCAGATTTTTCTAAATCGTTTACTTAAATAGTCTACCCGAAATTTTCGGATTTTTTTACCGTATGTACTTCTCCAGTACCTATTATTAAATATCTGGAAACCCCTTTAATATTTGCAAAATATTTTATTTTCTCTGCAGAGATTCTGCTCCTAATTTCAACCGGAGTCAAACATATGAATTATTTTTTAACGCCTAAATTTTTCCCATCCGGAAAATAGCTTCAAAATAACAGCTCACCAATTCTAACAACTAGTTTACTGTTGCCGGTCACAATTTATTTTGTTTCCACAACGCGTTTCAGAGATTTAAACCTCCATCATAAGGTAAATTTGTGTGTGTTAAAGCGACATGTACGTGCTATGTTTCTGACACTGGAGGAAACCCTGGCACTGAATAGAAGGAGAAGAAAAAGCAAAACATTATTTTAATATATGGTTAATAGTATTGTGGAGGTCTTTAATTTCAAAGATGAAAAACATATAAATGTGGGAGTAAATAACTGCCACTGTTGACAAAATTATTATTATAATACTTTTCACTGCGCTTAATGTTTCTAATAAACCATGAATTATGTAGATACGCCTACGAACTGTATGTAATTCAACAATCGTGTTAGAAAGTTGCTACGAAAGCAAAGAGAGCTTCGTAGCAAATTTAAAGGTAGTCAAAACCTCACCGACAATCAAAAACTGAACGTAACCGAAATTACTGTAAGGAGAACCATGCGTGAAACGTTCAGCGAATTCGAAAGTACAGTTCTGTCTCTCGACTTGACAGAAAATCCTAAGAAGTTTTAGTCTTGTGTTTAATCGGTAAACGGATCCAAACACTCTCTGATCTTACTGGCATCGAAACGGAGGACGACAGAGAGAAGGCCGAAATGCGAAACGTCTTTTTCTTAAAAGTCTTTTTTTTTTTCTTAAGCACTATTGGACCTGACAACTGAGGGCATCAGTCCCCTAGACTTAGAACTACTTAAACCTAATTAACGTAAGGACAGCACACACATCGATGCCCGAGGAAGATTCGAACCTGCGACCGCAGCAGCAGCGCTGCTCCGGACTGAAGCGCCTAGAACCGCTCGGCCACAACAGCCGGAGAATCAACATGAGTTCCCGAAACAATGATCGTATGAAATCCAGCTCCTCTTTAAATCCACAAGAGACAAGAAGCAGTCGATACAGGAGCGCAAATTGGTGCGATTTTCCGAAAGTGCAGCGCTGCTCCGGACTGAAGCGCCTAGAACCGCTCGGCCACAACAGCCGGAGAATCAACATGAGTTCCCGAAACAATGATCGTATGAAATCCAGCTCCTCTTTAAATCCACAAGAGACAAGAAGCAGTCGATACAGGAGCGCAAATTGGTGCGATTTCCCGAAAGTGTTGGATACACTTCCGCACTGGCACCTAACGAACCAAATTTCAGGCCATATTAGACCACATGTGTAATTGGACTGGAGAGTTATCCAGCGATCGTGACCATGATTATGACTTTTCTCGATATATCAGCACATACTTATAAGTGGCCTAATGGATAACGCAGTTAGTTCCACGAAACTTTTCGCGGATGATGCTGGAGTATACATAGAAGTCGAAACACTAGAAGATTGTAGAGAAGTACAGGAGTGTCTGCAAAGGAGCGCCGCCTGGTACAAGGACAGGCAGTTGACCTTCAGCTTAAACGAATGTTGCACATTGCGCATGGGTGAGTATAAATACCTATTATGTTGTGGTTACACGAGCGCAGAAAAATCACTGGGAGCAGTCACATTCGTAAACTACCTATGAGCAACCGTTCGAAGTGATTTAAAGTCCGGCTGCGTGACCGAGCGGTTCTAGGCCCTTCAGTCCGGAACCGCGCGACTGCTACGGTCGCAGGTTCGAATCCTGCCTCGGGCATGGATATGTGTGATGTCCTTAGGTTAGTTAGGTTCAAGTAGTTCTAAGTTCTAGGGACTGATGATCTCAGATGTTGAGTCCCATAGTGCTCAGAGCCATTTGAACCAATTTTTTTTATTTAACGTGGAACGAGCGCCTGAAACTAATCGCAGTTAAGGCAGATACCAGACAGATTTATTAGAAGAATTTTTCAGGGATTGTAGCCCAAACATAAAGTAAGGAGCTTACAAAAGCCTTGTTCGACCAAGAATTGAATATTACTCGTCACTATGGGATTCGTACCAGATAGAGTTGCTAGATGATATAGAAAATATCCAAAGAAGAGAAGTGCGTTTAGTCACATATTCATTTAGTAAGCGCGTAAGCATCACGAAGACCAACTCCAGTAACTGACGCTGTAAGAGACTCTTTCTGCATCACGGTTTCGAGAGCGTACTTTCTTGGAAGAGTCAATCAATGTATTGCTTCCTTCTACGCTTATCTAGAGGAAATACCATGAACGTAAAATTGGAAATATTCTAGCACTCACGGAGTAGCCTACATCCGTTCTTCCCGTGAACCATTTGCGACTGAAAAAGGAAGAGGAGAAGCGACCGTGGTATACCAAGTGCCCTCCTCAACTTACCGTAAACCGATTATCAGAGTATATGTGTAGATGCAAACAGCACAACAGAAAAAGGTGCCTGTGATTACTGTAGGTACCTTTACTATTACATTTATGTATTTGTTCATGTTTACAAGTAAAGATCTCCACAAAACTATGAGCTAAGTACTGAAATAGTGTCTTGCTTTTGTCTTCTGCTACTAAAAGTGCCACATTTTATCTCATAGTCGTAAACACGACACATACCAATCGTATTAATTCACATAAGTCCAGCTGATGATGGAGATTCAAGACTCTGAAACGCGTAGTGGGAATAAAATAAACTGTGAATGGTAACAATGAACTTGTTGTTTCAATAGATGTCGACAACTATCGTGGCAATGCCTGAGGTAGAATATTAGCATTTAAATTTATGACGTCATATCTCAAAAACTCTTAAACTCACTGAAATATTTTGGTTTTGTTGAATAGTGAAAATTTCACACGGAAACGGGGTTTTCCAAAATTGCCTATCGTATTGTGCTTGACATGTTAAAGTTCAGAAGATGCCGTTTTTCTTCTGTTATTTTTCTGAATTTTTGTCGTACAGAACTCTTAAGAAGGATTAAGTATGATCCCCCAATCTCCTTCAAAATTTCAGTAAAAATTCTCAAGGTTGAAATTTCTGTCGCGTCTCCCCTATACCTCCCTACCAAATGCAGTCATGGCACATTGTAAGGCACGCGAAACTAAATATTTCACGAGTATCATACTACAACGACTCGCTGAGAAGTGGCAGGCGGAACGATTTGGTCAGTGGAAGTGGTAACAGAGTGAGATCCGAGGATGCTGAGCTGTACGGGTCGCGGGAATAGTCTAACGCGCTAGCTGTCTAACGGCAATAAGTTTAAATCCTACTGTAGGCAAAAAAGCAAAAGCAGCTTGAAGAAGTCACCTTTTCAGTCAGTAAACATTTTCCTATTCTGCCACTCAGTATATATCATACATGAAGTGTGATAGTGATTACGTGCCTCGATCTGTTACTGCGGGTGTCAAGCATTCAACGCTTCACTCAAAACCAACCGCAGTCCGGAACCGTGCGACTGCTACGGTCGCAGGTTCGAATCCTGCCTCGGGCATTGATGTGTGTGATGTCCTTAGGTTAGTTAGGTTTAAGTAGCTCTAGGGGAATAATGACCACAGCAGTTGAGTCCCATAGTGCTCAGAGCCATTTTTTTTCAATCCCAACGCCATACAGTAATCAAAGTAGTGGCCTGAGGACTGTTTCCTTGTGTACCAAAACAGTCAAAGTCTGTGTCATCTGGCAGACAGGTTGTGGTTAGTGTTCAGAGACATAAAAAGGCGTCTTAGTACTGTGCTTCATGCAGATATAAATTCTTAACTGTCGAGTAGTTCAAATGGTTCAAATGGCTCTGAGCACTATGCGACTTAACATCTAGAACATCTAGAACTTAGAACTACTTAAACCTAACTAACCTAAGGAAGCACACATCACCCAGTCCTCACGAGGAAGAGAAAATCACTGACCCCGCCAGGAACCGAACCCTGGAACCCGGGCGTGTTGTCGAGTAGTACTCAAATGTTCTGAGCCAACTGTGCTGCAAATGAAATAAAACCATATTTCATCAGTTCACTTCACGAACCCAGCAATGTCTCAAAGGATGTAAAATAAGAATTGTTAGACTTCCCGCACTACCCGCCAAATCTGTGGCCTTCTATGAGTGCTACACACTACCGCGTCCTAGGACCTTTTGGTGCGACAAGCGTTTAGCACCCAGTCAAAGATTTTCGGCAACAGTGGATTTTAGACGTTTCGGATTCGTACCTCCATGATGTAATAAACTCGGGGAAAAAAGCTACAAAAAGCACACTGAACTAATAGGCAACGTGGCTAATTATAAGTGCACTTGTGATGTAACAATAACTGTTTGGCCGCCAGGCCGAGAAATTTTCACATTGACGTGTACTTTTTTTTAATATTTGTTGTGCGTTATTTACCGTCGCTTACGCTGCCTAAGAGTGGGTAGACTTAGTCATTAGAATTACATTGATGTCAGCACCTTAATTCGTTCCTACGTTATCGTTATCGTCACCGTCGTCCTCCTTTTCTGCCACCACTGGCTACAACCACTTCATGAATGTCTATTCTTTATGCATCAAGGTTGACAATTCCAAGCGAACAGTAGATCTAACCTAGGCAACTATATGGAACAACCGAAGAAAAAAAAAAAACAAAAAAAAGACAAGGTAGTAGGAAACAACTGTTAATGAATGTTGGAAGTTACGCTACAATGGAAGGTCGCTATAATGCATGGCATACTTTGGTATCGCTTTTGCAGAAGTAAGACGATTCTTTTTTTCCCAAAGATTAGAGATGAGCGGCTCTGAAATCTTAAAGAGGGAAATTAATGGTGCATTTAACAATAACTGTGCAATAAGTTCTAGTATGTCATCTTCGCGAGACATGATGTCGAGACGAAACTATCATTTCTCCTACACAGGAAAAATGTCATTAAATTACGCTCAGTTAGTGGTGCTTATCTGCAAGATGGCAGAATATATGACAACAGCCTTCGAGAGAAGCATAGCTTTGTAGTACGATGAATCTGGAAAGATATATACACGACACATCCACACGGATCATACCTGTAAAGGCACAGTCATAGGAACTGCCTTAAGTCTACTCAGTTCAATGCTTTCTTGCTTAAGACTTGTACAATAACATTGTTTGTAGGAATCCATTTTTCTACACAATTCTACTGACTTCATCACAGTGCTTTGACGCACGGCCTCTGAAAGTTACGAAAACATTTCATCTCCCAGTTTCTCTTTCTAGATGTGCGTCATTTGCGTCTCTGTATCCGCTTGGCAGACTGTGAGTGAGAGGCTACAATGAGTCCCTTTCGAGACGGAGGTGCTCGAACCTCCCTGTGGCCGCAGTCGCAGACTGCTTGCGAACGTTGCACGCCCCGCCGCAGCGCCGCGCTGCACGCCTTCCTTACTTCAGACTCCAGAATAGGGCTTACCAAAGCCGAGGAAAAGAGTTGTGTCTCTAATGAGCTCCTTGCAAACGGGGCGCTAAATGCTAAAGAAAAAAGAAGCCCTCAGTCTAATTGTGACTCGGCCCCCTCACTTTGTTTCTGCCTGTACGCTTTTCAAATATTTATCCTTGTGCCTTCTACTTTCCCCCCTCCTCTTCTTCCCATTGTAAAGGTTTCTGTTCCACATGTTAGCGCACCGAAAAAAATTTTTACGTCCTTGAACTTGGCCAGTGCCTTCTTTAGAATGACGCAGTCGAATTCATTTGTCTCCTCACCTGTCAGGTCTTTCACCTTGACTGACTAAACGTTGTGGCCGAGCGGTTCTAGGCGCTTCAGTCCGGAACCGCGATGCTGCTACGGTCGCAGGTTCGAATCCTGGCTCGGGCATGGATGTGTGTGATGTCCTTAGGTTAATTACGTTTAAGTAGTTCTAAGTGTAGGGGACTGATGACCTCAGACATTAAGTCCCATAGTGCTTGGGGCCATTTGAATGTGAATTTTTGACTGTCTAAACGGCAGGCGCTTGACTATAAATAAGCTACTCTCTTCCCGTTTGGTGAGATTCCTACATTCATATCTACCCTGACAAGCCAGAACATTATTACCCCTACCAACCGCGATGTTTGACGCCACCGAGTGGCGTTGAGGGAAAGCGGAACAAAGACGGCTGGGGCATCATTTTAGCGTCGATACGGAGCGCAAATGAGGAAATTCACTGAGGTCAGAAACTGTGAAGGAGAATCCCGAAAACGGCGAAGCTGGTGGAATGCTCACGTACTACTGCCGTGAGCATCTACGAAAAATGGTAGAAAGACAATGAAACTACTACTAGGAGCTAACGGGTTGGACGTCCACAACTCCTTACAGAACGTGGGGTTCGGAGGCTTGCCTGCTCTTTAAAGAAGCATACATGACGATCTGTGGCACCCCTAGGGAAAGAGCACAATGCCGGTGGACGCACATGTGTTTCGGACCACACCATTTAGCGTACACTGTTGAGCGTGGAGCTCCGCAGCAGACGCCCCTGCGTGTTCACATGCTGGCCCTACGACATCAATTAGGGTTGCAATGGGTGAAGGATCATCGAAGCTAGACGGTGAATCAATGGAAACATGTCAGCTTGCCGGATGAATCACGTTTTTGCTACACCAGGTCGATGGGCGCCGCCACAAACGCCGTCATCAAGGCGAACGGCGGCTAGAAACGTTTACCGCACCACGGACCCAGGCAACTGGCAGCAGTATTATGCTGTGGGAAACATGCCCCTGCTCTTGCATAGGATCTATGATAGCAATCGCAGAGAATCTCAGGGCTGCTGAACATTTGCATCGGTTCATGCTTGATGTCTTCCCCGAAGGCGATATTTCAGCAGATGTACGTGTCTCAAAGCCAGAACCGTGCTGCTGTGGTTTGCGCTTCGTGATTGTGAATTCACGTTGACGTCTTGGTCATCAAATGCGCGTGATGTGAAGCCGCTGGAACTGATCTGGATCGTTAAATGGCGCCATCACAGCGCGCACAATGAGAGGTCAGTCAATTACAGTAATTACTTGTGCCACAAAAAATGGTTCAAATGGCTCTGAGCACTATGGTACTGAACACCTGAGGTCATCAGTCCCCTAGAACTTAGAACTACTTAAACCTAACTAACCTAAGGACATCAAACAAATCCATGCCCGAGGCAGGATTCGAACCTGCGACCGTAGCAGTCACGCGGTTCCGGACACTTGTGCCACATACCTTCACAAATCTACGAACGACCTGTAGAATCGATGATACGCAGAAACGGTGCTGGACTGCGCTACAAAGGCGGCCAAACATTTTTGAGCAGGTGATCATAGTGTTTTGGCTCGTCAATGTTCATCCACACTCAGCAAGCCACCGTACGGAGCACGGAGGAGGGCACGTTGCACCACTTCTAATCGTTTCCCTTCCTGATACTCTCGCAGATAGAATGAGGAAAAAACGACTGTCTATATGCCTCCGGAAGAGCCTTAATTTCTGTTTTTTGGTGGTCCCTATGCGAAACGTACCTTAGCAGCAGTAGAATCGTTCAGCAGTCGCCTTAAAATCCCGGTTCTCTAAATTTTCTCAACAGCATTCTTCGAAAAGAATGTCGATTTCCCTCCAGAAATTCCCATTTGAGTTCCCGAATCATCTCCGCAATACTTGGGTGATCCAGCCTACCGGTAACAAGTCCAGCAACCCGCCCCTGATTTGCTTTGATGTCTTGCTTTAATCCGACCTGGCACAGATCCCAAATACTCGAGCATTAATCAAGAATCAGTCGCATTATTGTATTATATACGGTCTTCTTTACAGATGGACTACACTTTCCTAAAACTCTCCCAATAAAACAAAGTCGATCATTCGCCTTCCCCACTACTAAACGGGTTTTTCAGTGACGTGGTAGTCCTTATGCACTGTTTTCATGAGAAAAGGACCAACAACCAAGGAAGCATAAAACAATTAACACGGATGTGATTACTACAATAGGCTGCCACAATTGCCTGGAAAAAATGTCCTTAGGTTAGTTAGGTTTAAGTAGTTCTAAGTTCTAGGGGACTGATGACCTCAGATGTTAAGTCCCATAGTGCTCCGAGCCATTTGAACCATGTGTGCAACAGGTGTGTGTGCTTCTATGAATGTGCGTGTGTTTTCTTTTCCGAAAAAGGCTTTGGCCGAAAGCTCATCCAGCGTATGATATTCTTTTTCACTGTGCCTGTATGCAACTCAACGGGTGACTTGCAGCAAGCTATTCTTTTCATAATATTGTTGAGACTCAAACTTGGACTTGTGGTTGCGAGCCATCACTGACTTCGCAAGAAATATTGTCCTATTTAGTACAAATACCCTATTTAGTAATTGGGCCAAATTTCGCCCAATACCTGTTTTAACAAGAAATACAATACTACTTCACCACGAATAATTTTACTATACACTCGTACTTCTCAGAGGACGTGTTCTGCGTGCCATGCTCGTATTTTAATGCAGTACTGAACTCGCATCTGCGGTGACACACACATTCTTTAAGACTTACCTGGCTGGTCTCTTTAGAGTCAGCTGTCATCAGTAGTAAATTGTGCCAGTGCTGGTCATACATCGGCCACATTCCCTAAGCATGCGCCATCGATGAAATTTGACGCCAATTAAGAGGGCGTCCTGAAAAGTAAGACCCCCGAATTTTTATGTGAAAACTCTTAAAGCTTTTTAAATAAAACCAACGTTATTACCATTCTACATCTCTATTCTTTATGTATACATACTTAATTTTCGACCTAGTCACTCTGGCGACGAACACATTTCTCCCAACGCCAAACCAATTAGTTGGTGCCGTCACTGTAGACTGTTTGACTCTGTTGACGGAGGCACAACCTCAGTTCTGCTTGTACCTCTTCAGCAGTATCAAAGTGAAGTCCTCGAAGCTGTTCTTTAAGTTTTGGAAACAGATGAAGATCGGATGGGGCCGAGTCGCGAATGTACGGAGGGTGATTGATGACAGTGAAACGCAAGGCGCCGGATTGTTGCAGCGCTTGTGTGTGGTCTAGCATTATGATGCTGAAGGAGAGGACGCTCCAAGTATGGACGAACTCTTCCAATGCGAAACTTGATTACAGCACGTTGTTCCTCGCGTACCGACATAGTTACGTTAAACACCGCCATGTTAAACGCTAGAAATCGGAGTCCTCTAGCAACCGAGGGCTGCAAATATCTAGACATTAAGAATAAAGATGAAGAATGTTAATAACGTTTGTTTTATTTAAAAAGCTTGAAGAGATTTCACATTAAAAAATTCGAAGTCATTACTTTTGAACACGCCCTCGTGCGCAGATACTTATAGATAAGCTTATACAGTGTGTTCAGAAATTCCCGTTACGAACTAGTAGGAGTCGTAGAGTGGGTTCACAATATTTTGAACCAGAAGTCACGTGACCCTTTTGAAAACACGTTTGCTAGGTAGGTATGCAGCAGAGTAACCTTGGTGAGGGTGGTTATGTCGGATCAGCTGATGTCATTCGAGGTCTGTCCTATCTCTCTGACCTGGTTCGGGACTCATTCACGTGCCTGTGAGTGTTAGAGAAACGTGTTTGAGCACACATTAGAAGTATGCACCAACGTGATCCTTCTGAACGGCGAAGCTTACAGTAATGGAAGAGTTTTGGTCATCGCCTTTATCACGATCGTTCTCCTCAACGTATGACTGCATCGCATACCCTTTCCGCCGCAATTACGCAACGACTTCGAGAAAGGGTAACTTCGCAGTCAGCAGACGTGACTATGGTGCTCCAAGGAGAGGCCGTACGCCCGAATTGGAAGAGTCTCTACAGCATCACGTTGAAGACAACACGTCAACGTTTACACGTGCAATTTCTTTGGCTATTAATGAGTGGGACTGTAAAACAAGTGATGTACTGCTTCACACATCACCGAGTGTTTGTAAAGATGGCCGAGTTAACAATTTGTTTTCAAATGGTTGTAGCACGGAAAAGTACGTTTCCGGACATGGTTTCCTATTCAAATTATTATCCACTCACTCCGCTCTACAAGTCCTTGAAGTTTGTAACCAGAATTTCCGAACACCCTGTACTTACAGTACTTTTGGACCAACTAAGACAGTATTTTACTAAGAAGTATCAGTTTTCGGTATTCATTACGATACAACCCATATATAGCAGACAGCAACTATTAGATCAGTCTGGCGGCTCTTACTGTGAGAGTGAGACAAGGGAACTGGGGTGGTCAGCTTGGTAGAACGACGTCGAATTGCCTTTACCGAATGAAGAGAGATGGAGGAATACTCACAGACTGAAATCAGTCAAAACTGGCGCTGGAGAACACGGTTTCAGTTATGTGGCCTCATTATCTGCAGCGCACAGAAGGCCCCACTTATCGTTATTGGTAGCAGCGTTTGCAGTAGACCTGATATCAATTTTACGGGCGAGTCCTTCTAAAGAGGACAAGATACAAAATTCGAAGAGAATCTAAATCACCTTTCAGACGAAGCTACCTGTGTTTGGAAATTGCAAATTTGTGGTAAGTTCATGTGCAACCAAACTGCTGCACTTAAACTAACTAACCTATGCTAAGGACAACAAACACCAAACACACATATGCCCGAGGGAGGACTCGAACCTCCGACGGGAGGGGGGGGGGGGGGGGAAGCTTCTGTGAAGTTTGGAAAACAGGAGGCGAGTTACTGGCGGAAGTAAAGCTGTGAGGGCTGGGCCTGAGTCGTGCTTGGGTACCTCCGATACTAGAGCACTTGCCCGCGAAAGGCAAAGGTCCCGATTTCGAGTCTCGGTCCGGCACATAGTTTTAATCTGTCAGGAAGTTCCATATCAGCGCACACTCCGCTGCAGAATGAAATTCTCATTCTAGAAACATCCCCCAGACTGTGGCTAAGCCATGTCTCCCTATATCCTTTCTTCCAGGAGTGCTAGTCCTGCAAGGTTCGCAGGAGAGCTTCTGTGAAGTTTGGAAAGTAGGAGACGAGGTACTGACAGAAGTAAAGCTGTGAGGACGGGGCGTGAGTCGTGCTTGGGTAGCTCAGTTGGTAGAGCACTTGCCCGCGAAAGGCAAAGGTCCCGAGTTCGAGTCTCAGTCCGGCACACAGTTTTAATCTGCCAGGAAGTTTCAACTGTTAAACAGTTAGGTACAAGTTGTCAAGACCGACTGCCAGGAAGATAATGCTGTCAGTTTTAACAACTATACCTTTGCGTTTAAACCTCTTCAGAAACATGTTCTTCCCCATAATACATAATTTTAAACAAAAATTTAATACACAACAGTGTGTTGTTTTTGTTTTCTTCTTCACAGACGGTTTTAACAGTAAACAGGAAACTTATATTTATGGCTTATCGACTTTCTTGAAATTGTTCGAATGGCTCTAAGTACTATGAGACTTAACATCTTAGGTCATCAGTCCCCTAGACTTAGAACAGAGAGGGTGGAAGGAGATGGAGTGAAGGGAGAGGAGATATGGAGAGGAGAGGGGGAAGAGGTGATGGTGAGGAGAGGAGGAGGAGGAGTTTATAGTCAAAGAAAGGGGGAAGATAGATATTAGGACATACATCCAATTCCCATGCATATTTAGCAATTGTAAGGAATTGCGGGGTTCGCTAATATATAAAAAAGTGGATTTATTACAGCAGTAATTTGTCTAGTTAACGAATTTTCTGTTCATTTTTACCCATTGTGAAAGCAAAATCTGCAACTGGGGAACAGTGAATACCATGCTGCTCCACCTCGTGCTCCGTGAGCCGACCTTGGCATGTTGTCTACAGGGAGATCGTTGCTGGTCACGCCAGGGCCGCACTCCCACAGTGTCCTGAGGCCATTCAGCGTGTGGTGAACATCCCTCCCTGACGTCTTACTCGCGTCAACTTGCCCCTGGCATTCTCAGCCGAATTCGTTTCAGTATATAGCACAGGCCATTCCATGAGGTTGACTCCTGCTTCATGGAAGATGATGCTCACCATGTGGGCAGGTCGTTGTCCCGCAGTACCGCCTTGAAATACAAACCTTTCTCCGAAATGTTGACTATAGGGCTGGGAAATAGTTGGGAGGACAATGTCCCTATAGTGAACAACCTTCATATTATCCTCGACAGCGATGAGTAGCGTCCGACATCCGTTCATGACACCGGCTCGAAACTTGTTTGCATCCAGACAGCCTTCCACATTGTCTAAAGGCAACACGCAGATTTGTTCCAGTCTCCTAGGGATACCACGAGAGAAAAAGGAAAAGTAATTGTGGTCGTTTGGGGTTGTTAGCTGTCAACGTCCTCTAAGTGACTGATCTTCATTGTTTTTTTGCGTCTCAAGTTAGCGGATAAACAAGTGTACGCCGTTCGGTGGGAGACTGTCAGTACTGGTAACCCACCTTTCCGTTAAGCGACATAGAGCGCATGGTCCTTGCTTGGATTTACCTTTTGAGATATGTTAACAGGCTGAGAGTGTAGGCAAGCCTCGATGTCCTGTACACGACTGCAGACAAGTGCACTCTACTGTCAAGGAAAACGTAAGTTAACGTTTACCCGTACGTACCTATGTCCACTGAACAAAAATGTGTTTAGAAAGATGTTCCCGGTACAAACATACGATGTATACAAGTATAAGGGGGGGGGGGGGGGTTCAAAAAGGTTTTGAAACACTTTATTTTTCCATTGTTTACCTCCATCACATAATTATATGACTCTTAAGAAAAGTGGCCACATCTGTCTCTGTCTCATTTCCCCACCTATAATGGTCGATTACGGTGGGACACTTGTTTAATAATCCGTAGACATTTAGCTTATTTCATTACTTCTAATATCTAGCTCCACAGTGGAGACCCTCTGTGAGCCTGCAACTCAGACAGTATTCAATTATTTGTGGTGTATATTACAATATTTGTGAGACACTGCCCTTGTGTTGATGTCTATATTAGGAAATTACTGGGCACAGAAAATCCCATGATAACTCGAAAGATTCCCACCATATGTCTTCTAAGAACTTCCCACAGATAAATGGTCTTGATCATTCTCTTTAATCCTTTTCATTTAGTGTTTACGCTCATGAAACGCGCGGTAAACTAGTAGCGTGTAGAAGCCTGTGAAGGAGACGACGCGTTGTGCCAACTAGTTCACACGACACAATAAGCGGGGTTCACGATCGCTACAACGTCGCCACCAACTTACGGAGAATAGTGAACGCTTGCTTCGAAGAGTACACCCCTCACTCTAAGGTATCAAACTTGTGCTTCGCTCCATACGACATAGGTCGAATGATACATCGGTGATAATGGCTTTCAAGTGTGGCTTACACCCTACTGACGTAAAGGTGTAAGAGGGAAGAGAAGCGTTTGGGTGCTTGATGGTTATTCTTTAAGCGAACACGTGGATGCACGTCACCGGGCAGTACTGGGTTATTTATTTCACCGTGTAAAAACTCTTAGGGATTGATCGATGAGAGCATATGGAAAAAAAGTCCTAATGAACTTATGTCCGGAAATGTATGGACTCCATGCTGGAGAACATTTATTCAGTCATTCATTGTTACAAAGACTGCGGTCAAATACGCTCTGTACCATGCAGCCACAGCCCCAGTTACAGTACGCAGGGATTCCTCCTAGAGGGTGGTGCTGTTCCTCACACGTGATGCCCTCCTGCCATAGCAATTGGTAATGTTGTGCCCAATTTACTTCCCTTGCTTAATCACTTTGTAGTGGATGTGATACAATACTTACACAATGGTTCCGTATTCAAATCTAGAGCTTGCCCACATGTTCTTTAATTACGGAAAGGCAAATAGCAATGAGCGGCGGGCAAGAGACCTGTCCCAACCGACAACAATCACAGCATTCAATGTCTGCAACAGTGTTTCGCCGTTTGTATGAGACGGTCGTCTCAGGAAGCAGTAAGTCATGAAGGACGAGCCCGAAATGTTCGGACACCAGACTTGGATGAAAATGTGACTAACAGTATGGCAGGCGACAGCAGTGTCAGTACAAGGTAGTTGGCCTGCCAGTATAGGATAAGCTAGACGACCGTGGGGAACATTCTCCATAACAGTTGTTACTATCCTTATCACTTGCAGCGTGTGCAGCGCTTTCTGGCGACAGACTTTACACATCGAGAGCAGTTTTGTCACCAGGCAGGCACGATTCGGGTATTTGTGTCATTCATCCTACTCACAGATGTGTCCAGCTTCAACCTTTATGCGGAATGACGTCTTCAACTTTCATAACAATCATCTGTGGGAAAGTGTGCAGAACCCCTATGGCATGGCGACAGCGAATCGTCAGCATCGGTGCAGCCGGAATGTGTGGGCAGGGCAATTGGCGCCCGTATTTTGGGACCAGTCTTCCTTCCACGTCACCTAATAGACCGGAACTATCGGCGTTTCTTGCGGGTGACTTTGCCTCCCCTGCTGGAAGAGGTGCCATTGATAATTCGAAGGATTATGTGGTTGCTATATCATGGTACTCCAGACTACTTCGCTGTTAATTTCCGGACGCATCTCACTCGTGTCTTCCCTGGTCGACGGATGAGACGAGGAGGTCTTTACGATTTCTAGTTACGGTACCATCTCAAAAGTGTCGTGTATGCGGGGCCCATTCCAGATGTGGAGTCACTGGAGCAGTGTATTCATGCTACCTTTGACAATATTCGGATATAGCCTGGCAGATGTGAAGTGTGACACAGAACATGCTACGCATGCGTTGAGGCACATGGAAACTATTTTCAACACATACTGCAGCTGTGTCTGCACGCGTATTACACCGTTGTCTCTATAAGAATATATGATTGAACAAATGGTCTCTAGCATGGAAACCATGCATTTCCGGGTATTAGTTCATTAGAACATTTTTGTTCCGTATTCTCTCATCCATCCGTTCCTACAGTTTGTACACTGTGGAAAGGATCACCCTGTATACTGGTATACCTGTGCCCTTCGAAGCTGGCAGATATTGGCATGCATAAGTTCACTGGACGAACTATTAGTGATCCCCTTCAAGGAGCACACTGGTCGCCGTGGGGCTTTGTAGGGTGGCGTAGAACTGGTACTAGGTTATCACGTGACCCTCCATCGCTGACGTAAGACATGGCAGTGAAGAGATATGCACGTGCCTTTCGGTTGTATGGAATCAGTGCAGCAAGATAACCGGATACGGAGACGCAACAACACTAGAAACGAGCTAAGGTGTTTGAACGTGCCAATGATCACGTTATAAATGAAGTTGTCCTATTTTTTGGTGTGTCTACGCGGACCACTCAACGCGTCTACTAAGAATGGTGTACCACTTAGCATGTAGCACGGCCCTGTTCACAGGTTCGAATCCTGCCTCGGGCATGGATGTGTGTGATGTCCTTAGGTTAGTTAGCTTTAAGTAGTTGTAAATTCTAGGGGACTGATGACCTCCGCTGTTAAGTCCCATAGTGCACAGAGCCATTTGAACCATGTTCACAGGGTTGCAGGCACACGTCCCTCGTTTGACGATCACTCAGGCACTCTACGCCAACTCGATGACCCGTTAAATCGCTAAATTTTAATTCCATATGAAACATCTGGAACTGTTTGGAACGCTGGGTAAAACGTAACCACTATCCCCACGGTTTGGTAGCTCTACAGGATCTAATCATGAGTGAATGGCTCCAGTTTGAAATGGTGGACTGTCTTCGTCACCGGCCGGCAGGAGTGGCCGTGCGGTTCTAGGCTCTACAGTCTGGAACCGCGAGACCGCTAAGGTCGCAGGTTCGAATCCTGCCTCCGGCATGGATGTGTGTGATGTCCTTAGGTTAGTTAGGTTTAAGTAGTTCTAAGTTCTAGGAGAAGTTGAGCCCCATAGTGCTCAGAGCCATTTGAACCATTTTTTGTCTTCGTCACTAAATTGGAACTATTATCAAGGCTAGAAGCGTTGTTACACGCTGCTAGTATGACATCTCCTGCAGCGGGCTGACGTCTTGTCTGGTGTGATTACCACTGGCAATATTTCATTTCATCTCAGATAACCATTCCAAATAAGAGTATACTAGCACCACTTGCCTGGATGGTGTCTTATTGATAAACGCCTGAGTGACTGCGGAATTATGGTATCTTGAATTTATATTTTAGAACAACATACATTTCAGGCTGTATTACAAGGCAAAGTGGCTTCAGCAACCATATTTTATTAGGACAAGCACTATAGGGTACAGCAATTAGTCGCAAATAATGTTTATTGCACATCCACATTTCGGTCATTGTGCGTCCACATTCAATGCTAGAAGACACATAAAGAACGAATTACAATAAGGCAACATGCATGCCTCTTTATATGTACAGTTCTTTAAGCATTACATATGAGTCAGTCATAAAACACATATCGGTAAATGTGGGTTAAAACAGGGAAACCACTTAGGTATATACACAGTTGCAATTGGACTATTCATGTCAAAGGTTGAGTTCACACTGACGTTGCTGTTTACAGTTACAACGCAGCTAGCCTCAGTGTACGTCATATCAATCTACAGAGCGCTCTTTGCATGTGTGTTGTGTTAACAACATGCATTAACGTTATTTTACAATTTTCATGTTTCCTATTTTTTTATTTTATGCTTTTAAAAAACAAGTACATCAAATTAATAATGTGGTTGTAACTAGAACATTCACTAATGTTTTACACTTACACTGTGTACGGTCGTAATCGGTTATTGCTACACGCTTCACGGTTGACCATAGTTCAAAAATATAAAGTATCTTGTTCAAAAGACCTACGTTGGTAAAATTATGACACCAGTGTTTCACACTAAGAAGAACTGGAGGGCCTGTAGCAGAGAAGAGTGGTGTAATAAGTTACAGTGCCTGCAGCGCTATGTCGAAAGGAGCAGAAAGCTTTGTGCTGCATAATGTCCTCTCAAGTTTCAGGTAAAAAGACATTATAATTTACACATTTCGCTGTTAAACCTAACAAATTTTCAACTATATAATGTAATAATGTGGAAAATACATTATATCTGTCTCCAGAAACTTTGTATTCATTGCGACGTAGAAGGAGTGTTATCATAAATAGGTCGTCCGTTATTGTCACATCTGTGCGTTTGTTGGGATCGGCCCATAGCAGCCGTACGCCATTGATTTTTAAACGGTTTCCAAAATTGAGGGCAGTGGGAGGCTGCTCAGTGAGCCACCAGAAGGGCGCACTTTTACACCCTAACACTGTTTTACTACCAATTTTATTAACACGTGTCTTTTGAACAAGATAGTTTCTATTTTTTAAACTATGTTCAGTTGTGAAGTGTGCAGGAACATTCAATGCCAGTGGTTGGTTCACACAGTTACCACCATGTGTAAATGTGAAATATTAGTCACCGATTTCAGTTACAACCAACTTAATTGTTTTATGTGCATAAGCTTTTATTAAAATATGAAATAAGAAATAAACTGATAAAACACACGAAATGTAAAATAAAGATAATACACTACTGGCCATTAAAATTGCTACACCAAGAAGAAATGCAGACGATAAACGGGTATTCATTGAACAAATATATTATACTAGCACTGACATGTGATTACAAAAAAATGTTCTAATGTGTGTGAAAGCTTGTGGGACTTAACTGCTAAGGTCATCAGTCCCTAAGCTTACACACTACTTAACCTAAATTATCCTAAGGATAAACACACACACCCATGCCCGAGGGAGGACTCGAACCACCGCGGGGTCAGCCGCACAGTCTATGACTGCAGCGCCTTAGACCGATCGGCTAATCCAGCACGGCATGTGATTACATTTTCACGCAATTTGGGTGCACAGATCCTGAGAAATCAGAACCCAGAACAACCACCTCTGACCGTAATAACGGCCTTGATAAGCATGGGCATTGAGTCAAACAGAACTTGGATGGCGTGTACAGGTAGATGCAGCTTCAATACGATACCACAGTTCATCAAGAGTAGTGACTGGCGTATTGTGACGAGCCAGTTGCTCGGCCACCATTGACCAGAAGTTTTCAGTTGGTGAGAGATCTGGAGAATGTGCTGACCAGGGCAGCAGTCGCCCATTTTCTGTATCCAGAAAGGCCCGTACAGGACCTGCAACGTGCGGTCGTGCATTATCCTGCTGAAATGAAGGGTTTCGCAGGGATCAAATGAAGGGTAGAGCCACGGATCGTAACACATCTTAAATGTAACGTACACTGTTCAAAGTGCTGTCAATGCGAACAAGAGGTGACCGAGGCGTGTAACCAATGGATCACATACAAATCACGCCGGGTGATACGCCATTATGGCGATGACGAATACACGCTTCCAATGTGCGTTCACCGCAATGTCGCCAAACACGGATGCGACCGTCAGATCCTGGATTAATCCGAAAAAATGACTTTTTGCCATTCGAGCACCCAGATTCGTCGTTGAGTACAACAACATTTCACCAGGCAACGCCGGTCAACTGCTGTTTGTGTGTGAGAAATCGGCTGGAAAGTTTCCTGATATCAGCACGTTGTAGGTATCGCCACCAGTGCCAGCCTTGTGTGAATGCTCTGAAAAGCTAATCATTTTCATTCCACAGCATATTCTTCCTGTCGGTTAAATTTCGCGTCTGTAGCACGTCATGTTCCGTGGTACAGCAATTTTAATAGCCAGTAGTGGACATATTGTCAAAGCACCAGACGTATTAAGAAGGCGCTGGAGACTGGAATGATATAGATTGAAGCCAGCTATCTGTGTTGTAACTGTAAACAGCGACCTCAGTGAGAACTGAAGTATGTCCATATATACAAGTCGTTCTAATGTTTTAACTTACATTTACTGGCATGTGTATTACCATTTACCCACATTTAAAGCTTACACAACTGTAGGTATAATAAGGCATGCATGTTACCTTATCGTAACTGTTTTTATGTCTTTACCATTGAAGATGCCAACAGCGACCGAAATCTAGATATGCAGTAAACATTATTTGCGACTGATCGCTGTGCCCTTTACTACTTGAAATAAATTCAGTCGCTGGGCACATCTGCTTCCCCAACGAATCAAAGCTGATGTTCTACTGGAATACATTTAGAACTGAACTACTCTACGTCTGAGAGAAAAAAAATGTCTCCGGAAACGGACTATTGTTTTCTGAATCCTTTTAAAACATCTTACAGCTCGTTTTAAAGTGTATCTCATTGTTGATGTATGTTTATAGAAGATACCACGCAGCTTGGAAATTCCATTTATTAAAAAATTAGGCTTACCCGGGTTAGAAACAGCGCTTTTTACGTATCTATGAACCTATTTCCGCTGTGAAAGTACTGTTGTCGAGACCATGAAGGAGGAGAAACGCTACCGTGAAAGCAGCAGAGGGTACACGATGTCCATTCTGAAAGGCCACAGCAACTCCGTCTGCACCCAGTGCCTTGGCACGTGGCATACTCATTTAACACAAAGCTGTCGTAAGGGCTAAAACTAGAACACAACGCCTTAGCGAAACGAGTAAGTCTTTTGAAATTTAATCGCTAGAGGAACTGAAGCGAAATGTTAGCGAAATCTTGCTTCACGATTTGTGTCGACGAGTATGGAACACTGCCAGTAGTCCTCTGACCGGCTCGTTAGCACCAAGGGAACAAGCGAGCAACCGTCTTCTGACCATTCCACAACAGTGCATGCAGATAATAGAGACGTGTTTGTGTTAAGTTATTCAAATTGCGTCTGAGTAATTAAATTTTTACCCGCACTGCTAACATACCATAGCTCATACTAAGTGCCTGTACACGTGCTGGTCTTTCAGTCTTCGAACTACCTAATGCCGTATTTCCCCTTCGGCACTCGATACACATCGCCGATGATCGACCCGGTATTTGCTAAGCAGTATGTAACTGGGTAAGTGCGACGTAGCTGCAGGATTGTAAGATATTTAACGCTACTCTTTAAAATAACACTGATACTGAGTCGAAACTTCAGTGGTGTCACCTATTTATTTACAATTCATACATAATAGGTAAAGGATTCAAAGTTTTTCTGTACTGTCACGACATTGTGTGTGTGTATAAGTCAGGATAACCTTAACATCGGCAGTTACGTTGACTGAATGGAGTAGTCTGCTTGTTGCCGAAGAATCTCTATAACAGTCCTCATGCGAACGTCGAATGTCACTACTAAGGCAATCACTCCTACTTGTCATCACTGATTTCTACGAGGTTTATAGTATGTGCACGCCTCAGCCAGAAATAAAAGTGACAAAAACGCGAGATGGTCAAGCGTTCGGCACGGGTGGGTCGAGTCATGAGTCATTTGTGCTACAGTAGTATTTAGTTAGCGTCTGGCCCAGTGGAAAGAACACAGAACGGTAATCCGAGGGTATAGGAGCTTTTTAGTGTTTACGTTACCTACACTACAAATAAACTGAAATAGTGCTCATTAAATTGCGTATATTAATACTTCCATAAAAGGAGCGAAGCGGAAAGACAAAGAAACTGGTACTGCTGCCTAATATCGTGTAGGGGCCCCGCGAGCACGCAGGAATGCTGCAACACGACGTGGCATGGACTCGACTAATGTCCGAAGTAGTGCTGGAGGGAACTGAGTACCATGAATCCAGCAGGGCAGTCCATAAATCCGTAAGAGTTCGAGGGGGTGGAGACCTCGTCTGAAAAGCACGTTGCAAGGCATCACAGATATGATCAAAAATTTTCATGTCTGAGAAGTTTGATGGCCAGCGGAAGTGTTTAAACGCAGAAGAGCGTTCCTAGACCCACTCTGTAGCAATTCTGGATGTAGGGGGTGTAGCTTTGTCCTGCTGGAATTGACCAAGTCCGTCGGAATGCACAATCGACGTGAATGGATGCAGTTGATCAGACAGGATCCTTACGTACGTCTTACCTGTCAGAGTCGTATTTAGACGTGTCACCGGTCTCATATCAATCCAACTACACACGCCCCACACCATTACAGGTCCTCCACCAGCTTGAACAGTCCCTGCTGACATGTCGGATTCATGAGGCTGTCTCCATATCCGGACACGTCCATCCGCTCGACATAATTTGAAACGAGACTCGTCCGACCAGGCAACATGTTTCCAGTCATCAACAGTCGAACGTCGGTGTTGATGGGCCATGGCGGGGCGTAAAGCTATGTGGCGTGCAGTCATCAAGGGTACACGAGTGGGTCTTCGGCTCCGAAAGCCCGTATCGTTGAATGGTTCGCACACTGACACTTGTTGATGGTCCAGCATTGAAATGTACAATAATTTGCGGAAGGGTTGCACTTCTGCCACGTTGAACGATTCTTATCAGTCGTCGTAGGTTCCACTCTTGCAGGATCTTTTTCTGGCCGCAGCGATGTCGAAGATTTGATCTTTCTCCCGATTCTTGATATTCATTGTATACTAGTGAAATGTTCCTATGGGAAAATCCCCACTTCATCGCTACCTCGGAGATGCTATATCCCTTCGCTCGTGCGCCGACTATAACACCGTGTTCAAACTCCCTTAAATCGTGATAACCTGCCAGTTTAGCAGCAGCAACCAATCTAACAACTGCGCCAGACAGTTGTTGTCTTATACAGTCGCTGCCGACCGCAGCGCCGTATTCTGCCTCTTTACATGTCTCTGTATTTGAATATACATGCCTATACCAGTTCCTTTGGCGCTTTAATGTATATTGACAACGTCCACGAGAAATATGGAAATAACTTTCATTTTGACACTTGAGCAGCATTACACGTGGTTTGCTGCTAATCTGCGCGATGAGAGACAACCTTTCATAAATGTTGGCCAAGTGCGTTTTTCTATAGAATCTTCGAAACATCCACGTGGTTATAAAAATCCAGCGTTTGTTTTGTGTGTAAGATGTTGAGAAAATTATTGCTTCCCTAGGTTTTACGATGAATATTGTCAATTGTAAAATAATAAAAGAATCTAATGTTATATAGGCAGTGCTCGTGTACGCCTTATAATCGTTTCTTGTAAATTTATTTGCAATGAATACAATGTAGGAAGCATTATTTTGGTTTATTTGGGGTGTAAGTAAAGAAGAATTGAGAATAAAAAGGAAGTCGCATAGCGACTCAGGCATCGATCGATATACGACAAAATTGCCATTTAAACGTTTAGCCTTCTAGAGCTCCCATTTCTGTCACTGTCAGTTCTGGCCAAGCCCTGCGTATCCCATAAGTTTGGACTAAACCAGTGATGACGAGTAGATGCGGTTCCCTTTCAAATGCATTCTTCCCCTTAGAAATCAAGTCAAAGTCCCAGGGGTGTATGCTGCATGCTACAGACTTCCCAGCCCCATCGATCGAACGAATCCATCACAGTTCTTGCCGGATGCGTCCGAGTTCCGTCAACCAAACTGATGCGTGGGTTCTGTAGAAAGTGTCGTCCTTTCTTTTTCAAAGCTGGTTGCAAACAGTGTTCCAAAAATTAATAGTAATATAGCGCACAGATGATCTGCCACTGAAGAACAGTATGCGTCAGGTTAATCTAATCACAGTCGCAATACAGAAACACCTTAGCTTCCATATTGTTGTCGCTCTGACGAACTTTCGATCGTCCTAATGACCAGTAATGACGTCATTCGCCTGATTGGCATTTCCGGTATGGTTCGTACGATTTAGCGCATGTCTCGTTAACCGTAATGATATAAGGAAGCTTCTCCTTCGCTTTTACAACGTTCAGAGTTGATAGCAGCAGTGTCCTATCGTAGAGAATTTCCTTATTGCCGTCGCATCATGTGGAAGTCACCGGGATGCATTATTTTCTCATAATCAGGCACTCCTTCAGATTGTGAAGCAGATTCTAATGAGGTAAATCCTGTCTTAGAACCGGTGCAAGAATCGTTTGGGGTCGATCAGTTTTCACCAAAGCGGTAAGAGCAGAAACTTCCTGCACATTCACATGGGGATGACCTGGGCAAAGAATGTCTGAACATTTTAGCGTGTCACGTTGAAACATTTTACCCACCTTGCCATTGTTCCGCAAGGCACTGCAGGTCTCCCGCAACCCTCTTAAAGATTTGATGACACTATTGTGCTGTACGTCCCCTGGCACATTAAATTTTTATCCAGCCTTGCTGCTGTTGTTGTTTCAAAACCGTCTTGAAAGCACTGAATTACACGGCACGCTACACTTGCCTTTGTCGTTCTCGTAACCGCGCATGCACGTAATGTGGGAAGGCAGAATATCTGCATTCGTGAACGCCAGGTGTATGTTGTAGGATTCCATTACGTAGTGTCTACGGCAGTGTTGCCACTGTTATAGTTACAACTGTTATATTGATCAAATAATACGCCCTACGTTAAATTTTTAACATGTTAGGACTCACCAACATTAAAGCTAATTTTCACCACTCACCTCGTTTTTGGATAGTAGTGAGAAAAGTATCAGTTTTTGTTACAGGGATTTTCTCTTTGCTGTTAAAATTCCAACTATTTCAAACACATCAGTACCATTCATGCCCTTTCAGTGTAATGCGCAACCTCAGTGTTCTATACGCCCACCTGTTAACGTGCAAACAGCTCCGTGCTGCCTGGGTGTTACTCTCGCGCGCCTTCGGCTTCTTCGTTCCTTCGCAACGTAGCATCACAGCCGTTCCTTGTGGCATCCGTGATTCATTAATAGATCCTCTTGGCCAGGGTGTGCCTCGCGACTGGAATGTTTAGTTCCTTCAGTGATAGTTAAGCCCTGACAAACAATCGAGTGCAAAATGATTCTACTGCTCAAACAGAGCGACTTAGCAGAGCCAAAGTCGTGTCGTGCGTCCTTCCCTGCAGTACTGTACTCGTGTGTTATGCAAATGTGACGAATTGCAGTAAATGAGGTATAGAAATTTTACATTCAGTTTTGTGCATGGAAAAGATTTCTTTTTTTAATGTGAGTTGTTACTGTTTGAAAGACGCCCGACTGCATTGTTTAGATTCTAAAATAAAACCCAGTACAGAATGAGCTCTTCAGCCACGTACCACACTAATAAAACGTTCCCACGGTAAAGTGAACTACCCTGTCTAACAAAAACAGTGGGGCACCAAGTTTGGGCTCAGGTAACTTAATTAAAGAGTACGGGTGGAGGCGGGATGTCATACTATTTCAAATATTACAATATCGAGTCCAATTTACACAGAACTTGCCATTATGAGCCCAGTTATCAGTAAGACGTTGTTCCCTTTCTGGCCTGGATACATGCATTTATTCGGTTGGAAATGGTATTCCCTCCTGCGGTAAGCTGGCCCACAATTGCAGGAACTAGTGCTTGATATCCTCGATCCCGGTGCTAGGACGAAGTTGACATCCGATCAGTTCCCATAAACGTTCTATCGGGGACATATCTGGGGATTTACTGGCAACGGGAGTATGACGCAGATATTTCATAGAGACATGTGCTATGTGTCCTGTTGCAAAAATGGCTTCACAATATTATTGCATGAGAAGTAACAGACAAGGACTCACGATATCCGTGACGTCCCGTTCGATCGTCAGAGTTCGCTCAGTCACCACGATCTGTGACCTGATGTGATGTCCGATAGCTCCCCGCCATGTTGCCAAGACTAATAGCGTTGTGCCTTTCCAAAATGTTGGAAGAAAGAGACGTCTTCCCAGATCGCCACCATACTCGCCGACGATGGTCGGCCAGTGTAGCGCATAACCACGATTCGTCACTGATCTCAGAGTGAAACCATTCATCAACAATCGATGTTTCCCGGTCACGGTACCACTCCAAATGCAGCCGTCTGTGCTTCGGTTTAACGGCATTCTACGCATAGGACGATAATACCCTAGTCCGGCTGCTATCATCCGTCGACCACTGGCTGGGATGACACTGAAAGTTGCAGGGAGTCCATTGCTTGTTCCCGTACGGAAAGCGCAGATGCGAAGAGTTTACCATGTTCTTGGTGCACATACGGCCATCCGCCCTTGTGGTGCTCATATTATTCGACCGAAACCTTGACGTCATGTATGCCTGCCTTCATGTTATCATGCAGTATAACACTGAGCCAACGTCACATCCAAATGCCACACAAATCTGGCTACTGGACGAGTCCACCATGCCAGCCAAGTAGAGATCGACAATGAGGCGCTTGCAAACTGTGCAAGTTGCTGGTAACGCTGTGTCAGACGTGTACGAAGCACCTCGTGTCCTTCGCAGTGATCACTTACCATCTGACACTGTTCACGCCTTTGAGATACCCTACCAGGCCTGGTAACAACACTAAAACGAACAACACTACTGCATTTCTAGTAATTTACATCTCTGTGATGATGTGTCTGTGTATGAATTTACACTGACATCCGAAGATGTTCTCTGGGTTCTTCACCCTTTTCTCAGGCAGTGTATTTCGCTGGTTTCATTGTACTTTCGGGCCTGCGTGGAACCTATTAAATAAATGAAAGGTTTCTGGAAGCCTTTAAAACTGGCCAAAACGAACCGTAGACCATGCAGTATCAGGAAATAGCTTGGTCATGTGACCAGATACAGCCACGCTCATTGTTTCCTGAGAGTGGAAGCTTGTTGCTAACAAAATTAAATTTACGAACTTCCAGCATGCTGGAGTAATTTGGGTTAGTAATTTCTGTTAATTAATAGAACGAAAATCAGTCCAAGTCGCAAATATTTTATTTTTCATTCGATGACTAGTTTCGGGGCGATACCCATTTCCAGATCAACATAACGAAGTGAAAAATAGCATTTCCGAAGGTGTCAAAAATTTGTAGTGTACATTACAGTGAATACAGATAAATGTACATTTACAGCGCATACAGATGAATGTAAATGTACATTAGACAATTTTTGACATCTTCGGAAATGCCATTTTCGACTTTTTTATGTTGATTTGAAAATGGGAGCCGGCACGAAACTAGTCACCGAATGAAAAATAAAATATTTGCAACTTGGTCTGGTTTTTCGTTCTATTGAAAATTAAATTTATTGGTGATGACAAGTAGAGAGCAGTGACAGCGCAGATGAAAACCCCCCACAGAACGTTCAAACGAAAGCTGAAAAACCGATGGCGTGCAAATCACAGCAACAAGTACACGATGTTCAGATGAAGTATTTATCCCAAAGAAAAAGCAGCAAAGTGCACAAAACATATATACCAATGACGATACGAGTAATTATGTAGTTTGACAGGAATTTCTGCTATATTATGAACAATTCAATTAAACTCAAACTTTGCGAGAAAGAAATGGAAGTAGCAAACTCTGACAAGAGTATGGATTTGTGACACGGTTTAAGGTAGCAGCTCTCTCTCCATAAATCCGTACACCTTGGCGAACCTTTTTAACGAGAATAATTTACTTATCATCCATTAAAATTACCGCTGTCTGCGACAAGCGTGGTAGAGTAGTGCGAAATTTTACTGAGAGACGAGGATTCGATCCAGCTGTAAAATGAATTTGGTTTTTATTCTCTCTTTTTCTTTATTCTCTCTTTTTTTATTCTCTTTTTTTCTTTATTCTCTCTTTTTCTTTATGTTTGCTTCACTTTAGTTTTTGGTAATAGCTTATTATCGCCTTCATTACGTTGGTTACAAATTAGATGACGCAGAAACAAAATACAATTAATTTCATGTTTAACACACATCAGTCATGTATAAATGTCTTTATCGTGCAATATAAATTTTTAGAATTAGTCGCCGTAGAAACACTGGTAGCATAAATTGTTCTCGCACCATAAACAGTGTATGAATGACTCCTTGCCAACGTGACATTTAATTTTCAATAAATTTCTGAGAGGAATTTATATCATAAGTACCTCCTCGAATAATGGTATTTCGTTTATTAATTTTGCAGCCATAGACCAGCATATAACTTAAATTCACAGTCCTCTCTCTTATTTTCGATCATATACACCAGCGCATTTCACTGCAAATAAAAATAAAATGATCATGTAACTATCGTCGAATATAAGACCTACAGGTTGCCTAACTCACCCTATCACGCTTTCTATACCATTCTTAACGTCGTCGCTTTTATAGTAGATTGTGTGTAAACAAACTGATTATTCTGTTTACAAATGATATCATCTCCTGTATGAAGGCCCGCCGGTGTGAATAGCTTTACTTAGATATTATTGGCACATTAAGCTACATCACCATTCAGTTCTTTCTGCAAATTTTGATAGGTGTCCTACATCTTCTACCTGCGAGAAAAATTGTTCTCGCTATGCTTTTTTTTAAGAAATGTGATAGAATAACCAAGTTGTGCTGTAAAAAGCAGCGACCTACTTTCAAAAATGCAACCTAATTATGTTGTTACGAAATTATAAGGCATAAGAATTGAAGTGGTCAATGGTTTATCTAAACAAAACGTGAATTTATACATGTTCTATGAGTAAACGCTAGCAAATTGATAGCGTCAGAGGAGTATTGTCGAAGAAAAGTGCCGGTCTACGTTTATTTATTGTTCTGTTGGAGGGCATAGAGGTACACATATGCAGGGTTAGCGAGAATTCGCACACCGAGACATTGCATCACGATTCCTTGCAGACTGACAGTACAGATATGTCCCTAACAGAATTCCGTCTCGTGAATATTATCGATAGAAACTGAAATGTTACATACATGGAATTTGGCAACGCTGTAAACACGCTCACGACAAATATTGTCATTCCATATTGTTAGATGTGTGCTGCACGCTTGATGCAGTGGCTAGTCTTTTAGGTCAGAATACCTAAACTGTAGAGTTCGGGCCTTGGTGTAGATTTACTTATTTATTATTTGGCTCATTTTCATCTGCCCACTAACTCTGCAGAAGACACTGTTTCTTTAAACGATACATGTCCTACAAATACAGTTTCCTTAAAGATGAACATAATACTTATTGGTCAGACACGTCAGAAATACTCAGTGAAGAGTAATAATGAGTTCAAATTATCACAGGGCAGAAAGTACTATAAAACATACCAGTGTGGAGATAGTTACTTTCATGTCCCTTGGATGGTTTCCAAGATAAATCGTAATGATGTGAAACGAACGTTTTTACATTCACACTGTGCATTACATGCTCAACATTTAATAGGGTTTTTAAGAAAAATATACAGATGTTAGTAATTCCTACTCCTCACCTTTTGCACATTGCAACAATAGGAATTCTTCTACGGAATATGAGGAGTTGTCAAGGAGATGTTAAACATACGTAGCACATTCAGTAAGAGGTGACAGTTGACTGAATGCTAAGAGATATTGTAAGTCGTTACACAAATACACAATAAAAACAGTAAAAGATATTCGTAATTACATGTGATCGCCCTATTGGTGATGCAATGACGTAAAGAAATGTCATGAATGTTGTGAGCATCATAGTAACAACAGTGGTTCATCTAAAGCAGTTGAAGTGCATAATTAATGCGGTTAGGTTAGTTTAAAAATAAAATCGTAAATAAAACACACCAATGAACAGATTTGCGAAATGTTGGTCTCCTTAATGGCATAAATTATCGTCTTTTCTAAATACGACTTCTCAAGCTTCCTGCGCAAATTGCATACGGTTTCCATCATTTCTGCGCCATGTTAATTTTAGCACGTCAGAACTACGTGGCCTGTATCTTACGCGTATAGCGAACACAAGTCATTGTATATCTGTTACTCTTAGAGAAACACACTAATACTGGAATATTGTGTGGTGCTCAGGTAGCACATCCGCAGCGTCTGGAAACCACCCGCAGGCCCGGCCGGTTATTAACGGATCTGGCGCTGTTAAATTAAGGGTGACCGGATGCCCTTCCTGTCGCAAACTCCATTGTACCCCCTAACCCCACCCACACCAACACCCCGCCTCTGGGACGGAATACGTGTACCCTAATTGTCTGCGTGTAGTGTTACCCGTGTGAAAGTAAGCGTACGCTTTCGCATTGTTTACGAATCCTGTAAGTGATGCAACCATACCTTGCTGACCAGCACAACGACCTTCGTCGTTAATCCGGCGGGCGGATTCGGTCCGGGGCCGACACACTTTTCCATCCTAGAAGCGGCCATTAACACTCACAGCTGTGTGGAAGGATTAACTGCAGCAGTGGTGAAAATAAGCCAACTGACAATTCTGAAGTATTTTCTGTTGATAGTGCTGCACAGCTTCAATGCCTTTAAACAGTGGCGTCATGAAACCACCAAAAGCCGCTGTAATGAATATTTGTTTCCACACAAATTATGTTCAGTCACTGGCCACCTCTTAGTCACAGATTAATTCTGCATCAGTTTAAAGACAGGAACGTTTGCGAGTAATACATCATTGGTTTTCTTGGTTGTACTCTTTGTCTCACAAACGTGCTGTAGAGGTGCACGTTGTTTCGATCTCTAACTCTAAGGTGTGTGTGTATGAGGGGGGTGGGGGGAGCCGTTCTTTTACTTGACTGGCTGAGAAGATGGCGACAATGGCGTTAAGCTCTCCACCATGTCGTCAGTTGTAGTGGAGCATCGAGTAGGGATCAAGTGAAAGGCTGCTGACGGATCAAGGGGGATCAAGTGACTGTCATTTATTTCTTCATACACAGCTGTAGTGTTGTCGCAGCTAGCGGCCAAGACCAGACCCTGTTCCTGACAAGTGTCGAGAGTATTGAACTCAGCATGCAGTCTTCGCTGGCACGGGAAGCTCACGGCGTAAGCAGGTCATAGCGGTCGGTAGCGGTCTGCTGTCAGGACTCATGCCCAGCACAACGCATTTTCAGAATTTATTCTCATTTTCCAGTGTATTGTGATTACGTTATTTTTGGTGACTTTTCATGTATGAAATCAGCCTCTCTTGCATTGTAGGTGCCTTTTTGAGGTTATAATGTATTGTGGCTCCTCCGTTAAAAAAATGGCTCTGAGCACTATGAGACTTAACTTCTGAGGTCATCAGGCCCCTACAACTCAGAACTACTTGAACCTAACTAACCTAGGGACATCACACACATCCATGCCCGAGGCAGAATTCGAACCTGCGACCGTAGCGGTCGTGTGGTTCCAGACTGAAGAGCCTAGAACCTTTCGACCACGCAGGCCGTCTTGGCAGCGTAGAGACGCAGAGTAAAGGCCACTGCCCGTGAACCAAGCAGCTTTCATGGCCTCTAAACAAGGTGCAGGCAGGCGCTGGTGCATGGCTCAGTGGAGGAGGCACCGGAGCGCGCGGGGCTGAGCCGTGGACCTCAGTGTAGGCAGCAGCAGCTTGCAGTCGTATAATGTGTCCGTAATAGGCGAACAGAGAGCAGAGGGTAACTAGTGAGGCTCACATGTGAACCGTGGACCCCTAGTAGACAGTCTGAAGTAGACGGAAGTCAACTAGCAGGTGACCCTCCAGCTGGAAGGCACTTGTCCTGCTGCCAGTGACATGGACCCGCAGATAAGTGCAGGCAACATCTAGCAGCAACAGCTAGATGGCCCGTTTCAGGACGGCGACCAGACTCAGGTACTTCTTGTAGCTGTCTGCAGTTGACAACTGATACTGCATGGCTAAAATGGGCAGTATTTATGGGCTTCGCCCATCAATGTTTTGAAGGGGCATCGTTTTATATCACGTAAGCCACCACAGTGACGTGGATCGAGGCCTGGTCGTGTGGCAATCAGGTTACTATCACCACAGTGGTTTCCGCCTTTCGGTTGTGCTCTGGTTGCGCCGTCTGGGTTTGATGAGGTATTAAGTTCACCTATGACGAAGACCATGTGGCGATTCTTGTTGTGTCAGCATAGTCCTCATATAGTTTCTCACGCAAGAACAGCCGTCTCCTGTCCAACTTCCCTGACGCTCCTTGCGTCAACCAGTTATGACGTCTTTTTCGTTAAATCAGTAACGAGAAGTGAAGACGCTGTGATGCAACACTGCTTTTATTATCTAATACATTTTACGTCAATTTATTTTATTTTAATCCGTTTTCTAAGTGGCTTGATGCGGACTGCCACTAATTCCTTTCCTGTGCCAGTGGTTCTCCTCAGTATAGCACTTGGACCCAACATTCTTAATTATTTGTTGAATATCTTCAAATATGTCGCCTCTCCAACCATTTTTACCTTCTTCAGTTCCCTCACTTACTGTGAAAGTTGTCGATTGTTATCTTAACAAACGTTCCACTATCCTGTTCCTTCCTGTTTTTATTCCATACGTTCTTCTCTTCGCCGATTCTGTCGAGTACTGCTCAATTTGATATCTTGGCAGTAAACTGAATTTTCAACGTTCTTCTACAGCACCATATCTCAGACTCTCCAATTGCCTTCTTTTCCGATTTTCTAAAGGTCCACTACTCACTTCCGTACAAAGTGGTGATCCAGCCTAAATTTTAAGAGTTTCCTTCCTCAAATCAACGGTGATGTTTTACATAAGTAGACATTTTCGCCCTGGTACATCCTCTTTGCCTGTCCTAGTCTACTTCTCATGTCCTCCTTGCTTCTTCCGTCATGTGTTAATTTTCTTCCAAGATGCCAGAATTCCTTACTTTCTTCTACTTCGCTGTCCGCAAATTCTGATACTAATTTCATCATTAATGTCATTTCTACGCTACTCATTACTTCTGTCATACTTCGGTTTACAGTCAATCCATATAAGTACTCATTCGATTTTTCATTCTATCCAACAAGTCCCACAATTCTTCCTCATTCTCACTGAGGGCAGAAGTGTACTCAGTAAACGTTATATCGACATCCTGTCCAGATAAGATTTAATCCCAGTTTTGTATCTTTCTTTCATCTCAGTCTTCTCTTCATCAGTCAGTAAATGCTAAAATCGACAGTCTATTACAACATTAAGCATACTGTCTGACAGTCATATCATAATCTGTCAGTGTCTGTTTAACTTTAGAATAAGAATTCATTGCAACCGGTTTTTGTAGGTCCAAGAATCCATTCTTTAATTACTGACAGTGTTACAAACTGCTGCAGCTATGCAGAAATGATAATTACGTAACTCCGAATTCCACCTTCGACTCCCACAAAATAATTGTGTAGTATCTGACGTCTACATATACATCTGCAGATACAATCCGCAAGCCACCATAGGTGTAAGGCGGTGGGTAGCTTTGCAAGTGTACCTCCACACACAAAAATGAATAGATGAGCTTATGACTACTAAATAAGACATGAATCACAATTATTTTGATTTATTCCAATAAAATTAATGGCAAAACAAGTGATAAAAGCGAACCTTCTCACTCCAATCCCAGGTCGTGAAATGTTTTTGCCCTTGGTAGATGCTATCTATGTTTGTACATAAAACTGGATGTCCTAGGGCGCACCACTATAAATGACGTATGGCCTGTGGGCTGTTGACCCTTGTCTGTCTCACTAGTCCTTCCGCAAATTGGCTCTAAGGTGGGAGGGGGGGGGGGGCAATTCTATTGGCCCTGGCGATCCTCATGGTTTCTCAGCATTCAGAATGCTGTCAACGTATTTTTACTTGTACAGTGCATACAAATTCAACTTAAGAGTAAGAAAATATAAAGGTTGCATTAGTCAATAGTACTACTCTTTATGATATTCCTTAGTGTCACTTAAATATTCCGATGAAATCGGTCTTTTATTGTGAATCTGCGTAAGTTACGTGATTATTTCCGGAAAACGGTTCTGTAACACCTTGTAGCGCTGCTAGTCATTCAGTTTCAAGTTCCATTAGCAAATGGAACGAGGGAAACACGACTGCTTTTACACCTCCGTACGATCCATGATTTCCCTTATCCTGCCTTTGCGGGCCTTCCACGAGAAGTACAATCGTGGCGGAAGAATGGTTCTGAAGTCCGTCGCAATTGCTGGTCCTCTAAACTTTCTCAATAGCATTTCGTGAAAAGAACTTCTTCCCTTTAAGGAAACCCATCTGAGATCACATATCACTTCCGTAATATTCAGATGTTGGTCGAACACAAGTTTAATAAATGTAGCAGAACTCCTCTCAATTGCATCGATGTCTTCCTAGAATCCGTACTGGTGGTGACCTCAAACAACCAGCTCAAGAAAGGGTCGCACAAGTGTTTTGTGCGTGGTTCCCTTTATATACGAGCTACATTTTCCTATAATTCTCTCAATAAACCAAAGATGACCATTCACCTTCCCTACAACCGACTTCCCAATGTCGTTCCATTTAATGCCAACGTCATGGCGTCAAGCAGCATACTACTAGCACTCTAAAGAAATATTACAGGATTGTTTCTGCTAGTCGTTATTTTCAATAAAAGCACATTCGTCAGATTTTGGTATAAACGCACTCGTAAGAGCGCTTTCCTGCATTTCCATGCAACGTGTACTTCTACATCGATACTCCGCAAGCCAATTTACGGTGCGTGGCTAAGGATGCACTGTACCATTAGAGCCATTTTATTTTCTGTTCCACCCGCAAATAGAGCGAGACAAAAACGACTGTCTATATACCTCCGTAAAAGCCCTAATTTCTCCCATCCTGCCGCGCGGGGTAGTCGCGCGGCCCTAGGCACCTTGTCACGGCTCGCGCGGCTGCCCCGTCGTAGGTTCGAGTCCTTCCACGGACATGAGTGTGCGTGTTGTCCTCAGAGTACGTTAGTTTAAGGTAGGTTAAGTAGTGTGTAAGCCTAGGGGGTAACGGGAAACTGGAAACAGATAGCAGAAGACGGAGACAGATGGAGAGCTCTAACTGTGGTGGTGGGCGGTCCACTGGGCCTGATCGTCTGAATGATGGATGATGTAAGCCTGGAGACCGATGACCTCAGCAATTTGGTTCCATAGTAACTTACCACAAATTTCCAATTTTTTTCTCCCATCTTATCTTCGTCATCCTTACGCGCAATGTATGTTGGCGGCAGTAGAATCTTTCGCCAATCAGCTTCGAATGGCGGTTCGCTAAATTTTCTCAATAGTGTTTCTCGAAAATAACTTCGCCTTTGCTTCGACGTCTTCCTTCAATCCGACCTCGTACGGATCCCAAACCCTCAAGCAGTAGTCAAGAACTGGTCGCACCAGCGTTCTACAAGGGTCGGTCAAAAAGTAATGCCTCCCATTTTTTTTTCTACTTAAAAAAATTAAGTGAAAAATTTGAATTTGGCGCCATTCCTCAAACCTTCTTCTGCAATCCACTGCAGTAGTAACTTTCTGTGTCAACAGGTGGCAGCACAGCAGAAGTTTGTAAGATGGCCGACATCGATGTTCGTTTGAGACAGCGTTGTGTGATTGAATTCTTGAATGCAGAAGGTGAAACGCCCATACGCATTCATGAAAGACTGAAGAAGGTGTATGGTGTTGTGACAGTGGATGTCAGCACTGTTAGACGATGGGTTCGTCGTTGTAAGGAAGCTGAAGGGCAAACACCGTTGACTGACGAAAAGCGGAGCGGCAGGCCGGTGAGTGCAGTGACTCCACACAACATTCAGCAAGTTGATGACATCATTCGTGGTGACCGTCAGGTGACTGCAGATGAAGTGTGTCGCATTATTTCTCTTAGTAAAGGCAGTGTGATCACAATTATTAAACAATTGGGGTACTCAAAAGTTTGTGCACGGTGGGTTCCAAGAATGTTAACCGATCAGAATAAAGAGGCAAGGAAAACAATAGCCTCCCAACACTTGCAGCGCTTCCGTTTGGAGGGATATGAGTTTCTGAAAAAAATTGTGACCAGGGACGAAACATGGGTGCCCTTTTTGGAACCCGAATCAAAGAGGCAGTCAATGGAGTGGCGTCACACAAGCTCGCCGAGGAAGAAAAAATTCAAAACTGTGCGATCGGCAGGGAAAGTTATGGCAACAGTTTTCTGGGATACAGAGGGTGTGATTCTGGTTGATTGTTTGGAGCAGGGATGCACAATAAATTCTGTTCAATACGTCACAACCCTCAAAAAACTTAAAGCACGTCTTCAGCGAGTTCGCCCAACAAAATCAATGGCAGATGTTCTTCTTTTGCATGACAATGCAAGACCACACACCAGTCGTCACACCTCTGACGAGATTGTCAAAATTGGATGGGAAGTTTTGCCTCATCCCCCATACAGCCCTGACCTGGCACCATCAGACTTCCATCTGTTCGGGCCACTAAAAGAAGCTCATCGTGGGATTCATTTTGAAGATGAGGAGGCCGTCAAAACATCCGTGCGTCAATGGCTTAGGAAGCAGAGCTGTGATTTTTACCGTGCTGGGATACATGCCCTTGTTCAAAGATGGACCAAAACTGTAGAGATGGGCGGAGATTACATTGAAAAATGACAAAATGATCCTCAATGTTGTGGTTTTCAATCTATGTAATTGCATTTAAATTTCCTGACAATTAAACGTAGAAAAAAAATAGGAGGCATTACTTTTTGACTGACCCTCGTATATGAAGTCTCCTTTACAGGTGAGCCACTCTTCCGTAAAATTCTTCCAATAAACCGGAGTCAACCATTCGCCTTCCCTAGCACTGTTCTCACACGCTCGTTCCATCTCATATCTTTTTGCAACGTTACGCCCAGACATCTAAACGACTTGACTGTATCGAGCAGGGCACTATATCCGAACATTACAGGTTTCAGCTTCCTACTTATCAGCATCAACTTTCATTTTTCCACATTTAGTTGCCACTCATCACACCAACTAGAAATTTTCTTAACTTGTATCTCCTTACAGTCACACAACTTGTCGTACACCACAGCATCAGCAGCAAACAACCGCAGATTGCAGCTCACCCTGTCTGCCAAATCATTTATGTATATAGTGAACAACACCGGTTCTATCACGCTTTCCTCGGCACTCCTGACGACACCCTTGTTTCTGGTGAACACTCGCCGTCGTGGACAACACACTGAGTTCTACATTTTAAGAAGTATTCGAGCCATCCACATATGTGTCGACTTATTCCGTGTACTCGTTCCTTCGTTAACAGCCTGCAGTGGGGCATCGTGTCAAGTGATTTTCGAAAATCTAGAAATACGGGATCTGCCTGTTGCCATTCATCCATAGTGCGTAGTATACCATACGAGAAAAGGGCAAGCTGAGTTTCACACGAGCGATACTTTCCAAAACCATCATAATTCCCTCCTCCCCCCCCCCCCTCCCCTGCAGCAGACCCACCGTAACATACACACACACACACACACACACACACACACACCAGCGATTTGCGGAGGAATGCGGAACAAAGGTAGTCTCTCTCAAAGGATTCCACTCCGTGGAGGCTATTCAGACGGAAGAGATCGGGCGCGGCCGTAAGTTATCGAGCGGGGCAAGGACATAAATTTGGCGAAGAGTGCTCCGGAGGCAGCTATTGAGGCGCGCGCGTGCCTTATCGCGGGGCCCGCACCGCCGCAAATTGGGCTGCGCGGCGCCATGCCGGCTGGGCTGGCAAGCGCGCAGCGCCGCAGCCGCAGCCGCTGCGTCTCAACTGCGCAGATAGCGGCTTCCACACTGGGGAAGGTCATCAAGCTAATAATTATGCGATCAAATTGTCGAATGCTTGAGAACATACTGATTTTTCCTTCGTTTCAGTTCTTTTTCTTCCACACTTGGTGCATTACGTATTTGCCTGTTATTGTGCCGAACTCTTCCCCTGGCCTCCTCAAACATCTTCGCCCATCTGTCATTAGTCTCCTGACTGGTTTGATGTTAGCCGCCACGACTTCTTCTCTTCTACCGATCTCTACATCTCAAAGTACACTTGCACCCAACATCCTTAAATGTTTGTTTAGTGTATTCCAATCACCGTGTTCCTCTACAGTTTAAACCCTCTACAGCTCCATTAAGTACTGCGGAAGTTATTCCCCGACGTCTTAACTTATGTTCTATGAACGTAACCTTTCTTAATGTCGGTGTTCTCCATGTGTTCCTTTTCTGCAAATTCTGCGGAGAACCTCCTCATATATTATCAGTACACCTGATTTCCAAGATAATTCTGTAGCATCATTTCTGAAATCTTCAATTCGCTTCTACTCTGACTTTCTCCCAGTCCATGATTCACTCCATACAGCGCTGTGCTCCAAACGAACATCATCCAAAATTTCTTATTCTATTATGGCCGATGTTTAAGACCAGTAGTTGTTTTTGGCCAGGAGCGCCCTCTATTCCTATTCTAGTCTGCTATTTACGCCTGCCTTGCTACGTCCTTCATATGTTATGTTGGTTCCAAGGTATCAGAGCTGCTTCACTTCGTCTACTTCGCGGTCGTCAGCTTCTGCTACAGTGGCAGGTTCGAATCCTGCCTCGGGCATGGATGTGTGTGATGTCCTTTGCTTGGTTAGGTTTAAGTAGTTCTAAGTCTAGGGTACTGATAACCTCAGATGTTAAGTCCCACAGTGCTTAGAGCCATTTGAACTGAGGGTAAGTAATGTGGTCAGCGAATCTTACCATTGACCACCACGCATCTTTTCTTTTATTTCCATCACTGCTTTTTCGAAGTATAGACTGTACAGCAGCAGCGAAAGATTGCGTCCGCATCTTACACCATTCGCAATCCAAGCACTTAGTTTTTGGTCTGAAAAATGTCTAAATGTGTGTGAAATCTTTGGGACTTAACTTTAATGTCATCAGTCCCTAAGCTTACACACTACTTAACCTAAATTACCGTAAGGAGAAACACACACACCCATGCCTGAGGGAGGGCTCAAACCTCCGCCGGGATCAGTCGCACAGTCCATGACTGCAGCGCCCTACACCGCTAGGCTAATCCCCCGCGGCCTTTTGGTCTGATATTCTTATTTTTTGCTCTTGGTGTTTGTAAATAGTGTAGATAACCCGCCTTTCTCTACACTTACACACACTTTCCAGAGAGTTGACGGCATCTTGCGCCATTATGCATTATCGAACACGTTTTGTAGGATGATAAACACTAATGAACATGTCCTGATTCATCTTGAGTCTTGCATCTGTTACCAAGCGCAACGTGAGAATTGCTTCTGTGGTGCGTTTATCTTTCTTAAAGCCAAACTGATCGTCGTGAAAGAGAACTTCATTTTTCTTTTCCATTCTTTTCTGTGTTTTTTCTTGTCAACAACGTGGAATCACCAGGCGTTAAGTTTATTTTGCGTTAGTCTTTGCTCTTATGTGCTCTTGCTATCTTCAGTCTACCGTATTATAATTTCTGACTTCCTAAGATACTCTGCCACTGTTCATTAAGTCGACACGTTCTCTCCACTTTTTTCTCTTGTCTCCAATTTTGTTTCTTGAGAGCGGTACGTTGAATTCTTTCCTAATGTCGCTGTTTATTAATCTGATCATTCTAATACACTCTCTCACATCCCTAAGAATCTTCTTTCGCTTCTTGCACCTTACTTTTTTTGTGTGTTCTAAAATATCTGTTTATTATTCCACATATGCGTCCTAACTTTGCTAAGTTTTGGTGCATCCAACACGATTTTCCTCTTATGGGATATTTTGTTATGAAGCAATTGTTTTAGTTTTGTTTGTGGATATAGTCGTAGTATTCTGCAGTTTTACTTAGAAGGTAAATTCCTTTATGCAGCTTATTACTTTTCTCTGTAAGAATTCGAATCGATTGCTTATAAAAAATTATTCAGAATAGTCTCTCTGTCTATTGTACTACCTGCATGAAAATAGGCTTTTTCCTCCACGTAGTAAATCACCTATAATACTCGTGCACGTTAAAACCATAGGAGAAATGCTACCCTTTTCTGATCGCCCCACTTGTGATGAAAGGTGCTACCAGCTCTCCGTTGATATCTCATCTGATTTTGTATGTTTCCGTACTGGCTTCTCCAGTTGTTTATTAAGTGAAATAGTATGACTATAAAATAATGCGCTCATTACTGTTAATGGTAATCATGTATACATATCCTGTTAACTGACTCGTTCCACATCATTTCCAAAAAAGATTCGTTCAAATGATCTGTGGAATGTGTAACTGACTAAATTGGGCAACTTATTTTATCATTTTGCTCCATAATTTCTCTCTCTCTATTTTATCAAAGGCGTTTTCGTAATCACCAAATGCTAAATGGGGCCATCGATTAAATCCAGCATTATTTTCAGTGTGCTACTTCGTCACAAACACTGTCTCTGTTGTCGATCTTCCTGTGCGGAAGCTCATTACTTCTTCATTCAGAAAACACTCGTATTACCTTCAGTCTGCTACTCACGATATTCTCGTAAGTCTTGTAGACTGCTACCAATATACTAATCCATTTACAACGGAGGCAGGTAATTCTGTATCCATTTTAGGGTTCCGTACCAGAGTCGATAAAAAAGGAACCTTTAAACGATCACTTTGTTGTCCGTCTGTTAAGATCCCCTTTTCTCAGGAACGCATAGAGGTAGCAGGTTGAAGTTTATATCAGACACTAATATCTACGGTGCCTTGGCGGTACGTGTATAAGCTTCTAAGTCAGTTCAATAAGAAATGGATACGGTCATTTACGTCATATATTTTGGTACTCGCAAACTCGCTCATCAGAGCCAATAGATGGACTATCTGTATACGTAATTACGTTTGTACGGAAAACTCCGAGCTGAGTCTTACTCGCAGTTCTCCAGTTTTTAAACACCGACATAACTTTTGGATGTTTCCATGCTCTTAGTACACTACTGGCCATTAAAATTGCTACACCAAGAAGAAATGCAGATGATAAACCGGTATTCATTGGACAAATATATTATACTAGAACTGACATGTGATTACATTCTCACGCAATTTGGGTGCAAAGATCCTGAGAAATCAGTACCCAGAACAACCACCTCTGGCCGTAATAACGGCTTTAATACGCCTGGGCATTGAGTCAAACAGGGCTTGGATGGCGTGTACAGGTACAGCTGCCCGTGCAGCTTCAACACGATACCACAGTTCATCAGGAGTAGTGACTGGCGTATTGCGACGAGCCAGTTGCTCGGCCACCATTGACCAGACGTTTTCAATTGGTGAGAGATCTGGAAAATGTGCTGGCCAGGGCAGCAGTCGAATATTTTCTGTATCCAGGACCTACAACATGCGGTCGTGCATTATCCTGCTGAAATGTAGGATTTCACAGGGATCGAATGAAGGGTAGATCCACAGGTCGTAACACATCTGAAATGTAAAGTCCACTGTTCAAAGTGCCATCAGTGCGAACAAGAGATGACCGAGACGTGTAACCAAATGGCACCCCATACCAACACGCCGGGTGATACGCCAGTATGGCGATGACGAATACACGCTTCCAATGTGTGTTCAGCGCGATGTCTCCAAACACGGATGCGACCATCATGAAGCTGTAAACAGAACCTGGATTCATTCAAAAAAATGAAGTTTTGCCATTCGTGCACCCAGGTTCGTCGTTGAGTACACCATCGCAGGCGCTCCTGTCTGTGATGGAGCATCAAGGGCAACCGCAGCCATGGTCTCCGAGATGATAGTCCATGCTGCTGCAAACGTCGTCGAACTGATCGTACAGATGGTTGTCGTCTTGCAAACGTCCCCATCTGTTGCCTCAAGGATCGAGACGTGGCTGCACGATGCGTTACAGCGATGCGGATAAGATGCCTGTCATCTCGACTGCAAGTGATACAAGGCCGTTGGGATCCAGCACGGCGTTCCGTAGTACCCTCCTGAACCCACCGGTTCCATATTCTGCTAACAGTCATTGGATATCGACCAACGAGAGCAGCAATGTGGCGATACGATAAACCGCAATCGCGATAGGCTACAATCCGACCTTTATCAAAGTCGGAAACGTGATGGTACGTATTTCTCCTCCTTACACGAGGCATCACAACAACGTTTCACTAGGCAACGCCGGCCAACTGCTGTTTGTGTATGAGAAATCGGTTGGAAACTTTCCTCATGTCAGCACGTTGTAGGTATCGCCACCGGCGGCGACTTTGTATGAATGCTCTGAAAAGCTAATCATTTGCATATCACAACATCTTCTTCCTGTCGGTTAAATTTCGCGTCTGTAGCACGTCATCTACGTGGTGTAGCAATTTTAATGGCCAGTAGTGTATGACTCTCCTTTGCCAACACGTATTGACGAAATTCAGTAGTCCCAGATGGGGGACAAATATCACTATATTGTAGTAGTTCAATGATAATGCTGTCAATGCCTGTATTTTCTGTCTAGGTGGTGTCATTTATTAAAATATATGCCACCAGATACCGTATTCTAGAGCATTCCAACGAGTTATTTAAAAACTTAGCATACCTTCGCTATAGCGGATAGAGTTACCATCAAAACATTAATATTTAACGTCGACTTACGAAGCATCATAGCATAATAGCCAGATACGGGACAGGATATCGATACAGAAGGTTCACCTACAGCTAATTCTCCTTTGTTGTAAGCAGCGGAACAGGAAAACTCAAGTCGAGGTTGGTACGACTCCTCTGTGCTCAGGTTGTTCAGCCTTCTAGAAGCTCATAAGCGACGTATTCTGCAGAAACCAACCCACCACTTCCCCAAGCCTCTGTTGTACAGACTTAACCAGTATTTCAATGTGCCGTCTTAACGCTGGCTACTTCTTTTGAACAACATTTCTAAGTAGCAACCGTTCTTAGACTGTTATATTTAAACCTACATGAAAAAAGTTCTAAATGCTTCCTGATAATTTAAAGTCTTTAATTCAATATTGACAAATAATGTTATCTTCACGGTGGGGCATCTCCGCCAAAGAACCTTTACCGCCTGGAGCTGAGAACGTTCTAAATCGTTATAGCTCGACAGAAAACCAGACATGTACTACACTGCTGTTTCTATTTTAAGATAGTGAAATCCCACTTTGTTCATGCAAAATGAGGTTCCTTTATCAGCTGAACGAGTCTCACTATTAAAAGTTTTTCCAGTCAGTTGCGTAAGCTGTGCAAACTTGTTATTCGGTAAAGGAGGACAACGTACTTGCAATGAAGAGTAATGTTCAGACGTAAAAATAGCTTTGGTTAAGCCGAGTAGTATTTTGTAGAATTATTACTGTTCACAAAACATATAAATGACTTGGTGGATATAGTCAGAATCTCCTTAAGGCCATTCGTGGATGATGCCGGTGTATATGAATCAGTCCCATCGCTATAAGATTGCACCAAAAGGCAGGTAATTATGCGGAGATCGACGCTTCGTATACAGATTAGCAGATAAATTTCAACATAAACCAGTGTAGATCATTGTGCATAAATAGACAGAAAGGTCCGTTATTTAGCTCATCCGGCTTACCCAATTTTGTGTTAAGAATGGTGCTGAGTGGATATTTGAGTTTCTAACGCGTTCTCATAAGGGAAAAAACTATATGAAGACGCTGTTACCCACAGAGAGAAGCAAATAAGAAAGAAAATAATACGCGATCTGTGGCGGTTATTTGTACATTCGATCAGTTATTGTTCAGTTAGATGATTGCGGAGTACTTACCGGAAACAGTCAGGTCCATTAAATACCCAAGAGCACGGAGCGATTTAAAGTGGAATTACCACATGTTGTTTACCACGAAAAACAGATGCCCAAACTGAAACACATTGGAAGACACTTCAGAATGAACGTTCGGCCTATACATGAATATAGATCTTCAATCTGGTACAAGTTGCAGAGAAGAGCTGCGCGTTTCGTCAACGGTTCGTTTAGTAAACGGTACACCAGTCGTTCTGGACCACGTTTTGGTTTACAGTTGACGTTTCGAGAGTGCAAGTTCCTAGAAAAGTCGACTAGCATATTGCTTCCTCCTACAAATATCACGCGAAAAGACCACTAAGATAAAATTTATCAGATTTAAATAATGAAAAACTGCTCCATTTACTTATTTCTTCATGTTGACCACAACACGTTTCAAGAATTTATTCCCATTTCCAAGTGCATTTGTTTGTGAATATTTTCAGTGATGCTCGCGTATGTGATTTTCTGCCTTTCTTGCATTGTAGACGCCTTTTTCAGGTTACAAAGTATTGTTCCTCCTGCATTACACAGAAACTCTCTCTCTCTCTCTCTCTCTCTCTCTCTCTCTCTCTCTCTCTCTCTCTCTCTCACGCACAAACACACACACACACACACACACACACACACACACACACAAATCATCACTAACACTGTTTTGTTTTTGTACCAGTAATCAATACATGCTACAAAGACATTACAACACTGTAATTTCACAAAGAGTTTGTACAGAGTCAAAGGTGTTCCAGTGTTTTTGGACTGCAGTTATCATATGCAGGAGATACACTTGAGAATGTTAACTAATTCGCTATCTAGGCTGCGACTGAGAATTTTTTCTCACTGTTTTTGTAGTGTACAAAAATTTTAAGTTCATACATTATGTCCATTGTACATGATTTTTGGATGTGGTGGAGTACCTTAAGATCTTCTTACATGTTTTCGAATGGGAGTTAGTTTTTTTTTACATGTGTTGCTATTGCTGATTTTATAAATTGGTTTTCTGTGTAACAGTTCAGGTGTTCAGTGTATCTAATTTGAAAATTACTGGCAGTTTGTCCTATGAAGTAGCTTGAGCAAGTTTTAGATGTGATTTTGTATAGTCCTGAGTCTGAGAATTTATCTTTTATCATGTGTGGTGTGGACTAATTTCTGTTGCTGTTTGTGGAGAAAGCTAGTTTCATTTTATATAAGTATGTTTGTCAGTTTTTGAGAAATGTTACTTGGGTGAGGTAAACTGACCATACATTTGATTGTATTGAGTGTCCTTCTAAGCAGTTAGGAATATCTTCCTTTGTTTGCTAATTGTTTCTGCATTTTGTCTATCACTGCTGCTGGGGACGACATTAACCATTGCCTGCATTTTGCTTACTGTTGTCTAATTCTTTCTTCTTGTCCTCTTTGTTCGTTGGGATTTTGTTTTCTCTGTGACCCACCGTTGTGTATGCAGTTTTCTTGTACCTGAGTGACAAGATGTGGGCGCAATTGTGTTGCTGAGCATTATCTGTTTTCTGTATATTTGGAAATTGCGTCTGATAATCTTGTTTTCCGTACACAAATCTAAAAAAATAATGCTGTAATTCTTTTTGATACGCAGATTGCCAATATGGCCAATGACTTCCTCAGCTCAATGACAGACAATAAGCAGAAACAAATAACAAAAAATAAAGAAACTTCTGGCGCTTTATAAGGAACCAATATCAGTCATTGGTGTGGTCAACATACCGTAGATAGGTAACAATTCTTACAAAAAAACTAAAACTTGCTCAAGCTACTTCATAGGACAAACTGCCAGTAATTTTCAAATTAGATACACTGAACACGTCAACTGTTACCCACAAAACCAGTTTACAAAATCAGCAATATCAGCACACGCAAAAAACACCGAACACCTATTCTAAAACATAGAAGAAGATCTGAAGGTATTCCACCACAGCCATAAATCACATACAGTGGATATAATGGAATAGCTTGAAATTTTTGTGCACCACAAAGACAAGCAGAAAAAATTCTCAGTGACAATCTAGATAGTGAATTAATTAACGTTTTCAAATGTTCTCCTGTACAGGATAACAGTAGTAATTGTCATAAATGCTTAGTAATTTCCATAAATATGTACATTACCTTACATAAAAAAATCTAATCCGTAATTCAGTAGTCAATAGTGGAAAAAATGCATTTTATGATATACAACTTCATGTATACAACGTAATCCAAAAACACTGTAACATCGCTGACTGTGTACATAGTCTTTGCGAAAGCACAGAATTGTAATATCTTTCTAGCCTATTTTGATTACCGGTACAAAAACAAACATTTTCAGTGCAGATTTGCGTATGTGTCACATTCTGTGTAAACGGAGCAGCGCCGGCCGGAGTGGGCGAGCGGTTCTTGACGCTTCAGTCAGCAACCGCGCGACCGCTACGGTCGCAGGTTCGAATCCTGCCTCGGGCATGGATGTGTGTGATGTATTTAGGTTAGTTAGGTTTAAATAGTTTTAAGTTCTAGGGGACTGATGACCTCAGCTGTTAAGTCCCATAGTGCTCAGAGCCATTTTTTTAACGGAGGAGCCACAATACATTATAACCTCAAAAAGGCACCTACAATGCAAGAGAGGCTGATTTCATACATGAAAAGTCACCAAAAATATCATAATCACAATACACTGGAAAATGAGAATAAATTCTGAAAATGCGTTGTGCTGGGCACGAAAAAATAAGTAACTAGTGCGTTTTTCATTATTTAAATCGTGAATGACGCAGTTGCCGGATTTCCTAAAACATTTGTTATGATATAGGAAATTATAATTTATCTGACTAACGCTCATTCGAAGTCCTTCCATGCATCATTTGCGAATAGGACAGAAAATAGGGGAGGAGGCTGAAGGATGGCGAAAACTGGAAATGTTTCACAAAATACTCTCTGTCACACATCGTAAAGTGCTCTGCGATGCATAGCTGTACACTATCTGGTCAAAAGTATCCAGACACCATAGATACTGCGGAACGGAGGATTAGATGTCAAGAGACGCGGACTCGCCATTGTAAAAGATGGAGGGGAGTATTTTGCTGTCAGTAGACAGGCACTTGATAACAGACTGGGTCGGTCAGGAGAGCTCAGTTGACTTCGAGCGTGGGCTAATCGTTGGATGTCACCCAAGTATCAAATCCACCATGTACACTGCAATACTTCTAAAGCGCCCCAACTCCACTGTTGGTGATTTGACTGTGAAGCGGGGAAGTGAAGGAACAACCACAGGTAAACCAAGACCAAGTAGACCTCAAGTACTGACAAACGGCGACCGTCGAACACTGCTGAGGGTGGTTGTAAATATCGCAAGAGATCAGCGGAAAGATCCACTCGTGAGTTTGGAAGGGCTATCAGCAGTCCCATCAGCACAATGAATGAGTGCAGACAGTTGAAATGAACTGGATTAACGGTCAAGCAGCTCTCCCTAAGCGACAAATTTCTCTTGTCAGTACTAACCGACGCTTGAGGTTGTGCAAAGAGCTACCCCACTGCACAGTGGATGACTAGAAACGAGTGATTTTGAGTCATGAATCACTCTATGCAAATCCTACGGAACGGTTTAGTGACAGCAGTTAAGTACGAATGTAGTGGTTTTACGGTTTGGGATTGTTTTTATTGGTTAGGGGGGGGGGGGTGCGTGTCCCGCTCCCCCCTCCCCCTATTGCACTTACGAAAACTCTAAACACGGAACAATACAAACACATTTTACAGCAATGTGTAGTAGAGCAACATTTCGGAGTTTGTGACTGATTGTATCAGCATGACAGTAGCATCTGCGAGGCAGTGGACAGTAACACTCCTACCTACAGTTCTGACCTGAACCCAACATAACACCTTTCGGAAGCGTTAGAATGTCGACTTCGCTCCAAAGCTCACAGTCCAACATCTCCGTCTTTCGTGGGCTGAGTTGTTCAGTAACAATGGGCTGCCATCCCTCCACAGACATTTAGGCACCTCGTTGAAAATGGTTCCCGGCAGAATTAAAAGGGTCATAATGATGAAGGGTGGACGCACCCTATATTAATGTCCCACAAACCCTTCGCCTGGGGCTATACTCTTGCGTGTCAACTGAAATATTTCTTAAACTTCTGAATAATTTTTTCGGTAGACGTGTTCCAGGCGCTATTGAACTTACTGAAATTAAGGAGCTACTTACAGGGTGTTTCAAAAGTGACCGGTATATTTGAAACGGCAACACAAACTAAACGAGCAGCGATAGAAATACACCGTTTGTTGCAATATGCTTGGAACAACAGTACATTTTCAGGCAGACAAACTTTCGAAATTACAGTAGTTACAATTGTCAACAACAGATGGCGCTGTGGTCTGGGTAACTCTATAGTACGATATTTTCCACATATCCACCATGCGTAGCAATAATATGGCGTAGTCTCTGAATGAAATTACCCGAAACCTTTGACGACTTGTCTGGCGGAATGGCATCACATGCAGATGAGATGTACTGCTTCAGCTGTTCAATTGTTTCTGGATTCTGGCGGTACACCTGGTCTTTCAAATGTCCCCACAGAAAGAAGTCACAGGGGTTCATGTCTGGCGAATAGGGAGGCCAATCCACGCCACCTCCTGTATGTTTCGGATAGCCCAAAGCAATCACACGATCATCGAAATATTTATTCAGGAAATTAAAGACGTCGGCCGTGCGATGTGGCCGTGCACCATCTTGCATAAATCACGAAGTGTTCGCAGTGTCGTCTAAGGCAGTTTGTACCGCCACAAATTCACGAAGAATGTCCAGATAGCGTGATGCAGTAATCGTTTCGGATCTGAAAAATGGGCCAATGATTCCTTCGCTAGAAATGGCGGCCCAGACCAGTACTTTTTGAGGATGCAGGGACGATGGGACTGCAACATGGGGCTTTTCGTTTCCCCATGTGCGACCGTTCTGTTTATTGACGAAGCCGTCCAGGTAAAAATAAGCTTCGTCAGTAAACCAAATGCTACCCACATGCATATCGCCGTCATCAATCCTGTGCACTATATCGTTAGTGAATGTCTCTCGTGCAGCAATGGTAGCGGCGCTGAGGGGTTGCCGCGTTTGAATTTTGTATGGATAGAGGTGTAAACTCTGGCGCATGAGACGATACGTGGACGTTGGCGTCATTTGGACCGCAGCTGCAACACGGCGAACGGAAACCCGAGGCCGCTGTTGGATCACCTGCTGCACTAGCTGCGCGTTGCCCTCTGTGGTTGCCGTACGCGGTCGCCCTAACTTTCCAGCACGTTCATTCGTCACTTTCCCAGTCCATTGAAATTTTTCAAACAGATCCTTTATTGTATCGTTTTTCCGTCCTTTGGTTACATTAAACCTCCGTTGAAAACTTAGTCTTGTTGCAACAACACTGTGTTCTAGGCGGTGGAATTCCAACACCAGAAAAATCCTCTGTTCTAAGGAATAAACCATGTTGTCCACAGCACACTTGCACGTTGTGAACAGCACACGCTTACAGCAGAAAGACGACGTACAGAATGGCGCACCCACAGACTGCGTTGTCTTCTATATCTTTCACATCACTTCCAGCGCCATCTGTTGTTGAAAATTGTAACCTCTAGTTTCCATTGGGAAAAAATACTTCTGTTGCAGCTAAGATATGGTAAAGTTAATGTCCATAATTGTAGCCAGAGGGCCTGAAAGGGTTGAGCAAAAATTCGTTAGTGGAATACAAAGAGTTGTCTAGGAAAAATGATTTTAAATTAGATTTTAAACTTGCTTCGTTACCCGTCACACATTTTATTTTACTGGACAAACGATCAACAATTTCTATTGTTGCGTACTGATCTCTTTCTGAGCCACTGACAGCTTTAACAACTGGTAACAAAGCTTAAAAATGGTTCAAATGGCTCTGAGCACTATGGACTTAACATCTATGGTCATCAGTCCCCTAGAACTTAGAACTACTTAAACCTAACTAACCTAAGGACATCACACAACACTCAGTCATCACGAGGCAAACAAAGGCTATTTTTACTTCTTGTGTCGTAGGTATGTACCCAGCTGTTCTTCTCACACAGTGATGAATTTTTTATGACGAATTTTACTAGCAAAAACATGTTTTGTGACGGTGCAATTAAAATGCCTAGCTCCTTGAACAGGTACAGACGTGTGGGGGCAACACATATTATTCTTAAACGCTCGCTTTTGTCCAATCAATTCTTTCTTTCTAAGGGACGAGTTACCCCAGAAGACTAGTCCGTAGGACATTACTGAGTAGAAATATGCAAAATGTGTCAGGCGGTAGATATGTTTATTTCCAAGATCAGCAATTATACGAAGTACGAAAGTAGCTGAACTTGACTGTTTCAGATGCTCAGGAATATGCTTCCTCCAGTTCGAGTTTTCATCAGCTTATAAACACCCAAAAATTTGCAGTATTTTGGAGCTCTCGAAGATGTCTGTGACATATAACACACGTCAGTACCTAGCTAGGCAAAATGTGATACTCAGTGCCTCATGCAAAACAGTCTACCCAGTAGTGTACACGATTCGACACGGCGTAAGATGTTTTAGACACTGACTGCTACCTGCCAGCAGACCAGTGACATCTCAACCAATGAAAAAGTAGCGTACTTGAAATCTGCGTGGTGTAACTTCCCATATGCAAAACACCACGTATCTTCCATCTCTTCTCTTGTCTATTCTGTATAATTGCCTAGGATACAGTCCATAGCCAGTAACGGAAAGTATAAAGTGTCAAGACAGCTGCCAGCCGCTGCCGCCGAGCGGTTCTAGGCCCTTCAGTCTGGAACCGTGCGACCGCTACGGTCGCAGGTTTGAATCTTGCCTCGGGCATAGATGTGTGTGATGACCTTAGGTTAGTTAGGTTTAAGTAGTTCTAAGTTCTAGGGGATTGATGAGCTCAGATGTTAAGTCCCATAGTGCTCACAGCCATCTGAACCATTTTTGTCATGACAGGCTGTATCTGCTTTAGTTTGCGACCGATCACCAATACCCTTCTGCCCATCGCATCATTTTCTTACTCAGATTGCCATTACAGAGACACATTTTTACTCCTAACTTACCACCGAGGCTATTCTCTGGCGAAACCCATCCTACACAAAATTAGCTACCCCTAGGTGATGTTATGCAAACACCTGTAGCCTCGTTAATCGCCTCAGTATCCTGAAGAAGAGTGTCCACAAGGTACGGCATTTTTATCTCAAGCCATTCATAGACGATTTAATCCCGAAGAGCTACCAAAATGAGAGGGTGTTGAGTGCTACGAGTCACTCGTTTCAAATAGTCCCAGAGATTTTGTGTGAAATTCAAACAGTAAGATTTCAAGGGGTTGGGTTGTTTGGGGGAGGAGACCAGACAGCGAGGTCACCGGTTTTATCGGATTATGGAAGGACGGGGAATTGTAAATGTAACAACTAAATTTTGTAACGTACAGGACCCTTTCCCGTTACAAAGTATCGTTACTTTCGTTAGTGAACGCCATTGTTAACGTAAGCATTGCATATAAATACTTATTTGCTGAACCATAAGATTTTGGGTATATCCGTAGTAGTAAATGCATCATTTGGGGGAACGAGAGAGGGTCCTCCTCCTGAAATGGCTTTTTTTGTTCTCTTCTACATACTGATAAACAGTCACCGTGCTACACTGGTATTAACGGTAGCAGCTAAACTTGTAAGAGTTGAACTTATCATACCGAAATAATTCCAAACTGAATAGACACGCCAATCACTCGCGTAGGCCACTACAGACAGACAATTCGGCCGTACAGCGACTGACTACTTGGAAGTTAGCCAGGTCGGTGAAGCAGTTTACTACTCTGAGATTTACTCCACCTGACTACCATTATGACATAATCGAATGCTGGCATATGATATGAGTTGCATGCTATTATTAATGTATCGGTGCCAGTGGTTAGTCACTTTAGAGACTTGGTTCCACATAGACTGTATTAAATCGGGCGCGCATCGGCCAATGTCCACCTAACGTCTGTTATGTGTCTTAAGCACCACAGATCGCGACCTTTATATTTCTCTAAGATTTTTGGCTCTTAAAGATAGTCCTGCTCTCCCGCTCTCGATGCTACTCACCGTAAACAGTCTTGTGAAGCAACAAATCAACCAATTAATATTGTAAGGAAGAAGTGTAATGCAACAAATAAGGACACAGACCTACCGTGATAAATAAAATATAATTTAGCGGCGCAACGTGCTCCAATAAAGCACATGCTACAACTGCAAGAGATTGCAACGAGGATTGTCTAGAAAGTAAATTCCGATCGGTCGCGAAATGGACACCACAGTTGAAAACCCGATGAAGCTTTGCACAGATGTATTGGGCAGTGTCTCTAGTATGACCGTCGATCGCATCAAGACGCTCTTTTAAGTTGTGAGCGCACTGTGAGCGAGTAAAGGTGCCTAGGACAACGATGTCTCCCGCCAAGTGGGAGGACCCGCTGAGAGGCTTCCCCTTAATGAATGCAGCCCACCTAACACAACTGCCATGCACTTCCTTCTTCATGGCAGTTCTCAGCCGCGCTCTGCAGGGGCAGTGAAGACGCTCCTGCAGCCTTTTCTCTGGGAAGTGTTCGATCACCCGAAACACAGCCTTAATTGGCTCGTCCTGAGTGTCATCCCTGTTCACATGAAACGCCGGATACGAAGACAGCACTTGGGCGCAGGCTACACGCTACAGACCAGTGTAGAGAATTATCGGAAAGAACATGCCTCTGCCTTCTATGACGATGGTTTTGGAATGTCTAAGTCGACCGGCGACTGTGGAGAGAAGTATCTGGAAAGAGTAGCTAACTCTTGCAAATAAAATGTTTCAGATTTTCACTGAGGTTTCCATTTAGCGACGGACTGGAACTTACTTTCTAGACAACACTCATTTTACAGTAATTTTTGGCACCCGTAGTTGATTCGAGAGCACGCAAATGACAGAGTATCAGGCTAACATTCTCCCTTACGCACCTTAGGACGACATATCTCTCATTTATGTTCATAAATTATCTTCACAATTGATCAGGCTCTATTCTTCAGAACAATGTAATATACGTTAGCCCCTTCTAGAAAAATCAGCCTTCTCTTTAAGTACATGGAATTTAGATCCGGTTTCACTCAGAGTTAAACAATTAATTAACTTCTAATCATACAATTACGACAATAACTCGCTCGCCTGGACATTACCACATTACACAATGAATTCAGATTCGTTTAACTGCACTGAACTCTACGGGCAGCTTACGTACAGTGAAGCCTTTAAGACTTATCGGAAATTCACACTAGCGCCGAGCTGTGCAAGAAATCACTTACCCATGACGATGAGACTGCATCTTGATTGCGATACTTGGTTCTACCTTTGTTCTAAAAGTTCATCACAATTCCAATGAGACTTTGTATCACACAATCAAAATCAGCCTCTCGTACGCTTTTACTGGCGTATGAAATTGCGGAATAACCTTTCGCTACTTAACTGCTGTTCTAGACGCTCGGAAACAGAGCCTGGAAAGCCTTTTGTACTGTTAAAGTACTTACTGACCGAATAAAGTTAGCATTTCATCGGAGCAGTAGAAAGAAAACAGCATGTAGAGAGGAAATCGTTCTGTTAAGCCCCGTTCTCGATTACGTGCTTTAGATTAACCTGAATGGTTAAAAACAAGTGGGACTATTTTCTCTTGATGCCGATATCTCGCAATATAGCCATCGAAGTTCTACAGTGTGGGAAGGAGGGGGAGGGGGTTAGGTGGAGGGGGATAGGTGGAGGGGGATAGGTGGAGGGGATAGATGGAGGGGGATAGGTGGAGGGGGATAAGGGGAGGGGGAGGGCGGGTCACCTGTCAGAATGCTGATACTGTAACGATATTACTAAGCTGAAATTTTTCTAGAAGGTACGAGAAACCTATCATTTTCCCGCGCAACTGCCACTCCCATCTACATCCGGCCACGTCAATCAGCTCGCCTTCACGCTCGAGCCGGCTCGGAGCCTTCTATACCGATCGTTCGGCGTATGTCTGCCGACTGCATTCTGCATGCTCTCATTTCATTTACTTTGATTAATAAGGTAAATATATTACTTCATGTCGCCTTACGCGTGGCGTGAATTACTTTGGTTTAAATCTGGGTGAAGCCCTTACGTTATTATTCTTATTAAAATTACTACTGAAGCCTTTAAATAAAATTGCAAAATAAAGTGGGTATATTACATAGTACTACATAACGTAGTTGCTATGTCACCCCCAGTCATGCTAGCCCTGTTAAAACTCCATTTAACGCTGTGGAATTCCGAAGAATCCAGATTTCGGCATATGACGGAATCCTTAGCGTGAGAAACGCAGAAACAGGGGGGACTGCAAACACTGCCGACTCAGCTAAGGTTGGAACCGAATTGACTTCGAGAATAGATAATACCAGGAGCGACAAGATGTATTTGGTACTACGTGTCGTCACAAACTTCTCCGCTAACAATAAGAAATTAGAGGAACACGAGAACTACAGAGCCAGCGCGAGCGTTCGGGAGAGCAGACAGGCAAGTAACAAAACGCTTCCATTACTTAGTCTGCTGAGGGTAAGGAATATGAAAAATACCGACTTGGAGCTAATCGGGCACAAAGTACAGTGTTATTCATAACTTTCTCTGGAGCATCATAAGACGACTGAGCGAAAACTGCAAGACATACAGAAAAATGACACCTAACATCGGATAGAGCATCTCTGCACGTTTTTAATTCACATTACAAGTCATCAGTGTGGGCACCATTTGTGATGCGACAAACATCCATAAGAGTGGGAGAGTACGTGCGTACAATTCACTGAAGTCCGTGCTGACTAGGAAGGCGCAATGACTCCAGCCCGCTTTGTAAACCTGTTAACTGGGTCGCTTATCTGCATCCGCGAATTAATTCGAGGCAACAATACGGAGCGGATGATTTTCTGCGTGTTCTGCCACGCTTACTCCTTAGCGATAGGCTTTGCAACTACTTCATGGCATATTACGAATCGAAACTTACAAGGGGACTGCACCTACTCGTCATCACCGATTTCGTCCAAATATATGTTACATGCAGGGCTTTGTCAGAAACGAAAGTGACAAAGCGAGAGCTCCAGACGGCCAAGCGTTCAGAAAAAAAGCATGTCTTATGCGGATCGGGCTAGGCCTGAACCATTTCTGTAAGCGCAGTTTGCAGGCAGCGGTCGGCAGAGCGGATAAAGTACGGAACGGTAATCCACGGGTCGTCCGATCGAGTCCCTGCGTCGCAACTTTTTTTTTATTTTTCACTTTTTATATTATTTACATTGCACATAAACTGAGAAAACGCTCAATACATTGTGTTTGATTTTATGAAAACCTATCTGACGGACAATTTTTTTTCCGTTAACGGACTTGGGTAGAGGACAAACAATTCTACAACAATACGATGATATTTTTCAAGATGTGAAACGACTCCCGTTGTATAGTATTTAAAGTGATTCCTTCCCAAATCAACAACGCTAGTGCAATTCTGCGATGTCTTTATTAGATCAATAAGAGTCAAAACCGCTCTTATCCTGTGGGGGGAGAAAAAGAAATCACATTCCCAAAGGACTGCTTCAAAGTACATTCCTTTGTGCATCACTAGCTGTGCTCACCAAAGTTTGGCTAAATGACATTTTACTCGTGGTTTGTTGCCAGACTGTGCGACAAGAGAAACTCATCTTGAATGTAAACCAATTTGTTCTTGCTTAGAAAGTTTTAAACAACCATGTAATTGCAAAAATTCGTCTTTAATATAAGATGCCGAGCAAATCATTGCTTTCCCTGGTTTTATGATGGATATTACTCCATAATGTATAAATCATTAACTGTAAAATAATGAAAGTATCTAATTTTATTCACCAAGATCTCCTGTACGTCTTACAACCCATTTCTGGAAATTGGGGTGTATATAACATGTGCAAAATGCCAAGGAAATTACCGACTCCACTCTTTTTACGATGACTTCTTCCCCAGACGTGTAAATCACGAACTTTAGAAGTATCTAATTTTATACGAAACTGCCGTGCATGCTTCACAAGCGCTTCCCCAAAATTTATTTACGATCCCAAATTTTCCACTGCCATTACTTTTCATGCCTTTTACAAACTATTAATAAATAAAATATACTGCGCATTGTTTTGGTTTATATGCAGTGTAAGTAAAGTAAATGTTGAAAGATTAACAAAGTTTCCACAGAGGGACTCGATCCGACAACATATGGATTATCGTTCCGTACTCCTAACGTTGCGCCACTAGTTGCTTGGAAAATACGCTAACGTAAATAGCTCATGTTCCGCCCGACCCGCGACAAAAATGTTGGATTTTTTTTCTAAACGCTGAGCTATTTGGAGCTCCAACTTTGGTCACTTTAATTTCTGATTAAGCCGTGCATGTACCATAAATCTGCACGAAATCGATGACACTCGCATTTTTGTGTTCGTCTTGCAGTTTTGTCGCGGTCTCTTCTGAAACCCCTGAGGCAACAGCGAATATCCTTGTACAAGTAGGGAAGAAAACAAGCGGGATACGAGGCGTTTCAGACAGTAACGAAAAGACTCTTCGAGTCTTGCGTAATACTCCTCAGTGAAAAGAAAGCCCTTGAGTACGAGGTAGTAAAAGGGCAGTGATGTTTATGGCATTTGACGCCCCACATACTGTCTACCACGCAACCGACAATACTTGCTGGCAATGGCAACACAAGGCGGGACTGGAGGTATCCAACGGTGAGCACAGCAAGAGGCTGAGGGGCATAGTTGAAATGCTTAACCAACGAGTAACTGCAAAAAAAATGGTTCAAATGGCTCTGAGCACTATGGGACTTAACATCTATGGTCATCAGTCCCCTAGAACTTAGAACTACTTAAACCTAACTAACCTAAGGACATCACACAACACCCAGCCATCACGAGGCAGAGAAAATCCCTGACCCCGCCGGGAATCGAACCCGGGAACCCGGGTGTAGGGAGCGAGAACGCTACCACACGACCACAAGATGCGGGCCGAGTAACTGCCAACAGTGCTGTTGTACTATAGTCCGATCCACGAACGATGGCGGTTATCGCATGTCGAGGTACGGACAGGAATGGCATTGCTGATGATTCCAAGCGAAAGTTGCGGTATGTGCATGCGCGTACTCTGCGCATTAAGGAAGCGTATTTCCCGCAAATCGCGCCTCTCGCTTGCTTATGCAGAATTTATCACTTACCATTACCGTCAGCGACAGCAATTCGCAACAAATGAAACTGAAATTCACTAAAAACTCGCTACGATAATGTTTAATGTTCGCATTACCTGCGGCATTCAGAGCAGAACGCTCAGAACATTACTCTATGCTCATTGGCTGTCGGTGTATGCAAGACGTAGGTGCGCAAAACAAGCCTCAGCTCGACCGCCGTTCGTGACTCCAACTACAGTGGTGTTCATACAAAGCACAGAAAGGGCGACGATAAACAAAGCAAACACGGCATTATATCTACAGCAACAGTTGCTGAAAATGACATGAGACTGAAAGGAACCCAAGGAATTTCACAGAGTAGAAAGAAGTAGCAGATTAAATATTAGCGTCTCTGCAAGATGAGTGGGTGGAATGTGTGGTGACTATGCGGAAAATCTACATCAGGTGTAGAATGATGACGATAAGTGCTTAATATGTGAAAGCGATACTGCAACAGGTGTTGAACCGTGTAGTTCATCATCCTTGTCGGACCGGGAGCCACAAATGACGTCTCCAGTAAAACGTAGTATAGGACAATCGTTGTCCAAGATGCGTACATGGAATATCATCCACAGCATAGCAAGAAAACAGTTATGAAGAGATTTTGAATAAGTGCACAGCAGTTGAACCGCGTAGTGCATAACAAAAATTACGGATATTCAAAGGAGGACAAGGCGTTTGCGCGTTTCAAGGGTGCTCGTTACAATTTACAGGTTGTGCATTATAGTGACCTACTACGTTAAGCCAAGAAAACTGCGCGTGAAATAGATGACAGTGATTTCAACGGAAGCAATGGATGGTTGCTAACTTCAAACAGTGCTATAGTGCTAAAGAAATTTCAAAAAACAAAAAAGTGTCAACTTGACGATGCACAGCAAACTGCGGAATCGTTCTGAAAATATGTAGATGAGGTAAATAAGCTTATCCCCACCGTTCAGTAAGGAATTGGCGTTCAACTCTGTCCAATCGGGATTTGATGAGGAAACGCATATGGAAAAAAATGTCCAGGAAATGACAGGACCAAGAGAGCTCTATCAGTATCAACTAATAATATCTTTACCTTAACGAGTTCTACAATTATGTCGGCTGGTAAATTGGCTGCGAAATTATTTATTGTGCGGCGAGAAGTTGGAGGTGTTCTGCCTCCTACGATTCTTTCTCGTGTGCGTGATCCTGCAAGGACAGTAGGGAATATTTACGTCACAGCAAGCAAGAGCGGGAAAATGGAGATACACTGTTTTCGGAAAATAGTTGGTCGAAATAACTTGCTTTTCCTTGATTTCTGGTCTGCATATAAAAATCGTACTCCTTTAGAGCAAACTAACCCTCTAGAAAAGTGTTTGACCTTGTAATTCATAGCACCTCGAACCACTGGACAAATTCAGACTCTGGATGTTTGTTTTTTCCGTGAAGACGAAACACATTATCCACTATCCGCAAATACACCTTAAAGGATAGTCAGTTTCACGATAAACTGCACTATAGACAGTTTCGCATTCGGTTGCTTGCCATCACATTCCAACAATTCTCAACATCCCGTTAGACCAACATGATTCTGTATGTATTGTTTAAGCGTAGGTACCCGTGGTCCAAGGATAGCGTCTTTGATTCATAATCAAATCGTTTTCGGGCCCGGGTTCGATCCCCGCCACTGCCTAAATTTTGATAAATAATCAGCATTGGCGGCTGAAGACTTCCGGCATAAGAAGTCAGCCTCATTCAGCCAACGGCCTTGTCAAAGAGGGCGGAGGAGTGGATAGACGACATGAGGATGCAGAAGGCAATGGAAACCACTGCATTAAAAACACGTAACGTGTATCCACAGGACATGTGGCCTGTAGTTGAAGAAGTGTCATGATGATCTCTCCATTGGCAAAAGATTCCGGTATAGTCCCCCATTCGGATCTCCGGGAGGGGACTGCCAAGGGGGAGGTTACCATGACAAAAAGATTGAATAATCAAAGAAAGGAAAATGTTCTACGAGTCGGGGCGTGGAATGTCAGAAGCTTGAACGTAGTAGGAAAACTAGAAAATCTGAAAAGGGAAATGCAAAGGCCTAATCTAGATATAGTAGGGGTCAGTGAAGTGAAGTGGAAGGAAGACAAGGATTTCTGGTCAGATGAGTATCGGGTAATATCAACAGCAGCAGAGTTATGAATAGGAAGGTAGGGCAGAGGGTGTGTTACTGTGAACAGCTCAGTGACCGGGTTGTTCTAATCAGAATCGACAGCAGCCCAACACCGACAACGATAGTTCAGGTATACATGCCGACGTCGCAAGCTGAAGATGAACAGATAGAGAGAGTGTATGAGGATATTGAAAGGGTAATGCCGTATGTAAAGGGGGACGAAAATCTAATAGTCATGGGCGACTGGAATGCAGTTGTAGGGAAAGGAGTAGAATAATAGGTTACAGGAGAATATGGGCTTGGGACAAGGAATGAAAGAGGAGAAAAACTAATTGACTTTTGTAACAAGTGTCAGTCAGTAATAGCGAATACCTTGTTCAAGAATCACAAGAGGAGGTATACTTGGAAAAGGCCTGGAGATACGGAAAGATTTCAATTAGGTTACATCATGGTCAGACAGAGATTCCGAAATCAGATACTGGATTGTAAGGCGTACCAAGGAGCAGATATAGACTCAGATCACAATATAGTAGTGATGAAGAGTAGGCTGAAGTTCAAGACATTAGTCATGAAGAATCAATACGCTAAGAAGTGGGATACGGAAGTTCTAAGGAATGACGAGATGCGTTTGAAGTTCTCTAACGCTATAGATACAGCAATAAGGAATAGAGCAGTAGGCAACACAGTTGAAGAGGAATGGACGTCTCTAGAAAGGGCCATCACAGAAGTTGGGAAGGAAAACATAGGTACAAAGAAGGTAGCTGCGAAGAAACCATGGGTAACAGAAGAAATACTTCAGTTGATTGATGAAAGGAGGAAGTACAAACATGTTCCGGGAAAATCAGGAATACAGAAATACAAGTCGTTGAGGAATGAAATAAATAGGAAGTGCAGGGAAACTAAGACGAAATGGCTGCAGGAAAAATGTGAAGACATCGAAAAAGATACGATTGTCGGAAGGACAGACTCAGCATACAGGAAAGTCAAAACAGCCTTTGGTGACATTAAAAGCAACGATGGTAAGATTAAGAGTGCAACGGGAATTCTACTGTTAAATGCAGAGGAGAGAGCAGATAGGTGGAAAGAATACATTGAAAGCCTCTATGAGGGTGAAGATTTGTCTGATGTGATAGAAGAAGAAACAGGAGTCAATTTAGAAGAGATAGAGGATCCAGTATTAGAATCGGAATTTAAAAGAGCTTTGGAGGACTTACGGCCAAATAAGGCAGAAGGGATGGATAACATTCCATCAGAATTTCTAAAATCATTAGGGGAAGTAGCAACAAAACGACTATTCACGTTGGTGTGTAGAATATATGAATCTGGCGACATACCATCTGACTTTCGGAAAAGCATCATCCACACAATTCCGAAGACGGCAAGAGCTGACAAGTGCGAGAATTATCGCACAATCAGCTTAACAGCTCATGCATCGAAGCTGCTTACAAGAATAATATACAGAAGCATGGAAAAGAAAATCGAGATTGCGCTAGGTGACGACCAGTTTGGCTTTAGGAAAAGTAAAGGCACGAGAGAGGCAATTCTGACGTTAAGGCTTATAATGGAAGCAAGGCTAAAGAAAAATCAAGACATGTTCATAGGATTTGTCGACCTGGAAAAAGCGTTCGACAATATAAAATGGTGCAAGCTCTTCAAGATTCTGAAAAAAGTTGGGGTAAGCTATAGGTAGAGACGGGTCATATACAATATGTACAACAACCAAGAGGGAATAATAAGAGTGGACGATCAAGAACGAGGTGCTCGTATTAAGAAGGGAGTAAGACAAGGCTGTAGCCTTTCGCCCCTACTCTTCAATCTGTACATCGAGGAAGCAATGATGGAAATAAAAGAAAGGTTCAGGAGTGGAATTAAAATACAAGGTGAAAGGATATCAATGATACGATTCGCTGATGACATTGCTATCCTGAGTGAAAGTGAAGAAGAATTAAATGATCTGCTGAATGGAATGAACAGTCTAATGAGTACACAGTATGGTTTGAGAGTAAATCGGAGAAAGACGAAGGTAATGAGAAGTAGTAGAAATGAGAACAGCGAGAAACTTAACATCAGGATTGATGGTCACGAAGTCAATGAAGTTAAGGAATTCTGCTACCTAGGCAGTAAAATAACCAATGACGGACGGAGCAAGGAGGACATCAAAAGCAGACTCGCTATGGCAAAAAAGGCATTTCTGGCCAAGAGAAGTCTACTAATATCAAATACCGGCCTTAATTTGAGGAAAAAATTTCTGAGAATGTACGCCTGGAGTACAGCATTGTATGGTAGTGAAACATGGACTGTGGAAAAACCGGAACAGAAGAGAATCGAAGCATTTGAGATGTGGTGCTATAGACGAATGTTGAAAATTAGGTGGACTGATAAGGTAAGGAATGAGGAGGTTCTACGCAGAATCGGAGAGGAAAGGAATATGTGGAAAACACTGATAAGGAGAAGGGACAGGATGACAGGACATCTGCTAAGACACGAGGGAATGACGTCCGTGGTACTAGAGGGAGCTGTAGAGGGCAAAAACTGTAGAGGAAGACAGAGATTGGAATACGTCAAGCAAATAATTGAGGACGTAGGTTGCAAGTGCTACTCCGAGATGAAGAGGTTAGCACAGGAAAGGAATTCGTGGCGGGCCGCATCAAACCAGTCAGTAGACTGATGACCAAAAAAAAAAAAAAGGTACCTAGATGAACGTCCCACATTGTTTGTAACTCCCAAGGAGTCCGTCTTCGATCTTGATGGTGCGTGATCACTGTGGCGCGCTATTTTCCATTCGGTGTCCATGGTGCAAATTAATGGTTTCTTCTGAACATTTCTTGAATGTCGAGATTGACCGTTTTGTGAATGTAAAAGTGGCTTCCGCGGCCGTTGTCACATTCGAAAAAATTCTTCACATTCTGTGGATTGCGTCTTGCAATAGTCGCCAAAACGTTGGATTTTATAGTTGACAATGCGGTCCCTGTATCAGAGGAATTTCATTGACTTTGACTGCATTTTGTGAAGTTTAATACGTACATTCCATATTAATAAAAGTAAGTCTTCTGGACCAGACTGTATACCAATTAGGTACCTTTCGGAGTATGCTGATGCATTAGCTCCATACTTAACAACAATATACAGCCGTTCGCTCGACGAAAGATCCGTACCCAAAGACTGGAAAGTTGCACAGATCACACCAGTATTCAAGAAAGGTAGTAGGAGTAATCCACTAAATTACAGGCCCATATCGTTAACGTCGATATGCAGGAGGATTTTAGAACATATATTGTGTTCGAACATAATGAATTACCTCGAAGAAAACTGTCTATTGACACACAGTCACCGGCCGGTGTGGCCGAGCAATTCTAGGCACTTCAGTCTGGAACCACGCAACCGCTACGATCGCAGGTTCGAATCCTGCCTCGGGCATGGATGTGACTGATGTCCTTAGGTTAATTAGGTTTAAGTAGTTCTAGGGGACTGATGACCTCAGATGTTAAGTCCCTTAGTGCTCAGAGCCATTTGAACCATTTTTGAACACACAGTCAACATGGGTTTAGAAAACATCGTTCTTGTGAAACACAACTAGCTCTTTATTCACATGAAGTGCTGAGTGCTATTGACAAGGGACGTCAGATCGATTCTGTATTACTGGAAGGCTTTTGACACTGAGCCACACAAGCGGGTCATAGTGAAATTGTGTGCTTATGGAATATCGTCTCAGTTATGTGACTGGATCTGTGACTTCCTATCAGGGAGGTGACAGTTCGTAGTAGCTGACGGGAAGTCATCGAGTGAAACAGAAGTGTTTTCTTGCGTTAGCCAAGGTAGTGTTATAGGCCCTTTGCTGTTCCTTACCTATATAAACGATTTGGAAGACTATCTGAGCAACTGTCTTTGGTTGTTTGCAGATGACGCTGTCGTTTATCGACTAATAAAGTCATCAGAAGATCAAAACAAACTGCAAAACGATTTAGAAGAAATATCGGAATGGTGCGAAAAGTGGCAGTTGACCTTAAATAACGAAAAGTGTGAGATCATCCATATGAGTGCTAAAAGGAACCCAAACTTCGGCTACACGATCAATCAGTCTAATCTAAAAGCTGTAAATTCAACTAAATACCTAGGTATTACAATTACGAACAACTTAAACTGGAAGGAACACACAGAAAATGTTGTGGGGAAGGCTAAGCATGGACTGTGTTTTATTGCCAGGACACTTAGAAAATGTAACAGACCTACTAAGGAGACTAGACGGCCGGTGTGGCCGAGAGATTCTAGGAGCTACAGTCTGGAACCGCGCGACCGCTACGGTCGCACGTTCGAATCTTGCCTCGGGCATCCTGCATCCGTAGCAGTCACGCGGTTATAGACTGTAGCGCCTAGAACCGCTCGGCCACTCTGGCCGGCGGAGGTGGTTCGATGAACGTTGTACCAGGCATTTAACTGTGATTTACAGAGCATCCATATAGATGTAGATGTAGATCTCTGCACCTCCTGGACATTCTATTTGTGTCGCACACTCGATGCACACGGTGAGTCATTAGCCGCTAATATTTTTCCTGTAACAATTTTTAATACAGCACTTTCAAATGAGCCTTATGGAGACTGAACTTGCGAATTCGCACCCGAGGGGTTCCTCGTCAGTGAGGAATACGTACGGTATGCGTCGACTCTATTCGAAACAGAAAAGAGCGGGTCTTCGGTGGCAAAGGATGTCCTCCGGTGAGCAAGGCGCTCCAGATCGACGGCGGCAGTCGCGGGGAGAGTGGGCCCGTGTTGTCCGTGGGCAGGGCAGCACGTGGCCGCTCCGCCCGTGGCTGCGGCGGCGGCGGCGGCGGGCCCCGTATTGATCGGCCGCCGGAGCACGACGCCGCGCTGCGCCGCCCTCGCCCGCCCTGAAGGACAGCCGCCTGTGTCCTGCCCTGCCCTGCCCTGCGCGGCGCGGCGCGGCGCATCCCTACACACGCCAGCCGCTCCGCCGTCTCCCACCCCCTACCGTAATTACGAGTACCGCCAAATTCCCCGCGTCCGCACGGCTTTAGCGCCAAATCGCTCCGTCGCCGTCGCCGACAGCAGAGCTAGTAACCGCGTTTCGTCTCCCCGCGTGGAGCGTCGCTGACACTGCGTTTGTCGCTCATCTGCACCTTCAGCGTAGCGGCCGTACAACGTGTCTCAGGAGGTGGTAGTATAAATTAACTCGAATGAAACGTCCCAGTTCATTTAGTTACAGAAATACTCCTGTTTGAATGAACAAGTCTGTCCCGCAAGTCATTAAATAATTTTTTCTAAAAAAAAATTATTAAGTATCTGTGCAGAGGGTTAACATTCTTCAAAGCTCTCTCATCTAGAATCTACACATCTTTTTGCACAGTCTCTCGAACGCTTGGTACGTCCCCGTCGAAGACCTCGACGGGAATTCGCTTTAAAGGTGTTGTCGCAGCCGCTCGGATAGCCTCGGTGCTGTCAAAGCAGCGACCTTCGAGTACGTTCTTGACCTTGACGACCCTAAAGAAGCCGGTCGGAGCGAGGTCAGGAGGCCGCAGCGAGGTCGGGAGTGTGGCAGCGTTGCCACGTCGTGCCTCGCCAGGAACTCAGGGGTGCAGAGCGGCACGTCGCTGGAAGCATAGGAGTGATGCAGCTGCCATGTAGCGCCGGTGTATTTTTGCACGCAGATGACCCTTCCCGGTAGCGGTTTGGAAGTACAAACTCTCTGTGAACTATACACCCTTTGCGTTGGAAAAGACGGTGAACATCGTCTTCCGTTTGGATTTTCTCAACCTCCCTTCCCTCTGCTTCTTTTCATTCAGCAGTCTGACACTTTCTCTTTGTCTCGTTTTGACATGTCCGTGTTTCATCGCCGATAGTAGCCTTGTCCAAATAATTCAATTCTTTTCCACAAATTCCTTAAATTAACAGTCGACTGGCCTTTCGCTCGTTCGTCATCAGTCTGGGGACAAGGTTAGCTCACAACTTTTGCATGTTCAGTTCTGCAGCAACCATTCGGTTCTCAACGATTTAGGAAATTTCAGAGTTTTGGCTAACAACTAAAGACTCATCCGACAGTCAGGATTTACCAAACCACTCATTCGTGTCACACTTTCATCGGTTTGCCTTGTAGATGACCGTCCAGAGCGGGGGCCACCGTCCATCGTGGCCCACTCCTGACCACCCTTAAACTTCTTCATCCTCGTAACTTACGGAAGAGCTGGCTCCTTGTAGGCTTGTTTTAGGCCGCTGATAAGATTCTATGGTAGTTCTGTCTAGTTTTGTGCAGAACTTAATCGCCCAACATCGTTTTAGTGTATCCGCCACGACATGGTCTCAAAACAGGGGTGCACTAAACCAGCGATCCTCGAAGCAGTGTGACCAAACTGGCACTGCCAAGTTTAGGTCTCAACCCCCCGTCCCACCATCTACCTCTCGAACCCAAACGGCGAGACGGCCAGAACGTGGTGCGACCTTTGGGGCCGCAGAAAAAGAAATCCACATCCTGTTTACAAGCAAATGCGCTTTCTAATTGTGTTGAGAACCCACACTTTTGTGAGAGCAACACTATTCATCATCCGAACGAGCGATTAATTTTTAGTATACTTTTTCTTTGTAGACATCGCCATTAAACTATGCCCGAAGCCGCTAGGTCCGGAGGAAGTCGTCGCCTGAGAAAGTGACCAATTATGTAGATACCTCTGACCTGTCATGTAAAACTAACATTTCCCAGAAGGGAACGGCAAAAATGATCACGCTGCTTGGAACCAAAGTTCCTGAACCTTACTGTTTCAGACCTTTGCCTGTGGGGTTCGTTGAAACGACAAGCCATGAGCGAAGTAGTATTCTCAAAGGACGAACTGGTCTTTCGGATTAAGAGTAGTGCCACCCTCGCATGACAATGCTGGACCTCAGAAGAGCGACAAGTGATATTATCAAGAGAATTTGAAAGAGCACTGAAGCAGGAACTGTAATTTACGAAAATCAGTTGCGAACATTATAGTCTGCATATGCTTAACAATTTCTGTGATTATTTGTTTGGATTACATGCAAACAGTTTTTTTTATGTAACCGATAAAAATTGGGTTCATGAAATATGGAATGTTTCATTCGAATCAATTTATATTACTACTTCTACAATATTTACTTGACCCCTGAAACAACCTCTATTTGGTTGTCCTTATTGTGACAATAGTCGGGTTCGGCTACTTAGCTGAGTGGCCAGACATGTGAAGGATCCAGCTGAATACACAGTGCTGTCAGAGATTTTTCCTTTGTATTAGCGATTGGAGCGGGGTGACATAAGCGTTGAGGAACTTTCTCTTCGTTGATAGGTGCGGACGGTGGGATGGAGAATGATTTCGTCTTCTGATTGGTTTGATGCGGTCCGCTCAATGATTTCCTCACTTTCCCATTGCCTTCATTTCAGAGTGCACCCACACACAACTTCCTGAATTAAATGTTGCATTCGAATCTAAGAAGCAGGTAAAACTTAAAGTAATGAGCAGTAGGAGAAACGAGATTCTGCTACCATGGGAATAAAATTACGCATGGTGGACGAAGCAAGGAGAACGTAAAAACTGGACTACTGGAGGGAAAGTGCACTTCTCGCAAAATGGTGTCCACTAGTATCAAACATAGGCCTCATTTTGGGGGATACGCTTCTTACATTGTACATTTGGAACAGAGCATCGCATGGAAGTGAATCGTGGACTGCGGTAAAATCAGAAAAGAGTCAGATTGTTCGAGATGGGGTACTAAGGACGATGTTGACAAGAAGGAGGGACATGATCGCAGGACTGAAGGGGAAGACAGTGATTGGAATACAACCAACCAATAACGAAGCCCATGGTGTAACTGCCACTCTGATACAAACCATTGGCTTAGGAAAGGAACTTGTGGGGCGTCGCATAACATCAGACAGAAGACTGATGAAGCCAAACAAAAAGCAAAATAAAAAAAACTAGTCTTCGCCAACTATCTTTGCCCTTTGTGACTCACTCCAGTGCTACGGAAGTTATTCCCTGATGACTTAACGCATGTTAGTTCTTGTAGATGAAGTTTTCCAAGCATTCCTTCACTGGCCTAGTCTGGGCAGAACTTCTTTTCTCATCAGTCGACTTAATTGTCAGCATTCTTCTGTAACAATGCACCTCCAAATCTCTGCTTGTTGTTTCTTTAGTTGTGAAATAGCAAGTCTTGCATTAGGGTGGACGGCTATTTGAATCACCGTCCGGCCATACAGATTTACGTTTTCTGTGGTTTTCCTAAATCGTTTAAGGCAAGTTCCATGATAGGTCCATTTAAAAGGCCACAACTTTTGTTCCTTCCTCCTCACACTCCCCATTGTAAATTTAATTTATACACGTCTGTCGTAACATAGACAATGTAAGATACTGAGAATGCCCGTTTCGATGTAAGAGATGTCTTGGTGTCCGTAATGACGTTGTGTTACACAAATAAATGAATAAATGTCCGAGGTTGTATTCTGTAGTGGTTCTCGTCACTGTAAGCACGTTAATTTGCAATTTTCCGCCATTCCTTCCTTTCTTCCTTCCTTTTTTCTGGCTTCTCCACTGCCCATGAGTCACTTACATACAGTGCGGTGTTCCACACACACATTCCCAGAAACGTCAGTCTCGGGTTAACGCGTTTGTTTGGTACCAGCAGACTTCTCTCGGCAGGAAATTTTCGTTTTGTCTTTGACAGTCCACTACGTGGCCTTCAGTTCCATTCTTATTTCGTCGTTAATCTCAGTTCTGCTAACCATCAGCACCTTCGTGTTCCTTATGTCTACTCTCCACCTGTAGTGTATGCTACCAATGAAACCATACGGACTGCCCTGTCCTCTACGATTTTGTTCATTCATATAGGATTACGAGATCATTTTCTGGACATCATTTTCCTAAAGCAAAATGACGCAATTATCCAAAACACTCGAAAAAATCACCTTAAAAGTTAGAAAATTTTGGATTGCTGTTAAGTATAAAAAATTTGGAAATTTTTAACGTACTCGTTGATGTCCGAACGCATAGCGTAAGCATCTAGTAACAACATAGTCGCTAGGTTGAATCTTGGTAGTAATAACATTTTTTAAATTCTATATTTTATAACAAATGGAAAAGTTCGTTAACAAATACTGAATCATAATTTTAAATAAAATACCGTCTTTGTATTTTTAATTACTGGTCGTAAGAAAACAAAATTTTATAAATAAATGCGACGTCTTATTCCTAAAGGGAAAAAATACATAAACCAGTAATTCCGTTCAATCATTAGAATTAAAGAGTATTTCATTTTTATTGACGTTTCTCCTTTTTGGCGTCAAAGTTTAATGTACTGTGAACATTGGTGATTTTATTATTCTTCTTCTTCCTTTCGTCAGCGCCTGCCTATGACTCCACTGTACTAAAGTTCCGGCGTTTCTGTTTTTATTTGACATTAGTGACCAGATGTCCCTCCCGTCGACGCAGTCGTGTGCGCCACCTGTCTGTGAACCGTGTAAATCTTGTTCTGTGTGTGATCGTATTTTAACTGTTTCTGTATCGTATTTTCTGTAGCAGAAAGCGGGGACCATCCAGTATTTGTCTAGACGAATTTAGGAAACAGCCTAAACATCACTCTCAAGTTGGCCAGTACACCCCCCACGAAGTCGATCCGGGTCTACGGGTTTAGTTCGCCACATTGACTTGCAAACCAGCGCACTGCGCGTTACGCTGTACGAATGTCTTTCTCATTTTTATACGATCAGTAATTAAAAATTAAAAGGTGTTGAGTTCTATTTGTTAATAAATATGGAATACAAATAAAAGATAAAAATTTCATTTCAGACTTTTTTGCTACGCGCTTAGCACTTGCTAAATTGTAAATATGTTTCTTATTCAACAACACTAGAGAATCCTGTGAAGTTCAGAGACTATTTTTTCCAAATTCAAGGTAATTGTAATCCTTAACGATGTTCAGAACTATTTATTTTTATAACGGACAAATATTTAACGATGTCACAGGGTTGAACTTCTATATCTCTTAAATTACGATGGTGTATTTTCGCGATCCTCACACAGACACTGTGAAGTTGGTTCTCGCCGGCCCCGCGGTGGTCTAGCGGTTCTAGGCGCTCAGTCCGGAACCGCGCGACTGCTACGGTCGCAGGTTCGAATCCTGCCTGGGGCATGGATGTGTGTGATGTCCTTAGGTTATTTAGGTTTAAGTAGTTCTAAGTTCTAGGGGACTGATGACCTCAGATGTTAAGTCCCATAGTGCTCAGAGCCATTTGAACCATTTCAAGTTCGTTCTTCATGCCATTGGCATGAAGAAGATTGGCGTCTCGTACCTATTTCAAAGATAATGTAACCAGCTTGTTAAAAGAAACAGTTCCAGTACCTGTTTCACTGACATACCACACATAACATGGTGCATCCTGTGATATATCTGTGACGATCCTTGACGATCATTTTACTTATGTTTGTGTTGGCTGCTGCTTAGACACAGTGAAGCGAAGCGTAAACCTATGATTAGCTCATCCGTTTTATTTCATAACCTTCTCCTGTTAATAGGTCACTCCAGTCGTCAGCTAATTAACATATTAGAAAAATTTTCTCACTTTTACGTACGAAACATCAGGTTTATAAACTGAATAGCTAAAGAAACTGGTGCTCCTGCCTCATATCGTGTAAGGCGCCCGCGAGCACGTAGAAGTGCCGCAACGCGACGTGCATGGACTCGACTGATATCTGAAGTAGTGCTGGAAACAACTGACACCGTAAATCCTGCACTGCTGTCCATAAATCAGTAAGAATACGAGGGGGTGGAGATCTCTTCTCAACAGCACGTTGCAATGCATCCCAGATATCCTCAATAATGTTCATGTCTGGGGAGCTTGGTGGCTAGCGGAAATGTTTAAACTCAGAAGAGTGTTCCTGGAGCCACTCTGTAGCAATTCTGGTCGTATGGGGTGTCGCGTTGTCCTTCTGAAATTGCCCAAGTCTGTCGGAATCCACAATGAACATGAATGGCTGCAGGTGATCAGACAGGATGCTTACGTACGGGTCCCCTGTCAGAGTCGTATCTAGACGTATCATTGGTTCCATATCACTCCAACTACACACGCCTTCACCAGATTGAACAACCCCCTGCTGACATGCAGGATCCATGGATTGACGCGTTTCTCTCCATACCCGTACACGTCCACTCGCTCGATACAATTTGAAACGAAACTCGTCCGACCAGACAACGTGTTTCCAGTAATCAACAGTCCAATGCCACTGTTGACGGGCCCAGGCGAGGCATAAGCATTGTATCGTGCAATCATCGAGGGTACACGAGTGGACCTTCGTCTCTGAAAACCCTTATCGACGATGTTTCGTTGAATGGTTTGCACGCTGACACTTGATGGTGGCTTAGCATTGAAATCTGCAATAATCTGCTGAACTGTTGCACTTCTATCACTTTGCACGATTCTCTTCAGTCGTCGTTGGTCTCGTTCTTGCACGATCTTTTTACGGCCGCAGCGATGTCGGAGATTTGATGTTTTACCGGATTCCTGACATTCACGGTACACTCGTGGTGGTACGGGAAAATCCCCACTTCATCGCTGCCTCGGAGATGCTGTGTCTCATCGCTCGTGTGCCCACTACAACACCGCGTTCAAACGCACTTAAATCTTGATAACCTGCCACTGTAGCAGCAGTAACCGACCTAACAACTGCGCCAGGTACTTGTTGTCTTGGGGACTGATGACCATAATGTTAAGTCCCATAGTGCTCAGAGCCATTTGAACCATTTGAACTTGTTGTCTTATATAGGCGTTGCCGACTGCAGCGCCGTATTCTGCTTGTTTACATATCTCTGTATTTCAATGCGGATGCATATACCAGTTTCTTTTGTACTTCAGTGTATAACCGAATATTCACTGAGGTGACAAAAGTCATGGGATATCTCCTAACATTGCGTTCAAATGTTTCAAATGGCTCTGAGCCCTATTGGACTTAACTGCTGAGCTCATCAGTCCCCTAGAACGTAGACCTACTTAAGCCTTACTAACCTAAGGACATCACACACATCCATGCTAGAGGCAGGATTCGAACCTGCGACCGTAGCGGTCGCGTGGTTCCAGGCTGTAGCGCCTAGAACCGCTGGCCCAACATTGCGTCGTACCTCCTTTTGCCCGGTATAGTTTAGGAACGCGACGTCCTCTACAGAAATATTGAGTAATGCTGCCTTTATAGCCGTTCCTTATTGCGAAAGGAACTGACCTTCCGATTTTGTCCCATAAACGTTCGATGGGATTCCTGTCGCTCGATTTGAGTCGTCAACTCATTCACTGGAATTGTCTATAATATTCTTAAAACCAATAGCGAATAATTGCGGTCCGATGATTGCCATCTATAAAACTTTCATAGTTTTTTTGGGAGCATCAAGCCCATGAATGGCTGCAGATGGACTCCAAGTAGTCGAACATGTATATTATAATGATGACTTTTGGTCCACACAAGTCAGATAGTTTTTGACATGTAAGGAAACAAATCATGTAATACTTAATTATATTTTGCCCTGGTTTTCTGCTGTTTGTAGTTTTATTTCAGTTGTTACACTTGAAAATGGCATAAAGCTGAAATCCATGTCGTGTAATAAAGCATATAAGGCAGTCAAAAGGCGATTATATATTTTCCAATTTGTTTTACTCTTGCTTAATACTGCTATAGTAGACTGATGTCCAGGTAATGAGCTTTGAATGATACAAGTACTAAGAAGGGAGAACAGGGCTATTCCGTGAGGTCCTCTTATCAGTAGACAGTTCACCCCATTCATGAGCTCTAGCAATTCTTCCTCCATTGAGAAGCTGCTTGTACGCAAATTAGAGACTTCGAGTTTTGAAAGCTGACAATAGCTGCAGAAAGCGGTGAGGTGACCACAAGCCCCTCCAAACTGCATCCGAACAACGCATGATGACTTGGCGAATAGTCTGCCTCCCTTAGTCGTAATGAGACGATCGCGGATTTAGGTTAGGTAGTTACTGCAATTACAGTCTCTAAGAATGGGACCATGATAACTGAAGCGTCGTGAGCTGTTAGTAACGGAGAAGTCTCGCAACTGGATCTGCGAGTGTTGGAACTTCCATAAAATTCCAGATCAGAGCACACCAATAAAGGCCACCGAATCTACTAACAGTTAACGTATCAGCTGTCTTAGACAGTGTCAATCCCAATTCCACTTACAAAATTTCAGTTTGTTCAGGGACATTTTCTGACTATTACGGTATAAGGGACCTTTAGCGTCCAGTGGCTCGTTACAGAGTAATAACGTAATTATTATCTATTCGGTTTGTTACCACAGTTATCTTTTTTTCACTACAATTACCTTCACAGCAGATATGAACCTCCTGTAAGAACAGTCGCCTGAACGTACATCGCAAATCACAAAGCAATGCAAAATGTGAGAGTGCCTTGACGTGGTTGACATAGCTGCGGGAAAAGCTGAGCGCAACGCCGTTGTTCTGCGGTTGCATTGCACTCCGTGAACCCACACACGAGGTGCATGTCGGCCCCAACTCTCTGTCAGTAAATCTATCCATAATACTGCTGTGTATCCCTGTTGAAAAACAAAACCGCGACAGAACTGAGTAGTGCTGAATGCAAGTTTGAGGCGCACAGTAAAGTGGGAAATACTGTTTACAACAGCAAACACCGCGAGTGAAACGAACGAGTTTGTTTCCATACAAGATACACAACGCATATTGTCGACATTTGTACGGTTGTGCAGATATGTTCAGTGCAGTGCAGATACAAAGGTAAATGGGGGCAAGAAATACAACGAGAAGCAATTACTCAGTAACGAGCCTCCAGTGGCCACGGTTCCCTTCTACAAAAATATGCAGAATATATCAGTGAAAAACTTCCGAAATTTTTCACTGTTGTTCAATGGTCTAAAATACTCGTTTGTATTCCTTTCCCTACGTTAAAAATTGGTTTCCTTTTGCTCTGTCAGCTTGCAGCTAAACTTGCTACTGAGAACTACCAGCTTCGACAACGTCTAGCATAAGCTACACGTTAAATAAAATCCTGTCAAAGTGATTTATCCAAAGTAAATATAGTAAGTATGAGTTACCAATCCTGGCAGCTTACAATTGTGTGGCGGACCGGGACTCGAACCTGAAACCCTTCCATCGAACTTTTTTCTTTGTTTGTTTGTTTCTTTCTTTCCCGTATCTTCCTTCGTCGTTTTTCTTCTGCATTACTGTGAGGATGTCACGTGACAGCTCGCAAATTCCAAAAATGAAAAATTTTACTCAGTCTTTTTAATTACATATGGTGACCACTTCCCTGACCGAAAACACTGAGCAACATGCTATCCAAGCACGACTCACTATCCATCCCCATCCGTCTACCATCCTGATTACTTTACTTCCGCCAGTATCTTTCTCTGGTCTCGCGGTTCTAGGCGCGCAGTCCGGAACCATGCGACTGCTACGGTCGCAGGTTCGAATCCTGCCTCGGGCATGGATGTGTGTGATGCCCTTGGTTAGTTAGGTTTAAGTAGTTCTAAGTTCTAGGGGACTAATGACAACAGCAGTTGAGTCCCATAGTGCTCAGAGCCATTTGAACCATTTTTGAGTATCTTTCTTCCACTTTCCAGAATTCACAGAAGCTGTCATTCATACCTCGCTTCACTAGTCCAAGTCAGCCACTTGATTTCAATCTACCGGTAAATTTCAGTAAAGCGCTGAAGAGCGGAAGAAACATTCATTTTTAATCGCCTGCATTATCGTCACTTAAATCGCTGTACTCCACCTTTGCCTCTGATTTATCAGGTCTTAAAATAATTATAATCGGATGTGGCTGATTATCAACGTTTTTCTACTTATCAGTTTCGTATCTGCACCCTGAACACATTCATCCCATGCAGAAAGAATTATCCTGTTAAAAGCTTCATGCTTTAGCCTCACTATAACAACAATGTCCTGTTTCAGCATAACCTTTCAATTGTGCCCATAAAAGTTCTAAAACATGATTGTAGCAATGATTTGGTGGTAAACGCTAAACTCTGTGACCGTGTTCTCGCACAACAAATCAAATTTATAAAGCTTTGCGTGACGCTTACACACTGTCGTGACAGAAGTCATGGGACAGAAATACGCACATTTACGGGCGACGGTTGTATAGCGTACACAAGGTATAGAAGGACAGTGCCTTGGCGCAACTGTCAGTTGTACTCAGATCATTCATGTGAAAACGTTTCAGACGTGATTTTGGCCGCAGACCTTGAACGTAGAATGGTAGTTGGAGCTAGACACATGGGGCACTCCATTTCGGAAATAATTAGAGAGTTTAATATTCCGACATCCATTGTGTCGAGAGTATGACCAGAATAACAAATTTCATCCATTGCTTCTCACCACGGACATCGCAATGGTGGACGGCCTTCACTTAAAGACCGACAGCAGTGGCGTTCGCGTAGAGTTGTCAGGGCTACCAGACGAGCAACATTGCGTGAGACAACGGTGGAAATCAATGTGGGACGTATCACGAATGTATGTGTAAGGGCAGTATGCGAAATTTGTCGCTGACGAGCTATGGCAGCAGTAGACCGACACGAGTGCTTTAGTTAACAGTACGACATTACCTGCATCAACTCTCCTGGTTCCGTGACCATATCGGTTGAACCTCACACTACTGGAAATCTTTGAGCTGTTCACATGAGTCCCGATTTCTGTTGGTAACAACTGATCTTAGGGTTCGAGTGTGGCGCAGACCCCAAGAAGCTATGGATCTAAGTTTTTAACTGAAATGCCCGAGCTAGCAAGACAGAGCGGATTAGGTTGTGGAAATGGGCCAAAATTAGTTGCTGTCAGTTGCACTCAACATACACTTTATTCGTCCACACACAGTATTACACAAGGATGCAAAACACTCAAATATTTAATCGATCTCCTTTGATTAACTTCAGATCGGCTAAAGGCAACATTCAAATTTCAAGGCGCAAGGCCTAACAAAGAAATTAAAATACAAGGTTCTCCTGGAGGTTTCACCTTGTAAGACACTTTTTTTTCAAAATCCTTAGTCTAAACGGGCTAGACGCTTTAGCAATATAATTTTAAAGGAACTTGGCTGATGGCCGGCTATTAATCAAGAAAAATTTCAATTTAAAAGGCAGAAGGCCTTATCTTAAAACATTTCACGGTCAAGACAAGAACATTATTTTAAGATAAATTAAATCTCAGCTGAAAACCACACATCAACACAATAATTTAACGGCTTAAGGTCTTAAAAGATTTTCTGTATAACTCTGCTGAAACTCCATATAAGGAATAACAATTTTATGTGTAAAGGCCAAGACAGGAACATTAATTCAGGATACATTAAAACTCGACTGAAGGCCACACATTAACCAAACAACTAAAACTCAAACAGAGAAGTTAGCATGTAATAGACATGGAACGGCGCTCAGAAGTTTCCAAGGATCGGCCTGGAATGGATGACAATACGCCGTATCACTGGGCCACATTTGTTCGTGATTGGTTTGGAGAACATTCTGGACTATTCGTGAGAATGATTTGGACACCCAGATCGCCCGACATGAATCCTGTCGAACATTTATGGGCATAATCAAGAGGTTAGTTCGTGCGTAAACTCTTGCACCTGCAATACTTTCGCAATTATGGACGGCTGTACAGGCAGCATGGTTCAATATTTCTGCAAAGGATTTCAAACGTCTTGTTGAGTGCATCCTACATCGAGTTGCTGCACTACGCCAGAGAAAAGGTGGTCCGACACGATATTAGGAGGTATTCCGTGACTTTCCTCACGTCAGTGTAAAGTGGTACGAGATTCGCCAGGCGGGTTTGCAGTCAGAGTAGCCTTTTCATAAATAAGCAGCGCGGGCGCAAATACGAAACTATTTCGTAAATCATAATGCGAATCACTCTAAGTTAATTTCGTTCTGGACAAGAGCACCATTTCTCTTTCTGGCATGAACGCCAAATCAGGCCAATAGTGTAGGAATAAAAGTATGCAGTACTCTCTGCCATACACAATTTGAAGTGTTGTAGTTTCCATTATAGACTTGCATTAATAACGAAACTAAATATCACATGATGAGTTTCGATTGCTATTGGGGATAACTACCTGACTTCGCTGTCTGGAGTTAGAGCGCACATTATTATTCTCTTTACCGCCCGATCCGATTTAATATAATGTCACTAAACTGAAACTGATCAAAGAAATTATTACTGTTATTCTGTTCGGCCCTTGCAAGAGCACGAAGGACGATTTGTTAGAATTTCTTTTTTTTTTCTTTTTTCAAAGTTGCTTGGTCCTGTCACTTCGTGTCTGTCGTCATTCTGCTACAAATGAGTTTTTGAATTTGACTTAATTGCTGTCAAGTGTTCGGACATAAACTTATGACAATAGATTTTACGACAGTATGTCATCTACATCTGCATGACTCCTTTGCAATTCACACTTAAGTGTCTGCTAGGAGGTTCAGCGAACCATTTTCTCTACCGTTCCTCTTTCTAACAACCAGCAGAAAAAACGAACGCTTAAATCTTTCTGTATAATTCTGATGGATCAAAAGGGTCACTCTTAAGAATCTTTTGCGTGTCAGCTAACCATTTTACTTTGGTTTGTGGGGTTCCATTTATGACGTGGAAAATTTTGCTGGTTACGAGAAGTAAGAAAACTAAATTACCGACATAATCAAAAATAAAAATTTCACAAAATAAAAAATTGATCTCAAAGAATGGCAAAATGAGAGAGGTGGTTGAAACTAAACTAAGTCTTGAAATTAAACTAAATCTTTCTTCTCAAAATGTTCTATGTAAATTAAGAAGACAATCGAATATTTATTAAGCGTATGACACTACGTGTGATGTCATATGACATGTGTTGTAAGTCCTAAGCTATATAAGGCGTTGGCCTCCTATTAACAAAATGTGTGCGATAGTCCAAACCGTTTCGAATGGCACAAGCATTTCTTCCTGGAGGAGGAAACCATCCAATCTAAAGCTTGTTGACAAGATTTTACTCCGACTAGGTAACTGGAAGGAACTATAGTAGAGCCGAGTAATAGGTCTCACTCAACTCAGCTTGTTGTCTCTAACTTCCAGACACGTCTGCTGCCAGTAAAACATGGCCCTGTGCGTCAATGATGATGTAGCTGTATTGTAGGACGATCCTACAATGAACCACAGATAGTACTGTACAGATCTCCATGGCTGGAGCAACCACAGGTTCACTGCCTCGAATTTCCTAATGTCCTGGTACATAATATCACCTCCGTCCATATGCAAATGAAGGGGTTCGAACAGGAGACCTTTGCCTCTTTCTTGCAAATGCTCTATCGACTGAACTATCCGAGCACGACTAATGACCTGCTCTGACAGCCTTACTTCCACTAGCACCTCTTCTCCTACCTAGATCAGTGAGCGGAGCACACTCCTCTATAAAGGCAGTGGTCACAGGATCGAGTCCCGGACCAGTACACAGTATTAATCTATCAGAAGGTAACAAACTAGTTTACAATCCGTTGCAGAGAGAAAATTTCGTTCAAATACTGTCGTTACTTCACTGGTGCTGTAATAGGAAGAACGTAATACGTGTAAGGTGTTAGACTTAAACAAATAAACAAACTGCTGTTAACAGGCCACTCACAGCAATGTGAGGATATTGTTTCTATTTTATATATTGCACTTCTTTCACCCTGTGGAGCGATGAATCAATTGTTAAGGTGATGCCTCGCAGCTGCAGTTCGCAAACGCGCCGCACAATACACTTTAGGTGACAATCGTGAGAAATAAGCTTTGCTACCAGTTTTTAGCTTCCCACTCAAAAATGTTGGTATATACCTTCTCAAAATAATACAGAGCAGCATACAAAATCCGTCAATTTTTGGGACTTCAACATCTAAAAAGTAATTAATTTGGGACTGGGCTCATATAAAGAAGCTTTTAATTTCTTCCCGAGTAGTTTTCTATATTTAGTTGTCAGTAAAGCTCATATGGGGATCTTACAGTTCTTCAAAACTAAATATAACGGAAGAAACTCTTGTTTTCTTGGTGATCTCGCAGCCGCTGTACCGTGTACCATGTTTCGATCAGGCGATTTATTTACTTCACGACCTCGCGAAATTTCACAGTCCTTTTATGAAGAGGTGGGCTGGAAGAGGAAAGATGGAGAGCCCCTTTTGCTGAAACATGGTATGAGGGTGTACCCCATCTATCTCAAGATACACAAACAGTTAGCAGTTCTTGCATATCCGCAACCATGAATTGCGTGAATGCTGTTTTCTTTTCATCAGTGGCCACAATTGGTGAGGTGATATGACGTTTTTTCATGTTTGAAACAAAACATCTAACGACACAATGGAAGAACGCAGAAACAATCAGCAGTTGAATAGTGGGTGTTCGTATCCTGTTTCGGGAAAGCCGTGCCGTGAGACACTTCATTCTATGAACGTGTTTAACAGAACACTCTGTTAAGTTGTAAGAAAAACCGTGGTTTTTTTTCCGCAGTGTCTTGACTGGTTCTATGCGGCCCGCCACAAGTCCTCTCAAGTAGCAACCTCTTCATCTCACAATAGTACGTGCAGCCAACTTATCTATTATCACACTCCGTCTTCCCCAGCAGTTTTTTACTATCGACAGCTCTTTCAAGTTATTTCATGTCTTAACACGTACAGTTCATCTTGTCACTACTAGTTCTCAAGGTTTCTTACATATTTCACTCCTCGACTATTCTGCGAACAACCTTCTCATTTACGTTATCAGTAGGCTTAAGATACGAAATGAGGGGGATTTCCACCAAAAATCCTCCATGCTGTGTTCTGCATGTTCCGTTCTTCGCTTATGGAAACCTCGATGTCCACGAGAAATTAAACCCACTCTTCCTTCCTTCCTTCCTTCCTTCCTTTGTTTATTTTTATAATCCTAAGGCTTCTAGTCTTCCTGGTAATGAGGTAACTAGCACTGCATGCCCTGTTGGATACTATACTAACTGGTCTCTACTTCAGACTTCTTCCATCCCTGTCCTTTCCATACCTTAAGTGTCTGTTTAATTTTTAACACCCTTGTGCACCGTCATATATCCAATGCTTCCAATTTATTGTTCTCGGATTCTCCCACAGACCATCCGTTTCTTCGATGTAATACTGTGCACCAGACGTATACTATCGAGAGCCTCCACAATCGCAAAGTAAATTAGTTTTGCGTAGATTTCTTGTATCGAAGAAAACAACCTTCCACTATAGCGATCTATTTGATTTGGTAATCCCATGTACGCTTTCTTCCTGGGTAGGAATATTCGTCCACTTCCTCTGTCTGTCCCAGTTTTTCGTATTGTGAGTGTCCCCATTTTCTTTTAGTGCTTTTCATAAGCTTCTGCTTAGCTTTGTTTTTCTTTAACCCATTCTCCGTGCTACATATGAGGTCCACTGTATTTAATGTGTGTTCAATGTCTCTCAGTTTCAACTAGGAAGGCAATATTGTATGCAAGCATTGTTATCTTTTCGCCTTCCACTTTTGCTTCTAATAATAAATTTCATTCATGCTTTCCATTGCTTGCGCTACACGTGTAAGCAAAACAAAAGTGAAGGTAAACTGCAACCCCACCTTTCACCTTCATGATAAATTTTTCTTTCTGTGCTTTTTCTTTTTTGTTAATATAGTAAAATAACCGTCGCCCTGCGCCAGGCAGGACCAAATCCACTCGGATAATTTAAACGCAAAAGTAGGTCATTTTCGTCGTATTTTCACGTAAAATAAGAAATTAATGCTAAATCTGATGGTATAGTTCTATAACTTACACTGCTGTTCTTTAATAAATCATTTTTGTGTCCACATCGAACGCTGCCTGCAACCGCTGCACCAGGTGGAAAGACTGTGCTGCTCGACTCGCTCGGTGCGCTTTTCGTTCTTTTTTGTACAGAAGTTTTAACAGGCTGGTCCGTTCACATCTTCGAACACGTTCATAATTCCCATAATTCCTGTTAGGGCGTCACTGAAATTACTTGTCGACTACTTTTCCTCGCTGTGAATGGTTTTTTGGAGGCACTTTTTCATAAATCTCCTTGTGATTTGATTGAGTTTCTGGCGAACTTGGGATGAATACTGCGATAAACAACACTTTAAGCAAAAAAAAAAAAGACTTCTCGAAATTTTCAAGGAAGACTACGTCCTTGACGACGAGGGTTGGCGTGCCGGTCAGCTTCGATGTGGTGAATACCGGACTGATACCATAGTGCCGCCTCAGGTACACGATTCGGAAATACGACTATTTGGAAACCTTCAAAAATGGCTCTGAGCACTATGGGACTTAACATCTGAGGTCATCAGTCCCCTAGAACTTAGAACTACTTAAACCTAACTAACCTAAGGACATCACACACATCCATGCCCGAGGCAGGATTCGAACCTGCGACCGTAGCAGTCGCGCGGTTCCGGACTACAGCGCCTAGAACCGCATGGCCACCGCGGCCGGCTGGAAACCTTCGCTCACTTCCACATGAGTCACGCTACGTGCAGACAGTTGAGATGCACGTACACTACTGGCCATTAAAATTGCTACACCACGAAGATGACGTGCTACAGACGCGACATTTATCCGACAGGAAGAAGATGCTGTGATATGCAAATGATTAGCCTTTCAGAGCATTCACACGAAGTTGGCGCCGGTGACGACACCTACAACGTGCTGACATGAGGAATGTTTCCAACCGATTTCTCATAAAAAAACATCAGTTGACCAGCGTTGCCTGGTGAAACGTTGTTGTGATGCCTCGTGTAAGGAGGAGAAATACGTACCTCCACGTTTCCGACTTTGATAAAGATCGGATTGTAGCCCATCGCGATTGCGGTTTGTCGTATCGCTACATTGCTGCTCGCCTTGGTCGTTATCCAATGACTGTTAGCAGGATGTGGAATCGGTGGGTTCAGGAGGGTAATACGGAACGCCGTGCTGGGCCCCAACTGCATCGTATCACTAGCAGTCGCGATGACAGACATCTTATCCGCATGGATGTAACGGATCGTACAGCCACGTCTCGACCTCTGAGTCAACAGATGGGGACGTTTGCAAGACAACAACCATCTGCACGAACAGTTCGACGACGTTTGCAGCAGCATGGACTATTACCTCGGAGACCGTGGCTGCGGTTACCCTCAACGCAGCATCATAGACAGGAGCGCCTGTGATAGTGTACTCAGCGACAAATCTTGGCGCACGAATGGCAAAACCTCATTTTTTCGGATGAATCCAAGTTCTGTTTGCAGTATCATGATGGTCGCATCCTTGTATGGCGACATCGCGGTGAACGCACATTGAAAGAGTTTATTCGTCATCACCATACTGGCGTATCACTCAGCGTGATGGTATGGGGTGCCATTGGTTACACGTCTCGGTCACTTCTTGTTCGCATTGACGGCACTTTGAACAGTGGACGTTACATTTCAGATGTGTTACGGCCCGTGGGTCTCCCCTTCATTCGATCCCTACATTTCAGCAGGATATTGCACGACCGCATGTTGCAGGTCCTGCACGGGCCTTCATGGGTACAGAAAATATTCAACTGCTGCCATGGCCAGCACATGCTCCAGATCTCCCACCAACTGAAAACGTCTGATCAATGGTGGCCGAGCAACTGGCTCGTCACAATACGCCAGTCACTACTCTGGATGAACTGTGGTATCGTGTTGAAGCTCCATGGGCAGCTGTTCCTTTACACGCCATCCAAGCTCTGTTTGACTCAATGCCCAGGCGTATCGAGGCCGTTATTACAGCCAGAGGTGGTTGTTCTGCGTACTGGTTTCTCAGGATCTATGCACCCAAATTGGGTGAAAATGTAATCAAGTGTCAGTTATAGTATAATATATTTGTCCAATGAATACCCGTTTATCATCTGCCTTTCTTCTTGGTGTAGCAATTTTAATGGTCAGTAGTGTATTCTGTCCCAAGGGATATCGGAGTGGTGACAGGAAGGGCAACCGGCTGCCCCTTACCTCGCCAAATCCGTTAATAACTAAGCCGATCCTGCCACGATGCAGAAGAAATAATAATAATAGTACTAGTGGTGGTAGTAGTATTACTAGTAGTACACAGTCTACATAGTCGAAGATGTTCTCCACATACCCGGATGCTATATCGGTATCCTTACCTTTATTATTCTTACCATTACTGAGCTCAATGTCGGATTTAGTTCTTCGTAACCTTTAGTTTTTTTAGAACCAAAATGATCTTCCATTTTCCTGTAAGTAATTCTATTCAGGTGTTCCAAAACGTGAGGCATAAGCCTGAACGTCCGATTTTTTTCACAATTGCCTCCTCCTCCTGCCTTTGTTACTTTGATGGCAATACTCGTTTTATGGTAATTCCCGTGTTTTTCGGTACATGATTCGTATGTTTCATGTGTTTGTTCTGCATCGATCTCCTGATTCTCGATTACTCTCTGTCGTGCAGACCTTCTCTGTACTACTCTGGTCAATCGCTCTTCTTTTTATTAATTGAACACAGAATCCTCAATCATGAAACTGATAGTTTAACAGCGTTGCTATCAACCAGTTCATCTTACCGCAGGCGCTTTCGCAATAGATGTGGTGTCAACATTACAATAATATGTCTGTCTCCAGGGAGAAAAATGGCACACTTTATACCTTTATTCTATGCCCTGGGATAATTATTTTGTTGTCAAAAAATTAATACAGCTTACAAAATTACGTGGAAACAACGTGCACCTGACCATAGCGCACAATTTTTTCTTACAGGAATTGAAGATTTACAGGTTATGGGCAGTTTTTTATTTTATTTATAAGATGTATATGTTTCGAATAGTACACTGATGCAGTAATTTAGCTGAGAATAGTCGGTATCCTTGATGTTATTGCAGACGTTTTATTTCCAAACATATAATTACGCTTTAGCAAAAAGTGCATTTTCTATGTTTACGGCTTACCATTCTCAGGAAACACGACGCCCTCCAGAGATTGTCATTCTGACTTATTCCCAAAGTGTAAAGTATTTCACATGCTCAACATACAGGGTGACAATTATTGAACTATATGAAAGAAACGTAAATTAGTTACAAACTACGGCTTGCACATACTTTACTCAACATGTAAACGTCACTACAGACATTCGGAACTGGTTGTGATATGTTCGATATGCCTGCCATCATGGGCGATGAAGTAGCGCAGACGAATAGCGAAATTCTGCATCATCTGCTAAAGTGTCGGAAGATCGATGCTGTCGATGACTGATGGCCACTGGTATTGGGGCTACTCCCGTACACCTTGCTTTTATAGTGTTCAGATTCGGAGAATGTGGTGGCGAATCGAGGCCCATACACTGACCTCTCGACACTCCAGAGCCAGAATGCGATCCCCTAAGTGCTCTTCCAGGACACAAACATTCTCCTGCTTCGGTAAGGTCGGGCTCCGTCTTGCATGAACAACATCGTGTCGAAATCAGGATCACTTTGGATAATACGGATGAAATGATCTGCGGTAGCAGAATACAAAATTGGAAAACAAGTCTGAAAATAATATATTGGACTCCAAAACGAAACAATAATACTATCTCCAAAAAACAACAGACTTGATCTCAATCGCAGATCGTCACCAGGATAAAATAACAAACAATAATAGAAAACACCTGTCTCTTCACGGGGAGAGATCACAATTCTACAAAGTCAAGATGTTTGTCGACTATATCAAGTCCACCTGCAAGATATCGGCCAGCTATAAGAGGCGTCTGGCCGTGGCTGTCAGGGTGGCATATCTGTATACTTACAAGCGGTGCGTGGAACTGCCTTTTGAAGGCAGTGCGCTGCCTTATAAATCTCGTTTGGCGGATGTACGAGGCTTAGAACTTAAATAGTGGCAACTATTTATTCACAACCAATACAAAAGAGTTACACGTTTGCACCTGTTACTGTCCTTCGAAGTAGTCACCAGCGTTGTGTAGGACCCGTTGCCAGCTATGTGGAAGGTGCAGTATACCGTTAGCAGTGACTGTTCTGTTGATGGTGCGAATAGAGCGGTCTACTGCCTGTCGAATCTCTCGAACAGTTCCGACGCGAATGCCACGAAGTTGTTCCTTCATCTTCGAAATCAAATCAAAGTCACAAGGGCTTAAATCCGGGGAGTATAGTGGATTGCACAGTACTTCCCAGTTCCATCGGCCGAACAGAGGAGCTACAGGTTGCGCTGATTGCTGTCACGCATTGTCGTGCAAAATGATGTGTGGGTTGCGCAGTGACACCGCTTCTTCCACAAAACTAGTCGCAGGTAATGGTGACTTTGATTTGATTTCGAAGATGAAGGAACCATATCAAAGTAGTTCCTAGGCTAGCTGCGACCTCTGGTGAAACTGTTCTGCAGGCACCGCGAATGGCTAGCGGTCCCTGGCGGCCGTTGGTGTGGACCTCATGTTGTGTTGTGGCTGCTAGTAAATATTTGCGTTGACAACACAGATGACGTAGCTTTTTTTTTTAATATATACCCTGTGATGCAGGCAGCCCGTGGTGGTTGGACGTGAAGTGGGATGCCAATGCAGTAGGAGCTACGATGTAGCCATGGAGACAGCAGAGGAGCCAGTTGGGAACCACACTGGGGACAAAGCTGGCTGGTGTGCTTCTGGCACACAGTGCCATCATCTAGGGTGACTGCCACCACAGTGTGGCTGATAAGTGACGAGACCCTTCCAGGTACCCACCGGTATTGATTACAGGTGAAGACCATCCAGATCGGATCCTGCAGAGAAAAATGGGCGCTTGCCTAATGTGGAGGAGCTGGGCGGGGTGAAGACGGAAACAGGAGACACAAGGGGGACTGATGAGGGTGGCTGTGAAGTTTTTCAGCTGGGGATGACCCATACTGAACAGTGGACCGGTAGAAGGAAAGAAAGATGGTAAGGGCGTCGTCTAGGGAGTGTTGGAAACACAATTTCAAAATCTGGACTTTTTATGTACAGACAAATAGTTTGGCTGATCTGTTACATACAGAATGAAAGGTAGTGGTACGAATTAACTGGATGCCTTGGGAGGTGCAGAAGAAGGTAAATTCAGCAGATATAAATTGTGGACCATTGTCAGTCGCTAACGTCTCCGGAAGGCCCTCAGTGGAAAATATGCAGGAAAGAGCTTGGATGGTATGGGCATATCTTGTGGACAACATGTGAGGGACATAACGAAACCCACTGCCTGCATCCACAAAGATAAGCCAGGAGCAGCTGAGCAACGGGCGTGCAAACTCTCAGTACAGAGAGGACCAAGGAGAAGGAAAAGGAGGCCACGGGAACAGGTGTCGACGGGGTGCTGGCTGATGCCAGTGACGAGGGACATGAGGCCACCATGTGGGTATGGGCGGCGTCTAGGCTGGTGGACAAGCCATTTCGTCAGGACAATCCCCCAATGACCAACGTGCAGGAGCTGTAAGGCCTGCTGGTGGAGGGAGGGTGGCAGCACAACTCGCCAATGATCACTATCCCCCAAGATGAGGCAGTGAAGGAGTTCTGCCAGAGCTCTGGAATGTGGGATATAATGACAGTAGTAACTGAGTTGAGCTGGGAGCGGCAGCCGCTGAATACCCTCGAAATACTGGGTGTCGGTCGAATGCCCTTAGTGCTCAAAACATGGCCGAGGTAGGTCACCTGAGGAACAAAAAGAGACATTTCTCCTTGTTGCAACATAAGCCAGCACCCTGAAGAACATGGAAGAGGCGCCAGAGGTTCCTGGTCAAATCTGGAGTGGAGACTCCAGTGACTAAGATGTCATCAAGGTAGTTAGCCACCCCCAGAATGTCTCTTGTCAATGTATCCAAATAGCACTGGAAGATGCCAGGAGCACTGGCAACCTGAATGGGAGGTGGTTGTAATGGAAGAGCCCAAAAGGGCTACTGATGACCAAGATCAATTTCGATGACTCATCCAAAGGCAACTGGAAGTAGGCATCCCACAGGTCAATTTTGGCAAATACCTTACCACCAGCTAATCTGGATAGGTATCATCAACCTTGGGTATGGGATTGGAGTCAATAACAGACTGACATTGACAGTGGCCTTAAAATTCCCACAAATGCAAATAGATCTGTTTGGCTTCTCAAGGACCACAATGGGTGTAGCCCAACGACAGTGGTGGACAGGGGTCAGGATGCCCTCAGCTTCTAGGTAACGAAGCTTCTGCTGTAGTTTATCACAGAGGGTGAACACTACCGAGTGAGCCTTGTGGAACGTCAGGACCACGGAGGGGAATAGTTCAATATGGGCTTCGAACCCAGAGACCCCCAGAGATACGGCAGAGAACACTTCTGGGAAGTCATCCAGAAGCTGCTGCAAGTGATTGGCTGCCAACAACTACTGGACAGCCAGGCCCAGTAAGGGAAAAAGGATCCATTCCCATTGACTTGGTGCCCTTGGAGGCGGCGAGGACCAAACCCCAGGCCGTGACATCGTGAGTTAGGTACTGGACCTGAGCCAAGAACTACCTCTGTAGGAGAATGACTTCGTTGCTGTTGCTCTTTTGAGGAACGGATGAAGTGGCGGTGAAGCCCCATCGATGATGGTGGCACAGGACCCCATATCCACTTGAAAACGGAGAGGAGTGCAATCCACGCACACAATCAGAGTGATCGCTGCCGTCGTGTGCAGAAAAACCAACTGCACGAAGGGAAGTGGCGGCAGCGGGTCCGTCTTGTCCGTCTTATCCCCCATGGAGTCGGAGGCATCCAAAGCAGCGTGGGCAACAGCCATCAACGAAGACGACTGACAGACCTCAGCTCTATGACCCTCCTTTTCGCATGCCAAACAGTTCACCGTCTGGAAGCGGCAATCTTGCCTCTGATGTGTGACAAAGCATTGACTACAGGAGGGCAACCATTGTCGCTGCTGCTGCGGCGACGGCCGCCGCTGGCGTAGGTGGGGACCGGCGACCCGGTCCTGGAGGGTGTGCGCATCCTGAGGACGGGGCCTCCTGGCGCTGCTGCGGCGGCTGCAGTGATGTGAAAAGGCGTTGCGGGGGGGGGGGGGGGGGGGACGACTCGGAAGACCTGTGCCGGGGACTGCACCGTGGAAGCAGATCGAAAGGACTGCTCATATGCTCAAATGCGCGGATAATGGATAAACAGATGTCTAAAGAGGGATCTTTCAGCTTCATAAGATCAGTCCATAAGGTATCATCCAGGGCATGGACAAGAATGAGTGCCAAACCATACGACTGCTTGCAGTAGAGTTTGCCATAGAAAAAACTACAGCCACGTAGAGACCTTGCAGTGTAGCAATCCATTCCCTGTATGACTGCATGGGAAGCTTCTGCCAACAGAAGAACTTGTGACGTGCCACCGCCACGTGGACTTGAGAGTCAAAATGTTCCAATAGGCCAGAAGTCAACGCCTCGTAGGCGAGGGCATGAGTTTCTGTATTGGGATGCAACTGTTGCAGATGATGATAAACTTCTCGGGCCACATAGACTAGAAAAAATGCGAGATGCTGAACGTCACCAGTCACATCATAAGCAATAAAGTGTTGCTGCAGACGAGCCACGTAGTTGCCCCAAGGCTCAACGGATTCGTGGAACTTTGTAAACGCAGAGGGCGCAGTACGAAGCCGCAGAAGCAGAGAAACGGGTGGGACCTCGGCACTGGCACCTCAGAGGAGGGGGCGGGGGTGGACACCGCTTGTAAACCTTTAAAAATGAGCTCTTTTGTTTGTTGCATACGTTCCAAAAGCGCTATGACTCCCCCTGTGGGTTCACCAATATCTGGAGCACCGTCTACCATAGCGGACAACAACCAAGCAAATGCGGGAAACTCGTAAACCAACTTGTCGCAACTGAAGTATCTGCGCTAGCACAAGAGAAATGCGAAAAACACAGGTACGAAAATAATTTATTGGACTCACCAAAATGAAACAATAATACAGTCTCCAAAAGAACAACAGACTCGTTCCCAAACGCAAATCGTCACCAAGATAAAATAATAAATAATAATAGAAAAGACCAGTCTCTTCACGGGAAGATGTTTATCGACTATACCAAGTCCATCTGCAAGAGACCAGCCAGCTGGAAGAGGCATTTGGCCTTGGCTGCCGGGATGGCAGCTCTGTAGACTTCGAAGATGTGTGTCGAGCTGCCTTTTGCCGGCAGTTCGCCGCCTTACAAAGCCGGTTTGGCGGATGTATGTCAGAACTATTTGTGATCACTTGCCTGGCGTATCAGAGTAGTTCCTGGGCTAGCTGCGACCTCTGCTGAAGCTCTTCTGCAGGCTCCACGAACAGGTAGCGGTCCCTGGCGGCCGTTAGTGGAGACCTGGTGTTGTGTTCAGGCCACTGGTAAATATTTGTGTTGACGATATAGACTACGTAGGTTTTCCTGGCGAATATACGCCCTGTGATGCAGGCATCCCCTGATGGTTGGACGTGAAGTAGGATGCCAGTGCAGTAGGTGCTACGATGTATGAAGTGGGCGGCTACAGCACATAAACGTCACGTGCCTTTCGATAGTCACCGTGCCATCAGGTAATATCGCACCGATTATTCCGTGAGTGGACATTGCACACCACACAGTCACTTGTTGAAGGTGAAGAGACTTCTAGATCGAAATGCGAATTCTCAGTCCCCCAGATGCGCCAATTTTGCTAATTGACGAAGCCATCCAAATGAAAGTGAGCTTCGTCTCTAAACCAAACCATATTCACATCCTGTTCGTCAATTCTGTGGACAGTAGTGTTGGCAAAACACAACCGCTGTTCCATGAACCTGGGGATTAATGGCTGATGGGTTTGAGTTTCCTATGGGAAGAGTTGCAGGTCTTCAACAACAATTTGTCGCAGCTCTCCTGGTTGATTCCCACCTGTTTACAGCCTCTCTGATCGATTTCCTGGGGCTGGTTTGAATCACAGCGCGCCTTCTCGATGTTCTCGGACGTTTTCATACTTTTTGGACGACCGACATTGCCAACGCTGTCATCACGAACATTACCCATTCTCTCAAACTTGCGAATCAAATTCTTGATTGTTAGCACGCTTGGACCGGTTGGCTTCAGCTTGAACTCGGTCGTAAACTGACTCTGATCCGCAGCTGGGCTGTTATTGCTACCGTAGTAGACCTTCACAAGCGCTATACGCTCAGGCAGCCTGTACTGTGACAACAAGAAGAAGCGTGTACTAGTCCCCGTCATGGCACGCGGCCATACGTGCAGGTTGAGCGTCCTAACGCAAACTATCCAGGCGTTATAACGATTTTATTTCATCTAGTTCAATAACTGCCACTCTGTAGAGTAACCAATATAAGAAAAGTAATAAAAATCAAAATTATTATAAATATTAAAAATAATACAGTTACCCGTCCTTACTTCTACTGTAAAAGCAGATGTTTTCTATTCTTCGGCAGTATTACCCTTACCATTAATGATATTATAAAGTGCATTCCTATCTTCACTTTCTATGTTTATTCTGCAGACTCCTGCCCACAGCCAGTTTCTGTGGAGTGAGATGAAGTTGCCAATAACGATAAATTCTGTACCAAGTATAGCTAATCAACTCACGAAATTGGTGGTTCAATTTAGGGCCTACCATACAATTTTCATCACCTGGGCAACACCACAATGCATTTCTAGTAATTTAAATTATTTCACTTCAGTTTAGTTCACTATTTTTGAACAACTGCTCGTGACTACTAGAAGAGGCTCCCGTATGTTTCTTTATTCCTTGACATCTATCTTCTGTGGTCACTCCGAGGCTCCCTAGCCGAAAGACAGATGGTTCAAATGGTCCAAATGGCTCTGAGCACTATGGGGCTTAACATCTGTGGTCATCAGTCCCCTAGAACTTAGAACTACTTAAACCTAACCAACCTAAGGACGTCACACACATCCATGCCCGAGGCAGGATTCGAACCTGCGACCGTAGCAGTCGCGCGGTTCCGGACTGAGCGCCTAGAACCGCTAGACCACCGCGGCCGGCAAAGACAGATGGAAAAAACGTTACTGTTCTCTTGGAGAACCAAATTTTTCTATCTATTAAACGACTGATAATCTGTATTTTATGCATATTAAGCATAACTGCACAACTGTGCAACAATAGCTATTGATCGTATAAAACAAACCCGTAAGCAAGCACCTCAGCTATATTACTCTAGAGCTATTTAGTGCTTTACCAGCTACTTTCTTAGAAGAACGTGAAGTAACTTGCGGTTCTATATATAAATAAAAGAACTATAGAGATGGTGGAGAGCCTATCATTCGACAACGCGGAAAGTTATATTATCATGGAAATAACATGTCATTACAGTGCCGAACGGTATTAGCCGAGCGGTCTAAGGGCGCTACTGTCGGTGGACTCATAATGCATTAAAGGGCGTGCATAAGCGAGTCACAGGCGAATAGGAGATTATTCTAGTGACAGTATGGACCGAAAATCCACTAATGTAAACGACTTTGACGAAGGGCAGATTGTAGGGTCAGAGTCTTGCTCGCTCTGCAGAGCAAGCTTGCGGCGATATGTCACAGATTTGTCGACAGGGTACAGTGCTGGTGGAGGTACATGTGTTTGAAAGCACATCATCAAACGAATATCGTTGGATCTACTGCTAATTATATTATAAAACGACCCGTTCCCATGTTTCCCCAACTAATCGTCAATTACGATTGAAAAAGGCACACGATCGTCGAGATTGGACCGAGGCTCAATAGACACGGGTGGCCTGTCGGCTGAATCACGTGTCGCACTAACGCGGATCGATGGTCCTGTCCTGATAAGCTATCATCCTTGTGGATGGCTGCTCGAATCATGCAGTGCGCACAGTCCCACGGCGGTGGTTTCCGTATCGGTATGCACTCTACTGCATGCGTACCAAGTATCTTCCAAAACGCTACGCTTAAAAACGGATTTTTCCGGTCCTCATTCCTCGGGTTCTGTTGGTGACAAAAAGATTGATTGAAGGGTTTTGAATAGTCCTCGGGCTAGGGATCATTTGTATAACCGACAGACGACTCTTCTTAGTGTCACTATCCTACAGTACAATAAAATATGAACACAACACATTTCCTCCTGCTTAATAAATGGAGCAAATCCATTGGTTCTTCTTGCATTTCATATGGTTTACGATAGGCTTGATCGAACTTACGGAGGCGATTCCTTGGAAAACCCCAAAAAGAAAACGGTTTTGACTATTTCTCGCCATGACCAATGGACGAAAATTTAGCCGAGGATTCCAAGGCGGCTGTGCACAGCAAATGGTTGGAATTTTTACAGATGTTTTCCTAAGTTCCCAATGTCGAACAGCATTCAAAATTTTCTTCATACCTTTATGCGTTTCCAAGATACGGAAGTTCAAAGTTAATCTACATGTGCACGTAAAATAGACACGTACACTCCGGTGCGAAGGGAAGACGTAGTTTATAAAGTGGCGCAGCGGGGAAAAATATGCTGTAAAATGTCTCCGTTGTCATCTGAAGACGCCGCGTTGTAGCATCGAGGCAAAATTTTGTTTCACGTAAAATCCGATCTGAGATAAAAAATTTGTTTTGGATAACCTCAATTTCGCATAAGTAAACTATCTAAATTTTACTGACCAACGCTATAGCAAAGGAAAGAAGGGAACCAGCGAAAAAATGTTTCTATCGGAGCACAAAAAATGCGAATGTATTCTGCTTACTTAAAAGACTATGGCTGAAAAACGGGTTAACAACTGCCTCATTCTACCTCCCCCAACACTTTTAAAAATTTTCTCGAAAATTCTGGCTTGTGAACGTACGCCGCTTTTTTATGTTGAGAGAAAAGAAGACAGCCGGCCGAGGTGGCCAAGCGGTTAACGGCACTACAGTCTGGAACCGCGCGACCGCTACGGTCGCAGGTTCGAATCCTGCCTCGGGCATGGATGTGTGTGATGTTCTTAGGTTAGTTAGGTTTGAGTAGTTCTAAGTTCTAGGGGACTGATGACCTTAGAAGTTAAGTCCCATAGTGCTCAGTGCCAGAAAAGAAGACAATGGCACTCGAAAAGATACAGAAAATTAGTAACTACTGGAAAATTGTAAACAGTGGTTATATTATAGAAAATGCACAGGAGACAATTACAGCGTGAGAGGAATAGGTGTACACGTTGGCAGTGGAACATTGTTACCAGTGACACACCAGTGCTAGGAAAATAGGGAAGGAGACAGCGCTGGCATAATAAAGAGAAAAAGAAAGTGGAAGTGGTGAGAGCTAGTTATAAAGAGAGACAGAGTATATGACAATGACAACGAGGACGAGAGAGATAGTGACAGGAGAGGAGTCAGCAGCAGTAGGAAGGAACGAATGAATACTAGCAGTAAGAGAAAGCAGGAGGGAACAGCGACAGTGAGAAGAGACTGTCGTAATACGACAGAATGAAGGGGACTGTGGCGGTGACACAGGAGACAATGACAGAGAGATACAAAGAGATGATGACAATGAGTTGAGCTGACTGAGTGAGAAAGGGCAACTGCGAGTGTACAGGTATGAGAAGTTACACCGATGAACTAATGGGTGTGAGTGAGTTACAATTAGAGAAGCTTCTTGGAATCTGAGGTGAGTTGCATGTTAAAAAAATCGCAGATATATTCGACATGCCAAATATTTTTAAAGGTGCTGAGGAAAGTAGAATGAGGCAGCTGATAACGCACTTTTCAGAGTCTTCTAAATAATAATTTCCTTTTTTGTGTTGTGGTAGGAGCATTCACGTTATGGAAGACATTCATCGGCATTTCTAGGGATACGTTGTAGTAATTGAAGGCACTTTGATGGCTGTGGACTAAGTGAATGTTACTGGGGACCATCTGCATCCCTTCATGTCGGATATCTTCGCCGACGGCGAGTACATTTTCCGTACCGCAAGGCAAGGATGATGATGCAGTAGTTTCATAGTTAACTCATTTTAATGTCTTGGTCATTAAATTCGCCTGACCTGAACGCGAGAGGACATATTTGTAACGCTATAGGGCGCCAGCTCGGCACCCACAAGCCACCGACCCAAATTTTCGAGAACTGCAAGAATTCTGCGTAGGCTCCGGGAATTTACCAAAGACTTGTCGAGTCCACGGCACTCATAATCACTGCTGTACTGCGTTTCAAAGGTAGACTAACACGATATGAAACAGGTGGTCACGATGTTTCGTCTCTTCAGTATGCGAACGAATTATATCGAGAAGAACAGATAAGTGCGAAATATCACTAAACCAAATAATAGGTGTGTTTCAAAGTACTCTGTAATGACGCTTTGGACATAAGCGATTATGTCAGAGTAAGTTTTCAAGTTTTCATTCCTTCCTGATAACAGCATGAGCACTGGTGGTGTAATTCCTTTTTCACATGTTGATTCGGAGGTCACTTGACAATATTATAAGAACGTTACATGCAATGATGATAAAGTACTCTTCAGAAAATCAGTGTAGTTATTTAGTAGTTGGTATTATAACTGATTCTTTTTTATAAAGTGTAGTTATGTTCCACGATACAAACAAGATATAGACAGATCAAGATCTCGACGTTCTGTTCAGAGACAGAACACATGAAAATAGTGTTTACGTTGTATGTGGTTTGGTTATCTTGATCTGAGTTTGTCGGCAAGCACTCTCGTTTCTCTGCTGTTTCGTTGCGTTGACTCGTTGGCAGCTGCTTCTTATTCTCCCTGTTCGTAGGAGGATCTGGTCGCGAAAGTTTCTTCGGAATCTCTGTACTAATTCCACCCTCTTTCTGAACTGTGGAGTAAACTCACATTTTATCTTTGTTGCCAGAGTCATTTACCGTTCAGAGAACGAGTCTCTTGTAGTATGCAGCAAAAAATAAAGCAAGCTCTTCATGAGCCTCACTCCCGCCGTTTATTCAGCGATCGTTATCGCATTGTTTGTTTTCATAATCTTAAGCGAACTGTTGTTTTGATGCTGCTTCTTATGTGGCGTCTTCTTCTATCCTCTCGTACGACTTCTATGTAGCTACTGTCAGATTGACACTTCTTAGTCACTTCGCACGTAACGGGTACGCGGTCGTGGCTTGATAAAGGACTTCTATTAATACGATCTGTGTAGACGGCAGATATTTTTTCTATTTCGTACATCCACATGTACTTTACCAACCTCTGTACTCTGTGGCCCGTATATGGTGTGTGGTATATTTTGTTTCTCACTGTCACTTCCGCGTCCAGTTCCAGCATCTAATGGTGTGCGGGAAGAACATTTGTTGGTAGCATCCGTGTGAGCTCGAATCACAATTTACCTTTACGGGCTTTTCGCATGATATACGTCCGAAGATGCAATATATCGGCTGACTCTTCTTTGAATGTACTCTGTCTGAATTTTAACAGAAGTGTACACCGCAGTGCCTCTTTTGTGGTGTCTGCCACTGAAGTTGGATCAGCATCTCCATGATAATCATTATGTCTGCCTAAGTGAAGCATTAGCCACGATAGGAGATAAAAAGTTCAGCAAAAGTAGAGCAATGCAAAACTCATCATCGATTTGTCAAACATCTCATCACAGTATCGTGTTTGATTTATAATTTGTTACAGTCAAATACCAAAGTATTATTTACAAGCCCCGTATTAAAACGCGTCTTCCACAGATTCTAGCAGGTTGCTTGAGTGCCATGTTGTGTTGTTATGTCAATTGCAGAACTATATATAATAAGACAATAACAATAAATAATTATATCATATGATGTTACGATAGACATCTCAGCAATGAACTATTGAACTCAATTAAAACAGAACTGGTAATAGCGCGGATTCAATCGAAGCACACTACAAAAATAATTACTTCATATAACAATAATTAGCTCATGACAATAACATGTAAGCACGTCAGAAACTATTAAAACTTGTGGGAAAGTATAGCTAAAATAATATAATAATATTAAAAATTCCACTAATAGGTCGTTGCATTTTGTTGCCCAAGAACAACCCCGAATTAAAACTACTTTGATACCATCTAAGCACACTGTTAGTAAGAACTCTGTTTCAGGATGGCACTGTTTGTAAGACAAACTTGAAATGTCGTAATCAGCAGCAGTATCATCATCTACATCAGAGTTTGGGTCTTTTACATCTCCTTCAAACTTCGTCAAGCCATTTCTTCATTGGTCTTCCGAAAGATCTTTAGCCTCACGGCTTATATTATTTTAATGTTCTAGGGAGTCTTGCATGTGGTAACGCTTCAAGTGGTCTATCCTTCTCGTTTAATATCGTTTTATCGAGTCAATTACGTTTTATATTTTCAGTTCAACTCAAATGTCATCGTTTCTCTTTTCATCCATTAAATTTTATCTATCCATATAGCCAAGCTAACTCCTTTGACATGCTTGTGCTCTCTCTTTATCTCTCTTCCTGAAGGTCCAGTTTCGCATCCATGGAGCAGTGCAGATGTAACCATAACATTGTAGACCTTTTATACGGTATCTGAGTGGACATTCTCTCCCAACGTTCTGGGTATATTTCCTCAGAAACAATTAAATAGGTCTAACTTATTGTGTATTTCATTATCCTCCCCATGCTTATCGCCTCCCCCAATAGTAGTATTAGACCATAAATACGAGGGACGTTCCGAAAGTAAGTTACGTCATTATTTTTCACACGGAAACTTTGTCAAAAACAAATACATAACAGCATCACGAACTATACACCTTGCACTATTTTCGAGTACTTGCCACCGAAATTGACATCTTTTCCGTAGCGTGCAATCAGTTTTAAGAAGCCACTCTGGTAAAACTCAGTCCCTACAAGGTTGGTAATGGGTTCTTGTGGTAGAGCGTTCAGTCACTATACCAGTGGGGTTAAAAACTGCTAGATAGTCATCGATGCCTGCGGACGTGTTGGAATACCTCTTTCCACTGCATTCCACGTGTGCGCTTTTGGATTTAAATTGGGGTTATGGACAGGGTAGTCCAATATCCGAATATCCTCTCCTTCTAAGAGCTACTCTAATTGAGCTGTTCGATGCGGTCGCGCATTGTCACCCATAGAAAAGACGCCAGGGCCGAATATACTTTCGAAAAGTCTTAAATGGGAAAGTAGTACGGTATCACGATAACTCTGACCAGTGAGTGCACTGGGTCCAAGGATCTGGAGGTCAGTACGCTCACATAATAACACCTGGGCTACCAAAACGATCGTATTTAACAATGCTCCTGGTTCCCACCCATCGTCATTAGACGGTAGGTCATGAATCATTACTCGGACTGAATCTGCTCTCATCCAGGAAGAGCACGCGTTCCCACTCCTCACTCCTCCAGTCCCCTTGCTCTTGACACCGAAAATTGTGCCGCTGATATGCTGCTGTCAACGAAACACAGCGTACTGATCGTTGGGTAGAGAGATCATCCGCAACCAGTGGCTGTGGAACTGCTCGCTGATTAACACACACTCTTTTCCCCTACCTTCAACTGCCTTGTGTTGCAGAGCCAGCCCATTTGACGCTATAGTAACGTTGAACTCACGACATGTTCAGCTCTCTGTGCACGACTTGTGACCTCAGGCATCCATGTCTATCTCCACAGCTTAGTAGTGAGCATGGCGACTACATGAGAGGGTCCCAGTTCGATTCACGTTCGGCTCAGATATTTTCTCCTCTCGGGTAATCGATGTTGCGTGGTCTTCATCATCATTTCATCCTCTCCGAAACGCAAGTCGTCGAAGCGGCTTCACCTAAAACGACTAAACCAGAAAGCCGGTCTCCCCGGCTTAGCCACATGCATTATGATTATACCAGCGAGTAGATAATACTTATTCTTACTTTATCTATCTCATCCTAAGCTTTTGCAGAGCAGAGTGTATTTATTAAAAAGAATAGGTAAAAGTGGACACTCTTGTCGAATTCCTTGTTTTATTTCAGTCATATATGTCTGCTACTATTTTTATTTGTATTTTGTTGTATATAAACACTGTACAACTTCTTTAAGATGAGATGGAGTCCCTTTGTTTGTTTCGATTAGCTTATCAAACACTTTTTTGTAGTCAATGAAGGTAGAGAAATTGGCAAATTTAATCCATGGTGTTTTTCTTTCAGAAAAAAATAGTCCGAGCATAATCTTAATTCACGGAAATGATGTTGGTAATCTAATAAAAGCAATAGAGCAAAGCCTATTTTAGCGCAGTTTTCACCCCATCTCTGTCTGCATAATGAGGATCTAGGATGATTTATGAGTCCCCTCACTCCTCCTTCGTAGCATAACTCATCGCCCTATTATCATAATTTATTCATTATCTGAATTAGCCTAATTTATAGCTCAATCAGCATAATTTATCATTACACAAAATTACTGAAGATCAACAACATGGCTGCCACCATGAATTGTTGTATGAGTCCGCCCAAGGTCATTCCCGTGATGTTATATCTATGTAGGGTTCCAACCCCACCACCTCTTCTCCCTAAGAGGAAACAACTCCTGCATCTGACGTATTGTTACATGATACGGTACTGAGAGAACATTTTTGTAATAGTTTACAATTCACACAGAGACTTTGTAAACACAATTACACTAGCCGCCCGTGCTAGCGCGTCTTGCCCGGTTCGCGCGGCTAGCCCCGTCGGAGGTTCGAGTCCTCCCTCGAGCATGGGGGTGTGAGTTGTCCTTAGCTTAAGTTAGTTTAAGTTACATTAAGTAATGCGTAAGCCTAGGGACCGATGACCTTAGCAGTTTGGCCTCATAGGAACTTACCACAAATTTCCAACAATTACACTATGATACATTTCGGCAATTACACTGTGAAGGTGGTTTTACATTTAAAAGACTTTTTATGTGGCAGGAAGGAAGGGGACAATCACGAAGTTATTGTGCAAAATGCTGGCCACCCACAAAAATTCATTATTGTGCAAGACAGTAGCCGCAAAACCATACAAACCACGTCTCCCAGCCACCAGCACACGTGCTCCTGAGCCAGAAGCTCCATGTCTGTCACCCTTACAAGTGTAATGGCCGGCTGACAGGCCACCCAGTGTACGACCCACCCCGACAAGTGCAGGCTGCTGAAATTTCTCCAAATAAGGTTGCAGGACTGTGCGTTCATGGCTCCTCCCCTCCCATCCCACCGTCGCTGGCTCGTCTTGCAGCAGGCGGAATCTCCTTGCCTCACGTCCCTCACCGCATTAATTCAGCCACTTCGTGCCAGCAGAGCTGCGCACCACGAGCCGCTGTCAAAAACCATTCGCCAACCCAAAGCAGGTGTATCTCGCCTCCCTGCAGTTGACAACCCTTAGCGGCTGAAGCTGTCACCCTCTGTCCCCAGCAGCTACATGTGTAGTGGGAATGTCGAACTGACAGCTGAATTTGCAGACATGCTATATAATAATTATTCATTGGTTGACAGTGAATTTAATGTATGGCCAGGACCACTGAATACTTCAAAAGGTATTCCATAGTAGTGAAAAAATTAACTGACGATGACAAGGGAATTTTATGGCAGACCACAGACAAGTTACATATATGGACCCTTAACAACCACCCCTCCCACATTGTCAAGGGGAACAGCAGGATGGTGATACAAGATGTCATCAAGACTATGATCTCAAGAAGCCCCCACTCCAGAGGTCGCAGGGGAACAGCAGGACGTCCTCAAGGCTAGTCCCTCCACAGCCTCTCCACCTCTCCTCAGATCTTAGGGTTTCCACCACTTTAACTGATGGGCATTCTGTACAGGTGTGTGAATGCACACTAACCTGTCCACCCTCCTAAAAGGGTAGGATGTTGGAAGGATACATTCCCAACCATGTCACACCGTCTGGGATAAACAAACATGACGTCTTTATCATGAACAATTGTCCCTACACAGCTGAGACTCTGCAACATGTATCTTCAGGTGAGCTCTGGCGTTTCATTGACCCCTCAAGCTTCAAGTCCACTCTGGCTCCAACCTCCATGACACCGGCTCTGGAGGGGCACCATCACCACCCTGAGGTGTGCCAGTGCCATGTAAGTAAATGCAGATCATGTAATTGTGTATTACCTGCAAGAGTCACTAATTCTATTTGCTCCATGAAGAGTATACCCCATCATCAATTGTGCATTGTAGCTTCTATGTTTTTAAGTTACATGAAACAGGCTGTAGAGTATGCGTTGACAAGTCTTCTACATAGACTAATCAAGCAAAATGTCGTGATTCTCCGGCACTATTAAAGCAACAATATTTAGCCCAAGTGGAAGGACGTGTAAAATGCTGTGGGAAAAATGAGCCAAAGACTCTCTTTCCTGAGAGAAAACTCAGATGCTACAGCACATCTTTTTACAGAGACTGCATTAACACCACTTATTCACCTTCTTCAGAAGTATTGTTGCATGATATTTGGCCCTTACCAGGTAGGAATGGAGGGTGACATTGAAAAGCTGTTCAAAGAAAGAGGGAGTGCCCTGGATATGATGTTTCGTGACAATATTTTCCCATATAGACATGTATGTATGCAGTGGGTCGTTTATCGAACAAAAATACGAACTTTGGAACTCAAATACGTGCACCCACTTGTCATATATGGCCATAATTTTCAAGTCAAAGAATTGTTATATGGTCATTAAAGTGTACAATACGTAACAACGAAAACTCCTTATAGTGTGTGGAGAGAGTACATAAACCACATCCTTGCTCCTTTCACTTGGAAAGAATGAATGACGGTAAACCTCCAGATGGCTCTAAGTTGTCGTCGTGGCCAGTTGACAGCACTAGAGTGATGTACCATGAACAATTTGCCAACAAGAGATTGTTTAGCATATCCGCAAAGTTCCCGCGCTGACTAAACGACAGCAGTGACAAAACATACCACTTCTTGTTAGACCTTCTGTTATTCGAACCTCATAAGATACCAGAATAATGAACAATACCAAACAAATCGGCTGAAAAAGTGTGTTGTAACCCACATCTTTCATGGTAGGATTAAATTTCCTTAATATTCCTCTGGATGATTCCACAATATGCTTCTTCCTGTTTTTTTTATTTTTTATGTAGTCGTTCCACTTTAGATTTCTCCAGATGGTTACCTCCAAGTACATTTTTTTACGATTTCTACTGTTTCGAGCAATAGTGTAATCTTGTATTTGTAGATTTCTAGGCCTGCACACTACGTTATATTTACCTACATTAATTGTCAACTCATAATCCCTCTACCTACCATTGTTTCTCCAAAACTCTTCCTTTAATTCACTACTGCCTTCTTATTGACGAATGAACCATCTGCAAACTGCCTACTTCAATATCTAAACAGTCTACTTACAGTGGGTGTAGTATTCTACTACATAACTCAAAGTGTATAAATCAATACTATACCTGTACGATAATGATCTGACAATCTTCGTTGAATGCAGTTTCTTTGCATTTATCAGTAGCACTCCATGAATAATACATCGTTTTTTTCTGGAAATCCCATTTTAGTTCCGCAGACATTTCCGTTACATTTTTCCGAATGTTCTGATACATTGCCAAAAGTCTCGTAGAGTATACATTATTATCCATTGCACCCTTTATATTGCTGTTGTTACTTCATGGTACAGCCACAACAACCTAATCACGTAAGGCCAGAAATGTGTAATCATATTCACATATTACGGTAAGCAACCTGCGCGTGTTTCATGCATGTTCCAGGCCTCTCGCCCTTAAAACTCTTACTTAGGGTGGAAATTTAGTGGTTTTCATGCGCGACACTTAAACTGTAGATTACCACCTCTATTGCTTCACTGTACAGTAAAGCGATACAGTCTTCAAACCTCCAGTCTACTTACAGTGGGTGTAGTATTCTACTACATAACTCAAAGTGTATAAATCAAGATTTTACCGTCAACAGATTAGTTTACTGCAATTTTGCTGCATCATGAAGACATGAAGATGTATGGAGTGAACTGCCTCAATTCTATTTGCTTATCTGTAACCGAGAATGCTATCGGAAATCCTAAAATAATCTGTTATACCAATCAATTTTGACACACATTTCCTTGCTTTCAGTGTAAAGTCATTTATTTTGAATACAACATTGTGTGCGAGATCCTTTTAGCACGTAATTCCAACATCTTAATAGCTTGCCATTATCAAGTTCTGTCATACGCTTTTTATAAAACATAGAGAAAAGTTTTGCATTGTATATTTATTACAGTATTGAGCGTAAGGTACCTTGTCGAGGAGCGTCGATAAAATGTTAATGGAGACACGGAATCTAATTACTTGGATTTATTTGCGTTTAAGTCCAAAATATTTAGACACTCTCATTGAGAATAAGTTCTTCATACGCAATAATAGGAACTTGTGGCAACTTCTTAATAAACATTTAAGAATGTCAAACTGTGCAGATGCAAGTCTGACGAATCTACCGTGAGGGTCAGGGGGAAATATGAGGATATTCTGTAAATAATGAGTGACTTTCGTGAAACAGGTTAGCACAGAATAGAACTACTGAAAGTAATATGTGGATCTACCGAAGGTAATATGCAGAATTATGGAAGTTAATATGTCACCCATGTTGTGGGTTTTGAAGGAAACTGTCCATGACTTCGAAAAAAGCAAATCTTTAAAGTGAAACTCTGAGATCGCAAAATTATAACATGACTTCAAATTCCATATATCTCATGTCGTAGCAGGTCCATCTCACAACAGTGTAGCTGTCGCTAACTGAAGTCTGCGATCAGTCAGTGGTGGAGCCAGCGGTCCTCTGCTGTGATTAAGTTTTGGATTGCCCGAAACTTTCCTAAGCCCCCAAAAGCTTCAGATCAGCTATTGGCAGAAGCCAATGAAGGCGGCGGAATGGCAGCAGCGCTCCAAGATGAGAGGCGAGACAACAAGGTCTGAACATGAAGTAGAAGAAGAAGAAGTGAAGTGATTACTGTGTGAGACTGTGAGCGTCAACGAGGAAACCTCGCTTTACAACATTTTTCAATAGATGCTCAATTTTATTGACTGGGCTCTGAATCTTCTGAAGTCTGACCGATCAAAATACTACTCAGAGAGTAGCTACGGTTTACTTGGTTAACTAATGACTTCCTTTCTTCCATTCCCCTCTGAAAAAATCCATTCCTCGACATTCATGGCTCCTTCCACGACCAATGATGCAGTTTCCCCCCCAGCAAAGTCGTGCTTCTGTGTCACCATGGATAAAGTTTAGAAGAACCACTGGCTGCAGATCTTACGTACTTCAACAAAAAAATTTTGTACAGCCTATCTGTTCAGCGGCGCCTCGTGGTCTTCAGAGAGCTGGATTTGGGTTCTCTTTTAACTGGCAAGATAGCGATCTCCAGCTTACATCCGAAATGAAGACTTTCTCAGTCAAGCTGACAATAGCGGATTTCGCTAAAAATTCCTCTTGACTCCACGTCGTTAAAACATTTCTGCCAGGGTGTCCTAAATGTAGTCCATTTTCACGGTGGAGCCGTGGGGTGTCACAAAACCTGCGTACGGCGCCTGGCGTGGCAATGAGTACCTCCCTTCACAGCCTTCTAAGGAGTACTCAGCAGGATCCAAGTCTTTTCTGGCGCTCAGCCCTGCACCTGTGTCATCCAGTGTGCTTCCAAAACATTCCCTTATTTCCAGAAATAATGAACACCTCTTTTAGATTGCTACAGAAACTGAAAATCACTCACACATTTAATATCAATTCATTTCTCTGAACGTAACTACGCAGGTTGGTGGTTGGTCTATACTATGAAATGTGTGTATTTACACATGTTGTGTGAATGTCCCACAACAGTACGCATTTCGTTTGAATACACTGCAAAAAATATCATTTTTAGTAAAAAGTCTCCACCTGTGCTATAAAAGGCATATTAATACCGCTTTCTTAAGGCCAAAAATGTTATATCATGGCATGTAATGAGATCTATAAACAGGCAACACACATGAGTCTTTTTTATGCATAGTGTTACTTTACACCTCAAAACCTTTACTAAGGGTGGAAATTCAGTTGCAAATACACTGAGGTGGCAAAGGTCATTGGCTACCTCCTAATATCATTTGTACCTCTGTTTGCAACTCGATGTAACATTGACTCAACAAGTCGTTGGAAGTCCCCTGCACAAATATTGGGTTGTGATACTTCTACCTCCCTCCGTAACTGCGAAAGTGTTGGTGATGCTGGATTTTAAACATAACTGACCTCTCGCTTGTGTCCCATAAATGTTGGGATTCATGTCGGGTGATCTGGGTGGCCAAATCATTCGCCTGAATTGTTCAGAATGTTATTCAAACCAGTCCTGAACAACTGAGGCCCAGTGGCATGATACATTGTATCTATAAACATTCAGTCGTTTTTTGGGAACTTGAAGGCTATTAATCGCGGCTAATGATCTATAAGTAGCCAAATGTAGCCATTTCTAGTCAGTGATGGGTTCATTTGGACCGGAAGACGCCGTCCATCCCATGTAAACACAGTCCTCACCATTATGGAGCAACTATCAACTTGCACAAAGCCTTGTTGACAACTTGAGTCCACGGTTTCATGGGGTCTACGACACATTCAAACCCTGCTGTCAGCTCTTACTAACTGAAAGCAGGACTCATCTGACCAGGACACGGTTTCCCAGTCGCCTATAGGTCAACCAGTGGTAACGACTCCATGAGAAGTGCTGCAGGTGATTTCGTGCTGCGAGCAAGGCACTAGCATTGATTGTCTGCTACCATAGCCCATTAAGGCCAAATTTCGCCACACATTCGTAATGGATACGTTTACCGTACGTCCAGCAGTGACTTCTGCAATTATTTCAAGGTATGTTACTTGTATGTTGGGCGTTAAGAGAAGGTAGTTAGCCTTTGCGTTGCCGGTGGTGAAGTTTAATGCCTGAAATTTGGTTTTCTCAGCACTCTCGTGACACTGTGGCTCCCGGAATATTGAATTACATAACGCTTTGCGAAATGGAATGGCCCATGCATCTAGCTCCAATAACCATTCCGCCTTCAAAATCTGTTAATTTACATTGTGCGGCCACTATCACGTCTGAAACCTTTCCAAATGATTTACCCTAGGACTAACGACAGCTCTGACAATGCACTGCCTTTCCTTACTTCGTGTACACGATACTGCCGCTAGCTGTGTGTGTGCATATCGCTAGCCCATGATTTTTGTCAGCTCATTTTTTTTAATGTATCAACATCAGTGTATGTTTAATATGAGATCTTACTCACAAGCAAACATCAATGCTCGCCAAGAAATCTCTATAGAACAACCAGCGTTAAAAACAAGATAATGCCAACCAACTATTGATGTAGGAATTTATCCCAGCGTAGGAGTCACTATAATGTATGGGTGACTTTATACAAAAGAACTACGACTGGTTATTTTACAAAATTATAAAGGTGATGTAGACTTATAATAACATTGCTAACTTTGGTAAGAAGATCTAACTAGCCTCGTCTACAACTGCTGCATTGTCTATAAGTTCATGCCAGCACTGTGAATATGGTAGTAAGGTTTATTTCTTTTTATACTGCAATAGAACAATTAACTCACATCACCATTGCTACATGTATACTGTATATATTCGAAATCTTATGTATTTTGAAGGATATTACAGGCAATTTTTATTTTTAAATGGACGGCTGATTTCTTTTCATTTTCAATCACAGATCTATAATCATACTTGCGTGTCATGTCAAGCAAACATGCATGTCTTTTTTGTACATGTTGTTTTACTCTACACAACAACGAAGCTACTTCAGGAGAAAAGTCTAATGTACGGTCACTCTACAGTGCTATTTACAGTAAATGCAGGTATCTTGTATTTCCTTGTTGTATCCAGATCTTTCCATACTCAATGTTTAAAGCAATTTGTAAGCCTTGCGTTCACATCTGCTGTAGTCTGCTCTTATTTCCAGTGGCAGTGTCTTTCCTGCAAATATTTTTGCTGTATACTCCAATATTCGTATTTTGACTTCAACCTGTTCCCTTTCAAGTTCCCTTATTCTTATGTGCAGAATATTAACTGTATTTAGGTAAATAATTTCAGTAATGTAGAATGGTTTTAAGATACTCGTATAAAGTATTCCACCAGGCCAAACACGCATTATCCATTCCATATTTATAAATTTTAGTGACTAGTGTGCCAATGCCATCTTCTTTAACAAAGGAAGGTTTAAAAGTTCCTGTAGATGCTTATCAGAAACATTATAAAATTGGTAGTTACTGATAACTTTGTTTACTTCTAGGCATGTGATTTATCATATGAATACATGCAATAACATTACCATTTCCTTAGTAGCTCTTGCACATGAAGTTGTGGTTTGATGTTAGATAGTCGCACATCTATGAAACTTTGACAGCTCCAGCTTATCAGTATTCTTCGTTATTAACACATAATAAAGTAAGAACGTGTGTACCATTCGTTAGGTAGTCATGAAACGAAATTTTTTTAGAACCAGTAGGTGTTAGGTAGTCATGAAATGAAATTCTGTGAGAATCAGTAGGTGTAAGGCTGTAGTTAAGATAGCTAAAGTCTACTAGAATCCATGTGTTTTAGTGTATGGAAGGGTTGATCTTGAGAGTAAGCATTGTGTATTTACAGAAGTTTTTCTGGGCAAAAATTTGGAGGAGGAAGAAGGAGCGCTCCAGCAAGCACTTTTGTAGATACACTAGTTGGGCAGGAAATCCATATCACAATTGGCTGTCAAAGAAACCAAGCCACACAAGGTAGAGTAATAAATAATAACATGGGTATATTTGTACAAAAACCCTTATTTATTTGTTTTTGCAAATAAATTTACACACGTTTATTCATTGAAAAAAATTTAATACAAAAGGGGAATACAACATATCTTCATTTACCGTAAATACTAATGAAGAGTGATCACACATTGGTGAACTTGTCGAAAATGATGGGTTAATAGAATTTACTAGATTAAGGGGTAAACAAAACATATGCTCAAGTCTCTATTTCCTATTGGATCTGCTTAAAAATGTAGGAAATAAAAGTCAAACTTAAAATCTCACATACTTTCGGTTACTAGTAAGTCTTGCGTATACAGATCATCTTTAGAAGACTTGTCACATTTTGTAAATGTTACCGTAATAAAACATGTTGCTACTGCAGCATACTGCAATACGCATTACATTTGTACCTGCACTACAGAGTTCTGTATCATCTGTTAACAAGGGCTTCGTATTGTGGGAACAGCACACCAGAGGCAACGTGTACACTCCTCTATACCATCAGCAATGCGATGCTGTATCGAGGTGTATAGCACGAATGTCAGACAAATATCTCACTCCACTGCATTATAATTATAATTCATTGTCTACACCCATTTTTCATATTACTTTAGTAATATTGCACTGAATTACAGACACACTTAGAAAAAATATTATGCAAAGGAAGTAATTGGAATTTGAGCAGGAGCTGTGACACTGTAGTGTAAGCACTATATATAAGTGAGACATGACAGCAAATACCTGTACTTTAATTAATGGAGGAAAGAGGCAACAATGGAACTGACACAACATAAGTCTTCGCTGGCATTTTTAACAAAATGGAAATGTGTGACTGCCTAACATCAAACCACGACTCCTGCAAGCATGTAAAACATAACTAAAGAAGCAGTAATGTTATTGTAAGCAACGATATTACTGTTCAATATACACACATTCTACTTGTAGAATGAATATGCATAACAAATGCGTTTGTTAAATCACAGGCACATAAGTGAACAAAGTTATCAGTACCATTTTATCGATTTTATAATATGTTCTGATACGCAATTACGAGAAACTTTCACATCTTCCTTGGCTAAATAACACGGTGTTACCACACTAGAACAACAGTATACAACTATGGAATTAATTATGTTTGTTTGATCTTGTGGAAGACTCTCGAAGGGTACTTTAAAACAATTCACTGTTAACGAAATTACTCCCATTAAGTATAATAAACATGTTGTGTGTGCAAGTAAAGAAACTAGAAATGGAACACAACCATGTCAAGAAACGAAGACAGGAGTATATTCCAGTATCCTGATCAGGCAGTTCTGAAGTCCTGCCAAAGGTCATGAAATGCGACGTCATTCATCCTCTTGGGTCTTAAAGTTGGGTTCTCGAGCCGTACTCTTTCTTGTCGGATATTGGTCGCAATTACGTAGTGAAATGATAGCCATGAAGGAGAAATATAAACTCCTACTGGAGGAAATAGTAGGTTATAGCAGATGTGCAAGCAAGACTCACAAATTACTTCAAACTTTGTGTATGGAAACCTGGACACAACACAGGAATAAACTATCCCTACGTTAATCGTAAATAGCAATGGAGGCTGAGCATACACAGTTGTTTTGAGTTGTGGAGTAACATTATGCATACAATAAACACATGCATGTTTCTTGTCGTAATATGTAGCTATGGTTATAGATCTCTCACCGTGAATCAAATTTCCATCCAAAAATAAAAAATGCCTGAACTATCAACATACTCACATCAACAAAAGTGTTGCATCACCCTGGTATATCATGCAAATCTGTTGCTATTTTGGCTGTTCCTGTACCACTCAGAGGATCATCCATGACATTGTTTGTGAACATGCATACATTACTGTGGTATAACGCCATTTTCGAATGAATTGAAGCATTTCAGTTGAAAGTAACGAAGGACCCATGGGGATCCATTATAGACGTCTGTGAACAAGCAACCATCATCCCACGAAGGCCAAGCATGACCAATGATTGTATCCACATCTTAACGTTACATTCAAAGGCTAATCAATGACGGAACTTGCTCGTCATGTTCGCTAGAGTCAACGTGACATGGTGTAGACTTGGAATTGGTTCCAGTTAACACTTTCAAGGTTCACACTGCACTGGTCATCAAAATTGCACAGGATGATCTATGTCTATGACTTCTGAGCTAAAAGAACCGTGGGCTTACTACTCCAGAACTGAATTCGATGTTTGAATAAGCTATGGGACATAATGTACCGCATCAGACTATTAGGAGAAGATTGCACGCTGTGAATCTCCATTCCCGGCAACCATGGCGAGCTCCACATCATGCACAATAAAATCATAGACAATGTTGCAGATGGGCAAGAAGTCATCCAGAGTGGGGCCCTAGGATTGGCGACAGGTGTCTTACAGACGAAACTCGGATCAGTTTGTACGCTGATAACCGCAGACAATGTGTTTGGAGACAACCCAATAATATAGAATGCCTCCAACACTGTGGCCCGCATGGGGCCACTGTACACATCTCTTCAATGTTGAGGGCAATCTCACTACTCTTCAGTACAGGGACGAGATTGTGCAATGAACAGTCGAACAGTATCACCAACATATTGATGACAGTTTCATCCTGATAGATGATAAATCGCATAGTCATCATGCTGTTCTCATGAACACATTCCTTCAGTATGCTAGTATCACTAAAAGGGTGTGACCTGTTTGTTTCCTGCATATGAACCCAATCGAACATGCATGCAATCTATTGAAACTATTCAGACGCTGATAACGACCACGTGCTCTGCACGACTATTGCAGAATCACTGTTGCAAACAAGGAGAATTTGGTCCAGGCCAGCTTGATCTTCCCAAAGGTATGTTAACGTGGACTCAGCCTGCATGCCAAGCAAGGGGTTGTACTGACATTTCTCAAGAGTGAAAAATCCCTCATGGGAGAAAGGCGATCTGGTTGCCATATTTTTTGTAGTTTTGTTCTGATGATAGGACACATTACAAAATAATATATTTGCATGCCTTAGAGCCAACTCTTGTTTGTGGCGCCATGAGTTTAGAAATAATGGGATGCTGTAGAAATTTTGTTGATGTGTATAATTTCGAGTTTAAAACTTTCATGTAGCATTATTGCTGTAAATTAAATGTTCTATAGTTGTAGGAAGTTGTACATGACACATACATACACACTGCTGGTTACTTACACGTTTAGCTGCATATGTAGAGGAGAATAATCAGAAATTTTTAGCATAGTAAGCAATGTTATTTACACATCTAAATTGTTTGTATAATCTTGTCAAATAATTCGTCCTAGTTCCACTAAAAATGATATCACAGTCATCCATGCATTATAGTGACCCACCCATCCAAACTAGGATAAATTTCTGCCTTAACAGTTGGTTGGAATTACATTATTTTTAACTTCAGTTATTCTATACAGATGCCTGGATGAGACGTGACGTTCACTTGGGAGTGATATCTCATATGAAAAAGATACTGTGGATGGTATGTTGATAAACATATGCCACTAAATTTTCACCCTTAGAAGTTGTCTTGGTGTGTGGAATAATACTATGCATATAAAAAACAATGTATGTTGACTGTCTTAGAGATCATATTAAATCCCATGACATAACTTTTACGGCCTAAATAATACGGTATTAATCTGCTATTTATAACTCGATGGAAGTACTAGTTTTTTTTTATACTAAGACATGGTATTTTTCACAGTGTACATCGAGCAAGATGTGTAACAACACTTTAATAAACACGTAACGTTAAAAACCTTTCCTCCACGTTCTATAAGAGTGTATGACAGAACATGATAGCAGCAAGCTGATAAGATGTTGAAATGATGTGTTAAAAATCTTTTGCAACGGATTGGCGTCAAAGTAAGTGAATTTGTACTGAAAGTAAGAAAAATTGTGTCGAAAACAATTCGTATAACAGATCCATTCACAATTTCCGATGGTATTCTCGGTTACATATAAGCAAATATGCTTGAGGCATTTCACTTCATACAGCTCTGTGTTACAGCAAAATTGGAGTAAGCTAATCTCTGCCAGCAAATTCTTGGTTTATACACCTTAGGGTTATGTAGTAGAATACTACACGCACTTCAAGCACAGTGGAGGTTTTAATGTGTTTTGCTTCATTGTGCAATGATGCAATATAGCTGGTAAGCTACAGTTTAAGTGTTACATATAAACACCACCAAATTTTCTCCCTGAGTGAGTGTTCTGAAGTCGAGAGGAGTGGAACATGCACAAAACACATGCAGCTTGCTTATCATAAAAAGCAAGTAATTTTACAAGTCTCTGACTATGGATAAAAATTCCTTACATGATTGGCTTGTTGTGGCTGTCCAGTGAACCAGCCACAGTAATGTAAATGATGCAGTGGGCAATCTTATAAACTCTGTGAGGGTGCTCGGAATATATCAGAACACTATACTCCATTGAAAGATATGTTTACTGGCAATCATTCCTTCCACGCAAATGGAGCAGGGATGTGGATTAAGGTACTCTAAGCCACACACCTTACGGAACGTCCAGTGTTACGTATTGTATACTGTCACGACCCTATAACAGTCCTGTAACTCGAAAATTACAAACATATCTTCGGATTCTGTTTATGTATTGGGGTTCCAAAGTTTGTAATTTGGTTTGATGAACTACCCAATGTGAGTATGCACTGGACATAGGCAAAAATTATTAGCCCTGGTTGTAAATCATATTTGTGCCACGTTGACCACTATTTGACCATAATACAAAATGAATTGCCCTTCTTTGAACTATTTTCCGATGTCCTCCATTCCTATCTGGTGATGGCCCCCATACCATGCAGCAGTACTCCTAAAGAAAATGAATGAGTGGGGTGCATACAGGCTCTTTTAATAGATTTACTGCTGTGAGTAAGTATCCTGCCAAGAAAACGCAGTCCAGCTCTTTTATTTCTACAGTGTTTTTAGACGTCCTTCAACATGAGCTACACACTGTTGCTCACATAGTGAGGGAACAAAATATTTGTTTTGATTGATCTATGTAGGAGATTTATCAGTGCAGGCCCTGCACCATGTTTCATCTTATTTAAAACATAGAACACACTAAGAAATGTAGAATTTATTAGTAACATGAACAACAAACTGAAAAGTTACAGTGCACAGTTGATGATGGACCATACTCTTATGTGAGCAGATGAAATCAGTGTTATAGTATAATCATGTGCCTGGGAGGCACCACACACATGCTGGCACGAACAGCATGTATGCACACAGCGCTTGAATATCTAAGGGTGCTAGTGGAGCGCTTCCAAACAGGTCTGCTTGCTGGTCATGCTTTAAGTTCACTGTCAGCCACAGATAAATTCTCGGATAATGTGTCTATAAATCCAGCTCTCAGTCCAAAAATCCCACAGGAGCCACTGGAGATGAGAGCTACAGCATGTTACCAACGGCAGAAGGGAGATATGTCACATGTTGTGAGGTGGCGAATTGGTTTTTGGCAGTGCTGTCTGGTAACACATAAGGGCTGCATTAAGGCAGCAAAGAAAATGTGACAAGTGACTCTCAGCTACTGAAAAGTAGTCCAGTGATGTGGAGGGTGGAAGAGATAAAACGTGAATGCAGATTTCTGCACCCCTGCGTTGGAATGCTTTCGGCTGTCGGCACTTTACAGCAGAGGATATGTGAGCAGCTGTTTGTGTTAGCTACCCAAGACATCTCATCCAGCTGGAAGATGTGGAGCATGTGGCTCAGAAAGCATATTTCCGTTGGGTGATGCAGTGTGTGTGGCCCCAAGGCCAATGTTTTCATAATAAAGACTTTGTAACTGTCCCATTCTTCTTTGCTACATAAAAAAAACAATTATACAAATAGGCACTTCCACTGTGTAATTGCCAAAATGTATCACAATGTAGCTGTGTCTAAAAATTCCCTTAATGCTTTTGGAAACAGTCGCATAGTTCTGTTCTCACTATTTTATCATGTAATAATTCATCAGGTGCAGGAACTGTTTCCTCTTAGGATGAAGGGGAGAGAGGCAGGGACCCTATCTAGGACTGTGAAGTCACCTCATGTGACAATTTAGAGTGGCAACCGTTTTGATAACCTTTGGACATCATGTGTAATATTAATTATGGTAATTGTATCATCAACTATGCCATTTCAGAGAAGGAAATGAATAAATTATGTCAGTTGTTTCCTACATCATGCTAATAGCGTCTTGAATCAACTGAGAGTGGGGGGAGAGTGATAAAATATCCTCGATGCCCATCACACAAATGTAGATGGGGTGAAGACAGCACCAGAACAGATAATGCTCCATTACTGACAATATAGTTTCAGCAATTCGCGATATTCATTTTTCTAAAATTGTATCACGCATTTTATAGTATGTATTTAAAAGGCTGAAACTTTTATATTTCTGACATAATCATAAAATCGAGTATTTTTATTTTTTTGCAATATTTACTTATATTTTATCATTTATGTTTTATCACTTTGTGGGGTGGCGGGTGGAATTAATTGTTATTTTATGTTGTAGAATGTAATGTAGAAAATATCCATTTCCCGGCCGATTAGCAACATATGTGAGGCGGCGGGTGGGAATAATTTGTTATTAAAATGTTCCTATGATTTATTTAATGCTGTTGTTTGCCGTTCTCAACACTGGCTCTATAACTACAATATTGGCAACCAGAAAGTGATTAGCAAAATGTGAAGCCTGTAATCAGAATTCCTAGTGCCTACTTCATTTGAGAAATACACTTATAGCTACAGCTTATAGCTCTAAGGAATTAGGAGATTGTCTGGGATTCATAATCAAAAACGATTCACTCTAAAATGTTGAGTATATTCTGAAAGTCGCAGACCAAAAAGAATCCACACAATACAACTACCAGAGCAGTTCAGAGTCTAAAGCGCTGATGCAACTATAACTGTTCATATTAAATGTTTAAGTGAAAGCTCGCCATAATTTGATGATAATGTTTATCAAACGCCACGCGAAATAATGGTAGAATGTCAGTCCCGCGGCGGCACGTGAAAATACGACATACGCAAACTGAAGATAGATCATTAAAGTCATCCCAGAATTAACACTTCACTCAAAAATGATTTCATGGTTACGCGTATCCTGAGTAACTTATTACAGCATCCAAGGCTGTTTATAACAATGATACCGACGCGATGCGGCTCTCAGCACAGATGGTGCGCTAATCAGCGTCTAGAGAGAACTGGGGCCTTTCTTTCTCGCGCAGCATTCTTATATATAAAGCGTGGTGCGGACGGCTAAGGGAACGCCTGATTAAATCCGCTCTCCCGTTTAGCCGCTGGGCTAGTAATGTACCACTTTAAGTTATCAAATAAATCATTGCTTCCTTTGTTGATGGCCGATGAAACTCTCAATTTAACTGTGCAATCAGCACACAGGTAAGTAATCATAATAAAAGTCTGACGTGGCTAAGTCAAATATTTTGGGCGAGAGAATTAATTTAATTACACTATACGCAGTAGACGAGCTCTGAACCTGCCCTTTGGAGATCCGCTATCGCTATAGTTTTATAGTTATTCAGTTGAAACTTCTCACATCTTCATGATAAAAGAGGATCTCCCTTCTACTTAAATTTAAACATCCTAGCTTCATTTATTCGCCTACTTAATCTATCTTGCTTCCTTAATTTTTAAGACAAAAACCAGAAAATCATGAATTTCAAATAAAATTTTAATTTGTTAGATCCAGAATACTGTTTCTACTAAATTATAATGAAAAAGGAATCTAAATATAATTTTTTAAGTTTCAAGCTCTTTTCTGTTGTGCCAATGATTTTTACACAAAAATGTCCAACTTTCGAAAGTGGTTAAGTTATTAAACTGATATTCAACACATATTTATTTAGTATTACTCCTGACATGCTAGACACGTTTCATGTTATTTACTCTATTTTTCAAGTATTGCGCAGAATTTATGAGTCAGAGCTAGTTACAGCGGACTAGGCTGGCACACAATGGAAAGACTGATGTGAATTTTATAAGGCGTGAGTAGGCTGCTTCCCTACAACATCCTGAAGTCTTTCTGTTCTTGGTATACAATATTATTTCATGTAGTTCCTCCCTTGCCATTACGTCTACATTCATATCTGCTTCAGTCTTACTTATCTGTGTACCTCGTAGACCTGTCCAGATTCTTGTACACACTGCCGGAAAAAATTAGCACACATGGGAAGAAGGAGTAAATTTTGATCTTATGACAGCGTATGCCATCTGGTGCATAGTAGATGTACTGATAATAGTTTCACAGTCATCACGAACAGTCAGCGTAGTGACATAGCTACCAGACTGCATCTGTATCTATCCTTTAATAGGGAATTGTCACAACCAGTAGGCTCGGTGTGATGCATAAATGTGAAGCAAGCAGGCAACAATGCCACAGAGATGCATTCTTGCTTCCTACAAGCAAAAAAAAAAATTTGGCTCTGAGCACTATGGGACTTAACATCTGAACTCATCAGTCCCCTAGAACTTAGAACTACTTAAACCTAGGTTCCGGCGGAGGTTCGAGTCCTCCCTCAGACATGTGTGTGTGTGTGTGTGTGTGTGTGTGTGTGTGTGTGTGTGTGTGTGTGTGTGTGTGTGTGTGTGTGTGTTTGTTTGTTTGTTTGTCCTTAGGATAATTTAGGTTAAGCAGTGTGTAAGCTTAGGGACTGATGACCTTAGCAGTTAAGTCCCAAAAGATTTCACACACATTTGAACATTTTTGAACTTAAACTTAACTAACCTAACGACATCACACACATCCATGCCCGAGGCAGGATTCGAACCTGCGACCGTAGCAGTCACGCGGTCCGGGACTGAAGCGCCAAGAACCGCTCGGCCACATGGGCCGGCTCCTACAAGCGACTGAGAAAGTTTGGAAGGGGTCAAATTGTGGCTTTCCGAGTGACAGAATGGTTCCTTCGGAGAATTGAAAGAAGAGTTGGACGTGCTTCGACAGTTGTGCAACAGTGCTGGTATCGATGGGCACGTAAACGTTCTTACATCCATAGACGAGGTTCTGGGCGTCCAAGCAGCATAGGCGCCCGCCAGGATCGTCTTGTTGTAAGGGCAATAGTGGCAGATCGTACAGCTACCACAGCACAGATAAGATGGCTTGGGAGCCCAGACGCGTCAACACAAGCTGTTGTGAACAGGTTGTTAGGACTGGGACCGTGGACACACACACCTCTAGACTGTCTTCCACTCACACCACAGCATCGACGTGTACGGTTCGATTGTTGTCGTCAGACAATCACTTGAAAGATGGAACGGAGGGCCGTGGTCTTGAGCGATGGAGACAGATTCTGCTTGCACGCAGATGAGGGTCGTTTGCGTGTACGACGTCACCTCGTGAGCGCTGTCCCGTATAGTGCATTCGTCCAGAACAGACCGGCCCACAATAGGCCTTATGGTCTGGGGTGCGATAAGCTACAACTTTCGTTGGTTTTTGGTGTTTCTGGAGGGTACGCTAACGAGCGCTTAGTACAGCAGAATGTTGTAAGACTCGTTCTTTTGCCGCTCTGGTGACAAGGAGTTGATGTGTTGTTCCAGCAGAATAATTCTCGGCCACATACTGTCAGTGAAACTCAATGTGCTCTGAAAGACGTGCAGCAACTTCTCTGGGCAGTTCGATCTCCGCACTTGTCTCCAGTCGAGAAAGTGTGGAATACGATTGGACAAGGAGTGACTCGTCAGCCAACAATTCTTACAGAATCAAGTGAACGGGTTGAGCAGGCATGGCATAATGTTTCACAGCACAGTATTCGCCATCTTTACGACTGACTGGAGCCAGAGTCAGTACCTTCATTTCCGCCCGTCGAGACTGCACCACATACTGATATGAGTATTTCAGTATGGGTCGATACCTGGTACCTCAGATCCGCTTATGGTATTTTTATGTAAATGTAATCATTTCATGTGCTCCGTAGGCACTGTTGCAGCAATAAATGTTGAAGAAATTGTAAACCTCTAAAATGGTGTACTAATTTATTTTTTCCGGCTGTGTAGTATCGTAACAGTTAGTTTCCGATATTGTGTTTATTTCTAGATTATTCTTATCTTTTTTGTGTATTCTGTATGATTTGTCTTCCTTTCTCGAATTCAGTGTTTGTAATATGTATTTCCCAACTATGATTTGTAACTCGGCTGCCTTTCCATTTCAGTAGAGATACTAGTCGCAGATCTTGAACATGTGAGCAATTTAACATTTTCAATTGGGTGACCTTAATTTACATATCTCATCATCCCAGTATCGCAGACCGAGCGAGGTGGCGCAGTGGTTGGCACACTGGACTCGCATTCGGGAGGACGACGGTTAAAACACGCATCCGGCCATCGTGATTTACGTTTTCCGTGGTTTCCCTAAATCGTTTCAGGAAAATGCCGGGATGGTCCCTTTGAAAGAGTACGGCCGACTTCCTTCCTCATCCTTCACTAATCCGATGGGACCGATGACCTCGCTGTTTTCAACTAACCAACCAGTATCGCAGACACGTTAAAACACCTTTTCACTCTTGTGCCGCCTATTTCTGCTGCTTTTTTAAATGGTGTTTGCGTTACATTGTTCCATTCCTGGATGGTGTTATCTATTTTAAAATGTATGTACTCTTGAGGTTTTTCTGATGTAGTAACCGGATGGTTTCTTTCTCTAGTAAATGTCCTTTAAATGTTGTGTCAGCATTATTTTAGTTTTGTTCAAAAGTTAACTTTCATCTTTTAAGTAGTTTCATTTTTGAGACTAACAAGAAATGGTCCAAGAAATCATAAATACGCTTGTTTCTTACATAGAGGCCGAGTCGTCTTACTTTCTGTTACGTAGTCTGTAAGTGTGGCAGAGCCTCTAGCTGACGAGGTATGTCTGTGGATCTGTTTATGCCAGAAGAAAATGTTTTTTATCCTTAACCCACTATTTAAGAGTGCCATCAGTGTATATCCACTATTATTTAATACATTTTCATCTTCAGTAACAGTAATATATGTCACGGCGGTGTCATCTACTCTTGCGCTTAAATCTCCTGCTATTATTTGATAATCATTTTTGTTCATCATACATAGAGTTCTTTGCACAATGCCATAGTCTTCCACAGAGTTATGATCCAGTTATGGATAGGCGACTTCTTAATATCGTTATTCTGACCATAACTATCCGTCCACAGAGTATTTTGTTCGTTCCTCTTCCACAGATCAGTAACTTTCGCAGGAGGTCTTTCCTTTCGCAGGATTCCACTGTACATCACACTACACCTGTTAATTGTTGTACACCCTTTTGATATGTTATGATGGCTTCGTCAGTATTTTATACATCTAGTTCATATTCCAGTTCTGCTCCTTTATCTCTGAGACTGCGGACATTCCAACTTCTATGCCAAGTCGTTTGTTCCTATTGTACGCCAGATATTACTCAAGATTATAATTCTCGTGTTACAGAATACCGACTTGTAGCCAGAGTAGTTAGGTGGTGGGGCTGCCACTTTCAGGAATCCCAGAAAACCTGTTATTCTGTTCGAGTTGTCTCCCTCTTTAGGATTACCTACACTATGGCTACGGATCTATCTCACCAGTTTTTGTAGGATTTCTTCCCCTGTTTTTCATCAAGAGTGTCTCCCTTTGCTATAGAGCTTCACTTACCGACCTATGTTGTGGACTACTCTTCATCTGACTCCGGCCGGGGTATAAAGTTAATAATTTAAATACAGGTAACTGGATGACTAATCTGAGAAAGTTATTGGTTGTTGTTATGTTTCATATTTAATGACTGTTGTTATGACAAATTTGTTAGCATATAATTTTACAGTTCACATATCGCAGATCCATAGAAACTAAGCGACACCTGCCATATCTGGGTATCGCGCTTTAATGTAGGACGTGTAAACGCCTGACTGCAACTAGCTGTAACATAAGAGGTGCAATATATCTAACATTTTACGTCGTAATGGTATATTAGCCCCCGTTAATTCTATATTCATCCTCTTTATACTGTATTTTTTTCTTTATGTTGTGATGCTTCATTTCGACGCATCTGATGATGTCCAATGAGCCAAAACTAGTCACATGTGAAGTATATGAAAATAATTCCAATCTAGACTGATCTATGCCAAATGCAAGCTATCTTGAGAGAAGCGTACAGCATACATGATAATCGTCTTCAGACTTGGTTATCCTGAGTTCCAGTAGTTTTCGTTCTCTCACATTATTTCTCCAAACTAAATGTAATCAGTGGTACTGCTCCAGTCACTGTGCGTATCTCCCATCTCCCTTCTCATCGGCTAAGTTTTCAATGTCTGGAAGTATTGAAACATGTCCAACCTAATCTTTTTTTGTGGGTAGCACTTTTCCAAAGAGAACACTTTTAATGATAGCTATCTTTTACTCCAAACCATATACAAGACTAAGGACAAATGGAACAGCTGCGCCGCATCTCCAGAAATGTGTTCCCTAAATAGAAGAAACGATGGGAACAGTTTACTGGCAACTGAGGGGTCTGCCCCGAAGCCTGACCAACTTGTGAGTACATTAGCATAGCTTTTACTAGGTGTAAACATCTTAATGACTGCCCCTGCACTTATTTTTATATGCGTACGAAATAAATTTGCAATAAGATGACACTATGTTGCAGCAGAAGTCAGTTTCATTATTTTGCGAACAAAACGGCCTATATCAGGTGATCTAGTTTGTTTTGTTCTCTAAATGAATTTACATTTCCACAATTTAGCTGTGCAAACCATAAAATATTTTCGTTTTCTGCTTAATATAGATTTGCTGGCTGCATATGTACCACCTATTTTTAAAAATGTATTCTATGCTTAAGGATGATCCCAAATTATTTGAGATATGTATGTTGCTTATACGCTCTTTATATGGTTTATTAGCTTAGTGACAAAGATACTGTTTCAGAAGGATGACTCTGTGCAGGTTACGCCATGCGTTCTTTAATATAGGATGTAACGGGTATAAATGACGATACTTTTAAACGTGATACCTTAACATGTACACACACCAGAGCACTGGATGTTTTTCTCTACATCGAACACTTCTCACAAACGCATCACATATTTTGCTACCTGATATTTTCTACATGGTCATAACTGCACCATTAATTGGACTACACCTATCAGTATAGGATAACCATTTTGCGTCCATACATCCCCTCTTCAATACATAAATTTCTGCCCAGGTCAAATAATGCTTGCTCTTGCGGTATGTACTTGGAGGTACTAACGAATCTAAAAATGTGCTACTCCTAATACCTATAATAATTGGTCTGCAAATGAAGTAAATACAGATGTAACGTTGTTCATTATACTGATATGTCACCAGTACAAATATCGGAGCTTATACCCGTTACAGCCTGTACACAGCACTAGCTTGAAAAATCACACTGTTGGCACGTTTTAAGAAACATCAACTAGTAAACTTTAAATGCATGATGTTATCGCCGTGAGCTCTCATGGTGTCTTTTCCTAGACCATTCACAGTGATTAAAAAGAAAATAGCTGTTAAACGGTCCCTCCAGAACAAATATTTTGCCAAATCTTTTGCATTTTGTTAGTAAAAGTCGTGTTGTATTGGGTGGCATTTTTTCGCTGTACATAAGTGCAACACGACTTTTATTGGCATGCAATAAATACTTGCTAGTGGGTGATATTTTGTCATTTCATGCAGCATTCCTGAAATGTACCCTGTAAATTAAAAATATCATTATCACGTATTCAGGTAAATAATGACAATAATGCAATAATGTGTATGTTTGTGCATCTCTAATCTTGAAGGGATATTTGCATCAGCATCAAATGTTCAATCACGTAATGTGCATAAACAGACGAAAAGACGGCACCATGGCCGAGAAACATCTGAAATGACTTTCAGTCATAAAAACTCTAGGAACCTTCATTTCAATTGTTTCAAGAGCTCGTATACAGGGGCGATTCCGTGATGATGCTACAAACTCTCAGGGATGACAGAGAAGGATAAATGTATTAAGAGGGGCCTGGCTTGAAACAACCGAGTCGAAGGTTAAAAGCGAAAATCGTTCTGATAGGGGAATACGGGTACCAGTTCTGTTGTTGCTAAAGTTGTAGGAACGTTCAGAATGGGCCAAAACGAGATAGGTACATCTAGTAAATATTGGCTCTAAAATGCATATCTTAAGAGCTATGAATACTTGTTCATTCTTGCTACTGTGAAAAAGATCTCTTGTACTCAACAAGCGCTCATAGCTCTTAAAGTATGCATGTTAGGGCCCAAGTTTACTGAACACTTCTTCCTTGTTCTGGTGACCATACTACCTCTTCCCAAAATATCGGAACCAGAGAGCTTGCAATAGAAGACGTCCACTGCCAAAGGTATCACAACGAATTTCGCTTGTAAATTTCGGTACTCGGTCATTTCTGGACCAGGGTCCCTTACATCAAATTGAAATATTTACCCTTCTCCATCATCCCTGAAAGTCTGTACCATAATCAGGGAATCACCTTATGCCGTCGAAGGTTCGAGTCCTCCCTCGGGCATGGGTGTGTGTGTTGTCCTTAGCGTAAGTTAAAGTTGCGAAGCTTAGGGACCGATGACCTCAGCAGTTTGGTCCCACAAGATCTACAAAAAGTGTCATACATTCCTACATATGACAGTATTGGCCAGAAGTAGAAAGTAAGTTTGTACAATCATATAGCCGAAACCAATACTCATTGAGCTATGGAACTATCTGTCCTCCCATTACGAAAAAATAGACGCAATAGGCAGTAGTGCACGACGTTAAAACACGTCCTGACACATACTTCAGCCTTTCCTCGCGATGAATCATGCACTCACTCAGATACATCTGCTCCATTCCGATTACGTCACATAATCATGTAACGCCTGCAAATTGTTGATGAGTTGGGCATACACCAATACCTTTAAGTATCACCATAGCCAGCCAGCAGTCCGATTCTGTTGGGGTGGATGGGGAGGCCATACTACCGGACCTTTTTGGCCAATCCATCGCCGTTAAAACTTTGCACTGACGTACTGTCTATCGCACGATCCGGTGAAATGGAGCTGCTGCCACGTCGTGCAGAAACCACAGCAGTTGTCCTTCTGAAAGGGTAACGTTCCCCAATAGCGCTGGTGACTCGCTGGGCACATATCACTGATTCACAGCACCTGTTAATATGTTTGGTAAACTGCATGGCCCTAAGAGTCGATCACCGATAATTCTTGCCCACACGTTGATACTGAAACAATCCTAATGCCTCTCCTCCACGATTTGTCCAAAATTTGTATTTGCATTCACATATGTATCTTGGTAATTTCCTATGTCATCTCATGTGAATCCTGCCTCATCTGTGTTACTGAATCCTACATATTACTCGTCACAAGTAAAACGGCCCAAATATCAACAGCTATTTGTTTCCAGTCATAATTGTAGGAACTTTTCTTCTAGTTTTGACCAGTAGTACACTACGGAGGTGTATGTGACACTTCTATTTTTAAATACCTTGTTTACCTAACACGACTATAAAATTAGAAAAATTGCTGTTCACACAGTGGCTTACCGACAGTCGTTATTGACGAATGTAACAGGACGGGAGAAATGATACCCTGCACGTTTGCTGTAGACTACTGAGACACATACATAAATCTGACGGATAAATCATGAAACTCCATGAGCTTCTTCGCGGAACAGACTGACGGAGGAGATGAGAAAGTTTTATAGACGAACAGCAGGTTTCGTCACGGGTGTGTTTAATAAGCACGAAAGTGTCACACAGATGCTCATCCAGCTCCATTTGCAGACGTTATGAACGAGGTGTTGCGCTACATGGAGTCGTTTACTCTGAGGGCTTACATTCTTAGAAGACTCAGCCAATACCCCCGATGAAAGACTGATCCGATTTCGCAGGCCTGTATTTTCTACACTACTGAAGATGGAAAATTAAGGTATATTTTTACTGACAAATACAACTAAGAATTTTTTTATTTTCGTGATACCCAACCGTTACTAAATGTATGTCTCTTTTACACATAGACACGATATTAAAACTTGTCGTGTATTTTTACGAGCATATCAGTAACATGTTACTGCATTCACTGTTGATATCGTACCATCTCGTGGTCCACCTAAAGTTGTTGGAGCGGAGGCACACAGATAGTCTTTGAAAACCTTACCAAAAAAATCACACAGATTGAGATCAGTTGACCTTGGAAGCCCATGGTGCAGTGCAAGATCAGTACTCCCTTTGCGGTAGATGCATTTTGTGAGGCAGCCCATTGAACAGAAATGCTTTTACATTTTACATTATTGTGTAATTGAATTGCAACCGTTGAGGCGGAGAAAGCAAAACGTCTTTCTGTATTAGCGCCATCTCGATTCGATGTATATCGGGTAAGAGACGAGCGAGTGAGCCAGCTAAACCAGAGAGAGCACTATCAGCAACCACATATACTGGCAGTTTACCGTCTGACGATTGGCTAGGGTCCAAAACTAGTAACGGTACAATAAAATCACTTTAAAAAAATTGTCGCTCGTTGTAGTATTTCCTACAATGTAATCTACCAAAAATGTCTCTTCATACATATGCAATAAAGGGGGTGGTTCGGTGATGATGTTACAAATTTCCGGTGATGACGGAGAAGCGTAAATGTATGAAATTGAGGTAAGGTACTCTGGTCTAGAAACGACCGAGTCGAAAGTTGTTAGCGAAAATCGTTCTCATACCTCTGACATTGGACCTCTGCTGCTGCAATATCTTTGTTTTCCATATCTTTGGGGGGGGGGGGGAGGGGGTGGACGTAGTATGGACCAAAACAAGAAAAAAAGTCTAGTAAACATGAGCTTTAAAACGCATACCTTACGAGCTACGAGCACTTCTTCAGTAGGAGACTTGTTTCACAGTAGCAAAGACAAAAACGTATCCATAGCTCTTAAGTTACGCACTTTGAGCCCACGGTTACTCGGCGTTTTTTCGTGTTTTGGTCTATAATACCTCTTCCCAAAACATGGTAAGCAGAGAGTTTGCAGTCGGAGTGGTCCGCTGTTAAACATATATGAACGATTTTCGCTTGTAACTTTCGACTCGGTCGTGTCCGGGCCAGGTTTCCTTGCCTCAGATTGATACATTTATCCTGAAAGTTTGTAACCTCTTCACAGAATCACACAGTAACACTGTGTGAAATCTGAGGAATATTTTTGAAGCGCCCTGCGTTGCTTCTCTCATGAAAAGACCACAAAGGAAAAATTAAGAGAGATTCAAGCTCACGGGGAGTCATAAATAGCCACTCTCCTCGTCCGCCATTCGCATTTGGAATAGGAAAGTGGAGAAGTGACAGGGATACTTCACGTACCATCCGCCGCCCGTCGTAAGGTGGCCTGCAAAATACAGCTGTCAATGGAGAAGCAAATGTCCAAACATATCTTGATGACGAAAGGGGGCAGAAATAGTTTGATTCTCGAACAAAGTAGATCTGGGGATAAATATTTTGTGCTTCCTTGTCTCGCTTAGCACACGAACTGTGCCCTTACAAATTCCGCCACAGCTGTGTTCACAGCCTTCATGTAATTATTAAACATGGTCGTTTCCACTTAGGATTGTGAAAAACTATTTCGTTTCTTATTTATTGCCACTGCAATTTCGAGTATCGCACATGTGCAAGCAAAAAAAACTCAAATGCAAATATGCACCCAGGCACAAATATAGCCGCTAATCCAATCACAAAGTGAGTACGAACGGTGTCCAAGTCATACAATACACAAACCATCACAAAATCAGATAAACATAACGACACTAAAGTATTTCCTCACGTTCCTATGGTACCACTTGATCGATGGACAGCAAATCTGGCATGTGGGCACTATGGAGACAATTTTGAAGACAGTATGACCCTAGCGGTGCAGATATAGTAAACAGAGCCTCTCGTGTAATTTATCACACCTGTGGCGATATGGAACACGAATTTAAAATGGTTAAAATGGCTGTAAGTACTATGGGACTTAACTGTTTAGGTCATCAGTCCCCTAGAACTTAGAACTACTTAAACCTAACTAACCTAAGGACATCACACACATCTATGCCCGAGGCAGGATTCGAAACTGCAACCGTAGCGGTCGCGCGGTTCCGAACTGTGGCGCCTAGAACCGCTCTGGCCGGCTACCCATTTAAACACATTGCTAAAAAGTATAACTGCGATTTTAAAAGGAGCTGATAGAACAATAAAAATAATAAAACATAGTTAAGCTCATACTACAGCAATAAGTAAGTGGTGCAGAAAAGCATCTAATTTGGTAGCGTTAAGAAGTCAGGGTGGTATACTTGTCTGCGCGCCGCACGTGAAAGGCAGTCGATGGGAACGGAGACCAGGCTTTTCTTTCGTCCCATTTGGGACTGGAGCAGTAGAAGAGGGAAGTAACTCCGATACACGAAGTATCCTCCGCCAAGCTTGCGGAGTGTAGATGTAGAAATAGTTGTAGGTAGCTGCTGCTGTGTGTCTGGATGATCAAAAGAAACAAATATTTTTATCCTTGAAAAAGACAAGTGTCAAAATAAATTTTTAGTGCTAACCGGTCCCGCTCTGGTCACATACTGCACCTACATTATGGATATTGAGTACCGTTTATTATGCAGACTACTATTATTTTGTAATGTTCATGAATGTTCCTGCATCTTTGTGCCATCGTCAGTGGGTGTTGTCCTTACTGCACTCTCATCTCTCTCACACAGATCTTTATCCATTAAGTTTTTTTCATTATTGGAAAGCGTCAAAGATCCTTAAGGCTGAATTCCTCACTTCTTTCTGCGCCGCACTAAAGATGAGTGAAGACTATGTTCAGTCATTTCGGCTACTAGTACTATATTTATGGTTGTAAATGACGTTTTCAAAATGTGATTGATTCTCTGCATCAAATTTTCTAAGGGAATAAATGTTCTGCGAGACTGTTGTCTCCGTGTCCAGCATTACAAAAAGCTCGGGAATGAACACGACACATTCTTATTTATACACTGCTGTGAGAGAAACGTTATTTTCAGAATAGTAAAACCGAACACCCACCACAAGGGGACCAATGAATGGTCCCATTGAAAAGTAATCGCCATACGCGTTAAGACATTTATCCCACTAGGAGACGAGACGATCAGTTCCTGTTTAGTAGAACGCGGTCGGCCGCTGGCGGATCAGCAACCGCACCCACTCTAGCACTTCCTCGTCCGACTGAAACCGACTTCCACTCATGTTTTTCTTCAGGTCGTCAAAGAAGAGGAAATCTAAGGGTGAAAGGTCCGGGTTGTATGGAGATTGTTGGAGTATTTTCCACCCAAATCGCTGAATTGCAAATTTCGTCCGATTGGCAGTGCGAGGGCGGGCGTTGCCTTGCAACAGGATACTTCTGCCCAACACCATGCCCCCTGTTTCCGATTTCATGGTGCGTCGCAGTTTCTGCAAAGTGTCTTCGTAGTGCTGTGCGTTGGTTGTAGTTCCACGATCGAGGAACTCGACGAGATGAGGGTCCTTGAAGTCGAAGGAGGAGGTCATCGCCAGCCAAGGTGACCGAGCGCTACAGTCTGGAACAGCGCGACCGCTACGGTCGCAGTTTCGAATCCTGCCTTGGGCATGGATGTGTGTGATGTCCTTATTTTAGTTAGGTTTAAGTAGTTCTAAGTTCTAGGGGACTGATGATCTCAGAAGTTAAGCCCCATAGTGCTCAGAGCCATTTGAACCATTTGGGGAGGTCATCGTGACCTTACCGAAACCTGTGTGAACTGCTTTGAATTTATACGGCGGAGGAGATGGGGAGTCGTCTCCACTATTGGCTTTGCTGTTTGTCCTCGGGCTGTCTGAATGCTGCCGAACAGTACCATCCTGTCACACGGTAACGCCCACCCTCACATTGCCAATCGAAGACAACGCTTCAGAGATCTGGTTGGGAGACACTGCAACATTCTCCGTGTAGCTCGTATTTTCACGTCTTTGGCGACCTGCAGAAAGACATATGTTGAGGTCAGTTTCCGTCGGAAAGAAACTACGAGAGTGTATGCCGGAGTGGATCTGTCAGTGGTCGACCGCTTTGTACGAAACAGGAATTTATTGTCTCGTCTCCCAGTGGGATGGATGTCTTATCGCGTACTGTGATTACTTCGACTGGAACCATTCCTTGGTCTCGTTGTGGTAGATGACCCGTTCTCATTTGACTGTCCGTCATATATTAACCGTAATGTAAAAGTCGCAGAGATTAGACGTTCACGAAGGTGTGTAAAAAGTGAATCCCAGTTCAGGTTCTTGTCTATATAAACTCCTAAGAACGTAGAATATTCAGTTTAATTTACTGATTTGCCTTCACAAAAATGTTCAAATGTGTGTGAAATCTTATGGGACTTAACTGCTAAGGTCATCAGTCCCTAAGCTTACACACTACTTAACCTAAATTATCCTGAGGACAAACACACACACCCATGCCCGAAGGAGGACTCGAACCTCTGCCGGGACCAGCCGCACAGTCCATGACTGCAGCGCCTGAGACCGCTCGGCTAATCCAGCGCAGCTTGTCTTCGCACTTTTACCGAATCATCCAATCGGAAACTTCTAAAAGACGACTTTACAGTACTTGAGATTCCAAAAAAGAACACGTGAATACAAGTAGCAGCTGACGGAAGCACAAAGGTGCCAACTGTTTGGGCCTTAAGAAAGAATAGTCGTCTGCAGTTTAATCCGCAAGCACGGTTGCTGTTCGAGATTCAAAGCCAAATTACGGTGACTGTACTCCAACCGCGTTAATGCCTACGCTGCAGAGCGCTGGCGCTGAGCCGCTACGGGGAGGAGTCGGCTCTGTCACTGTTTGCCTGTTCGCAGGGAGGATGAGGGCTTCATCAAGGAGGAGGAGAAGCCGCTGCCGTCGCACGAGTTCCAGCGGAAGGTGTGGCTCTTGTTCGAGTACCCGGAGAGCTCGCAGGCGGCGCGCGTCGTCGCCATCATCTCCGTCTTCGTCATCCTCCTGTCCATCGTGATCTTCTGCCTCGAGACTCTGCCCGAGTTCAAGCACTACAAGGTGTTCAACACCACGACGAACGGCACCAAGATCGAGGAGGACGAGGTCCCCGACATCACGGACCCCTTCTTCCTCATCGAGACCATCTGCATCATTTGGTTCACGTTCGAGTTGTCAGTGCGGTTCCTCGCCTGTCCGAATAAACTCAATTTCTTCCGGGACGTGATGAACATCATCGACATCATCGCGATCATTCCGTACTTCATCACCCTAGCGACAGTCGTGGCCGAGGAGGAGAACACGCTCAACGTGGTGCGCGCCCCCGTCAGCCCTCAGGACAAGAGCACCAACCAGGCCATGTCGTTAGCTATTCTCAGAGTCATTAGGTTAGTGCGAGTGTTCCGAATATTTAAGTTGTCCCGACACTCCAAAGGGTTGCAAATCCTCGGACGAACTTTGAAGGCCTCCATGCGGGAACTCGGCTTGCTCATATTTTTCTTGTTCATAGGTGAGTACGACACATTCCACAGCTCGTGCATGGGCGGGCTTGCTTCTAGTGTAGTAAGTCGGCTGTGAATCAAGATTTGTGATTAAAAGAAATATAAAAAAGTGACGAGTGATTACCCGTAGGCTTGAACGCTCACCAGCAGCATGCTCCACAGTGCCGCATCGTATATAGATGCAGCAACCGCAATGTGTTACACCCAAGTGTTACTCATCTACTCTCAGATGATAAGTCTCTTTAATGAACAGTTGCTATTTTCTTCAGTGTGTCTCTGTAATAATAATATCTATGCCTAAATCTCAATTTCTAAACTTTGCTCAGATTGCTGTTATTTCTAGCTGTAGAAGCTTCGGGTCACTATGCACTGGTATTATTTCTGTTTGCTTACGCTTTGTTAAGAATCTCTCCAGTATACACTGTGAATTTAATTTCTAATGTTAAAAAACGACGAGGCTAGGGATAAAGTATCATTCCCGAATTTTCTATGATACGCTATAGTACTACCTGATGAAGTTGAGGAATAAAAATCATTTCTCGTAGCTTAACCTACTTCAGTACCCTGCGGTAATTTAAATACAATTTCCTTTGTGCGGTATGAATAAACTCTCGAACAAGAATTTTGGTTTTGTTTCGTTATCCAGTTACACAACATCAATTATTAAACAGGACCGTAATAGCTCAGAAACAAAGTTGCTTTCACTAAAATGTGATCAATACGAAGGTACATACAGGGTGAACATTAATAAAACTGACAAACTGCAAGGACGGATTTCTGATTGGAAAAGGAGGAAAAAAGGTACTGTGAACATGTGTTCGGAAATGGACGGTGTGCATGCAACGACAATAAATCTTCTGGGCACCCAGTACAGACAGAGCTGCATAGCATCTACGCCGCAACAGATGTTCAAAGTGGTCTCTATCGTATTGCAGGTGAAGGGAATAGTAGCGGTTGTCGTGCATGATACAAATAATAGTAGTTTGGCTTACACCATGTTGGCGGGGCACTTGCCTGGAACTGGTGAGGAGGTTCGTCTCAATTTCCTGTAGAAACTGGTCCTCCAGATCTAGTGTACGCCGTGTGCGCCGCCTCCTTGCACGCTCATCTGTCTGGAAGGAACCATGACCACACAAAAGCCCAATAAGGACTTGAAATGTTGCATGATGTGGTTGGTGTCTTGGTATCGCCGTGCTGCCTCTTGACCGTTTCCAACTGCTTGGCCGTACACAAACACAATCTCGGCTTGTTCTTCACATGAGTACCGAACCATTCTCCTGCTAACAGTACACTGGGTCAGTCACACAACCTGCAACACACAATGAACAGACGGCACGTGGTGAGGAACTGTTATTCATCAGCGCCACCTACCACGGCTACGATGCACTTCCAGACACATGCTCAAAGGACATTTGTCCTCCATTTACAGTTAGGAATCCATCCCTGCAGTTTGTGGATTTTATTCATGTTCATCCTGTGTATATATCTGGAGGACACGAAAAGGAGCTAAAGACTGAGCAAATTATACATGATGTAATAATTAAAAATGACATACCGGTATTTGCTTTCCCCCTGTGCGTCACTATTCATTTCTTGCACTCTTAAAACCATCTCTGCTTTAATGAAAGACGATGTGCACGGGCATACAGTGTATGTATCATAACACTTGATTAGCCTTACGGTACGCGTTCTTTTCTATTGAACAGTACTTCGCCCGAAATTCGGTTCTGTCACCAGAGCAGCATGAATACTGGAAACGTGCTTCATGCTCCTTAAAATCTTATTGGAAAATCATTGTTATAATCAATTAAACTTCAGTGACAGTTGGTTTTTATTTTTCAGTCTCATCAGGAAGTACAAATCATGATTCAATAAATGTCCACGTATCATAATTCTTACATTATATTTCCTTATTCTGTACTACAATTAGTAACTGTGATAATTATTACTATTTCGTCATAATGGAAGTCATAGGTTATTGGTTTATTTTTATTTTATAATTTTTAAAGTTGGTAATAAGATTAAACATTAACTTTTTAATGGTAAGGGGCATACATGTTTGTGGTAAAGTTAAAGGAGTTGTCTCTTACATCATGAAAAATTAAAAGTTAATGTTTATTGTTTCATAAGAACAACGCACTTCCAGCTTCAAGCGAAAATCTTGATCTTATCTGATGTACCAATATGACGACATTTGTCATGTTCAACGTGGTTTGAGCTAGCCACAGAGTAACAATGAAAGAGATTTCTTTCACAGACTGTGGACAAACCTATAATAAATACTTGTAAAATATACCTGAAATTTTAGCACTGAAACTAGTGAGAAGCACTCACAAAATCTTTAACATAGCTGTAGCATTGGAATATCAAAATCTCCAAGAAAAATCAAAACCATGCATTTTCAGCAAATTTTTATTCAAAAAGAAAAATATGTAACACACCAAAGCAGCAAGAAAATTAAGTTCGCTTCAAAGTTTTATTTTCTGCATGACACAGATTGCATCGACAGGCAACAACTTGCTTAGAAAGGGAAATTAAGACAACAAAAAATATTCTGTTGTACAAAGCTTGCTGCATTATGTTCGTCAGTTTACTTAAATTGCACAATACAGAGCCGTTTCAATAAATGCTATTTGTGCTGTTTAAAATATGCTCTTTTTATATGTATATTTATAATGAAATATTGAGTTGTAACTGTAATTCTGAATCCCCAGGAGTTTTCCTAGGGGTGGATGTTTAGAAACGCTCATACAGTTGGTTTTGTTTAACAGCTAAGAGTCCTACCGAAGTCCAACATTAGTGGTACACTGCTGGACACGTTACAAAGCGATGTGACCTATTAAATCATTTGGGCGGGGATGGAAATGGAGATTTTTATTTTATTTGGAGAGACTTCGAAAGGTGTATTAAAGCTTTACAAAAAAGTTAATATTTTATCGTGACGTCCAGTTCATCAGGGACGGAGCAACACCACAGACGTAGTAGTCAATGTCTTGTGGACTATTCAAACCAAGAATCGCGACAGGAACGATGTGAAATGGAACCCAAAATGATTTAAGGCCAGGCGCACACTATGGCGCAGGCAAAGCCAAGGAAAGGTCGGGCAGGGCAAGTGCAGCACGAGAAAAGCTACGCGATACAGTGTGATCGCGCATTGGAAGACGGTATTTGCTTGTGAAGTAATGGCTCAACTCGTGAATCTTAGTTATGACCGTGATAATGAAAGTGATATTTTTATTTTATTGTATGATGCATAGAAACTGAAGGATTCAGAATGGAAAGGTAGATACACGAACAAGAGAAAAAGATCAGGTGATTTCGCACTAATGTCTGAAGTTTCTAATAAACGGTTTACTTACTAGTTTGATGGGATCGGAGTCAGTTGCACGAGGTTGCTCATACGAAACCACGTACGACCGAACTGCTTCGATAACATGGTCCTCCATTTCCAATGCAAACCACGTGACATTGGCGCAGTAAACTGTCTCGAACACTGAGTGGCCCAGGTAGAGCAGTCACAGTATTATGCTGCCCTGTCCTGCACCTCCACTCACACTGTTTTATCTTGAGATCAAAATATCTTGGCAGTTTCAGGAGCGGAGTGTTTTCAACTACGAGTATGACTACGTGATAAACTGTAATGCGTCAGACCTATACTATCTAATTTATGACCCTGCTAACGTCACCAAGCGTTTGCACCGTAACCGTAACCGAAAGATTTTCCTATTCTTCGTTACTTTGTGTTGTGAATCTTCAAATGAGTGAAGAGACTAATCTTAGTTCAACACGGTGTTGAGCGATCCCTGCGACAATGCTATAGTTGTGCTTTTTCACAAGCAGAAATGGGGACAGCTCAGACACATTAATTTGATCACCGTCTACGATCGACTTCAGCGTGCAATAACCAGTTAAATTCTTCAGACAACAGTAAGCAAACATGTTTGGTTTGACACGCGGGAAACAGTGTTGTCGTTGAAATACGGAAACGGGGCGATTTATCTGATGTTCAGAAAAGCATCATCATTGGCTTTCGGGCCAAGGGGGGAAGCGTTTCCGAATCGGGTAAGTTTGTTCGCCTGCCGCCATGGTTAGATGCCACGCATGGCAGAATCGGCGACGAAGGCTAGAATTTGCACGTCAACACGGCAAATGGACGACCATTGAGTGGTGAAGGTGGCCTTTTCAGATGAATCACGTGTTATGCTCCATCGGACAGATAGTCAGCCGTTGGAGTGTACGGCGAGAAACGTCTGAAAGTAAATACCCTACAACAGTCGTCGGAGCGTTATTGTCTGACGAACGTTTCCGTGGCATTCCCTAAGTGCTCCCGTCGTAGTGGATCAACGATGGATCACGACCACTGTGCTTATGTCCTTGGGAACCATGTCCACTCCAACATGCTGGGTTTTTTTCCCTCTGTACGATGGCGTCTACCAGCAGGACAATGCAGCGCGTCACACAGCTCGCAGTGTGAAGAGCGGAAGGGTGAGTTTACCGTGCTCCCTCGCCACCAAACTCAGCGGATTAAAATCCAGTTGAGAATCTGTGAAAGCATGGCTATCGAGCTGCTCGCGCCGTGGATCCTCAACCGAGAAACCTTGCACCGCCGACCACGGCACGAGTTGACATGGCTCCACATCTCTGTCTGTACATTTCAGAACCTCACTGACTCTCTTCCGGCATGTCTCGCATCGGCGCGCCTAGCGAAAAGTGGTTATTCAAGTTTTTGAGATGGCCACATTAATGTGACTGGACAGTATAGGAGCCCGTGGACCACAAAACACTTGCCGCAATGCGCTGCGTTACCCTGAATAGCCTGCGCCGCAGTGTGTGCCTATCCAAACCATGAATACCCCGCATCCGGATGGCCAGAGAGGAATCTGAAACCCACTTCTATCATATACTGCTTCAGTGTGTTATCCGCTACACTCGATGCAGTTGCGAAAGAGGCCACGCGCAGCACACTTGCATGACGTGCCGGAGTATTTACAATCTTCAGTAACACTGGCGCAACAAGAAGTCTGAAGGAATTCAACCAATAGCAGGTTTATACTTTCCCTCTCCAGTCATACGACAGTGTTTCGGATGTAATGAAGATTGTCACACAAACATCTTGGAGGAAAGACATTTACGTGGTTATCTGCTATGAGATAAGTTTAAAAAACCAACATTACAAGCAAGCATCAATATAATTTTATTGCCTCCATCACTTATGACTCTTCAGAGGGCCGGGAACCAGGTAACAAAGACGGAAATACTGAACCTACCTGTTTACTTTGACCCGCGACGTCATCCCAATAACAGCAATAATTCACTTGACGAAATACAGTAAGGGCAAAACACGCACCAGTATAAAAATTTTTAGTTATTTTCATGAAATCACGTTCATTAGCTTCGCCAACTTAACCAAAGTGTCACGTTTTAACCAGATGCAGAGACCAGGGCTAAGCTGTACGAAACCAGGTGTCGGTCTCAACGCAGTACCACACAGATTAATACTTTCTCGTTCCTCGTCAACCTTGTACTTTCCATAACCAGTCGTTCTAGCCAAGTACACATGTGGTGAATTGGTGGCCCATAGTCCAAAAGCAGTACAGAGACCGTACTTGGACGCACGTCCTTTCATTACCAAATCAGGAGACATGGGAGAGAGAGCCCATGTGACTCACTACAGCATCTACCTACAGAGAGGCCTTCGAGAATTACTCTCTTGTACGTAGTATGTTCTCCAGGTCTCAGTCCATTCCTCCTGCTCTGCCTCTCTTGCAGATTACGTTTGCTTCTGCCTCTATTACTTCACATTCGTCCCGAAATATTACTGTTGTTTTCAAATATCTTTTAACTTCGTCGCATACCTCTTGTCGCCCATAACACTTGGGAAGGTATAGCTCTATCCATCTTAGAGGGTCCCATTCAAAAACTAAATTGTGGTAAACGTAGACTTTTTTTCCATTGTACTTATGACTTCAACCGTCCATGACGGGACCATCTCCTCCATGCTGCCCACATCCCACTTGCCTTCCTGTTCATCGCCGCAGATGAGTACGTCACCATAACTAAGATTTCGTATTCACATTCGTTGGCTTCTTCTAGTTCTCCGTCTACAGGACAGTTCATAATTCAAAAGAAAACATTGTGCATTATAGACTGTGAAACTTTGCCATTTCTTTGGTATTGACCTTTTCGGCTGTATAGTGGTTATTAAGTAGAATACAGCATGTCACCTCTGTTGCGGTATGTTGCGTAGAGACAGTAGGTGTGCTGCTTGATAATGAATACGGAGTCGAAATTGGCCAATAGCAACAAAACGGAAAAAAATTTACAGCCTACAACAGGGAATCTTTTCCTTTGAAAAATATGTAGGGCTTCTGTACCCGTGTACGAACGAGATTAATTGATCAGAATGTCACCACAAGCTACATTCCACAAAAGTAATATACGAGCAAAATAAATGTTTCCAGTGCTGTCTTCGATCACTGTTTGCGCAAACATGACGTCACACGCTACGACATAATTACCTCACAAATCGAAGGCGATATCGGGGATTGGTAGGTTCAACACACCCTCGGAGACCATGCCGCGTACAGATGCAAGTAGTAATTGTCCTCGCCTATCGTCCGAGAGTGGTACAGGAAAAAAGAGGACAAAAATCGGTGCGAATTGTGTCGTACTTATACAAATGTACATACTGTATGCGGTTTCACGCTTGAAGCTGAAGGATCCGCATTGTTTCGTAACATAACGTCATCTTGTGGATGTTCTGAAATTCTTGCTCTTTACTGGAATCAAATCATACACATAGTAAGAATAATCTGGAAAATGAAGACAGAAATTTAAATGGGTATGAGTAGCTGTTAACCAAAATAAGGAGACGATTATTCTCACTTATTCTTTCCTAAGATTATACTGGTGTTCGTCCAGTATAACTGCGAAAGAATACAAAAGAATGTATGAGCGTTTTTAACATCCACATAAATACTTACTTTAAAATTAGATTTGCGAAGCAATTTGCTGCTTTACAAGCACTTGGCAAATGGCTAGTGCATAGAACACGCCGCATGCTCTACTACTGATTAATTTGTGCTAAGAAAGATTCCAAGTGTGTGTGTCAGAAACATGTAATATTCGATTAACTGAAAATTCCTTAGCACAAGGGGAAACAAGAAGAAAGGTTGAACGCTGCAAGGGGGCGCAGCAGCTGGAGCGCCTGGTGCGAGACGGGGGTAAGCCTGCCGGGGCCAGGGCCGCAGAACGCGCGCTGGCTTAGTAGGGACCCGCGTCCAGACTGAAGCTCAGAAGAATGCTTGTCTGGACAATGGGAGATGTGACCCAGTGTTCCGCATTGTGCAGCGTGGCAACGCCGCGCCCCGGTTACCTTGGCTCCCCAGGTGACGTAACGATCGCCGCCTGGCCACCAGCCAATGACGTCGCACGGCTTCCGCCGTTGCCGTGGCAACCAGGGAAGCTGCTCTGCCTGGCAGTCAAACGTGGGTGTCTGAGCTCCGTTCTGACAACCGCTTCCCGTTTTTCTTTCTCCATTGTCTCTCAGTGAACGAGTTTTCATATTTTAATCAGTTTGCCGGGTGACAGAACAAGTTCTCCGCGGAATACGGTTTTCCTCTGCACTCTAAAGTGAAGCTACGGTGGATGACACGTAACACACCTCACGCTTTCAGCCTAGAAATTCGGCTTATTAAGAATCTCACTTTGCCTTTCGAGTAAGGTGATATATATATTTTTAAAACCAGAATTCACGAGATCTACTTTTCACATATAAGAGTGCATTACTAAAATAAACTTTTTGTTTCTGATGAAAGTCATATAAAACATGATTCACGGAGAAACTGACGTAGGTTGCAAACACCAACAATGTGCTTATTAAACAGATACATTTTCGTAGAACAACGTACGACAGATGTTCAAAAATTATTGTCCCTTGCAGAGAGCAACCCATCTCCTTAACCAGAGTCACAAATATCACTCTACTCGAAGGTGGTGGGTTCGAATCATGTTAGTGTAATAACTTTTCGGTATCAGTATTTGACGGAAACGTAAAGGAGTAATAATAGCGCGAAGTTCCTGGTTACCAGACCTTGCGTGACTATCTTAAGCTCTAAAACGTCCTAGCGTCTCATGAAGTGAGGCTAGTGTCAGAGTTGATGCTGCTCGGTTTTTCGAACGGTAACGTAACGCTTGGCGGTACTTTTCATCCTCTTCGAGAGGAGTGGGTTACGTGCAGGTACTGGGTTTCCCTCCCTCCCTTCATTAAATCTCTACCTACACTAAGGCAGCTCTATACATAAACACTACTCACAATCATCTACACATTACAAAAACATTATCACCACTGAGTGCCCTAAATTCATATATGGCAACAAATACACATCTTAAACATCTTCCAGGACAGCAATGAGGTGACCTTGAGCTGCCCCAACACTAATTTCGGGAGTATGGGACAGAGTTTTATTTCCAGCTTAGAAAAGCTAGGTCTGTTCCAAATAACCTCCCATCTATAAGGGGCGTCGGAAAAGAAAAGAGCCGCAAGCGTAATTACAGAAATCAGTACCTGTATGTTAGAAATACTGTCCCTGGCCGTTGAGACACTTGTCCCACAGTGACACGAGGCAGTGAATGGCTGCGATGTTAACCAGTTCCGCACGTAAAGCTGGACGTCGTCGTCAGAGGTGAATCGCTTGCCACTCACAGCCTTTTTAAGGAGACCAAAAATGGCATAAATACAGGAAGAGAGGTCCGGACTGTATGGACGGTGGCCGAGAATCTCCCATTTGAATTTCTGCAGAGTCCCGCGACTGTGTTGGTCGTATGAGGCTTTGTATTGTCATTGAACAGAATGGCCCCACAGGTCGTTTTGATTTGCTCGCTCAGCGAAGGGTGGTCAAGGTTTGCGAGTAATGCTGGGCATTCACTGTGGTCCAGTGCTGCAGGACGTGAATCAGAAAGGGGCTATCTTGGTCAAAGAAGAAAGTCAGCATAACCTTTCCGATTCACCTCGGACGACGACATCCAACTGACGTGCGGAACTGGTTAACATCGCAGCTCCGGGAATTTTATGAGACAGCTTTTCACCGCCTTGTGTCACAAAATGGTTCAAATAGCTCTGAGCACTATAGGACTTAACTGCTGTGGTCATCAGTCCCCTAGAACTTAGAACTACTTAAACCTAACTAACCTAAGGACGTCACACACATCCATGCCAGAGGGAGGATTCGAACCTGCGACGTAGCGGTCTCGCGGTTCCAGACTGTAGCGCCTAGAACCGCTCGGCCACTCCGGCCGGCCCTTGTGTCACGGTGAAACAAGGCTCTCAACAGCCAGAGTCAATATCTCTACCATACAAGTATTGGTTTCTGTAATTATGCCTCCGGCTCGTCACACTTTTTGAACGCCCCTTATATCATAAGCCCTTAACTGTAGCTATAGTTATGGGCTTGCGAAAATAAATTTCGTAATTAATGTAGTTCAATAAAGACAGCCGACATGGAATAAACATTTTTCAGAAAAGAGAAAACTACTGCTCCAGTTGTGTAGTGGTGTAACACTTGTGCAGTAATACATGACATTGGTTCAGTAAGAACTCCATGCGTAACAATGTTCTCTTCTTTCTAATGAAACCAGTCCTAAATATTGGAAGCGTTACTGTGTAATACTATTTAATTACAAAGTTTTCTTTTTCTATAAAATTGGTCAAATTACGTCGCGCTCCTAAAGCTATTACTGTTAATATCGTCAATAAAAATGGCGTCCTTGGGTTATTTCCAGCGTGCTGGACTATACAGCTCTGACTCGAGCACTCTAGTCTGTTTCTGAACAAATGTTTACGTTTGTGTTACATAGCATATACTTTTCTACCTTTCAAGTCGTCATTAAAATTGTCTCTATTTGATCCAGAAATATACTCATTAAATTCTATAGTTACGCGCATTAACGTTTTGTTTTTCATATTCAGATGATACATATATAACGTTTGTCTCTGTTGCTCAATGCTATTGGAGAACCGATCCAAACCTTTGTTCTGAGATTTTAGTGCCACATCTGTAGTAAAAGAGAGGCTTACTTGATAAATAGGTATATAAATTATTTCTACAGTCATGCATTCTAACTAAACATATTCTACAATTATACCAACACTGAATATTACACTACCCGGCCTAATAGTTTATGATTAAACAACATCACAACACTATTAGTGCCTAAGTAAAAATAAAGGAGTTGTCAGAGTATTAAATATAATGATGACCGACCGTGTTTGTGTGTAAGCGCATTGATTATAGTAAAGTTGCATAATAATAATAATAATAATAATAATAATAATAGTAATAGAGTAACAAAGGCAGTGTGTGCTGTGGACAGTTTCAGTAATGAATGACAAGAAAATGGGAAGGGGATCGGTGTCGGAGTGATTCCTTTCTGTTGCACAGATGGAACCGATAACTTAAACCGTTCCCGCAGGACTAGTGAGAAAATCACTAGACCAGTCCTCGAAAGATAGTGCAGGGGTACGGAATCGTAACTCCTGCCGGACACCCGGAACAAACCTGATCAGGAAGTTCATCAGAACATTTGGAGAGCGGGAAAGCTAATTGATCTAATATATAAATAGGAAAAATTAACGTTTCTTTGAAAAATTTCGTTTGATCTGGTTTTCTTGAACTTGTTGCTGTATCCAAACAAGTTTATTATTCCCAAAGGCTAACTGAAGAATAAATAAAGAATCTGTTTGCGTTCTTACGTCATACAGGTTTTTCACCTCTCCTAGATTAATTAGCCTTTTCACTTACGTTTATTTTGTGGACAGGTGTGTTCGCTGGTACTATACACTTCGCTCATTTTATTGCAAGTAATGTTGAAACATAGGGTATATGAGGCACGACGTGGTGACTACTGGAGAGATTGCAGGCGTGGGAACTATTGAAGTAGACTCAGCGTGTGTCAGTCTCGCTACTAGCACGTTAAAGGGTCACATTAAACCAAGCCGAGCACAATCACACAAATTCACAAATTATATTTTATTGCAAGACCTGTCCTCACAGATTCACTCATTTCTTACACACACACACACACACACACACACACACACACACACACACACACACACACACACACACACACACACTACCCAATAGCAACATACCTGTGGGTCGAGTCATTTTTTGTGGCGGACAAAAATTTTTGAACAAGTCTAGCAATGCGTTCTCGTGGTGTACAATGCGCGGTCACGGATTTCATCCAGTCCCAGCATCTGTAGAGTAGGAAGCCGGCGTGGAGCGGGCGCTAGCAGCTAAGCGGCGCGGCGCCTGGGAGGTGGAGGTGAATGGTGGAGAGCGGCGCAGCTGGCCGCAGCAGTGTGTGGCGTCTGGCTGTTGCAGGTGTGATCCTCTTCTCGAGCGCCGTCTACTTCGCAGAGGCCGGCTCGGAGCAGTCCTTCTTCAAGTCGATCCCGGACGCGTTCTGGTGGGCGGTAGTCACCATGACTACCGTGGGCTATGGTGATATGAGGTAACCCAGTTGCTCAGCCTTGCCTCCGTATCTTACAGGTGTGGTTCTCTTCTCGAGCGCCGTATACTTCGCCGAAGCCGGCTCGGAGAACTCGTTCTTCAAGTCGATACCGGACGCGTTCTGGTGGGCCGTTGTAACGATGACAACCGTTGGCTATGGTGACATGACGTATGATGTACTCAATTTCATTCACGATTTAGTTCATTATATACATTTTTACTTTTCCCTCCAAGTAGATTGCAATGCCAGATACTTTAATAATTAAAATACCCAGGTGTTTCAGATTAATTACTTTTAATTAAGACAGAGAGCAGAGTTAGTAGTGAGAGGACTAGAAACCACTGTGTTGCAAACGAAGAAAATTCTTTGTTGGCGCGTCGTGGACCGCGGACATTTGTGGGGAACCCGTGCTGGGTGGTAGGGCGCGCGCCCCTGGCAGACAGGCTACCCACCTTACGGACGCTTCTCGCGGCCTGCCTGCCCGCCAGGGGCACGCCGTCCGGGCGGTGCGTACGGCTGCTCGCTCTACGTTTCTGCTTCATGACTTGACTTGACGGTAAACTCCCTTGCCCCAGTTCCACATCTCTTCATCATCTCTTTAACTCTCTTCTATCTTCTGCCCTATTTATATTATTCATTGTCTATCTTTTCTCTATTATACGTGTTGAACCACAGCCCTATCTACACTATATATACATACTATATATATATATATATGTATACATATATCTTATTATCGATGTTTCTGATGTTGCGTGCGAACGTTGGCCCCTATTATCGTATTCGTGCTTGTAAATATTGGTTGATAGACGTCGATGTGGTTGATTCTTTATTAAATTTCATGCAAACCTAGCAACTGAAAATCAAACAAAGAATTTTCTAAGTGGAATGTCTTTATTAATATAAAAAGAAGAATATTCTCCGTATCATTTTTTTCCGCTGAGCGAAAATAAATGAAAGAGAGAATATTTTTTTTGGCAGATTTTTTTTTCTTTTCTTTGCACTGTGTAGTGGTAATGCATGTGAGCACAAGTCTTTTTTTTTCTCAGCATACGAGCTCAAGTTTGCGCGTGCGGTTTTAGCTCTTGGCTTGAATGACTTACAGTTACGTTTAGTGTGTGTGCGTGTGTAATTCTGGCAGTGGTGTTGTATCTCATTCGTGTATGTTTGTGTACGCTGCATGTGCAGAGGGAGAAATCTGTTTCAATCGGGACATGAAACAAACCTCGCAATCACTGAATGCCGCTACCGCTGCCTCTGATGCTGTTGCTACCGTATTTTACGTCTCACTGGATGGAAACACCAAATACGCACTCCCATCCGTATATATAGCATGTGGCTGCAGTAGTAGACACTGGCACAATACGTGCGTGTCCAGTTCCTCTGGTTTGCTGTGCATTACTTTGTTTGTCACTGCTGAGTTTTGTTGTTTTATTTCTCTTTTGGTATTTTCTTCTAAGTGTTGCTTTCGGTGTTGTGGACTCTTGGTGCGTGTGTTGTTGTGGCTTCTTTCTGCCCAGTTTTCGCCCTCTCCCGGCCTCTCTCTCGCCTTCTGCCCACGCCCCTCTCTTCTCTTCTCTTCTCTTCTCTCTTCTCTTCTCTTGCCTCCTCCCGACACGACCACAAGATCACGCTTGCCCAGACACGGACACCGGCCGACCGCGCACTCGCGCCCACGCTCACGACGCACCTCTTGCAGGCCCGTCGGCGTCTGGGGCAAGATCGTCGGCTCGTTGTGCGCCATCGCCGGCGTACTCACCATCGCCCTGCCCGTGCCCGTCATCGTCTCCAATTTCAACTATTTCTACCATCGCGAGACGGATCAGGAAGAGATGCAGTCGCAGAACTTCAACCACGTCACCAGTTGTCCTTACCTGCCCGGCACGTTGGGTGAGTCTCGCGCTCTGCTGCCACTAAACAAGCACATTACGCTACTGCGTTTGTATTACATTTGCTGCAAGTAATATGAACCCTACATTGCTATGATGATTACCGTCTAGATCAGTGATCGTCAAACTGCAGGCAGCATGTGGCCCGGATCAAGTATTCTTGCGGCTAGCGGTCTTCAGCCGTATTTTACAACAACATGCATCTAGCAACTTAAGCCGAATCGAAAAACATCAACTAACGTAGAGAGCTTACAAAGACAGTAGTAATTTAAGATGTGCTTGAGTTTAATAGATTTTTGGCGAATTCAGCCTTGAACTACGAAAGATCGAATGAATTTTATCCATAGTGGATGCTGTCGAACTCCGTGACTGTTCCTTTATGGGGTTGTTGAAAAATATCCGCTACCAGTCACAATAAAAGGTTGTTTATTCGTCACACAACCGGTTCCGGGCTTGCGCCCATCTTCAGGTGTTCATACATTCATGTACAGGTTTGTACTGTTGGAGATAAAAAAAGATGAAACACTTTGCATTTCAGGAGTGCACATCATAATAGTGTAATATGGAGCTATACTTGGTAAAACTGATATATGGACGTGAAAATGACCATAAGTGTCAAAACTAAGTGGCAAAACTATCACCACATCATAACTATAATATTGGAGCTTCATCTTTTTTGATCTCCAACAGTACAAACATGTACATGAATGTATAAACACCTGAAGATGGGCGCAAGCCCGAAACCGGTCGTGTGACGAATAAACAACCTTTTATTGTGACTGGTAGTGGATATTTTTCTACAACCCTATGTAAGATTGGCCGCTTATCTCAGGGACAGAAGGGTAAGTAGTGCAGCCACTGCGGGGTTAGACGATGTGAGAGGGGAATGTTTTATTGTCAGTCTTACAATGCCGATAACTCAGGGGCGTTCGTCACTCGTACTGGTCAGCTGTTATGGTACAAATTTTGACACGTAGGTAATACGGATTCGGGAACGCGCATTTTAGAAATGGTCATCTTCAAATGCGGAACATATTTGCTGCAAGGAATGTAAAATTAAGTTAAGGCTGTTTTGATATAACTCAATCGGAGAAAAAAACTAACATTAAAAACATTTAGTAAACATTTGTGGTCATGTCTCATATTTTACAGTGTATTTAAATAAAAGTACATAATCAATTAATCATGCGCTCACACAGACAATACGACAACTCTTTGTCAGCTAGCCAACAATATCATATCTTTGAGGTCACTGAGGGTGGTAGCAATCTGAAACACAGAACAGTCGACACAAAGTTTTCAGAAAGGTGCTGACTTTTAACGAGCAGTCCGTGGGAGGCGACAACCAACTTATCACTCCCTTAGTACAGCTAGTCTACTGAGGGCTCATGTCATAGTAATATGTTACCAATTAGTAATAAGATCGGTACATATGCTGCCCGAGATGCCACCTAACAATGTCAGCATTCGCTTTTCAGCTAAAATGTTTGACGCCCGCTGGTCTAGGTACAGCATCTGCAACGGTAACCCGAGGTATCTCAGGTTATGGAATATAATCTTGATCATTTTGTGCTCCATAGCTGAATAATGTAAATGTTGACAAAAATCACAACAGCTCTACTTCAGGTACGTTCTAAATAAACATCTTCAGGACACCAAAAGTTCACCAGCAATCTCTGTAGCTAATTTTCACGTAGTGATAGACATATACCGGTGTCATGACTCACAGTCGCCACATTAAACACAAAAGGCATATTCTGGAACACAACGCGCACACTTAAACACTTCACAGACCCTCTGGCACACGCACAGCCATCAGTATATCCACGGAGCATAACAACATGCTGAGCTATACTTAAATCACGGAGCATAACAACATGCTGAGCTATACTTAAATGTTACGGCAAGGCCACTCAGTGTGACTCCATGACACTTCCTTGGATCCTAGTCTGTCTTTAGGTACGGAACAAACCCATAATCTAATGAATACATGCGAGGGGGCTTCAAAAAGTAAGCTACATATTATTATGGCAGGGCAGGTAACTATTATTGAATGTGGCACCACACTTTAAAGCGACACAGATACGTTACACTATTTTTCAACATATTCACAGAGTCCCTGAAGACAATAGCCGGAACGTTCTATTAGTCGTTCAATATCTAGGCTACATAAATCCGCTCTTTGGTCACGGAGGCATTCCAGAGCTGCCATGTGAACGTCCTCATCGATGGAATGATCTTTCTCCCCGTAGACATTGTTTCAGCTGGCCGAAAAGTTGTAAATCTCATAATGCAAGACCTGTATTTCCCTGTCAGCACGATTGACGTCTGTTCGGTCTTAGTCAAATTGTTGACTTCATTTCAGTACAGCTGGACGAGGTGTTCCATTTGGTCTGTAAACTGGCAATATTTCACGATGAATCTGCGCACAATTTAGACGTTTTGCCCAGAAGAATCGTACTGCCCGGCGCACTTCAACTTTTGAGTGTATTTCCAGTTGCCATTTCAGTCGCACACTGTGATGTACATGTTTCCGTACCGCAGCATAACCGTGTCTATTGGAAACTCGAAACATATATTCCCTTGTGAAAGTGGGGCACTCTTGCTGCGCAATTATTTAGCACGGAGGGAGATGACTGTTTTCTGACTTAATGTTTGAAGTTCCTACGTTTTACGAAACACATCAAAACAAATGCGTTCAAGAAACTGTAATAAAACGGATCAAACAATGATACTTCTTATTCAACTTGCAGAGGACACTATACGCAGAAACTGCACAACAACTTCCCCATAACAATAAGTAACCACGACCACACAACGATATTTCATAAAAATTGTTGCAATTAGAAATTAAATGACCTACAGCATTAGGAAAAGAAAGTGGATTAAAATTAGCTTATCTAGCACTTTACACTGTGATTTCCTTCAGAAATAAATTAAGTCCCAAGTACTTACGGCTGTAGTGTGAGACGGCAAAAGGGGATAAAACGAAGGACTGGTACTTGAAGATAGAATGCAAATGGTTAACACAGATCATCTCTGTAAATACTGTAGTCATACACAGCACAACATTAGCATTATGGATGAAAGACAAATACACTCCTAGAAATGGAAAAAAGAACACATTGACACCGTTGTGTCAGGCCCACCATACTTGCTCCGGACACTGCGAGAGGGCTGTACAAGCAATGATCACACGCACGGCACAGCGGACACACCAGGAACCGCGGTGTTGGCCGTCGAATGGCGCTAGCTGCGCAGCATTTGTGCACCGCCGCCGTCAGTGTCAGCCAGTTTTCCGTGGCATACGGAGCTCCATCGCAATCTTTAACACTGGTAGCATGCCGCGACAGCGTGGACGTGAACCGTATGTGCAGTTGACGGACTTTGAGCGAGGGCGTATGGTGGGCATGCGGGAGGCCGGGTGGACGTACCGCCGAATTGCTCAACACGTGGGGCGTGAGGTCTCCACAGTACATCGATGTTGTCGCCAGTGGTCGGCGGAAGGTGCACTTGCCCGTCGACCTGGGACAGGACCGCAGCGACGCACGGATGCACGCCAAGACCGTAGGATCCTACGCAGTGCCGTAGGGGACCGCACCGCCACTTCCCAGCAAATTAGGGACACTGTTGCTCCTGGGGTATCGGCGAGGACCATTCGCAACCGTCTCCATGAAGCTGGGCTACGGTCCCGCACACAGTTAGGCCGTCTTCCGCTCACGCCCCAACATCGTGCAGACCGCCTCCAGTGGTGTCGCGACAGGCGTGAGTGGAGGGACGAATGGAGACGTGTCGTCTTCAGCGATGAGAGTCGCTTCTGCCTTGGTGCCAATGATGGTCGTATGCGTGTTTGGCGCCGTGCAGTTGAGCGCCACAATCAGGATTGCATACGACCGAGGCACACAGGGCCAACACCCGGCATCATGGTGTGGGGAGCGATCTCCTACACTGGCCGTACACCTCTGGTGATCGTCGAGGGCACACTGAATAGTGCACGGTACATCCAAACCGTCATCTAACCCATCGTTCTACCATTCCTAGACCGGCAGGGGAACTTGCTGTTTCAACAGGACAATGCACGTCCGCATGTATCCCGTGCCACCCAACGTGCTCTAGAAGGTGTAAGTCAACTACCCTGGCCAGCAAGATCTCCGGATCTGTCTCCCATTGAGCATGTTTGGGACTGGATGAAGCGTCGTCTCACGCGGTCTGTACGTCCAGCACGAACGCTGGTCCAACTGAGGCGCCAGGTCGAAATGGCATGGCAAGCCGTTCCACAGGACTACATCCAGCATCTCTACGATCGTCTCCATGGGAGAATAGCAGCCTGCATTGCTGCGAAAGGTGGATATACACTGTACTAGTGCCGACATTGTGCATGCTCTGTTGCCTGTGTCTATGTGCCTGTGGTTCTGTCAGTGTGATCATGTGATGTATCTGACCCCAGGAATGTGTCAATAAAGTTTCCCCTTCCTGGGACAATGAATTCACGGTGTTCTTACTTCAATTTCCAGGAGTGTACATGTTGATAACGGTAGTGTTCCGTGAGGCTTTGTCTCAAAAAGATGCTGAAATCGTTGGCGAGCTATCATAATCACAAACTTCCCCCACGACAAAATAAAACTTTTACTCGGTCTTCTGCCATTCCATACTGCCCGCCACGAATTCCTCTTCTGTGCCAAGCTCTTGATCTCTGAATACCTCTTGCATTCAGCATCTTCAGTTATTTACTGGACACTCCCAACCTGTGTGTTCTCGTGCACTTTTACCCTCTATGTGTCCCTTAGTACAATGATAGTTATTCCTTGATGTCTTAACACATGTCCTGTCGCCTGACCGTTATTCTCCTCAATGTTTCCCATATGTTCCTCCGGCTGCCGCTTCTGCGGAGAATCTCTTCATTTCTTATCAGTTGTCCTAATTTTCAACTCGCTTCTATAGTATCACATCTCAAACGTTTTTCTAGTGTTCCCTCAGTCCAAGATTCATTTCCATACAATAACATGCTTCAAAGGTACTTTCTCAGAAATGAAGACCTCGACTGTAATCAGTGATAATAAGTAGTGAGGAACAGAAATATTGCATTTAAAACATAGTACGTGATGTTCTTTATTCATACTGATTGATAGTTTCACGATAAATCAAGAAATGACAGCTCTATCTCTAATTTCATATTCTCGCTAGTGGCAACATCGCCACGAAGTGCACATGTAAACCAGAGGTCTCCTGCCTTTCAGCTTACCTCAGCCGCATTGGAAGATGACGAGTATTTTGGGACATACGTAATAAACTAACACTAACAATAAACGCTGAGCAAAAAATTAAAAAAAATTAAACGATGTAGATTAATGAGGGATTGCCATTGTGAAGCTGGACTATCAAATTGAAAATACTCAATTTCTCATAATATTACATAAAAGAAATTTTATGAAATTTTTTACCGCCGGCCTGGGTTGCCGAGCGGTTCTAGGCGCTACAGTCTGAGAGCCATTTGATTTGAAATTTTTTACCCGTTGTGTGAGAGATGCTCACGTCGTGGGTTACACTAATAATTGCTTTGGGCCGCATGTGGCCGAGGGTTCGACACACGTGATATAAATCGGGCGAGTATCAATGACATGGCTGCCAGTAGTTAACAATTGTTCAAATGGGTCTAAGCACTATGGGACTTAACATCTGAGGTCATCAGTCCCCTAGACTTAGAACTACTTAAACCTAACTAACTTAAGGACATCACACACATCCATGCCCGAGGCAGGATTCGAACCTGCGACCGTAGCAGCGGCGCGGTTCCGGACTGAAGCGCCTAGAACCGCTCGGCCACAACAGAGGGCGCTGCCAGTAGTAGTAGCGTGTGCGGTGTTCGTGCCAGGAAAAAGCACTGACGATTTGTATAAATCTGAGGATGATGTGGGTAAACAAAACTCAAATAAACAACCTCAATATTCTCCTGGATGCAAATGAGCCTCAAAAGTTGTTCCTGATCAGGTAAATGTGAATAATTATTTAAGCAAGTAAACTGTGTTATGTTGTGTCTCTTTTCAAAGTTTACGTGAATTTACATGACAATTTGATGGCAGAAATGTTAAGGGACATCCTTACACTATTTGTGTGCTGTAGTAACGCGGAAATAAAATTAACTTTACATTGCGCAGAATCGTATATTAATTTTTGAGATTGTTATAATTTGTTACTGTAAAAATCAGTAATCCAAATCTTAGTGTCACAAACTGAAATAATTCGAACCCTTTGAATTTGTGGTTTTGGTGTCGTTCTAAGTAAACAATGTTAACCACTCTTTGACGTAATTTTAAATATAAAATTTTGGATGGAATTTACGATTTTCAGAATATGTACTTTCCTTAACAAATACTTGAAAACAATTACTTATCTGAATAAAATATCACAAAGGATGAGTTTCAAATATTTTACTTATGAAATTTTGTTGAAAGAGTTAGTGCACAATTTCTCAGAACAATCAACTTGTTCCATGCCACTGCTTCAAACCGAGATCTTCAAATTCCTTCTTCAGATTAAGTCCGATATTTTAATACTAGCAGATTTCATTTGGCTGGGAAAGCCATCTTTCACACTTCTAGTCTACTTGTTATATTCTGACTCCTTCGTCTAACGTGTGATATTTTGCTTCCCAGGTAACACACTTCCATCCCTCCTACTTCGCTGTCTCCAAATTTTGATATGTTCATTGTTAATCACATTCCCGCTACTCCTCATTGCATTCATCTTTCTCCGCTTTACTGTCAGTCCATAATGTGTGTTCATTAGATTCTTCATGCCATTCAACAAGCCCTGAATTCTTCCTCATTTTCACTGAGGACAGCAATGTTATCAGAGAATTTTATCATTGATATCTTTTCTCCCTGGATATTAATACCACTCCTGAACTTATAATTTACTTCTGCCATTGCTTCTTCGTTGTGTAGATTGAACACTAGGGGCGTCCCCGTTTATCTTGTATCTTCATTTCGTTCTTGGTCTTCCCTTCTAACTTTTCCAATTTGGTTCTTGTATATACTGTTTACTACCCGTCTTTCCCTATACCTTATATTTATTTTCCTGAGAACTTCGAACATCATTCACCATTTTACATTATCCAGTGCTCTTTCTAAGTCGACAAATCCTTATGAATGTGTCCTGACGTTTCTTAAGTCTTGCTTCCATTATGAAGCTCAATGTCATAAATGCTTCTCTGCTGTCTTTACCTCTTCTAAAGCCCATCATACTCAACTTTGTTTAGCAGACCCTAAGTTTTCTTTTCCGTTCTTCTGTATATTATTCTTTTCAGAAACTTGGATGCATGAGCTGCAAAGCTAGTGGTGTGGCAGTTCTTGCACTTAACCTGCTCTTGCAATCTTCGAGATTGTGTGGATGATATTTTTTTACGAAAGGCTGACTGTATGTCTCCAATCTCACGGAGTCTACGCACTGAACTGAATTATTGTTTGTATGCTGTTCTCCCACAGAATTAATTCAGAAGTTCTGTTCTACATCATCGTAAGTCTTCCAAAGCTCTGCTGAACTCGTACTCTAATACTGGATCCAGTATGTCTCCCATACTGACTCGCATTTCTTCTAATATGTCACCATTACCGTTCCCCCACGTCACAGAGGCCTTATTTGTACTCTTTCCATATATTCGCTCACTATTCTGCTTGTATTAGAGAAATCCTCTTGTACTCTTAATTTTTAGCTTTTGTTTTTAATTTCTCGGAAAATTGTTACGACTTTTCTATATTCCGAATAATTCCTTCCCACGACCAAATGTACAAAATACATTGAGAGCCATCATGACTCATAACAGCTCAGCCACCGCCTCAGAAGAACAGTCATTTCCTCTAACCGTTACGATACATCTCTCGGTCCTCTGATGGTGCGTTGTCATGCTGGATATATAGGCAGTTTCAGGTATGCTATAGGTGAACATAATGGATGTATATGGTAGTAGGTTCCTGTTTCGTCAGCCGGTTTGAGAAAATACCACGGATAATAAACGCCCTACTTAATTGCATGCCCTGAGGAGTGGAATCACCTCACATTCTCGTACCACGCCTTCAGCGTGTTATCTCTCTCACCAGCCCAGGATCTGTGGCTACCGTCCGTACAAAAATACACTTTAAAATCAGTAAACGACACACCACGAAGGAATTATCTGAATGGCACGGAAATCTGTAGTTGTGGTGTACGTGTACAGACAAAAAAAATTATTACAGTTTCAGAAAAATTGGATGATTCATTAAAGATAAAGAACTTCGCAAATTGAGCAAGTCAATAAAACCTTGGTCCACCTCTGGTCCATATTAAAGCAGTTATTCGGCTTGACATTGATGGGTAGAGTTGTGGGCTGTCCTCCTGAGGGATAACATGCCAAATTCTCTCCAATTGGCACGTTACATTGTCAAAATACCGAGCTGGTTGGTGGCCCTGCCAAAATGTTCCCAGTTGGGGAGAACTCCGGCGACTTTGATGGCGAAGGAAGGGTATGGCATATACGAAGACAAGCAGTAGAAACTCCCGCTGTGTGCGTGTGGGTGTTGTCTTTCTGATATGTAATCCCAAGTTGGCTTTCCATTAAAGGAAACAAACCAGGGCGTAGAATACCGTCGACGTACCGCTCTGCAGTATGCTGTATGACAATCAAAGAGATCCTGCTATGAAATGAAATGGCACTCCAGACTACCACCCCTGGTTATCGGACCATATAGCAGGCGACAGTCAGGTTGGTACATCACCGCTGCCTCGGGAGCCTACAGACACGTCTTCACTGGTCATCGGAGCGCACTCATCAGTCAATAATATTCCAAACTGAAGAAGTTCCTTCTAAATTGTAATAATTTGTTTGCCTGGAAACGTACAGGGTGTTTCAAAAATGACCGGTATATTTGAAACGGCAATACAAACTAAACGAGCAGCGATACAAAAACACCGTTTGTTGCAATATGCTTGGGAAAACAGTACATTTTCAGGCAGACAAACTTTCGACATTACAGTAGTTACAATTGTCAACAACAGATGGCGCTGTGGTCTGGGAAACTCTATAGTACGATATTTTCCATATCCACCATGCGTAGCAATAATATGGCGTAGTCTCTGAATGAAATCACCCGAAACCTTTGACAACGTGTCTGGCGTAATGGCTTCACATGCAGATGAGATGTACTGCTTCAGCTGTTGAATTGTTTCTGGATTCTGGCGGTACACCTGGTCTTTCAAGTGTCCCCACAGAAAGAAGTCACAGGGGTTCATGTCTGGCGAATAGGGAGGCCAATCCACGCCGCCTCCTGTATGTTTCGGATAGCCCAAAGCAATCACACGATCATCGAAATATTCATTCAGGAAATTAAAGACGTCAGCTGTGCGATGTGGCCTGGCACCATCTTGCATAAACCACGAAGTGTTCGCAGTGTCGTCTAAGGCAGTTTGTACCGCCACAAATTCACGAAGAATGTCCAGATAGCGTGATGCAGTAATCGTTTCGGATCTGAAAAATGGGCCAATGATTCCTTTGGAAGAAATGGCGGCCCAGACCAGTACTTTTTGAGGATGCAGGGACGATGGGACTGCAACATGGGGCTTTTCGGTTCCCCATATGCGACCGTTCTGTTTATTGACGAAGCCGTCCAGGTAAAAATAAGCTTCGTCAGTAAACCAAATGCTGCCCACATGCATATCGCCGTCTTCAGTCCTGTGCACTATATCGTTAGCGAATGTCTCTCATGCAGCAATGTTAGCGGCGCTGAGTGGTTGCCGCGTTTGAATTTTGTGTGGATAGAGGTGTAAATTCTGGAGCATGAGACGATACGTGGACGTTGGCGTCATTTGGACCGCAGCTGCAACACAGCGAACGGAAACCCGAGGCCGCTGTTGGATCACCTGCTGCACTAGCTGCGCGTTGCCCTCTGTGGTTGCCGTACGCGGTCGCCCTTCCTTTCCAGCACGTTCATCCGTCACGTTCCCAGTCCGTTGAAATTTTTCAAACAGATCCTTTATTGTATCGCTTTTCGGTCCTTTGGTCACATTAAACCTCCGTTGAAAACTTCGTCTTGTTGCAACAACACTGTGTTCTAGGCGGTGGAATTCCAACACCAGAAAAATCCTCTGTTCTAAGGAATAAAGCATGTTGTCCACAGCACACTTGCACGTTGTGAACAGCACACGCTTACAGCAGAAAGACGACGTACAGAATGGCGCACCCACAGACTGCGTTGTCTTCTATATCTTTCACATCACTTGCAGCGCCATCCGTTGTTGAAAATTGTAACTACTGTAATTTCGAAAGTTTGTCCGCCTGAAAAAGTACTGTTGTCCCAAGCATATTGCAACAAACGGTGTATTTCTATCGCTGCTCCTTTAGTTTTTATTGCCGTTTCAAATATACCGGTCATTTTTTAAACACCCTGTATATCATATCTATAGAATTATGTCCGATTCGAATAATTCCAATGAGGTGCGACGTTTCTCTTTGTCTTACAGTGAACACACCTGCAAGCTACCATATGGTGCATGCTACTGCTAGTCGCTTCCTTTTCAGTTCCACTCGCAGTTGGTGCTAGGGAAAAACGAGTGTCCATATACCTTCATACGAACTCTGATTTATTTCTCTTGTTTTTGCGGTCCATAGGCGAAATGTACTATGGTGGCAGTATAATCATTCTGCAGTCTGCTTAAGTTTTCTAAACTTTGTCAGCAGCATTTCGCGAAAAGAACGTCTTCTCCCCTCTAGCGGTTCCCATTTGAGCTCAAAGAGCATTTCCGTAATACTCTCGTGCTGGCTGAACCCCCCGATAACGAATATTGGATCACGCCTCTTAGTTTATTATATATTTTCGTTTAAACCGAATGTTGGTGATCCCAAACCACCTATCAGTAGTGAAGAACTGGTCACACAAGTGTTCCGTATGTGTTCTCCTTTATAGATGAGTTACACTTTCACAGATTTCTCCAGATAAATCGAAGTCAACCACTCGACTTCCCTACAAACATATGTGCTCCTTCCATTTCATTTCGCTTTATAACTTTTCACCTAGACATATTACCGAAGTGATTGCGTCAAGCAGCACGCCACTAATACTGAATTCTAACATTGTAGAACTGTTTTTTCTACCTATCTGCATTAAAAGAATTTCTATTTGGTGTGATGAATGACAGCTTGCTCTAATTGTGCTAAACTGTAAGTTATCCTGTATCCTCCTACACTTGCTTAAACGCACTGACCAATACACTACGATATCATCAGTTAACAGTTGTACATTATTGCTCACCTTATCTGTCATTTCATTTGTGTATATAACGGACAAGACCGTTTTTTTTTTCCTATGGCACTCCTGACGATACCTTTCTCTGCGATGCACACTCACTGTCCCCCACAACGTACTGATTCAATTACTTAAAAAGTCTTCGAATCATTCACATAACTGGGAATCTATTTCGTATGCTCTGACCATCGTTAACAGTCTGCATTGTGGCACAGTATCAAACGCCTTCTTTAGATTTAGGAATAAAGAATCTGCCTATTGCTCTTCATCCGTGGTCCACAGTATATCGAGCAAGGAAAGAGAAACCCGATTTTCACAGGTGTGATCTTTTCTAAATCTCTGCTCATTTTTTATTAGAAGCTTTTCCCTCTCAAGGAAATTTGTTATATTTTAACATAGAATATGCTCAAAAATTTTACGTCAGGCTGATGTTAACGATGTTGATCTGTAACTTTGTAGATCCGTTCATTTATCCTTTTTATATACGGGTACAAATCAGTCTGTTAAGGCCAAATGAAGCACCGCTTCATTAAATAAATAGAAAAACCGACAAGCAGACTAAATAATTCTAAACGAAAAGCCCGCATTAGACTGGGAGTCTAATTACATTCATTTTTGATCCAGGCGACTTTTATCCATATATCGAGTGTCGAGTAGTGAAGTTCCTCATTTTATGCAAACTTCTGACACCTATAATCTATGGTGAGTTGAAATGTATACTTGTAGCCTGTGTATCCCGTAGCGAAAAGATCGATCTGGGCGGTGTATCTGCGCACTGGTTGTTTTTCTCCAGAGTGATAGCTGCGACTGTAGACGGCTACACCTGTCATAAGAGAACTGATGTACTCAAGGCACACGTTGCCTTGCTTCGCTTGACCGTGGTTAGATGGAAGCCATCCTGTGGTAGGTTCAGCTTACTTATTGCCAAGGTTTTCATTCTTCGCACACGTTGGCCTCTATTTCGGGAAATGTTTGTAGTGGCTCTTAGCACTATGGGACTTAATATCTGAGGTCATCAGTCCCCTAGAAAATGGTTCAAATGGCTCTGAGCACTATGGGAATTTACATCTGTGGTCATCAGTCCCCTAGAGCTTAGAACTACTTAAACCTAACTAACCTAAGGACATCACACACATCCATGCGCGAGGCAGGGTTGGAATCTGCGACCGTAGCGGGCACGCGGTTCCAAACTGAAGCGGCTAGAACCGCACGGCCACACCGGCCGGCAGTCCCCTAGAACTTAGAACTACTGAAACCTTACTAACATAAGGACATCACACACATCCATACCCTAGGCAGGATTCGAACCTGCGACCGTAGCAGTCGGGGAAACGTTTGTTGTGTTGCTGGTAAATGAACATATTCGTAGGTGACTGTAGTGGTTGAGTAAGTAGTGTGTACCACTAACAGTGGCAGTGAGAGAAGAAAGTGGGTGAAACGGTGCCTTCAGTACATCAGCCGCAGATTAAAACACGTGTATACACAGAACATAAGTGGATATTATTCCTAACATAACTATCTCAACCGTCTTGAAAATTTCGTTGATATCTTCATCCGGCATTCAAAGTAACCCTACCCGTACACGTAAAATACGACTTAAAATCAGGTATGAGGCTAAATCATTGTTTATAAAGCTAGGTAGTACGGAGAAAAACAGTAAAGTGTCTCTGTTATCATCAGAAGACTTCATGTTAGAGTACTGAATAATATGTAATTCTTTTTTTTTTTTTTTTTTCCACGAGAAATCCGGACTGAAGTGTAAAATGAGTATTGCCTTATTTCAGTTTCACACATGAAAATTTTCAGAATTTTATTGTCCTATACAGTTCTTTTTACAAAAGAAACATGTCCTGCTGTGGCAGCGAATAGAATGGAACCAGTGAAACACTGCTCCTATCGAAGCACAATACAGGCAAATGTGTTCTCGTTTAAAAGACTCTGACGGAAAAATGGGTTACCAGCTGCCTCCTTCTACCTTCTACATCACCTTTAAAAGATTTCTAAAAAAAATTGGCATGTCAAAAAATTCGCGCTTTCTTATGCTTGGAGAGGAGGAGACATTGGCAGCGTGAAAGAGACGGAAATGTTATAAATACTGAAGGTAGTAGGCAGCGTTTTTAGTATACAGAGAGAGCGCAGGAGGCAATAGCAGTACGAGAGAAAGAGGACATAGTGGAAGTGGAACGTAGTTGATAGTGAGAGAACAATGCTAGGAAAGGAGTTAGGAGACACTACCATTGGGAGAGGAATGAAGAGAAGGAGAAAGTGGAAGGTGGTAAGAGCCAATGATAGTGAGAGACAGAGGCTATGACAATGACAACGAGGAAGAGAGAGAGAGAGTGTGTGTGACAGTGAGAAGAGAGAGCAGCAGTGTGAAGGAGTGAACAGGACAGTAGCAGTAAGAGCACAAGATGGAGGCAGTGACAGTGACAGGAGACAGTAGTGGTCGGACAGAACGAAGGAGACGGTGGCTGTGAGACACGTGACACCATATTCACCTTTCTTTGTGCTCCGATAGGAGCAGTCTTCTGTTACAACTTCGAATGATGGCTCGTATTGAAGAAACCCAGAGCCGAGAGACAAAGCACTTGGTTTCAAAAGCGCGAGGTCTTTGGATCGAACCTCCCTACCGGCCATTTTTTTTCATTCCCACTTAATGCTTACAACAGATTTATTATGACTGTCCAAATTAGTAATATTCCATTTATTATTTTCATAATCTATAACCTGGAAACAGGAGGAAAAATTTTCGTAAGGAGATTGTAAATAAAAAATAGGGTGCACAAAAACTTTCATACCAATCAGTATAGCCATTTTATTAATTTTATTGTGTCTACATATGGGATAAGTATAATGTGTATCCTACAGAGCATTGCACGAATTTGGCTGATACTTATTGTAGAAATATCGAAAATAATTATTATTGCAGATACAGAATTTTTAATGAAAGCTGAATTTTTTCATGTGCTAGTTTTTAATTGGTCTACTCCAAAACAAACGTCGTTTAGACTATAAATGGTTCTCGGTCATCACAATTTTGTAGCATAACACACACCTTTGTTGTTAAAATTACACGGGTATGAAAATCGTATTGGCAGTGACTTTCGAACTACAAACTCTCGCGCTTATGAAACTAAATGTTGACTCTCTCGGAAGCGTAGTGCTTGAATCCTAGCGACCATACGAAGTGTATACTGAGATGAGAAGGGTCACAAGACAGCGATGTGCACATACAGATGGCAGTAGTACCGCACACAAGACATAAAACGCAGTGTATTGGTGGAGCTGTCATTCGTACTCGGGTGAATAGTGTGAAACGGTTTCCAACATGATTTTGGCCACACGATTGAGGATTAACGGCCTTTGAACGAGAATGGTAGTTGGAGCCAGACACAAGGGACATTTTATTTCGGAAGTCGTTAGGGAATTCAATGTTCCGAGATCCATAGTGTCAAAAGCGTGCCGAGAACACCGAATTTCAGGCATTACCTTTCACCACAGATAACTCAGTGGCCAGCCGCCTTCACTTAACAACCGATACCAGCGGCGTTTGCGTAGAGTTAAAAGTGCAAATACACAAGCAACATTGCGTGAAATAAAAGCACAAATCAACGTGGGACGTAGGGCGGACGTATCCGTTAGGACAGTGCGGCGAAATTTGGCGTTAATTGGCTATCGCAGCAGACAAACGACGTGAATACCTTTGCTAACAGAATGATATGGCCCGAGCGCCTATCTGGAGTCTTGACCATATCAGTTGGATGCTATACGACTGTATAATCGTGGTCTGGTCAGATGAATCCCGTTTTCTGTTGGTAAGAGTTGAAGGTAGTGTTCGAGTGCGGCGCAGAGAACACGAAGCGCTGTGTCCTCTCGCCCGACTGAGCCTATCATTGACTGGAAATGGTTATGTTCGGCTACTTGGACACCATTTGCAGCCGCTCATGGACTTCATGTCCTCAAACAAAGGTGCAACTTTTATAGATTACAATGCGCCATGTCACCCGGACACAATTGTTTGCAATTGGTTTGAAGAACATTCTGGACAATTCGAGTGAATTATTTGGTCACCCAGATCGCCCGATGTCAATCCCAAGGAACATTTATGGGACATAATCGAAAGGTCAGTTCCGGCACATAATCCTGCCAGGGCATCACTTTCGTAATTCTTACAATCATTATTGAAAGGACCTTACTCCAAAAATCAGTCCGCAGCTCGTGATCTAGTGGCTAGCGTTGCTGCCTCTGGATCACGGGGTCCCGGGTTCGATTCCCGGCCGGATTGGAAATTTTCTCTGCCCGGGGACTGGGTATTTGTATTGTCCTCATTATTTCATTCGTGAACGTGGCGAGGTTGGACTGTGGTAAGATTAAGACTTTGTACGGGAGCTGATAACCGCGCAGTTGAGAGCCCTACAAACCAAACATCATCATCCAAAACCTTAATATTTCAGGAACCAAGAAAAACACACTGCGAGTGAGTGTATGGAATTGAACAGGGTGGGATTTCCATATTTAAAGTACAGAATGAGATGGACTTTTTGCCGTTACTGCAGTTGCTAAGATTCTCAATCTCTTTGAAAAAAATAAGTCCAGATCGTAGAATAAGGTCCTTTTCTTAAGGTTCAAATGGCTCTGAGCACTATGGGACTAAACTGCTGTGGTCATCAGTCCCCTAGAACTTAGAACTACTTAAACCTAACTAACCTAAGGACATCACACACATCCATGCCCGAGGCAGGATTCGAACCTGCGACCGTAGCAGTCGCACGGTTCCGGACTGCCCGCCTAGAACCGCGAGACCACCGCGGTCGGCTTTTCTTAAGGAAGTAAGTCAGTTGCGTGGTCAAGTTACGTATTTACTAGTGTATTAAATTGTTTCCTTTCTTTACTAATACGTTTTCACAGTATTGTAGCTCTAATCAGAGGAAATACAAAATGGTTTCAACATCATCATCAACAGCACTGTTACGCACAGGCCATTTCATCAAACCATCACAGAAATACCTACATTCACGTAAAATATAACCAAGTAAACGATGTGTGTCTTCCATTTTGTTTCCATTAATGGTCCCGTGAAAACCTCTTCAAATTTAAAAACAAAAGATACTTGCGGAAATAAAAGATTCGTGGTATTTTCACTTCGTTCCAACTCAATATTTGATGCCGTCTCACATCTCACAACACTGTTCAGTTATAACAACAGTTGAGCTACTAAAAGCTAAACGTAATGCATAGTGAATTAGGTTATCGACAGATGGCATGCGGAGATGATCACCGTTGAAAGGGCTTTATTCCAGAAGTAAAGCCCTGACGCTGTAACGAAGTCGCAAAACCGCATGCACAATGTGTGGAATAAAGGCCTTTTCGTGTAGAAAGATATATGTATGTGTATAGAAACTGGTACTGTTCTTAACATATTTTTTCAAAACTTGGACCGACCGAAGTGACGCAGTGGTTAGCGCAATGGACTCGTACAGGGGGAGGACGACAGTTCAAATCTGAGCCCGGCCCTCTTGAATTAAGTTTTCCGTGATTTCCCTAAATCGCTTCAGGCAAATGTCAGGATGGTTCCTTTGAAAGGGCACGGCCGATTTCTTTCCCCATAGTTCCCTAGTCTGATGAGACGGATGACCTCCCCAAAATCAACTAATCAACCATTCAAAACTTGGAATTAGGCCCTTTCAAAAAACATTGTATCAGTTACGAACGGCATAGACGCAGCCTGGCTCAGTATACACCTGCACGGGACTTCCAATGAGTTTTTGAGTCCACGACACGTCGAGTTGCTGTACTACGATGGACAAAAGAAGGTCTCACACGATACCAGGAGGTATCTCATGTCTTTTGTCAACTCATTATATAAGCACGTCTAAAATTTTCAGACTCGATTTTCTTGAAAACAGTTGAGAGTTGTCTTCAAGTCGTGCTCAACACATTCTGTCAATATGAATCAAAACGGTGAGGGGACGTTCAGCAAAGACGGTCCTTGCAGTTTACGCACGCCTCGGGACCCCAGAGTGCTGACAAGGTCTTGAGTAGCGCCAGCGGCTCTGATAAGTTAAGCACAGCACTCCTGCCTCGGCCATGGATGAGTGTGATGTCCTTAGGTTAGTTAGGTTTAATTAGTTCTAAAACTAGGGGACGGATGACCTCAGATGTCAAGTCCCATAGTGCTTACAGCTATTTCAAGAGCACTCTTGCAGACCGTATTGACTGAGCTTGGCTCAGCCGGTGGTCGACGCGGCACAGCCGGCTCGGTCATAGGCGAGGATGGCGGGCGGGCGGTGGCCCGGTGTCTCGATGACTAGGAGGAGGTCCTCAGTTCACCCCTGACCCATTATGAGGCGACTGGAGTCCCTTGATAGGCAGTCCTGTCCCGACGACAGCTGAGTGGCGGTGAAATCGCGCTGGAATCTGGCCCAACCAGTGCGGTCGGTCGGCCAGAATTTATACTCTTCAGAGGGGGCCTGTTGTGTTATGGCTGGTAAAACTATGTACGCTGCGCGTCGAACTGGCCCCGGTGTTGGTAATAGTCTGGGAATGGGGCCAGTGACGCTCCACGAACGCTATGGAGCACCGCTGGGTTAATGTATTCCCACAATTGGCCCGCTTTACGGCATCAAGCCCTTCTGCCTAGGCTTGTTACTCTACGAAACCCTTCTTGGTAACCCTATTCTGGAGGCTTGCGTGTCAGGCTCTTAAGTGTGGCTCTTACGTGCTGGTGTCTGAGGTTAGTGCGTGTATGGAGTGTCTTATTTCTCATACTGACGGTGGTGGTAGCTGTGGTGGTGGTGGTGGTGGTGGTGGTGGTGGTGGTGGTGGTGGTGGTGGTGGTGTTGGTGTTGGTGTTGGTAGTGACAATGCTAATGATCATGATCATGAGGTGGTGGTGATAGAGGTACAACAAACCAAGGTCACTCACTAGCTTAATATCTTCATCCAACGGATGGATAACGACCAACAGTGTCATTCCGTGATACAAAATTTAGAAATTTAATCCAGAACGAGGCACGAAGACCGTTGATCAGTTAGCTTACGTCACCATCTCTTCCTCTTGTTCTCCAACACTAATGGTTTTTCTCCCTCTGGAATTAAAACCGCCACCCTGCGAGGCGAGCTCCACAGCACAAGGGTGTTAGCCCCTTCTGCTATGGGGGAAGATGGAAGGGCTATTGAGCTGAGTAAGATTGTGCGATGCAGTGACAGGAGGTTCCCTTCAAGAAAGCCTTAATTGTGTTCCTTCTCGAAAGATCCCGACATCGACGGGAGCTAAGATCTAATCCCCTTTTCACATTAATTTTATGTCTCTGCTAGCTGAGTACTTGGCATTGCATGGATATATGTTTATTCCCATCCCCTGTTAGATAATCTCCTCCTTCCTCCTCTTTCCATCCATTCCTCCTCCTCCCATTTTCTGTCCATCTCCTCCTTCCTTTTTCCCTGTCCGTTTGCTCCTCTCCCACCTCTCTGTCCATTTGCTCCTCTCCTGTCTTCTGTCCATCTGCCCCTCCCTTCTCTGTGCATTCTTCTGGTCCTCCACTACTCTCTGTCCATCACCGCATTCCCTCTTCTAAGTTCATCTCTTCTCCCCTCCCTTCAGTTAACCTCTTTATATCTCATCTGTCTGTCCCTCTCATCTGCTTCCTCTTCTCTGTTGGTTTCCTCCTCCCTCTCTCTCTCTGTTCACCTCCTCCTCCCCTATCTGTATCCATCTCTTCCTTCCCCCTCTCTGACCACCTCCTCTCCTCAGCTTCTGTCTCCAAGTTGTCAAACGCACATAATTATCAGGCTTGGGGTTGTTTACACACAGTAAGCAATATTTGTACCAAGTGTGAAATCTATCCAGGGGTTCAGGTGAAGCATTTTATCCGCGGCTTTGCCAAAGTACCAATACGTCACATATATATAATCACCACACATACGTGTCGTACAGTGATATAATTTTGCAGACACATTCAGTGGTGTATGCGAATATTGTCCGTAAAAAGTGTCACAATTACAGTTAGTAGAAATGAACTAACAAAGTGAAACGTCAAGTCTAACGTGGCAGTTTCCCTGCATGAACAGCAAATATGTAGTACAGAGTACACCTTTTCCCTTTCGTCATTTTGTGGGGTTCGTCAGCGAAACTAAATTTCGCAAAGGTTTGAAATTATATGTAAAGTTTATTACAAGTCACTAAGTGATCTCATTCTCAAATACTTTGAGAATAAAGTGTGGGAGTTCGCGGGTATGGGGCTACACTTCTTTTTCACCCCACCCCTTTGACAGGTAGGTGGTTCTTAACTTCACAGCGATTCTTTCCAGACAGTAAGTGATACGTGTATCAAGTTAGATTGAAGCTGGTCCAGTGGTTTAGGAGGAGATATGGAACTTACATACACACATTTTTATGATGTGTATGGATTCGCAGATCTCTTTTAACGAAAGCTACTGCACAAACTAATATTTCATTTATAACTGGGATTTAGTAGCAAGTAGGAATGACGAATCACGAATAAAGAATTAGTTCGAAAAGTTATACGAGTCTGCCGATTTCAAACATGTGCACAGAGTATTTATTCACTCCACTATCACAAATAACAGAATAGAACTGGCAAAATATGAAGAGGAACAAGTGAAAATTTTGAAGTTTGTGGCTTAGAATGCAATTTGTAGGTTAGGAATGCAAAAGTCTGAGATGTGAGTTCGGTTTCTAGACCGATTTCCAGTTTTAAGCTCTCAGATACACTCCTGGGAATGGAAAAAAGAACACATTGACACCGTTGTATCAGACCCACCATACTTGCTCCGGACACTGCGAGAGGGCTGTACAAGCAATGATCACACGCACGGCACAGCGGACACACCAGGAACCGCGGTGTTGGTCGTCGAATGGCGCTAGCTGCGCAGCATTTGTGCACCGCCGCCGTCAGTGTCAGCCAGTTTGCCGTGGCATACGGAGCTCCATCGCAGTCTTTAACACTGGTAGCACGCCGCGACAGCATGGACGTGAACCGTATGTGCAGTTGACCGCCTTTGAGCGAGGGCGTATAGTGGGCACGCGGGAGGCCGAATTGCTCAACACGTGAAAATTATACGAATACAGTTTGAAATAAGTATGAAAACGCAGACACGGATTATCAGAAATAAAACTGAGCTGTTACTCTATGCTGGAGTTGCCTCCGGCTTAAAAAGGCGTTGAATTATGGGGCCATAAAGATCTTTGCTAACTGACCTAGTAACATGGATTGTTTAACCGAATGGAAAGTAGTTCTGGCAATTAATTAAGATAATTTCTTAATGATATCTCTATCTATTCTATAAAACAACTGAATGCTAGTTAAAATAAGCAAGTAAGGATCTTACATATGTTGTTGTTGTTGTTGTTAAACAGTGCTCGCTTACATAAACAAGTAAACGATAGTCACGTATCTCCAGTAAACGCACACGTTCTACATCAGTGCTGGATGCATGGGTTAATTAGTGCAGCATGGTATTAGCTACCTAAGCAAATAGCGTTCTGGTATCAGAGGCTCAGGCTAAGGCGGATAATCCACAAAGCCACTGCCTGTGCTAAGGAACAAAGGGGATGGCTGAATGCGTAACTTAAGTATATAATTACTTCAGAATAGTCACAGTTGCGAAAATTTTAACAGCGTGTTATTTGTTTGACAATAGAACGTCAGGATATCATTACGACTGAACTTACTTGACTGGTATTTCAGATGTTTCCTTTTATCCTCAGTGGCAACTACGTACAGTCTCGTAGACTTGCCCTAACTTTCTTCACAGAGACAGTTTGAATGGCTGTCTGGTTTATAGCTTTCATTTTCATATATTTGTTCGGTAACTTCACTTGCCGTCTCAGCTGCATGAACTCCAACTACACAGATAGGGTAATTTTCGAGATAATGTGCAAAAATGAAGTCTATAATCAGTTTGGATAAGGTAATTGTGTAAAAGATTGAAAGAACACATTTTGAAAAGTTTGATTAATTATCGTTTTCCGGCAGCACTTTTCTGGCCAGGAAATAGTTAACTGCTTTTAAATCACAATTACTGTCTTGGTACTTTTGGTACATCGACTCAACATGGTAACTCTTGCGATATTTTTAACTAATTAATTTTGCTTCAGCTATGTAGTCTTAAACTTGATAAGCTTAATACCTACTCTCCCCTAAATTCCCGTCGCAAACTTTTTCGTACCTTTAATCTCTGTGCTGCATTTTGCTCTTGTGGGAATGGTGCACAACAACTCCTCCGTTTTGAAGGCAGCTTATTCTGCTCCGAATCGCCATCAAATCATAATCAAGCCACATCACTAACGTTTCATAATCATGTTTCGGTCTTCTTTCGGTGATTACATTTTACTTAGCTGTTTTTAAAGAAAGAAAAACCTGCACCACCTTATCACCACATGATTTCTTCAGTTTTCTTTAGTATCTTTTTTTTCGTTCGTAACCCATTACAACGCTGAAATATATTCGATTCAGTAGTCCGTTTAATTTACATAACTTACCCTTGTATAATTTTGTCTACTTGTATTTATTGTTTACAAACTCCAGAATTTAAGAAATGTTATTTTAATGTAATCTCTCTGCTCTATTTCAGTTAGTGTTAGCCTCTTATAGGACTTAATTGATCGTGATCATATGTCTAATGCATTAAGCAAACGGACTATGAAATTTTTTTCTGAAATAGCTTTGTATTAGAAGGAAGAACTGAAACGACAAAGCAATTCAAACCAATGTACATCAGACAACAATAACTATAAGGGGTAGCCAAATGAAAAAGAGACCGATGGGGAAAAAAGTAAGCGAACACTTTATTATTTCAAAAGTAATCGCCATAATTGTTAACACATTTATCTGATCTGCATCTACATCTACATCTACATCTGCATGGATACTCCGCAAGCCGCTGTTCGGTGCGTGGTGGAGGGTACCCTGTACCATTGTTAGTCATTAGTCACTTCCCTCAGGTACCCCTAACGCCTCCTAGCCGTCGAGGTTAACGTATTAGATTCTATAACTTAAGTCTTCGAGCCACTAACATGTCTGTGAACCTATTCCCTAAGCTCGTACCTTCGTTAACAGCCTGCAATGGGGAACCGTGTCAAATGCCTTAAGGAAATCTAGAAATATGGAATCTGTCTGTTGCCCTTCAGCCACAGCTCACAGTACATAATGTGAAAAATTGGCACGCTCAGTTTCACACGAGCGATGCTTTCTAAAAACCATGTTGATTGGGGATATAAGCTTCTAGGTCGAAATAAAATTTATTATATTTGAACTGAGAACATGTTCAAGGATTCTGCAACAAACCATATCAAGAAAGACATTAATAGTGGTCGATTTGCTTTGGACGCACAGGTGCACGCCTGGGTGCAACCACGGTTCCGTAGGCAACAGCAAAGATTTTTGCATCTGACTGCCCCTTACACAGGGTGGTCAGAAACACTCTGAAAAGCTCGTAAACGTGTTGCATGGTAGGTTGCGCTGACAAAAAATTGGTAAGAAAAAGAATTCGATACGTTGCGCCGTTTCCGGTTTAATTAGCTTTGACGTTAGCTAATCAGATCCTTTTGCATGCAAGTTCAAGAACCTGCACGCACTAAAGTGCGATAATGCACAGACATCTGTGTGTCCGTGAATTACCACTTGCTCAAATGCTCTTACCAGTTAAAATTCGCCTTTTTAGGACTTTACAGATTTAAGCTAGGCGAGTAAAAGTTACGTTTGTTCAGTTTGAGAAAACCAAACGAAGAACACGTTCGACGACATCGTATCTGGCAGATCGCTTGTATTTGGCTAACTCCACTGCTAATTACCTCGCAAACGACGAAACGTATCGGATTTTTTTTTCTTAACAGTTATTTCTCAGGACCACACTCCTCGTCAACACACTTATAAGCTTTTCATACTGTTTCTTACCACCCTGTACGTGTGGTAAGATGGAGACAGTCGCCAGCCCCAACCAGACAAATAATTCCATAACAAATATTGAAAAACTGTCAAACTTCAGGAATGAAAAATGACTTGTGAGATTTTCATTTAGTTTAGAATATAAAATGAAATGGAATCAGGTGAAAATATACACTATAAGTATAAACTATATCCTATCACTATGAATTCGTGTGTTGTTAAGCTCGGTGAATGCAACAGACTTTGTCACACTAATGTATACTAGCCGACAAGACAGGTAACCTCTGTGTTCTTTTAGCGAGCTTTAAATGACTGCTGACCAGTACATTGTTTAACATGTGAGGAACATGACTCTATTAGAGTGTACTATTGCACTTTTAACAAAACTTTCACTATACACAATCACGTAAAAAAATGTATGTAAGTGAACAACACATTAACTGGCACAAAACGGTTTCTGGTACGTAAGGATACAATATTGCACTTTTAGTCGGACTTTCATTATGTACAAATGCATAAGGCTTAACCAAGATATTCTTTAATGAAATTTAACTAAATAATAACACTTTTAGTATAAACCAACTTACAGAATATAAACACACTACTCTTTCATAAAAATTAACTGATTACATACCTGCACAGTATCACAAAAATAAAATTCCTTAAACTGGTGTAGCCGACAAAACTCTTTGCAAAACACTTCTCAGGCAGAAATTTGTATAGCAAACAAAATATGCTCAGTAGTATTTCTTTAAGCAAAGATATGTAAAAATAATTTAACGTTTAATGAAGTTACTCGCTTTTATGAAGACGTAAAGCACCTGTAAATTCCATTATCTGTCGGATTAAAACTAGCGCCACTTAACATCTATTATATATTAGCAAATTAATTAACTGTTTAGATGACAATTTTCGCTTCCATGATTACTTAGAATTACTCATGGAGTAGGAATAGGATCGTGACAGAAGTGAAGTGATGCGTGTCAGTGATGTATGCCTGACACACTTAACACAAATTAATACCTACATTGGATGAACGTCGCTAAACAATGGCACATGCAAAATGTAACCATTCTAATTCACTACATTTCCTGGAGGTGATCGAAGAGTTGAACGTCTGTGGCTGTGGCGCTGCGCATTGGTCCAACTCGATTCAGAACCTATACAGAATACAAATAGAAAACGCTGCGCGTCCCTAATCTATTCCCGCGCAATCTTGTATAGGTAGCATTTGTGCTTACTTGTCCAGTGCTGAGGACGCATTCCAGTAACAAATCTATGTGGTGCCCTGACAGTTTCCGGTAAACAATGCCTCGGACAACGACACATTTTTCACTTATTGTTTGTGTGGCTTTTTTAATAAATGACAGCAATCCTGCCCAGTTGTCAGGATAAAAGAAGATAGTCACCAACCCAGCTGGCACGTTTGTGCCATTCTTAAGCGGTGTAACGACGTATATCGACTGAAAACTAAACTGCTGACAATGTTATCCGAAAATGTTGGCTACGAAATTTTCTCTTCGTGACTACACTTTCGTATACAGCTCTCCTACTACCTTACTACAACAGTTAACGACCTCAAAAGTATTTCCTGCCTTACTGCAGAGCCACACGGTAGACAATTATTGTGCAATAATGCACAATATTCTGCAGTAATGGACGATATTGTGGAAAGTGTTGTACAGTAAAGCACAAAAATTAATAAATCAGATTCATGGGTAGCAGTTACTAACAGTAAAGTCGCGGCAGTCCGTTTCAGATGTCTGTTGCTAATGAAAAGCAACTGCAATTAATTTTGTGATGATTGTGCACGAAATGGAACCAGGCACAACGGAAACGCGACCTATTTGACGTTGCCAGTAAACAGTGGTTGGCCGGATCAATTACATTTTCCAGTGAGTACCATACCGTCCGTATTATCGTTCGCTACAATGCTTTGTGCTTTATGTAAGAAAGATGCTATTAATTTTGCGCTATACAATAGCGATAACGAAGGAAGCGACAAATATGACTATGATTTAGATTGAACAATTTAAAAAAAATGGTTCAAATGGCTCTGAGCACTATGGGACTTAACATCTATGGTCATCAGTCCCCTAGAACTTAGAACTACTTAAACCTAACTAACCTAAGGACATAACACAACACCCAGCCATCACGAGGCAGAGAAAACCCTTGGCCCCGCCGGGAATCGAACCCGGGAACCCGGGCGTGGGAAGCGAGAAAGCTACGGCAGGACCACGAGATGCGGGCGAGCAATTTAAAACTTTGAATAAAACATTTTACTGCCGAACTCCAACTTCCAGTTAGTTACCAGTGACCTCGAAATGCACTTTATCCGAAGTTTTACTCGAATCCGCTACATTTATAAATACTGATAAGCCAATTAGAAATTTATGGTTCCAGCATCTGATTCGTAATCAGCGACCCCAAAAACCTAAAAAGATCACAGTTTTGTCGTTTGAAGTGGTCTGGCCCAATGCGCGATGAACAGAATTATACAATCGTGGCTCTTCGCATAACATTGTTTACAAATCTTTTCTAGCCGACGGAAACAAGAATTCCAATATATGCGTCGTTCCCTTTACCAAATACCCATCCCTCTAGTGCCTTCCCCTTTAATGGCTGGGCACAGACTAGTATTAGTTACAGTGTACAAACGCCAACTTCGCGCCCTTCCGCATTTTCTATTTGCGCGTTCGACTCCCAGGCCCAGAGGTATTTCTCTCCACCTACAATTCTATCCCTAAGTTCGAACCAGCTATATTATATAGTAGTTTCATACATTTCACACACAAAAGGACGTAGATGTCATAACAATATTCAATAAAAATACATAAATGTGAAAACATACAAAATTAAGAATTTCATACTGATCAGGGCATACATTTTGACTTCATGTGCTAGTTGTGGTCTCCCCTCCTACTGAACACCATTCTTTTTAACACTATTTTCACATACTTTTAGACCAGGGGCGGCCCAAGATTTCGGCTTGTGGGTCTTGCTCGGGAACGTGTGCCAAAGCGCTCAGTCTCGCTTCATATCCCCCTCCACCGCTACCCCACGCTGTCTGACCGCGAGGAGGGGGACGAGGAAGAAACTGCAAACGTGCCGCATTTAAATGACAGTGCATACTACGTAGGTTGAAACTTAAATAGTGGCAACACTGTTTTGGAGACACTACGCAATGAAATTTAATACTGTCGCTAGTAGCACACGTTGCTGACATACCTACCTTACCTCCGAGCAAATGGATTCACCCGTCCCACGTTTCCGGCGTGTGCACAATTGAGGGAAACACAGTCACCTATGAGCGAGCGGTCTAACGTAACGGTGCCACTATGTTTTCGAAACAGGAACAACGGAGTTCGATCAAGATTGAATGAGCCAGAGGTCGTACAGCACGACAGTGTCATCAAGGTCTTCAAGAGGCGTGCGGGGAACCGGCGTTGCCATACAGAACAGTGGCAAGTTGGGTAAAAGCCTTCAATGAAGGTCGGCAAACTGTGACAGACAGGAATGGGGCAGGTCGACCTAGAGTCTCTGAAGAAGAGATGCACGCTGTTGCCGTGTTAATGGACAGTGGTCGACACCATCCCATTCGCGATCTTGCCAACGAAACCGAATTAGAAAATACGACTGTGCTACACAACCTGAAGGAATGCCTGGGCATGCGAAAAATTGCATCACGATGGGTTACGCAAGAATTGGTGGAAATGGAGAAATGGATGCGTTACGACGCTGCTCAGACGCACTTGGAGCGCTATGAGCACGAAGGAGAGGCTTTCTTACGCCTTGTCGTGACATGGGCCACATGGTATGAGCGAAAACTTAAGCGCCAGTCCAAAGATTGGCGTCATTATACGTCGCCGCGAAAGTCGAAAGTGCGTCAGAGCACCAGTATGGTGAAAGTTATGGTGATTCTCGTGTACAACTGTGATGGTGTTATCCTGATGCATTACGCTCCTCCACGGCAGACCGTCAGTGCACAGTATTACTCTTCGTTTTTGGAGCATCACCTACGAAAGAAGTGGTGACACTTCCTGCGCAACCCACCCATCATTTTGCACGACAATGCGCGGGCGCATACAGCGGAAGCTGTGGCTGCTCTGTTCGGTCGACGGGACTGGAAAGCACTGTACCATCCACCACACTCCCCGGACGTAAGTCCTTGTGACCTTGATTTGATTCCGAAGATGAAGGAACCACTTCGTGGCATTCGCGTCAGAACTGTTCGAGAGATTCGGCAGGCAGTAGACCGCTCTATTCGCACCATCAACAGAACAGGCTCTGCGAACGGTATACTACGCCTTCCACATCCCTGGCAATGGGTTCTACACAACGCTGGTGACTACTTTGAAGGACGTTAACAGGTGCAAACATGTAATTCTTTTGTATCGGTCGTGAAAAAATTGTTGCCACTATTTAAGTTCCAACCCTCGTAATTGGTTTGTATTTCACACTTCTCAACAACATAGTCTACAAATAAAACAAATTTTCCGTATTATTTTGTTTGTCTTACTGAAGATCTAATATAATTTTTTGTGGTACAAACTGTCAGCATATGGTCAGACACAGACAATCCCACAGTTTTGTACTCAATTTGCCACCTAACCGTGCCTTATTTGGTTTCATAATCGAAGAAAGTTCTTTCACACAAATATGTCGTTCGAAATATTGTCGCACTTTTGCAAGGATCCATTATGGAGGCTTGGAAATTCTATATTAGGAAAGCAATGTACACGTCCTGGACACTTTTAATGTATCATTAAGACTGGAATTATCTTGTAGGTCAGTCAGTAATAATGACGTATGCACAGGAGCAGTTCCATCGAAAACGGCAAACTACCTCTAAAACATCGCAGAAATAAATGTAAGATTGTGATTCTTCAATTTCTCCAGGCGTATTTCATGACGAAGTAAATCGCGGGTGAACAGCATGGTGTAAGTGTACAAAGGACACAATATTTCGGCAATCGACCTTGCTGCCATCATCATGTGTGCTGATGTACTGCCAAGGGACGGCAGGCGTGAGGTATATATCAGATTCCCCCTCCCCCCTCCCTTGGGCACTCGATCTGCCGTCCGCGCCGCGGGCGCTCTCTCGGCGGTCAGCGCCGGGGTTCGAAGCCCGGCTTGTGGCCCCGCGTCTGAGTGTGTCCTCGTAGGTCCGCACCGAGGGAGGTTTCCGGCGGCGTTTCGGAGATTCCTCCTCCTGCCCTCGAAGTCAGTACATTCTGGGATATTTCTATCTTCTCCTTAATCAAGGTAATGGCTGGTTCCCAAGCTTCGTTAAGAGAATAGCCGCTGTCACGATTCAGTTCAGGTTTTCTTGCTCTGATCTCTATAGCTTCTTTGATGATACTTCCCCAATATTTCTGTGTTAGGACCTTGGTATTGTCAATCCATGCCGTTCTGTCAGGCAGTGCTCGGCGATTGCAGACTTACTAGGCTGTTGCAATCTCGTGTGCCGTTGGTGTTCACGGAATCGGTCTTCAATGGAGCGAATTGTCTCACTTATGTATTCCTTACCGCATTGGCACGGTATTTTGTGAAACCCTGATTTACGTAAACTAAGGTCGTCCTTAACATTGCCAAGAAGTGCTCTGGTTTTAGTTGGAGGGCAGTCCGCCCGTGACAGCTGAGTGGTCATCGCGACGGAATCTCATTGCCTAACGGCCCGGATTAAATTCCTGGCTGGGTCGGAGATTTTCAACGTTCATGGACTGGGTGTTGTGTTGTCCTTATCATCATCATTTCATCCCCATCGACACGCAAGTCGCCGAAGTGGCGTCAACTCGAAAGACTTGCTCCAGGCGAACGGTCTACCCGACTGGAGGCCCTGGCCACACGGCATTTCCAGTTGGAGGGCAGAAGAAGGTTTTTACTTGATATCTGCGTAAAATGTGCCCAACTTTTCCAGATAAGGCCCCACAAAACGGAATGAATGCAATGGCCGTGTTTTCCTCGGGTTCTTCATTAGTTTCCACCGGTTTTGTTGCGAGTGTCAGACGTAGAGCATCCCGGGCTTTCCTTACAGCAGTTCCTCAGAAACACGGACTTCAGATGGGCTAATTATTGTTGGAATTTTTAGCACGCCGTTCTTCTGAGCAGGGTGGTGGCAGTTATCCGCGTGTAGGTATAAGTCGGTGTGAGTTTTCTTTCTATACACGCTGTGCCCCAACCAGCTATCATCTCGTCTTTTGACGAGAACATCCCAGAAGGGGAGCATCCCATCCAATTCTACCTCCATGGTGAACTTGATATTCTCGTGTCTTGTGTTGAGACGTGCGAGAACTTCCGTCAGCTTGTCTCTCCCATGTGACCAAATAACAAACGTGTCGTCGATGTATCTGAAGAAACGGGTAGGTTTTAGTTGCGCTGCCTTGGAGTCAGCAGTTTATTAAAGAGGAAGAGTCATCCGAAGACATGCAAAGTAGTAATTAACAACATGATGTTGGGACTAAACAAGGTAACTTCCAGCGAATATGTCTGTTCATTCATTCATTCATTCATTCATTTCTATCGTTCATACATACAGGGTGATAATTATTAAACTACATCCAATAAAATCGTCATAACTTTTGAACGGTTTGCGTTAAAACGTTTAAACTGCCCGGTTTGCCGTGGGGTATGATGGGAATTAGTACGCGCAAGCGCCTTGTTGTTATCGGCCATTTGCACGTGGAAATGGAACGGTACAGGATGCCTGAGCGTACAGCACTTGTGAAGGTCTTCTATGGGAGCAATAACAGTTCAAATGCGGCTCAAAGTAAGTTTTCGACCAAGTTCAAGCTGAAGACAACCGATCCAAGTGTTGTAACAATCAAGAATTTGATACGCTAATTTGAGACAACGGGTAGTGTTCGTGACGAGAGCGTTGGCAAAGTCGGTTGTCCAAAAAGGGTTGAAACGCCTGTAAACTTCAAGAACACACGCGCTGCGGTTCAAACCAGCACCAGGAAATCGATCAGACGAGCCGCACAACAGCTGGGAATCAACTGGGAGACACTGCGACAAATTTTTGTTAAAGACATGCATTTCTGCCATACAAAATTCAAATCCATTAAGCCCCAGGGCCATGTAACAGTGGTTGTGTTCGCCAACATCATTATCTACAGAATTGACGAATAAGACTTTGATATGAATATTGTTGGATTTAGAGATTAGATTAGATTAGTACTTGTTTCAGTGACGAAGCCAACTTTTTTTTTAATGGCTTCGTCTACAAGCAAAATTGGTGCGTTCGGGGGACTGAGAATCCGCATTTCAAAATCGAAAAGCCTCTTCGCCCTCAACGGGTGACTGTGTGGTGTGCAATGTCCAGTCACTGAATAATCGGTGCCGATATTCCTTAATGGCACGGTGACTACAAAACGGCACGGGAAGGTTTTGGAAGATGATTTCCTCCCCATTATCCAAAGTGACCCTGGTTTCGACAAGGTGTGCTTAATGCAAGGCGGAGCTGGGCCCCATCGAAGAAGGAGAGTGTTTGATATCCTGGAGGAGCACTTTGGGGACCGCATTCTGGCTCTGGGGTACCCAGAGGCCACTGGCTTGGGCCTCGATTGGCCGCCTTATTCTCCGGATCTGAACACATGCGACTCCTCCTTTCTGTGGGGGTACATTAAAGACAAGGTGTACAGCAATAACTCAAAACCATTGCTGAGCTGGAAACAGCCATTCAGGAGATCATCGAGAGCATTGATGTTCCTCCACTTCAGCGGAGTCATGCAGAATTTCGCTATTCGTCTGCGCCACATCATCGCCAGCGATGGCAGGCAGGCCGAGTATGTCATAACCAAAGTCCGAATATCTGAAGTGACGTTTAGATATTGAGTAAAGTGTGTGCACGTCGTAGTTTGTAACTAAGTTACGTTTCTTTCATGTAGTTCAATAACCTTCAACTTGTATGCGGATTTATAATTTGCCGCAAACCCATTCATGAAGAAGAGTCTCAAGGGATGTGCAGTAAAGATGTACACAAAAAGGAGTCATCGCATACTATTTCTTTAAGGTATATCAAGAACAAATTATTATTTGCACTAGGGATGTACTCCTACATTGCTTCATGCAGGTTGTGCAAAATTAAACTAACTTAGTATTAAGAAAACAGTCACAATCGCGTTGTTTTATTTATTTAGTGCCGACCCGTTTCAGCCCATCGCAGGGGCCACCTTCAGGGTGAACATACCGATGGTCGACTGCTGGTGGCGTCACATCTACCGAGGTGTGCCACTTCTCGGTAGACGTGACAGCAGTCGACCATATGTTCGCCCTGAAGATAGCCCCTGCGATGGGCTGAATCCGGTCGGCAATAAACAAATAAAAAAACGAGATTAAGGCTGTTTTCTTAATACTAAGTTAATTTTAGATCAATCGCTGTTACTCCACAACCATTTTGTCCAAACATCAAAAATTAAACTGGCCTGTAAAATATTTACTGCAATGCTGACGCTAAAATAACCGTTGGAAATCACAGAAGACGATGACAGTGGGCATGGTTGACATCGATACAGTGCTGTGCTAGATCTATCAAATTGTGAGACATCTGTAGCAGCTCTACCTGAAGGAGAACACAATACCGTTTGCCGGCCGCGGTGGTCTCGCGGTTCTAGGCGCGCAGTCCGGAACCGTGCGACTGCTACGGTCGCAGGTTCGAATCCTGCCTCGGGCATGGATGTGTGTGATGTCCTTAGGTTAGTTAGGTTTAAGTAGTTCTAAGTTCTAGGGGACTAATGACCACAGCAGTTGAGTCCCATAGTGTGAGAGCCATTTTTTGAACAATACCCTTTTCATTGTTCTGCTGTAGCTCTTCCAGTGCATGAGTTTCTTGAGTACACCTGACCTTTCTATTCCCCACAGGTAAAAATAAAAGAGAGAGCGATCACGTGACAGAGGTCGTCAGGAGATAGCACTGCCTCGACTGATTGCCCTCTCCTCACTAAATACCTAGCGACGAGGTAGTCATGCCGATGTGTGCTGTTGCTCCGTCTTCTTGAAAATAGCTGTATAGCAGTTGATCTTTGTGAGTTGATTCACATTTTGATCAAACAGTTTCTGGACGTACCGGTTAGCATTAACAGTTTGATGAAAGAATCGTGGTACTACGCGAACACCAGGCATTTTACACAAAATCCCAATCTTCAGATAATGCTACACCTCATCAAAGTACCGATGGTAATTTCCTGACACATAGTGACGTATGTTCTATGAGTTCACGTACTCAGCAGGGTGCACCTGGCCCCATTTGAAGAAATGAAAAACCGAGGCTCCAAAAAGTCCAGATTCCATTTCACTCAGAAGCCACTAACAGAACACAACAAGCGAAAGTTCGTCTCGGCGCTTTAAGCCCTGCGCAACTGTAAATTTGCGAGGATACAGATGCAGGTCCTTTTTGAAACTTTATCGAAAGCACCATCTGCTAATTCCCACTTGCACAGATAAACAGTGTTGAGATTTCGTCGTCCGAAATATATTTTCCTGGTGTTCCAAATCTATTTTGATATTTTTCATGATGAATAAATCCACTCCGGTTGTACTTGACAGATCCTTTATTTGGATAAAATCGTACACAATCTGTGTTTCAGGATGTGAATCCCATGTTCAGGCGCTACAAAAAACAAGCTAAGAGGGATTCCTCAGAAAATTAAATTAAAAGACCCAAACAAACGTGAATATCAGATCACACCTTCATTGCGTACGACAAAGTTGTACCACTCATGCAAAATATACAGCAAATTTGTCAAGCATCATGCGAGATCCATGTAGGTTACACATCAAAAGTTCCTCTGAGTCAACCAGCACCGCATCGGGTAAACAGGGCCTAACCGACAAAACTATGACTGTAACAACAACCAAGCACACTTGACCAGCGTAATATAACTTGTGAACCAACTGTGAACGGCTAGGTATGTGGCATGGAATACCGTGGAATTCCATTTTTCTAATCTCAAAAGCAGCTTTCCACCAAAGTTCTCAGCCCGCCGCATGTCACGGAGGCCCAGCAAGACCGGGTAACAGTCTGCCGTGCGAACTGCAGTGAGAAGCCCTAGTACACATATACGTCAGAGAGTGGCTGTCACCGGAACTAACACCGCAGGCAGGAGGGACCACCGAAGAAATCGTAGCCAACAACACAACTACATCCGCACGTTGCTTCCACACGCCACCCTCTAGTAATAGCGCTAAAACCACGTTACTTTACGCGTGGCATTAGCTAAGACAGGCCTAGTGCAGAGCAAAGAGGCGTCTCATTGCGGTTCGTGCGGCAGTCTATTGACCGGTCTTGCTGGGCATCCGCGACATACGGCGGGCTGGGCAATTACATTATAAGCTACAGGGTGTTTCAAAGACACCACAAAAATCCTCTGTTCTAAGGAATAAACCATGTTGTCCACAGCACACTTGCACGTTGTGAACAGCACACGCTTACAGCAGAAAGACGACGTACAGAATGGCGCACCCACAGACTGCGTTGTCTTCTATATCTTTCACATCACTTGCAGCGCCATCAATTGTTGACAATTGTAACTACTGTAATTTAGAAAGTTTGTCTGCCTGAAAATGTACTGGTGTCTCAAGCATATTGCAACAAACGGTGTATTTCTATCGCTGCTCGTTTAGTTTGTATTGCCGTTTCAAATATACCGGTCATTTTTGAAACACCCTGTATCTTGAGATTCACAAACTAGCTTTCTACAGCTTTTATGCCTTCATTTTAATTTCTTAAGCCCATGCCACACTTCTAGTCGTTTGCACCTGGTTCATCGGCTACATCAGTCTGACAATGTGTGCTTTTTTCCTGTTACGCTCATGGTTTTTTTGGTTAGGCCCCGTTTACCCAATGTGATACCGTTTGACACAGAACCTTTTCATCCCTCGGCAGCACGTGATCTCGCATGCTAGATGATATATTTTCTGGATTTTTACTTGACTGGTACACGATTTTGCATACGCAAACAAGGTATGACCTGATATTCACATTTGCGTGTATCTTTCAATCTTAATTAATTTTTTGAGAAATCCCTCTTAGCTCTTCTTATTTTTTTTAGCAAATGTTCAAATGTGTGTGAATTCCTAAGTGACCAAAATTGCTGAGGTCATCGGTCCCTAGACTTACACACTACTTAAACTAACTTACACTAAGAACAACACACACACACCCATGCCCGAGGGAGGACTCGAACCTCCGGCGGGAGGGGCAACGCAGTCCGTGACATGATGGCGCCTCAAACCGCACTTTCTTTTTAACACCTGAAGATGGTTCAAAATGGTTCAAATGGCTCTGAGCACTATGAGACTTAACTTCTGAGCCATTAGTCCCCTAGAACTTAGAACTACTTAAACCTAACTAACCTAAGGACATCACACACATCCACGCCCGAGGCAGGGCTCGAACCTGCGACCGTAGCGGCCACGCGGTTCCAGACTGAAGCGCCTAGAACCGCATGCCTACACCGGCCGGCCCTGAAGATGGGATTTACATTCTGAAACCAGGGCCGTGCGTACGATTCTATCCGAACAAAGGATTCGTGAAGCGCAACTGGAGTAGATTTAGGTATTCAACACGAAAAGATTTAGCAACAGTTGCGGATGTCCTCCAAAGAGTCTATTCTGACTGCTTCGGTTTTTCTTCGCTACAGAGACCGTTTCGCAGCATTTTTCCACTAACTTTTACATTACAGATTTCTCAGGAGGTTTTGCCAAAACATTTCAAGCGATAAAATATTGCAAAAACAGTTCCTTTCCCGTTTTCCTCTAATTGTGCTTAGCATAACTCTCAACAAGAAAGACGAGCTGTTTTATCGTGAACACCATTATATGGTCACAGAGCACATCTGTTCCACTCGTTCACTCAAACGTAATGACACAGCGAAGTGCTCCGCAACAGAGCATGTCGCAGACGCGCATCCACAGACGCGTGTCAGTAACTGATTAGTGCATCGAAATCACGGTTCCTGGAGTGTCCTTTGACGGGCAGTTCATGTGGTCGTCACCAAAGGTCAGATCTGCGTCAGTCTTACAAAATGTTTTGGGTGAGTTTGATTTTGCCCAGCGTTTATGTTAATATTATAGGAAAAAAGCTAATTTGAAAAAAAGTCACTGCTTATTTCGTACAGCACTTGGCTGCCGTTTTTATCTAATTCGTCAAACTAAACAGTTATTTAAATTTATACAGAACACTATCAACTTTACGCTCCAGTTACATTAATGTAGCCACAGGCTATGTTTGACGTTAATGTGCAGTGACCACTCACATGCGGCAGATGGCAGCACTAGAAGAGGAAGGATGCTCTAGTGTGTCGGGGAGACGCGGAAAACAGTTCAGTCAATGTAATGTGGGAACGGAGCGATTTAACTGACGTCCAAAGTGGCATTACGATTGGCTTTTAGTTCTAGGGTGTAAGCATTTCCGATACGTCCAAGTTTGTAAACTGTTTGCGTGCCGCAATAGTTAAAGAATACCGTGCATGGTAAAATGGCACTGTCCAAAATCGGCGCCGAGGTAACTGTGGCGCACCACTGGTCACAGTTAACAGGGGTCAACGATGGCTGTGGAGACGTGTGCAAGTGTTGAGCAGCTGACCATCCAGATGAACCAAGTGGTTATCAGCAGTCCCCCCTCAACGATCGCTCAGCGAGCATTGCCGCGCACGGGCTCCCATAGCAGATGCACCCATACTGACTGCTGATCATAGGTGATGAAGGCTGCAATTTGCACTCCGGTACCGCCACAGGATATCTAGTGAGTGACGACAGGTGCCCTTTTTAGATCACCTTGTAACAATCGTTGGAAGGGTCCAGGCCCCAGGTGGCAGCATTATGGCCTGGGGAACGTTCTCGTGGAATTCCTTGGCAGCTCTCAACATTTTAGAAGGTGCAATGGATCAACACAGGTACCATGTCCACCCCTGCATGCAGTTTGTTTTTCCTCAGCACGATGGCATTTAGTAACAGGTCAATGCAACGTGTCTTAAAGCTCGCAGTGCCTATGCGTGGTACGAAGAGCATCACGATTAGTGTACCGTACTCCACTGGCCACCAAACCACCTGCATTTAAACGCAGTCAAGACTCTATGGGACAACCTTCACAGGGCTGTTCGCACCATCGCAATAGAGAAACGTAGCGCAGTTGGCCATGGAAATGTCAGTACCTTTCAGAATCTCATTCACTGTGCTCCTGCGCTTTTCACAGCAGTTTGCACTGCAAAATGTGATTGTTCAGGTTTTTCATAGGTGGCCGCATAAGTGTGACTAGACAGTGCGAAGTCAAACCCTGTTTAACACCAAAGTTGGTGTTAAAGTGAATTTACATCCTAGAATCCAAATATTCTGATACATTATAGACTGAGTGGCTAAAAAGCTACTGCTTTACTTAGTTTTTTTAATATCTGGTGAGTTTCAGTTTTCCGGCTGATGAGGTGGTCACGTTAATGTGATCAGACCGTGTATTTTCATATAGACACTAAGTATTGTTTATAAATCATAAAATCTTAGTTTACTTGCAATTTATACATATACAGGGTGTTACAAAAAGTAAAGGCCAAAGTTTCAGGAAACATTCCTCACACACAAATAAAGAAAAGATATTATATGGACATGTGTCCGGAAACGCTTACTTTCCATGTTAGAGCTCATTTTAGTTTTGTCAGTATGTACTGTACTTCCTCGATTCACCGCCAGTTGGCCCAATTGAAGGAAGGTAATGTTGACTTCGGTTCTTGTGTTACCATGCGACTCATTGCTCTACAGTACTAGCATTAAGCACATCAGTACGTAGCATCAACAGGTTAGTGTTCATCACGAACATGGTTTTGCAGTCAGTGCAATGTTTACAAATGCGGAGATGGCAGATGCCCATTTCATGTATGGATTAGCACGGGGCAATAGCCATGGCGCGGTACGTTTGTGTCGAGACAGATTTCCAGAACGAAGGTGTCCCGACAGGAACACGTTCGATGCAATTGATCGGCGTCTTAGGGAGCACGGAACATTTCATCCTATGACTCGCGACTGGGGAAAACCTAGAACGAAGAGGACACCTGCAATGGACGAGGCAATTCTGCGTGCAGTCAACGATAACCCTAATGTCAGCGTACAAGGTAACGTTGACCACGTCACTGTATGGAGAGTGCTACGGGAGTACCAGTTGTTTCCGTACCATGTACAGCGTGTGCAGGCACTATCACCAGCTAATTGGCCTCCACGGGTACACTTCTGCGAATGGTTCATCCAACAATGTGTCAATCCTCATTTCAGTGCAAATGTTCTCTTTACGGATGAGGCTTCATTCCAACGTGATCAAATTGTAAATTTTCATAATCAACATGTGTGGGCTGACGAGAATCTTCACGCAATTGTGCAATCACGTCATCAACACAGATTTTGTGTAAACGTTTGGGCAGGCATTGTTGGTGATGTCTTGATTGGGCCCCATGTTCTTCCACCTACCCTCAATGGAGCACGTTATCATGATTTCATACGGGATACTCTACCTGTGCTGCTAGAACATGTGCCTTTACAAGTACGACACAACATGTGGTTCATGCACGATGGAGCTCCTGCACATTTCAGTCGAAGTGTTCGTACGCTTCTCAACAACAGATTCGGTGACCGATGGATTGGTAGAGGCGGCCCAATTTCATGGCCCCCACGCTCTCCTGACTTCAACCCTCCTGACTTTCATTTATGGCGGCATTTGAAAGCTCTTGTCTACGCAACCCCTCTACCAAATGTAGAGACACTTCGTAATCGTATTGTGGACGGCTGTGATACAATACGCCATTCTCCAGGGCTGCATCAGCGCGTCAGGAATTCCATGCGACGGAGGGTGGATGTATGTATCCTCGCTAAAGGAGGACATTTTGAACATTTCCTGTAACAAAGTGTTTGAAGGCACGCTGGTACGTTCTGTTGCTGTGTGTTTCCATTCCATGATTAATGTGATTTGAAGACAAGTAATAAAATGAGCTCTGACATGGAAAGTAAGCGTTTCCGGACACATGTCCACATAACATATTTTCTTTCTTTGTGTGTGAGGAGTGTTTCCTGAAAGTTTGGCCGTACCTTTTTGTAACACCCTGTATTTGGATATTATCTGTGTGGACTAAGTACACCCTACCTAATATAAAATGTCCTGTCTCCCGTCTATAATAGGAAACGCCCAATAGATGCCACGAGAGGCATGGAGAGCACATGCAGTCGTAACAGCAGATTGGGTCGGTCTGGAGAGTAGGATGACTTCGAACGTAGACTAGTGATTCCATGTCACCTGAGTAAGAAGTAGATCAGTGACCTTTAATATCTTCTGATACTGCCAAAGTCGACTGTTCGGAAGGTGACTGTGAAGTGAAAACGCGAAGGAACAACCACAGCTAAATCTAGACCAGCGAGATCTCATATTACGACGGATAGGGACCGCCGAGTAACGCAGGGAGTGGCCGTGAAAAATCGCAAGGAATCAACGTAAGGAATCACCCGCGTGAGTCCCAGCTACCAGCAGTCCACCTTGCATTCTGCTTCAGTGTTTCATCAGAATCTCGTGTTATAAATATTTACTGCCATTACGCCCTGCGGTTCGCACATGGATCATTCATTCAGTATACCACTAAACACTACAGAATAATCTTCTTCACGGTTTCTCTGTTAGTTTCCAGATGTAAAGGTTTCGCAGTGCTCATATTTCTTTGGATTGTTCATAATATACGAGTAGTATAAATTCCAACCTAAGAGCTCATTTATTTATAGCGTCAAGGGAATATCTGTGAGCATTTTGCTTCTTCTTCTAATGCATGAAATCTCGACATTGTGTAACATGCTTGCCATCGAGTTGTTTAACATTTTGCTAGGGCCTTCTGTCGGCATTATCGCTCCTTTCTCCTTCTTATCGATACTAAATTCAATGACGATTGTAGCAAGCCGTCGTCCCCGTCCGTAAAATTATTTTCCATAATCACTTGTCCATACTTCTGCTGTGACTTAACAACATACCGTTTTTTTTCAAGACGAACGTGGCAGTACCTATTCACGTGATCCAGGCAGTTCTCGCTGGTTGCAGAACAACTCTTTTGTAGAAACATAACTATAAAAAAAATACACTATCGAGTGTAACAAGATTCCAAGTAGAGTGTTTAACTCTCAAACAACACTGTGAAAGATACCGATTGATTACAAGAAACGTTTTATATTTAAGTAATCTATCGAAATTGCTTAATATCTTAATATCTTTCCTCTTTGTTTACGAAAAGGAGAGCATGTATTCTGGATCTGCTACTGACATCTTACTTTTGTCACAGTGGGCCAGGTGGTCTAGTGGCAAAGTGGGATCCTGGGGACCATAAAGTCGCGGGATCGAATCCCTATCAGACACCGGACTTTTCCAGTCTGCTTTAAACTAGCCTTCACCTCTTAGTGACGAGAAGATACACCAGGAACGACACGTGGTTCGGATTCAACGTTAAACTTTAGGTCACCTTTCCCTGGCACGATTACTGGGATAGGTTAAGGAGATGCAAGTCGCCGAAGTGGCGTCCACTTGAAAGCTCTTGCAAACAGGCAGCTGAATATCTACAAATATACTCTGAAACCACTATGAAGTGCATGGAAGAGGGTACGCCCCATTGTATCAATTATTAGCGCTTTCTCCCGTTCTATTCACGTATATACCTAGGGAAGAATGATTACTTAAACGCCTCTGCGTGCTGTAATTAGTCTAATCTTGTCTTCACGGTGACAAGTTGGGTGTCGTAACTTATTCCTAAATTCATCACTTGCAGTTTGTTCTAGAAACTTTATCAGTAAGTTTTAAGAGGATAATTTTCGTCTAGCTTCAGGCGTCTAAGAGTTCATTTCTTTCACCATCTTCGTGACCCTCTCCCACGTGTCGACTAAACCTGGTACTATCCGCGCTGCCCTTCCCTGCAAACGTTCGATATTCGCTATAAGTCCTATTTGGATGCGACCCGCACACTGGAATAATATTCTATGATGTGTCGCACGATTGCTTTGCTAGTAGTCTCCTTTGTAAACTGATTGAATTTCCTTAGTATTCTACTAATGAATCGCAGTTTTGCATCTGCTTTACTAGGATCTTCCTAGTAATAGACGGCAAATCATCGATTAAAACTGAAGTGATATCAGGTGCTCCCCAGGGAAGCGTCCTGGGATCTCTGCTGTTCCGGATCTATATAAATGACCTGGGTGACAATCTGAGAAGTTCTCTTAGGTTGTTCGCAGATGATACTGTAATTTACCGTCTAGTAAGGTCATCCGAAGACCAGTGTCAGTTGCAAAGCGATTTAGAAAAGATTGCGGTATGGTGTGGCAGGTGGCAGTTGACGCTAAATAACGAAAAGTGTAAGGTGATCCACATGAGTTCCAAAAGAAATCCGTTGGATTTCGATTACTCGATAAATAGTACAATTCTCAAGGCTGTCAATTCAACTAAGTACCTGGGTGTTAAAATTACGGAAAACTTCAGTTGGAAAGACCACATAGATAATATTGTAGGGAAGGCGAGCCAAAGGTTGCGTTTCATTGGCAGGACACTTATAAGATGCAACAAGTCCACTAAAGAGACAGCGTACACTACACTCGTTCGTCCTCTGTTAGAATATTGCTGCGCGGTGTGGGATCCTTACCAGGTGGGATTGACGGAGGACATTGAAAGGGTGCAAAAAAGAGCAGCTCGTTTTGTATTATCACGTTATAGGGGAGAGAGTGTGGCAGATATGATACACGAGTTGGGATGGAAGTCATTACAGCATAGACGTTTTTCGTCGCGGCGAGACCTTTTTACGAAATTTCAGTCACCAACTTTCTCTTCCGAATGCGAAAATATTTTGTTGAGCCCAACCTCCATAGGTAGGAATGATCATCTAAATAAAATAAGAGAAATCAGAGCTCGAACAGAAAGGTTTAGGTGTTCGTTTTTCCCGCGCGCTGTTCGGGAGTGGAATAGTAGAGAGATAGTATGATTGTGGTTCGATGAACCCTCTGCCAAGCACTTAAATGTGAATTGCAGAGTAATCATGTAGATGCACATGTAGATGTAGATATCTAATTTGATCCTTTTCTAATTCTTACAAATTGTTATACCGTGCTTTTTGTAAGGCTTGACCGATTACAACTGACGGAGCGGGGTGGTGCACTGGACTCACATTCGGGAGGACGACGGCTCAAACTTGTGTCTGTAAATTCAGATTTAGGTTTTCCGTGGTTTCCCTAAATCGCGCCTGACACATGCCGGGATGGTTCCTTTGGAAGGGCACAGCCAATTTCCATTCCCATCATTGACACAATCCGAGCTCGTGCTCCGTCTTCAATGACCCTGATGTCGACAGGACGTTACCAAGTCTTCCTTTCTGCCTCTTTCCTTAATTACTGTTATGACTCTTGTTATTGTAGTCGTAAGATACTACGTTTTTCCGTTCTCTGAAGTGCACAATTTTAAATTTGGGAAAATTTAAGGCAAGTTATCGATGTTTGCACCAGTTTGAAATCTCATCAACATCTGACTGAATACTTGTGCAGTTTTTTTTTCACACAGTACTTCATTGTAGGTAACAGCATCGTCTGCGAAAAGTCTGACATTACGGTTAATATTGTCGCAAGGTCGTTAATATACAACATGAAGCCGGCCGCGGTAGCCGAGCGGTTCTAGGCGCTTCAGTCCGGAAACGCGCGACTGCTACGCTCGCAGGTTCGAATCCTGCCTCGGGCATGGATGTGTGTGATGTCCTTAGGTTAGTTAGGTTTAAGTAGTTCTAAGTCATATAGGGGACTGATGACCTCAGGTGTTAAGTCCCATAGTCCTCAGAGTCATTTGAACAATTTTTTGCAACATGAACTGTAAGGGTCGAATATTCTTCTCTGGGGCACACCCAAAGCTACTTCTCCATACGTCGATTACTCTCCATCCAAGTAACTTGCTGCGTCCTATCTGCCAAAACATCCTAAGTCTAGTAAAAACTTCACTTTTATGTTACGATACGATAGTACTTCCGATAATAAACATAAATGTTGTACTGAGTCAAATGTGTATTTTTTTTTTCTTTTTAATCAAGAAAACTGCATCTACCTGACTGTTTCGATCCATGGTTCTAGTATGTCATGTGAGAAAAGGTCAAGTTGGGCTTCAAATGATCTATGTTTTCGAAATCCATGATGGCTGGCTTGGACGAAGTGCTCGATTGTGTCGAATACTTCATTAAATTTGAGCCGAGAATATGTTCGAAGAACGTACGTTAGATTATAGTTAAAGCTGGGGCTAACTCAGCCGCATATTCAGTATAGCATGTAATAGGGATTCCATCGGTCTCACGAGTATTCTTCAGTTTTAAAAATTTCAGCTGTTTCTCAACACCACTAACACTTATTTCACTCATCTTTTAAGTAGTATGACAATTAAATTGGGACTATACTCTTGGGTTTCCCACTGTAAAAAAATATCTGAAAAGCAGAGTTCAGCATTTCTTCTTTCGATTTTTCTTGAAGGACTCCGAGCCAATCGTGCTACCAGAATTTATTTTACCTTCAGCGCGGAACAGTGTCCTCTGTTCCTATGTTGCACTTGACAGCAATTGCCTACCTCCTAAGCCTTTTATTTGCCATTTATAGATTTATGAAATTGTAATGGTTTCATTTCTAAGAAAACCTGGACTCTTATCACTATACTAATAAAAGTTTTGTACTTTTTTTTTGTGGTGATAGTACGTGACGTAGTGGTACAGCTTCGAGTCGAAGTCGAGGAGATCAGTTACTGTTCCCCGAAACAACCATCCCTAGTCTGCTGTTACTCGAAATACACACACACGGCAAATACTCTTGTTCGGCGTTTCATGTGACTGCGTTGTCGTCAGAGATTGCAATGACGTGACAGTTGAGCTCACTTTGAGCGAGATGCGTATCACCAATGCAAGGAAACGCCATCACCTGAATCAAAAGCCATGTTTTATAATATTTCGGTGACAGGATACCTACCGCAGATTCAACGACAGAATATTCCTTTACAAATGGAGAGCCGATAGTGTTACCCCAATCTAATTCTCGCACCACAGCAAACTTGAGCAATATACACTGCTTTACAAAAAGAAGTGAAGTACCCACAAACAGGGAGAGGGTATGTGATGTTACTTCCGTGATCACAAAATCGAGTCAGATTTATACAGAACTTGGCAGTATAAGCCCGCTTTTCAGCACGACGTTGCATTCCCGTCCGAGTTCTCACTCAGTGTTGCAGGTCTTGGATGTTTGTTTACCACGGGAGTACCTCAACATCACGTAGGTAGTTCATAGAGACATGTGAATGTGTGAACGGGCATTGTACTGTTGAAATATGGTGTCAGTGTCGCTTGAGAGGAGACATGATGGCACAGGATGTCTTGCCGTACTGTTGTGTCGTCAATATCCCCACAACCACTACCAGCCGCCACCTGAAGTCGTACCAAATGGCGAGGAGTAACAACGCTGTGCCTCTTCAAAACATTGGAAGAATGGAACCTCTCCCCAGGTCGCTGCCCTACATGCCAACGACTGTCATCCAGGGTAGTGCGAAACCGCGAATCTTCGCTGAACACAATGTGACGCATTCAACAACAGTGCTTGCTCGCGGTCACGGCACCACTGCGAACGCGGCAGTTGGCATTGTCGCGTTAAAGGCAGCCAACACATGGGACGGTATTTTCCTAGTTCGCGTGCTGCTTGTCTCCCAACAATGGTGCGGTATGACATACAATATCGCTGTGTGTTCATTACTTGTTCTCGGGTGGCAGGCGCAAATGTGAAGATGTTACGATGTGTTTAGTGCACAATAAGGCGATCCCACATTGTAGTGGTCAGACGCGATTGACCGGATCCATGACAACGAGTATGCCAACCCTCATGTTTCCATGCTGCCCAACACCAGGCCACTGTATGTATGTATGTATGTATGTTAACCGGGGGCCTAGAAACAACGGAGAGGCTCCGTCCCTGCCGCAGCCGCAGTTGTCCACAACCCCACGATGACTATGGCAGTCCACTCCACCCCTCCGCCGCCCCACACCTAATCCAGGGTTATTGTGCGGTTCGGCCCCCGGTGGATCCCCCAGGGAACGTCTCACAGCAGACGACTGTAACCCCTATGTTTACGTGGTGGAGTAATGGTGCTGTACGCGTACGTGGAGAACTTGTTTGCGCATCAATCGCCGACATAGTGTAACTGGGGCGGAATAAGGGGAATCAGCCCGCATTCGCCGAGGCAGATGGAAAACCGCCTAAAAACCATCCACAGACTGGCCGGTTCACCGGACCTGGACACAAATCCGCCGGGCGGATTCGTGCCGGGGACCAGGCGCACCTTCCCGCCCGGAAAGCCGCGCGTAAGACCGCACGGCCAACCGGGCGGGCCAGGCCACTGTAACAAATATAAATAATGCTCGATTCGACCAGCCGACCGATTGAGACCCAAAACGAGGACCCGTGCAAACAAGGACATTTATTAATAACGCTGTCTAACGGGAGTACACGGCAGCTCCGTATCCTTCTCAGCGATCCCTCCATATCTGAAGCAGTTCCCTCTTCTCATAGGCCTGTTAACCATACTTAACACAAACAATACCAATGCACTCCGGTGGCCGTTCTATCTATGATAGAGAATGGCTGCTGTAAACATCTGTATACCCGAGGTACAAGTCTACTCCCACCTACATAGGGAGACATGATCATCACGATTATATATGAAAAATCAGGGCTCGCACAGAAAAATTTAAGTGCTCGTTTTTCCCGCGTGCGGTTCGAGAGTGGAACAATAGTGAGACCCCTTGAAGGTGGTTCATTGAATCCTCTGCCAGACACTTTTTGTGAATAGCAGAGTAATCACGGAGACGTAGATGTACATTCACATCCGACCATGACTTCTTGGTGCTCCATTTTTTAAGACAGTATAGGTGTGTCATCGGCGTTGTGAAATATCCGAAATTTCATTATATGCAGAATTCGCATCTGAGTAAGCTTCGAATTTATCCACAACACACCGTAGATCCTTCGGCTAAGAAACTGTGCTCAGGGGTTGAGAAAAAGCACAAGTCACATCCGTCAAGGACAGCGGAAGTGATCCATAAAACTATCGTCCAACCAGCCGGAAGACGCTAATAGTAATTTCAGAAATATTGTACATAATTCCAGTATGTGTAATAAAATAGTATTTGCAATCAGCTTCACAAATATCCACGCAGATCTTGAAGACATTTCAAAGTGATACAAACACGCCACATAGCTTTAAATGTACAGAAATGTTAAATTGTGCACTAAAAAACCGCAGGCAATTGGGATCCTATAACAACAATATCAATTATTCACAACTGAAATCAATCATTTTATAAAAGACATCACATTTAGGCCAGTGACTGTAATACTTTCTTTATTTCACGATTGCAATTTCGGCCTTAGGCCCATTATCGAATGCAGATTTTTGTCATGTCAACTTAAAATGACCTGCCACATTTATATGTCGTTGTCAGCTCTTTTTAAGTTGACATGTCTTAAAGGCAAAAAAAAAATCTGCTCTTAATAGTGGCCGTAGATCGAAATTGCAATAGTGAAATAAAGTTTTACAGTCACAGGCGTAAATATGTCTTTTATAAAGTTCTACATGACTGTGAATCCCAGGTATAAGAAGTGAAATCAATCAATTACCAGTGTCTAAAAATCATCAATCACATCATCTATTTTTCCCCCTCCCCTATGATACCATGTCGCAGTTATCAGAGTTCTCCGAACGGGCCAATTGCGGTATGTACAAAATGGCTGGAAATTTGATAGATGGTGGGTAATGGAAATTCGAAGCAGCCAGGTTTTCTCCCATCCCCGTCACGTCACTGTGTTCTCCTAAGTATAATCTGGCAGGAAATTAAAAAAAAAAAGCCAGAATGGTGCATTCCCCTGTTGGTGTCAACAGGGGGCGGAGATGACCCTTTCTGGCGTAGGGCATTGTCCTACCTGAGACAGAACATGCTTTTCTTCATTCTAGTTCTAAACCACCCTGTCAGACAAAAGATGTTTTTTTACGGTGATAGTCTCAACCTGTTGGCTGTTCCGAGGATACACAAACATCTTCTCACCCCACTCTGAAATTGCCTGCTATTTGTAGCTGACCCTCTTTCACGGCATGGAAAACCACTTATCATCCTTTTCCCATTCAGGTACAAAGCTAGTATTCACGCAGGCATGTAGGGACCTGCAGAGTTATTTATTAATAGCAATCATGGCTGTCAGGTCACATGTCAGCAACACTTCGCCGACGAGATAGCGCGCGCAGGTCAACAACCACTCCGCAACGCCCAGAAGCGCTGCTGACCCGAAGTCTGGCCAGCCGCTGGCAGCTGGCCACGTGCTCGACAGATTACAGTGCGCACCCATCGCCCTTCCACAGCAGCTCCGTACTCAGAAGTGAGCACGAACAGTGTAGCACGGTCCCGTTGACTACCACTACCACCACGGATATCCGCTCGGCGTTAGCAGTCCATTGCACTACTTGTACCTCCGCGTCGGAGCTCGCGGAATGGTTATGTCACTAGGCCATATCACCAGTTAGGGATGCAGATAAATACACTATGTGATCAAAAGTATCCGGACACACCCAAAAACATACGTTTTTCATGTTAGGTGCATTTTGCTGCCACCTACTGCCAGGTACTCCCTATCAGCGACCTCAGTAGTCATTAGACGTCATGAGAGAGCAGAATGGGGCGCTCGGAGGAACTCACCGACTTCGAATATAGTCAGGTTATTGGGAGTCACTTGTGTCATGCGTCTGTACGCGAGATTTCGACACTCCTAAACATCCCTAAGTCCACTGTTTCTTGTGTGATAGTGAAGTGGAAACGTGAGGGGACACGTACAGCACAAAAGCGTACAGGCCGACCTCGTCTGTTGACTGACAGAGACCGCCCGACAGTTGAAGAAGTTCGTAATGTGTGTTAGGCACACATCTATCCAGACCATCACACAGGAATTCCAAACTGCTTCAGAATCCACTGCAAGTACTATGACAGTTAGGCGGGAGGTGGGAAAACGTTGATTTTATGGTTGAGCGGCTGGCCATAAGCCACACATCACGCCGGTAAATGCCAAACGTGGCATCGCTTGGTGTTAGGAGCGTAAACATTGGACTATTGAACAGTGGAAAAACAATGTGTGGAGTGACTAACCACGGTACAATGTGGCGATCCGATGGCAGGGTGTGGGTATGGCGAATGCCCGGTGAACGTCATCTGCCAGCTATATAGTGGCAGCACTAAAAATTCGAAGGCTGTGGTGTTATGGTGTGGTTTTTCATGGAGGGACCTTGCACCCCGTACTGCTTTGAGTGGCACTATCACAGCACAGGCCTACATTGATGTATTAAGCGCCTTCTTGCTTCCCACCGTTAAAGAGCGATTCGGGCATGGCGATTGTATCTCTCCACATGATCGAGCACCTGTTCATAATTAACGGCCTGTGGCGGAGTGGTTGCATAACAATAACATCCTTGTAATGAACTGACCTGGACAGAGTCCTGACCTGAATCCTATAGAACACCTTCGGGATGCTTTGGGAACGCCAACTTCGTGCCAGGCCTCACCGACCGACATCGATTCTTGTCCTTAGCGCAGCATTCCGTGAAGAATGGGTAGCCATTCCTCAAGAAACCTTCCAGCACCTGACTTAACGTATGCTTGTGAGAGTGGAAGCTGTCATCAAGGCTAAGGGTGGGCAAACACCATACTGAATTACAGAATTACCGATGGAGGGTGCCACGAACTTGTAAGTCATTTTGAGCCAGGCGTCCGGATACTTTTGATCACATAGTGTACCTTCTGTCGCAACATTGTCGGCTACATAGCTTCATACCGACCCCTTCTCTGTTTTCAGAACTGTATGACGATGTATTGTCCTGTGCGTCTTTACTGACTCGAATCAATCCCTGCCCGCTTTAACACGGTACGATACCATCGTGGTGTCTCTCTCTGGCGTGTTGGGGCATGCAGGATCCTAAGGAAGCAAATCTAGAGGGGAGTGTGGAACGATATAACGTCGTGAATGTAGATATCGTGTAAGGACAGTAATGACAAGAGAAATTAGTACTTGTACAGAAGCATACATCCATTCGCCCTCGTAACATTCAAGAGTGAGGTACAACTGAAATCAAAGAATATTTTACAAGGAACAGCGAAATTAGTGTTGAAATGAGCGAATGCAGTACCGAAATCAATCAGTTTTCAGCGTCAACTTTTGAATTACTGCATCAGATTTGCACCCAACCATTGATCATATACAACGAAGAATCTAATGTAATTATTCACTCAGCAAACGGCACAAGACAGCAAACATGACAGAAAACGCTTACCTCTAACGGCTCCTGCTGCACCAATGTGTTTTACGTTGCATACATAACATCAGGATTCTCCATACAATTTCTAAATGGAGGCATCCGACGTACGTGGAGGAAATCATTTATTTTCACGCTGATTTTATTTAGCAATCAACGCATATTGTACCCAAACCAAAAAAAATTGTACCTAAAGCTTTCAATTTCGCTTCAAACCTGGACCATACCGTAACATTTTCGTCTGGGTTATACATAACTGCTACGATTGTAGCAGGGCGTCTCTGATTTTGTTAGACAACTATTGTCATGCTTACTTCATAAGCACTCCAAACCAACGTCTACAATTAATCGACTGCCGTGTTCTACATTATTTTCTTAACAGTACACTAAATTTTTTCGAGCACCATCCCAACAAATCTAAGTCTTCCATCTGTTTCTCCTGTACTTCACAAACTCTAAGAACAATTCCACTGTAACTGTCAATTTTTCATGATATTAGTAACGCTTGATATGTCTCACACAATTTCAAATGTTCTTCAGCACTTCATCTCTGTTATATTTACCTATTCAACTAGTGATATATCTTCCCATTCTCTGGAAGTATCGAGAATGACTCTGCACACAGTGTTCACAAATTTCAAACATGGTTTTGATTTTGACGAATGCCTGCAGGCACATTATCATTTCAGTATGCATCGTCATTCAATACCTATCTCACCAACGAATGGTATGAAAACATATCCAGGACGGAAATAGACGTTTTAGGCGAACTGAGTTTGAATTTAACAAAACGGTACTGACGTACGAACATCCGAGCAGAACATACCCATCCTGCCGGAAGACGGAACGCAGTTCGCCCGCCGGAGTGGCCTAGCGGTTCTAGGAGCTACAGTCTGGAACCGCGCGACCGCTACAATCGCAGGCTCGAATCCTGCTTTGGGAATGGATGTCTTTGATGTCCTTAGGTTAGTTAGGTTTAAGTAGTTCTAAGTTCTAGGGGACTGATGACCTCAGAAGTTAAGTCACATAGTGCTCAGAGCCATTTGAACTATTTGAACAGAACGCAGTTCATTTACTTGACTGCGAATGTCCCACATCTCAATATACGTAAACCATGCTATACACATCAAACATTCCCACAGTATTTCTAAATCATTTCTGATGAATTTTGGTGTGATTCCTTCAATAACACGTTTGCGTTGGAAATCCTTTGCTGGCCAAGGTTGTGGATGAACATGATAGAGAGGTCTGCTGTTATGATTTACACTACATTCCACACCTAGCCGCATATCGAGCATGCTGACGAAGCAGTTCCACAGCAGTTTCTACTTGAGGTATCTGGTATGTTTACACAAAAATCCCATAAATTAGTAGTGTAGATAGGATTTCCAATAGTATTCGAAATGCATTCGCATCAGACGAATTTGATGGCTTAGGCATCAAAGCAAGTACTCGTCAAATCATTATAGCATAACTGAGTCTCACAGCACAGTCTGTTACCACGGTCTTGTGGGAAAATGTGCTGTAGTAGTTCTTAAAGACGTGTTGTTGATGTGGCTCAGTTGGCAGAGAACTCGTGGTTGTTGCTGTTGTTGTTGTTCTTGCAGTTATAGTATATTCGTGCACAAATTCAAACAATATGCCCCTTGACGAATTCAGTAAGGCAGTAGCAGTAAATCTATACTATAGACTGCAGTAGGATCCCAACTACCTACAGTAGTAGTGGTGGTAGTAGCACTAGTACTAATGGAAGAAAAAAAATAATAATAATATTCAAAACCATTCATTGTAAACTAGCTGTATTGCAAATACCACTCACACTCGTGACGGGCGGCGGTGTTTTCTTTAACTAAAACCTTTTCGCTATAGGCATGCCTTGGTGATGGAAATTTCTTTTTGAGGCAAAGATAATCCAATCTTCCTATAAACGGAAAGTGAATGTACAGGCCAGCATTGCATTTCAAAAGATTTTTAGCTGTCACATAGATAAGACATCCAACATTTAAAACAGATATTTAAACGGTGACAGCTGAGCAGTTTGCGACGCTGTCCACCATGAGGGGATCAGGTTGTCCACGAACACTTACAGTACCAGCCCCACACCCAGTCTGTGCTCTGAGGCTGGCGAACCATCACTCACCATGCGGTGACAACGTCTCATGGTGCGTCAGGCGTGTCAGCTCCTCGCTACTCCCGCTTCCCCATCATACCAACCTTTGCTCGTACAGCTACATAATGCCTCATTACGAATGGTTCACGTGCAACAACGCTATTTGGAATCCGTACGAAATGTGTGCTGGAGTCTCTTGGCGGAGACATCCGATATTTGCACTGGTTACTGCAGACGCGTTTTTAATGCGATATTTGTCGACATTTTAAATGAACACAACAATTATGTAGCTGTCTTCAAGGACGGGCCTACACAGGGGGACTCAGTTGGTCGATGTGTTGCTTTCCCTAATCATGTCCTCAAGAGTTGGTTACCTCCAGAGTTCACTATATTTAATACCGAACTATCCACGATTTTGAAGGAGCTGGAGCAGATGAGATATGCCATGCCTGCTAAATTCCTCGTCTGTTCCGACTCTCTGAGCGTCCTTCGGTCTCTGCAACTCTTTGAATAAAGCTAATAAAGTAGTTCAGGATACCCAAGATGCCGGCTACAACGGCTGGGGACAGACGTTTCCTTCTGCTGGGTGCCGGGGCAGATGTAGCAGCCAAAGAGGCATGTCTTGACCCTCGATTCGTTCTGTGTGCCATCCCCCTGCACGCGCACGTCTCGTTGTTGAGGTACTGAGTAATGCGTCGATGGGAAGTCGAGTGGCTGGAAGTGACCGATAACAGACTGCGTCTAAGTAAAGCACACTTCACTGCCAGGCGTACCTACTTCCTTCTTGTTTCAGGGGAGGATACTCCAATGTTTAGTGCTTGTGGCGTGCAGATAACTGTGCGCCACACCTTATTAGACTTCATGTTATTTTCGGAGCAGAGGGCAGCGGCAGATGTGCCAGCGGACTTGCACCCTCTATTTTAAGTGACACTGAAGCGAATATTGTTAAAGTTTTGTGATCTGTCTTATTTCCGCAAATTTTAGGGAGATGTTCTGAATGTGTTAACATGGTGACTGGTTCATCCATGCTTTTTGTAAGTTATCAGCCAGTCACATTTTCCTGTGCGTTTCTTTGAATGATGTGAGTGGTATGTGCAACATGTTCGTAATAGACTGGCGGCAATTTCTAAAGCTTACAAGCCTCCATAGTATTGCTGAATAATTTTTCAGTGAAGACCCGTGTGCGATTCCTCCTAGCCACGACAGTGGGTGTCAGGAGATGTGATGTGAAACGAATACGTGTACAGTCTAGGAGGGAATTCTACAAGTCTGCCAGGTTGTAAGACACTGAAATAGGTCCGACTGTAGTGAAATACTTGTAACAATCGTCGAACTTGGAATTATTCAAGGTCGTAAGGTGCCTGATTTTTATGAAAGTTCTCCTGAAATGTTTTGGGCGAGTTTTGGACTTTGGGTATCCCATATGAAGTGGGACTATAAATCTCCCCAACTCCCAATCTCACCGGAACTGTAATAAACTACCTCAATACTGTAACAAATTGCCTCAAAACCGTAAATAAGATGATCGATTTTAGTGCAGTCTCCATGGTAAACAATCGAAGATAGCATTCCTAAGGGTACTCGCACAGTCTGCGTGGGTCTCAGTTTACAATTCAAAAAGGCATTGCAAGACGTTATCGATTATTTTCGATTCGAAGACACCGATCTGCGATGCTGGGCTGAAGATGTGTGTGCAGGCTGCAACATTGTCAGTACAAAATACGTGTTTCCATGGGCCTGCAGTCCAACATACCCACCACACTATCGCAGCATTCAGGCTTACTAGCCATAAAGCGGACGCACCCCTTGTGCTTTATACATCCTAATGAAAGACTGATCATCATCAAGTGTCGTCAGAGATCTACCACTTCCAGAAGAAAAATGACTCCCACAGTTGGATGTAGGTACTAATCCATTCCTCTCCCTCAATGTTTTTATAATTATTATTCTGTGCTTCCATGGCTTTATTTTATTTCTCCTTCAGTTCTCTGACGTAGACAATATACTGGCTGATACATGTGAACAACGGCGCCACTAAACATGCTGACACGTTGGAGTGGAAATCAAGTCACCATGCAGATTCGTTTCAAAGTGCTGTTGTTCAACACTACTTATCAATTGGCCACAAACAGGTCAAAGCATATCAATGTCAGGGTATCACCTAATATAGACATCACAGTTATAGCAGAAAAAGATAATTTCTGGCAGGGTACAAAGGTGCAGTTAATTCATATTATGCAGCATCAACTGTGCAGCGAGCTGAAATACATTCAGGAAGGCATGATAACCGAGTGCAATCCATTCGCTCCAGACATCAGTATCTTCAGCAGCAACAGCGTATCCATCATTGACATGTTAGAAGGTGGAGCGATGATAATAACATCACAAAACTTGTCACAGGGAGTTCATATAAAGCGGTCCAAATGTCGTAAACCTCTGTGGCTTGTTCAGTGTAATATGGATTACCACAGATAAAATTAGTCTGTGGCAAAGGTATGTGAAATGGCTCTTCGAAGATTTTGTCAAGTATTTATTGGAAAATAAATTTCATGATGAGGAGGTGGAGTTTGACGCATGTACAGGTGTATGTTTGTGTGCTATATTTAAGTCTGCTAGTGGTACTCTTATAAACACAGATTTTTTACATGTTAATTTTACAGATGGCATGCTATTAGTGCTCCAATTGATTTGCGTGAAATTTATGCTGAATTTAAACCATGTAAATTATTTCGAAAATATTGCAGTGTGGTGGCGAGGATTGATGTAAAGGAAAAAGAATGACATTGTTTAACGATAATGAGATATTGCCCACAAATCATTAAGTAGAAAATGTATATCAATACTGTATAAAAACTGTATCGAAATATACTTGAAGTACGTCCACAGGCCCTTGTTAGGTCATCGTCAGTAACTGATCTCCTTGTCATTCTGATACAATGACACTGGATGCAGTATGGAGGGCCATGAGTTGTGTGTGTGTGTGTGTGTGTGTGTGTGTGTGAGAGAGAGAGAGAGAGAGAGAGAGAGAGAGAGAGAGAGAGAGAGAGAGAGAGAGAGGTAATGTGACATAGGGAATTTTGGTACAATTTTACTCTAATAGGGAGCATTCTGTTATAATTTTTTGCTGTGTCATGATTATAAAGAGGGTAATTTGTTATAATTTTTGCTGTAACATGACGATGTATGAGTGAATTTGTGAACTGTTAGGTTGGGATAACCCAGTATAGGTTGTGATATCTCCCACATCACATGCTAAAATGCACATTTGTGTTGTCTCAGGAGATGAAGGCACACAAAAAAATGGTTCAAATGGCTCTGAGCACTATGGGACTTAACTTCTAAGGTCATCAGTCCCCTAGAACTAAGAACTACTTAAACCTAACTAACCTAAGGACATCACCCACATCCAGGCCCGAGGCAGGATTCAAACCTGCTACCGTAGCGGTCGAGGATTGATGTAGCGCCTAGAACCGCTCGGCCACCACGGTCGGCTGAATGCACACATATTTCTATTCTATACAAGCTTTAAATATCACACGAAAACTATATGAAGAGTAACATTTGTTAGTGTTCCCCCAGACCTACATTTTCTCCCCACACTTTTCACATCTACTCCATAATAGGTGTTAAAGCATAAGACAACAACTAGAGGGAGACTGTGTAGTCCAAGTTGTTGCTATGTCGAAGAGACTCAGTACATGTTGAATTGTTGTTGCGTTGTTATAAAAACTTAGAAGTTGCTGCATTTTCTGCTGTTGTTGGACATAGCAGTTCATTATTATTAGAAGAGTCAAATTGTGTGCAGAATGTCGTTGCTGAAAATTTGAAGTACACTGGTTGACAATTACCGAGGAATAGAGACATTGTTTGAGAGTACTAATTGTAAGTAATGATGGACAAAATGAAACACAGTGCATATGTAACAGAGGTGAAGTGGTATATTTATAACGAAAAATTATATAGATTTCACCACATGAGGAAACAGGATAACAGACATAAATAACATTCATGTTTGACCCGTGTCAGACTCCCCTAATAGTCGATATCGAACTCTTAGTAAGGAATAAACCCTCCTCAGACACTAATGCAATTTCTCACCAGTTATTCATGCTGGCCACCGTTTGTTGAGGTCACCATTGGGAAGGTGGGGGGGGGGGGGGGGGTTAATGACCCACTGCTCTCTAAAGCGGTTTACAGTTCTTGTACATTTCAGGGAGGAGGTGTTCATTGAGCAGCACGTCCGCCAAGAGCACGCAAAGGATGCCCTACAGGACTTAGGTCCAGGAAGTATGCAGGCCATTCCATACATTCAATATCTGCACTGTCCAGGGTGTCCCTTAATTCAGTTGCTCTGTGTAGGAGGGTATTGTTGTCCATAAACAGAAAGTCAGGACATACTACACCCTGCAAGACCTCTGTGCTATAACGGTACCTCCTGCAAAAGATATGCAGTGGTGCTTTGCCATGGTGCAAAATGCTTGCCCGCACCATAACGTCTAGGCATACCGATGACGTCCATGTATGTTCTGTGGTGTGCAACATGTTCTCCTCTCCCTCCATACTGACTGTTGGCCAGAATCACTTGCCACAGTCAAGCAGGATTCGCCAGAGAACATCACACTTGAAATTACTGAACCCAACCAACATGCTCCCTACACTGACGAATTCTTTCTCGACGATGGTTTGCTTGAAGAGGGATGCATTTAACAGTACCAGCAAAATGTTTCCTAAAGAGACAAATGTACTATAGCGGTTGCAAGACCTGCAGCGATCTGCCCAGGAGTGAAATATCTGTTTCTTTTCGCCACTAAGGCTATATATCGATACTGTTGTGGTGCGGTGGTCCATCCACAACCACCTAAAATTCCTTAGTGATTGGTTGTTGTTCCTTAGCAGTTGTCAAGGAGTGTACATCTGAACCATGCAAGTTGTCTATGGGAGCAAGGGAGGAAGGCCACCCTATACCTACGGGATGGTACCGCTTGATACCCAGATGGGATAATACAATGCCTTGTTGTATATGAACACAATACTCGAACTATGCAATATGTGGCATCATACCAGGTGCAATACCCAGCATGGCACAGAATATCTTAACTATGAAATCTGTAGTCTGGTACATACACACACGATCCCCAGCATGGTGCAGAATAACCACACTATGTAACACCACGTGTGATACAAGGCACGAAACAGGGTAGTAGCTAAGAATGGGCAGTGTGCCTCCCACAAAAATCTTACATGGTTAACTGGTACATATTTTAATTTTTGAGCAACCACATTTCCCACGCGTTTTGTCTCTTCTGATAAACGTGAAGTGCTGTTTACAAAACACCTCAAGATGCATGAACTCCTAAGTTTCTCTAACACAGCAACAACAACTGATAATGTATGAACTGTTAAGCCTCTCTCTGACATTGCAACCGTTTAACTGTTAAGTTTCATCTCACGTAAAATGTGCTAGGTCTATTCATCACAGCAAATGAGCTTTAAAATCACTCCAACATTATAAATGTATGGAATACTAATACTCCATCTCAAATCCTGGGCTGTTAATGAATAACAAAACATACCACAACTTATGTGTGTGTTTATATATAATACAGTAAAACATTGTTAATGTACATGTTTGTATTTTATGAACAGTATAAATGCACTGAACAGGTCATGCAGATTTATGTAGGATCTTTAGATGCTAATATCATAGTGTCACCGTCAAACGTGTCAACGATTCACATGCTGTTGCTGCCAAAGATACTGATGTCTCGAGAGAATGGACTGTAATCTACTCACATGGCTTCGTCAATGTATTTCAGCTTGCTGCTCAGTTGATACCACTCTAGATCAATGAACTATACCTTCCTACCCAGTCAGACATTCTCTATTTCTACTAATTTAATGTCCGTATAAGATGCTAACCTGACATTAACATGCTTTGACCCGTTAGCAGTAAACTGATAACTCGCGTTGAAGACAGCATTCTGAAACAAATTACTTGAGGCTTGATGAGAACAGGTCTGTATGCTGACTTTATTTGCAATCCAGTATGCTGGAAGTTGCGTCAGGGAATGTTTATGCATGCTGACATATTTCGTGGTGCTGCTGTTCAAATGAATCTGGCACTGCAGTGCCTACATCCTGGAGATGAGGGAGAAATAAATGAAAATCATGAAAACACAGATAATGAATAAAAATAAAGATTCATGGAAAGGAATGGGTTACTCCTTATATCTTATTGTAGGACTCAGGTTTTCTTTCTGGATGTGGTAGATCTCTGATGACACCTCATGATGATGATCAACCTTTGATTTGGTGAACACAGCATAAGAGGTGTGTCCACTTGATAGCTACTAAGCTTGCATGCTGAAGATGAGGGCTGGATGTGGATAAGGCAAGGGCAGTTTTGGGCTGGCCAGTTTCCAAGCTGCAACCATGTACCAAGGTTCGCACCATGTACCAAGGTAACCATGCAGACAGCACCAGTACCGCTCAGAATCGCTGTCTTGGATTGCTCACCATACAGATTACACTAAGATCACTCATCTTATTTACATTTTTGGGGCCATTTGTTACAGTTTTGAGATTACTTCTTATAGTGGAAGGATGTGGGTGTCATTCATATCCCCATTTCATATGAAATACTCCAAGTCCAAATTTCGTCCATAATATCTGAGTGGCCATCATAAAATAAAACTTCACACGATACTGAACAACTTAAAGTTCGACTATTGTTGCAAGTATTTCACTACAGTCAGACGTATTTCAATGTCTTACACCCAAACAGGCACTAGAACACTTCCTGCTTATAGGAAAAGTGATTGAAGCTGAACGTTTTCTCTACACAGATACGAAAATTCTATCACACCAAGGCATACTTACAGTGAAACATCAATGTTAGTTAAATAATAACACTAACACCCATCAAAAGTGTGTGTGTGTGTGTGTGTGTGTGTGTGTTTGTGTGTGTGTGTGTGTGTGTGTGTGTGTGTGATCGTTGCAGTACAGGTAGTTGACAATGTATAGAATTTGATTTGAACTGAACTGAAAGAAGAGTGTTAGTTAAAGAATAATATTGTCATCCTTAAAAATACTTTATGGTCATTGTGGTGCAGTACTTGAGAACCTACAGTTATGAATCTTCTAGTGCTACTACCACTACAGATAGCTGAGAAGCAAGTGCAATCTATCTTCCTGAATTAGCCAGAGGTCCCATTGTTTGTATCTATGCAATGAACTCATTACAACAACAGCTACAACTACTAATATTACTATTAGTATAGCAGTAGTAGTAGTAGTAGTAGTAATCTACCAACTTAGTCACATCGGGCACACTTTTTTTAAAAAAACTGAGCGCATTTTCCCGCACAAGTGCCATTAAAATTGACTATGGTATGAGACTCAATTGTAGTATAGTTGTTTGAGGAGCCTTAGCCATCAAATTCGTCTGGTATGAATGCATCTTGATTGCTATTAGACATCCTGTCTACACATGTAAATTATGGGAGATGCCAGATGCATCAGGAAGAACCGTCGGAGAACCGATTCGTCTGTATGCTCGATCTGCTAACAGTCGTAGGCTTGCTTGTAAAATGTGGTGAAGTCGTGGCTGCAGACCTCTCTGTCATTCCTATCCACAACCTTGGCCAGCAAAAGACTTCCAGTGCAAGCGTATTTTTTAAGGAACCACACCCACATTCCTCAGAAATTATTCTGAAATATTGTGGTAAAGTTTGATGTCCATGTCGTCGTTTATGTTTATTGAGATATAGGACATTCAAAGTCCAGTATAATGAACTGTATTCTGTCTTCCAGCAGGGTGGATGTCTGTGGCTCAAGGCAGAATCGTGCTCTGTTGGTTTGAGGGTGCAACGCACACATTTCCTTAACCATGTGATTGTCATTTATTGTAAGGAAGTAATCAAGGCGAGCTAGTGTTCTGTTCTCCTCATGAAGTTAGTACAATCTGAGAAGTATTCTTTTAAGTTCGGACCTCAGAATCTGTCGGCCAGAACACATTATTTGTGTCCAGGATAGGTTTGCATTGCATTGTTTGTTGAGATGCGTATCGATAACAGTCGCTTTTTGAAAGTACCACCGATAGTGAATTGTGACAAATGACAAGATGATACCTTACTGTAGGCATTTGATGAAATCAAAAGCATGTTTGAAATAGGTGAAAACTGCGTGCAGTACCATTCTCAAGATTTCCAGAAAATTGAAATGTGTGTAACTATCTAAATACGCAAACATAATGTATTTGAGAGATGAAGTGCACTTGAACATGTGAAATTGAGTAAAACATACGCCGTCACGATTATCATCATGAAAATCTTTCAAAGGTACAGCAGAATTGCTCTTTGACTTAGTAAAGTACAGGAAAATCTGACGGAAGATTGAGATTTGTTGGAATGGCTTTCGGAAAATTTAGTGGACTGTGTAATGTGGAAGACGCTTGTAAATGAATTCTAAATGTTTCTTTGGAGCGCTTGAAGTAAAATACTCTAAAATCCTGTAACTGTTTTGGCTGTCATCATTTACAGTTGCTGTTTCAGCCATGTTTAAAATCTTCAATTATGTATAATCCACAGGAAAGTGTAACGTTATGGACGAGTGTCCCCTATATGTCGCGAATGAGTAGCGTGAAGTATTGTGAAAGTATAGCTAAAGGTATAATGTTTCACAAGGTGTGCCAGTAAAGGGGAAAAAATGGTTCAAATGGCCCTGAGCACTATGGGACTTAACAGCTGTGGTTATCAGTCCCCTAGAACTTTGAACTTTGAACTACTTACCGAGCGAGGTGGCGCAGTGGTTAGACACTGGACTCGCATTCGGGGGACGACGGTTCAATCCCGTGTCCGGCCATCCTGATTTAGGTTTTCCGTGATTTCCCTCAATCGCTCCAGGAAAATGCCGGGATGGTTCCCTTGAAAGGGCACGGCCGACTTCATTCCTTAATCCGATGAGACCGATGACCTAGCTGTCTGGTCTCCTTCCCCAAACAACCCAAATTTGAACTACTTAAACCTAACTAACCTAAGGACATCACACACATCCATGCCCGAGGCAGGATTCGAACCTGCAACCGTAGCAGTCGCGTGGTTCCGGACTGAGCGCCTAGAACCGCTAGACCACCGCGGCCGGCCCAGTAAAGGGACTTTAGGAAAAAGGAGGAACTGCATTTTTGTGGTAAGGATAGTGTGGGCTACGTGACCGACAGCACAGAAGCTTCTGAAGAAGCCGACGTCAGGAGGACAGCGCGTGATTGCGTGGGACGCGTGTCGTGCGAGCCTGTGTAAGCGGCGCCGGCACTACTGAGGATTCCGATTCCGATTCCGAGGCTGGACATGCGTTACTCGCCCCCGGGACGGGACTTAGTTTCTCGTGCCACTTAGCTGCACAGGGTACGTGCAGGATTGCACAACATAGTCACTGTGTTGGTACCTCTTAGGAGTCACCGTAATTTCCAGTCCTACGTCGTTCTTCAGCCTCAGTTATTATTCAGAGTCCTCATCTGTATATATTCCAGCTTAGGCACTAGGTCTACGAGTTGGACGAGACACTTCACAACTGGAGACAACTTAGCTCCCATCCTGATTCGCTCGCAGGTCAAGACACCAGGTTTGGCGCGAAATTCATAGCTTTTGGTAAACATTTCATTGATCCCAATACAGTATTCGTTGATTTCTAAATCCAGTTAATATGAAACTTCTATGATTTTCTGTGTAAATGTCGGATGTCTCCATGCAGAAATACTATGGAGACGCCCTGACATGTATACAACGTAAACATTCATGAAGCAGGAATCCTTAAATGTAAAAGTTCTCTCAGATGTTTGCTGACAAGGGAACCTCCCCATCGCACCACCCTCAGATTTAGTTATAAGTTGGCACAGTGGATTGGCCTTGAAAAACTGAACACAGATCAACCGAGAAAACAGGAAGAAGTTGTGTGGAACTATGAAAAAAATAAGCAAAATATACAAACTGAGTAGTCCATGAGCAAGATAGGCAACATCAAGGATAGCGTGAACTTAGGAGCTCAGTGGTCCCGAGGTTAGCGTGAGCAGCTGCGGAACGAGAGGTTCTTTGTTCAACTCTTCCCTCGAGTGAAAAGTTTAATTTTTTATTTTCAGACAATTATTATCTGACAAACTCTTATGTTTTCATCACTTTTTGGGAGTGATTATCACATCCACAAGAAAACCTAAATTAGGCAAGGTAGAAGAATCTTTTTACCTACTCGCCAAGTGTATAAGTTAGGTGGGTCGACAACATATTCCTGTCATGTGACGCACATGCTATCACCAGGGTCGTATAGAATATGTCAGACGTGTTTTCCTGTGGAGGAATCGGTTGACCTATGACCTTGCGATCAAATGTTTTCGGTTCCCATTGGAGAGGCGCGTCCTTTCGTCTACTAATCGCACAGTTTTGCGGTGCGGTCGCAAAACACAGACACTAAACTTATTACAGTGAACAGAGACGTCAATGAACGAACGGACAGATTATAACTTTGCGAAAATAAAGAAAGTAAACTTTTCACTCGAGGGAAGACTTGAACCTAGGACCTTTCGTTCCACAGATTCTCACGCTAATCACGGGACCACGGCGATCCTCAGCTCACACTGTCCTTGATGTTGCCTATGTTGCGCATAGACTACTCAGTTTGTAGATTTTGGTTATTTTTTCCATAGTCCACACAACTTCTTCCTGTTTTCTCGTTTGATCTGTCTTCAGTTTTTCAAGGCCTATCCACTGTGCCAACTTATAACTAAATCTGAGGGGGCTGCGATGGGGAGGTTCCCTTGTGAGTAACTATTTTCGATCCGTTGAAGCATATGTTCAATGGTTGGGGAGTTGATTTGACGCGGAAATGAACTGTGCTTCCACGTGGTCCTGCGTGCCCCAGCACACCAGAGAAAGACACCACGATGGTATTGTACTGAATGAACGCTTGCGGGGAATGACTCGCATCAATAAAGACGAACGAGACAATACGACATCATAACTCTAAAATTAGAGCAGATTTGTGTATGAATTATGTAGCCGACAATGTCGGGACCGGTAGGGAACAGAGGAAGGTTACCTGCATTCCTAACAGCAACACAAATAGTCTGCGGACTCCTACGCACAGATACAAGCAGTGAAATGGACCGCTAATGCTGCGCACCCTGAAGTCTGAACTTGCCTGCTATTTGTAGCTGATCTATTCCAGCGACTTGAAACACCAGTTAACAAGTGTTCCCCAGATACGTAGAAAGCTGTTATTTGTTCAGATATGTGATGACCTAAAGGGTATTTATTAACAGCAGTCGCGGTTTTCACGTCACTTGTTCGAAGTATAGAAACCACCGGTTTTACCCCGATGTTATACATACCAGTTGTACTAAGTCCATTAGTGCTACAATTCAAATGACTTTAATCCAGTTCAAAAATCGGGTGTCCACAAAGTTTAAAATTGTCGCTAGACCAGCTCTCCAAAGTTTAAACAATTTCCACACCGATGTTAAAGTTTAAAAAACTTTCGTCTACCCTTCCGACATCATAGTTTAGCAGGTAGCCCTACCCCAGTTTCCCTAATTTTAAAATGGTGGAATATTCACAACATGCTGAAACAAACCACAAAATTATGGAGAAACTACATAGCTATACTTCCGGTGCGTATGTCACAGGGCACTGATATCAGCATGGATGCAAGTACACAACCTTTGGTCTCTTAAACAACGCTGTACGGTCGCCTAGCCTGACGAGTGACGGTACATGTCGGCACAAGCCGAAGTCAAGAAGCCGGCCGAAGTGGCCGTGCGGTTCTAGGCGCTGCAGTCTGGAACCGCGCGACCGCTACGGCCGCAGGTTCGAATCTTGCCTCGGGCATCGATGTGTGTGATGTCCTTAGATTAGTTAGGTTTAAGTAGTTCTAAGTTCTAGGGGACTAATGACCTCAGAAGTTGAGTCCCTTAGTGCTCAGAGCCATTTGAGCCATATTGAACCGAAGTCAAGAGACGACCACCACTGAGGAAATGCGTCCCACTTATGGAGGAGGAGATTAGTGTTTAACGTCCCGTCCACAACGAGGTCATTAGAGACGAAGCACAAGCTCTGATTAGGGAAAGATGGGGAAGGAAATAGGCCGAGCTCTTTCAAAGGAACCATCCCGGCATTTGCCTGAAACGACTTAGGGAAATCACTGAAATCTGAATCAGGATCGCCTGTGACGGACTCGAACAGTCGTTCTCCCGAATGCGATAATGCGATTCCAGTGTGCTACCCACTGCGCCACCTCGCTCGGTCCCACTTATAACGGGCAGCAAAGTAGTGGAGATATTTTGAAGTAGGGGGCGCATACAAGGAATGAAACGAGGCCCCTGTTAAGCTTCTCATTGCCTCTCACAAGCATGAACTATATATTAGCGTCGTTAGTCGTAAAGAGAGAATTAACGATCGTTCTTGTACTCAATTATCAGCTGCTTTTTCTCGATGAAGGAAGGAAAAAAAGAGGAAGCCACCATTAATAAATGTATATTTACAAATTAAAAAGCGTGAAAGTCTAACAAGAACTTCCTAGTTACCGCAAGCATTCGCCTTGAATGAGATTTTCACTCTGCAGCAGAGTGTGCGATGATATGAAACTTCTTGGCAGATTAAAACTGTGTTCCGGACCAACACTCGAACTCGGGACCTTTGTCTTTCGCGGGCAAGTGCTCTACCATCAGAGATACCAAAGCACGACTCACAACCCGTCCTCACTTCTGCCAGTACCTCGTCTCCTACTTTCCAAACTTCACAAAGGTTCTTCTGCTGTAGTGTTCAGAAATGGAAATATTGCTCACATTGAACTTTTCAGCTTGAGTAGGGGACGTGCAGGGACAGCCAGTCAAGGCGACTGTTCGCGATAAGCAGCAGCCGGCCAGGGTGGCCGAGCGGTTCTAGGCGCCACAGTCTGGAACCGCGGACCGCTATGGACGCAGGTTCGAATCCTGCCTCTGGCATGGATGTGTGTGATGTCCTTATATTAGTTAGGTTTAAGTAGTTCTAAGGTCTAGGGGACTGATGACCTTACAAGTCAAGTCCCATAGTGCTCAGAGCCATTTGAACCATTTGGTAAACAGAAAATCAAATTTCAAAACTTGCTTATCCCTGATGTTTCATGTGTCACGTCAAATCTATCACACTGCAGCATTAGCATTTCAGAAAAATTACACTAATATCTTTTAATGCCTTTGTATTTAGTCCCTACTGACTCCATTCATTTTTAAATCTTGTTGTAGTCACCACTGTTGCTACATAAAATTTGGCAAAAACCTGAATGGTTATTCGTTATAGAGGTAGTTCTGTTACGTGATTTGCAATTCAAAATACGAGAACAATTAAGAGATGGGGAAATGCCATATGGCCCTTAAAAGGAGACGAAACGGTTCTATTCTGGCCGTGTGTGTGTGTGTGTGTGTGTGTGTGTGTGTGTGTGTGTGTGTGTGTGTGTGTGTGTGAATTAAAAATAAATTTATCATTTCTCTTCAGAATTGTTCGTGCGGATGGGGACACTACCAGCAGGTTACACACAAAATTGAGAACGCCAAAAGGAGTGCTTCACTAGCTGTGTCACAGACACACAGCTGCTATTTCGACCTTAAAACAGTCCACAATAGGCTTTTCCAACTCTGCCTCGCAGGGCAAAGCGCTCGCGAAGAGTCGAATTTCGTTGATCGGCAGAAGAATGTGAAGGGCATCCTGCTAGACAGCAACGTCATTAAACTTTTGGACATTGCCATGGTGTCTCTTATTGCTAGTTCAAGATCTTTATGCAAGACAATGTACCATACGGTGATCCACTTTACCACATCGCAGGAAGATGGTTTAATAAAGGGAAGTATTCTTGTTGTGATCTTTGCGTGGCAGGGAGGAATCACCCTGATTAAAGAGGAGGCCTAATGACAATCGAGTAACGAAATTGTGTATTTCCTGTTTTCGTAAGGAACCATTTGTGTAATATACATGTGTACACATACATTACGTGATTTGTGATCAAAACATTGTGCAAAAATATGGGTTTAGAAATTAGGTTTCAAGTCTTTTACAGAATATAAAATGAAATATAATTAATTACCATTCTAGTTGCGTCCCATACTGTAACTTCGGAAAAAAATTAGACGTAATTAATACAAAATTGTACCATACTAAAGAATGGGTTTTGCAGCGCATTTGAACTTCTTAAAGTGATGTTACATGTGCCTGTAGTAAAACATCGTCTCAATCTAAACACAAATGTGGCCGAGATCACGTCTGCGTGTACGTCAATGTTTTGTTGCCAACAACTTCATATGTCATGAAAACAAAAAAAGATGCGGAAGGTACCAACTTCAGGCTCCAACACTGAAGAGCATTCTGCGTTCAGCTCGGAATCTTACTCCACTAACTTGTCTGGTTACGTGTTAATAAAATAAACTAATGTTTCCACAAATGTAGAAAAAAGTTCGCGTTATTGGCTTAGTTTAAGGTTTTTTTTCTGTTGCCCAAGCTCTGTTAAGATTACATTTGCTTGGTCTAAACACTAACACGTTTGAATAAATGTGACAGTCTAAGCACTGATTCAGAATTCTGAAACACTGTCTTGTGTGACGGTTTTGAGACGCTCCTATTCTTTCAAGTGTAGATATTTGTGGACATGTAATAAAATTATAATAACGCATTTGGAATAGTTGTTTCCCTCCACATAACCTATCATGAAAGAAGTGAGGGAAGATATCGGTGGTAACTGTAAACCGAACACTTACTAACTTGCTGTTTCCAAAATGTTTGTTGGATCGATCAACATCTAATTGACAGAATGTGTTGAAACCGCGCGCACATACAGTAGAACACAAGTTGTGGAGTGCATCGTGGGGTCAAACACGCTGCGTTGATGCAAACTTGTTTAACTACGAGTATCTGATACTAGCAAGTAAAAATACTGGTGTCAAAAGTTCACTGCTGGCCATTAAAATTGCTACGCCACGAAGATGACGTACTACAGACGCGAAATTTAACAGACAGGAAGAAGACGTTTGAATATGCAAATGATTAGCTTTTCAGAGCATTCACACAAGGTTGGCGCCGGTGGCGACACCTACAACGGGCTGACATGAGGAAAGTTTCCAATCGATTTCTCATACACAAACAGCAGTTGACCAGCGTTGCCTGATGAAACGTTATTGTGGTGCCTCGAATAAGGAGGAGAAATGCGTGCCATCATTTTTCCGACTTTGATAAAGGTCGCATTGTAGCCTATCGCGATTGCGGTTTATCGTATCGCGACATTGCTGCTCGTGTTGGTCGGGAACCAATGACTGTTAGCAGAATATGGAATCGGTGGGTTCAAGAGGGTAATACGGAACGCCGTGCTGGATCCCAACGGCCTCGTATCACTAGTGGTGGAGATGACAGGCATCTTCTCCGCATGGCTGTAACGGATCATGCAGCCTCGCCTCGATCCCTGAGTCAACAGATGGGGACGTTTGCAAGGCAACAACCATCTGCACGAACAGTTCGACGACGTTTGCAGCAGCATGGACTATTACCTCGGAGACCATAGCTGCGGTTACCCTTGACGCTGCATCACAGACAGGAGCGCCAGCGATGGAGTGATCAACGACGAACCTGGGTGCATGAATAGCAAAACGTCATTTTTCCGGATGAATCCAGGTTCTGTTTACAGCATCACGATGGTCGCATCCGTGTTTGGCGACATCGCGGTGAACGCACATTGGAAGCGTGTATTCGTCCTGGCCATACTGGCGTATCACAAGCGTGATGGTATGGGGAGCCATTGGTTACACGTCTCGGTCACCTCTTGTTCGCATTGACGGCATTTGGAACAGCGGACGTTACATTTCAGACGTGTTACGACACGTGGCTCTACCCTTGATTCGATCCCTGCGAAACCCTACATTCCAGCAGGATAATGCACGACCGCATGTTGTAGGTCCAGTACGGGCCTTTCTGGATACAGAAAATGTTCGACTGCTGCTCTGGCCAGCACACTCTTCACATCTCTCACCAACTGAAAACGTCTGGTCAATGGTGGTCGAGCAACTGGCTCGTCACAATACGCCATTCACTACTCTTGAAGAACAGTGGTATCTTGTTGAAACTGTATGGGCAGCTGTACCTGTACACGCCATCCAAGCTCTGTTTGACTCAATGCCCAGGCGTACCAAGGCCGGTATCACGGCCAGATGTGGTTTTTCTGGGTACTGATTTCTCAAATTGCGTGCAAATGTAATCACATGTTAGTTCTAGTATAATATATTTGTCCAGTGAATACCCGTTTATCATCTGCATTTCTTCATGGTGTAGCAATTTTAATCGCCAGTAGTGTACCACAAAGCAACACGTAAACATCAACTTTTGTTACACATAGCAAAAATCGATCATTCAGATGCATGCTATGTTGGTGAAAGTGTACGGAAAACAAATTAAGAATATATAATGAGTTTACAATTGGTTTCAATGTTTTCGAACAAAAAGAAGCTCTTGGGAATGCGCCTCGTTTGGATTGCCCCTAAACAACAATTACGAAAGATAGCTTCGATGAAGTGCACAGATTCTGGAACGAAATCAGCCACTAAGCAAAATTTATTTGGACAACTGTTTCATCATTATGTTAACATTTTTGGTATGGATAATGGCCCGACTATTTAAAGATAATTACTTACAGGATGAGAAATTTAGAGCGTGGTAGATGTAGGAAATCCGTATGTCATAACTTGCTGCCGTTTATGAGACGTCAATGGAGATATTTCAGTTTTCGTACTTTCTTTCACTCTACTCACCAACTAGTATCACCCAACTACGTGAACTTTTCTTGTTTCTCTATTAATTTCCGTTTCCCTATTATGCTTTCAACATCTTCCCGTGTTCTTCATGATATTTGTATTTGAGCTGGGTAGCTTTTTGAATTTAATATTTCAGACCTAATAAAATATTTTATTTTCGAGTTCTACTGATGTTTTCTTTTACAAATTCTTTTCCTTTTTAATTTATGAAGAAATATTTCTTTTCTTCGTTTGCACTAATACATTCAGCAGAGATATCCGAAAAAACTCATTTTCACTTTATCATTAACTTGGATATCGTCTGTAAATTTTGGTGCGTAACCTCTCAGCTTCCCATTTCCCGACTTTCATTTGTTTTCATTACACATTCGTCTTGAGTAGTGTTTTAGCTGGATTATATAAAACAGGTCATACAAGTGACAAAGGAAAACCGATAACTTTGGAAATTGTAACCACCTTTGCGATCGCTTTACTCAAATATCTTATTAGTGACCACATTTCGTCCGTTAAAACATACATGTAACATTCAGTTGCAAAGAAAACAGCAGCTTGTTAAACAAACCTCAAAGGAAATGGGTATGTTTCCTGTCGTTACTCGCGCTCAAATACCGATTTTCTCGAAGGAAAAGGAATGAAGATTAAAGTTTAACGTCCCATCGACGTCGAGGTCATTAGAGACGGAACACGAGCTCGGATTATGGAGGGAAGAAGAAGGGCCGTGTACTTTCAAAAAAAAAAAAAAAAAAAAAAAAAAAAAAAAAAAAAAAAAAAAAAAAAAAACTGCATTTGCCTTAAGCGAGTGAGGGAAATCATGGAAAATCTAAACGATCGAACAGGAATTTGAACCGTCGTCCTCCCAAATTCAAGTCAAATATGCTAAGCACTGTGCCACATTTCACGGTAAGGATTGCGAATCCAATTATTGAACTGGAGAGTATTGCCGTGAATCGAGCTCGAAAATGCATTTAGCGAAGAAAGATCTACGTACTACTCAACTTCAGTACCTCCTCCTTTATTCACGAGTGGTGTGAGGTGACAGCTAACCTAAATCAGCTTCGACTCAAACTTCCAGCTTCCAAAATTTGTAGCAGGGTTTATGTTACCACAGTTGAGCAATGGGAAGATATGGTAACATCATCTCAGTTGCAAACTCGAAAAAATTGAGGTTACGAATTTTGATGAGAAAACTTGGAACATCACAGATACGTCTCCGTTTTCAATTCAGTATGTACTGAATGGAAGAGGAGGAATCAAAATGTGACGATCATTCATACGAATTTCCGTCATCACCAACCGCAGATGCTTGTTCATTCTGCTGAGTATAATACGAAACTTGCAACCTTGGACAGAGCCGCATACAGCTTTTCCGCAAAGCAGCTACGAAAATTACCGAACTGTCAGTTCAAATAAGTTATGGTTGCAAAATAATAATACGAATTCTTACAGAAGACTGGAACAGCTAGTAAAACCTGACTTCGAGGAAGATTAGTTAGAATTCTGGAGAAATGTAGGAACACACGACGCAATACTAACCCTCTGACTTATCTTACAAGACAGGTTAAGGAATTGCAAACCTGCATTCATAGCACCTGTAGACTTAGAGAAAGCTTTTGAGAATGTTGACTAGAATACTATCTTTGAAATTCTGAAGGCAACAGGGGCAAAATACAGAAACCAGACAGCAGTTGCAAGAGTCGAGGGACGTGAAAGGGAAGCAGTGGTTGAGACAGGGGTGTAGCCTATCCCCGATGTTACAATCTGTTCACTGAGCAAGCAGTACAGGAAACTAAATAAAAATTTTGGAACAGGAATTAAGCTTCAGGGCGTAATACAGAGACTGCAAAGGACTTCACACAACAGGTCAACGGAATGAACAATATCGTGAAAGAAGGGTATAAGATGAGCGCCAAGAAAAACAAAACAAGGATCGTGGAATGTAGTCAAATTAAATCAGGTGATGCTGAGACAACTAGATTAGGAAACGAGTCACTTACAGTAGTAGATAGGTTTTGCTATTTGTCTAGCAAAATAACTGATGACGGCCGAAGTAGAGAGGATACAGCATGTGGAATGGCAATGGCAAGAAAAACATTTATTCAGAAGAGAAATTTATTAATGCCGAATATCAATTTAAGCGTAAGGAAGTGTTTTCAGCAAGTGTTTGTATGGAGTGCAGCAACACATGGAAGTGAAACGTGGGTAATAAACAGTTTAGGCAAGAACAGAATTGACACTTTTGAAATGGGTGCACAGAAGAATGCTGAAGATTAGTTGGATCAGGTAACTATTGATGAGGTACTAAATAGAATCGGGGAGATAAGAAATTTGTGGCACAAATTGACTAAAAGAAGGAATAGATTGAAGAATTTAGTATTGGTTGGAAGTTCATGGGATAAAAATCGTAGTGGGATACCAATATATGAATACAGTAAGCAGATTCAGAAGAACGTAGGTTACAGTAGTTACTAGGAGATGAAGAGACTTGCACAGGACAGAGTAGCTTGGAGAGGTGCATCAAACCAGTTTTTGGACTGAAGACCACAACAACCACCACCTTAGATATTCTTCGGAGTGAAACCAGTGCTGTACATCAGTTTACTCGGACACACCACAGCATGCGTCAAGTGACAGATGAAAACGGCACCGATGAATGAGATGATCTGAGCGCCCAAGCTATGAGCATTCCGTCGTCACTAAATATGTTAAGAAGAATGAAAGAATACTTCGTTCATAAAGGATGGCATTAAGAGGCTACGGCTGTTGATAAATAGATGATGGCGTGATGAAAAGTAATACCTCGGAATTTTAGTGCTGTTCTCAATATCGTTTGATGTATTACATGCTATGTACATTACTCGGTCGATTTTATCGCTTTGCTGACACAAGTTGCAATCCTCTGCTCTGAACTGAAAAATGTAACGTGGCGGTGTGTAAGCTACTATGTCAGTACGTGAGAAACCCTCAAAAAACTGAAAGCACGAATTCGAAGAGTTCGTCCCCACATGGAGCAGCCTTTTCTTCAGCATGAAAATGCCAGACCACACACGAGAGCTGTCTCCTCCCAACATTCGACACCTTGGGTTCACCGTCATCGACCTCCCTCCATACGCTCCCGACTTGGCCCCATCCGATCTTTATCTGTTTCCAGAATATAAAGAACACCTTCGAGAACTTAATTTTGATAGTAATGAAGTGCTGGAAACAGAAGTAATATTCCAGCTCCGTCAACAAAGTCAAACATTCTACTGTGACGGAGCCGCGCGGGATTAGCCAAGTGGTCTAGGGCGCTGCCGTCATGGACTGTGCGGCTAGTCCCGGCGGAGGTTCGAGTCCTCCCTCGGACATGGGTGTGTGTGTGTGTGTGTGTGTGTGTGTGTGTGTGTGTGTGTGTGTGTGTGTGTGTGTTCGTCCTTAGGATAATTTAGGTTAAGTAGTGTGTAAGCTTAGGGACTGATGACCTTAGCCCCATAAGATTTCACGCACATTTGAACATTTTGAACATTTTCTACTGTGATAGTATCAACAAACCTGTCTTCCGGTAGAAATGTGTTCGTTGTCAGGGTGGCTACGTTGAGAAATAAATATGTACACATGAAAAATAAGGATGTAGAATGTTAATAACTTTTTTCTGCTTTTAGAATTTTCGCACAAAAAATTCGAAGCCATTAATTTTCATCACGCTCTCGTAAATAAAACTTTTATGCGTCAGTCATTTATTTTGCCACTAAGCGTTTCAGTGGTTCATAAACCATCATCTTCAGATGGAGAATTATCGAAGAGCGCACCTACCTTTCCATAACAACAGGCCAAGAAAAAGGCAGGTTATGTTACGTCTTTTGTTGGTAGCAAAATTGTGCCTTTAGAAAAGGCACCGTTCATCTTAAGAAATCTCGAATTTGTGAGAGAAAAGTGTACTTTTAAGGGAAATAGTCAAATAACGGTTGCATACTACGGCTTGTTGCTGTTCTATCCACTGTACATTATGTTTACACTGTCACTTTAAAAGGTTTTACACATGTAATACATATTTTTTCTTACATTGTAAAACGAAGATAACTGAAAGGTTCAGTTGCTGGAACTTGGCTTTTCATTAGTGTACATCACAACTCAATTATTGTATTAAATGAGTATTAAATAAACAAGTTCTTTTTATTTTACAAAGTAAGAATGGACTGCAACAGAATATGGACGTTTCATTATTCATTTATTATATTTAAGTGCTTGTATATATATAACTGATTACAAGAGATCATACACATATATTTGAACAAGTGCCGGCCGCGGTGGTCTAGCGGTTCTAGGCGCTCAGTCCGGAACCGCGCGACTGCTACGGTCGCAGGTTCGAATCCTGCCTCGGGCATGGATGTATGTGCTGTCACTAGGTTAGTTAGGCTTAAGTAGTTCTAAGTTCTAGGGGACTGATGACCACAGATGTTAAGTCCCATAGTGCTCAGAGCCTTTTTGAACAAGTATCTCGTGGTGGCCATTTTCGCAACGGCTTTACGTAATTTTCGGTAGTTTAAACGAAAAATGCCTTTGAATGCTGTACACCACTTTTTTTGTGTAACTTACGCACTCAGACGCGTTTCGCCTTATTTACAAGGCATCGTCAGTAGATATCCTGAAATATTACACGATTTTTTCGTTTGCACATATTTTTCACTTATAGTTTATTGTAAAAGTTCATTGTAGATTTTAAAAAAAATGAAAAGGTATTTAAGTTAGCTCCAATTCAGTATTTGTGAGCCAAACTGTGTGTGTGTGTGTGTGTGTGTGTGTGTGTGTGTGTGTGTGTTATAGTATCTTCTTTTCAGTCTTTGTTTTGCTTATGTGATAATTTTCTTGTAAGGTCTTACAAGGAATCTATAAAAAAAAAGTCTGTAAAGAAGTTTCTACTAAATACCCAAGTCAATATGAATAACTAATCATTGTTTGCACCAGTTGATCATATAACAGAAATCCCAATACGTGATCGCATAACCCATACATCTCCTAAGTATAACATAAAAATGAAAAATAAAATTAAAAAATAATAACAATAATAAAAGAAAGTAAATAAATAAAAACATACATAACTTACATCAACAGTCTTATAGTCAACAGTTGGCAAAATGGAAGATACTATGCTATATTTCGGAAACAGAGATACCACGAGGAGAAGTGCATGTTTCAACCAATTTGCCACCTGAAAGAAAGCTGTTTGTGTCACAAATAATGAATTAGACGCTGATCTGTAAGTTTCTTCCCATTTCAATTTAAAATCTACAATTAACTGTTTTGCAACTATAGACTATATCTGAAATCTGTTTTGGAGCTATAGACTATATCTGAAAACTATCTATATGCCCAAACGAAAAAATTCGTGTAATATTTCAAGACAATCACTGAAGATGCCTTGTAAATAAGTCGAAACTCAGCTGAGTGCACAATTTAAACAAGAAACTTAATGTGCAGCATGCAAAAGGCGTTTTTCTTTTAATTCTCTATGAAGTCTATATATGTTTTAGTTTCAATTTGTTGGAAAATGAATGAAACAGTTGTGCAAACGGGTTAAGTACTCTGTCAAAGCTTTTGAAAAAGTCGTTGAGTAGATTTTTGTCAAATTTCTTCCGTGGGTACAGATTTCTAGTTCTTCATACAGAGACATTTTGTGCCCTTCGTTCAGTGTGTGCAGTACCCGGAGGTTGCTCTGTACACTGTCAAATGAATGTCTTGAATTTTTTGTATAGGAAGCTATTGCAGATTACTTTTTGTATGCCGTATCGGAAGCATTTATGTGTTCTTTGAATCTTGAGTGGAAGTTACAGCGTATTTGACTTACGTTCAGATTTGTGCATTGCACATGCCTTGTACTTGGATTGCTGCCGCGAAAAGGGGTCTGCTCTCTTCGCTAACACCATCTATGTAACAAAGCAGTCCTCGCCCTCAGTATGATGGTGTGTACCTTCGAAGTACGCAAAATAAAAGACTGACTGAGAAAACTGTTTTATTTATATGTTAAGGAGAAGCTGTTGGACCTAACGAGTGATGTTCTGTTGTGCTGTGAAGTGAAATTCTGTTTTTGTTGGCGTTATTCTCGTCTAGGAAAGGGGCCGCTGTATTCAATATTTGGCTCATTTACTTTATTTAAGGTTGCGAGAGGATGTCCTTCTCTCCGCCGCCTATCTGAGTTACATTAACTTTGTTCTCTGTGTGACCATATTTTAACTGTTTGCGTATCGTATTTCCTGAGCCCGAAAATTTGGTGCCAACTACCATTTGTTTAAACGACCGTGGGAAGCCGTTGAGCCCAATCTTCCTAGAAAGACAGTTGTATACAACGCATAGCTCTATCGTAGCAGAAGTATCACGTGTTAGCGAAACACGTTGCAGCCACGTTGACAAGTCACGCGTTTGACTTCGAACTTTGTTGCTGTCGCCCAGAAATGACAATAGACTCATGACGGCCGACCTTACAGGCACATGGGTACAGTGCACATGTCGATCAAGTTACCTTCTTCCCTGTATACACACTAACAAATATACTTCCACACACATTACACTTCGGATTTGTATCGGGGACTAACTGTCCTGCAAGGAGCATGAGGGTGTGCTGAAAACTAAAGCCTCCGAATTTGTATGCGAAAACTCTTAAAGCTTTTGAAATAAATCGTACTTTATTAACCATCTACATCTTTATGGTAATGTTTGCATATTTATTTCTCAACTTAGTCATCCTGACAACAAACACATTTCTCCCAACGAGAGACTAGTTTTGCCGGCCGCGGTGGTCTCGTGGTTAAGGCGCTTCAGTTTTGGAACCGCATGACCGCTACGGTCGCAGGTTCGAATCCTGCCTCGGGCATGGATGTGTGTGATGTCCTTAGGTTAGTTAGGCTTAAGTAGTTCAAAGTTCTAGGGGACTGATGACCACAGATGTTAAGTCCCATAGTGCTCAGAGCCATTTGAACCATTTTAGAGACTAGTTTATTGAATCCGTCGTTGTAGAATGTTTGGCTTTGTTGATGGAGCCACAATCTCACTTCTGCTTACACCGCTTCATCACTAATAACGTGAAGTCCTCGAAACTGTTCAAGTTTTGGAAACAGATGAAGATCGGATGGGGCCATGTCGGGACTGTATGGTGCAATGATAATTAAATCAAGACCCTAATCTGTCGACAGGCGTTGATATACACCGATGGGGACAGTTGAAAATGTGTGCCCCGACCGGGACTCGAACCCGGGATCCCTGCTTACATGACAGACGCTCTATCCATCTGAGCTACCGAGGGTACAGAGTATAGTGCGACTTCATGGATTTATCCTTTTGCAAGCTCCCTGTGAGACCCACATTCCCAACTTAATGTCCACACATGTCCGAAAGAACAGATACCATCTTCATATAGTTGAGGCTAACAGGTCATTGACCTCCTCCTTCTGTGCGGATGTCACGCATTGCCCGAACTCTTAGGGGACTCGGTAAGATTGTCTGCTGCGAGTAATGAGTGTAGTGGGCAGGGGCACTACGAATGTAGAGTGTGGACATTAAGTTGGGAATGTGGGTCTCACGGTTGAGCGTGCGAGAAAGAATTCGCTGCAGTCGCGCTATCCTCTGTGCCCACGGTGGCTCAGATGCATAGAGCGTCTGCCATGGAAGCAGGATATCTCAGATTGATTCCCGGACGGGGAACACATTTTCAACTGTCCACGTTGATGTATATCAACGCCTGTCGACACTCAGGGTCTTGATTTAATTATCATTTCATTCTACAGAGCTGCAGGCGTCGAATATTGGGACAAGACAGCTCTCATATGTGGTCTCGGATTGTCATGCTGCAGGAGAGGTTGCTCCACGTGTGGATAAACATTTAGAATTCGATACTCGATTACAGCACGCAGTTTCTTACGCATCGACATAGTTACGTAACACGCCGAAATGTTAAACGCTAGAATTCAGAGCCCTCTAGCAACAGATGGCAGCAACTTGCGTCAGCGAAGCAGAAAATTCGACTGAGTAATATGTATGGCACGTAATACCTCAGCCTATGTTGGTAACAGAAAAAAGACTCCGAGGCATTACTTTTCAGCATGCCGTCGTGGAAGTAGATGCCATCTGCTGGTCCCAGCCAAGGTTCTCAGGAAGTTTCTCTTGGTTGTAAGTCAAAATCGGAAATGGAAATACTCTCCCAGATATTCCCAATTGGGACTCCCTCAGCTGGCCGGTGTGGCCGTGTGGTTCTAGGCGCTTCAGTCTGGAACCGCGTGACCGCTAGGGTCGCAGGTTCGACTCCTCCCTCGGGCATGGATGTGTGTGATATCCTTAGGTTAGTTAGGTTTAAGTAGTTCTAAGTTATAGGGGACTGATGACCATAGATGTTAAGTCCCAAAGTGTTCAGAGCCATTTGATCGGGACTCCTTCTGCCACATAACGAGCTCGCCGGCTATGTCACTGAACTGGGTCTATAATGAGTAATTATTCGAACAATCTGCTCTACCTAAGGAATGGAAAACATGTTAAAAAATAAACAAACACACTGTTGCATCATCTGAAACAACTACACTGCATCTGACAAACAAGTTTTCGACTTCGACACATAAACAGATGCTTGGAGATCCATTAGACATTTATCTGAGATATAGTGCCCTATAAATGAATTAAAAATCGCTATAATCTCGAGATTCCAACCAACGTTTTCGGTATGTATTAGTTGGTTGTTTTGGGGAAGGAGACCAGACAGCGAGGTCATCGGTCTCATCGGATTTGGGAAAGACGGGGAAGGAAGTCGGCCGTACCCTTTGAAAGGAACCATCCCGGCATTTGCCTGGAGCGATTTAGAGAAGTCACGGAAAACCTAAATCAGGATGGCCGTAAGCGGGATTGAACCGTCGTCCTCCCGAATGCGAGTTCAGTGTCGGGATGTATTCTCTGATTACAAGGCGACTGCTGGAAATGGAAATTCCGTAACGATCGTAACCTGGGCTCCAACAGGCCGCAGTGGTCATGGGAGTACATAACAACGAGTACGCAAGAAACACTCTGCTCCTCTGCGTGTTCATTTCTCAAGAGAAGAGTACGCTGCTTTACTGTATAGAAAAAGAAGTCCAGTACCGTCAGCTTTGTTCTTACGAAGAAACAAAGAGCAAATTAACCACCTGATGTGCTTCCTGTAATGTTCACTATTGTTGCTAAATAAATGTTGTGTAGATACCAAAAAAAGGCTCTGAGCACTATGGGACTTAACTTCTAAGGTCATCAGTCCCCTAGAACTTAGTACTACTTATACCTAACTAACCTAAGGACATCACACACATCCATGCCCGCGGCAGGATTCGAACCTGCAACCGTAGTGGTTGCGCGGTTCCAGATTGTAGAGCCTAGAACCGCTCGGCCGCCCCGGCCGGCTGTAGATACCATATGAGACTGTTTCGTTCCTACGAATTACTCGCACGCTGCTTCACAATTGGTGGCTACACAGGGGGCCTACGTCCGCAGCAACACTTCGTAAAGCCGCTTGTGGCGCAGCGAATCCTATTTTTTCCAAGAGGATTGTGCCTTCCTACATTTTTGACGAAGGTTAAGTCTGTCGGATCTTCCTTTAGACAGCAAACACGTTTTTAATACCTTGCCTCTTCCCAAAGCCTTCCAGTTGTTTGGTTCGCTAGGAAGCTGTCCTCGGTTTTTAGGAGAGAGGCAGCTGCTTAGATGTTGGCGTTGGGTGTGTTGCTGGCGCTGATGTTTTGTACATAGCGACCTGATTTTGCTGCTCAGTGACGCGTTGGGCTGCTGATAAAAGACTTGCTCCATCTGCTTACCCCTCCCTGCAGGCGAGACGCTTCTGTGAGCTGGTGATGCTCACCCAGTGGGAAATACCGCGGAAGATACAAGGCGATTCACTGCGCCTCGTTCTGCTCTCGTTGCAGGCAGCCAATGAAGCACTCGGGCGTGTTCCCCCGTAAAGCCACCTTTCTGCAGATTTTCCCTAGTTCGACTCCCAGCTATCCAGTTGTTTTTCTTTACTCATCACTTCATTCCCTAACATGAGAGGTAGCTTACAAAACCTTCGTTTGCCATTACTTGAATATTGCTTCTTACTTTGGGATCTGTACTAGATATGACAGATACAGAATACAGAAAAGAACTAAAGAAGAGCCGTGTGTTTCGTTGAAGTTTCATTAAGTAAGCGCGAAAATGCCACGACGATGTCCAGGAGTTCAGATGCAACAACAGATTCGTAGCTCATCACGATGTGGTTTACTGTTAAAATTCCTTGAGTGTACGTTCCTAGGAGATTCAGCCCAAATATTTCTTCCTCTTAAGTATGTCTCGCTATAATACCATGAATGTAAAACTGCGGAGATGAGAGTCACATGGAGGCGTACCAACAGTTATTCTTCCCCTGAATCCTCTGCCACTGTAGAGCAAGTAGGCGACCGTCATATCGGTGCTCTGTCCGCCCCGATAGCTGAGTGTCACGATAGCTCAGCATGTTCGGTCAGAGGGATAGCTACCCTCTACAATAAAAAAAACTGAGTGAATGGATCAACGAAGAACCTGAACGGGTGTCATAGAACGTCCGCCCCGACTAGATACGACGAACAGTTAGAACAAAGTAGAATTTAAAAAAAAAAAAAAAAAAAAAAACAGCGTGTGGATTGCCGTCCTACGGGCCCGGGTTCGAGTCCCGGCTGGGTCGGGGATTTTTCTCCGCTCAGGGACTGGGTGTTGTGCTGTCTTCGTCATTATTTCATTCCCATCAGGCGCGCAGGTCGCCCAATGTGGCGTCTAATGTAATAAGACCTGCACCAAGGCGGCCGGACCTGCCCTGCAAGCGGCCTCCCGGCCACTGACGCAAACACTCATTTCCATATACATATCGGTGCTCTTTATCATACCTGCATTTTTTATACGGGCTGTCCCATTTATCTTGACCATGCCAAATAATATTTCGTCCAGAATCAAATAAAAAATGTACAAAACAAATGATGTTTAGCTACCACTTTTGACATTAAACAGTGTGATTATCCCACTTATAGCTTCATTACGAAAATGTGAACAGCGGTACGTCTTTTTTAAACATTCATGCTACTTAGTGTTCCCCTGGTCACTACACGACGTTTTCGTGGTACCTTTTTTTTTTATTTTGCTTCTGGACACAAAGCTACTTTAGGTTCTAAAGATAAGAGAGATCCCTGTATGTTTGTAAAACGTTTACTTTATTCTAATTAGTTATTAGTACTCGAGCTAAAAGTTGACGATAAGGACCTGAGTAGTATGGGGCTTGATGTGGATCAGTATGATATTGTTGTGGTCTTCAGTCCAGAGACTGGTTTGATGTAGCTCACCGCGCTACTCTACCTTGTGCAAGCTTCTTTAATTCCAAGTAACTACTGCAACCTACATCCTTCTGAATCTGCTTAGTGTATTCATCTCTTAGTCTCCCTCTACGATCTTTACCCTCCACGCTACCCGCCAATACTAAATTGGTGATCCCTTGATGCCTCAGAACATGTCCTACCAACCACGTGTTAGCTATGATTAAGATATGCTCTGTGCACAATTCTACCAGGCGGCTTCCTCTTTCATTCCTTACCCTCACACCATATTCACCTACTACTTTTCCTTCCCTTCCTTTTCCTAGTCTCGAATTCCAGTCACCCATCACTTTTAAATTTTCGTCTCCCTTCACTATCTGAATAACTTATTTTATCTCATCATAAATTTCTTCAATCTCTTCTTCGTATGCGGAGCTAGTTGCCATACAAACTAGTACTACTGTGGTAGGTGTGGGCTTCGTATCTGTCTTTGCTACAATAATGAGGTTCACTATGCTGTTCGTTTTGTTAATATCTAGTATAGATTTAAGTGTCAGGAAGTCTTATCTGAAAGTATTTGTATGGAGTGTAGCCATGCATGGATGTGTAACGTGGACGATAAATAATTTAGAAAAGAAGAGAATAGAAGCTTTCGAAATGTGGTGCCACAGAAGAATGCTGAAGATTAGACGTGTAGGTCACGTAAATGATCAGGAGGTATTGAATAGAATTGGGTAGAAGAGGAATTTGTGGCACAACTTGACTAGAAGAAGGGATCAGTTGGTAGGACTTGTTCTGAGGCATCAAGGGATCACCAATTTAGTATTGGAAGGCAGCGTGGAGGATAAAAGTCGTAGAGGGAGACCAAGAGATGAATACACTAAGCGGATTCAGAATGATGTAGGCTGCGGTAGGTTCTGGGAGATGAAGCTTGCACAGGACAGAGTAGCATGGAGAGCTGCACCAAACCAGTCTCTGGAATGAAGACCACAACAATAATATGCTGTTCGTAGTAGCGTACCCGCACTCCTATTTTTTTATTCATTATTAAACCTATCCCTACATTACCCCTTTGGATTTTGTGTCTATAGTCCTGTATTCACCTGACCAGGAGTCTTGTTCCTCCTGCCACCGAAGTTCACTTATTTCCACTATATCTAACATTAGCCCATCCATTTCCCTTTCTAAATTTTCTAACTTGCCTGCCCGATTAAGAGGCCTGACATTCTACACTCCGATCCGTAGAACGCCAGTTCTCTTTCTCCTGATAACGACGTGCTCCTGAGGAGTCTCCGCCCGGAGGTCCGAATGGGGGACTATTTTACTTCCTGAATATTTTACCCAAGAGGACGCCATCATCATTTAATGATACAGTAAAGCTACATGCCCTCGGGAAAAATTACGGCTATAGCTTCCCCTTGCTTTCAGCCGTCCGCAGTACCAGAACAGCAAGGCAATTTTGGTTAGTGTTAGAAGGCCATATCAGCCAATCATCCAGACTGTTATCCCCGCAACTACTGAAAAGGCTGCTGCCCCTCTTCATGAATCACACGTTTGTCTGTCCTCTCAACAGATACCCCTCCGCTGTGGTTGCACAACTGTACGGCTATCTGCATCGCTAACACACACAAGCCTCCCCACCATCCCCACCAACGGCAAGGTCCATGGTTCGGGGGGGGGGGGGGGGGAGGGGAGAATAAGATAGGGGTTCTAAAAGGCGAGTCGGCTATGGGTATTTTACAGGCCGAGAGGTAAGGATGTGCGTAATAGATTCCTGATTTACGGAGTGATAGAAAAGAGACTATAGCTGGTAGGAAGTACTATGTCAGAGTACTGTGGCCTGTTAAATTTTGCGTGGGACCAGATGTGAAGTGGAAGTGAAGAGAAGGCATATGTTGGTACACGAGACGTAATTTTTACCTGCTTCCAGTTAGTTTATTACGTTTCAGTGAGCACGTGTAAGGTAGCAGTCACTTCACACACACACTCGCACAACGCATAACATTCAGTAACGTTCAGCACTGTTTGTACAAAACCACCTTTTTCTACGACGACTTAGAGTGAACGGTGAGGACGTCAAGAGAATGATAACCGTACCTGTTGGAACAGTCATGCACTACTGGAAATAACTGTCAAAACCTTGTGATTCATATGGGTTCTGTTGCTACCGATTATGGTACTTCAATCATAAACTCGTTCTCTAATTGCCAGGGGTTGATAACGGAAAGAAAAAGAGAAAGATTGTATTTTTTAACATTTCACTATGACGGGTAGATTCTAAACAGAGTGCTATCTTGGGCACGACAAGCACGAGGAAGAAAATGTGTCATGGCCGTTTTAAAGAAACCATCTCAGCATTCTCCTTCACTAACTTGTAAATCCACAGAAAACTTAAATCTGGATGGCCGGATATGAGAACCTCATACTGAGTCTAGTGGCTTAACCATTGGGCGAGATCTATTGGTGTTAAATGGGTACAATTTTAATCACAGTAACCATCTACGATAAAGTAATAAAAGACTGTAGTTTGCTACGCTAACTTCGCCTAAAGTGAAAATACAGAGAAGCTTTGCCAAGCACTTTACTGTTATTAATAAGAGTCACGAGACCAAACTTGTATCGTTTGGTAGGGAAGAACATCACGTTCGACAGAAGTTGAACAGCGGGAATTCAAGCACGTGGAAGAATCATTTTTGAGAGCTACACGTATGTTCCATTCTGACTTGATACGCATTACGAACAGGTCTTTGGGTCCATCTGTTCCAAGAGGTGGAACAAGATGGAGAAGTGATCAACAGACGATTAGTTTTGGCAGTCGCCGCCTGTGTAAGGCGGAAAGGAATTATTGATTGAGTGAGCTGGAGGCATTGGATGTAGTTTGTGAGTTTACCAAGTTTAGATATTTCTTAATGGGGAGAATGACAAAAGTTTACACTCATGATAAGCCTCTGGAATTTTTAATGAGCGTGAAACTGACACATGGTCAATTTTCCTATGAGCGCTTTATCTTCAGTACTTCAGGATGTATATCGTACACGTTCCTGGGAAAAACATTGTCGTGGCCCACATTTCATCACGGGTACCGGCTGGGTTAGTACGTGAGAAGGACAAAGAACTTAAGGAGACAAATTTTGATATAATATGTATGAAGAAAGAGAGAGAGGGGGGAGCGAACTTTCGAAAGATTTGCGGGGACCACACTTACAGATATTGGCAAAGAACAGGACAAAAATCTCATCTTAAAAGTCACCAAACTGAAGTGGCGATATGGCGAAGTAGTCAATATCGAGCAATACTACCTAAATAGGAACAACGTATTGTCCAGACGAACAAAACTGGATGAAAGTAATTGTGTGTTCCAGACGAGTTTGTCAACAAGTCGTTAGTAATTCTAACTTCTATTGGTGGATTCGTATCCGTAAATGCAGGAAATCGGACGGGCGGTGTGGCCGTGCGGTTCTAGGCGCTTCAGTCTGGAACCGCCTGACCGCTACGGTCTCAGGTTCGAATCCTGCCTCGGGCATGGATGTGTGTGATGTCCTTAGGCTAGTTAGATTTAATTAGTTCTAAGTTCTAGGCGACTGATGACCTCAGAAGTTAAGTCGCATAGTGCTCAGAGCCAAATGCAGGAAATCGGCGATGTGAGCGTATGCCCTTCTCTCCCATCGAATGATGATAGAGGGGCGGGAAAGCTTCGACTGTTCGAGTTTCAACTACGACTTTACAGGGTCTGAACAGCGAGAAGATTTTATACAAGGATGCCGTCGCGATAAACTTCGATGTCACTAAACACCTCTGTTACTCCCACTCATATAAACATAATTACACAGCGAACCAACCCATACAGAGCACGCATGACATGCTCATGTGCAGGCATATCACTAGAACCGATTATTGCATCGAAATCGTGTTTTCCAGAATTTTCTGTGATGACAGTTCTCGTCTTCATTAATAAGGAACAGTTCCATTTCAGTCTTATAAATATTTTCCTGTCCAGTTTTACTTTGCTCAACCTCTACGTAACGTATTATTCAATATAGCAACATAGGTTGAATCAACACACTGTCTGTAATGAACTGCTGTTAAAGCTTTTATTAAAACTAAGCCGAAAGCTTCGTGAAAATCCGTCTAGATTATTCTCACTGTTCCTTTTATTAAATTTTTTGACGACTTAGACATTTCGCAGTATTACATTCACTTCTAACTATAGCTTATTCCTTTGCTTCATAAAGTCCGTTTTTTCTATTTGTTTGGTAATAATCTTACTGAATACATTGTACGAGGGATGTTCAACAAGTAACGCAACATATTTTTTTTCTGAAAGCAGGTTGGTTTTATTCAGGATACCAGTACTCCATATTATTCCTCCACCCTTTTGGCTACAAAACGCTATTTTTCAATATAATGTCCGTTCAGTACGACGGCGCTGCGCCGCATTACAACGAGGGCGTGCGTACTCATATGGTACCTCGCTACTGGTCGACGTCGGAACTGAAGTCTTGTTGCATCAACCTCCCCATCATCCACGTACTGCTTCGAGCGGAGTGCATCCTTCATTGGGCACAACAGAGGTTCTTCGTAGCTCTTTATGGTCTTCCGTTAGGCAGCAAGGAACCCAGCGGGTACCCACTTTTGGGTACCCCAACTGGTGGACAAACACAACCGACAGACACATCCAGTCGAGCAGCAAGATGTTTGATTGTGATCCGTCGATTGCCTCGAATGAGAGTGTCCGCACGTTCCAACATTGCAGGAGTCGCAGTTGTGTGTGTCGCCGACCCGGACAGGTTTGAATGACCTTGTTGGAATAATGGTAGACGCCTCACCGAACGACACACCGTGCTTTTATTCACTCCCAGGTCTCCGTAGACATCTTGTAAGCACCTATGAACATCTGCTATGCTCTGGTTTTCCGCCAAAAGAAACTCAGTGACAGCTCCCTGCTTGGTACGATGCCATTTTTAAGGCAACATAAAGCGTCGCAACCTATCGAAACTCTTTCAAACTATAGAGGTTGAAGCAGGAATATGCCACGATGTCCCTCGATAAATTCCGCATCTTTTCAACGAAATTGGCCGAGGGAAACAAATTTGTTGCATTACTTATTGAATATTTCCTTTAAATCTTGCATGTCTTCTTTCATCTGAAGCAGAATTCTTACAGCATTTTGCCAGTTTAGATGATTCGTCTCCCTCCACACACATTCACAATTTTGCTAGATTCTTTCGTATTATTCTTCCTCAATTTTTGATCATTTCTACTGAGTCGCCATCATTTTCAGGCTGCTTCCCTATCTTCGTGTCTTGAACGGCTTTATAAAGCATTTCGGGGCAACACTAAAATAGGGGTCAGCCACATAAATATCACTTATGAACGGACACTGTAGATCTTAGTTGCATTCAACAATTGTCCGTCATGGTATTTGTACAAGTGGCTATGGCGCGCCAAAGATGTAGGCATGCAGTTCTTCTCCGTTCCAAAGACACCAGAATTGACGTGTTTTGCTCTCTGCCTTTAGGTCAACACATGAAGAAGAGCTCTTTGTCGGAGTCGTCGTCAGACATCATGGAGCTTGAGGAGGGCATTCTGCTAACGAGGGACATCACCAAGAAGCAGAACTGCAACCCGCGACACAACAACAACATCAACGCGATGAGCATTGAGACTGATGTCTGACTACTGGGTAACGTATTAAACACTCAACGGCCTTCACTAAACTAACGTTGTAAATTACGTTCTACCTGTCGGTCAGTTCCCATTGGTTTTTGTAGAATTTAGACAGTATCTCTCCCTCAACTTCTTGCAGTGAAACTAGTTCACCGAGTTACATTTGTCGTTATGTCTCCAGCCGTTCTTGGCCGGCAATTATTTATCCAGTACAGTATGTTTTCAGATGCAATGCAGCAGGTAGCTAATACACGACCACAATTGAATATTCTTAAATGATCAAGCAGGAAAAACTCATTATGGTATCATAAATCCTTCGAAAACGAGCCTTTTGGAATGTGACAGAACATATCGGTCTCAGAATTTATTTATTTATTTATGTATTTATTGACTTAAGAAATTTTGCTTCGTTAATCTTGTCTTAATATAAAACACTAAACGTAACACGATATGTACATCTTCAAGTCAGACAAATTAGAATCTGAGATATAGTCCACCAGAATGGCTCTACAAGGATACAAAAAATTACGAGACGATAAGAAAGCCAAGAAGTTTCTCGTATGAGTCAATGAACTAAAGAAACAGTGCATTCATTTGACGATCTCTTTTCATGTGTGTTTCTCCAAAGGACTCCATCCTCTCTTAAGAATCCCACGGTCCGAATTTTTTTTAGTTATTTCTTGCCGTTAATTGTAAATAACAGGCAGCCACCGCATTATTATATATATGTAGTACATCCAATGATTTAAAAATTCGGTCGAGGTATATCGAGCACATACTACAAGCATTTTTCGGGGAAATTGTAATCATTCCGCTACTGATCGCGATTCTACTTGCATCTTACAGCAAAATGACTATGTTACAATGTTTTAAGAGATATGTGAGTACAGGAGGCACTACATATTTTTACTTCTTTTGTATCGTTGATTTCCAAGGAATTTCACTGTAGGTGCACCATTATAGACCAGGATCCATCTTAGTCTCTATATGAGTGTGGTGGACTGGTGATTATAGATATTTTATGAATTAATTTCTTCCTTTCTCCTCAGACTCGTAAAATTATTCACTACATGTTAGAGTTTGTTACTTTTGGCCATGGAACGAAATATAATGACTCACTTAGGGGAACTCCAGCTCGCAACTTCGCAACTGAACTGACACTAAAACTTAACACAGTTTTCCGCGAAGAATAGCACGCCAATAATTTTACACCAAGTGTTTATAAAAATTACGATTCTCGAATAACTGATTCAGAAAATGTTTTTGTGGGTTAACAGTATGTATCCAGATGTGGGATACATTCATAAAAATTCAATAAGTTTTTGAGACACAAATGATGTTGTATCAAATGAATAAAAATATAAAACTATTAATATATGATAAAGACGTGACAAACAAATGTACAAACGTTATTTACACAACTATTACTCCAAAAAGTAAACAGAATTATATAACTAAAAAGGACGTACGAAAATGGCAAAATGAATAGATCCATACCGTGTAACGATAACAAATTAAGAGAACGAACACCTGATGGATTGAAATGCCGTGCCCCTAAAAAGTTTACAAAAAATTCTCCGTTTTATGTCCAGAATAAAATCTCATACACTAATTTTACATGCGACACCTTCCGAAAGACTAAAACAGAATTTCGGAAACTGTTTTACGCTGTCGTGTTTACATGTTAATGTCTGAAGCGGATTTGCTAGGCGCGTGGTAAACAGCAGTTACAGCTTCTGATTTAGTCAGCACAATCACTATTTCTCTTCAACTAGACGAGGTGTAAACAGCTTCAGCATAATATTTCCACGTATCCTTCACTGTATGAAAAGCCGGTCCATCCACAGTAGCCGAAATTTTTTAAATACAGGACGAAATCCGAGAGCCCAAGCACATTTCAAAACCAGCTGTATTTACATGGGAGCGAAAATCTCTTGCAGAATTAGAAAACCGGCAACTGGAAGCGGATGTCCAGAATCGATTTTGAAGTGTTTGTATGACCACTCAGGGAAATCGGTTTACGAAATCCGGTTTTGGAAGCACCATGTAAACGGAGTGATAGAAACCTCAAGACAGTTCTGTAAATTTTTGTGTTTTCTAAAATTCAGCGATAGTGGTGATACTAGTGAGAAGTTGGTGTTTCCACCTGCTTCGTCTATTGCACATAGTGATCTGCTTATCGCGATACCAATCTCGCGAAAATAATGTATGATTTCATCCATTGAAAGCGATGGGGCAAGTGCTCATGCGTGGTTACTTCGGGCGTTAGGCACGTGCAGATTCAAGGAGAGGGGGGAGAGGGTAATAAAAGTGTAATGATATCTCCGTAAAAAGAGCAATCACTGAACTAATCGCTGATGTATGCTGTTAGCATTATATTAAAAACTTTTTATTGTTATTATTATCGGATTTCTATGCACCTGAGGCAAATCAAACGTAATGGTGATGACAAATTATTTATTTTCCTTGAGGTGTGGATGAAAGCTAGCGATAAACTTTGTCCCTGCTCCCCCCCCCCCCCCCCCCCCCGAAAAAATTCCTGAATCTCTACCTGGCTTTGGGAGCCATATGCCGCATTCAGAATCCGTAACTCGATCTTCTGGGGAAGTGCACCTGCCACGGGTTGCAGGTTACAGGATTGATGACCTCTGTACAGTCGTCTGTCTCTCTGTTCTCTCTACTCTCCTAATTTGTTAAATGTCCTCGCTTTAAGTTCATGGGTGTGAGCGGATGCATTGAAATCGGGGATAATAAAGTGCTTGTGCGGTGCGTCCTTCTCGAAATGGTCCGCGTACACCGCCGTGACGTAACGAAAGAAAATACTGTGCATGTTATTTTCCGGTTGACACTGAAAAAAGTTTAGTTCAGGTAGGCGAAACTATGTGAGAAAATACTACAGATAGAGAACACAGTACGTAAGTTTGTAACAATATACGAAGTGCAGCTGGTAATAAACGGTAAGGATGAAATGTTGGGTACTGAGGTTTTGGTGAAGCTAGATCGTGCGCTCTGAAGCCAGCAGGTCTTTAATTTTGAAATAAGTTCAATAAAATGCTGCGGGTAAATGTTGTAGGGGCTGTCTTGCGGCTTAAGATCTTTAATGTCATTCATTCAGTATTAGTGAGTGATACTTCAATATAGCGATATGGATCTCCGTGACGTCAGTACCCGTTCAGTTCATTCAACAAATGAAACGTGTTGATCATCTGTCTACACAGTTGCCGAAGGTAAAAAGCCACAGTCGCTTGCAGTGAAAACGTACCAATGACAAGAATTCACAGTTCTCCTCTGGACTTCGTAAAGCTGTCTGTGATTCCACGAACCACCTGTTCCTTGGCAAATACAAAAATCTACGCACGTTGATGCCCTGAATTTCCTGTGCGGCTGGTCCCGGCGGAGGTTCGAGTCCTCCCTCGGGCATGGGTGTGTGTGTTTGTCCTTAGGATAATTTAGGTTAAGTAGTGTGTAAGCTTAGGGACTGATGACCTTAGCAATTAAGTCCCATAAGATTTCACACACATTTGAACTTTTTTTTTTTTTTTTTTTTGCCCTGAATTTCACCGGAAAAGTGAATCAATTAAAGCATCACCCATCTGGATTTCTCTGCCATAAATTTTAAGATTACTTTGTTTTACGATTCGTGCATGGACGTAACTGGTCGTTAATAATTCTCACCTCTCCCATCCTCTTGCGCACCATTCCAACACACGTACGCATAACTTCCTGTTGCGTGTTTCGCTGTAAGCAAGTTTTGTTCTCGACTGGCCACTTACAATGTTGTCTTTTCCTTAGCTACCCCAACCATGCATTTGATTGTAGGTCACTGAGAATATCTTCCATCATGTGTGTGTGATGTGAAAGTGTATCGCATTTGCGGAGAAAACAGTTTTATTTTTATTTTTATTTTTATTTTTATTTTTATTTTTATTTTATTTTTCCCCCAAGACACTCGCTGTTTACAAATCAGTTAACGCCTTTTATCCAATTCGCCGGAATTCAACTGTCCTCTCCTCAACCGTGTCTCGTGTTTCGCTACCGGCGGTGTTGGTTGTACGTAAACAAAGAGTACGGATGGGTTTACGTAAGCAGAGGTGGGCGATAGGCGTCTTGTGTAAGGGGCCGCGGTAAAAATGGCACAACAGCACTATGGGGAGTTGTTACGGCAACGACAATACCACGACCACGATACATCTGCAACTGTTCAAAGATGCCAAATACTAACGGTCTTCATGTCTGTTAGGATGTGCGAAGTATGTCAGATTACATGATTTTGAGAAAGTAATGTTAAATACGATTGGTGAAAATTCCCTCTTCAGTAGTTTTCGAGTTGCATGGTGTGTGGACCCAAGACAAATAAATGCCTTTTGAAAACAGTGATCTACACCTTTTAAAAACCCCTTCAAGTCTGTTCCTGCCATGCGAGAACAAGTAATGGTCTCCTTCCCCTGTCTTTTTATCCCACGCCACTCGGAGACTAGCAGCAGGCAACCTAGGGAATTACTGTCCCATACGTTGGCTGGCCTTAGCACTCCAACACAAACGACTGTGTTTTGATTGGTGCCGTGATTGGAAAGCAAAGATGGCTGTAGAAGGATGTCGCCCTAGTTTCAGCAATGAATCGCAGCACTGCGCTACCCCAGACGATCATTGACGGCGAGTATGTCCGATTCCTAGGACGAGGTTTCAGTCTACCAATGTTTCAGCTTGACACAGCGGTGTTACTCCTGGCGTCATGGCTGGAAGTGATTGCTGGAACTCTGACGTCACGGACCTCCTCCGTCCTTGTGTGTTAGTCCCGTGACAGTACCGCAGTGCAATTGTTCAACACGACAATGCTTGTCCATCACGTATAATAGCTACATTGCTGCCAAGTCTTTCAACAATACCTCAATTACACGCCCTCGTTCAAAGATTGTTAGTTGTTGATAATGGCGTCTTTGTAGCCTTAAAGGCATTCTTGACCTGACATCAACTCACCGCGTCGAATCTAAGGATAACGCTCACGACCGTATTTAAAGCGAATCTGATTTGCTTCCTCATAGTGGCGATACTAGTGTCACTCTTATGCGACTGGCAAGAAATCTGAATACACTTCATCTTTCAAATGAAGAAACACGCCTGCCAACTTTCAATTATGTCGCGTAACTCCTTGGTGGTGCGATTTTTTCCGCCAGTGTTTTTCAAAATTCTTATGATCTATTTAGTACTATGCGCAACCTTTCAACCTAAAACACAAACATTCAAAATTATTGCAAAGCTATAAATATTGAGCAGTAATAAAGAACGTCTAGAAGCCGCTTTAGAGGTCAAATGCAGCGTACCTAATTTTAATTACTACGTATAATTAAAAATTATTCTTACGGGCATAGGACTGAAATTAACATAAATAAACCTGCTTCAGACATAGTTTCCGGAAGTTTTTCCTGTGGCGTAAGGCATTCGGCTCACAAGGGGACCACATGGCTGTCCGATTTTTATAAATATTTATATTTACGGTACGTGAAGTTCAGAACTCAAATAACAATCGGCCACAGTAGTTCGATGCAAATCTCATAAATGCTCGAGAAAATCGACCTTGAAATTTTTCGAACGTATGTAATACCATAAAATAAGATCCCTTATCTCGACAAGTTGTGTTGTTCTTTGGTAGAATGGTCGCCTGCCACGAAGGTGTCCTGGGTTTGATTCGACGTTGGAATAAAATTTGAACTTCACTTATCATAAACATAAAAAATCGCAAAAATCCGATTGCCGTGGGATCTCCTTGTCAGTTGAAAATAGTACATCTACATCTACATTTATACTCCGCAAGCCACCGAACGGTGTGTGGCGGAGGGCACTTTACGTGCCAATGTCATTACCTCCCTTTCCTGTTCCAGTCGCGTATGGTTCGCGGGAAGAACGACTGCCGTAAAGCGTCCGTGCTCGCTCGAATCTCTCTAATTTTACATTCGTGATCTCCTCGGGAGGTATAAGTAGGGGGAAGCAATATATTCGATACGTCATCCAGAAACGCACCCTCTCGAAACCTGAAGAGCAAGCTACACCGCGATGCAGAGCGCCTCTCTTGCAGAGTCTGCCACTTGAGTTTGCTAAACATTTCCGTAACACTATCACGCTTACCATATAACCCTGTGACGAAACTCTGTCACATATATTCCATTCTGATTACTTTTATACATATCCGTAGAACGCTGCGATGTAACTGTAATAACGTGGAGTTCTACAGGTGTACAGACTTTCCACTTTTGTCAGTATACGAAATATATCAAGAATATGAAAAACCCATCCCGATGAAACATGTTGCTTTCTTTAATATGTAAAAGAATTAAAATATTTGTACTGAGAGCAGTCCTTTGAGGAACAATGATATGTGACGAGTAAACACCACATCAATGATTGCTCTATTCTACGGTCGCAGGTTGGATCCTGTCTCGGGCATGGATGTGTGTGATGTCCTTAGGTTAGTTGGGTTTAAGTAGTTCTAAGTTCTAGGGGACTGATGACCTTAGAAGTTAAGTCCCATAGTGCTCAGAGCCATTTGAACCATTTTACGTCACTGCAACTGCAGTCACCATGTAACAGTTTCGAAACCGATACAATGTGGTACCCAGTGTTAAAGTGTAATAGGAGTGACAGCGATCTCTTTTCAACAGTTGCTGCTCCAAACGCTGAACGTTTCGAAATTATTGTATATGCGGAAGCGTGTGTCAGCACACGCAATGAAACTGGAGAGTTCACATGAGTAACGTGCCGGAGACTCAGATAGAAGTCCATAATGTCTCATAAATTAGAACATGTACGTGTGTATCGTAACTCTTCTTTTGAAAGCTACCTATTAACTGAGCTTCGTATAGCTAACTGCCATGGTAATAATGATTGTCGTGCTTTCACAGCACCTGCTTCCGCAGGTATGCATTGAAATATAATGAAATAATACGAACAGAGGCTCCACTTCACAATTCTGCCTCCATATCGTCCTGTCTTGAAAGTTCGTGTGAAAACTCCACTGTTAAAAGTACTGCCTTCTAGTTGAACATGCGGTGAATCCGTGACAAGTACGTATTGAAAAGGGATAAATTTACTCCCTTAAGTAATGGTCTCACATAACACATACCATACAGTCAGAACAGTGCCATTACTGCAATCGCTTTCCACTCACTTATCTACAGATTGAATTTTTTTCCCATAGCTTCGCTCACAGAGGCAAATGTCACACATATTTCACACATGTACAGGGTTATTCGTAAGTGCCTCCGAGTTTTCAGAAGACGTGAAAACTGCAAGAGAAACGAAAAAATCACATATAACTACGGATAGAGCATCTTTTCAAGGTTCGATTCGTAATATGTGCCGCGGTGTAGCTACACTAGCATACAGAATTTCCAGAACACGTAGAAAAATCGTTCGTTTCGTGTTATCTCATAGAACTAGTTCGCCAGTGCAGATAGGAAAGCCAATGAACAGACCTTCAAAGCGAACTACTGTAGCATCTTCGCCTGAGCGATCTGATTGAATTGCCTGCACTTATAACGTCTGTATATTGTGTCCATACTGAGTACATTTAATGTCAGTTACAATTTTGGAGACATGTTCTGTCCATTGACATGTTTCTTTTTTTCTGTATGTGTTGTAGTTTTCGTCTTCTGAAACCCTGAAGCTACTTATGAGTAACCCTGTATAAATATTTCATATAGTTCACACTTTTTTCCTTTCCATTAAATCTCACCGATAGACTTCCGTTTCGTTTGAAGCATATTGGGGGTTAGAGATTTTCCCTGCCTCGTGATGACTGGGTGTTGTGTGCTATCCTTAGGTTAGGTTTAAGGAGTTCTAAGTTGTAGGGGACTGATGACCATAGATGTTAAGTCCCATAGTGCTCAAAGCCATTTTTTAATCATATTGGCAGCAGTAACCGATTGTCAGTTGAAGAAAAAGAGCTGTTGCTGGCTCCTATCCGGTTCTCCACTGTTTTACACCATGCGACACCAGAGAGGTAGTTAAATGTATCTGTGGTATTCGGCATGAGTTGTGATCTTTGGCCCTGAAACACGTTAACAAAATATTTGGCTCATTGGAGCAATCATTCCCGTGACTTGGATGACGCACTGAACTACATAAGAGACACGTTGCGCATCATACATTGAAAAGTACTTCCAGACAATTAAATACAGGCTAAAAATTCTAACACATAATTTTTTCATGTCGTCCAATCTTATCCCCATTCCGACCCTACGGGTAACAGGAGTATCTTATTGCTACAGTATGTTCATACAAATAATTAGTCATGTATAAACCAAACTTAGCTGAAATTCTTTCAAATGTTCCTGAGTTAGTGTCAATGTCACCCCTTTTCATCTATGAGAGGTAGCCACATCTTTCCCCCACAGTACTCCTTTTCAGATAGAGATGTAAGTACCAAATTTGGTTGAAATCAGTGTTTTAGGACGACATATGGGAAGTACACACGTAAATGATATATGTAAGTTTATAGACTGTCTTGGACAATAGTTTGACTATCTTGAATTTTCTTCTCCAACAACAAAACAGTCATGCAATCGTGCCCAAAGGCGGTTGTAGAGATGCTGGCTGTCTCATGGGAACTATTATTCCGCTCTTTCACCTCTCGACGAAATTGATACAGTTCAGGGCAGAATTTGCTTAGTCATGCTTCATAGCTAGCAAGTGGTCGGAGGTCAGCTAATAGTAAATGACCAGAGAAGTTCACTCGCATCTTGGAATGCGAAAGAACGTTTCTAAGGCCGTACCGAGCTATCTGTCCCTAGCCCCCCCCCCCCCCCCCACCCCACTGTAGAAAATTATCTTCACAACCAGATGCACTTACTGCCCCGCGAAACGCATGTAATGGATACTGATTAATAGCACATATAACCAGGACTATTTCTCATTCACAGCGAAACTAACACGAGCTGCCTCCCGCCTTCCTCCTTGCGATGATCCCCGCAGTAGTTGGTGTTACTCAATGGTAATTTCCAGTTGCCAAATCGACTCAGCAATCACAAAACACCTTTACTGGCGCCAAGGCAGAATTTTCTCTCCTCATAACTTGGTGCCACTAAACCATGAGATCTTCGGTATTTCAGAATAATTTTCTGGTCATTTCGTAAAGGTTTTTTATGCAACAGCCTGTATTTTAATTTTGGAAGCGCATAATCTTCCAAACATTTTACAGCTGCTTTAATTGCATTTGCGGATGGCTGTTGTAAACAAAAAAGATTTACGATTCGAAGATTCTTATTTCAGAAGGACATACAAAACATAAAAACATAATACACGATTCATTGACTATAAAAAACGTAATCAGGCATTTCATGGCTCTGTAGTAGATTTGCTACACAGTGTTTCCCAACATTAAGTTTGCTATGCAACTATCCCGAACAGCTCTTTGCGGGCATTTTTGGGGAAACAAGGATTACCTCAGCCAGTACAATTAGAAAACGTGTTTGACGAAACAATTTTATCAGAACAACCAATGGTGGCTCGCTAAACATTACATTCTATTAATAAATTACTTGTGGTGATTTACGGTTCTCCGAACAATTTTTGTAACGAAAATGCCTGGAGTTAACAGTCGGCTGAAACGTTCTATTGGTCTCTTTTTCAGGATCACAGTTCTTCCTCCTTACTGCGTATATATGAGAAAGAAGAAGCGAAGAGATCGTTAATTTGCAACGAGCCAAATCTTTTGAAAGGATCCGGGCAGCGACAGGCGGAGTGAGGTCTATCCGGACAGCCTAAGGTACACAACGCTCACTTTATCCATACTATACATAGGGCGCATTCGCTGAACGGTAACGTACTACTTGTCTTACAGATTCATTAGCACCTAAGGCTGTCAAAAACCTGAAAACTATCAACCAGTGAAGTACTTATACAAAGCGGTAACCTACATCTTATACAAGAATTTCAGTAGGCGGTGCTCTTCGAGAACGAAACTAAAAATAATACTCGCATACATTGATGTGCGAAAGCTGCAACTTAGGAAGATTGAAGGGCGCTAAAATATTTGAGCTGCTAGTAGTGGAAAAGCAATGAAGAATAAAACACTTGGAGAGAGAGATTTAGTATTGCAAATAAAACGAACAATTCTGTAAGCAATCCATATAATTATATGATTGCAAGTGCACTGGTGTCTGTTAGTAGCCTACCTCATCATCTTAAATAGAAAACTTATTTCAACGACTCTGTATCACTCGTCATCACTCGTGATCGATCTTCTCTTAGATATTTATTTTAATAACTTACAATTTTCTGAGCTGCTGGATTACCGCATTCTTGGAATTACAGCAGCTCACATATTATGAACAATTTGTGTTGTTCTGAAACGAAGAGAGTTAAGTCAGATTAAATTCCTACGCGCCAAGAACGGATCTGTAACGACATCTAATGAACGAATAAAATTGTAAAACACGTCTAAGCTTTAGTATTGGCTGTTTCATTCTCTTAATGTCCAAGTTAGTTTAATTTTGAAGATGGTGTGAAGTTAGATCTGACATAGTCTGGTTCAGCTCAGTGGGGAGAACGAAATTACAGTTGTAAAAATTTTACTGGTCGGGAAGTGTTAATCTCCAAGACTGAATGCCTGACTGCCCCCCAATACCCACCAGAGAAACGTATACTACATCGTATATCTTGATCTATTCACCAACCTCAACAACATCTTTTGAGATCTTTTAGAAAAGTGGAGAAGCAGACTTCAGCAGGAAGGAGTTTCTCTGGGTCAGACTAATTGATTCCGTGCTCGTCTGTAACAATAAAACGTTTGACACATTTTGTTATCTTCCCGCCAGTCCCCAGTATGTACTTAAAGTTTTATTCACATCATGTGTGAATTTGGTCTACACCGTTTATCAAAAGCTCTCTGGTTTCCAGTCGGTTGTCAGTTTCAAAACACTGCATCATCCCGAAGAAGGTCCTACGCGTCATCTTCAGGCGAAGTGTCGAGGTACTTTTCTTTTTGAAAAAGAGGTGGAGCCCATCCACACCCACACCGGCATGATGGCCAACACAAAAAGTCTGCTGCCATCTCTGCATAAGAGTTAGTTTTTACTGAAGTGAGGTCTCACAGGACTTGGGTACTGCGATGTTTGCGTATGTTTGGTTAAGGTTCACCAGTAATACGCGCTCATCTGGTGACAGATTGGGCCGAAAGTAGCGGTTTGAAGGGCAGAGGGGAAAAATGTGCCAAGGCAAGAGCCAAGGGGAAAAAAACCTCTGCGATAATTAGGTCGGGTTGTAACAGCAATAGCAGTTTTCTTGCTGCCTGCACACGTCATGCAAGAGTAGGCTTTGTCAGTAGTGGGTATCACACAGGTCGATACCTTTGACGTTGTGCGGTGGTGTTACTCGGCGGCTGCTGCTGGATACTGGTGTTGGTTTCTCGCTGAGCGTCAGCGTACCTGTAACAATTAGGTTCATCGTCGTTTTGTGTCCGATAGGTCATCTATCGGATTCGCAGTGTAGGGTAGTGTTGGCGGTTTGTTTGTGCCTTAGTGTGCGAGCTTGTCGGTTTCCCTGCTGTAGCCCGTTGAGCGGCTTTAATAACAGCAGGCATATCCAGTCAGTGTTGCTGATATGCAGAGGCTAGCCGATGTCGCTTGTGGGTTTATATTAGTTTGCCGTAGGTGGTCATGCCCTAGCTAGTAGAGTCTTTGGCCACTTGTGCTTCCGCCTATGGTTGTCATCGTAGTTTCCTAGAGTAAGTATGAAAGGATTGTTTGAGTGTCTCGATTTCCTGTATAGTCATGTGGCGTATTTCTTGAGTACTTTCTTGAGGATTTCAAGGCGGTATTCTTTGTGAAGATTCACAGTGCGTGTGTAGCGTGGAGCATTCCTAATGATGCGCAGCACTTTGTTCTGCATGATCTGCAGACGTGTAGGAGCTGCGTATTCCCAGACGGAAGCTGCGTACGTCATCAGAGATGCAATGAGTGTCATGTATATCGATATACAGCGGAAGCAGTAATATTTATACTAGCGGTGTGCCCATCCCACTTGGCACTGAGTGGCTGGATGCTCTCCGGCCAGAGCGTGGGGAAGAGAGGGGGAATGAAGTTGTAGTGGTAGGGGTAGCGGGTGCACTGTTCACATCTCTTTCTGGATTTGCCGGGTGCGTCCTGCGTGGCCGGGTGCGTCTTGCGTGCTGGACGGTTCTCGGCGCGCTCTCTTCGTATTGCTGTTAACGCAGAATTCCGTGCTACACTCATCTGGTGTCCTTGATTCCTGCCAACTAGATTCTCGTGAATCCCCATTTAAATATATTTCTTAAATATATTGTAGCTGATTGCTCGGCACAGCAACTTGGTGTTCTGAAAGTCAAAGGTGGTTTACTTTGAGGCTATGCCCTGCTAAAGGTGATGTCGTACAGTTTTGTGTTCTACTCGCTGCGTTCTGAAATACAGTGCTGCGTTTTCCCAATCTAATGGTGGCCAGATCCCCAGGCGCGGCTGTATATGCCAGGTATGTTCAGCTCTAGTGGGCCTTTCGCAGAGCCAGGGTCCATGTCGCTTTCGGCAGGAACTAGGCCCACTGAAAAACTCTTAACACACAAATGGCACCTAACATACTAGTACTGAACGCAGTGCGACCAGGCGGTAACGATCGATTGTCCTGACTTACTCAATGAAGTATATGGTACATATAACATGTTCCATCGCCCCCTAAGTTGATTCCTTCACATAGTTGGATAATATACAGTGAATGTGATAGTGTCTTTCACAGTACTAACATATTTGTGCAGCAAAATTTTCAGTTGCCGTTTAAAGGTGAAATCCTGATTTGCTAGTTAGGAAGTCTGCTCGTAACAGGATGGCGTCCGGTATTAATTAGCGTCATCGTTGCAAGATTTATAAATGGTTCTCTTTCCGAAGCTAAGACACTGTATTGCTTAAGCAATAAAAGAGAGAAATTCTCACTCTACATATCGTGTTTCTTGTTTTGCATAAAGCTGATGTCAGATGTCGAATGAATTTCCGTGCAGGGATACGCAGAGTGACTGGTTGCATGCTTGAAGTGTTAGTCTGTGTCACGTGGGGTAATATCGTATTATTGTAGTACGCTGAACAGCCTGAGTCAGATATTATACGGTCTTCCACAGCCACTCCTGTAATTGCTGCACAAACGTTATCTCTGTGTAAGTAACGCTGCACACAAACTGTCAAAAATTAAATTATTCATTTGTATGGCCATAGTATCCGTAGTTACTTTATAATTCATGAGGGTATTTTTGATTCGTTGTTGCAGCTACAAAAATGCGTGATTTTTTTCACCAGACGCGATTCGCTTTATTGAAGTAAAGCGTCATCAGTAGTCTGTAATTAAGTTTATTTACATTATGATTTGCTTTTTAGATCGAAAGACAGTTCGTTACGGACAGGTTGGTTCGTACTTACGGTGATTTTTCCGCTGCTTTCTCGCTTACATCGGGAAATGCCGTCTGCTAACACAACCTTGTTTTTCTGTGTTACACATGGCAATTTTCGCCTACTTTTTAGATGTTCTGCATTTCTCACAGTATACTTTTATTCACACCACTGTATTCTGTTTGTTTTCGTACTTCAAGAATGTGTTGATGTTTGTGTTTTCTTTTAATTAGATTATTGTATGTGTGTAATTCTATTTAAGTATATATATATATATATATATATATATATATATATATATATATATATATATATATATATATATATATATATATACTGTGTAAGAGCAGAGGAGGAATTGCGATGGAGATTTTTCTTTTTTTGGGGGGGGGGGGGGGAGGAAGACGAGAAAACATGATGAGTGGTGGACATAAGTATATAGCAGTGTAATAGAGTGAGGGTTAGAGGAGAAGGTGAGAAGCGAGAGGTGAAATGAAACTGTGAGGGGGGGGGGGGAGGGTTGTGGGAGGGTGTGAAGGATGGAAAAGTCTCTCTTCTTTTTCATGTGATTTCACCCCATCCTACTCTCCCACAATCTCCTCCCCCCCCCCCCCCCCACTTTGACACTTTCATTTCACCTCTCGCTCCTCACCTTCCCCTCTAACCCTCACTCCATTACACTGCTATATACTTATGTCCACTCATCATGGTTTCTCCTCCCAAAAAAAAATTTAAAAAAATAAAATAAAATAAAATAAAATAAAATAAAATAAAATCTCCATCGCTATTCCTTGTCTACTCTTACATTACACACATACAATAATCTAATTTAAAAAAAGAATATTTGTAGGTCAAAGACAAAGTAGTGGAAAGGTAATGTTGGCAACACTACAAACCACAAACATCAACACATACTTGAAGTACGAAAACAAACAATGTGCAGTGGTGTGCGTAAAAGTTTGTTGTGAGAAATGTATAGTGCTACAGAACATCTAAAAAGTAGACGAAAATTATCAGTGTCTAACACAACAAAACAACGATGTGCTAGCAGACGGCATTTCCCGATGTAAGCGAGAAAGCAGCTGAAAAATCGCCGTAAGTTCAAACCAGCCTATTCTTAACGAACTGTTTTCTGATCCAAAAAGCAAATCAAAATGTAAATAAACTTGATTACAGACCACTGATGATAGTTTACTTAAATAAAGCGAAACGCATCTGGTGAAAAAAATCACGCATTTTTGTAGTTCCATGACGGATCAAAAATACCCTCATGAATGTCAAAAATTAGATGAAATTAATTAAATGTACTGAAACTAAATGAATAGATCGATGGGGATTAAATCATTGTTGACGCAGTGACATTAAATGACGTCAGTGTAAGCCGTTCAGGTATTCTTAATCTGCAATATAATGAATATGCACTCACAACTGAATCTCTGTGTGAGGCCAGGATTAGATTTACGCGAGACGCGGTCCCCAACGACTCCGCTCCACCAGTGTTGTTGTTTCCACACATCCTGCGAGGAACACTTCTGTTAATAGTGAATGGAAATCATAGACGTTAACGTCAGCGACAGTAAAAATTTATCTAAAGGTGGTATCATTTAAAAAATTATGTAGTCATGCCTGCAGGCGTGTTCAGATGGAATAATTGAGGTGTTTGATTGCGATAAGCAGGAAAGCTGGCTGTGTTGCGAGATCTGGCACAAATTTGCAGTTGAGGCTATACATAGGTGACCCAAAGATTTATTACCCCTGTTAACTGCGAGATTCAGTGCCATCCACTGTCATTCTGGGCACGTGGCGCGTTACGGAACGTATATAGGTAGGGCAGAGATGAATAGGGAATCTGCAAATAGTTCACAACATATGTATTATTTGGAATTAAAAGGGAACAGATACTGGAAAACTACAGAGCTGCATCTTAGAGATACCAGTTCAGAAGCGACCAATATACAATATGTAATCAAAAGTACCCGGACACCTGGCTGAAAATGACTTACAAGTTCGTGGCGACCTCCATCGGTAATGCTGGAATTCAGAATGGTATTGGCCCACCTTTAGCCTTGATGACAGCTTCCACTGTCGCATGCATCAGGTGCTGGAAGGTTTCTTGGGGAATGGCAGCCCATTATTTACAGAGTGCTGCACTGATGAGAGGTCTCGACGTCGGTCGGTGAGGCCTGGCACGAAGTCGGCGTTCCAAAACATCCCAGAGGTGCCCTATAGGATTCAGGTCAGGATTCTGTGCAGGCCAGTCCATTACGGGGATGTTATTGTCGTATAACCACTCAGCCGCAGGCCTTGCGTTATGAAAAGGTGCTCGATCGTGTTGAATGATGCAATCGCCTTCCCCGAATTGCTCTTCATCAGTGGGAAGCAAGAAGGCCCTTAAAACATCAATGTAGACCTGTACCGTGATAGCACCACACTAAACAACAGGGGGTGCAAGCCCCCTCCATGAAAAACACGACCACATCGTAACACCACCGCCTTCGAATTTTACTGTTAGCTCTACACACGCTGGCACATGACGTTTACCGTGCATTCGCCATACCCACAGTCTGCCATCGGATCGCCATATTGTGTATCGTGGTTCGTCACCCCACACAACGTTTATCCACTATTCAGTCGTCCAATGTTTACGTTCCTTACACCAAGCGAGGCGTCGTTTGGCATTTACTGGCGTGATGTGTGGCTTACGAGCAGCCGCTCTACCATGAAATCCAAGTTCTCTTACCTCCCGCCTAACTGTCATAGTACTTCCAGGGTATCCTGATGCACTATGGACTTCCTGTGTGATGGTCAGGATAGATGTCTGCATATTACATATTGCGACCCTCTTTAACTGTCGGCGACGTCTGTCAGTCCACAGACGAGGTCGGCCTGTACGCTTTTGTGCTGTACGTGTCCCTTCAAGTTTCCACTTTACTATCACATCGCAAACAGTAGACCTAGCGATATTTAGGAGCGTGAAAATCTCGCGTATAGACGTATGACACAACCGATACCCAATCACCTGACCACTTTCGAAGTCCGTGAGTTCCGCGGAGCGCCTCATTCTGCTCTTTCATTATGTCTAATGACTGCTGAGGTCGCTGATGTGGAGTACCTGGCAGTATGTGGCAGCACAATACACCTAATATGAAAAACTGTTTTTGGGGATGTCCGGATACTTTTGATCACGTAGTTTATCTACGATCGACCAGATCCTTTGCACCGTCAGACAGCTGGAACCTACAAACACAGTGGATCCATGTGCCTGGCGTCGATTCAAAGTTCCTAATATACTAGCTCACATGCCATAAAACAATTTTAGAACAAAATAGTTGGAGGTAGACTCATGGACCTTAGTGCCTCTTAAAGCCCGTCTCCAGAGCGAAATTAAGTGTGCGTAAGTCTCGCCTCTTACATTCAATGATGAAGTGAAGTTCGCCCGGCGGCAATGAGACTTCAGACACACTCAGAAAAAAATGCGACATTATTTTATCGGCGATACGGCCTGTAAATTGACAAATCCACTGATGCAAGCGTCTTTGTCGAAAGGCAGATCGTTATGGCCCAGCACCTGGGAACATGCATATCGGAAATGGTGAAGTTGGACGGCTAAGAGTTCGTGTTAATGACGTGATGATCTACGGAAAGCGGACGGAGGACGGTGAACCCACGAACAGGCGACAAGGTGTTGGACGTCCACGCCACGTCACAGAACGTCGAGGCCGGAAGCTCGCACTCTCTGTCCCTGTAAAGCAGGACAGGTGGCGATCCGTGGCAGTTCTGACGGCAGAGTACAAAGCTAGTACAGATACAAGTGTTTCAGGGCACACCGTTCACTGCACACTCTATAATATGGGGCGCCCCAACAGACGACCCCTATGCTGACCCAATGACATCGTCAATTAAGATTGCAGTGGGCGTAGTATCATGGTGTTTGGACCGTGGATGATGAAACACGTCGTTTGGTCGGATAAATCACCAGGTCGGTAGCCGTATCCTAGAAAAATGCATCGGGCAATGGACGCAAGCAGCCCTCGGCAGTGTTCCGTGAATCTGCTGAATATAAGACACAACTCTGGTACAAACAACTCACTGAGATAATGGTAGACAGCACCCAACAATGTATTGCGACTAATATTGCCTGTAGAACTTGTAAGTAATGCCTGGTGGAGTCCAGCAACAGCATTTCATGGTGATACAGTGAAAACAGTGATACGCTGGTTGCTGTATGAGTCGTACTCGTGCTCCGTATTGCAGCATGTGCTTTGTGGCATCGTGAGGAACGAATGGTATGAAACGCCCTTGAAAGACATTGTAGATTTCGGCTCCTATGAATTACTGATACCGTTTTCAAACCTTCTTCTTCTGCTTTCCTTTAACAGAGACTGCTTGATACATTGCAATAAATAAATGTCCAGTCATCAGTTGATCGTAATGTTCATTCTTGTCTGTAGTACTATTGAACCCAATCTTGACTAAAGTGATCGTTTGTTAGTCCTGTCCGCGACTAATCAAATTTTGTTACTCGCATCTGACTTCCAGTACTGTGGATGTCAGCCCCAGTGAACTTTCGACTAAGATCGAAGCAGCTTTTTGGCTCAATAAAGCTCGATCAATCGTACATCCAGAGTGTTTGTGTTCGCTACCTCGAAGTACAGAAGCTCTAGACGGTACGTCAGCGAGCGGTTGCATAGTTTTGGTACTTAAGTATTTGTTTAAATTAAAAGTTTGACTATATCTCATAAATTCCACAATTTTTATTGAATCTTTCATGTTATGGCATTTCTCTGACAGGTATTTTAATAATTACATTACTGCAAAAAGTTAAGAATGGGAACTTTTGTCGATACTGTGCATTCACTTATACGGTATGTCACCTTCATTTCCGTTCTTTTTTTTCTCCATCTGGTTCAACATTGTGTTTTCCAACGCCATCACAGAGCCCCTTATTTCATTCTTTGGAGGCACTTTTATAGAATAGGGATCCCATTATTTATTTATTTGTGTTTTGAACAATGCTTGAATCAACTTGTAGAGTACCAAGGACATGTTCTCAAAGAAGACACCATCCTTCCTTAATGTTTCAGTTGCACGCTCGATCAAGCCTCAAATTCTTTGTATTTGAAGAATAACGTTTTATCATCTGATCGTCGAACAGTTGATGATCTAGGTACAACACTTCCCACCCCCAAATTCAGTGAAATAGGTGTTGACGTTGCAGTTGATCGATGAACGGTAGTGTATCGAACCACCGATTTCTTTATAATTGATTCGTCTCAAACACCTGTCAGTATTACATCCTGTAAGGCAAAAACACCATTGTTTAGAGGTATAAATAAAATTTTATTTTCGTCCCGATAGTCTGTCCGCAGTTTTTGACAGACAAGAAACCCATGTATAAAAGACGTTTAAAAAGTGTCATATTCCTGTAGGAGGTAGTACTGATTAACACTAGAAGAAGAGTTCCTATAATAATAAGTATAGAAACCAACAGATGATGAGATACGGCCGTTTTACTTGCGATGTGTAATATGTAGTATTCGATGGTGCAGATGAGGCAGGATTGGCAAAAGATGGCATAGCCAATTTCCACAGTACGTACATGTGGTCAGGTGAAAATCTTCAAGAAATCATGAAAGTGAACTATCAGGATCGCTTCAGTATCATTGTACGGGTAGGAATTGTCGGTGATAAACTCATAAGGGCACAGGGCCATACACTTTACCTTATGGAGTCACAGGTGCCGTGTATCACGGATTCCTGCACGACGAATTATCACCACTATTGAACATCGCTACATCTTCAGAAAGGCAGCGGCTCTGGTCTGTGCAAGAAGAGGCACCACACCATTTTCTACGAAGCATGCGACAGTACCTCACCATAGCACAGTATAAGGGATGGATCGCTCGAGGAGATATCGTAGCATCGCCTTCCACTGATTCAACCTGAATCCATTGGATTTCTGACTATGGGATCATTTAAAGTCATTGGTGTATGCCTAACCTTTTGACAATGTGTACACGTTACAGGAGCGAGTGAACAATGCCGTCCGAATGGAGCCAGGAATGTTTGAAAAAGAGTGTGATTCACTGCGAAGAAGCCGAGCGAGATGGCGCTGTGGTTAGCACACTAGACTCGCATTCGGGAGGACGACGGTTCAATCCCGTCTCCGGCTATCCTGATTTAGGTTTTCCGTGATTTCCCTAAATCGCTTCAGGCAAATGCCGGGATGGTTCCTTTGAAAGGGCACGGCCGATTTCCTTCCCCATCCTTCCCTCACCCGAGCTTGCGCTCCGTCTCTAATGACCTCGTTGTCGACGGGACGTTATAACACCAATATCCTCCTCTTCCTTCACTGCGAAGAAGGGCTGAAGGACGTGTCAGCATTTGTGTTAACCACATGCAGCTGCCTGTAGTGTCTATTTCTTCGTAGCAGACGACGGGAATGAGAGCACATATTGGCCTGTATCTCAACAGATATTGGCTTCCAGGAATTTTACTATAGGAACTTTAATCGAACTTGACCAGCACTACCACTTCTACGAATATGTAACGCTTTTTTTAAACATCTTTTAGAGCTAATGTGTAGCTGAATTCAAAGCTCTTTAGTTGACGGTACCGCTTAGATAACAGCAGAAACTCGTCGTCGTGTAGACTTCATAAGACAACAGATTTTCGTGGTAATCGAGCTGTAAATATCTGTCCACGACTCACGTGCATTTTTCGTACGAAGGTCTAAGGCAAATAATAACAGCGCGTGCTGAAAAGTAGTGCCACCGAATTTTTTATGTGAAAACTCTTAAAGCTGTTTAAGTAAAACAAACATTATTTCTACGTCTGTATTCTTCATGTCTACATTTTTATTTCTCAATGTAGTAAGCATGACGACGAACACACGTCTTCCAACGAGAGAGCACTTTGATGGAACCGTCACTGGCGAATGTCTGATTTTGTTGACGGAGCTATAATCTCATTGCTTCATTACTATCAAAGTGGACTCCTCGAAGGTGATCTTTAAGTTCTGGAAACAGATGAAATCGGATGGGGCCAAATCAGGACTGTATGGAAGATGATCTTGACAACGAACCCAAGGCGTTGGAGTGTTGCAGACGTCGCAGCTCTAGTTCGTGGTCTGGCATTGTTATGCTAAAGGAGAGGGTGTTCCAAGCGTGGACGAACACTTCGAATTCGTGCTTTCAGTTTCCTGAGGGTCTCCTTCCCACTCACCGACATACACTCCTGGAAACTGAAATAAGAACACCGTGAATTCATTGTCCCAGGAAGGGGAAACTTTATTGACACATTACTGGGGTCAGATACATCACATGATCACACTGACAGAACCACAGGCACATAGACACAGGCAACAGAGCATGCACAATGTCGGCACTAGTACAGTGTATATCCACCTTTCGCAGCAATTCAGGCTGCTATTCTCCCATGGAGACGATCGTAGAGATGCTGGATGTAGTCCTGTGGAATGGCTTGCCATGCCATTTCCACCTGGCGCCTCAGTTGTACCAGCGTTCGTGCTGGACGTGCAGACCGCGTGAGACGACGCTTCATCCAGTCCCAAACATGCTCAATGGGGGACAGATCCGGAGATCTTGCTGGCCAGGGTAGTTGACTTACACCTTCTAGAGCACGTTGGGTGACACAGGATACATGCGGACGTGCATTGTCCTGTTGGAACAGCAAGTTCCCTTGCCGGTCTAGGAATGGTAGAACGATGGGTTCGATGACAGTTTGGATGTACCGTGCACTATTCAGTGTCCCCTCGACGATCACCAGAGGTTTACGGCCAGTGTAGGAGATCGCTCCCCACACCATGATGCCGGTTGTTGGCCCTGTGTGCCTCGGTCGTATGCAGTCCTGATTGTGGCGCTCAACTGCACGGCGCCAAACACGCATACGACCATCATTGGCACCAAGGCAGAAGCGACTCTCATCGCTGAAGACGACACGTCTCCATTCGTCCCTCCATTCACGCCTGTCGCGACACCACTGGAGGCGGGCTGCACGATGTTGGGGCGTGAGCGGAAGACGGCCTAACGGTGTGCGGGACCGTAGCCCAGCTTCATGGAGACGGTTGCGAATGGTCCTCGCCGATACCCCAGGAGCAACAGTGTCCCTAATTTGCTGGGAAGTGGCGGTGCGGTCCCCTACGGCACTGCGTAGGATCCTACGGTCTTGGCGTGCATCCGTGCGTCGCTGCGGTCCGGTCCCAGGTCGACGGGCACGTGCACCTTCCGCCGACCACTGGCGACAACATCGATGTACTGTGGAGACCTCACGCCCCACGTGTTGAGCAATTCGGCGGTACGTCCACCCGGCCTCCCGCATGCCCACTATACGCCCTCGCTCAAAGTCCGTCAACTGCACATACGGTTCACGTCCACGCTGTCGCGGCATGCTACCAGCGTTAAAGACTGCGATGGAGCTCCGTATGCCACGGCAAACTGGCTGACACTGACGGCGGCGGTGCACAAATGCTGCGCAGCTAGCGCCATTCGACGGCCAACACCGCGGTTCCTGGTGTGTCCGCTGTGCCGTGCGTGTGATCATTGCTTGTACAGCCCTCTCGCAGTGTCCGGAGCAAGTATGGTGGGTCTGACACACCGGTGTCAATGTGTTCTGTTTTCCATTTCCAGGAGTGTAATTACGTTACACGCCGCCATGTTACATGCTACAATTCGGAGCCCTCTAGCGGCAGAACGTTGAGACTTGCGTCAGCGAAAAGGGAAAATCGACCGAGGAATATGCACGTCATATAATACCTCAACCTATATTGAGAACAGAGTTAAATTTCGAAGGCATTACTTTTCAGCGCTCTCGTACTTTCATGGTATTCATAGTAGCTAATCTAGATATTGTTGGTTACCAACACAGTAAAATAAACGGAAAACTTCATAATAAGACCCATCTTTTGTCTTTTTAGCATTTTTTTATAATGCTCATGAACATTTAGAAGTCACAGCTTTTTCACCACGGTCCTCTGTTGCTATGTACGGACCGTAGTTGACACCGCACGAGGGATGGTTCAGACACCTAACCGGAAAGATATTTCTTACTACATGCATATCGCCCCCCCCCCCTTTCCTTGTGAAGCATGAGCGTTATACATTAAGGGTAATTTTTTTGTCACGAGTACGTGGGAAGCATTGTGTCCTGTTCGTGTTCTTGATGACTATGGGATAGTACCAAAGGTGTCCTTGAGACTCAGGTCCCCTTAAACGGGCGTATCGTCATCAACAGTGTACAGGCACCAGTTCTGTGAGACAATGCGGACAGGTTCGTTGTTTAAACCACACACTGTCGCATATTCTGGAGACATTTAACTTAACGTAACCACATCACATCACCTTATCAGTCGAACAGTGGAGAATAATATCTCCACCACTTAAGTCAACTGCCTCCCCCCTCCCCCATTAAAATCAGTTAATGGGATTGACAATGGAGAAGGGGAAAATCTGTATAGAGTCGGGGCGTGTGATATTGCTCATGGTGATCTGTCCACTGGGTGAGTATGGTTCAGATGGCTCTGAGCACTATTATATCACATCTGGGGTCATCAGACCCCTAGAATTTAGAACGACTTAAACCTAACTAACCTAAGGACATCATACACAGGCAGGATTCGAACCTGCGACCGTAGCCGTTGCGCGGTTCCAGACTGAAGCGCCTAGAACCGCTCGGCCACAGCGGCCGGCATTGGGTGAGGCCATAAAGCTCTGAATACAAGTAGACTAACTGCCAACATCTTTCTCCTTCTGTAGAGATGTAGTGGCTTCGCAAGTTACGTCACTTCCAAGGAATTTATCAACCACTCAGTCATAATTCGGGCGCGCACCAGGACATTCCCCAATGCGTAAGGACACTCCACGAAGAAAACCACTTGTGGCCTGAGCTTGAATCTTCTAATAACCTGGATCTATCCGCTTATATAGCAGATCATCAGCGTGTAAAACCCTTTTCTGCAGTTTCCAAAAATTGTGTTGCATCGCTCACTTAAATCCTTCTGCAGTATGTTGTGCTGTTGGTAATATTACTGTAAGCGGAATAGTGACTCTCCAGCCATAACGAGGAGCATGTCCTGGAATGTACTTACCTGATTTTCTTTCGTCCGCCGTTGAATTAACGAGTGATCAGATTTACCGAGACCACTCTATCCACTATTATTACGGCTAAAGACATCAGTACTCTGTTGATCAGGTTAGCGGATCCTAGCGTAGACCGATTTTTACCATACCAAAGCACACACGACAGACGCTTGAAAACATGACCCATTATAAATCCAGCGCAGGTGGCATGTGGTTCCCAAAATCACGCATCGTTTAAATACGCTGAGATCCCTGTTCACGGTCGTCACTCAGGCGACTACAAAGGCCGCTGACGACGTTGCTCTCACTGTTCCATTCACTGATACATTAAATTTCCTGCAAATCATCTATCTCTAATGCAATTGCCACACAATAATTTTCTCTGCAGTTCGCCAAATTGTATAAGAGGGCAGTCAAATGAAAACGAAACACATGATAAAAAAAGTACGTAAACGGTTTATTATGTCAAAACTAATCAGCATAGTTGTTAACACATTTATCCCTCTGTGAGACAAGACGGTCAACACCTTAATGGAAAAATATCTGCGGTTTCCTAGGGAACCATCATTTTACGCAGCCATGCACCTCTTCGTCCGAATCAAATCGACAGTCACGAATGTTTTCCTTCACTGCTCCAAAAATATGGAAATCGCAGGGGGAAAACAACCTTGGTAGCGTATGGGGAAACTATTCTTATTTGGGACAATCAGTCTGCTGAAATTCTTACATTATGAATTTCGTGTGTACGAAATCGCGATGTATAAAATATGTTCAAAAATGGTTCAAATGGCTCTGAGCACTATGGGACTTAACATCGATGGTCATCAGTCCCCTAGAACTTAGAACTACTTAAACCTAACTAACCTAAGGATATCACACACATCCATGCCCGAGGCAGGATTTGAACCTGCGACCGTAGCAGTCGCAAGATTCCGGACTGCGCGCCTAGAACCGCGAGACCACCGCGGCCGGCGTCGATGGAAAGAGTCAGTTCGTTTGTCATTACCAAACAAATAAAATTTATGCTGAATTTTACTTGTCCCCTGGATACAGCGGCCCCAAATTAGTCTAGTGCAATATTCGTACTCCAGCAGCGACATAACAGCGCTGTTGCATGGTGATGGCAGTCAGTGCAGGCCAAGGACGTGCTGAAAACTCGTCATTCTTCGTGTTTTACTGTCCCCGTAAATACATATCGACAAAACGAAACAGCAAGAACAGGAAACCTTTGACAATTATTTGTAAATACACACACTTGCCGTATTTGGATGTTGAAGGAACCACTCGACACAGCTGAATTTACAGGGTTAAGTCGAAGTGAAAGTGATGTGTGGAGTCAAGTTTTAAAAATGTTATATGACCCTTCCTCTTTGCCATCTATGGGATGGCTCTGAGCACTATGTGACTTAACATCTAATGTCAGTCAGTCCCCTAGAACTAAAACCTACTTACACCTAACTAATCTAAGGACATCACACAAATCCATGCCCGAGGCAGGATTCGAACCTGCGACCGTAGCGGTCGCGCGGTCCTAGCGGTCGCGCGGTTCTAGACTGAAGCGCCTAGAACCGCCTGGCCACTGCGGCCGGCCTGCTATCTATGGAAACGTGTTGCAGTTGCTTGCTCTCTCACAAAGAATAACAAAAGGGATCACCAGAAGTTTCCGGCTTCAAGGCCGAAATGTGAATAACCAATACTTTGCCCAACAGATTAAAACCAACTAGGGCGGGACTCGAACCCAAATACTTGCCCTTCAGCCAAAATTCTCTCATCGACTTTGCTATTTAGGAACGGTCAACTCTCCACCCAACACAGCTTCAATGCTTCCAGTACCATTCACCTAATTGGAGAACGGTATCTTGCCCTAAAAATCACTACAGGCTGGTAGTTTAGGATAACAGCAGCCTGTGCTGATTTTGAGACAGGATATCATTCATTAAATTCATTAATTATCTAAAGGCTGTAGAACACAAATTAGAAGCAGCCTTATCTTAAGTTTATGTGCGCGACAATCACTCCAGAATGAGACGATAGTGCGGAGAAAAGTCTCGATTCCAAAATAAGTAACTCACTCTGCAGCGGATAGTGGGCTGCTGATAACTTTCTGACAGATTAAAAGTGTTTACTGGACCGTGAATCGAAGCCGGACTCTTGCCTTCAGCTTTGTAGGTAAGATCGCAGCCCGCGACAGTCAAGGCTCGAGTAAAACTTTGGCAGACAGCGGCTCTCTTTCAAAGAGTGTCGCAACAGTACATACTCTGCTGTAAGTGAAAGATTGTGTCTGTTTTGCCAATTGTTCAATGGTGCACGAGAAGATGTTGGATGGCTCCTCTACATTTCACGTGCCATATAATATTCAACAAATTTTCCTTCGTGAAGGATCGTGATTTCAGTCAGCTGCGAGAAAGGATACTGGAAGTTTCTGCTACAATCACACCGTTCATGATACACTGAAAGTGGGAGTAAATACGACGTCTCTCGGAGGCGTGTCAAAATGCTAATTAACAGTACCACTATACATCAGTTGTTTGTACTCAACTTCATGCTAGCAAATATAACATGGTGTGTCGTTATTAATGGAGACAAATCTTCAGATGTAAACGTAGCTGCGAGTGTACACTAAGAGGGTGATACATACAACCAAAGGGATAACATCGGATGGGTTCTATGAAGCTGACGTTTGATACAGGAACTTGAAACTGACAATTAATATAAACCAACCTGCATCCACATCCATACTCGTCAATCCCTTTGAATGCATGGCAGAGAGTACTTGCCGTATTATCAGTTGTCATGCTTTCATTACGGGTGAAGAACGGAGGAAAAATATTTAAACGTAATTAGTGTACTCGTGTCACCGCGATATCTACGGGAGAGGTGAATGGTGGATAATATTATGTTCTTACAACAATTATTTAAAAATGGTTCTTGAAACTTTATGAGTAACCTTTCTCGGGATAGTTCACATCTATCTTCAAGAGTCTGCCAGTCCAGTTCTTTCAACATCTTCGCGATACTCAGCCATGTGTCAAACAAACCTGTGACCATTCGTGGTGCCCTTCTCTGTATACGTTAAATATCGCCTGTTAGTGTTACATAGTATGGGTCCCACAGACCTTATCATAAACTGGTTGCGGTCTCCTAGTATTCTGCCAATGAAACGAAGTCTGACACCTGCTTTACTTACGACTAAGTCCATGTCATCGTTCCATCTCATATCATTACACACTTCTTTTTGTATTTAATCCATTATAATTGAGCCTCTTTGATACTTTAGACGCGGTATATTAACTTTTTTTAGTTTTGTGAAGTGTACAGTTTTACATTTGTAAACATTTAAAACAGGCTCCCATCGTTTTGCCAACTCCGTGATCTTACCAAGATCCATCTCAGTTCTACAGCTTTTTTCAGGCAATACTTCATCATAGATAAATCTATTATCTGCGAAATGTGTGGGATTACTGCTTATATTATATGCAAGGTAAGTAATATGCAATATGAACAGCAGGAGTCCCAGCACTCTTCCTTGAGAGATATCTGAAGTTACTTCCACATCTGAGGGTGATTTTACATCAACGATAACTTGCTGTGTCCTTCCTACCACAATGCAGTCATAAATCGCTTGATACCCCAAGCGACCGCACTTTTTACTATAAGCATATGTGTGGTACTGATTCAATGCTTTCCGGAAATCAAGAGTAACTGAATCTACCTGATCGCCTTGATCCATGGCTTTCGCGTTGTTATCTAAGAAAACGACGAAATGAGTGTCACACGTTTTTGTTTTTTTTTTTTTTAAGTATTCATGCTTGCTGTCCTGTTCCACTCGCGAATAGGGCATGAGAATAACTACTGCCGTAAACCTCTAAACCTCTTTATTGGCTCCAATTTCTCGATTTTTCATTGTGGTCATTACGCGAGACGTACGTACTTCGGTGGGAGGTGGGCTGGGGGGGGGGGGGGGGGGGTGAGTGATATGTTGTCCAACTCTTCCCGGGAAGTGCTTTCGTGAAATTTCAGTAGAAAATTTCTCCGCGATTTCTGCACCATTCACCAAATCCTCTAGAGGTCATTCTGCTGTTCTAGATAACTCATTTGGTTTGAGCTCAGAATATATTCTAGGATTCTACAACAAATGGACGTGAAGGATAGGTGAAGGCTGTTTCCTGGATCGCCATAGCTACCGTTCTTGTAGACGGCTGTAGTCTGCTGCCCTCAGTTTCAATTACAAACTTTGTGTTCTTGTCATGGAGGAAGCCTCGTCAGAGAGGTCCACCGCATGATCGTCTAGGGAAGTGATTCCAATGGTGGTTTCCCGTTGCCTTCCACTGATGATGATGAAATTATAATGAGGACAACACAATATCCAGTCCCTGAGCGGAGAATATCTGAATCGAACCCGGGCTCCTTGGCGCGACAGACCGCCACGCTGACCACTCAGCTATCGGGGCGGACAAGTTTCAGTTACTGTCCGATAAATAAATAAGCGTGTTGACACTAGCCTTTGTACCACTAACAATTTCTTTGGATTTTGTGAGATATGTTTCGATAATATTCTGCTACGGCAGTCGTTGAAGGGTTCTTACATTGCCGCTGTGACTGCCAAACGTGTCTCATTCAGCATATCTCTACCAAATGTAACACAATGCGCACAAATAGTCGGAAAGACCCATTATTTTACGGTTATACGATTGGCGAACAGTCACGGGAATCAGTTACAGCTATTAAATATCTATTAATATACGTACGACGTGATTTAAAATCTAACGACCACATAAACCAAATTGTAGGAAAGGCAGATGCCACACAGGTTGAATGGCAGAATACTCCGCCAGTGTGATCCTCCCACAAAGGAAGTAAAACCTCTTGTTCGGACGATACAAATGTATTCCTCGTAACTTTGGGACCCTTGTACTGGTGGGATGATAGAGGAAACAGAAAGGATCCAAAGAAGATCAGCATGTTTCTTGAAACGCCCTTTTAGTAAGCGCGAAAGCGTCACGGAGATGCTCCTCCAACTCTAGTGGCGTTGTATTTCACCATATGGTTCACTGGTAAAATTTCAAGAGCTTACGTCCGTAATATAGTCTACCAATGTATTGCTTTCTCATATACGAGTACACTGTCTGATCAAACGTATCCGGAAAACTCTTAACGGACAATAACATAGGATGAGTCCATCCTTCATTCTTATTATAGCTTAAACTTTAATGAGGTGTCCGAATATCTGTAAGGAATAGCAGCCCATTCCTCCTCGAGAGGCGAAACCAGAGACAATAGTGAAGCTGGAGGCTAGAGTCCCAAAGGTGTCCGGTTGGGTTCAGGTCGAAATTTTTGGCCAGTCCGTTACAGGAATGTTATTGTCTACAAACCTTTCCCTCACTGAGGCTGGTTTATGACAGGGTGCATTGTCATGCTGAACAATCAGTCATAGTCTCCCAACTGTTCCTCTACAGTAAGCAGTTCACAAAGATGTTAAATATGTTCATATCCTTCAAAATTTAGCTTTTTTGAGCGTGATGAGGGGGCCCTGCCTTAACCAAGAAAAGTACTCTCATGCCGTAAATCTACTGTTGGAACTACACATGAGGGCAGTTAGCATCCTCTGGGCGTTCGCCAAGCCCACATTCTTCCACGGGACTGCCACAGCCTAAGTCATCATTTGAAATCACTCGTTTCCAATTATCCACTGCCCAATGGCGTCGCTCTTTATTCGCCAAGGATTGAATACAGAAAGACGTGGCTTACGAGGAGCTGCTCAGACGTTGTGCTCCTTCCTTTTAAACTCCCGCTGCACAACTATACTGCCGGTAGCACTTTGGCAACCACCAGTGATTCTTTCCGCTGATTTCAGTGAATTTTAACATCACCCTTTGCAGGGCTCGGTAGCCGCTGTCCGTCAGGATATGAAGTCCGCCAGGTCACGGTTTAGTTGTGGTGGTTGCTTTGCGTTTCCAGTTGGCGGTCAAAATAGTATATTGGTAGACTATTTTGCAAGGGTTGAGACGTCCCGGATGGACATGTAACTCAAATGACGTACAGTGACTCGTCCACGTGCGAAATCAGTGAGATCTCCTGATCGACCCATTCTTTTGTCACTGTTTCTCTACTGACGACACAATACTCCTCTTTTTACACTGGCGGGTTCACCTCAAATGGCAACTAGTGGTCATTTCATTATAGGAGTGTCTGGATACTTTTCATCATGTAGTGTATCTTGCTAAGAGATCCCAAAGATAAAATAGAAAGTTTCGTGCTCACGTGGAGGCTTTCCGGGCACCATTCGCGACTGGAAAGGAGGGAAGTGACGCTGATACACGAAGTGTACTTCGCCACACATCGTATGGCGGTTTGCGGAGAACAAACGTAGGTGTAGGAAGCAGCAGTGGGGGTGGTGGGGGTGGGAAGGGGAAGTGAGGCCGGCCTTGGCGGGCCCACAGGTTGGGCGGCTCCTACGTCGCGGCCGCCTCTTAGCGCTGCATCGATCGTCGCGCTACTACGGCTACTACACTCACGTGGCCGTCTCTCCCTGTCTTTCTCCCTCTCCCTCCCCTTCAACCTGTCTCCCACCCCCCCCCTCTCTCTCTCTCTCTCTCTCTCTCTCTCTCTCTCTCTCTCTCACACACACACACACACACACACACACACACACACACACACAGAACCACTAGACGGAATTCACATCACATTCCTGACAAATTAAAACGTTAGTATGACTCCCGCCTCGACGCCGTCTCTAAAGCACATAGAACATGCAATATCAGACCTATTTGAAAGTAAATTTCATTCCATCAATAAAAGAACGATGGCACACACGAGTTAATTTTAACTACATATGCACATCGAAACCTGTACTCCGCAGGTCACCCAACTGCGATTGGCGTAGGGTACTTCTAGTAGCATTATATTTTCCCCCTTCCCAGCTCCATTCGCGAATGCCGGCGGGAAGAACGAGTGTCGGTAAGCCTTCGTTTAGCTTAAATTTCCCGAATCTTCTCGTTACGGTCATACAGTGATACGCAAGTAAGAGGAACAACTCGAAACGCACTTTCCACGATCCACAACACCTGTCTGGTAGTACACGAAATGTATTCGCAATTGCGAATATGGACTACCATTAGCTGTATAATAGAATGACGACAAGGAAAATTTTTGCCAGATAGGGACTCGAACGGGCATTTCCCACAGATCGCGAGCGGTCGCCTAACTTAGGCTATCCGAGCACGCCTCGCGACCAAAAGCAGACTTTTACGTGTTCTCAACCTTGTGTCCACAACTTGCACTTGTACATCCAATACGTATATTCCTATACAGGGGAGACATCTTACTTGAAAGCCGTTGCACGGTGTTGGATAAACACGATATTTCAGCGCCTGTGTTATTCCAAATTACGAAGCAAAGTTCCTTCGGACTTGCATCGTAATTCCGAATAACAAAGGCACTGCAAATATCGTACCTGTCTTGAAGCGTCCGCAGCTGTAGATTGTCCGTAAAACTCTCGCGCCTGATCCCGTGACGAAGTATACCGCTCGTCGTTGGAACTTCTCTCTCTCTCTCTCTCTCTCTCTCTCTCTCTCTCTCTCTCTCTCTCTCCCTCTGCTATTAATCCTATAATGCTACTTGGTAAGGGTCTCAGATTGATGAGCTATACTCAAGAACCAGTGTTTGTAAACCACTTATTTCGTGCGTGAATGATGTTTGGTTAAGGATCTTCTAATAATTCCCGGCCTGGTACTTGCTTTTGTTACAGTTCTTATTACATGGTCATTACACGTTTAGTTGTCTTAGGGCGGTAGGTACGGTTACTCCCATACGTTTTACGGTAGTGAGTCGTTCCAGTGGTTGTCGCCAGTAGTTTGTTGTACAGTAGTTGATTTCTTCACTTGCACTGCGTTACGTTCAGCGTCAACTGCAAGTCCCTGCACCAGACATCGATCCTCTTCTACAGTGATATGGCATTGCTACCTTTTCATTGACAACCGCATCAGCTGTGCACAGCCTTACGGAGCTTTCTGCATTATTGACTAGATCATTTATAAACAATGTAAACAGTAGCGATTCTATCGCACTTCTTTGACATACTCCTAAAATTCCATTTACATTTGTGGATTTTGTTCGTTTAAGAGTGAAGTACTGAGTTCTGTCTGCAGAGAAGTCTTGAATCCAGTCACAAATCTGGACCGATAATCGGTAAGCTCGTATTTTGTTTGTTAAACGACAGAGTGGAACTGTATCAGATGCCTTCCTGTAGTCAACGAACAAGTCATCTACATACCTGAGGGCCGGTGCTACGGTGATGTGAATCTCTTGGAGGAACCGAGAGAGCTAGATTTCTCTAGATCTCTATTTGCGGATTCAGTGATGACGATTTCCATAGAGCAGACATTCGTTCTCTAAAACCGTTATGAGAAATGAGCATAAAATATGTTCCACAATTCTACAAAATATTGACTTCAGCGATATAGACAAGTACTTATGTTCAGTTCTCTCACGACTTTTCTTCAAAATGGGAATGAGCTACTGTTTTCACTAGCCGCTGGTTGCCCTTCATTTCTCCATCGATCTTAGCTAAACTGCTTAGCTAAGCTGTGCATAGTGCAGTGTCAACACGAGCTCCATTGACAAAATATTTGCGGTTGTTCAGGGTATTTCCTTAGTGTTACGGTAGGGGGGGGGGGGGGGGGTCCCTGGGTTATCGTTACAAAATTTTGATTTAGTCGGTTTGTTATTTCAATTTCCTTTATTTCTATGAAAATGCCTTCACAGCAGAGAAAATGACTAATATTCCATCAAATGTGATACGGAAGGACCCGGTTTCTCGTAGGTGCCCACGTACAGATCCGAAAGTACTGTGACGTAGTTGCTGTCTCTGCGGGACATCCCATAATACTGTAGTTGCGCCTCCCTTCCATTACTGCTATGTATCGCTGTTAAAGTACTGCCGGCAAACACACTCAAGACACAACCGAACAGTACTGAATGAAGCTTGAGCGCGAAAAAGTAAAGTCGGCAGTACTTTTGTCAACAGCAAGTACAGCAGTAAGTCTGTCTGCAAACAAGACGCACATTCCTTACCGTCGATATTCCTATTGTTGTGCAGGTATTTTCAGTACAATACAGATACAAAGATAAGGAGGGGGCAAGAGAGAGGAGGGGGGGGGGGGGTAGGGAAGACCACACATAATACTAATTTTGAACATAGGTTCATCGTTTAGTTTCTAATACGGATCATAATATTAATATGTGAACGTAGAAATTAAAATACTGATTTATTTTAATACTGATTATACAGGGAATCGAATAAAACTTACAAAATTCGAAAAGTACTCTGCCAAAGTTTTGAAAAAAAATCATGTGCGAATGCAGCTGTTAAGAAAGTTAAAAGGAAGCAGACATATAATTTGCCCATGATAACTTGCTTTCGTTAGTGCTGGCAGCAGCGGAGGAAATCGGCACTATCTGAAGATATTCATTTTCCTCCGAGCACCGCCAATGTCAAGCTTGCGCTAGACGCGAAATATTACGAAAGATTTTTGTCCACTATCAAATAACTTGTGTAAGCACTCGCTGTGGTGTTTACATTAGAACAAAAACTTACTAATGCCTACTTCAAGTCCATGGGGCACGTTTATTTGAGGAACTTGCTGCAAGTACTTGCTGCAGAAGGGCAATTATTCTTAAAAACCAGAGCAGACGCCACTGTTGTTGCATTGATGCTAATGAATAGAAATTGTGGCGAAACACAAAAATAATTAAAAAATTCTAAAGGAGTACATATTTATGTTACCAAGAAACACTATTCAGTTAACTAAAATGAGAGGACATCGCTTAGATTAAGAACTTTGAGGATGTCGCATGCAAATTTCGAACATCTCTTGTCTATTGCATAATCAAATATTTGATAACAGGAAACAAAAATGCGGTTTGTCATCTCGCCAAGAGAATGCGGTGTAATTACCCTTCGATTTTTACATACTACTTTTATCACAAATTTGATACACTTATGTTTACAGTAACATTAAAAATCAGCTAAACTGAAAGTTGTCTCTACTGCCATTCTACTCCCCTTCCGATGAAATGAAGTGATTGATAAACCCATTTCGCACTTCCTTGACTGGTGGTGCCAATTATATGTGTTAAGGGGTCCCAATTATACACATGTTTCGGCTCATCTGTCTTTATGCCATTCTCCTTTTCGACACTGACATTTTCGCACCGGTACTGAACACACGCAACTACTGTAAGTTTGAAAAAACTTCCACGAAGTGACATTCGGCAAGCACTTGCAGCAAGATGCAAGGAACTAGGAGGAGTTTTCATCCTGCAGTGGACTGTGCGCTGGTTTGAAACTTCCTGACATATTAAAGCTGTGTGCCAGACCGGGACCCTTACCTGAGAATCCGCTCTGGCACACAGGTTTAATTTGTCAGGAAGTTTCATGCAAGAAATTGTTTCAACTAACTTGCGAACTTCTTGAAATTGACGAAACAAGCGGACGTCGACGGAAGGGGGAGGGGGGGTGGGGAGAGGTCGGGGAGAGTGGGAGGCCTTTTGCAGATGTGGTTCCTAATATTCCACCCAGTTCTGTGACTGTATTGATAATGCGCCACACCACAGCAGGTAGTTCGACAGAATGCCTTATAAATACGATTTCAGGATTACGATGTTAAGAGTGGTTGCGAGATAGGCAAATAAACTGCAGCTATTCAGTGACGAAGGCTGAACTGTTATGTAAAATAAAGCGTAACAAACCAGCCGTGAAAGTGTATGTTATGAATAAAATCCCTGAGAGCAGAGGCCTCAAAGTATCCCATTTACCGCCCTACAACTGCGATGTAAATCCGATTGAATTGGCATGGCCCGAAATAAAACACAGTTTCGGGGAGAATACTGTCACTGGTGATATGTCGAAGAAAAGACCAGAAAATGCTGCTTGCCTTACAGTCCCTGCACTAGAATGCCAAGGTTACTGCAGAAAAGTGCAACACTTGTAGCAAGAGTACTGGACACGAGATGGAACAATGCAAATAGTCATCGATAAAGTTATCGTCAACACTACACCCTCAAATGGCGGCGATGATGATGATGATCCTGAATAAAACACAAATGACAGCGATATTTAGTGAACATAATTTTGACAGATCTTTCAGGCACATTTAATTCCACTTTGTAAACATAACGGCTGTGCTGTATTTAATTTTGTAATGCAAAATACATCTGAGGTTACGTTGTTACATGATACAACGGCACAATTTGCCACCGTTAACAAAAACTTTATTTTTCAAAGTACTTTATCAAGGACTCGCTCCAAATAATCGAACAAAGAATTATTTCAATAAATAAAATTGGTCGGTTTTCGACCACAGAAAATACTAGTCTTCCCTCGGGTATGGGAGTTCAAAAAAAAAAAATGTTCAAATGTGTGTGAAATGTTATGGGACTTAACTGCTAAGGTCATCAGTCCCTAAGCTTACACACTATTTAACCTAAATTATCGTTAGGACTAACACACACACCCATGCCCGAGGGAGGACTCGAACCTCCGCCGGTACCAGCCGCACAGTCCACGATTGCAGCGAATCAGACCGCTCGGCTAATCCCACGCGGCGGGCATGGGAGTGTGTGTTGTCCTTAGCGTATGTTAGTTTATCTTAGATTAAGCAGTGTGTAAGACTAGGGACCGGTGATATCAGAGTTTGGTCACACCACAAGAACTTACCACAAATTTCCAAACAAAAAAGAGGGGGGGAGGGGGTGACGGAGGAACTATGGTAAGGAATAAACGTATGCCTTTCCGTTCGGTAACCCTTCTGAGTTGTTCCTTCCGCGATATTCGCGTACAATCCACATGCAAACTATACTATTAGAAATAGTTGGATGACTTCATAACGCTACATTTTCATTCTCTTCGAACAGAAAAACAGGATTATTCATAAGTAGCTTGGTTTAACTATAAGGCATACAGAAAATACACAATTCAAAGGACAGAGCATCTCCAAGCTTCGCCTCTTAATACGATTATTTCGGGCTCTTGCAGAAGTACTTCCGCAGACGCTCCATCTTCTCTGCTGACGGTACTTTGTTACGAATATTTCAACAATTTACTATTAAAATTTAGACTATCGAAGTACGCGAAGAGCTTTGTATGCGATTTGATTTCGCTCTGTGGATATCAACTGGCATTAGAGACCATCAAACTACCACCTAGCCTAAAAAAAAACCACATGTGCACTCCAGAAGTACTCTGCTACCACCGAGCGAGGTGGCGCAGTGGCTAGCACACTGGACTCTCATTCGGGAGGACGACGGTTCAATCCTGCGTCCGGCCATCCTGATTTAGGTTTTCCGTGATTTCCCTAAATCGCTCCAGGCAAATGCCGGAATGGTTCCTTTGAAAGGGCACGGCCGACTTCCCTGTCCTTCCCTAATCCTATGAGACTGGTGACCTCGCTGTCTGGTCTCCTCACTGAAACAACCCAACCCCAACCTTACTCTGCTACCAGAGTAGCCGGTACGTTTGTATAGTACACCCCTGACCTATCAAGGCGAGTACTAGAAATCTCCACCCAATAACGCAGGTTCAAAATATGCAGCCATGATCGTCACATAATCGTCGGAGCCTTTGGCTGACACCCTCACTCAACCTCAAATCAAAGGACCGTGATCGACTCTGGATGCAGAGTAGCAAACTGTGAGCTGTGTTTGCACCCCCCAAGTGAGGGCAGCAGTCTCGCCATCTCCGCCACCCACCCGTAGGAAATGAGACGTCTTTGGTGACTATATCAGCAACAGCTTTCAGACTACTGCATCCTGCACCCTCGATAGCTTCAGCATAGCCTCGTCCACATCTTGTAAGAGGCTCACAATCAATAGAGTGGAGATGCGACTGCGTAGTGTGTGTTCTTTCGAAAATGTCCGAAACACGGGGAATCCGTGGCTGTGACATGTATTATAACTTGAATGAGGAGGGGAGAAAAAGGAAAAGACTTTTTGCGGAATCAGCGGCGCCGAGTGAAAATTAGTGCTGGACCGGGACTAGAACCCGAAATCTCCACATTTCCACCTAGCGCCACCCCTCCATGCTCGCTACTTTGAGATTCCCACAGAAGGTCTAACGTCATTGGGTATCAGCTTGACTACGGCCTCCCGTCGGGAAGACCGTTCGCCGGGTGCAAGTCTTCCTATTTGACGCCACTTCGGCGACTTGCGCGTCGATGCGTATGAAATGATGATGATTAGGACAACACAACACCCAGTCCCTGATAGGAGAAAATCTCCGACCCAGCCGGGAATCGAACCCGGTCCCTTAGGATTGACATTCTGTCGCTCTGAGCACTTTATTTTATTTTATTTTATTTAATATTTTTCTCTATTAAACGTTTGTTTTTATATGGAAAAAGGCGTCGTTCAGTTACGACAAACAAAAGTAGAATGTACATCCGTAGCAACAACAGAACAAGAGTTCCTTCTAAACTATGAAATAGAATTCGAAACTAATAGTACGATGATAAATAATAAAGAAAGAAAAATGTAACCAAATCCGGCACGCCATTCCCTGTGCATGGCTCATCTGCGTACAGATTCCATGTTCCAATTTTATAAAACATTTCGCAGCGTGTGGAGTTCCATGACGGCGGTCATCTTTGCAAAAACAGACATAATGTCTTATGGGATAACGGCAATCAGTGATTTTATAATGTTACTTAAAAACCGTCTTGATTGAAAATTTTTTATTCATATGACCGGTTTCGGTTCATTCAGATCCATCTTCAGATCTGATATTTCAGTTCATGTGACGTAGCATGTGAAAATCGCTGGATTTGGACGGGTTACTCCTGTAACTGAAATATCAGATCTGAAGATGGTTCTGAATGAACCGAAACCGGTCATATGAATAAAACATTTGCAATCAAGACGGTTTTTAAGTAACATTATACGGCGGTCATCCTCTGCCCGGTACTCCCCAACTGTGAGGGGGGTTATCGAAGACACTGCGCAAATAGTTCGCAAATAGTTGTCGGTATCTGGGTGTACATTCAAGTGTGCTATGACTGTCCTGGAGAAATTGCCAGTAATCAAGTACCATTTTCTCATCATCACGAAAGAGGTAGTATATGGGCATGCCTTTAAACCATGTGAGAACGTGAGACTTCGCAGATGGGAAATAAGTATCCTCTGGACAAAGAAGGAGCCTTGGCTCAATTGTGCGAGGCGCGATACGTAGGTAGCAGGCGAGGATCTTCTGCACTAGCATCCATACCTCTAACGCCGATCCATATGTTAAACGGTGTTCGTCAGTATCCACGAGGTGGCAACGTGGGCAAAGGGGGGAAGCAACCTTCCCGTTCACCACCTGGTACCACGCTGCTCGTACCCGCGTGGGGAGAAACGGCTTCTGGACCGCTCTCCACACTGCAGGCCATAGGCTGGTCGGGCTTTTCCTCTCAATCGTATTGCGAGGGATGGACCTTAGCAGCAGCCGGTAAACGTCTCTCGCCTTGGGAGTGCGAGTGTTGGGGAGGTCTGGGTGCACGTAACTATACTCAAGAATAAATGCCGAGAGGTGTGAGAGTGAGGGTGTAATGTGCGCAATCGTGACAGGTGGCAGAAGAGACGCCGGCAGCAATTCCTCTAACAGATGTCCCGTAAGGGAAGCATTTTTGTGGGTCCACAATTTCATCATTGTGCACAAGTATAACGCTGTAGCTCTCGCTCGTACATTTATAAGTCCCAGTCCACCATCACGCGGGGGGAGGGTGAGTGTTTCGTAGCGGACTTTGAATAGGTGTCCGGCGGTAAGGTAATATCCAAACGCTGCTTGCAGTCTGTGTGCCATCGCTGTCGATATCGGTAGGGCCTGGGCCATGTGGATCACCTTAGTCGCCACGTGAAGGTTGAGGTACTCCACAAGCTGTAGAAAGTCCATCTGTCGAAGTAGATTCCGGCGAACTTCTGTGCGTATTGCCTGTAGTAATCGTGCATAGTCCATGGCAGCTCTGTGGGGCACATCCTGTGTAAATGTTATGCCCAAGAACCGGATCTTGTTGACTAGTGGGAGTGGGGCTAAAGCGTCCTCCTGTAGACCTCTCCCAATGGGCATCGCTGCCGACTTGGCCACATTCATGAGGCTGCCCGCTGCCAAAGCATAGCGATTGATCCATTGTATCACCGAGCGTACCTCGTCGCCAGATCGGACAAGTAACAGAAGGTCATCAGCATATATCCTGCAGTGAAATTTGTGATCCCTCAATGACATGCCCGAGAGCCTGTTTTTCAACCCTCCGACACGTGGTTCGAGTGCGATCGCGTAAAGGATCATGGAGAGTGGGCATCCTTGGCGAACTGACCGTCGGATCGGAAAGGGACCCGAAATCCGTCCATTCACCAGTACATGGGATGCAGCTCCACGGAAAAGGCGCTGAAAGATGTCGAGAAAGCCAGGCGGGAAGCCCATGCGGGCCTTAACGGGCAGGAGGAACTTGTGTTTAACTCTGTCGAAGGCGTGGTCGAAATCAATGGAGATCAGAGCAGCTCGAAGGCGACAGGATGTGGCGATAGCTATTAAATCCCTGCATTCGCTGATTGCCGTTTGCATGTTGGTCACTCCGCCCTGTGTCGTTTGCTCCATTGAGAGGAGTAGGGGCAGAACCTTCTTTATGCGGCTGGCGAGTAGCCGGGCGAAGATTTTATAGTCCGCGTTGAGCATTGTAATTGGCCTGTAGTCCTTGACCGTCCGACCTCGGGAAGGTTTGTGTATCGGTATGAGGAGACCTTCCACGAATAGAGGTGGCACGTGGGAACCGGGGGTCATCAGTTCTTGGTAAATGGTGATCCATCGGGGCATCATTAGATCGCAGAAAGTCAGATAAAACTCGAGCGGCAGTCCGTCTGGCCCGGGAGATTTGTTGAGTGCTCCCTTGTTAAGCGCGTCCTCGATGTCGTTCATCGTAAGTCCAGCTAACAGCGTCGTCGCTGCTGCATCGTCGAGGGTGTGCGACACGTGCTGCAGTATGTCGTGCCCATCCGCTTCCTCTGTATTCACCTCGTCGTAAAACCAGCGATAGTGATCTACAATGGCTTCTGTAACCACCGCCTGAGTCATTACGACCCTACCACCTGGCAATGTGAGGTCCGTGATCAGCTGCTGTCGGCGTCGGCGGCTGTCGAGCACGATGTTGATACATAGACGGGTTTTCTCCTTCCGCTCGGTCTTGACGTCGCGATCGCACGACGACCCCCTCCAAACGTTTCCTCGTAAGCGACAATATTTTGCCTATAATTCGGCGGCTTTCCATTTGTCGGTTTGGAGATGGTGGTTGGCTGGCGAGTTGGCGGAGCATCGTGTAATAAAAGTCCAATGTGTGACGATGCCACGCTGCGATATCTTTTCCGAACTGTGTTAGCACACGCCGAAACGCTAGTTTAGCACATTCCACCCACCATGCTAGAGTCGAAGGGTATCGGGGAAGACGACGTTCGCAATCCATCCATGTGTTGGCGATAACCTGGCGGCATTCCGGGTCTTGAAGATGTGCCACATTCAGCTTCCAGGGTCCTCGGCTGCGCCATATCCGCTGCTGCTGTAGAGTGAGTGTGCATATGAAAGCGCTATGATCGGAGAAGGCAAGAGGCCAACGTTCGGCGTCCAATACTCCCGGCGCTAGAGCTCGTGAGACATAAATGCGGTCTAGGCGACTGGTTGAGTAGTAAGATATGTCGGCCCGGGACGGTCACCGTGTAGTGTCTCCCACGTGTCGGTGAGAAGCATATCACGAACCAGGAGCCGAAGTTCTTGACAAGTCGAGAAATGAGGGACTTGGTCTTTGGGGTGGAGCACACAGTTAAAGTCGCCGCCGAAGATATATTGATCGTAGCGACTGATAAAGAGAGGGGCGATATCCTCGGAGTAGAACAGCGATCGTTCGCGGCGTTGGTCAGTTCCTGATGGAGCATAAATGTTAATGATGCGCGTGCCCAGTGCTGTGATCGCCATGATCGCCAGCCCCCTTCCTGACGGAAGGTAAGTCACTTCTTCGATGACCATTCCGTCGCGAACTAGTATTGCCGTACCGCTGCCATTTCGGTCCGCCGGTGATATATATGTCACATAACCGTAGAAAGCAGGGAGGGCCGCTATATACACTTCTTGCAACAGGGCAATGCTAACGTCCGAAGAACGAAGCATCTCCCGCAGCAACTGGATCTTCACTGCCGTTCGTATCGTGTTGAGGTAAATTGTGGCGAGACGATAAGCCTGTTGCCGAACCGCAGGTGCTAAGTTATCCATTAAGACTGGAATTACGCTTCGGACTGTATTAATACCTCCGCATCCCCCCAAATCTCACCTGCAGTCCTTTCTACAGAGCCGGAAGGTATCAACTCTGAGGGTGGTGGATTCAATGCCCATCAAAGCGAATCAATTATATGAATGCGTGGGGTCTGTTCTTTCGAAACATGTGCAGCTATTTTTATAGTTACATAAATTTTATTCTTTCATTTCCTGCTTCCTTTCAGTGTATGTCTGCGCAAAACTTTTGTTTGAGCAGTTCAGAACGCGCTAAAGAAAGAACGACAGAATGCTCCAAACTGCCCTCTTTCCCACAAACCGATATTCTGGGGAACCGTCATGTAGAGAGACTAGTTTTATTACCAAACCAAGCAACCTTAGATTTCTTTTTGTAGGAAGATGAGAATATTGTTCACACTAGCCCAGCTGATAGGAGAAAATAAATGACGGTAGCTTTATTCTCTAGTTTTTTAACCATTTACACATCAAATATTTAGAGGAGTCTGTCTCTCACTGTAACAGTGCTCTGATAAATGAACCAGCTGCAAGGTAAATGGTCTGAATACCTGCTGTCAGTCGACTTCTTGAGGAACATATCCACAGCTTGTATCTATTCTTTAAAAGACATCATATTATGTTTCACACGTGGCTGTCTCACAGAGGCATTTGAAGCACGAATACGCAATTCATTTCGTTTTCTTGTGTCTTATTAGACCTACATTCTCTTTCTTGTTACACGGCTCATTACGTATTATACAGTCAGCTATTATTGCCTGAAAAAAATAACTGATACGATACTGAATGTTACTGCTGCTAACCGTATCAACTCTAAACGATTCACTTAAGGTGTAGTACTAATATTCCGAAACATTCCTTCATAGGATTTAGTTGTCTTAAGAATTATCATACTTACGAGAAGTATTTGTATTACGTGTTTGCAGTAGAGTTTCTAATTCAGCGTAATAGCTGTATTTTCGCTGACATAAAAGAAAAAGGAAAATTAAAGTTCCATACAAACGAGCAGGTCGAGAAATTTTCTCCTTCTTTCGTAGACGTTGTAATTTATTATACAAGCCGACACTAAATGCCTTCACAAGATTGTGGATTCTCTTTCGTCGTTACCAGCCACAACATTTCCAACAACAGACGTCCCCTTTATATTAATGACGCTTTACTCATCTACTTATATTGTATTTTACTTGCTGGAATTCTGAAGTTATCAGTTGCTGACACCATCGCCGCCGTATCGCCTAAATTTGTGTGCACAGAGACCTGAATGGTTAACTTCAACGCTAATTACGCGCAACATATAGAATTTAGTTCTCAAAAATTATTTCTCAGTCCAACTTACACTGCAACAACATTACAAGTTTCTCGGAGTCTTTCCGACGACGGTGCAAATCTAGCCTGTCATACCTGCGTCTTGTGTTGATCTCTGATACGTTACCTACTAAAGAGACAACTACCACTTTAGTTTGCCGAATAACTGGTCCAATTAACAATGGAGAGTGTAGTCTCTACGTCCAGTCACGAAATGCACTCTTTTTTGGCGGATACTGGGCCACTTCGCCATCTGTCATACTAACATACGCTTTGATTAAAATAATTTTTCTTGTTATGGCACGTAACTATGAAACGGTAAAAAAACTATAAAGAGGATGTTTGGAACGCCTCTGCAGGAGTCGTGTTCAGTGCGACTATGCTGCTGGGTCCTGTGGATGGTTTTTTTCTATATACCGTTTGCTTGTCATGTGACAATTGGTCATATTCTGGTATGTCAGTAGACAGCAGACAATAGGCAGATGGAGGGGTGGCCGTGTGGTAACCAATTGGCAGAGTTACAGCAGCAGGTTATTGGCAGGCATCAGTGAATCGGCAGTTCGCACCCAGGGGCAGTATTTTCCTGTAGTGACACTTTGATTCCGCATGGCAGTTCCATTGTGGGCGCTTGTATTTATTATTCAGTCCGGATCTTGCACAGCTGCCGGCTGGAGAAAACAGGGGACCCTTGGTCTGAGACTGCTGCCAGTAAGTTGCAGTCTTCCTCCTCATTCATCTCTGATTCCGCTGCTGCACCCACGGCTTCGGAGTGAGTACACGAATTTCTGAAAAATTGATATATTGCCCCCAATCTAGGTAGTGTTCAGCTATCGCTTATTTGCTGCGTTACCGCAGTCGTACGTTGCGTTCATGGGCCGACGCTTGTTAATCGGTCTCCTGACTTCGTGTACGTAAACATCGCTGCATTCGCACCGAAGTTCATTACCATCTGCAGTGCGGGCAGCAGTTAAGGATTCCTACGCGGTCCCTCAACAGATCTCGGGTGTTTTGGCCGCTCTGAAATACACGCTTAATTTCTCCACGGCCTTGCCTTATGCTGCCACAGATGCTTTTCACGTAAATGGTAGCAACAGGGAGTTGTTCTCCTATTCCTTTGTTTAATGTTCGCTGTAGCTCGTGGCTCATATGTTTTTACTGCTGTGTCCATTCGCACTCAATCTTGTCCTTTGCTCGCACTCAATCTTGTCTTTTGCTCGTATATTTCATCTGAAATTATCACCGTCGCTTATCCGGTTAGCTGCTGTTGTCAGCGTACCTAGCATATCGTTCTTTTGGGCTGGGTGGCGGTGCGACCCTGTACCCAGCTAACTGCGTCGGCTTTCTTTGTACTTCAGGTCCCTGTTCGCTACAAGGTGTTCTACAGTGTGGCGCAGGTAAAAGTAGCTCATGTCAACATAGACGTACTGCAGTGAAATTACAGAAACAAAGAGCTGTAACAATAAAAATACAGCGGAAATACATTTATAGAAGGTGCTGAAAGCGACCCCTTGTAACGCCAATAAACAGCTGTTCACATCTAAGCACATTCAAATAGACACGGCGTTAAGTTCGGATATTGGTGGCGGCAATTTCACGATCTTTCAGTTCCTGTATTGTGCATCGATTAGTTTCGTAGCCCTTGCTCTTCAATTGTACCCACAGGGAAAAATCACAATTTTTTAGATCTGGTGAACGTGGTTTCCATAAATTTTTGCTGACAATTCGTTCGTCATGAAGACATCATGGACTCGTTGCAGGGATATCATAGACGTGTGGCATGTTCCTCCTCTTACTGGAAGAAGCAGCACTGTGTTTCATATTCGGTGAGCTGAGCACAAAATGTATCAAAAATGTCCATATATGAAACTGTATTGAGGACAGTGTCAAAAAAATTACGATACAACGATGCGCATTCATGTTACACCGTACCAAACGCCGATTTTTTTTTTCCATCATGAAGAGTTCTGTGGCTTCAAATCAACGGAAAAATGAAACCATGCTTCATCACTCACGATGTAACAGAAAGGGTCTAACAAACCATTTTTAGCGTTATTCAAAAGCGTTGTGGAGTACTCTACACGTTTCTGACTGCCATGCTCCCGTAATCGCTTTACAGCCGTCACGTGATATGGCTTCAAGTTAAGACTTTTGAACATCCAATGGCAACTACTCCTACTTACCGGTTCCTGTTGGGTCAATTTAGATGTAGACTTCTTTGGGCTCTGCAGAATTCTTCTGCGAATGTCTGCAATAACGTCTGGTGTTAGAACTGAAGGAATGTTGTTTTACATTTTGCACAGATCCATAGGTGCACAAATTTTTATACATACTCTGCACTGCTCTCTTTGTGGGTAGTCCTCTGTCCGGATGAGTGACACCGGAAATTTCGCGAGTAGCCTTAATCGAACCTGTTTTCACATATGCTTCCACAATGTCAGTTCTTTCTTCTATCGAGAAAGTGTTACGTCACTGACTAAATAAACTGCAATGCTGGCATAAGAATGCTAACAATTGATTATTGCATAAAACTGTCCATTCTTGTAGCTGTTTACTCTATTTCAGAAGTCAGAATATTGCATTCACATATAACGGGGAGGCGGGATAGTTTTAATTGCAGCACCCTTTATTTACTACTGCATCTAGGAAAGAAATTGTGTCATTAATCAGCGTGAATAGTATATTTTAATGTAGGAGATTAATATACTGATGAAACGTGCGTAGTTCTGATTCTCCATGCGAACATATGACGGAAGCCTCGTCCATGTGCCTCAGGCAACTCTGAACCCGACAGTTCCGCCACCCTGATAATGCGGTCGAAATGACGACTTCATAGTTTCTTTAGTGTTTCGTAATGATGTGGCCTAGTACCCAAAGGATATTATTAAAATTATCGCTGACTGTGGACTAAACTCCGCCCCAATAGACCTCGGAAGACCCAAGGGTACCGACATGCCTCAGTATCATCCTCAGCTGACCGCCGTATCGGATGCAGTAATGGAGGGCGTGGGATCAGCGAACCGCTCTTGCGGCCGTTGGCAGTTTTCGTGACCTGGAGCTGTTACGACTCGGTCAGGTAGCTCCTTCGTTGGCATCACGAGGCTGAGTGCATCCCGGTAGGTCAACAGAGCATGGCAGCTCGGATGGTCGCTCATCCAAGTTCCATCCACACCCTCCAGTGCTTAACTCTGGTGACCTCACGGGAACCGGTCTATCGATGGCATGGCCGTTAGCCGCTGATCACAGACTATTAATGGTTATATTCTTCTTTCAACAGACATGAAGTACTGCAAATGAAAGAAACGTCGAGGAATATGAAACAACTGAGCAGGAAGATGATGATGTTACAACATTAGTCATACCCAAATTTTGCCAGGCAAATCAGCTTCAGTCTACTCCCGTAGTCTACGCATAGCTGGGAACGGCATGTTTTGGTACAAGTCGGCAGCTGGCGAAGGCGAGTCACTTAAGACGACTTGGTTGAGTAGCGATTAGCCTCAATGTGACGTTTTTGGTCAACACAAATCTCCCCTATAAAATTCGAGATGGATTCCACAAACAGAGATGTTGCGAAACTCAACTCGCTCTGTTTGTCCATGACGTCCAGAGAGCCGTAGACATCAACGCCCCGGTTGATGCAGTGTTCCTTGAAGTCAGGAACGCCATTTGATACAGTTCCGCACTGTGGTTTAAAGAACAAAATACGAACTTACCGTCATCAGATAAGATTTGTGATTGGATTCTGGACTTCTGTTGTAGAGGTAATTTCGGGAGTAATCCAGAGGAATTTACAATTTTTATTAAAGATGTAGTGCATAATGTCCGGGGCTCTGTGAGGCTTATCGTCGACGACCCTCTTGCATATCGAAAGGTTACAACGCCGAAAGAGCGATGCGAAATACAGGAAAACCTGGAGGCGATCGACGATTCGTGCTGACAATGACAGCTGAATCTGAACATAAATAGATTGCACATAAACAAGCGCAGAAATCGATTACTGTTAAGACTGTTGTTGTTGTTGTGGTTTTAAGTCCGAAGGTTGATTTAATATAGCTTTCCCTGTTAATCTATCGCGTGCGAGCCGTTTCATTTCTGCATTACTAGAGCAACCTACGTCCGTTTGAACCTACTTACTGTATTGAAGTCCTGGTCTCCAATTTTTACTCCCCACACTTCCTTCCATTATCAAATTGGTAATTCCTTGGTGCCTCAAGTTGTTTTCTATAAACTGAGCTATTCTTTTGGACGATTACTGGCGAAAGATCACTGGAAACAGTAACCACCGTAGAATACCTACGAGTGTCCATCGGGGCGACCTCAAGTGGTATGAGCGCGTAAAACGAAATGCAGTAAAAGCAGAAGTAATGCTGCGATCCATTGGGAGAATCGTAAGAAAATGTCATCCAACCACGAAATAAATTGCTCAAAAAACACTTGTTCTACCGGTTCTTGAGTACTGTTCATCGGTCTGGGAAACTTACCAGGTTGGATTAATGGAAATGGAAAAAAGAACACATTGACACCGGTGTGTCAGACCCACCATACTTGCTCCGGACACTGCGAGAGGGCTGTACAAGCAATGATCACACGCACGGCACAGCGGACACACCAGGAACCGCGGTGTTGGCCGTCGAATGGCGCTAGCTGCGCAGCATTTGTGCACCGCCGCCGTCAGTGTCAGCCCGTTTGCCGTGGCATACGGAGCTCCATCGCAGTCTTTAACACTGGTAGCATGCCGCGACAGCGTGGACGTGAACCGTATGTGCAGTTGACGGACTTTGAGCGAGGGCGTATAGTGGGTATGCGGGAGGCCGGGTGGACGTACCGCCGAATTGCTCAACACGTGGGGCGTGAGGTCTCCACAGTACATCGATGTTGTCGCCAGTGGTCGGCGGAAGGTGCACGTGCCCGTCGACCTGGGACCGGACCGCAGCGACGCACGGATGCACGCCAAGACCGTAGGATCCTACGCAGTGCCGTAGGGGACCGCACCGCCACTTCCCAGCAAATTAGGGACACTGTTGCTCCTGGGGTATCGGCGAGGACCATTCGCAACCGTCTCCATGAAGCTGGGCTACGGTCCCGCACACCGTTAGGCCGTCTTCCGCTCACGCCCCAACATCGTGCAGCCCGCCTCCAGTGGTGTCGCGACAGGCGTGAATGGAGGGACGAATGGAGACGTGTCGTCTTCAGCGATGAGAGTCGCTTCTGCCTTGGTGCCAATGATGGTCGTATGCGTGTTTGGCGCCGTGCAGGTGAGCGCCACAATCAGGACTGCTTACGACCGAGGCACACAGGGCCAACACCCGGCATCATGGTGTGGGGAGCGATCTCCTACACTGGCCGTACACCTCTGGTGATCGTCGAGGGGACACTGAATAGTGCACGGTACATCCAAACCGTCATCGAACCCATCGTTCTACCATTCCTAGACCGGCAAGGGAACTTGCTGTTCCAACAGGACAGTGCACTTCCGCATGTATCCCGTGCCACCCAACGTACTCTATAAGGTGTAAGTCAACTACCCTGGCCAGCAAGATCTCCGGATCTGTCCCCCATTGGGCATGTTTGGGACTGGATGAAGCGTCGTTTCACGCGGTCTGCACGTCCAGCACGAACGCTGGTCCAACTGAGGCGCCAGGTGGAAATGGCATGGCAAGCCGTTCCACAGGACTACATCCAGCATCTCTACGATCGTCTCCATGGGAGAATAGCAGTCTGCGTTGCTGCGAAAGGTGGATATACACTGTACTAGTGCCGACATTGTGCATGCTCTGTTGCCTGTGTCTATGTGCCTGTGGTTCTGTCAGTGTGATCATGTGATGTATCTGACCCCAGGAATGTGTCAATAAAGTTTCCCCTTCCTGGGACAATGAATTCACGGAGTTCTTATTTCAATTTCCAGGAGTGTAGAAGAGATAGACAAGATCCAACGCAGAGAGGCGCGTTTCGTCACGGGGTAACGTAGTCCGCGTGAGAGCCTCACGGAAACGATCAACGAAATGGAGTGACAGACGCTACAAAGGAGTCGTCGTGTATGACGGAAAGTTTTCTGAAAGTTGGAGAGCAAACGTTCCAAGAAGAGAGAAGCACAATTTTGCTGCCTCCTTCGTACGTACAGCGAAATGACCACGACGAGAAAATTGTGGAGCTATGTGCTCATGCATAGCTTTGTCAACAATCATTCTGCCCACGCATCACTCGTAGTTAGAGCAGAGAAGAGGGGCAGAAAGTGAGACGTAACCTCCGCCTCAAAGCGTATGTTGACTTGTGGGGTGTAGATGTAGACGAGGGCTAACTGAAATATAGGTCAAATAGAAATAACCAGTTGGGCAGATAATCAACCTAATGCTGTTCAGCCACTCTAGCATTCATCGTTTCACCATCGCTCTGAATACGGCACGTTCCACCATGGACGGCCAACTGTTGTCCGCGCTCTTGTCATTGTTGGCAGCTACGGATCCCCTTCAAACTTCGGTCTGCAGTTTCCGTAGCCAAAGGAAATCTTCAAGGAGCTGACACACACTTGAGGTGACCAGCCATGTCTGTAGTGACCCTTCACAAATGGTTCAGCCGTGCGGGATTAGCCGAGCGGTCTAGGGCGCTGCAGTCATGGACTGTGCAGCTGGTCCCGGCGGAGGTTCGAGTCCTCCCTCGGGCATGGGTGTGTGTGTGTGTGTGTGTGTGTGTGTGTGTGTGTGTGTGTGTGTGTGTGTGTGTTTGTCCTTAGGATAATTTAGGTTAAGTAGTGGGTAAGCTTAGGGACTGATGACCTTACCAGTTAAGTCCCATAAGATTTCACACACATTTTGAACACAAATGGTTCAAATGGCTCTAAGCACTATGGGACTTAACATCTGAGGTCATCAGTTCCCTTACTTAGAACTATTTAAACTTAACTAAGCTTAGGACATCACATACATCCATGCCCGAGGCAGGATTCGAACCTGCGACCGTAGCAGCAGCGCGGTTCCGGACTGAAGCGCCTAGCACCGCTCGGCCACAGCGGCCGGCTTGACCGTTCACAGAAAGTCTGAATTTTGGAGTAGTTGTTCCTTTGTTTCATTGGTCGAAAGTAGGAAGGAAGGACGGAAAGAAGGAAGAAATAGTAAGGTTTAACGTTCCGCTGACGGTGAGGTCATGAGAGACGGAGCACTAGCTCGATTTGGGGGAGAATGAGAAAGGGAATGGGAGCCTCCTTTGAAAGGAACGAGTCCGGCATTTTCCTTAAACGATTTAACAAGTTCAAGGAAACGTTCAATCTCGACGGGTGGTCGGTGAATGGGAGTCCAGCGTTGTACCACGGCACCACCTACCCACTCACTTTGGAGAACTACTCGTACTAAACTACTTATATTCATACGTTAAAAAAGGGAAGACGCTAACTGTGACTGATTCACAACGCACATAAAAAATAAGTTCAAAGTGCCGCACTGTGATTTCGTCGCTTGCGGCGTACCACCAGTTTGTAAAACTCATCAGGCAGGAATGTATTCAAAGATGGATACTCTTTCAAAACAAACATTAATATATCATTCACTTTACAGTGGAGTGTGCGCTGTTTTGACACTTGCTGGCAGATTAAAACTGTGTACCAGACAGGCACCTTACCTTTCGTGGGCAATGCTCTCGCTGGCCGATCTACCCAGGCACGCCTTAGGACCACCCCTCATAGCACTGCCCGCAAAAGCTAAGGCTCTGCATTCGAATCTCGATCTGGCATGCAGTTTTAATCTTCCAAGTAGTCTTGTTTTCTTTATTTCTGAAGTTTTAACTATCTTTTTTTTAGGCAGCTAATCTACAGAGTGATTCTTATTCATGTTTAAAAATCTCCGAAGCGATTTAGATGACGCCGAGACAAGCAATTAGTATAACGCACTTGGGACGGCAAATCTCGGAAAAGACCACAAAATTGGATAATAAATGTTACACATCTGACTTCACCATATGACGTACCTCGCCGAAGCCAACCGAAGTGGCCGTGCGGTTCTAGGCCCTAAATCCTGGAGCCGAGCGACCGCTACGGTCGCAGGTTCGAATCCTGCCTCGGGCATGGATGTGTGTGATGTCCTTAGGTTAGTTAGGTTTAAGTAGTTCTAAGTTCTAGGCGACTGATGACCTCAGAAGTTAAGATACATAGTGCTCAGAATCTATTTTTCAACCTCGCCGAAAATGTAGCGGTTGAGCCTATCGGTCTGTCGCACCAGGTCATCCCAGCCCAAAAGTCAAGTATTCACGTCGCTGTGGCCTTGGGCTACGTGTGAGGCTTAGCGAATGGGGTTCAGCGTTCGAGTCGTGCGTCTGCCAAGCAGCTATTTTTTTTATTTTCATTGAGTGAGACAATAATGTGTTTACATTGAAGAATTCATTTATTTACCGGTCTCGCTTCTCCGACGGTTTATTGCAAAATACAGTACAACAAAAACCTACCGTATTTCGTCACAAATGATCACAAGCTCCCGAACTGCGTCCTTGCAAGTACATGACCTGTTTTCTCTACAACGTCATACCTGTAAACAAAAAAAGAAGGGAGAAAAGGGAAAAAACACAAAATAAGAATTGCTTTTGCCTGGTTACAGCGAGGGCAATAATTTTGTAATTTCTACATTTACAACAGATCGCACTTGTAAAAGGTGCTCGAAATGTGCACTGTTTGATTGAATGCATCTGTTTCATCTATTAATCATCCCTTCACGCACGTGCTCAATAATACCGTCCGTATTTTGGATGTGACACCACATTTCTACATTTGCCATCCACTTCTTGGGTATTTCCTGACATTTCTGGCCCCATGCGTCTTATATAAAATTACCTGTCTCGGCGTCATCTACGTCGTTACCAGGGTTTTTAAACGTTAACAATAACCAGCCTGTATAATTGGCAATCAAATGAAATCCAGACAGATAGAAAAAGTGTGATAACTGTTTATACATCCATCCCACTATGGGCAAGACGGTCAATGCTAACATGGTAAGATGTTTGTGATTGAAACTTCTTGGCAGATTATAACTGTGTGCCGGACCGAGACTCTAACTCTGGACCTTTGCCTTTCGCGGGCAAGTTCTCTACCATCCTAGCTACCTAAGCACGACTCATGCCCCGTCCTCACAGCTTCACTTCTAACAGTACCTCGTCTCCTTCTTTCCAAGCTTTACAGAAGCTCTCCTGCGAACCGGGAAGTTTCATATTAGCGCACACTCCGCTGAAGACTGAAAATCTCATTCTGGAAACATCCCCCAGGCTGTGGCTAAACCATTTCTCCGCATATACTTTCTTTCAGGAGTGCTAGTTCTGCAAGTTTCAAGGAGAGCTTCTGTAAAGTTTGGAAGGTAGGAGACGAGATACTGGCAGAAGTAAAGCTGTGAGGACGGGGCGTGAGTCGTGCTTGGGTAACTCAGTTGGTAGAGCACTTGACCGCGAAAGGCAAAGGTCCCGAGTTCGAGTCTCGATCCGGCACACAGTTTTACTCAGCCAGGAAGTTTCTTATCAGCGCACACTCCGCTGCAGAGTGAAAATCTCATTCTGATGTTTGTAATTGCCTACTCTAAAACCACTATTACTGTTCATCACTTATTAGGGTCGTGTTCAGAAAAAGTAGAACACCTTGAACGACTAGAGACAGGAACTTCGTATTCACAGAACATGTACGTTAGTTCGTGCTGCAGAAAGGATTAGCATTTCAGTCACCTCGGTTCAGCATGTGTCCTGTTGCCTAGTCGGCACAAGGTCTGCCATGGGCCCTGATAACTTGTTCCAAGCGTGATGGCATCGACGCATATAAGGAACGAATGGCGTCCTGTGATATGGCCATTTATGCTCCATTCACCTGGTTCCAAAGTTCATCTGTTGTGGTTGGCATTGGATCACCGGCCTGAAACCTTTTTTTCAACATATCCCACACATTTTAAATTGGCAACAAGTCTGGTGAACTGGCGGGCCAGGGCAAAAGACTGACATACTGTGACATTGTCTTGCTTAAATAGGGCTTCTGGGGTGTTGACAAACTGCCTATTGGCTTCTGTCTCGCGTTCTTCGGCCGACGTTCATCTAATGATTTTTCTGACGTTTAGCCAGCACGAGTGGCTGGCATTGTCAAAGCTTCACCCTCCATTGCCGGTGGTGAACTGGAGCCGAGCTCGCGGCCGCAGACTATATGTACCTGGCGCGCCAACGTCCGAGGGCTTCTCCGCGGTCATTTCCGGTGCAGTTCTCCTCTTGCTACCTGCAACGGTCGTTCGCTACAGTACGGGAAGCCAGAATCCGTTGACCTTAAGGCTTTCCTCTTTCTTGTTCAAACTGTTCGCGTGTTTTTGTATTTCTACAGCTTCTCTGAACAAGCGCGTGTGATAGTGCTTCTCTACAGCCAGTACTTCCGTGTCGGCGAATTTTATTACGTGGTCGGTCTCATTCAGTGCCTGCTCTGCCACGGCCGATTTCTCCACCTGTCCCAACCTGAAATGTCGCTTATGCTCTTTGATCCTGGTGTTGATGGATCGTCCAGTCATTCCGACATAAACTTTTCCGCATGTGCATGGTATACGGTATATTCCCGACATTGCAAGTGGGTCTCTTTTCTCCTTCGGCGATCTAAGACACTCTTTGATCTTCCTTGTCGGTTTGAAAATCGTCTTTACGCCATGTTTCTGTCCGTCACTCTGGGAATGCATGGCAGAAAGGCAGTACCCGACATTTCTTTTTCTGGTTCCTTACTTCGCCGAGTGTTTGGCTCTGTTACACTTCTAATATAATTTTTGGAGTACCCATTGCTCCTCAGGACAGTTTCCAGGTGTTGCATTTCTCGTTTGAGGTGTTGCGGCTCACATATTCGTCCTGCTCTCGTTACGAGCGTACAAATCATGCCTCTTTTCTGGCTGGGATGGTGGTTTGACAGTTTGTGCAGGTATCGGTCCGTGTGTGTCGGTTTTCGATACACGCTGTGTCCCAGGTTTTCGCCGTCCCTTGTGACCAGCACATCTAGAAATGGCAGTTGCTTGTCCTTCTCTACTTCCATGGTAAATGTTATGTTGTCATGGAGGCTGTTCAAGTGTCTTAGGAAGTCACCGAGCTGTTCTTCACCATGGCTCCACACCACGAAAGTATCATCGACGTACCTGTACCATACCTTAGGTTTGCAAGTCGCCGAGTCCAGTGCCTGTGCTTCGAATTGTTCCATGAAGAAGTTGGCCACTACTGGACTGAGAGGACTACCCATGGCGACGCCTTCCAGCTGTTCGTAGAAATCTCCATTCCACGTGAAATAGCTCGTGGTGAGACATGCATGGAAGAGCTTTCTAATGTCCTCCGGGAAAAGGGAACCGATGTGCTCCAGAGCGTCACCGAGTGGCACTTTCGTAAATAACGAAACAACATCAAAGCTGACTAAGATGTCGTTCGGTGCAAGTTTCAGTTTCTTCAGCTTCTCAATGAAATGTCCTGAGTCCTTAATGTATGTGTCGGTCTTCCCCACGTGTGGCTGGAGCAGAGAGGCCAAGTGTTTCGCCAGTTTATATGTCGGTGATCCAGGAGCGCTAACGATCGGTCTCAGTGGAACGTTGTTCTTATGGATCTTGGGTAATCTATACAGCCGAGGTGGTAGGGCTTCTGTGTTGCGCAGGTTTCTCTGTATGTCCGCCGGCAGAGAAGACGCCTTGACTAATCGATTCGTATTCCGTGTGATACGCTGCGTCGGATTTGTGCTTAGTTTTCGGTACGTCGTCGGATCTAATAGGTCTCGGATCTTTTGCTCATAATCTTCGGTCTTCATTACGAAGGTCGCATTCCCCTTATCGGCAGGCAGTACCAATATACTCTTGTCGGCGTTGAGATTCTTAATGGCTTGTACCTCTTCTTTCTTCAGGTTGCAAGCTGGTGGTTTTGCTCGGCGCAGTATCCTGGCTGTTTCCGTGCGTATTTCCTCTGCCCTTTCACAAGGAAGGGTCCGAATGGCTGCTTCGGTGTTGGCAATGATATCCTCCATAGGTATAGTTCTCGGGATGATAGCGAAATTCCCTCCTTTTTGAAGAACACACACTTCCTCTTCTGTCAATTGTCGTTCAGTGCGGTTGACCACTGTGTGTGACATGTCGAGAATCGCCTTGTCAGTCTGCTTCCGGCATCTTTCAAACTTTTTCTTCTGTCGCTCGGTGCAGCGCTGGAGTTCGTTCTGCATGCTCCTGTGAGTGATGCTGTCGATCTTGTCCCAGTCGTCTCGATGCTGCTTAGTTGATAGAAAATGTCCAGAAGTTCCTGAACTGTTCTAGCCAAGTCTCTCCGTGTTATATGTATTCGCTTACGAAGAAAAGCTCGTTCCATTCTGTCGTAGATACGATGTGCTTGGGCGGTGGTGAATAGGCGCTTACATCTCAAGAACTTCGGTGTAGCACATTCATCTCGGCACCGTGACAGAAAGGCGAGAGAGGACATCAGTCGCGCTTTCTTCTTCCGTCGTTGGTCAAGGCGTCGGTACAATCTGCAAATCTCCTCCCTGTAGAGGCGTAGAGGCGTAATACAAAATTGCAGTTTGTCAACAAGTGGCCACGAAAGACTTAACAATTCTGGGGTGTTGTTCAGAAAGGGTATAGCCACGGGTGGCAAGATGTCTTTCACGTGGATCACACTGGTCACAGTGCCCTGAACAAGCACCAACTGTAATTTGCGGTTGTACGCAATAGCACCCCACATAACGAGGCCTCGAGTTGGCGCTGTATGCAGTCACTGTGATGCCGCTCCCCCTGTCTGTGGCGAACCAAACTGCGGCCATCATTTCCAAACAAAGAGAACCTGGATTCATCCGAAAGCCCTATGTGATGCCACTTCTCTCCCCAGTGGCTCGTTCCATATACCATTGCAGTGTAGCATGTTTCTGCACATTCGTTGAAGGTAGGCAGAGAAGTGGACGATGACCACGTAGGCCATGCCGTAATAAACGGCGACGGGTTGTCATCCTTAATAGAGAACGATGTGTTACAACGTTCATCTAGAGGCGAGTAGGACGCAGATCTGTCCTGCAATGCCATTCGGATGAGGCGTCGATGTTCTCGGGCGGTGGTCTGGGTGATGCGACGTGACCCATTTCGTCGTGTTCTATAGCCTTCCCTGAACAACTCTGCACTCACCCGTTGCACTGCCGAAACACTTCGTCTCACAAGAGCAGCAATTTCCCTGATGGATGCATCATATTCTCTCATTCCAATAATGCGCCCTCTTGTAAGCTCACTGATTCGACGGTCTGCTCGCGCGTTGGTCTGCGAGGCATCCTGCACGCCTGCTAAAGTCGCGCTGATCCATTACCTTCGCGTTAGGGCAACAATGAGATCCACAGGCAAATTTTACTGGTAGGTGGAGTTGCGCTGCACTATCTATGTTGATGGAACCGCGGCCGACATTGTTCAAATACTATTCATTACTGCAGAACAGACTAATGTACAAGTCCTGTGAATATGAGAGTCCTATCTCTAGTCGTTCAAGGTGTTCTGTTTTTTTTTCTGTACATGAGTGTTATACTGAATCGTGAAAATGAATAATTAACATTGCATATTATGTATAAATCACATTTATTGCAATGGCGTGAATATTAAAACAGCAGCGGCGCCTGTGTCCAGAAGCACCTAAATTGCATTGAGACACTCCAAAAATTAAGTCCGGATTTTGTTTCGAAACGACTCAAATACATTTCTTTAAACTCCACACTTTTTATTGCAAACTTTGCTGCCACATCTATAAACCTTACAATTCTTTCCATATGATGAGTCAAAATCTTTGAAAAAAAATATATTAACAGCACATAGTGTTCGTTACAAGATAATCACATTACTAAAACAGTCCGTAACTTAACAACAGCATTACCGACAATTCCCTCACTCTGCCACACCTGGCACCAAAACTACTGCCAAAGACAATCATGATACAAAGGTAACCTTCAAAGATGTTTCATTACTATTAAACTGTAAATTGTGACACTATTGAGAGTTGAATTTCATCTGTTATTACGAAGTATAATTTGTATTAATATTTCTAATTAATATTTTGACCCAACCTAAGTAAAGCATTCAAGTCGGTGTGGCTCCAGGCCTAACTGCACGACTTCAGCTCGTGGGGCGCAGGGAGTGTGGCTTGCTTGTGGCAGGCAGTATTTCTTTCTTTTTTTCCACTGCGTCAAATAGCTAGCCGTTTACACTAAGGTACGGTTTATTATTTTATACCGGTCTCGCTGTCTCCACTGGTTTCTTGCAAAGTGTGTAAAAGATTCCGAATTACATCGTTACTAGTAAATTACCTGCTTTTTAATTCCTAAATAATGACTGCAACCGAAACAGAAGGGACAAAAGGAAACAAACACAAAATAAGAACAGCTTGTACTTGTTTACAGCGAAGACAATAATTTTGTAACTTCTATGTTTGTAACAGACCATATTTACAAAAAATGTTCGAATTTTGTACTGTTTGTTCGATGCAAGTATTGCATCGCTCCATCATCCCTTCACGCACAAGCCCAATCGCTGCAGGTGCGCCGAGGTATATCATCTGGTGAAGTCACATATTCAACACTTTTCATCTATTTTTGGGGTTATCTCCCTACATTTGCGTCTCTTAATTGTCTCAGCGCCATCTACGAGTCTTACAAGGTTTTCAAACGCTAGTAAGAATTACCCTTTACAATAACTAAGTATTTCTTTTAGGTTTCTTTATAACGACAATATACGTCTCTTCATACCTGCTCACTGTATTCAAGCCTTAGCCCCATTCCATTTTCAGAATTATTGCTAGAACATATTATGGTGCCAAAATTAAGGAGGAAACACAAGAAATCGCTTTCTTCATGCACGATATCTTGCAAATAAGTATATATCACCCTATTAAAATGTTTATCAGATTGTGTCTGCAGATTGTTCGCCGTTGTCTATAGGATGAACCAAACCGACTTGGACTTGATGTAAAAAGTGTAACAGTGCAACATTATTTCCAGTGTTAGCATTTTATGATGTTACATATAAAACATATGAAATTAGCAGGTCGTATTGGTGACTTTACTAAATAGTAGAGGACAACTGTTGCACCATTTAGCGTTTACAGTTCACCATTCACCACTCACATTCACTTCTATGTATCAATTTGCCCCGAGAAAGAGGAATATTACAAATCATATTATATGCTTGTGGTGACAATTGAAATTCTTGACAGAGCGCGATAAGCAGGCTACATGTCATTTTGTATTATTAAATAATAACTTAATGAAAAAGTTTACTTTAGACATATATACCCTGCCTTGTTGCTCCATCTTCTTTGGAGATATTGTACCTGTTTATTACGTGTTGGTACGTCGTCTCTTACTCCTCACAGCTTTAGTTCCCCCAGTACATCATCTCCTACCCTGGGGTAGGTCAGTCAGCAAAGCACTTTCTCCATCAAAGACAGAGGTCCCGAGTTAGAGTTTCCGTCACAGTTTTAATCCACCAGGAAGTTTCATATTAGCGCACACTCCGCTGCAGAGTGAAAATTTCATTCATGATACATTGTCTTTGTCCCTCCTAAAATGGAGCTTGAGAATTATTTAGACGTATAAATTTTTAATCTGAGGGTATATTGTCATTCACATCAATAGTAGGTCTAGTTAATTACATTCTTCTACGAAATCAGACTACCTGTTTCCTTGTGCGCTTGCCTGCTTAGTGTAGTGTATTAGCTAACATGGATTTTCTGCAGTTACAAACCTGTTCAGGTTGGTCCAACAACACCGGTCTTTTAGGTCTAAAATCCAATGTCAACCTTTTGTTTATCATTATTTAGGTATGGAAATAGCGCTGGATTACTTATACTTACTTTAGCTTTGACAGTCATGTTTTCGGCAGCAGTCTGACGAATCTGTAAGTGGAAAATAACATTGCGATACTCGATATAAACGTTGCACTTATTTTAAACCAGGAAAGAACATTGTAACACTTGACAAACGTCGTAGATTTGGCGGAACGTTTTTACTAAACACCTGCTTTGTTTAACCTTTAAATCTAAAGGGAGTGGAAGGGCTGATCCAATAAAGTGAACATTTCAAATCCAATGTATTTATTTTCTACCAAATACAATCTCTCAAAAAAATTGACAGATGCCACTCAGGCAAGATTATTTACGAAACACTCATTACCTCTAATCATAAGCAAGTTAATAAATCATTAGCCAACGATCTCCCATGAACATAGAGAAACGCCACTCAATTGGCCCCACGAGGGCTGAGAGCACCCCGTTTGCCAATAACACTCGGGTGACTCAGACGGTGACCCATCCCATGCCAGCCACGCCTGAAGGCACTTAACTGTGGTGTTCTGACAGAAACCAGTGTTAGCACTTTGGCACGGCCGTTGGCCTGGGTATGTTATATATTAATTCTTATATTCCGTAGTGAATAACCCATAGCTTCTAATCAAATTTGCTGATGCGACTGGTGAACCGGTCGATAAACGATTTTTGAAGGGAGTAATGAAAGCATAGTTGACTACTTTTTCGGTACTTTGCGGAATTCAGACACATTTTGAGTGTGGCGTACGAGCACAGCCCATATGGGACTACATTGTAAGTGGCTCTTAGGTTTTAATGGCGGTTAGAATACTAAAAATGGTTCAAATGGCTCTGAGCACTATGGGACTTAACAGCTATGGTCATCAGTCCCCTAGAACTTAGAACTACTTAAACCTAACTAACTTAAGGACATCATACAACACCCAGTCATCACGAGGCAGAGAAAATCCCTGACCCCGCCGGGAATCAAACCCGGGAACCCGGGCGCAGGAAGCGAGAACGCTACCGCACGACCACGAGCTGCGGACGTTAGAATACTAAGATCAGGGATCAGAAGAGGGCACATGGTACTTTATGCAGTGTGTGTGTGTGTGTGTGTGTGTGTGTGTGTGGTCAATGACCTCATCTCAGGTTCAGTTCTGTCACAAATGTAAACAAAGAGGGCTGGAATCTAGGTCAAAGTCATTGACCTAGGTAACAAATGTAAACAAACTGGTCCATATTCTTGATATCCATACCACTGCTGTCACACATTACTAACCAGTTCTAAATGCGCGCAATAATTACTGATTCAGATAAGCAGGTCGTTCATTTGTCACAATTCGTAAGCACAATACACAGCCTATGTATAGTTTCTAATATTTCTGCCCAATAAAATTTTTGTGGTGGCTGCACTCGCCGCTATACTCTTCCTTTACTTCTCTCACTGATTCTTTCTGAATCAAGAGTCCAAATACACACTTGAAAGTCTTCGAACACAAATAAGTTATCTATCATGGGAAAAAAATCGCAATCCCTTCTATTCTTATCTTCTCTCTTTGCTAGAAAATTAATTCCGTTCCTCGTTCCGTTTTCCAAACGGCCTCTATTCTTTTTTGATACACTTCCACAGTCTTAGAATAATTAATTTCTACACATGCGATGACTACTGACTACTCAGATTACAGTTCATCGCTCTGTACTAACGAGACGCCGTTACTGTCCGCGCCAACACTTGTCATGACAACACTCTTCATCAAGTCGACGAATTCTCCAGAAGTTACACTTTAACTCCTTCCCAATACAGTACTGCAGCCTCGACGCTTCTTCACATAGCACAGTCTAAACGTTGCATCAAAATACTTACTCTTTCACCATTTCATGAACTACTCTCCACTGGCGTACCCTCATCAAACTCCGTTCACTATTAAGTCACTACTGCCATTCTTTTCCTGTTCAAATGGCTCTGAGCACTATGGGACTTAACATCTGTGGTCATCAGTCCCCTAGAACTTAGAACTACTTCAACCTAACTAACCTAAGGACATCACACACATCCATGCCCGAGGCAGGATTCGAACCTGCGACCGTAGTAGTCGCGCGGTTCCGGACTGAGCGCCTAGAAACGCTAGACCACGGCGGCCGGCTTCTTTTCCTGTCTCGGTTATAAAACATAGACATTAATTCTGATCTAACGTGCATAGTATTTGATTACATGTGTCATAAACTTTACAGTGCATATATTGAATGCATAAACATTATACGAAAGAACAATAAAAGAAATATATTTACAATTACGTTTCATACAGTCTTACACACAAATATTTTATATTTGTATAGATAAAACGGCTAATGAAGTATAAATTTACATTGAAAACAAAACAGAAAATACCGTCTGACTGGAAGCAGCAATTACATAGGACAAAACTGTCCATCACATAGGGGTGTCAGCAAACCAAATTTCCCTACGTACTGGCTACACTAGAGAGACGTCTTTCGAACAAGCAACCGTTACCGTAACATACAATATACTGAAATATGCCTCGTAGTGAGTGTTCAGACTCAACGCCACGTGCCAATGGCTGCTCACTACAAAAGTCTGGCTCATAGACACCACGAGAAGATTGCAACAGTGCTGTGTGCTGCCTTTATAAAGGCGGCTGGCTAATCTGTGTTGACCAAGGCAGTAATCAGCCCTCCTCACGTGATCATTTTGGCGTCTAGTTGTTCATTCGAAAAACATTAGGCAAGAGTCAATCTCTGATGCAGCCTAGATCTGTGGCGTCGGATTCTCTTCACCGACCAGCGCAGGATCGGTCTGATACCTGAAGAGGTGGCAAGGCATGCAGTCCCAAGGGTTCAGGGAAGAAATGGGCCAAACGTGCAGAAATCTAGTATAAAATAAAGATATTCGACGCATCTCACAGCCACTGAAGATAGTTTGAGGCCTGTGCAACCTCGGGACAGGACCTTCCAACCTATTTCCAGCCCCACAGTTACAATTTCGGTGATGTGTTGATCGTTTAGACGATGAAGCATGATGACCCACACCGCACTTCTTAAACACCTTCCTTCCGGAGGCAGGAACAAGCTAAATTGAATCGCATGACGTGTGGAGAGCATGATATTGAATTTTACACCGCGGGATATTTTGATTTCACAACCCTGCACTTTCTTTAGTTACCAATACCTTTATTTCATTCCCTTTTCCCCTTCATTCTAATCCAACACATGTTCCCAGATGTGCAGTTTATCCAAAATCTTTAGAAGTTGAATTACGATATATATATATATATATATATTGAAATTCAATGTGCCGAAATGATGTCACCACTCTAAGAAAGGTGAGACTATTGTACGCGGTACGCGTTAGTGAGAAGACAGAGATAACGAAAAGAAATGTCGCAGCTGATAATTAGTAGAATAACTGTCTCGTGGCAGAAAATATCCGAGCAAGAGGTAGTGTTTCTTGGACACCATGAGAAAATATAGGAAAGAAACTCCTCCAGAACTGGAACCAACAAATACACTGCTCTGACAAAAATCGTGGGATAGCGATATGCAGATATAGAGATGGCGGTAGTATCACGCACACAAGGTACAAAAGGGCAGCGCATTGGCGGAGCTGTCATTTGTACACAGGTGAATCATGCCGAAAAGCTTCCGACGTGATTATGGCCTCACGACCTGAGTTAACAACTCTGAACGGGGAATGGTAGCTGGAGCTAGACTTATGGGACATTTCATTTCGCACATCGTCATGGTATTCAGTATTCCGAGAACCACAGTGTAAGAGAATGCCGAGAATACCAAATTTCAGGCATTACGTCTCACCGTGGACAACGCAGTGGCCGACGGCCTTCACATAATGACTGAGAGCAGCGCCGGACGCTGAACATATCCGTTAGGACAGTGCACCACAGTTTGGTTGTAATGTGCTATAGCAGTAGACGACCGACGCGAGTGTCTTTACTAACAGCGCAACATCGCCTGCAGCTCCTCTCCTGGGCTCTTGGCCATATCGTTTGTTGGACCCAAGGCGACTGGAAAACTGTGGCTTGGTCAGATAACACCCGATTTCAATTGGTGTGAGCTGATGGTAGGGTTCAAGTGTGTCGCAGACACCAAGAAGCCATGGACTCAAGTTGTCAACAAGAGACTGTGTAAGCTGACGGTGGCTCCATAATTGTGTAGGCTGTGTTTAGATGGAATGGACTGGGTCCTCTGGTCCAACTGAACCGATAATTCACTGCAAGTAGGTGTGTTCGGCTACTTGGAGACCATCTGCAGCCATTCACGAACTTCACATTTCCGGACGACAAAGGAATTTTTATGGATGACAATGCACTATGTCGCTGGGCCACAATTGTTCGCGATTGGTTTGAAGAACATTCTGTACAATTTGAGCGAATGATTTGGCCACCCGGATCGCTTGACATGAAAACTATCGAATATTTATGGCACATAATCGAGAGGTCCGTACGTACACTAACTCCTGAACCGGCCATACTTTCGCAGTTATGGACAGCTATAGAGGCAGTAAGGCTCAGTATTTCTGCAGCGGACTTTCGACAACTTGTTGAGTCCATGCCACCTCGAGCTCCTCCATTATGTAGGGCGAAATGAGGTCTGACACGATGTTATGACCGAGCGGTGTAGTGCAGTGGTTAGCACAATGGACTTGCATTCGGGAGGACGACGTCTCAATCCTCTGTCCGGCTATCCTGATTTAGGTTTCCCGTGGTTTCCCTAAATCGCCTGAGGCAATTGCGGGATTATTCCTTCTAAAGTGCATGGCCGCTTTCTTTCTCCATCCTTCCCTAATCCTCATGTTCCTCTTTACGATTTTAGGAGGTATCCCATTAACATTATCAAGTCAGTGCACATTGCTTGTCAAAAAAAGTGAAGCACTCAAAAGACAAGGTCGGATTTCAGAGTAACCTCGTACACGGACGCCCCATAGGCGGATATGAAAATGAGTGGAGTTGCAATTCTCTGTGACTGGTAGAACGGCTACAGCATGACATTAGTGTTGTTCGTGTTTAGTTTTAATGGCAGGTTTGGTAGGGTATATAGGGGCGTAAACAGCGTCACATGTCTGAATGATTATTGTGGACGGCAAGAACATCCTTCGTAAAAGTGTGTGACAGCGTTATCAGCACCTCACAGTTTGAAAGGGACCTCATGCTGGCTCTGGATTTGGTCACCTGGTCCAATCATGCAGTATCCAGAGGTGTGAGGCATTCAGATATGACAGTAGCCCACTGTTTGGCTGCATGGGGACGTGAAGGTAGGAATACACATCGTCAAGGTTCCGGTCGACCACATCCTACCACCAGACGGGAGAATCGCCATACTGTGCACCAGGCACAGCATAACCCCTTCACAAGTGCACCTGCCTTCCGAGAACAGATAATGCACTCTCTTTAACCTTCTGTGCCATCCCGCACATCAGTAGCTGAACTGGGGAATTAGCATCCCACGCGTAGCCTACCTTTAGCACAACAACGCAAGCGACCCTGTCAGGAATGGTGCCGTGACCGGGATGTATGGGCTGCGGACGAATTTGGTCGCACTGTGTTCAGCGATTATTCGCGGTTGTGCACTACCCCAGCTGACGATCGTCTGTGAACAGGGCGGCGAAGTGGGATGAGATCGCATTCTTGCGATGTTTTGGATGTTACTCCTGGCGTCGTGGAGTGGAAAACCATCGGGTATGACTTCAGGTTATGGCGGCTGATATTAGCTGAGGGAACTCTGGGTAGACAATGGCACATCACGGACATTTTGCTTCCTCATATGTTACCCCTCTTTCAGCAGTATCATGGCGCCAGTCTTCAACAGGATAGCTGGTCGACACGTGGCACAAGTGTCTATGACCTGTCAGCGTGATATTGAGGTACTCTGGTACCTCGTCACTAGTAAGATTCTCAAATCTGTCCCCGATAGAACATGTATGGGACCAGCCCGGTCTTGAACTCCGTTCCAATGCCAATATATTGGATATGAAGGACCAGGTACTACAGTTGTGGGTCAGCTCGTTTCGCAAAGTACACAATGACTTTATGGCGTCCATCCCCGCCGAATCACTGCATGTAACCAGACCAGAGGGAGTGTAATGTGATATGGATAAGCGGGCTCATACTGCCAAGTACTTTTTAAATTTTAGTCGATACTGTAATCACTGAATTAACATCACACATCCTCTCCACCCATGAAGCTCCATTTCGCTTTTACTCCCCCTTCCAAGTGCTTCATGTTTCTTTTCTCTTTTTTTTCAGCCAATGCAAAATCACACAAGTCAGTTCCTGTCTCTTATATTTGCAATACAATTTTATACTGGCTCTAGTGTCACAAAAAGATTTTGTATTCAACAATGAATAGTAAGAGTAAAGTAGATCGAAGTACTGTGGAACTGGCAGTATGTTGGGACTACAATGCTACTAAAGAAGTAGACACAGGAGACCAGAGGTCCTCGAGCTACATCAATTGCAGAATCGCTCGCCAATGACCACTTGTACTTTTCTGAGGGATCTCAATATTTTTGACATGAAACAACATATTTTCAAATCCAGAAACAATGATAGGGGCCGGCCATTGAAACTTCTTGCTGTTAGTCTGATAGGAAAAAAATTTGAACTGAACATTCCTTCAAACACTTCCCCAAGATATTCGGACGCTCTTGACGAATAATAGGTAAGTAGATAAAAGATATGAATCAGTTACATACGTTGTAGGATTTAGAAATACAAAGAGCAGAACAGATACAACGTATGTGCAATGCATTAAAAATGTGCAAGAGACATAGTGTCACGTTCACAAAATGAGTTCATTGTGAACACTGGCAACAAATGTATTCTTTACCCCTTTCGTTATTTAAAGTACCTTTAAATTATCATGCAAATATTTTTCTATGGTAATGAAATATGCACTCATCGATGTCTGAAAAATGTGCCCACCAAAGGTTAATGCAGATCATGGGCTCAGAGTCGTGCACCTCGGCAGTCACGGAGAGACACTTGATAGTGTAACAGAGCTTATTCAACCACATAATTGCACCCCGTCGATAGATGATTAAATGTCACGCTTCACATCGGCGCCACCTTGTGTGTTTTACCTTTAAGTTAAGGAGTGTAATCTGTTTCTGTGATCCGCTGAGTTACTGACCCTAATAGGGGCTCGCCGGATGCCGGTTTGCTAGCACTTTTATTGAAGCCTCATGTCATGTTAGCGTGAACGGCCTTTTGGCAAAAGGAAAACCTGTCTTCCACCTCAGTATTGGTTCAAACGCGGCATGGTCCTAATTGGATCAGAAGTACTGCAGTAATTTTTCGAATACTTTTCTCTTGTGTCAAGTACTCCATTTCCAAAAAAAAAAGAGTTTATAGATAATTAAAAAACTCTAATTTAGAAACTCAAATATTTAGAGAAATACCGTAATAAAATCCAAACTCAAGAGGGGTCAGAAATATTCTAAGTTTGAATTAAAAATATCGATAACTTGAGCGAACAAAAATGAGGTCACAGTAAACTCGAGGTAGTCCAATTGCCATACAGTCCCTTCAAACGATTACTAGTTGTGACTAGGAACCCGAAAAGTGTAAATGATTCAGGGAACTGTTCAAATTAATTCATTTAAAAAGTTAACATATCGTAAAACGTATAAAGGGTGACACTCCTAAAAGCCGACAACCGAGTTTTCTCTGGTGCTTCAGCAGATATTTGTAATCTTGTTTTTTGCAATATTTTGCTGGAATCAGCCCAAAAAAATACTGCTCCCCATGACTTTCAGCGTCTACGGAAAGCGTCGGTTTGTTTCCTCACTGCTGACTAAATGGTTCAAATGGCTCTGAGCACTATGGGACTTAACATCTTAGGTCATCAGTCCCCTAGAACTTAGAACTACTTAAACCTAACTAACCTAAGGATATCACACACATCCATGCCCGAGGCAGGATTCGAACCTGCGACCGTAGCAGCAGCGCGGTTCCGGACTTAAGCGCCTAGAACCGCACGGCCACCGCGGCAGGCCCTCTGCTGACTCAAACAGTGCCTATCGCTCCCACTGCGCGTGGTACAGGCCAGACAGAATCAATGGCAGAAGAAGGGGTACAACTCCGTGACTAAAGTGCACAATACGCTTACAGTGGCACTTTACATGTCGTCAGATTAGTGACCGCCAACTGTTCGACAATAACGTGTCATACCATAGGCCGCAGAAGCGTTCGTTCTAGAAGAACAAAGCGGCTACATAAAGGGAAGGTCATGTAGTGATAATATATTTACTGCGTGTCATATAATACAGGAAAGTAAAGAATTTAATTTTCCAACATACTTGGCTGTCATAGGTTTTGAAACATCATTTGACAGGATGGATATAGAGAGCCTCTGGGAACTCATGGCAAAACGCGAATACCCAAATCATTTAATAAACTGCCTCAATTGTCTATATAATGGAGCTTACATTACACTTGGCGATCCCATCTACCTGGGGCAAAAGATTTTACTAAAGTAAGGTGCGAGACAAGCGTTACTTTATCGCTCACTCTTCATAATATTTACATAACGACCCCATCCTAAAATTGGAAGAAATAACGTCAGAAGGGATCCTTACAGGTATAATCAATAACAAATAAATTAACATACTACTGTACGCTGACTTCATTGTGTTCATGGCAAATGCTGATGACGAACTATAAAAATCAGTCCACCTTTTAATCATCCATAATCGAAAAGAATTATAACTTTAAAACAGCAGTAAATAAAACGAAGACATTGGCATTCCATGAGAAATGCCCAGTACGAAACCAAATTTCAGTTGAAAATCTAATTTTGGAACAAATTCAGTACTTCTATTACCTGGGGAGTTATATTACTTTTAACGAAGATGAGGGTGAAGACAATAAATTCACTGAGACATCAGAGTATATGTGGCACTGTAAGTCAAATTTTAAAGATACACGAAAAGACACAGAAAGTAAATTCTGTAAGGTGATGGCTCTTCCTGTTCTCCTGTATGGCAGTGAATCATGGGTCACGAACAGAAGAAATTGTAGCTGAAATGAAATTTTTACGAGCAGTCAAAGATTGCACTACGTTGGACAGGATCCCTAATGGAAACATTACACAAGAACTGGATATAAGGGGAATCGAAAAGCTTCTGTATGAGGGCGTTGTTGCAGCATATATGGAATGCAGCGCGGCTCTATTGCGGGTACTTAAGCATGGAAAGGTAATCAAGCGATCAGTGTCGCATTCGTGTCTTTCGAAGTGTGTACAGTAAATGCACAAAAGTGAACTATAGCGACATTGATATAAGAACGTAGGCTTCCGCGGCCTGTGTCATAGTGATTAAAATTCTTCTGGGTATTATGCCGCGTCATTGCTAAAAACTAACAACAATAATAAACTTAAACCGATGTTTCGGCCGAATTGCAACGGCCTTCCTCGTGCCCTGAGGAAGGCCATTGCAACACGGCCGAAATGTCGGTTTTAGTTTATTATTGTTGTTAGTTTTTAGCAATGACGCGGCATAATACCCAGAAGAATTTTAATCACTATAGCGACGTTGTTACAAGATGCATCCAGCCATGACCAGCGTGCTGTTATTCTTTTCTTGGCTGACAAAGGACAAACACTGGTAGACCATCGGAAAATGAAGAATGTGTATGGCGCAGCAAGTCTGTCGAAACCCACAGTTGTGGAATCGTATGCCCAGTTCCGTGCTAGTCGTGATTCGACACAAGACGTCGGTCGATCTTGGCTGGCAGTCTCATCCATAAAACACAAGTGGGAGGTATTCGAGTACCCTCCCTATAGCCCTGACCTCTCCCCATGCGATTATCATGTCTTCGATCCCTTAAGAAAGACCTTGAAGTGTCAACGATTCCTGTCGGACGAGGATGTGAAGCAGGCACTTACTGACGTCTTCACGCATCAGGACAAGGTGTTTTACCAAGGGGTATCTTCAACTTGGTGCATTGGTGAAATGATTGCGCCGCGCGGGATTAGCCGAGCGGTCTTAGGCGCTGAGGTCATGGACTGTGTAGCTGGTCCCAGCGGTGGTTCGAGTCCTCCCTGGGGCATGGGTGTGTGTGTTTGTCCTTAGGATAATTTAGGCTAAGTAGTGCGTAAGCTTAGGGACAGATGACCTTAGCAATTAAGTCCCATAAGATTTCACACACATTTGAACATTTTTTTTTAGATGATTTCCTGAATGCACATGATGATTTTGCCTGAGTGGCATACCGTTTCTAGATTGTACAGCCTTCGAACGGAAGCTCCATTACACCTGAAGTTTTTGCTTTAAGTGATAAAATAGAACAACACAAACAAAACTGGGAGGAAAATTCGGAAAACAATGGAAGAAACATTGATTCCAAAGATGGCCTCACAATATCAACACAAAGTAAAGAGGGCATAGGGTGGCAGTTAAAGGATAATACTGAGGACAGAACAGTTGGATAAGGCTAACCTAAGAGATGTAGAAGGAGAAGGAGAAGAGATTATTATTATTATTATTATTATTATTATTATTATTAGCCACGGTTGCTCTCAAAATGTCTCCAATGAAGAAAATAGCTTCAAGCATAATTCGTTGCTCTACCATGTTTCAAGACACGATCTCTTGGACCGACATTTGATCTTCATTCATATCACACCGACTTCGGCTGTCTAGCTGGCCACTGTCAAGAGATGATAGAAGTGAAGATTAAAGTGTTACAAAAGAGAAAAGTGAGATCTTCCCCTCAAGCACTTAGAGTTCAGTGCAATTCTGCAGCTGGTGATTAACAACCAGCGTCTCTCTACAGCCGACCTTAGTAACTGCGAGCAATTCCGTATAAAGCACGTACGTAGAACATTGTAGAAAAGCCAACGTATTGCTTGCGTTGTGGTAACGCGGCTTGGGCACAAAATTGGGCAGGACGTGCCAAATGACGTTGCCCCACGAACACTTCTCGAAAGCACGGACCTGAAGCCCCTGGTCCACTGGGTTGATGCGCCCCCTCCTCACCGGCACAGTGACAGTTGGGTCGGGCGGCGGCTGCTGTTGCAGTCGGGAGGTTGAGGACAGCGACCCTGGCCTCGCCGGCAGCTGAGGTGCTCTGCAGTGGTCGATACGCGGCGCCCCCGAGCTGGCTGCGCGCCTAGTTGCCCGGCGTAGCGCCAGAGGGCAGCTGCGGCGCGCGGCGCGGCAGGGGGCGTATTGAGCGCAGCGCGGCGTCGCGCGCTCGGCCCGTCTCAAACAGGTCCTGCCGCCGGCGCCTGGCCGCGCCTCCGACACCTCTGAGATCAACGCTTGTCAGACAGCACAGCCCACTAGCTACAAGCAGATTACGTAGGACACCTACATAGTCAGCTTAGGGCGCTGGCTTTGCTCTCTTAACCATTTACATATCAGTTTCCACAACACAGCAGGCGACATTTTTTGCTTAGTTTCGTTCACGCATGTAACACTGGAAAAACATAAATTATAGCTGATACATATTGTAACAAAACTAACAGTGGAAACTTACACGACAATAGAAGCAAAAACGTTCCAATAACAAATCCACGAACTAGCTGTTTGTGAGATTATTTTGAATTTGTAGTTACGAGTGGGCACTGACTTCAGTATGAAATATTGTCTTGGATGGTATAAATGTGCTTAAGAAATGCTCTTTTCTATTAAAACTCCATTTAAGGGCCTCCAGTTTCACTCGTGCTCTACCTTAACAGAACAACAAGATGTGCTGAAATGCGTCCAAATTTTTTATGTGTAAGCTCTTAAAGCTTTTTAAGTAAAATAACGTTATTAACATTCTTCACTTTTATTCTTAATGTCAGTATATTTATTCCTCAACAAGGCTACCCTGAAGACGACCACGGTTCTGCCAAAGAGACACCAGTTTGTTGATATCATCAGCGTAGAATGTTTGACTTTTTTGACGGAGCCACAACCTAGCCTCTATTTTAACCGCTTGATCACTGCCACACTGAAGTCCTCGAAAGAGTCGTTTAAGTTTTGGAAACACATAAAAATCGGATGCGCTCAAGTCGGAACTATTTGGAAGATGGTCGACGACATTGAACCCAAGGCGTCGGATTGTGGCAGATGCAGCGCTCCTGTGTAGCCCCACATTATGCTGAAGGAAAGGGTGCTCCGTATGTGAACGAACTCTTTGAATTCGAAACTCATTACAGAACGCTGTTTCTCGCGCATCTAAGTAGTTACGTTGCACTCCGCCATTTCATGTACTACAACTCGGAACGCTGTAGCGGCAGAGGGTTGTAAATATGTAGACATGTAGAATAAAGATTTAGAATTTTGATACCATTTCTCTTATCGGAAAACCTTTAGGGTAATTTTAAAACTAGGAAAGACACAGCTAAAGTAATTATATATATATAACTGATTGCCAGACATACAGTACAACTCAGGTGTTTACATACAGACGTTAAAACAATTAAAATATGCACTGAGGTGACAAAAGTCATGGGATAGTGATATGAACATACACAGATGGCAGTAGATCCGTGTACACAAGGTATAAATTGGCGGAGCCGTCATATGAACTCAGGTGATTCATGTGAAAAGATTTCTGTGGTGAATATGGCCGCACGACGGAAATTAATAAACTTTGAACGCAGGTTTCAACACCAAATTTCAGGCATTAACTCTCACCATGGACCACTTAACTACTGAGAACAACGGCGTTTGCGTAGACTTGTCAGTGCTAACAAACGAGGAACGAAATAACTGCAGAAATCAATCTGGGACGTACGACGAAAATAGCCGTCAGGACAGTGTGGCGAAATTTGGGGTTAATGCGCTACGGCAGCAGACGACCGACGCGAATGCCTTCACTAACAGCACGACATCGCCTGCATCGCCTCTCCTGGGCTCGTGACCATATCACTGGACCATAGACGACTGGAAAACCGCTGCCTGCTTGCAAGAGCCGATGGTAGGGTTCGAATGTGGCACAGACCCCCGCGAAGCCATAGACCCAACCTGTCAACTAGCCACCGTGCAAGCTGGTGGTGGCTCCATAATGGTTTGGGATGTGTTTACGTGGAATGGTTCAAATGGCTCTAAGCACTATGGGACTTAACAACTGAGGTCATCAGTCAACTAGACTTTGAACTGCTTAACCCTAACTAATCTAAGGACATGACACCAATCCATGCCCGAAGCAGGACTCTAACCTGTGACCGTAGCAGCAGCGCGGTTCCGGACTGAAGCGCCTAGAACCGCCACAGCGGCCGGCTTACGTGGAATGGGCTGGGTCCTCTCGTCCAAATGGTTATATTCGGCTACTTGGAGTCCATTTGCAGCCATCCAAGGACTTCATGTTGCCAAAAATGTCATCAGGCCTCAACTGTTCACGATTGGTTTGAAGGACATTCTGAATAATTTGAGCGAATAATTTCACCGCTCATATCGCCCAACACGAATCCCACCGAACATTTACGGGACATAATCGAGAGATCAGTTCGTGCACAAAATCCAACACCGGTAACAGTTTCGAAGTTATGGACATCTGTAGAGGCAAACTGATTCAAAATTTCTGCAGGGGACTTCCAACGACTTGTTGAGTCCATGTTAGGTCACGTTGCTGCACAACGCCGTGCAAAAGGAGCTCCGACACCATATTAGGAGGTATCCCATGACTTTTGTCACCGCAGGATATGTCTTAACTTCGTGAATTCAACACTGTCTGGACATTCATCACGGATGATGCTTTTACCAAATGAAGGCTGATAACGTTGCCTAACCACGTCAGCATTTACTCTGCGTTGTAATAACTCCTTATACCACATGACAATGCATTACGGACACTAGAAGATGTACCTTAAAAGTCCGGAAAAGGGGCGTGTGTGTCACTAATCGACTTCAATAAATACAGTTATTGCAGACTATTGCACTTATCATTCTGTTTAATATTTCACGCGTTTAATAAAAAATGGTTCAAATGGCTCTGAGCACTATGGGACTTAACATCTATGGTCATCAGTCCCCTAGAACTTAGAACTACTTAAACCTAACTAATCTAAGGACAACACACAACACCCAGCCATCACGAGGCAGAGAAAATCCCCGACCCCGCCGGGAATCGAACCCGGGAACCCGGGCGCGTACGCGTTTGATACCTGTATATAAACACCTGAAGAATGAGGTGAGTAACCTATTACGAATAAAGCTTTAAGAGTTTCACATGCAAATTTCGGAGCCATAATTTTCAGGACATCCTCGTACTATTTGTGCACGTTACATGTTACAATTTACTTTACAAACTTAGTGCTCAAGTAGATTTTCAACAAGCCGTTCCAGCATTTGGATGCAATGCTACACAGGTCTCTTAATCAAGGGAGGTGCAGACTGGACTCACATTCGGAAGAGCGATTCAAGCAAATCCCTGTCCGGCCACCCCGGTTTATCTTTCCATGATTTTCCTAGATCACAAATTCCGGGATTATACCTTTGAAGAAGGACAATATTTCATAATGAAATCAGTGGCGACTAGCAGCAACGTCTTCCCATTATTTCGCCAAGCGTATTGGGGGACGCGGAAAACGGTGCAGTCTCTGTCGTAATGCGGAAACAGAACGATTTATCTGTTGGTGCCTCCTCAACGACCGTTCAGCGAATGTTGCTGCGTACAGGCATCCGCAACAGGCGCCTTGTTCTTGCACCCGTGCTGACTTCTGTAACGGCGACGAAGGCTCGAATTTGCACACCAATACCGCAACTTGACGTCCACTGTGCGAAGACAGGTGGCCTTTGCAGACAAATCACGTATTTTGCCCCATCGGATATGGCCGCTGGCGTGCACGGCGTGAAATGTCTGAAAACAAACTCGTAGTGGGCAGGAGGGGCAGCGTTATAATCTGAGGAATGTTTTCGTGGTATTCCTTACGTGATCTCGACATTGATGAAGGCGCAATAGATCGACAACAGTATGCATTAATCCTTGGGACCATATCCACCCCTAAGTGCAGTTTGTTTTCCCTCGGCATGACGGCCTCTACCAGCAGGATAATGCAACATGTCACACAGCTTGCTGTGTACGTGCTTGATTCGAAGAGCAACAGGATTAATTTATCGTATTCGCCTGCTCATCAAATTCCCCGGATTTATACTTAGTCGGGAATCTGTGGGGCCACCTTGATGGGGTTAGTCGAGCCATGGTTCCTGAACCGAGAAATCTAGCACAGCTCGCCAGGACACTACAGTCGACAGCCTATGAATCCTTGCCGGTACCATCCTGAACCTCACTGACACTCTTCCTGCACGTTTGGCAGCAGTCCGCGGTGCAAAGGGTGGTTTATACAGGCTTCTGACAGGTGATCACATTAATGCGACTGGACAGTGTACACTGAGGTGTCAAAAGCCATGGGACGCCTCTAATATCATGCCGGACCTCCTTTTGACCAGCGCAGTGCAGCAACTCGATGTGGCATGGACTCAAAACGTGGTTGGGAGTCCCCTGCAAAAATTCTGAACCATACTACCTCGGTAGCCGTCCGTAATTGCGAAAGTGTACGCAGTGAAGAATTTTGGGGACGAACTGATATTTCGATTACGTCCCATAAATGTTCGATGAATTTCATGTTGGGTGATGTGGATGGCCAGATCATTCGCTCGAATTGTCCAGAATGTACTTCAAACCAGTCGCTAACGACTGTAGCTGGTTGACACTTTTAGGTCCATGAAGTCCACATCTACTCAACATTTATACTCCGCAAGCCACCCAACGGTGTGTGGCGGAGGGCACTTTACATGCCACAGTCATTACCTCCCTTTTCTGTTCCAGTCGCGTATGGTTCGCGGGAAGAACGACTGTCTGAAAGCCTCCGTGCGCGCTCAAATCTCTCTAATTTTACATTCGTGATCTACTTGGGAGGTATAAGTAGGAGAAAGCAATATATTCGATACCTCATCCAGAAACGCACCCTCTCGAAACCTGGCGATCAGGCTACACCGCGATGCAGAGCGCCTCTCTTGCAGAGTCTGCCACTTGAGTTTGCTAAACATCTCCGTAACGCTATCACGGTTACCAAATAACCCTGTGACGAAACGCGCCGCTCTTCTTTGGATCTTCTCTGTCTCCTCCGTCAATCCGATCTGGCACGGATCCCACACTGATGAGCAATATTCAAGTAGAGGTCGAACGAGTATTTTGTAAGCCACCTCCTTCGTTAATGGACTACATTTTCTAAGGACTCTCCCAATGAATCACAAGCTGGTACTCGCCTTACCAACAATTAATTTTATATGATCATTCCACTTCAAATCATTCCGCACGCATACTCCCAGATATTTTACAGAAGTAACTGCTACCAGTGTTTGTTCCGCTATCACATAATCATACAATAAAGGAACCTTCTTTTTATTTATTTGTGGATGGTTGGTTGGTTGGTTGGTTAAAAATGGTCTCCGGGTACTCGAACATAACCATTTACAGTCAGTGGTAGGATCAATTGGGCCAGGGAACCCATTCCATTCCATGTAAACATCACCTGTATCATACAGGAGCAACCACCAGCTTGCACAGGCCTTGTTGACGACTTGGGTCCACGGCTTCGTGGGGTCGGCGCCACACTCGAAACCTACAGTCAGCTGTTAGCATCTGAAATCAAGACTGATCTGAGCTGGCCAAATGATGCGGTGACGAACCTAGTAGAGACACTGCACGCGATGCCGTACTGTTAGCAAAGACATTTGCTTCCGTCGTCTGCTACCATAGCCCATTAACTGAGTACAAATGACAGCTCCAACAATGCACTGCCCTTTTATGCCTTGTGTACACGATACCAGCTCCATCTGCATATGTGCATATCGCTATTTTATAACTTTTGTCAATTCAGTGTATATTAAAAGTTTAAAATTTGTAATAAATATTTTCTTACTATTGTCAATCTGCATTTTCTGTCCTCTCCATTTCGGCCACCGTCAGTTATTCTTGTACCCGAACAGAAGCGTCATGTACTCTTTTCAGAGCAACACTGCCCAATTTGATTCGATTACATTCTCTCAATGTTTCTTTACTTCCGTCTATTTTCATCTTATAACCTCTTTTCAAGAACCTATTCTTGTGATTCGGGTGATCTTCCAAGTCCTTTGCAGTCTCGTACAGCATTCAAAATCATCGGCAAACATCAAAATGTTTATTTCCTTTCCCTGAACCGTAATGCGTTTCCCAAATTTCTCCCTGGCTTTTCTTTACTACTCGGTTTGTGTTAGGTAAGTTTGTTACCATCGGAAATTCATTTAAATTTGGTGAAGGATTGTGAGGAATCTAGTTCTACTAGAAAATGAGCAGCTTCATTTCAACGTCGCTGTACGTCTCTCGAGAGTGATCCATGTGAAAGCCCCTCTAAGTTTAAGGCAAAAGATTGAAACACTGAGGAAGTGCACAGCATAGTACTGAACAATGGCGGTTAAAAGCGTATCATACAGGTGATGCCACAGAGATATAAGAAATAGTACGGTACATTTTGCAGGGATTAATATTATGAGAAAGGTTTCTGCAAAATGGCTGCCCCTTTTTTAATGCTAACAGGATACTTGAAGTTCAATTTTTCCTCGATGTTGGACCGCTTTGAGAGAGATACAAGTGATTTTCTTTTTCTTAATGTGATTTGATACTGTGGATGGTAAATAGCTTATTCGAGAAGAAAGGCTCGTTCGGGCATAAAAAATAGACACATCAAAAAAAGTTTTACATCACTCTAGTTCCAGCCCCTTGGACTACTCGGAGATGTCACTGAACCCGCCCAAAGATATAACAACCATGCATGAGCAGCGCCAATCAGACGGAGGGGGTGCGACAACCGATTAGTTTCTGCCATTACACCAAAAGCAGGGTACACGGCTCGTGTTGTCTGTAGTTCAACCATTCCTAGACGGTCAATACCGCGGTTCGCTCGCGTCCGCATTGTTACTTTGTGCCTGGAAGGACTCTCAACACGTGAAGTGTCCAGGCGTCTTGGGGCGAACCAAAGCGATGTTGTTCGGACATGGAGGAGATACAGAGAGACAGGAATTGTCCGATGACATGCCTCGCTCAGGCCGCCCAAGGGTTACTACATGGCCTACTACTGCAGTGGATGACCGCTACCTTAGGAAGAACCCTGGCAGCAACCCCACCATGTTGAATAATGTTTTTAGTGCAGCCACAGGACGTCGTGTTACGACTCAAACTGTGCGCAATAGGCTGCATGATGCGCAACTTCACTCCCGACGTCCATGGCAAGGTCCATCTTTGCAGCCATGACGCCAAGCAGCGAGGTGCAGGTGGGCCCAACAACATGCCGAATGGAGCGCTCAGGATTAGACTCACGTTTTCTTAACCGATGAGTGTCGCATATGCCTTCAACCAGACAATCGTCAGAGACATGTTTGGAGGCAACCCGGTCAGGCTTGGACACACTGTCCACAGAGTGCAGCTACTTGGAGGTTCACTGGTGTTTTGGGGTGGCATTATGTGGGGCCGACGTACGCCGCTAGTGATCATTGAAGGCACCGTAACGGCTGTACGATACGTGAATGCCATCCTCCGAGCGATAGTGCAACCATATCGGCAGCATACTGGTGAGGCATTCGTCTTCTTGGACGACAATTCGATCCCCCATCGCGCACATCTTGTGAATGACATCCTTCAGGATAACGACATCCCCAGCATGTTCTCCAGACATGAACCCTATTGAACATGCCTGCGATTGATTGAAAAGGGCTGTTTATGGACGAAGTGACCCACCAACGACTCTGAGGGAACTACGCCGAATCGCCGTTGAGGAGTGGGACAATCTGGACCAACAGTGCCTTCATGAACTTTTGGGTAGTATGCCACAACGAATACAGGCATGCATCATTGTAAGAGGACGTGCTACTGGGTATGAGAGGTACTGGTGTGTACAGCAATCTGGGGAACTACTTCTCGAGGTCTTACTGTATGGTGACACACCATGCAGTGTGCGGTTTTCATGAACAATATAAAGGACGGAAATGATGTTTATGTTGATCTCTCTTCCAATTTTCTGTACAGGTTCCGGAACTCTCGAAACCGAGGTGATGCAAAAGTTTTTTTGATGTGTGTATATTTGTTAGAAAAAGCATTTATTGACATTTTTAATTTCTTATAAATTTATTTCACTTGCACGTAATCGTCGTTTGCTTCCAAGCACTTTTCGTAACGTTGCACTAGATTCTTCTGTCATTCTTCCTATAAATTATCCTCCTAGAAATGGAAACAGTTGACGTTAGCAATTTTGAGTTCTTCGTCATCTTCTAACCGTTGTAGACTGAGAGGTGAAAAAGTTCGTTGGTACGGTAAGTGATGTGTGCAGGCGCTTTGTGTAGAGATGGTATACCCTATCAACATATTCTGAGGCCTTAGTTATTTACTTGCCTCCAAACAATTACTGTATCAAAACACTGGCTTTAATTCCTTCGTAATCCTTGTAATCAACAGACGGCGCTGCATTCATGCAACATTTTTCTTTGTTCTGATCTGCCAACAAATACACTGATCATCTAGAAAATTATGGCCACCGACGTACTATCGATATAAGCCAGTCCAAGGCGATAGCAGCGTCTCCTGGCGAGGAATGACAGCTAGTCAGACACACGCACAGTGCTTGTAGTATCAGTGACCGTGCTGTCTGTGTATAGACTGGGTAGGGCGCGCGATCTATCTGAGTTTGACGGAGGGCAGATTGTGATGGCCCGAAGGCTCGCCACGAGCATTTCAGAAACTGCACAAGTTCTCGGGTGTTTGAGGAATGCTGTAGTGAGTGTCTTCAACACGTGGCGAAACCAAGGTGCAACCATGTCCAGACGTCATAGGCTCGGCAACTGGTAAAACAGGGCAGGCGGTGAAATGTGTGGAATTAGCACCAGACTTAAATCCTGGGCAGAGTGCTGCAAGTTTTTGTGAAAAAACAGTGCACCGAAGACTCCTAATGATGGGCATCACCAGGCGACGATCCTCGCATGTGCCAGTGTTAATACCACGACATCGGCAACTGCGACAGAAATGGGCACGTAACCATCGGCACTGGTCGTTGGCGCAGTGGCAGAGCTCTGTATTGTCTGATGAACCCCGATTCCTTCTTCATCATACCGACGGCAGAGCGTGAATTCGTCGCCTTCCAGGGAAATAGCTCCTTGACTCCTGCGCTGCGGGATGGAGATGAGATAAGCTGGCGGCGGCCACATTACGCTCTGGGGAACATTCATGTGAGCATCCGTGGGTCCAGTGCAGCTCGTGCATGGCACCATGTTGGCGAAGGAGTATCATACACTGGTAGCGGACCACGTACAACCCTTCATGACGAATATGTTACCAGATGGCAACGGCGTTTTTCAACGAGATAGTGCCCCATGTCATAGGACGTGGAGTGTAATGGAGTGCATCGAAGGACACAGTGGCGAGTTCAAGTTGATGTGCTAGCCCAGTATCTCGCCAGATCCAAACCCCCTCGAACACATCTGGGATGTGACTAAACGTGGCGTCAGAGCTTTTCGCCCCCCTCCTCAGAATTAACGGAAATAGATGACTTGTGTGCGCAAATGTGGTAACAACTCCCTCCGGCGACCTACCAAGACCGCACCGCTTCTATGGCTTCCATGTCACGAAGCGTCGCCGTTGTTATCTGTGCCAAAGGTGGACATACGAACATTTAGGTAGGTTGTCATAATGGTCCGGCTGATCAGTGTAAATATATACACACGGTTGGTTTCAACATCACAACAGTTTACCTTATGTGGTAGTATTGTAGGTGATATGCGCACCTTGGGTTATTGCTCAACCAAATGACATCTGTCGTCGATCTGCAACAACAGCGAACATTTCCAGATACGTAGAGTCACTGTCGGCAAAAGACAGTGCTTTCTAGGTCAACAGCGCACTTTTATTTCAACTTGGTCCTTTCTTAGAGCAAATGCTTTTCCAGTGCCATTTTGTAAGGCGTGGTAAACACCCAGATGTGGTTGCCATAGCCTCTACGTTGAACTCAGTTTTTTTTTTTCAGTTTACTTTTAAGTAAAGGTGGAACTCAAAGGGCCCTAAATGTGGCAAGGACAGCACTTATTGCTTGAAATCCCTGTTTTCCGATTGCCACAACACCTGTGGTGCAAGTGTGTCATCTTGATGGGACTTTATTTGCTTTATTTTACGATTCGAGTCTCTTTTTACGTATTATTTCACTCAGTTTGTCCAAAGGACTTAAGGAATGTACTCCAATTTGCTTTTTATAATAGTCGGTAAGTAATGTCTGTTCTCTGACAAAGAAAACATACGTCCATCTACTCTCTACATGAGAGCTAGTGGATTCAACTTACTGTTTTGATTTTTTTCCTGGCCTGACGTACCGTGCATGCAAAGTGACAATTACTGAACCGTTTTATTCTATCTGATTAGAAGTATCCAGAAAACTAATGACTGCGGCATTAACCACGAGATGTCATGACGGGCGGACCCGCCAGAATAAAAGGAGGCTGGTAGTATTACACTGTCAGCAAAGAAGCAATAATGGCAGAATGTTTCCATCAGGTGAAATCAGTGACTTCCACTGTGGACTAGTCGTTAGATGTCATCTGAGTAGCAAATCCATGAGGGACATTTGAACTCTTTTGAAGCTGATCAAGTCGGCTGTAGTCGATGTGAGTGAGAAGTGAATAGGCGAGGGAACAACCTCAATTAAACCAAGACCTGGCAGATATCTTGTACTGACAGACATGAACCTTCCAGAATGCAGAGAGTGCCTGTAAGAAATCACATGAAATCAGCGGAAGAAATCACTTGAGAGTTCCAGAGTGCTATCAGCAGATCCATCTTCCACAATGACCGTGCTTAATGAGTTAATAAAATGGGATAGAATGGTTCATAAGCTCCTCAGACGCTACAAATTTGTGTTGCTAGTGTTACGTGCTGCTATAGGTGGTGTAAAGGGCGACGTCACTACATAGTGTGTAACCGGAAACGAGTAATTTGAAGTGATGAAACATGCTATACCCTGAGGTAATCCATGGAAGCGTATGGTTATGGGAGTGTTTTTTGTGGTTAGGCTGCGACCACTTTACTGTGCTTAATGCCAAATTCAGGAGGATACAAAGATATTTTACAGTACGCTGTACTGCATATAGCAGAGATAGACGAAGGCTGATTGTATCAGCAGGACCCAGTCATAAGGCACCATCTGTGAGCTCATAGTTTCTGGACAATAAAATTCGTGAAATGGGCAAGCATTCCGACATTCCCGAAACGAAGCGTTTCGAATATCACTACCTTCTCCGACCAGCCCTGAGGAAGAACGAGCTGACATTCCTCCAGAGACGTTCAGACACCTCACTGAAAGTGTCCCCAGTAGAGTTCAAGCCGTCATAAAGGTTATCGTAGACACACACCACATTACTATCCTCTAATAGGTGTCCGGACACTTCTAATGATAGTGTAAAATTATCAAGAAAGGCCGCTGGTCGAATTTCAGAACAACGCCCTTCATGCGCCAACCTCATGGCTACGGTTCTTGTCAGAACATCGCAATGGAGGGAACAGTGAGACGTCAAAGGAATGTGATACGAGTGGCGTTCAATAAGTACTGCAACACTTTTTTTCTCCGCTCAGTTTTGGTTAAAAAAATGTGGAATTTGATGTGGGACATCGTGGAATATTCCCGCTTCAGCACCTGCAGTTTCATGAAGCTCCGATTGGTGGCAGTGCCATGCTTAGCCTTCAAAATGGCGTCTGTAACGGAGGTATGTTCCAAGCAGAGAGCTGTCACTGAGTTCCTTTTGGCGGAAATCCAGAGCATCGCAAATACTCATAGGCGCTTGGAGAATATCTACAGAGACCTGGCAGTGAACAAAAGCACGATGAGTCGTTGGGCGAAGCGTTTGCCACCACCATAACGAGGTCGCGTAAATCTGTCCGATCTCCTACGTGCCAACCGGCCGCGCACAGCATTTACTCCTGCAATGTTGGAACGTGCGGACACTCTCATTCGATGTGGTACACAGACCACACTCTAACGCCTCGGTACTCAACTGGACGTCTCTGTTGGTAGTGAAGACACACGCGTCCACCAGTTGGTGTACTCAAAGGTGTGCGCCTAACACAAGACCGTAACGAGCGACGACGTACCATCTGAAAGGAATTGCTTGCGCGTTACTAGGCTGATCGTGACAATTTGTTGTTGAGCATCGTCACAGGCAGTGAAACATGAGTTCATCTCTTCGAATCGGAAACAAAACGGCAATCCATGGAGCGGCGCCACACTACTAATCCTACGTAGAAAAGTTCAAAGCTGCACTCTCAGCCACTAAAATCTTGGCGGCGGTCTTCTGGGACGGAGCAGGGGTTATTCTATCTGATGTCCTCCGTCATGGTGCAACGATCAACTCTGAAGGGTATTGTGCTAACCTCCGGAAACTGAAGAAACGGATTCAGTATGTTCGTCGCCACAGAAGTGCAAATGAACTTCTTCTTCACCATGACAAAGCAGAGTCTCACGTAAGTCTGTGCACGGGAGTATACTGTTCTTCCTCATCCACCGTGCAGCACGGATCTCCCAGCTTCGGTCTTCTATCTGTTTGACCCAATGAAGTAGGGTATGCACTCCGCGAGAGAAAGTTCGTTGATGATGGGGAGGTTGTTGGCTCTCACATCGAGCAGTAGAGTGGTACTAGGTACAGGCCGTCCCCGTAGGGTGACTTAAGGCCGTAGCAGTGAACGGAGATTATGTTGAAAGGTAGGGTTTTGTAGCCAAATGAGTGGGAATAATATCTTGTTTTGGAATCCTGAATAAAACCAACCTGGTTTCAGAAAAAATTGTGTTGCGTTACTTATTGAGTGACCGTTGTAGCTTCTGAGAAGTTGCATGTGGACAGTCCCAACTTAGTCTTAATAACTGAGAAGTTGTTAGACTTAATAGTCAGATATTCTTGCAAAATATTCCCATACTGGTTCAGGTGCAGAAGCCAGTTAAGACTGATCCTTCAAGAAGTGTCCGGATGCAGTTTCCAAGGTTGTGCCACTTCCCGGAAACCACTTATCATTAGAACGCGATAAACGTGAATGAAAAAGCCACCACTGGTACGTGAAGCAGTTGAAAATGGCTTTCCAAAGATATGATCGAAGGTTTATGAAGTGACAATCAGCAGAACGTATTTGGATCTGGTTAATGCCTGTAGTTTACTTGAATCTTTCGTAATGATAGCGAAATTCAGTGGCGGTGCAGTGATGATTTAAGCCTCTTTTTTTTGAAGTTTTGGTTTGCGTCATTAGATTTGGTCGGTGGCAAAAATAAACAACGGTGTGTATAAAATTGCTTTGTTTAATACCACGCTTCCCAAACTGTGACAGCAGTTATATCATGTACCTCCAAGATATATATATTTACACATGCCTTAGGTGCAATCTATATGGACACTCCTTTTAATAATAGCCCCATAAGCGTTCAGAAGGTATCCCTTTCTCGTAAAAACCACTCACAAGCAAGTTTCTCGAAGCGTCCTCTCTCTTCTGATATATTTCTTCAAATGGAAGAACGTAAACTTTATGCTTGAGGCAGAAAGATAGAAAGAGACGCACTGGGGGGGGGGGGGGGGGGGGGGGCGGTCGAGAGTCATTTTTTTAGCTATGACCAATACGTATCCAGTCCATCAAGACAGGTGTTGATTTTGGTGGCACTACAGGATGCTCCTACGCCGTGTGGTTTTCCTTGCTGTAGAAAGCATTACATTTCTCCTCCTCCGCCATGAGATGTGCCGTTATCACATATTTCGCATGTCGAAGTGGATATGAACTGTACAGACGTCAAGACCAAGAAATAAAACGAAATGGCACCTAACACCCTAACTTTAGCTTTTAGAGTTCTATCTCAATGAGTAAGCCAGGGTTTACGGTTGATCTGCGTATAGATATTCATGCCTGTTGCCATTTTGGGATGTCTGAGACGTCATTTCGACAGTGCTAATGATTGTTTCCTACAAGCAATCGAACTGTTTATATTTTTGCACTGTAGTTTCTATTTCACACACAGTTTGTGAACCACTTGTGGGAATATGGGATCTGTTGCACTCTTCTCTACAAAATCGCTGTCAGTGTTTGTAATGATAACTGCATCAGTTGGCCAGCTCTCACTTTGAACTCTGCATGTTCCGTAGGAAAAAAACGCACCTCTTCGTGAACATCGCACTCACGCTTTTCATCCAACACGATCTTTTCATTAATGACAGATTCTATCACGATGTTGTCCGTTGCAACTTTGAACAGAGTCCTGAGGGCATACTTTCGTAATACATTCGGTAATAGTTGTGGTACTTAACAGCGTCCGCAGTTCTTGGCACCCCGTTTCTCTTTGTCTTTTAAAGAACGAAGGATACCGTACGTTACCAAATGTCCCAGATACACTCCTGGAAATTGAAATAAGAACACCGTGAATTCATTGTCCCAGGAAGGGGAAACTTTATTGACACATTCCTGGGGTCAGATACATCACATGATCACACTGACAGAACCGCAGGCACATAGATACAGGCAACAGAGCATGCACAATGTCAGCACTAGTACAGTGTATATCCACCTTTCACAGCAATGCAGGCTGCTGTTCTCCCATGGAGACGATCATAGAGATGCTGGATGTAGTCCTGTGGAACAGCTTGCCATGCCATTTCCACCTGGCGCCTCAGTTGGACCAGCGTTCGTGCTGGACGTGCAGACCGCGTGAGACGACGCTTCATCCAGTCCCAAACATGCTCAATGGGGGACAGATCCGGAGATTTTGCTGGCCAGGGTAGTTGACTTACACCTTCTAGAGCACGTTGGGTGGCACGGGATACATGCGGACGTGCATTGTCCTGTTGGAACAGCAAGTTCCCTTGCCGGTCTAGGAATGGTAGAACGATGGGTTCGATGACGGTTTGGATGTACCGTGCACTATTCAGTGTCCCCTCGACGATCACCAGAGGTGTACGGCCAGTGTAGGAGATCGCTCCCCACACCATGATGCCGGGTGTTGGCCCTGTGTGCCTCGGTCGTATGCAGTCCTGAGTGTGGCGATCACCTGCACGGCGCCAAACACGCATACGACCATCATTGGCACCAAGGCAGAAGCGACTCTCATCGCTGAAGACGACACGTCTCCATTCGTCCCTCCATTCATGCCTGTCGCGACACCACTGGAGGCGGGCTGCACGATGTTAGGGCGTGAGCGGAAGACGGCCTAACGGTGTGCGCGACCGTAGCCCAGCTTCATGGAGACGGTTGCGAATGGTCCTCGCCGATACCCCAGGAGCAACAGTGTCCCTAATTTGTTGGGAAGTGGCGGTGCGGTCCCCTACGGCACTGCGTAGGATCCTACGGTCTTCGCGTGCATCCGTGCGTCGCTGCAGTCCGGTCCCAGGTCGACGGGCACGTGCACCTTCCGCCGACCACTGGCGACAACATCGATGTACTGTGGAGACCTCACGCCCCACGTGTTGAGCAATTCGGCGGTACGTCCACCCGGCCTCCCGCATGCCCACTATACGCCCTCGCTCAAAGTCCGTCAACTGCACATACGGTTCACGTCCACGCTGTCGCGGCATGCTACCAGTGTTAAAGACTGCGATGGAGCTCCGTATGCCACGGCAAACTGGCTGACACTGACGGCGGCGGTGCACAAATGCTGCGCAGCTAGCGCCATTCGACGGCCAACACCGCGGTTCCTGGTGTGTCCGCTGTGCCGTGCGTGTGATCATTGCTTGTACAGCCCTCTCGCAGTGTCCGGAACAAGTATGGTGGGTCTGACACACCGGTGTCAATGTGTTCTTTTTTCCATTTCCAGGAGTGTAGAAGGCGCTCGATTATGTTAACGCTATCTAAATCCCAGACGAATGGCAACACCTTTATCTTCCTGGAGGCGCTAATTAAATTTCCGATGGATGTTTATGTTTACTTTGTGGATAAGCTTTCCAAGGTCGCGTGACACACAATCTGCTAAGCGTAAGAATGCAAAGCATGTAACCTCTGTTGTCGACTACTTACCAGGATGGTGCATTTGCATCCACTCTGAACTTAAGAATGAGCAAACGCTAGAAACTAGCTAGTAGTGCTAAATAAATTACTACACTTATGCCCATAAATTAAGGATAATTGCAGAATGTGGTGCCACACAAAACTGGTGCTAGTAGCATAGGGACATAGGGAACACACACGACACAGATCTGTAACTCCACGGTATTGGTGATAACTTGAGAAAACCGGCCCGAAACACATGTGCTACAAAACGCCACTGTTTCCTGCGCATGTACCCCGACAACAATATGAGATATGATCACCATGCACTCGTACACAGGCCGCACAACGGGTTGGCATACTCTGGATCAGGTGGTCGAGCAGCTGCTGGGGTATAGCCTCCCATTCTTGCACCAGTGCCTGTCGGAGTTCCTGAAGTGTCGTAGGGGTTTAAAGACGAGCAGCGATACGTCGACCGAGAGCATCCCAGACGTGCACGATGGGGTTTAGGTCTGGAGAACAGGCAGCCACTCCATTCGCCTGATATCTTGTTTCAAGGTACTCCTCCACGATGGTACCTCGCTGGGGCCCTGCGTTATCACCCATCAGGAGGAAGGTGGGACACTCTGCGCCCCCGAAAAGGAGGACGTATTGTTGCAAAATGATGTCCCGATACACCTGACCTGTTAAGGTTCCTCTGTCAAAGACATGCAGGGGTTTACTTGCACCAATCATAATCGCACCCCACGCCATCAAACCACGACCTCCATACAGGTCCCTTTCGAGGACATTAAGGGGTTGTTATACCTGGACTCATCCGTGAACATAACCCGGGGCCATTGTTCCAATGACCATGTACTGTGTTCTTGACACCAGGCTTTACGGGCTCTCCTGTGACGAGGTATCAGTAGAATGCACCTTGCAGGTCTCCGGGCGAATAAACCATGACTGTTCAGTCGTCTGTAGACTGTGTGTCTGGAGACAACTGTTCCAGTGGCTGCAGTAAGGTCCCGAGCAAGGCAACCTGCAGTACTCCGTGGCCCTCTGCGGGCACTGATGGTGTTGTAGACTGTGGACGTCCAGTACTGTAGCGCCTGGACTCGTTTCCTGTCTGCTGGAGTCGTTGCCATAATCTTGAGATCACACTTTGTGGCACACGGAGGGCCCGTGCTACGACCTACTGTATTTGACCAGCCTCCAGTCGCCCTAGTATTCTACTCCTCATACCGTCAGCAATATGTGTTCTTTGAGCCATTTTCAACACACAGACACCATTAGCATGTCTGAAAACGTCTGCACACTTACTCACTGCACCGTACTCTGACATGCACCAACACACCTCTGCGTATGTGGACTGCTGTCAGCGCCACCGTGAGACGACCGCAGGTTAAATGCACCGTATGGTCATACCCCGAGGTGATTTAAACCTGCAAACCGCCCACCAGAGCGTTGTTTCATCATGTATCAGCATCATCCTTAATTTATAATCATGTGTGTATTTTAAAATGGCAGCCTTACGGAGCCGATATCGTGCTTGGATAGCTCAGTCTGTAGAGCTCTTATCTGAAGAAGGCAAAGATCCAAGGTACGAGTCCTGGTTCGGTCCACAGTTTTAATTTGCCAGGAAGTTTCAACATGGTATTAGGCATATTCTTCTCACTTGATACTAAGATTTTAGAACGCATAATTTGAACTACATTACAAAAAATCAATTTTAACAAACTGTTGTATGCTAATGAACAGCAATGCGATATGAAGAGGATTACTTGTTAAGGTGTAATCTAAAGAACACCTTACGTAATAGATCTCTGTAGATGGAACTGGAGAAAATTATGTGTGAAGCGAGATGGGAAGGGAAGCAGCGGAGGCAAGGATGTAGAGAGAGAGAAGAGAGATTATTTGGGGTTTCGGGGAACTGTGCATGTACTCAGAAATTTAAATGACAGAGAGCGGACCAACTCAGTAACGTACCGATAACATACCGTACATATTGTACCATGTTAAAACCAGTGTTTAAACATAATGGCTATCTGTAGCGTGAAATTCAGCAAACACTTCTAGAAAGAATGGCCGAAACATCAGCAGACGGGAAGAATGGCGAAATTAAACCCATAAAAGTAGGAATGCAATTGGTAAATCTACGTAACTGTCATCCGAGAAGAGTCCCTCCCTCTCCTCTCGCTTCTCCCTCCTTTCCCCTCCCCTCTCCTTACGCCACTTTTTTTCTTCGTTTTTGTAACAGGGCGTTCACAGAGCTTCTAAGGCAAGAACAGTTATTTTGCTCTCCCAATCACAACCCAGTATCTTATCGCTATAAAAAAATAGACAGCCAGTCACTATGCATCTTAATTTAGAATTTCATCACAATAAAAATGAACAGCCAATCTGTATGTACACTAAAACCACCATCTTGTTCTTGTAGTTCCTTATAAGCAACCCACTTGGTACCAAAATTCAGTTGAGGTTTAATCATTACACCAAGGTAAAATAGCACTTTAAAGAAACCAAAAACTGTCTTTATACGTACGGATTTGTTCCATAGCAGTACAAAACACAAAAAACTCATTTATTGACACCTCTAGCGCAGCATATAGGTAAAGCTACACTTGGCGCCAAAACAAGTCTGTGGTTTGATCTTTGCACCCACTTGGTGAGAGGCAAAACAGACCCTCAAATTAAACATAAAAATGTTTTTTCCATGTCTGTATTGTATGTATTATTTTTCACAAACTCTTCGTAGTCCGACTACAACAGGTACACCACCTGCCACACTCCGATGATCAGGGCACAGCATATGCAGCAGTTGGAGCCTGTCTTCATGGTCCAGGAACATGCACAATGCCGGACTTCGTGCCTGCATATGCCCTTTACAATACCAACCATTCCGTTACGGCACGCTGATTATTTTTTTCTTTTGAACCGTCTAATTACAACTAAATGAAACACAGTTTTCGTGCCACACGCGTTTCGCCTTTATTTTTTGCAAGGCATCTTCAGTAGAAGTTTCCGTCAATGTTGGTCTAGGAAAGTGTTCAGCTCCTAGTGCTGTGAAGTTTAGAAAAAAATTTCAAATTACATCTACATCTACATCTACATGACTACTCTGCAATTCACATTTAAGTGCTTGGCAGAGGGTTCATCGAACCACAATCATACTATCTCTCTACTATTCCACTCCCGAACAGCGAGCGGGAAAAACGAACACCTAAACCTTTCTGTTCGAGCTCTGATTTCTCTTATTTTATTTTGATGATCATTCCTACCTATGTAGGTTGGGCTCAACAAAATAGCATTCGGAAAAGAAAGTTGGTGACTGAAATTTCGTAAAAAGGTCTCGCCGCGACGAAAAACGTCTATGCTGTAATGACTTCCATCCCAACTCGTGTATCATATCTGCCACACTCTCTCCCCTATAACGCGATAATACAAAACGCGCTGCCCTTTTTTGCACCCTTTCGATGTCCTCCGTCAATCCCACCTGGTAAGGATCCCACACCGCGCAGCAATATTCTAACACAGGACGAACGAGTGTAGTGTAAGCTGTCTCTTTAGTGGACTTGTTGCATCTTCTAAGTGTCCTGCCAATGAAACGCAACCTTTGGCTCGCTTCCCGACAATATTATCTATGTGGTCCTTCCAACTGAAGTTGTTCGTAATTTTAACACCCAGGTACTTAGTTGAATTGACAGCCTTGAGAATTGTACTATTTATTGAGTAATCGAATTCCAACGGATTTCTTTTGGAACTCATGTGGATCATCTCACACTTTTCGTTATTTAGCGTCAACTGCCACCTGACACACCATACAGCAATCTTTTCTAAATCGCTTTGCAGCTGATACTGGTCTTCGGATGACCTTACTAGACGGTAAATTACAGCATCATCTGCGAACAGTCTAAGAGAACTGCTCAGATTGTCACCCAGGTCATTTATATAGATCAGGAACAGTAGAGGTCCCAGGACGCTTCCCTGGGGAACACCTGATATCACTTCAGTTATAAGAAGAAAAAAGAACAGCGCCAAAAATGGAACAAAAACACAACATGTAGACCAACATCGACGACACCTGCCATTGAATATGCCTTGCAAAAACTGAAGGTGAAACACTTATGGCACGAACATTGTTTCATTCAGTTGTAACTAGACGGTCCAAAAGTAAAAATTATCGACATACCGTAATATTACACCCAACTGAGGACGACAGGACTACAAAAGTTGAAGATGTTGATACCATTAGGTGAGATCATCGGAGAATTTTAACTCTTACTGTTGCTAGATGCACAGTGTCGAGAACACAACATTTAGATACGACGTAACGCTCCCTTAAAAGAGACATCCGGTATCCGTGCAGGACGGGGAAATGCACGAGCCCCCTATCGAATCCGCTTGGCGGATTAGCGACGAGGATCGGTATGCCGGCCAGCTTGGATGTGTTTTCAGGCAGTTACCCACATCTCACGACGTGAATAGCTGGCTGGTACCCAAGTTCCGCATCAGTTACACAATTCGCAAACATTTAGAAAACACTCGCACACTTTCAAAATGTTCAAATGTGTGTGAATTCAAATGGCTCTGAGCACTATGGGACTCAACTGCTGTGGTCATTAGTCCCCTAGAACTTAGAACTACATAAACCTAACTAACCTAAGGCCATCACACACATCCATGCCCGAGGCAGGATTCGAACCTGCGAGCGTAGCAGTCGCACGGTTCCGGACTGCGCGCCTAGAACCGCGAGACCACCGCGGCCGGCTGTGTGAATTCCTAAGGGACCAAACTGCTTAGGTCATCGGTCCCTAAACTTACACACTATTTAAACTAACTTAATCTAACGTATGGGAAGGACAAGACACACACCCGTGCCCGAGGGAGGACTCGAACGTCCGGCGGGAGTGGCCGCACACTGTCACATGTCTAACACTCCACGCAGACAGTTGGTGTCCTAGGTGGTAACAGGAAGGGCATCTGGCCGCCCCATAAGTTAACCGTCAAAAATCCGTTTCTAATCATACCTACCTTGAGCAGATGCGAGACAAAGGCACAATCGAAAGAAGTTATCATCCGTTTTAAGCAGCTCTAAACGCGGATGAAAGTTTATAAACAGATTTTTCGTATATCGTCCGATGTAGTAAACGTCCTTTGATCCTTCATTTCCTATGAGTAGTCTTACATATGGCCACTTTCCACCGATATTTACGGCAAAGGGTGAATTAAGATCGGATGATTTAGCAAACCATTCGAGGAGTGACAGGGTGCCTAAGTGTTCGTCGAACGAGGAACGTATGGATGCAGCCCTGCGAACAAGATTGCTGTCATCTTGAAAGAAGTTATCGGCCAAAGATACTGATCATGTAGATGTAGGAGAAGAAATAATACTTGCTCAGCGAGAATATCGAAATTAACATCATGGTTCACGTTGACAGAGACCTGAATCAATGGTCCCCAGTCATGATACGTAAAAAATCGACCACTGAATCATTTCCAGGTTTGAGTACACCCTCCACAAACTGTGTGTTAAACGCATTATTCTGGAAATGGTTCACTGGCGCCTTGCATCATTTGAAATGTTGAAATGAGACGCAATCGCCAATCGTCGGAACACACTACATACTCGTACTCCCAGTCAGCCGCTCTCCACGAAATGAAGCTCTTTGGACATGCGTAGAGCACCTGTCATCTTTGTATCGGATCAGATTACTGAAGTCAGTGTCTTGATCGCATACTCCTTTGTCAAAATTTATAACCAGCTTCAGCTTTGCAACCATCATCATAACTAAAAATTACAGCAGCGGCACACAGGCGTGTAATCAGTACTGACTAAACACCTACTGGTTATCAATTTGAATAAAGAGGCATGTGACTAAGACACTAATTTTTACAATTTCTGTGTCGTTTGGCCCATTGCAGACGTACAACTTCATGTGCGTTTGTGAGTAGTGCCCTTTGCTGAACGACCTGGCTCCCTATATCCATCACCGAAAGTACCCTTCCCAATGTTCTCTTTGAAGTTGATTGAAGTGCTCCTGCGTTCACAGCCTGGTTTGGAAACCATTGTCATTGACAAAGCGTGACACTTGGGTCAGTTCCCTGTCGGATATGATCTTTCTACGATCACTGTTCTTATCTCATGTCACGTAGCTGTGAGTACTACCACATTCTTGTAGACAGGTTGGACAGTCCGCGTTCATACCACCAACACACGAGGAAACTTAATTCATCGTGCGTTCGTGATCAGGTGTAAACATGATAATGCCTTTGTGTCATTCTGTCACGGCTCCACGTCGACTCATGTTGCCGCGCTGACTTCGTACAACCGACTGGCATAGACACCCGACGTAATTACCATGACTAATGCCAGCGCTGTAGAGTCCCACTACTGCCTAGTGTTAGTCTACGCCATCTACAACGCTCCAAAGCAGTCACTGTTCCCTTTTAAGGTGGTGACTAATATCTTGTTTGGTGAGTTTAAGGTTACTGAAAGATTGTAAGGAAACACCAAGTCACTCAGGCATAAACTTCAGTTGGTGTAGTGAATGGCAACTCTCTACAAATATGGACAAACGTAAGATTACGCTTACAACAAGGAGAAAGAATCCAGTAGCATCCCATCAAAACATTAGTACTCAACATTCGGAACCCGTCATATCATTTAAATACCTGTGGCTGAACCTAGGAAGTGATACAGAACGGGACGAACTCGTGTAAGCAGTAACAGAGTGGCCGAATGGAGGAGAGATTTCTTGAGACTCTTCCAAGAAACTGGGGCACTGTTGTAGAGTATATCGTGAATAAGACCGCTGGTGCATCCAACTAGAAGAATTCTACATCGTTTGGAGTTCTTATCAAATAAACGTGACAGTTACATCGAAAGAATACTAACATACGTGGCAATGACTGTAACATACCAGTACAGCTCCTGCGAAACCGTGGTAGAGATGCTCAGTGAATTGGTCGACGCGTTCCACATCGAGAAGCTAAACCTCAGGTAGACAGTGAAAAGCAAGTTTATTGAACTGAACATAAAACTTCAATTCTCCTTCTTCAGAGCGTAACTACACAAAACAAGAAATAGTTCACAATTAAGAGTGTAGTCCACTTTGAGGGCATGAAAAATAGGTGATTTTCGTGATTTTTGTTTCAAGTAAAATAAAAATTAATGCTAGATCTGATGATATAGTGTTTTCCTTACTTTTTCTTCTTTAAGAAATCATTTTTGTGTCCTCATCGGCGCTCCCAGCAATCGCAGCTCCAGGTGGAAGGACACCTCGCAGCCGGAATATTGGTCATCGTCAGGAATTCCCGAAGCCCTCCTACTGGCCCAGCAACAAAAAATTTTGTACAAGTCATTTTCAATATATTTTCTATTAGCATACACAGAATAATTGAAAAATACTAGTTGCTAACAAAACAGTGACGAGTTGAAACAAATCTCATTTTCGTCATCCACAAAATCGACAGAAAAGCGTGCACCGAAAACAGACTACTGAAGACGTCGCAAAACTTCTCCGAAATCTGATAGAGAATTCAATTTAGAATCCCCGCATCAAATACCCATCAAAACCATATGTACCGTTGTTTTCGACCAATTTGAGAAATGCAATTTGCGAAAAATACGTTACAGTTTTGGGTCACATTTTTTGTTGTTAAGTTAAACATAACTCTAGTCAATTATCCCTGGGCCACACAGCAATCCTTCGAGGCCTCTTCTCCACCTTTCTTGTGGTCATGGTTATCCTGCAGGCCTCTTTCAGATCTTCTTTCATCCGCTGATCTGCTCGCTCGATGCGTTTTTCGTACGCTTTTGTGCACAAGTTGTAAGAGGGTGGTCCGACCTCAAGGTCGAGCGTATTCATAATTTCGATAATGGCTAGTAGGCTGTCGTTGAATTTAGATGCTGACTATTTTTTCTGGTTGTGAGTGGTTTTCGGAGACACTTTTCCACAGATCGCCTTGTAGCTCGATAAAGGAGTTCCTGGCAAACTTGGAATGAACACTACGAAAAAGAATACATCCCAGAAAACATCTCAAGATATGAAAAAAAACGATTTTTTAAGTTTTCAAAAAGGACTACCCTGTTAAGTCTCTGTCTTGGAAGTGGATAAGAGACGTAAGCCCCGTGGACTTTGTCACTAAAAATTGAATTACAGTTGCTAGAGACAAAGTACTGGTTAACGAGGAGCTGATCGTCTTTAATTACACAAATACTGCGTTAGGTCAAAATACCTAACTCCCGGAGGTCCACATAGATTGGAGACGGACGACAGATCGTGGGAGGAATACAGGGTAGCTTCTGATTGAGGAATCACGACATCGGTCGGCGTAAAAGCCCGAAGAAATCGTCCATGGAGAACTGATTAGCCATGGCCGTGCGCCGTCCGAAATATGTTGAGGCGCCAGGATTTCGTGAGACCTGTTTCGAAACACGTGGTCCTCCGGAAGCGAGTAGTACCGCACCGGCTGCACCGTCTTGGAGCAATGCTGCTACGGCCTGTCGGCAAGACTTGTGGTCAGAACTGCAGTCGCGCTGTTCGCCATTGTAGCCCCTGCAACTTTTGATGCAGCTCTGTTATGCTGGAGAACTACGAGCCCCGACATAGCACTAAGGAAACAAATATTTAAGGGGCGCTAAAACAGTTTCGCTTTGGAGGGCTTGCTGAAGCGTATATGCAGCGTAGCGCTTCACTGAGTGGGGGTATATAAGCACCTACGTACAGGCAACGGATTAGTTCCGCATTCGCGTCTTCCCGAGTGCGTGCGGTAAATGCGAAAACGCGAACTATGGCGACGTTGTTACCAAATATATCCAAACAGGATCAGCGTGCAGTTAATTTCTTGTTGGTTGTCGAAGAACAAACAGCGGTATACAACCGTCGGGGAATGAAGAATGTGTGTGGAGCAGCATATTTGTCAAAAAGCACCGTTGTGGAACTGTGCGCAAAGTTCCCGCCAATGTTCGCAGCTGGATGTTTATTAGAGCATAGTATTAACATCTGAAGTAAGTAGATCAAGTACTTTTTCAGATTTTTGGTCACAACGTTGAACAACGACTCGTGTTTATATGGTAGTACAGAGAGTTGCTGCTTCATGATAACGGACGTCCCCACATCACGAATGTTGTAACGCAGAAGTTACGCCACTCGAGCTCTATAGCCCTGATGTCTCCCTATGCCATTACCCCGACTTCGGTCCCTTAAGAAAGACCTTGAAGGGTCGACAATTCTTGTCGGACGAGGATGGGCAGAAGGCAGTAACGAACTTCAATACTAGGACAAGGTGTTTTACAAATGGGAATCTTAAATCTGCTGCGTCGATGGGATGATTGCCCCAGTGCTTATGGCGATTTTGGCTGATCGTCATACCCATGCTGTTCAGTAGGGCCTTAGAACGGAAAAGTTTTGATGGTCAATTACAGGAATGCCAGGAAGAACGGTGGTGTCAGATTACTGCTGCGCAAATCAGAGAACCAGCGTTCGATTAAAATTGTTCCATAGAGACCACAACAAAAAGGTAAAAGAGATTAGGGCAAATATAGATACATAAAGTCATTTAATTTTTCCCTTGCTCCATGTGGGATCGCATCGCTGATAAGAAATATAATCAACTTTCACAGTATACTACCCTGAGCAGTCGAATTACACACACCTGATGCCATGTAGAATCTCCTTTTCCCCCTGATGACAATGATGGCGACGGCGGCGAGGCGTCAGGCGTTAACTTCATACGTGACCGAAACTAACGGAAACCCCTCCTGATCCCCGACCGCAGTACCATCCACAATTGACGGAGATCATTCGAAAGTAAGTCAAAATTGGGAACTACTCCCACGGAGATATCCGAGACAACCTCAATAAAAGTGGCGACTCTCACGTCCATGGAATAGTCCTAAAACAATTATGATATTAATGGTTTAGCTCAGCAACGATGGAATGGTAAATTGTGTTGCTGAATTTACAGGTGGTATTTGAGATCCAATAAGGTAAAATATAAAGGATATTTCACAAATCATGTTACAGACTTTTGCAGGTTGCAGAACGGACTTAGTAGATCAAGTTTTACATAGGAACCCATGTCCAGAAACGGTTCGTTTCCATGTTACAAGAAAAACAAGAGCTACTCAGTTTCACGCTAGATGTTTCTTACGCAGTTCGCCTAGTATGGTAGGCCACCTAAATTCATGAATGGTACGATACGCGATGTCAGATGATGTACTCGGTTGTCATCTGCCTTGTTTTCATGCTTTCCAGTGATACCTCTGTTGATATTATGGTGAGTAGTACTAGTTCACATTCGCAGAGTTCACTGATATGATTTTAATTTACAGTGAAGCTCGCAGTAATGGAAGAGAAACTTACCGTCTGTACCACGAGTGCTTTCCCACAGCCGTTGTTCTATTCTGGTAAACATGGGTAACCGTGTGGATTTTGCTCACTCTGCAAGACAAAATTTGTTCATCAACGAAGTGCATTCAACAGGAAAGATGTTTTGAACGCTCGAAATAGCAACATTTGGCATCAAGAAAATGCCAAAACGAACTGTACACGAAGATTTCAGCACACCTTCGGCATAAATGTCTGGGCAGGTATCTGCGACGATCGTGTGATTGGAACGCACATCCTTCCCCCTCACCTAACGGATGCCAGTTACTTGATGTTCCTGCAACAAGTGCTGGCGGAATTTTTGGAAGATGTGCCATTGAACATTCGGCACCACTTACGGTTCCAGCATGACACGCGGCACTGCATTTTGCTGTTAACATGTTCACATCCAAAACCGATTGAACATAGTCTACAGGTACAGGTGGATCAGTAGAGATCGACCACATGCTTGGCCATCAATATCCCCAAATTTAACCCCTTTGGACTTTCTCTTAATGGGACCAATGAAGAGCCTTGCTTATGACACCCCTGTCCAGTCGGAGAAACATTTGGTTGCACGAATCATGGATCCGGTAGAAGTGATTAACTACACACCATGCACGCTGGACAGAGTTTGTGCGAACTTATTGCGCAGATAAACTGTAAGCACCGAACTTAGTGGTGGTCATATCGAACAGCTGTTGTAATATCACAGGAGACAGGATCGAAATCTGTACTTCTTGTTTTCCTTGTACAATTGAAACGAGACGTTTCCGGAGATGGGTTTCTACGTAAAACTTGATCTACTAAGTTCCCTCTACAACCTTCAGAGGTGCGTAACATTAGATGTAAACTACACCGTAGATACACATGACTGGGTAGTAGATTCTCGTATAATTTGCCAGTGACGGGTGATGCCATCGCTTGTAAACATCCCCCACTTACCTGAATGCTGCCCTCTACACCTATACGTAAATCTACATACTCATTCCGCATGTCAAAGTATGGTGAATGGCGGAGGATACCTTGTCCACTGCTAGTCACTTCACTTCTTAATGCACTCGCAAATAGAACAAGGGGAAAACGATGCCTATATGCCTCTGTAGGAGCCCTAATTTCTCTTATGTTCATGGTCCTTACGCGAAATGTGCGTTGGAGGCAATAGCATCGTTCGGCAGTCACTTTAAATGACTATTCTCTAAATTTGCTCAATAGTGGTCCTCAAAAAGAACACCACCTTCCCTACAGGGATTCCCATTTGACTGCCCGAAGCATCTCCATAGTGCTTGCATGTTGTCGAACCTACCGGTAACAAATCCAGCAATCCATTTCTGAATTGCTGCAATGCTTCCTTCTAACCCGACCTAGTGGGAACCCAAACACTCGTGCAGTACTCAAGAATGGGTCGCACTAGAGTTGTATATGTGGGTTATTTTTACAGCTTTCCTAAAATTCTCCCAATAAACCGAAGGCGACCATTCGCCTTCCCCACTACAATCCTTACATGTTTGATCCATTTCATATCGTTTTGCGTGACTGTCTCAAGTATTGCCAACGGCGTTTCCGCAGTGGTAAGATCGGTTCCCATCAGATCACCAAACCCAAGCGCTGTCGGGCTTGGCTACCACTTGATAGGTGGCCGTCTGAGTCTGTTGAGCGCTGATGGTAAACAGGGTGCACTCAGCGCTTTTGAGACCAATTGAGAAGCTACTTGATTGAGAAGTAGGGGCTCCGATCACAACAGTTGACATCAGTCGGGAGAGCGCTGTGCTAACCGCGTGCCGCTCCTTATCTGCATTCTGTGACGCCTATCTACTGAGGGTGATTCGGCGGTCGGTCGGTACTGTTGAGCCTTCTAAAGCCTGTTCGTACGAAGTATTAGCAGTAGAATGTGTCAAGTAGAACACTACTAATGCTTTATTCGAACATTACGCAATTGTTTTTCCTACTGATCTGCATTCATTCAAATTTTTATACATTTAGAGCCAGCTATAGAGCTAACTATAAATTTTGCCTAAGTCATCTTTTATCCTCCTACAGTCACTCAACGTAGATATCTTCATGTACACCACATCATCATTGGCAAACGGCCACAGACTGCTGCTAATCCAGACTTCTGATGATGCCCTTGTCTCTGATGAACACCCGCCGACGAGGACAACATACTGGGCCCTATTACTAAAGAAGTCTTGAAGTCACTCACATGTCTGGAAACCTATTCTGTATGCTCATAGCTTCATTAACAGTCTGCAGTCGACCACAGTCTCAAACGGTGTTCGGAAAATTAAGAATATGGAAACTGGCTGTTGCTCTTTGTCCTTAGTTCGCTGGACTTCGTGTGAGAAAATGTCAATTAGAGTTTCTCAAAAAGGATGCTTTCGAAAACTTTGTTGATTTGTAGGCAGAAGCTTTGGTCTCATGGAAATTTTTTATGCTCGAACGGTGAATATGTTCAAGAATGTTAAGGATATTAATCTGTAATTTTGCGAGACAGTTATTTTACCCTTCTTATATACAGGAATCATCTACGTTTTTTCCAGTTGCTTGGGACCTTGCGCTGGGCGAGAGATTGCGATAAATGCAAGCTAAGTAAGGGGCCAATGCTGTAGAGTACTCTTTGTAAAATAGAATTAGGATTCCATTCAAACTTGGCGACTTATTTATTTTCAGCTACGCCCCCTCTAGGCCAGGAATGTCATTTACTATGTCCACCATACGGGAGTCCGTGCAATGCTCAAATGGTGGTATACTTGTACGATTCTCCTGTGTGAGCGATTTCGCAAACGTGAAATTTAAAAATTGAGCTTTCGCCTTGGTATCTCCTACTGCCACATCAGATTGGTCAGTGAATGACTGGATAGAAGTCTTCGACTCTCTTTGCAATGTTACGTAGGACCACATTTTTCTCGGGTTCTCGGCTACAATAATTCGAGCGCGAAAAATTTCATAGAAGGCAGCAATTTCGGGGATTTTATTACGAAAAATTCCACGATTTACTGATAAAATCTTGACAGTCGAATTGTCTTTACTCTGGAAGTGCCGTGATTTCGCTGTCTGCGTGTCGACTTGCGAGTGTTCATGAGAGTACCGCCTAGGCAAAAAGAAAACCATGTGTGTTCTAGAAGTACTCTGCTACCCGAGTACTGCTTCCTTTGTGTAGTGCATCCCTGACCTATCAAGGGGAATCCTACAACTCTTCATCCGGAAACGAAGGTCCAGAAACGTACAGCCAAGATCGTCAGAAGGTCGAAATTCTCCACTCGGCTACAAACCAAAGGACCCCTATCAACTCTGCGCTGATGGGAAGTGGGTTGCATCAGTTCATGTGGGCTTCTCATAACCTGCTATTGGCGTTTTCAAACGTGTACAGTGGCTCATCAGCCTGTCCTTTGATATAATCCACAATAGTTCCCGGCGACCCCTGCCATCTATACACTGTTGTTCACGGCATTTGATCTAGCGGCGGGCAGCGTTTTTCCCCAAATCGATGTATCTACAGTGCACGCTCTACGCAGTGGCTCGCGAAAAAACCAGTACCTGCACGATTTCCAGACGATGTGTTCTGTGCGTCGGGCGGCCGCGATCTGCTGGTAATGAATGGGCTCATATCGCAGTCTTGCCTCTCTTGCGCTTCACTGTCACGCTATTGACTGACTATGGGCTCTAGCGTCTCCCAGCCACCCGACATTCGCCATGATGACAACTGCGCTTTCTGTCCAACACAGCCGCTATCTACACTTCACTTGCTCAAGAATGTAAGAACACTGCACATAAAATCAGTCATCCCTAGGAGACATCACGCTATACTGTGTAAAACGGATGAAAGAAAAATACCGACGTCAGCTGGATGAGGGCGCTGAAGTAATTCAATGGGGATAATGAAAATTTCTGCTTGACCGTAAATCGAACCCTTATTTCGCACTTTTGGCGACTGGTGCCTTAACCGTTCGGCTATCCGAATAGGCTTCCCATAGATATTATCATTATATTTGTGGTATCTGTTCTTTCAGACATCTCCCAAAGAATAGACAAAACTCGCATAATACTAATATCTGCTCACTTTAACGGCATTTCATGATATATCTTTAATGTGGATGCGCCCTATGCCCGACCTCTTGCGGGAATCATACTGAATGCTGCGAGTAATAAGGATGGTTGTCAGGGGGCTCCGCTACGGAAGTAGTGTGCAGTAAGTTGGGAATTTTGATCGGATGGGAAGCGTGGTCGGACAGCTGAAGCTGTTAAAGGGACCACTCGCGTAAAGCACGAAACAGGTCTTCCAGTCCCTGTCCGGCACAAATTTTCATAGCCGCCATTGAATTATTTCAGTGCCCTCGTGCGGCTAACGTCGGTATTTGTCTTCCATTAAGTATATAAATGGTCGTGGAATCACGGACGTGTGGTGTCTGTTCTTTCGGATGTGTCCGAATGAAAACCAGCTGATTCAGCGGACCATCCTACGTGCGACAATTTGGACGAGTGTTTGTCAAATCAGCAACGCATGCATGCAACCCTGAAACACGGCTGTTATTGTCTTGGAAGATGGGAATGTCCACAACATACTCATGACGAAGATACGAGGGTTGGAACTTTAATAGTCGCAATTATTTATTTACAGCTCCTACAAAATAGATAGTGTTTCAAAGTTTTACTGACCTCCAAAGTACTCACCAGCATTGAGTATAACCCGTTGCCAACGATGTGGAAGTCGTAAGATACTCTTAGCAGTGCCAGATGTGTTGACAGTTCTAGCGGCACGGTGTATTGCCCCACGAATTTGTAGCAGTTCTGAAGCGAAAGCCGTGAAGTGTTTCCTTCAGTTTAGAAATCGAGTTGAACTCACGAGGGCTTCAGTCAGGGGAGTGCAGTAGGTGGTATAGCACTTAGCGGCCCCATCAGTTAAACAAATCAGTAACAGCTTGCACTGTACGTGCTTGAGCATTGTCCTGCAAAATAATGGTCAGGTCCTGCAGAAAGTGTCATCTCTTCTGTCTCTATGCTGTTCGTTTTTGGAACACAACCTACGGCCAGAAGTAATGACACTTTCAGCAGTACCTGACCATCATTTTGCAGGACAATGCTCAAGCACGTACAGTGCAACCTGTTACTGGTTTGTTTGACTGATGGGGCTGCTAAGTGTTATATCACCTACTGCACTGCCCTGAAGTAAGCCCTCGTGAGTTCAACTCGATTTCTAAACTGAAGGAAACACTTCACGGCTTTCGCTTCAGAACTGCTACAAATTCGTGGGGCAATACACCGCGCCGCTAGAACTGTCAACACATCTGGCACTGCTAAGAGTATCCTACGACTTCCACATCGCTGGCAACGGGTTATACTCAATGCTGGTGAGTACTATGAAGGTAAAATAAAACTTTGAAAGACGTTTCTATGTTGTACGAGCTGAAAATAAATAGTTCCCACTATTAAAGTTCCAACCCTCGTATATAAGAAAGGACAACACAGTGGCACCGAGGATGTTGAAACGAGCGTGATGGTTCATGCTCACTGTAAGATAAATGAGTGGGCCGAATTCATAGAGTGAAACAACACTCAAATTTATAGAGAACCTCCTCCAGCCTGAATTACACCACAGACACATTGCGGTTTATACGGCTCACTCGTGCTCCGGTGCACTCGACGCATTGTATAATTTGAAAACAGGCAAAATCACACCTCGTTGAATCACAAAATTACATCTCGTTGAATCACACTACGGGCCTCCAATTAGCTATGTCCACCAGTTTCTGTATTGTTCGGGCCATTGAAGATGTGCAGCTGTATTTGCCACTGTGAGCAATGGCCTTTACCGACATGCCCGATCCCAAATGTCCGTTGCACGCAATTCTGAGTTAAATCTTCCGAGTAGCTGATTTTTGTAGTTACGGCAGTTAAAGGAAGCTTCTGGATGGACAGCAAAAGAAAGAAAGTATCTCGACGAGCTTTTAGTAAGGCATAGAGAGTTTTCAGAGCTAAGCTTTCGATATGTCAGAAATGAAAATTTTAAGATCATTGTGTATTTTACATGTGTATGTTATTATGGCACTACTTAATGGACCGTATTTTTTTCTGTTTTGTGAAAATAGATTCCAAAAAGGAATCTGTACTGGTAACACCATCATCCGCAGATGCCTTCCATTTCTTCATACTTCGAATAACATTTTCTTTATTAATTACCTGTTTCTCTGATTCATCTTGCACTACATGACATTTGCCCTTTCAAATATGCCTACAGCATCGTCAGTTTTTCAGATAGTGAAATTATGGCTCAATTTAATAACATACAAGTTCTTATTCTTAAGTAAATTCCTTAGTCCAGATTTATGATTTCCTTCCTGATGTGTTTGCTTCTTTCTACCTTTGTTTCCATTTAACTTCCTTCTTTCACTAGCCTTCATCACTTAAAATTCTAAAGCTTTGCAGGCCTATTATACCTTGTACAGTTTCATTACTGTTTGATAAAATATAATTAGCTTAGTTTTTATTTCGATTTGGTGCTGGCTATGTGTGTTTTCCAACTGCTTTTATCTGAAAGCTTGTAATAAGGAAAACTTTTGCTCTTACTAATGTATTGACCACTCTTAATTTGAAGCCAAAACGAAACAATTCAAATTAACAGAAGTGTCTCCTGTATCTTCTCCTACCGCTCTTTAAGAGTGTCAAAAAGTACCTTTCCCTTCCTGAATATAGTACATGTTTTTAGACTGTACTGCAATGAACAACAGATTGCGCCATCTGTATTCCGATTCAACAGCCTTATTTTGCTATAGATTTTAGCAACAGTGTACAGATATTCATGACAATAATATTGTACTTATAGACATTTGTATAATTAGGGAATAAATAAAAATACATTCAGATAGCATTTCCTTAATTACGTAATAATTATTTCTAAATTGAAATTTTATATTACTTCAACAGGATTCTAATGCAAACACTGGTGCTCAATTAACTAGGTTCCCACTTTCGTATATAAAAAATTACTGTCGATATGCAAACCTACTTTAAATATCCACGCAAATGAGCCGAACGCTGTATGTGATCGTCGGAATAAAAATTGTGTCCTCCTAAAATATCCTAGAAGGTTGACTTTTATAAAGCACATCCAAACAATTCAGACTAACTATCATTTTGTAGCTCAATGTCCCAAGTGCATCGAGCATTCGCTTGCTTTTACAGATAATCACAATTCCCACACTTCAGAGCATGCACTTCTGAGCATCTGCGATCGTAATTGACGTCGTGACTCCCAAGCACATGTTTTTACGCCTTTCCTAAACCCTCGGTTTTGCCGACTCTCGTGTACATGGTGGGAACGGGATGGCCCAAGTTCTGGTGCTCCCTGGCTCGTTCCTTTGTTATTGACACTTCACAGCCAGCCAGAAGCTCATATCTCCGCAGCCCCAGTGCAACTGGTGATGAGGCCGGGAGGGACCTCCATTCACGCGCGCCTGCATGCACAGCTTATCTCGCACTTGGCTCACTCGAGTGTGCGCTCATTTCTTTCAGAGGTTTGCCCTCTGACGCTTTCCGATTTCTGCCCAACTGTTATTCGCAACACCACCAATTCAGTGCGTCTCTGTGCATAGCTTCTTCAACGCACTGACACGATTTAGTTTATCCATGAAACCTTGCAGCTTGTTCTGTAGATATTTAGTTCTTAATGGCTGTATTCGATATGTTTCCAGTTTTCTCTATGCACTCTTCATTTCATTTTACACTACTGGCCATTAAAATTGCTACACCAAGAAGAAATGCAGGTGATAAACGGGTATTCATTGGACAAATACATTATACTAGAACTGACATGTGATTACATTTTCACGCATTTTGGGTGAATAGATCCTGAGAAATCAGTACCCACAACAACGACGTCTTGCCGTAATAACGGCCTTGATACGCCTGGGCATTGAGTCAAACAGAGCTTGGATGGCGTTTACAGGTACAGCTGACCATGCAGCTTCAACACGATACCACAGTTCATCAAGAGTAGTGATTGGCGTATTGTGACGAGCCATTTGCTCGGCCACCATTGACCAGACGTTTTCAATTGGTGAGAGATCTGGAAAATGTGCTGGCCAGGGCACCAGTCGAACATTTTCTGTATCCTGAAAGGCCCGGACAGGACCTGCATCATGCGGTTGTGCATTATCCTGCTGAAATGTAGGGTTTCGCAGGGCTCTAATGAAGGGTAGAGCCACGGGTCGTAACACATCTGAAGTGTAACGTCCACTGTTCAAAGTGCCGTCAATGGGAACAAGAAGTGACCGAGACGTGTAACCAGTGACACCCCATACCACCACGCCGGGTGATACGCCAGTATGGCGATGACGAATACACGCTTCCAGTGTGCGTAAATCGCGATGTCGCCAAACACGGATGCGATCATCATGATGCTGTAAACAGAACATGGATTCATCCGAAAAAAAGACGTTTTGCCATTCGTGCACCCAGGTTCGTCGTTGAGAACACCATCGCAGGCGCTCCTATATGTGATGCAGCGTCAAGGGTAATTGCAGCCTTGGTCTCCGACCTGATAGTCCATGCTGCTGCAAACGTCATCGAACAGTTCGTGCAGATGGTTGTTGTCTTGCAAACGTGCCCATCTGTTGACTCAGGGATCGAGACGTAGCTGCACGAACCGTTACAGCCATGCGGATAAGATGCCTGTCATCTCGACTGCTAGTGATTCGAGGCCGTTGGGATCCAGCACGGCGTTCCGTATTACCCTCCTGAACCCACCGATTCCATATTCTGCTAACAGTCATCTCGACCAATGCGAGCAGTAATGTTGCGATACGATAAACCGCAATGGCGATAGGCTACAATCCGACCTTTATCAAAGTCGGAGACGTGATGGTACGCATTTCTCCTCTTTACACGAGGCAGCACAACAACGTTTCACCAGACAACACCGGTCAACTGCTGTTTGTGTATGAGAAATCGGTTGGAAACTTTCCTCATGTCAGCACGTTTTAGGTGTCGCCACCGGCGCCAACCTTGTGTGAATGCTCTGAAAAGCTAACCATTAGCATATCACAGCATCTTCTTCCTGTCGGTTAAATTTCGCGTCTGTAGCACGTCAGCTTCGTGGTGTAGCAATTTTAATGGCCAGTAGGTAATTTTCTGTATGTGTTGCTGTGCATAATTTTATTGTCATCCCTCCCCCATTTTTCTATGTCCTGTCTGCGCTTAGTGCAATGTCTACCAAGCGTTTTTTGTTCCTCGTGTCGTTCTCGAATAAGAACGAAGTGCTCAGATTGAAAAGAGTGCAAAGTACCGATACAGTCTTTCCGTCCCACTCTTCAGTCTATACATGAAAAAGGCAATCACAGAGATAAAAGAGAGCTTCAGGAGTGGGATTAAAAATTGAGGGTAAAAGAATGTCATTGATAAGATTCGCTGATGACATTGTTATAATTAGTAAAACTGAGAAAGAATGGTAATGCTTGTTGAATGGAATGGGCAGTGTAATGGATACAGAATATGGGTTGACAGTAAACCAGCCAGAAGACTGACGACCAGAAAGACGATAAACAATATTTGTTCTTTATCCCAGAACGTGTTTTTTTCTTCGGGATCAGAAATCCTCAAGCTGGAACTTACGGCTGTTCTATCCGCAGACGAAAATTTGCAGCCCATATTCTGTTCACTTAATTACGATAGGGACAATAGCAGAACAAATGAAGTTAAGGTAGAAGCTAAAATTAATTGTGTTTTTCCGTTTTACGTGGAGACAGCATCTGCGAGTAAACAAAGTGTTTGGAAAACTTGCCATGAGCGTTTCACTTCTCTTGCTTTCGAAAAATTCCCATTTGCTTGAACACATAATTTGAGTGTAACATGCCTAGGGAAAATAGGGCCAAACGGAGTACCCTAATTTCTAATCCACACAAATTATTTCCACTGATCAGAAAGTTTGAAAATTAATTTTTATTCAGATTTCTTATACACCGGCCAGTCACACTAAGACTGTAGCGCAGACTGTAGCGTCTAGAACTACTCATAGGGGTGAGCGTCGGCTGCGGAGATGTGTACGGGGAAACAGACGTGCAACTGTCGAGCAACTGACCATCCAGATGAACCAAGGGGCTACCAACAGTGTCTCCTCAACGACCATTCAGAGAACATTGCTGTGAATGGGCCTCGGCAGCAGGCGCCTGATTCATGCAACACTCTAACTGTTGTTCATTGGAGATGAAAACTGGAATTTTCACGCCAATACTGCAACTGGACGTCGATTAAATGGCGACAAGTGGTCTTTTCAGATGAATTGTGTTTTATGCTCCATCTGACAGACGGCAATTGGAGTGTACTAGTTGAAACCTTTGAAAGCAATCGCCCGTCAACAATCGTCGGAAGTGTCCAGGTCGGAGGAGGGGCGTTATGTTCTGGGGAATGTCTTCGTGGCATTCTGGAAGATATAATGGATCAACACAGCCGTGCATCTCTCCTTGAGACCATATACACTTCTACATGCAGGTTGTTTTTCCTCGGCACGCTCGGCAAACCCTTTGACAATTTCTGTACCATAAATTTATGGCCATAAAATTAATTCAAGTTGTTTCGTTGTGGTGGTGGTAAGAAATCACAGACAGAACATATCAACTTTGGGTCAATCTTCATGCAGACTTGGCTAATCACATGCCCTAGGTAGTTTACCTACTTAGGAGCAAAATGACTCTTTTCAACACTTAAAATTAGATGTGCCAAAACAAATGACTTAAACATTTCCTCTAGTCATTGTGCTTGTTCCTCTAGATCTTTAGAAAATACAATAAAATCACCTAAACAGACTGTACAGTGATGTGCTTTTAATCTCCTTCGCAATCATTCAATAACCTCTGGAGTACAGTTTGTGCGTTCTTAATCCCTAATGGCGTCAGTCGATACTGGCAATGGCCCAGTGGAATGGTAAATGTGGTCATCAGCCACTCTTCTGAAACCAGTTCCAATTGGTGGTACTTTTCACATCCATCGTGGAGAAATATTTACATTGATCCAGGTAGTTCAAAGTTCTCTACATTTGGTGCTTTATATGCATCCATGCATGATTGGTCTTGCATTTAGATATCAGTAATCACAAGAAAACCTGCATTTCTTTGCTCCATCCAATGATTTGTTTGGAACAATGAGATCAGCTGCTCCCCATGAACTGCCACAATCCTCAATAATGCCACCAGCTAACTGCTGATTGATAAATTCTTTCAATGTAGGTTGCAATAACGTATCACTTGCCGCTGTCTTTCCAAGGTGGAACAACATCCACTGGCAAGGTGAGCATCAGAACCATTTATCATGACTTTTGGTTAGGCTTGGATATGTTGTAGAAGCACCTCTCATGAGTATGTAGTTGATGGTTTTTCATGTGACAGCCCTTAGTTTCCAAGAAAATTGATGTTGACATATTATGCGTGGCTCCTATACCTGAAACTTTAATTATGCTTCGACCACCTGCACGTAGCAAAGCAGATAAAGTTCACAACCACCATACTAATGATATGTTTTCAAATCCCATCCATGTACAGTACTTTCTCTGTTTTCAGTACCATCATACAGAATATCATTAAATGGTACATGCCACGCAAAGTTGTTCAAAATAGTCATTTCCGTCATAGTAATTTCATTAATAAATCAATCATTACAACAAAATTTCTTCAGGTGTATATTCCATTTGTTACATCTTTTTAGCTATTACTCGATTTGCTGGGACTGAATTCTGGATGGAATTTGTCACAGAAGCTACCGAAACACAAACTCATAGTGCGCCACCCTGATTTAATGAAAGCTACTGCTTGCAGACACATGGAATTCTCAGAAGCGATTTCACAAAAAAACATTTCGTTTAAATTGAAAAACGTTTTTTCTTTCTTTGATCAACTTTGACGCAAACCACATGTATTTGATCATTCTTGTGAAAGCAGGTGCATAGATTGATGCAGAATTATACAACGTATTATTATGGAATCTGGCCTTGGAGCAACTTTCCCATTAGTCTTTAGCAAGCTGGAGGCACTTTGAATTCCCTTCTTGCACATTTGGCAAAACAGAGCACTTTTGGGTGGCATAATTTTTATGACGTTGGAGCATATTTAACTTTCATCTACAAAAAACTTTTGACTGTAAAGTATTTGATAAATCTGACCTCCCAACGGATCAATAATGTAAAGAAATTTTTTCTTGTTCCATATAGAGAAGAATGACAGATTTTAACAGCTCTTCATGCAGCATTTTCACGAACTTCCCTGATTTCGTGCAGGTCACAACCACTTTTTTTTAATTTTTAATTCTTGAGCCAATTCGCCTACTCTTTTTTTGAACAGACCGACCAAAATTCCCGGATGGTTCTTGTAAACATGAGAAATTTACGGTACACTGTATTGTGAAGAAATGACTAATGTTATTTAAATCTGTTTTTCCTTCAAGTTCCACAAGAGATCTGTTGTACGTCAATTGGTACTGGCAGCTGGTTTGATCGGTATGAATTATATAATCGAGGTCAAAATTATGGATGAGTATTTTCGTCTGTATCTGGAATCTTTCTGTGGTTAAATGTTGCTCAACATTCCTCTTCACCGGTTCTGAATAGCCCGTTAAGAGTCTTTTCAGAGTCTCGCAGTACCTGTCAACGTTAATTGTGGTCCAAGCGATCCAGCCCCGACGACGAGGTGAAAGAGGAGGTTCATAACTTTCTGAACAGCATGGCGGCAAGCTGGTACGACATGGGCATTCAAAAACTGTCGCAGCGTCTACAAATATGCATCGACAGAAACGGTGATTTTGACGTTCAAGCTGTAAACTTCAAGCTGTAAACTTCAAGCTGTAAACTGATGTAAACCATTGTAGAAATAAACAGGTCTATGTACTTATAAAAAATAGGAGATCTTACTTTTGGGATTACCCTCGTAACTTTAATTTTTAACTGGACGTTATTAAAACTACACCAAACAAACAAAAAAGAAAGAGTTGTTCTCTGCGTGTTAATATACACTGATCAGCCAGAACAATAAGACCACCTACATAGTAGCCAGGACATAGTAGCCAGTATGTCCACTTTGGCCCAGATAGCATTGACGACGTGTCATGATAGGGAAGTAATGAGGCCTTAATCGGTCGCTGGAGGGAGTTGGCACATCTGCAAGCAAGTCATCTAACTCCCGCAAATTCCAGGTAGGAACCGATGAGCTCTGGCGTACATTTAATCACTTCCCACATGTGCTCGATGGATTCAGATCTGGTGATAAATGGCGTCAGCAGAACTCTCCACTGTGTTCCTCGAACCACTCCATCACACTCCTGGCGAAAGGGTGTACATTGCCTGCAATCAGTGTACGATAATCCTTGGCCATCATGGTGCCTTGTATGAGTTCCACTGGACTCACGAATGTCCACATGAATGTTCCCCAGAGCATAATGGAGCTACCGCCAGCTTGTCTCCGTCCCACAGTACAGGTGTCAAGAAGCCGTTCCCCTGGAAGATAACGGATCACGCCCTCCCATCGGCATCATGAAGAAGATATAAGGATGCATTGGACCACACAATGCTCTTCCACTGCGTTAATGTCCAGTGCTGATGGTCCCATCACCTTGGTTTCGCCACAAGTTGAAGACACTCACCACAGCACTCCTCAAACACCTGATAAATCGAGCCATTTCCGAAATGTTCAAGCCGAGCCTCCAGGCCATCACAATCTGCCCTCAGCCAAACTCAGATTGATTGCCCGCCATTCCCATTCTACACACGGACAGCATGCTCATTAATACTACTGTACATGCACCATGTGTGTGTCTAACTAGCAGTCATTCCTCGTCAAGTGACGCTGCTATCTCCTGGATTGGTTTATATCGATGGTTGATTAGTGGTCATTTTTTTTGTGGCTGATCAGTGTATAAGCAAAATTTAATGAAGTTTTTGTTTGAGACTGTTTTATTATTCGCTATCCAACCAAAAATCTTAAAAACAATCTCCTATTTACAATGAAATATTTTTAGCTTTTGGATGGTGATACTGCACATTAATCGAAAGTGAGCAGTTGGATGACCTTGAAAAATAGTTGATAGTAGGTACTTAAAGATAAAGTGACCCTCGTTCTATACCTATACGAAGAAAATCTGTTACCCCCCATATCCCTGTTCTTATTAAGAAACCATTTCTTCAATCCTCAAAGTCAGTCATATTGTCAGTTGTACTGCATATAAATGTAACGAAAGTCAAGGTAGCTGTACTATATATAAATGTGTAAAAAGAGACACATGTATGCGTGTACATACAGGATGTGAATGAAAAAACAGGGAATTGGAACAACTATGAAGGAAAGGTCCTTGGAAGCCATTTTTGGATAATAAATTATAGAGAAGTTGTGGCTGAAAGTGACGTATACTTATTTGGGGTAAATCTGACAACTATGCAGCCCAACCAGTAGAATTATGCCCCTTTAAATTTCTCACCAACTGGCAGCCATTCTTAATAAATCTTACACCCATGCAGGCCATGATAGCTTTCCTGCCAATTTTCGGTCATAAATCGAAGAGGGGGTGTGGCGGGTCATCAGTTACAATAATTGTGTACTAAATCATAGAGGTGGCATGAGATAAACTAATTGAGGATAAATCTGGCAACTGTGCAGGCTGCACCAGCTTTCCTAACTAATGGGATAATCTACCTTTGAATTTCCCACCATTTGCAACTCACCCAATTGGCCCAGAGCGGTGATGTATGGGGAGCGAGTGACCTAGGGGGAGCTCTGGCAATAATGCAAACTGCACTACAACCGGCTGTATCCCACTAATGCTATGATGTAGGGAACGGCTGTATTTAAAATAACTATTAAAATAACACTGTTACTCAATTGTATCTATAGATCAAATTATACCTTCCATGTTGGACCCTTTTAAATTTCTAAGCGATCATGATCCACCAACAGAAAAACGATTTTCACCATTTACTTCATCTCTGGATATGAATGAGAAATATTCAGATTTTATTACATACTGTTCTTATTGCTCGCACGCACGCACTCACTCACACACACACACACACACACACACACACACACACACACACACACACAGCGAGAGAGAGGGAGAGAGAGAGTAGTACCGAGCGGTCAGCGTGTTTTGCATATAGCGTGCTCGGCAAAGCCGCTTGATGGGCATCGAGAAACCGAAATTAAGCTGCAACTTACTTTCGAGAGTTAAAGACAATAACAAAGAGAGGAAAATGGAAATGTTAAAGGTGAGCAATCAGTATAAAGGACTTTCGAGATTTGCCCATATACAGGAACTTAACCCCCCCCCCCCCCACACACACACACACTCAAAAAAAAAAAGTAAAAAAAAATGGCCCCATCCTCAAATCTCTTCCCGTAGAAAGATATTGCCACGATTGTAAATGATTTCGCCTTTCGCCAGCATTCTCCCTGCAACCCAAATTACCAGATGGTTCGGCGTTCTGAAAGCTTCCTATACAATTCTCCAAGTTCTTTCCGTGCAAGCAGTTAATGTCAAGGACTACTAAAAATGTAGAAAATATTTGCACGTATCTGAAGTTACCCACCTGCCGCCAAAGTAATACAAATGAATCTCATACAAGCTACACTCGCTCAGTTAAGTACCTTGTAGGCAGAAGATGATTGTTATAAAGTGGTGGCATTAGTGTGTTTGGTGAATAATAAAAACAGTTTTTCAATATTTTGATTTGGCTCTGAGCACTATGGGACTCAACTGCTGTGGTCATTAGTCCCCTAGAACTTAGAACTATTTAAACCTAACTAACCTAAGGACATCACACACATCCATGCCCGAGGCAGGATTCGAACCTGCGACCGTAGCAGTCGCACGGAATATTTTGATTTATATTATGATTTATATTTTGTCATAAATTGTCCTTCCGTTCTTCTATCCTACCACTACCAACGAAATTAATGTGACGGTGGGAAATCAGAACGGCTGAGCTCTCTTTATAAGTGTTACATTACAAACAAAAATTAATGAGTACTGCCCCAACTTTACTCTCGCACCGCTGCGAAGATGAATAATTAAGATATTAGTGTCAGTGGCGTTGCGAAACATCTGAAACTGCCTAAATTTAACGAGGCTTCACGGCCTGATGGTATCTCCGTCAGATGCTATCAATAATTTGTTTGTTTCTCGGACACAGTTGTTCACAAGAAAGACTCGCTTGATTCGGCTCATTTAATACACAGACACAACCAGTAGAAGTATTTTACGTCTCATCCTCAGCTAAGATTATCCGAGAAGCAGTTCTTCTGGGATTTCTTACTGCTGGAGGGGAAAGAAGCGGGCATGGCTCTTTTAAAGAAACATTATGGCATATGCTTGGAGTGATTTGGGCGATCGCAGATAAACGATATCTGGGTGGGGGGTTCGAGAACTGTATCTGGGTCACTGAAATGCGAGTTGAGGGCTCGCCCAATCTCAGTGAAGATCAAAAATAGCTGACACGGTTGGCATATTTGTCGAATATTTTCGGTGCCCTTAACGTCCTTAACTCCGCAGGGCAAGGATGTTCGTAAGTTTTTTCGTGCAAACCAAAGTGAAAGCTGTGATAACGAAACTTCAATGATAGGCACAAAAAGAGTAGCAAGATTCCTTCGACATATTTCCAGTCTTACATGATTTTCTGGAAACCAGCGAAGTCGAAATTGGTAAAACTAGAGGTACAACCGTAAAAATCACCTAAAATCTTTGACCACCAGCCTCAGGTGAATTTTATGCAGATATTTTTAATCTGTCTAATTGTTAACACTCATGTTTTTTTAAACAAAAGCTTTGCATAACATTTAACTTTTCAAAAACTATGGTTTTTAAAACTAATAATAATTTATTTTAGTTACTTATCCTTGTGATTATGCACTTTATTCTTCATTCTTATGACTATCTACATTTACTATAGCAATATCGAAGCCTTTTCAAGCTTTTTTAGGAACTGCTTCCCTAAAACTGAGAGCGAAATCAAATGCATCATAAATCACTTTGAAGAAGATAATTTAAAAAAAGGAAATCCATGCCTGCAAGGTACCATCCTACTTGTCGACGTCGCAGCCAATGACTTGCTGCATCAATAAATTCCCCATTATCCACGTACTGCTTCTCGTGAAATGCATCCTTCATTTCGCGTAAGGATCACAAAGATAAGATTAGAGAGATTAGGAATGGTACAGAGGCATGTAGAGAGTCGTTTTTCCCTTACTCTATTTGCGAGCGGTATAGGAAAGGAAGTGACTAGTAGTGGTACAGAGTACCCTCCGCCACGCACCTCACGGTGGTTTGCGGAGTACATATGTAGGTGCAGATGTATATGTAGATTAGGCCAAACAGATGTAAGTCGGAAGGTGTGAGATCCGTGCTGTAGGGTGGATGAGGAAGAACAGTCCATTGATGCTATCTGCTTGCCGGGGGGTCCCATTCGAGATGTGGAGGAGGCCCTGCCGGCGGCGATAGAGAGCACTGGGTGCACCCGACTGCAAATTGTTGCTCATGTCGGCACCAATGACTCCTGCCGTCTGGGTTCAGAGGTCATCCTCAGTTCATACAGACGGTTGGCGGAGTTGGTGAAGGCGGAAAGCCTCGCTCGCGGGGTGGAATCTGAGCTAACTATTTGTAGTACCGTTCCCAGAACCGATCACGGTCCTCTGGTTTGGAGCCGAGTGGAAGGCTTAAACCAGAGGCTCAGACGATTCTGCGGAGATCTGGGGTGCAAATTTCTCGGTCTCCGCTATCTGGTGGAGAAATGTAGGGTCCCCCTGAATAGGTCAGGCGTGCACTACACGCAGGAAGCGGCTACAAGGGTAGCGGAGTACGTGTGAAGTGCACATGGGTTTTTTTTAGGTTAGAGAATTCCCTCCCTAGGCCCGACAAGACGCCTCCTCAGACGCGGCAAAGTAGGAGTAGGCAAAATGCAACAAGGAATAACAATATTAATGTGCTAATAGTAAACAGCAGGACCGTCTGTAGAAAGGGCCCAGAACTGCTCTCATTAATAAACGGTCACAACGCCCCCATAGTACTAGGGACAGAAAGTTGGCTGAAACCAGAAATGAAATTCTAAACTCAGATTGGAATGTATACCGCAGAGACAGGTGGACAGTGAAGGGGGAGGCGTGTTTATAGCGATAAGAAGTGCAATAGTATTGAAGGAAATTGACGGAGATCCGAAATGTGAAATAATTTGGGCGGAGGTCACTGTTAAAGCAGGCTCAGACATGGTAATTGGATGTCTCCATAGGCTCCCTGGCTCAGCAGCTGTTGTGGCTGAGAACCTGAAGGACAATTTGGAAGATATTTCGAGTAGATTTCCCCACCGTGTTATAGTTCTGGGTGGAGATTTTAATTTGCCGGATATAGACTGGGAGACTCAAAGGTTCATAACGGGTGGCAGGGACAAAGAATCTAGTGAAATTTTTTTAAGTGCTTTATCTGAAAACTACCTCGAGCAGTTAAATAGAGAACCGACTCGTGGCGATAACATATTAGACCTTCTGGTGACAAACAGACCCGAACTATTTGAAACAGTTAACGCAGAATAGAGAGTCAGCGATCATAAAGCGGTTACTGCATAGATGATTTCAGCCGCAAATAGAAATATTAAAAAAGGTAGGAAGATTTTTCTGTTTAGCAAAAGTGACAAAAAGCACATTCCAGAGTACTTGACGGCTCAACACAAAAGTTTTGTCTCAAGTACAGATAGTGTTGAGGATCAATGGACACACTTCAAAACCATCGTACAATATGCGTTAGATTGGTATGTGCCAAGCAAGATCGTAAGAGATGGAAAAGAGCCACCTTGGTACAACAACCGATTTAGAAAACTACTGCGGAAGCAAAGGGAACTTCACAGCAAACATAAACATAGCCAAAGCCTTGCAGACAAACAAAAATTACGCGAAGCGAAATGTAGTGTGAGGAGGGCTATGCGAGAGGCTTTCAATGAATTCGAAAGTAAAGTTCTATGTACTGACTTGGCAGAAAATCCTAAGAAATTTTGGTTTTATGTCAAAGCGGTAGGTGGATCAAAACAAAATGTCTAGACACTCTGTGACCAATATGGTACTGAAACAGAGCATGCAAGACTAAAGGCCAAAATACTAAATGTCTTTTTCTAAAGCATACCCATACACAGAGGATGACTGCACTGTAGTTCCTTCTCTAGATTGTCGCACAAATGACAAAATGGTAGATATCTAAATAGATGACATAGGGATAGAAAAACAATTAAAATCGCTCAAAAGAGCAAAGTCTGCTGGACCTGATGGGATACCAGTTCGATTTTACGCAGAGTATGCAAAGGAACTTGGCCCCCTTCTTGCAACGGTGTACCGCAGGTCTCTAGAAGATCGTAGCGTTCCAAAAGATTGGAAAAGGGCACAGGTCATCCCCGTTCACAAGAAGGACGTCGAATAGAAGTGCAGAACCACAGACCTATATCTCTAATGTCGATCAGTTGTAGAATTTTGGAACAGGTATTATGTTTGAGTATAATGACTTTTTGGAGACTAGAAATCTACTCTGTAAGAATCAGCATGGGTTTCGAAAAAAACGATCGTGTGAAACCCAGCTCACGCTAGTCATCCAAGAGGGCACTAGACACAGGTTACCAGGTAGATACCGTGTTTCTTGACTTCCGCAAGGCGTTCGATACAGTTCCCCAAAGTCGTTTAATGAACAAATTAAGACCATTAGGACTATCAGACCAATTGTGTGATTGGATTGAAGAGTTCCTAGATAACAGAACGCAGCATGTCATTCTCAATGGAGAGAAGTCTTCCGAAGTAAGCGTGATTTCAGGTGTGCCGCAGGGGAGTATCCTTGGACCCGTTACTATTCACAATGCACATAAATGAACTTGTGGATGACATCGGAAGTTCACTGAGGCTTTTTGCGGATGATGCTGTGGTATATCGAGAGGTTGCAACAATGCAAAATTGTACTGAAATGCAGGAGGATCTGCAGCGAATTGACGCATGGTGCAAGGAATGACAATTGAATCTCAATGTAGACAAGTGTAAAGTGCTGCGAATACATAGAAAGAAAGATCCCTTATCATTTAGCTACAATATAGCAGGTCAGCAACTGGAAGCAGTTAATTCCATAAATTATCTGGGAGTGCGCATTAGGAGTGATTTAATATGGAATTGTCATATAAAGTTGATCGTCGGTAAAACAGATGCCAGACTGACATTCATTGGAAGAATCCTAAGGAAATGCAATCCGAAAACAAAGGAAGTAGGTTACAGTACGCTTGTTCGCCCACTGCTCGAATACTGCTCAGCAGTGTGGGATCCGTACCAGATAGGGTTGATAGAAGAGATAGAGAAGATCCCAGGGAGAGCAGCGCGCTTCGTTACAGGATCATTTAGTAATCGCGAAAGCGTTACGGAGATGATAGATAAACTCTAGTGGAAGACTCTGCAGGAGAGACGCTCAGTAGCTCGGTGAGGGCTTTTGTTGAAGTTTCGAGAACATACCTTCACCGAGGAGTCAAGCAGTACATTGCTCCCTCCTACATATATCTCGGGAAGAGACCATGAGGATAAAATCAGGGAGATTAGAGCCCACACAGAGGCATACCGACAATCCTTCTTTCCACGAACAATTCGAGACTTGAATAGAAGGGAGAACCGATAGAGGTACTCCAGGTACCCTCCGCCACACACCGTCAGGTGGCTTGCGGAGTATGGATGTAGATGTTTTGTTAGCTCCTCTAGTGAGCGCAGATTTGTGTGAGGCCTTGTGTTGAAGAGAAGCAGGACTTTGTTTCCATTTTTGTGGCGATGAACACAGTGCATGAGTCACATCTATGCGCGGCCGGGGGCGCAGCCCCGAATCTTCTCTTGATCAGAAAAATGGTACCGAATCCTCCCAAGCCCGCAGGGGTCTGAAAAACGATGAGACCGAATCCTCCCGTTTGAAGCAGGTAGCAGTTAGAAACTGGAATCATTTATAGCCTTGATTTCTTCATAATCAATTTATTAAAATAGCAAATCTAGTAAAATTAGAGGCCCCGGCCCCAAGGCAGCCTAGCGGCTTAGTCCAGCCGGCACAGCGCCAGTGACGAAGTCTCCCGCTCAAGGTCACGCGCAAAGCAGGACTTTGTTTCCATTTTTGTGGCGATTAACACAGTGCATGAGTCACATCTATGCGCGGCCGGGGGCATGTTTTGTATAAAACATGGGAGGGGTAGGAAAGAAGATAAGGAACATGGCATAGATAAGGGAAGGAGATAATGAATTTTTATTATCTATAATACAACGTACAATGTGTCAGTTCGGGAAGATTCGGTCCTGCTACCTGCTTACCTACCACGTTTCGGTAGGGCGGCCGGCCGGTAAGCGTGAGATCGGACGTGGTTGCTATTATAATAGGAACTACAACAGCGAGAATATGTTCAAGGCTTTTAAGTCTACAAGATATGTGATTTTGTTCACTGGCAGGTATCCGTAGACATCCTGCAAGCGCCTGTTCCAATTCCCACTAAAGGAAACTCAATGATACCTCTCTGTTTGGAACGCCTCTCCGTTACAGGCGCCATTTTGAACGCTACATATTGTGCGGCCATCTACCGGAACTTCGTGAAAGTATTGAAGCTGCAGCTGGAATATTCCACGATGTCCCACTTAAAATTCCACATTTTTTTCAATCGAAATTGGCCGAGAAACAAATGTATTGTATTACCTATTGAACACCCTTCGTATTATATAAGTGTCTATATGTGTGTGTTTTAATATTCTTTGGATATAAACTCAGTTACTGCATCTCTAAGCTCATTTTCACAAAATAGATGGTTCACACAGCTAAAAAAATTGGGAACCACTTCTCTGGAATAAACGACGATACTTTCTTAATCGCCGGCCGGAGTGGTTGAGCGGTTCTACGCGCTTCAGTCTGGAACCGCGCGACCGATTCGGTCCCAGGTTCGAATCCCGCCTCGGGCATGGATGTGTGTGATGTCCTTAGGTTAGTTAGGTTTAAGTAGTTATAAGTTCTAGGGGACTGACGACCTCAGAAGTTAAGTCCCATAGTGCTCAGAGCCATTTTATTTTTTTTTTTTTAGAAGTAACAGATATCGTCTGTGTGGAGGGGTGCCACCCCATAAACATACCCTTCCCCCCCCCCCCCCTCTATGCTCACCCGCCCCCCCTGTTCCCTGGATTCGCCTCTCCGTGTGACCCATCCCACAAAAGTTTGTTGGTCCATACTAAATAAGATTAGCTGTGAATACTGATCATATATGAAGAAACGAGCCCGAAAGGTCATTGGTTGATTTGACCCTGAAATATGTGTTCCAGAAATGCTGAAAATTTGAACTGGTTTATTCTTGAAAATATACGCCATTATCCTGCGAAAGCCTTCTTATACACTACCAAGCACCAGTATTAAGTGAGTGATTTGATAAATATACTACAACTATCCCCCCCTCCCCCTACGTATCACTCCCATGAGGGCTGCAGAGATTAGACTAGTCACAGGGCACATGGAGGCTTTTCAAAAGCCATTCTTCCGGCACTACATTCGCGGATGCAACGCTAACAAACCCTCGCATGCGGCATGGTAGTAATTACCCTCTGCCATGAACTCCACAGTTGGCAGCAGACAACGATATAGACATAGTTGTAGGGGAGGAGCTGGCGGTTGGCTAAATATTGAAGTTCGGAGAAAGACCGTAGCAACATGGAAGAAATAAAATAATATACCAGTCAATGTGGGAAGATTATATAGAATGGGCGAAGCAAAGGAGGCATTAGAAGCAAATTGCTGTAGGCAAGGGACACTTCCTTCAACAAGAGCTCCGCCGATATCAGAAACTGATAGGGAAGTGAAGCTGACGTTCCTTTGAATGTAATATTGCAGCACAGTGTAACATCGGCTGTGAGAAAACTAGAGAAGATGAAATTGGTAATGTAGAAATGTGGCTCTGTGGAATTATTTACAAAACTAAGTGCATAAAAATGTCTAGAACAAAGAAACGAGGAAAATAATTTATGGATTCCTGTTACCAGAAGACGAGTGGACCAGTTGAACATTTTTCAAAGTCATCCAGAAATAGTTAATTAATTCCTGAACAGACCTGCAAATGGGGAACAGAGCATTGCCAGCAATAGATTAGACTATCTGAAATAAATAATCAGTAATAGTGGGTCTAATCGGCAATAGTGGGTCTAGGGAGCATGTACAGACGAAAATACCAGTACAAGAAAGGAAGATCAAGAATGCAATCAAGCCAGTATTCATGCTGATGATTTAAATAATAATAATAATAATAATAAACCTGGTACAACATAACAGGCATGCACGGTGGATAAAAGCAGAAACAGACACATACAAGCTGATACCACAAATGCCTGAAGAGATAATTTTGCAACATGAAGTCACCCAAGCAATTAATTCTACTCTCAATTGGAAAGTCCCTGGAAAAGATAAAATAGCAAATTTCTGGCTAAAGAAGTTCACCTCAACACGTTCACATCTAACTAAATTATTTAACAGTTACATTGCAGATTCATACACATTCCCTGATACACTTACACATAGAATAGCTTATCTGAAACCTAAGGATCAAGCAGACACAGCAAACCCAGCTAAATATCGCCCCATAACATGCCTACCAACAATATACAAAATATTAACTTCAGTCATTACACAGAAATTAATGACACATACAACACAGAACAAAATTATAAATGAATAACAAAAAGGCTGTTGCAAAGGAGCACGAGGATGTAAAGAGCAACTGATAATAGATGCAGAGGTGGCATATCAAGCTAAAACTAAACAAAGGTCTCTACACTACGCATACATTGATTACCAAAAAGCTTTTGATAGTGTACCCCACTCATGGTTACTACAAATATTGGAAATATACAAAGCAGATCCTAAATTGATACAGTTCCTAAACATAGTAATGAAAAATTGGAAAACCACACTTAATATCCAAACAAATTCAAATAATATCTCATCACAGCCAATACAGATTAAGCGTGGAATACACCAAGGAGACTCATTAAGTCCTTTCTGGTTCTACATTGCTCTGAATCCTCTATCCAACATGCTAAATAATACAAATTATGGATACAATATTACTGGAACATACCCACACAAAATCACACATTTGCTATACATGGATGATCTAAAACTATTGGCAGCAACAAATCAACAACTCAACCAATTACTAAAGATAACAGAAGTATTCAGCATTGATATAACTATGGATTTTGGAACAGACAAATGTAAGAAAAATAGCACAGTCAAGGGAAAACACACTAAACAGGAAGATTACATATTGGATAACCACAGCGACTGCATAGAAGCGATGGAAAACACAGATGCCTATAAATATCTAGGATACAGACAAAAAATTGGAATAGATAATACAAATATTAAAGAAAAACTAAATGAAAAATACAGACAAAGACTAACAAAGATATTGAAAAAAAATTGATAGCAAGAAACAAGACAAAAGCTATAAATACTTATGCTATACCAATATTGACCTACTCTTTTGGAATAGTGAAATGGAGTAACACAGACCTAGAAGCACTCAATACACTTATACGATCACAATGCCACAAATATAGAATACATCACATACATTCAGCAACAGAAAGATTCACATTAAGCAGAAGGGAAGGAGGAAGGGGGAAGGGGATTTATCGACATAAAAAACCTACATTATGGACAGGTAGACAATTTAAGAAAATTCTTTCTAGAACGAGCAGAAACTAGCAAAATACACAAAGCAATCACTCATATAAATACATCGGCTACACCTCTGCAATTTCATAACCACTTCTACAACCCTTTAGATCACATAACATCAACCGATACGAAGAAAGTAAATTGGAAAAAGAAAACACCACATGGCAAGCACTGGAACAGAACCATTATAACAGATAAAACAACATCACATAACAAATCTGACATCATACTCACCAATAAAAAGAAGAAAATAAAAGCAATCGAAATATCCATACTTAATACAACAAATACACAGAAGAAAACAAGAGAAAAAAATTGAAAAATACCTCCAACTGGCTGAGGAAGTCAAGGACATGTGGCATCAGGATAAAGTTGACATTATACTAATTATACTATCAACTACAGGAGTCATACCACACAATATCCACCAGTACATCAACGCAATACAGCTACATCCAAACTTATATATACAACTACAGAAATCTGTAATTATTGATACATGTTCAATTAGCCGAAAGTTCCTAAATGCAATGTAACATATACCGTACAGTTAAAAGGAAGTCACGCTTGATCAAGGTCCGCGTCACTTTCCATTTTCAACCAGACCTAAGATCTGAGAAAGGAAAGAAGCTAATAACAATAATAATAATAATAATAATAATAATAATAATAATAATAATAATAATACTGACAGGCCATCTTCAGTTATCTCCATCTCATAGTCGTCGTCATTATCATCATCATCATCGTCATCATCATCTAAGATTGGACTTGAAACGTTTCAGTGTCCGTTTTCTACTGCAGGTCTTCCAAGAAAATACCCCATGATTAAACAGTGTACGAGGGTGGTTTGAAAAGTTCTCGGAATCATCACGAGAAGTCAGCGCTAGCGCAATGAGTTGTTCACGTGATATTCATTGGACTAAAATGGCTCTGAACACTATGGGACTTAACTTCTGAGGTCATCAGTCCCCCAGAACATAGAACTACTTAAACCTAAAGAACCTAAGTACATCACACACATCCATGCTCGAGGCAGGATTCGAACCTGCGACCGTAACGGTCACGCGGTTCCAAACTGTAGCGCCTAGAACCGCTCGGCCACACCGGCCAGCTAGGTGCTGGGCACTGTGTTGAAATTTATAGTTACGCTACTGATAACAAGTGAATCCCTGCATGCCGCTTAGGATACAAGTTCCCAATCGATAAAGATTAGGAAAGTCTCATACATTATTTATGCAACTGATATGTTGACAAACAAGATTTTTTTTTTAAGCACGAAGAAAACAAGAACTGTTTTTACGTTACTTTATTTCAGTCCTACACCGTAATTCCATCGTTACTGCTATTTGATTCTGCGTCTGAACCATCTGTTTATAACTTATAACAACGCTTCTTTTACCTCCGTATCAAAGTGTCTTCCTGAAGCTTTCCCTCATGGCGCACCCAGTCTGTCCACGCTTAAGGGGAGATGATGTCTATTGCTTCACGCAAAAGCGACTCAATGTCTGCTACCTTAAATGTGTAGTTCTTTCCTGCCACATAACCTTTAGGTTTTGCCCAAATTAATTCACTTTGCGGAACATTCTTAAGCCAGAGCACAATATCCGATTTTCGGGTCTTTGCACTCGTTGTTTTCTCGGTAACAGCTAAACGATAACTGGCATTGTCAAGTCCAATGAACTTCTTCGAAGCAAACTATAGCAAGAAGTGTTCAGCGAACCACTTCTTTAAAGTAATACCGTTCATTTCCCAACGGTAGTTACTGCTGGTTTCCTTGCACTTCAGTACAAGTACGCTCCCAGAAATAAAACCGGAAGTAGAACCTGAGTGCACATAATTATCCAAGGATCTTTTCCTGTGAGAAATTTAAAACCGCCAGTACCACCAATCACTTTCCAACAGGCTTTCCTGGATTGATTCTGATTCACCACGTTGCATCATTGTAATACGCCGCTGATCTACGTTCTTCTCTTATTTCGCGTGTCTTTCTCAGGTTTGTGGCTCGTGTTGCAGCTATGTCATTTCTTTCGGTTCAAAACATTATCCCATCATTACATACTTGAAATCAGCGTCTTTTAAAATTCGTTCCATTGATGAAGCCAACCTTCTTATGCATAATTGGAACATATTTTTGTGAGGTCGGACATTCACCATTTTACATTTCAGACACAGAGTGCTTGAAAATATCCTCGTTAAAACCATCCATTAGTGTTATAGGTGTCTTCCGATTTCGATGCTTTCCAGGCAAAGCAAAGCCAATTTTTCCTAGCGTTTCTACAGCTCTGACGCTTTCTCTTACAATTCGCTGTACAGCTCTCTTGCCGACACCACATGCTTCTACAGTCTGCTCTTGTGTCTTCAAAATGTCAACAATAGGCGACCCGCTTTGATACGTTTAAAAAAGCTGTAAACATGGTAAATAATACCCCTGACTGCTGTCACCTAACGTATTTACTAGGAAATCACACTAACACATTTACATATACGGTAACCATTAACAGCTATACTGGTACAAAAAATATCAAGAGTTTAATGAACAATTCGGTCGCTCTGTGAATAAAACTGCATTGTGATGCAAAGCGACAGCACAGCCTGCAAGGAAGAGACTCGCTGTGTAGCAGTATTTCGCGGCCTAACCACTCCGAAAGAAAATGAATCTTATTGGCTAGCAGCAGCTAAAGAGGTATTCATAGAACAGTTAAAAACTGGTCTATCATCCTATGTGACGCGGATTATAACGAGGTCTGCCAGGCAACAATGTCACGCGGTCCTTTCTTTATATGCGCCCTACGTTCCTACTATATCACATTTCTATTACGGTATTGAATTTTGTCAGTCAACACAAGTTCGCTGACTTATCATTTACATGAAGACTGGTTTTCGGCACAATAAATAAAATCAGTCATTCATTCTCAGATATCAGATGCCTTCTCAGACGGTTTAAAATTTGCGTGTGGAGTATGTATTTGAATTTCATTACAAACGCCTTAATATCTGTATGTGTTGGATTCTTTCGAAAATTATCTTTTTATGACTCATTTGTTTGGAAAAAAACAAATACTACCACATTAATAATATTCCTCATGTAGAATCATATAGGAAAGGTTCACCACAATCCTGTTTGTAGACTTTAAATTATGCTCAATGTCTGGAGAACATTAATGAATAAAATGATGATCGCTGTATGGCAGCGCGATTCTCAAATTTTGCTCGTGATAAACCTACGAGTTTTTCCTGCTTTAGGACATGTTGAAAGGTATTATTACATTGTAATAGAAGCATACGCAATCTTTTCTCTGAGGAAGTGAACAAAACCGTGTAACAGTTCACGGATGTTTCTTTTTGTCCAAAACGCTGAACACTGTTTTTATCTAAATTATAAATTTTATTTAATAAAGATGTTTATGCTTCCTAACGACCATTCTAACTTATTTAGGCGTTATTTTCTCAGAAACACATTTGTTGCGTGTATTCCTGCTGACTCTTGCCTGTGGTACAATTGTTTTTTGGTGTTTCTGTTACAGTGCAGGAAGCGAAAGATGCTTTTTCGCTGTTTTGTCAAGTCTTGTGAGGCATCTCATGAAGACATCTGGGGCTGCTGCTGGATCAGCTTCTTCGAGCTCATGGTGCTTCTGCGTGCAAGACAAGAACAATCGAGTGAGCGTACAGTTTATGTACGTTGTGTGGGGAGGAACTTGAAACTCAACTCATTTTGTTCTTGCCATAAGTTTTTTATTACAATTACAGTTTTTTAAATAACGTAGGCGTTTTTGGCGTCTATAGATGCATATCGAGCCAATACGGGATGTGTCGATGATGTGTCAAGTGCGGTGCGATCCGTGATTGTTACAAGTAATTATTACGTGCTCCGAGTGCAAGCTGCGAATAATGCCCTTTCCTCCACTCCCTCTACCCGTGATCACTTCTCAGCCCAACACGAAACCAATTGTTGGTAAATTAGGAAAAAGAATTCCTCTGGGTAAAATTCGTTTTCTTTCTATATTTATATCTTTCACATTCTCACTCTTAGATCTTTCTCTCACTCTGGTAATGACAGTTGTAGTTCCTTTATTCCAAGTTGCCATTATCTCCCCACTAACGTGCCAGAGCCTTGTGATGAACTAGTGTCATGTCTGGCAACAGCAACCTAATATAAAAAGACATGAGTAACTTGTAGATATTTTCCACTTAGCAATATTATCAAACCCTCTCAGTAGAAGTAATGTTAGGATTTCCTTGGGAAGAGAATTTGACTTTACAAAAGATGATTTAAAAATAAAGTACTAACTAAAAGAAAACAGCTTTTCTTCACATTAAACACCATGTTATTAATTTTAAGAGAAAACATGAATCAATATAAAATCTAACTAGATTTTGATCTAAGTAACTAATTAAGTAATGCAGATCAAAGCCTGCCGTATTATTGCTTCACTACAATTTCTCTCGTTCTGCTAGTATTTTAGAGGAAGGGCACATCATTTTACAGAGAAGCTAAAGTAACTAGGTATTATTAAAGGAAGGAAACTACTATTACTAATACTCCAAATCATTTACCTGCTGATGCGCTGTAGGCAAAACAAGTCTGTAGTAACATATAGGTGTATTTATACTTCCATGCAACTTAACCACGTCGCTTATATTTCGCGGCCATGTTGGAAAAAAACTGCAGAACGATATTTTCGGTAGCGCCACGTAGGCCTCTAGAACTTTCGTCAGGTCGCGAGTTGTTATATACTGTTAGCCCAATTCATTCCGCCGTTGTCTAAAAGAACATTGTTGCACGGAGGCTGTACGAATCTCGGGAGAGAAAATATGTCTTTGTTGCATGCATGCGTGTTTGCATCAGGGCAGGGGATAGTTCCTGCCGAAGCTCGAGGTTGTTTGCGGGGAGTTGTTTTTTTAATTCCCCAGTGGTGATATTTGTTACTACATAGTTTTGAAAAAAGTGGAGCTATTATTACAAATTCCGAAGTAAAAAGATATATTACAAGGATATTTGATCGCTCACACGGAGATTATATAAATAAAACACGTAGTCTAATTTATTGAAACCATTATGTACAGTAAGAAAAACTCAAGATAATTTCTTGTTGAATACTTGATTGTGAGACAAACTAGTTTTGAGCACTGTTTTAAGTGCTTGTGTTTTTGGGCTGTGTGAAAGCTAATATAGAGTTGAATTTAGCTTTTTGCCTAGCTCGAAATTTTACCAGTTATGGCGTTTCAATTCATTCCTCAACAAAATGAACTGTCCACTATCCCTACCCTTGTTACCCTGACCTTTACTTGTCCATTACATTATTATAGCTAAGAAGTTCCCAATGTAGAACACGAAAATTTGCTACATTGCTTGTAGCATGGTATGCAGGTACTTCACAATTTGGACTACAGATATACTATACATATCCAAACTGCTTTTAATGCTCTATGTAAGAACAGCCAGGAAGGATCCACGAATAATGCATACACTCTGTTATGGACATGATGAAGTTCATCAGGTTGTGAAAGTTTTGAGAAAAACAAATCCAACAACAGAAAATGTGCAACTCAGTTACTTAAAAGCTGTCCAAAGTGGCTATAGCACGTCCATCAATAATAGTGAAATGCCACCACGAACAAAATGTTAGACGTTGTGTTATGTATTACATCTATTTTTTGAACAGTTAATTTTTAATAGGGCTGAAAACAAAAGTCTGATGTTAACCTTAAATTAGATAAATATATCATAGGAAAGTGACACTAGTCATATTTGTTACAATTTGAAAATTTTATATGTGTTGATTAATATTTGTAACATTCCTCTGTCTCCATTTAGTCAGTAATGAAGAGAAACTTACATAACCTCACAAATATAAATTGGTACAAAGTGTAATTCTCTGTTTGTTAGCAACATACCTTACAAAACAGTATGCCAACACCAATGCTTAAATTATTAATAGTAATTGATAAATATATAATGTTCAACATAAAAAACTCACTTTTCTTTATCATTTACATCTGATCAGTTCTGGTGACTGATTTTACGAGCAGTTAAGGGAGCTGCAATTGATATTAATGGGTATAAATACTGGTATTATTAATATTTGTCTCTTGTTAAGATTAGTTTATGATGAATGTACCTGCTTCCATTACAGTATTTGGATGAATACTTCAGCTTCCTGAAGTATGTCATTAATAGTTGTGTGCATCATATGTGTCAGTCTTGAAACCAATTCCTTAAAATCACAGTTGACACCAAATCAGTTGAAATAAAGTTGCAGTACTTAGCAGTTTATTCTATAAGTAAAACCTATTCTGTACAGGTGTTGGCATAAAAACTTTAAGATGGTTTAATGTCAGTGACTCATAACTGTTTGTATTGTATATTGTAACTATAGTGAATGGCTTTAACTTGCATTTTGTCACTAAAGTGAAATGTATTAATGTAATTAATAGTGGCAAATAATAATTTTTGAAATGTTACATATCCCAAATTCCCATCAAAATCATAACAGGAAAGCTCAAACTCCTTAAATAAATTATGCCCCTGTTAATAGCTCACAGATGGGAGTTTTGATTGGCAGAGCAATAATGACCTTGGGTCTGTATGTAGAGTATAATACAAATTGACATGTGTATGTGGAAATACTCATCTTTTGAAGATATTTGTGTGAATTTTATTTTCTTCATTTCTATATATCTGTATAGTTTTTAGAAAACCCTTCCCTCATGATGTAAGAGTGTAGACTATTAAAATGTGAGGTTATGTTTATACAGTGTACATACAGCTTTTGCAATAAGAAAAAACTAACCTGTGTAATTGTTGAATGCATGGTGTGTGCAAGTGAACAAAATCCATAAAATTGTGAAGTGGTCTGGATGGACACAAACAAAAAAGCATTTGTACTATTATAATATGCATCTGTTCCCTACTTCCTGTTTGATGAGAAAGAAGATTACCTATCATTGGTTTTTTGATGGACATGCTATAACTGCTACTCATCAAATGAGTAATACAAAAATAAAAAAAACACAACGATTATTATTTGTTATGGCAGACATTTTAAAACAATATGGCCTTTTTGGAAGGATTTAGCTTGAGAAGCACAATGGAGACATCTCCATTTAGTCAGTCTTTACATAGGCAACCCGCCAAATAAATTCCAGGCAGTATATGAAATTATTATGTAATAGCCCAAGTGTAGGCATAGCATGCCATCTAGAGCCAGTGGATCAAACCATTCTGTTTATTGCCAAAAGTAAAAACATGTATAACTTGTCTGTATAACACAGTCAAAGTGATGTACAGGAACTTCATATATTTACATAAAAAAAACATCTGGAACTTTGTGAAGCATTCAGCTTGCTTTCATTCTTACAATATGAGTCAATTAAAACTACACTCAAATGATCATTTTTATAACTGCTTCTTTGTATTGCATCATGTACATAAAATGTAAATATGACGCCATTGTTTGTTTTACACCTGACAATGTTTATTGTTGACAGTTAAAGAAGATACCTAATGGTTACTTTATGTTGTTAAATGAATTATAATATTTGAAATTATAAAGATGTAATTTTTCCCTCCATCTTTCGCAAGCAAATGAAACTGGGAAGTACTTCAAATTCCTCTCTTCCTGCAAATAATACAAACAAAAATTTGTCCCGAAGAAATTTTTATACTTACTTTCAGCTTGGAGCAATAGACTGGTTCTAGATTATCCTCAATATGCTTTTAACTCAGCTAGTTTCTTATTTTTGTATGAAATAGGTCTTCAGTTTTTTTCAGATTATTAATTATGTAAATCTGAAGTACCACCAGTATGTAGAGTTCTACAATTTTTACTATGTATACTGAGAAAAAACAACCTGAAAAAAGAACAACACACTTTATATTCCCATATGCATATATTCAAACAATGACACAACAGTTAGCTATGTCAACAGTTTGTTTGCAAAGAAAATTTTGACTTACTGTTTTATCAGTAACACCTATAACAAATGCAATAAAATGTTTGTATAAATATACCAATATAAATAATTCACATAGATGGGATTTTAAATTTAGAAATTGTAAATTCAGAATGGTTTACGCTATCCCATATTTTCATATGAGGACAAAGAGTAAGTGAGTTTCAGTTGATTGTGTGTTTGACCATCCAGTTTCTCAAAAAAGACAATAGCATCCGTTAGTTCACCCTGTCTTCTTACTCCATTTAGCTTGCTGTTACCTGTTGTTGCCATAACATGTTTCCTGTCTATTCCTTTCCTCATACTCTGTCCAGCCCATGAGTCAGGAGGTATTAAACCGCCCGCCACTCTTCGAATACCACGGTTGGTGATAATCGTGGAATGAAGTGTGTGCTTTTTCAATGCCAATAAAACTTTTAAACATTGAATGAGTTATTTCTTTTATATTTCAGTTTATCAAATCCAGCCATCCTCTAAGAATGGTACAGACCTATACTTATTTTTCAGCAGATAATTAGACATATTTTGGTACTTTTTGTTTCTTGCTGTGGTATATAGTACATCCCCCTCTTATCAGATATATTTACCCACAATTTGAGTAAAGTTCTGTGGGCATAATGAAGCAAATGCCTTATCCATGCATCCCATACATTGTTAAACATGATGTTCTTAAATAAACTGTTCAACAACCACCTCTATTTTTGTTTCTGCAGTTTCTTCCAGCTTTCATATATGATTTCTTCCGCTTTCAAATTGCTGAGTAAGAAAATTTACTTCTGCTTGACAGCATATTTTAATCTCACAAGATACTGTTTTGGTGGGGCTTCTTTTCTTCAAAGTTAAGATTTGTAAGAAGCAGCATATGTATGATATGAGGAAAAAATGATGAGAATAATGAAGAAAATGTTGTGTTAGTTCTATCTGTCAGCAATGTTTTCTACATGGTGGCATACTAATAAATTTGTTTTGATACACTTTTGCATATTTACAGAAAGCATACAATGAATTAATTTCCTTTTTAAACAATATTTTTTTCCTGCTGTTATAGTTTCTCTATGAAACAAATACTTGAGTATTCTCTATTATTCCAAAAACAGCTACATTTCTTCATTTCCCAACAAATCATGTATATTATTTGTAACACAACAACCAGCATCATAGAAATGCTGTCTCAAACTCTGTATCTGTACTTCACTTCTTTTAAATGAATATAAATTTCCCTCTGCATTCCTACACTTAAAAATTTTGTACCATCTTATTAATTCGCTTTGGGTTGGATCAAACTGCATCCTCTATTAGCATTGGACTTGGGATACAGAATAAATAGAAAAACTAAGACCCAATAAAATGCACAGGAGGGGTAAATAAGTAAATCAGATATTTATTATTCTTCAAGATGCATACACATTTTTCTGCTTGCATGTCATTTCATTCCAAACACCTGAGAGTGCAACGAACATTACAGTGGATTTTTCAGCTTCTCACATTGGTCGAATCCAGGTCAGTTTTTAGGTAGTAGGCACTAAGCATAATTTCATGAGTGTGACTTCTTCCTCGGTCAAATACAAACAGATCAGACTCTGCATATTAACTAAAAAAAGTACTTCAGATACTTCTATCTTCTTTATGAATGAAAGTGTAATGTGCTATACTAACTCTGTTTAATCAAAATGTATGCTCTTTTGAGAAAATTTGTTAACGGACATAGTGGACAGAAGTTCCTTATACTCTATTTTTCAGTTCATTTTCATAAGTTTTTTTATGAAAGTTACTCATCTTAATATCTGACAAATTTGAATAGTCAGGTAATTAAAAGGTGAACAGTTCATCTTAATTATCTCAAGATGCAACAGTTTTAAAATTGATGAAAATGCAAGTAACCCATTGAATTAGACCCACATCACTGACCTCAATTTGAAGTACGATTTTGGAGTATAGACTGTACTTGAACATTATGAATCACCTTCAAGAAAATGACTTATTGATACATAACCAATACGGATTCAGAAAATATCATTCTTGTGCAATACAGCTAGCTCTTTATTCCCCAATTCTATATTCCTAGATTTCCAGAAGGCTTTTGATACCGTTCCTCGCAAGCGACTATTAATCAAATTGCGTGCATATGGAGTATCGTCTCAGTTGTGTGACTGGATTCGTGGTTTCCTCTCAGAGAGGTCACAGTTCATAATGATAAATGGTAATCATCGAACAGAACAGAAGTGATATCTGGCGTTCTGCAAGGTAATGTCATAGGCCCTCTGCTGTTCTTGATTTACATAAATGATCTAGGTGATTGTTTGCAGATGACACTGTAATTTACTGTCTATTAAAATAATCAGAGGACCAATTCCAATAACAAAATTATCTAGAGAGAATTTCTGTATGGTGCGAAAAGTGGCAGCTGGCACTAAACAAAGAAAATTGCAAAGTCATCCACATGGGTACTAAAAGAAATCCATTAAATTTTGGGTACATGATAAATCACACAGATCTAAGAGCTGTAAATTCGACTAAATACCTAGGAATTACAATTACAAGCAACTTAAATTGGGAGACCACACAAATAATACTGGGGAGAAGGCGAAACAAAGACTGTGTGTTGTTGGCAGAACACTTAGAAGATGTGACAACCCCACTAAAGAGACAGCCTACATTACGCTTGTTCATCCTGTGCTGGAATGTTGCTGTGTGGTGTGGGATCCTTACCGGGTAGGATTGACAGAGGACTTCAAAACAGTGCAAAGAAGGGCAGTTCGTTTCATGTTATCATGCAATGGGGGTGAGAGTGTCACTGATATGATACGCGAGTTGGGATGGCAATCACTGAAACAAAGAAGGTTTTCTTTGCGGCAAGAACTACTTATGAGATTTCAATCACCAACTTGCTCTTCCGAATGTGAAAATATTTTGTTGACACCCACCTACATAGGAAGAAATTATCATCATAATAAAATAAGAGAAATCAGAGCTAGAATGGAAAGGTTTAGGTGTTTCTTTTTCCTATGCGCCATTCGAGAGTGGAATGGTAGAGAAGTAGTAGGAAAATGGTTGGATGAACCCTCTGCCAGGCACTTAAGTGTGAATTGCAGAGAAACCACATAGATGTAGATGTAGATATAGATGTTACAGATCATTACTTCTAGCACCTTGAGTCTTACCACTTTGTGCCCATCATGATCCAGTGACAGCAGACATTTTATTACCGTCTAGCACCGGATTATATATCTTTATTATACTTATGGAAAATCACCTGAAAATGTATTTCCAGTATCTGGAAAGTCAATTTCCTTTTCAGCTGTTTGGGGATAACTGCGCAAACTGTACACTGTTCACTCAGAAGTATCCAGACACCTCCATGTAATGCATAATTGACCAGTAGATGTTTGTAGAGGTAAACTCACTGGTATAAAAATAGGCAGTGAGTATAGCATTGCCGGGCGAGAAGCAGTAACAGCAAAACTGATCAGTTAGGAGTGAACAGGAACATTGAATGTGAACTGGTCACTGGACATAATTTGTGTAACAAATACATCAGGACCCTTTAAGTCCATCCAAAGCTGTCAAAGTTGACGCAATGTGATGTGACTGTGAAGTGGAAATGTGAAGGAACAAACACAGATAAACAAAGACCAGGCAGATCCTGTGCAATAACAGACAGGTACCATTGAGTTCTGTGGAAGAGGCTGTAAAAAACACTGCATGAAATCAGTGGAAGGAATCACTTGCAAGTTTCATAGTGCTTCCAGCATCCAGCTAACACAGTGACTGTGCATAGGGAGTTAAAAAGAATGGGGTACAATGGTCAATCAGCTCCTTGTAAACCATGCATCTCTATAGTCAAAGCTAAGTGATGCTTGAGGTGGTATAAAGTGTGATACCGCTAAACAGTAGACGACTACAAATGGGTGGTTTGGAGTGATGAATCATGATATACCTTCTGGCTATCAGATGGAAGGGTATACATTTTGCAAATGCGTGGAGAATGTTATCTGCCATCAAGTGTAGTGCTAACAATGAAATACAGAGAATTGGGTGCTGTAGCATGGCAGTATTTTTTGTGGTTAGATGTGATCCCTTCACTGCACCCAAGAAAATGCTAAATGCAGAAGGATATGAATGCATTTTACAGCATTGTGTACTGCATACAGCAGAAGAACAGTTCAAAGACAATGACTGTCTTGATCAGCACAACAGTGCACCCTGTCATAAAGCACTGTCTGTGAGCTGATGGTTTGTGGACAGTAACATTCCTGAAATAGGCTACTCTGCCCGTAGTCCCAACTTGAAACCAATGGAACACCTTTGGGATGAGTTAGGTGGCTTCTATTCCTCCGCGGATATTCAGACATGCCACTGAAAGTGACCGGAGTTCAAGCCATTACAAAGGTGAAAGGTTGGTGCAACCCATACTTATGTCAATTAATAGGTGTCCAGAAACTTCTGATCAAGTCATGCATTGTACGGTAATTCTGATTAATATTTGTACACAGCTATATTATTTTAGTCTATTACACTGCAAACAGTGAATGTTTGTCTTCTTCTTTCCTCTGTAGTCCCTTTTCACCTCACAAGAAACCTTTTATCTGCCATATTTCACAAATCATGCTTGTTTTTACAAATACAGAATAAATAGTTGCACTACTACCAATGAGTGACCGACAGGCACATTAACAAAATTGAGATTGTTGCTGAGTTTTCGGAGAAGCTTCTTCAGTCACAACTAACAGTGCACACATGTACTTACATGCTAAACTTGCCCCCAGCCTATTAGCTCTGAAGGAGGACATTGTTCAAAAACTTTTTCAGTCTTGTTTATGAAGCTCCCCAAATTATCAATGCTTCAACTATATGATTAGTGATTATTTCTATTGCAAAAGGACTACCTACTTTAACAAATTATGATTTCTTTACTATGATAAAATTATTTATTGGATATCTGAATTTCCAAGGCCATTTGTGCAATGGTGGTCTATTCTATCAAAAGACGAAGAAAGCTGGAAGCTTGTTCAGAGACCATCTCAGCATGCAACTATTTACAGTGTGTAGGTAATATTGTGCCAAAACAACTTAAATGAAGAAGCACAAATAATGTATTCATCATGGTAGGCTCTCTATTTAGTTACATAATTTTATTGCTGTGGATGCCTTGGTACACAATATTATTTACCTTTTTTAGCCAAAACTTAAACTGTTATCTTAGTAACTACCCAGCAAATGGAATACAATATATATATCAGCTTAAATGTATGATGTTACTTCATTTCTAGTGACATTCAAAATGAAAGTCTTGGCATAAGATAACAATTATTAAGCATCAAATTATTTATTTAAACAAAACTGTGCACAACATATACAGCTTGCTTGCGAATGTGCACATTATCTTGACTCTTAGGGAATTCAGGATTCATCAGGCAGAGATTTAAAAATCAGTGTAACTTATTATACTAAATGTTGTGTACATGGATTTCCATTGAGCCACATGTTTACATCTCTGAAACCAGGGTATAGGAGTATCAGGTTACCACAAAATTGTATTCAGGCACTAAATGCTGATGTACATTTGTACTGGATGTAGTGACAGAGACACTGAATACAATCTATGGGTAATGGTTACCTGTGCTGCACAATGTCTGTTACTGAAATATTTTGTGACAAAATTATTTACAAACCATGAATATCTCCAAAGGTACTGTTATTGCACTGTTTCCAAGAAAGAATCTGATGCTGCTTTGTACAGCTATCTACCCTGAAATATATTTTTCAAATACATATTTTGCTTACCTCATTTTTAAATGAGAAAGAAAATTTTATTATAACAAATAATGTTTCAAAATCTGTAAGGAGTGAAAAATGAAGAGTTCCTGTCTCAGGCTGAAAATAAGTTGGCAAACATGGAACTGAGCACTTACTGCAAGCTCTTATGTGATATATTTTGTATTTTCAAATTGTGTGGTTCACACAACCATGTGATGGGAACACACTGAAGTCGTTCGTTCAATTTCCCGAGGGTAGCACAATACACTTCAGAGTTGATTGTTACACCATTACGGTGGGCATCAAACAGAATAACTCCTTCAGTGTCCAAGAAAACTGTCACCATGACTAACTGGCTGAGAGTGCAGCTTTGAACTTTTTCTTAGGGGAGAGATGGTGTCACGTCATTTCATGGATTGCCGCTTTGTTTTCATTCCGAAGTGATGAACCCATCTTTAATCGACTGTGATGATGATTGACAAAACTTGCCACTATCAATCTCAAAGTGCACATGGCCCTTATTATTCTTTATGGTCTTTTATTAGTTGATGAGGAATCCAGTGGACTCGCACTCTTGAGCAGCCCAACTGGTGGACGGGTGTGTCAGCACTACCAAGAGAGATATCCAGTTGAGCAGCAAGCATTCTGATTGTGATACATCAATCACCTCAAATGACAGTGTCTGCACATTTCAACACTGCATGAGTCATAGATGCATATGGCCATAGGCACACAAGAGATCAGACATGTTTGAGCGACCTTGTTACGATAATGACAGATATCTCACCCAGTGATGCAATATGCTTTTGTTTACTGCCAGGTCTCCATGGACATTCTTCAAATGCCTATATGTATCTAAAAGGCTCTGATTTTTCCCGCCAAAAGAAACTCAGTGACAGCTCTCTGCGTGGAATGCACCTCCATTACAGATGACACTTTAAAGGCTATGTACAGTACTGTCACCTATCAGAATTTCATGAAACTATAGATGCTGAAGCAGGATTCTTCTGTGACAACCCACAACAAATTCAGCATTTTTTCAACAGAAATTGTTTCATATAAAATGGTAGATCATTAACATAGAGCAAGAAGAGTTGGGTCTCATGATCATACACTGCAAAAGACTGTGCTTTATTGCCATGTAAATAATGTGGCATCAGTATTTTGAAAATTTAATTTTGCTAATACAGTATTGTTATTGATATACTCAAATACTTTTGACAAGTTGTAAAAGATTCAAAATGTTTATATTTTATCATTTAAAACTGTATTGTATGCCTAGAGAGGATATAAAAAGCTCCCAAACTAGAGCAGCCATTTGGAAACCAAACTATAATTCACTATGAATTCCTTTATTGTACAGGCAGGTGACAACCCTTGAGCACAGTAACTTCTAAAACATATTAGAAAACAATGTAAGGAGAGAAACTGACCATTACTTCTTGACATTTGTGGAGTCACCTTTCTTATAAAAAGTCCTATCAAAGGCATATTTTGAACTGTCTGGTAACTTACCTTTAAGTAATGAGTATGTACATATGTGACTGAGTACATTACATATTATAGACAACAACCTTGTTGTGCCTATCTGGAGATATCAATAACTCCATATAAAATTTCAGTTTTGAAGACTTTTATGGTTTTCTTTCTTAAGGGTGGGTGTATGGAGAATATTTTCATTATGCCAAATTTCTTCTGTTTCTTCTTCAGCACTCTAGTTTGCTTTCTTGCCTAGATCTAAAATTTAATTAGTAAAAATATCTACCACACATGAGCAGACTCTTCTAATTCTCCCATGCTCATTAACAGGGATGGAATTATTTCTATGGGTGCTTCTCCTGTTTCTCTGTTAACAACATAAAACATTGATTTTAGTTTTCTTCATGACTTAACTTTTTCAATGCTACAATTTTGCAGTTGTTACTGTACTTTTTATTCAGTTATTTAGCATATGGTGGCAGTACTGCTTACAATGACAAATATTCTGAGATTGTCACTGATTCCACCTATTTAGAATTTTCCCTTTTTCTTTATCAAGATACTACACAGTGATCTGAGTATTTTTTTAGTACTACCCAGTTAAATACTTTTACAGAGGAGGGAAGGGTGACTACTTTCCAAAATACTCACAAAACTTATTGAGAAATATTTTGACTTTAGGGAAAGTATTCAGCTCATTTTAAACTTCACGCCCATCAACATTCATCAAGTTTTCTCCACACTGTTTCATTTTTGGTCATTAATCACACTCTTTGTTTTTTTTTATGCAACTTGACTGTATCATGTACCTGAGTTACGTAAGTGTGAGTCACGATCTGACAATCCATTTACTACAGGATACTGGTAAGTTTGTTTAAGTCTTGCTTGTTGTATGAATTGATTATCTACATTAGCATATTAGTAGATTATCTTTCATCATTATACTATCTTGAGCAACTCAAATAGGGAAATTGATGACTGATGCTAAATTCTAAGTGTCGAATAATCTCTGTAGATCATTTTTCCTGTCAGCTTTTCTGTTCAATTTATATTAAAACTACCACAAATCAATAATAGCCTATTTTTGTCAGACAGACAGAACAATAAAGCACTAAAATCGTTCATGATTATTTTCCAGTTGCACAGTGGGGATCTGTAAATTGTAACAGTGATAAGTACTAAACTGTCCGGTGTTAACGCTCAAGCATGTGCCTCTATATCTCTGTGGAAGCTGTAAGTTTTGCGTACAATATAATTGAGTTACGACATGGTATGGAATGATAATGATACTTAATTGCACATATATTTACATGGCAAAAGGTACACATCTGTTCTGCTTGGAAGTTAAGAATGCACTGTTATCTTTGGTCAGTTCACAGATATTGAGCTTATAGTGTGTCAGTGAAGTACTTCAAATTGGATGTCCCCAAAGACACTCTCCCCCTCCCCCCCCCCCCCCCCCCCCTCTGCCATCACACCATACTGTGATGCAGCTAAATGAAGACACAAGTGAGGTCAGCAACTGCTGAAGCGTTGGATGTAGTAATGCATAAATAGTCATGCTGTGGTTGGCACTATCAGGAGAAACAACCAGACCATTTCTTGAAGTGATGCTGTGCATGCACATGACCAGTCGTGCTGTGGCAGGCACTTTCATGGGACATGAGTGGGCCATTTCTCACAGTCACAGTGGACATGCTATGAGAGCTGAACGAGGGGTAGCACAGTTGCAGCTGCCATGGGGAGCATCTGGTGCATCCACACAGTATGCCAGACGTACAAGTGGAGAAATGGGAGAGGGGTGTCAATGGCAAGGATGTCGGCAAGAGGTGGCCAAGTGTGCCAGAAAGACTTTGATCTGATCAAAGGAATGGTGTGTGTTGGTGGAGAAGTGCAATTGATGTGAACTGGTAACTTATATGCCAGAGCAAACTTCACTAGGCATGATCTGCCCAGACACCCTCCAGGGGGGAAAATCAAGTTTCAGATCATAGTTGGAGTCAGTGGATATGGAGACATAATGCATAGTCCAGCGTTTTTGATGTGAACTCATGTCAGGAAGAGGCTTGGAAACTGTCAGTGGAGGTTGAAGGCGAATTGCATGATTGAAAGAGGTCAAAAAGGCAATGAATGTGTCCTGGATGTGACCCTGTAGAGGACCTTCCCGCTGTGGTAGGTGTGTGGTAGTGAAACTTAGGATCAGGTGAACACAGCCAGTGGAGTTAGTATTGTCATGTGAAGAGTGGCAGTGGATGGCAGTCAAGATGTGTTGTGGTGGGTCAAGTGGAAGAGATGTGGCAACGGTATTCTGTTCAGCCGGAGGGGCATGCTCGATGACCCCAGCAGGGGGGTACTTGGTTGGCAAGGAAGTGTGCAATGTATTAACATGTGTACTTCACTGTATGCTTGGCCTCAGTGACAGTATGAGTGGTGGGTAGAACAGGGAGTGGCCATGGTCAGACGTCAGGTGGGCCTGACTGGCCAGTGGGACCAGGACCCTCATGTGTTCTCACTCTCATCATCATTATAGTTGTTTTTCAAGGGAATGAGCTGCTCATGTGCTGGGGCAAGCACAGCATGTATGTCATTACTACGTTGCAGGAGCAATGTGTTCTTTGTACAGGGTGTGTGTGTTGATGCATGGCAGTCAGCAGAGATTGGTGACTCACCAAGAGCTAGTCAGATGAGGAGACAAACTGCTTGAATGTGTCAACAGATGTATAATTGTCTTTTGTTGTAAACAGCCAATGCACCAAGTAGTGGCTGAATTGACTGTATGAAAGATCTTGGGGTGCAGTAGCCCATGTCAGAGTACAGAAGCATGGCATGTTGTATGACTAAGGAGAGGTGCATAAAAAGTCCACCACTAGTCTGATTTTATGAAGTCCTTAACAGAGAACATCCATGCAATGTGATGAGACAATGACTTTTAGGAGTCCAGGCCATGGATCTGTGCATTGTGAACAATGAGTTGGTAGCCTCATAAACAATGAGTTGGTAGCCTCATAAGGTTGCAATGCCATAGGTTCTTTCCTTGTCAATGAGTCATCAGGCAGTAGAGAATTGATGTTAGAACTTATGTCTGATGATCGGTGGTTCATTTGAGTGACAGAGGCAGGTTGCACAGTTCAAAACATGTTTCTCAGAAGTGGGACCAGCAGGGAGGAAGCCCCATAGAACACTCATCAGAGTCCAGGGCGATAAGAAGATCATGTTCATGCACGCAATTGGAGATGTGTAAGCCATGTAGCAGTCATTGTTGGCTGGCCGGTGTGGCCGTGCAGTTCTAGGTGCTTCAGTCTGGAACCGCGTGACCACTACGGTCGCAGGTTCGAATCCTTCCTCCACCATGGATGTGTGTGATGTCCTTAGGTTAGTTAGGTTTAAGTAGTTCTAAGTTCTAGGGGACTGATGACCACAGATGTTGAGCCCCATAGTGCTCAGAGCCATTTGAACCAAGTCATTGTTGGTGGAGCGAGAGAGTACTCGTTGCTGTGCACAGCATTGAAGCAGCTAGAATAGTCTTCTTCAGTACATGAACTTGTTGCAGGCACTATCAAGTAGTCACAAGATTGGTGACAATCAGACACAGTCTCTTCAAATTGGACTTGCATAGACACAGTGACAAGTGGGACATTGTCATATGGTGTGATGTAGTTAGCAGTGTCCTGCACAGGTGAAAGCATGACAAGGTCAGTGGCATGTCACGGCAATGTGGGTGTGATATGATTTGAAATGTTTTGTGCAGACATGAGTGCTGAGAGGTCTTGGTATAACGAGGTTGTGCAGGTGCAGTGGGAGTGGTGATGGTCTGCACAAGGTCAGATGCAGCATGGCTAGTGGTATTCCGTAACAGTGTGGGGATGGTGGATTGGGGTTTGTTGATGTCGTGCGAATGTCATTGTTCCGGATGAGTACTGTGACAAGAGTGTCTATGCTAATTGGATGAAGTTGGTGGTACTCAGGTGCTGCATGGAAATAAGCACATCAAGGCTGCTGCACGTCGCATCTGGCACTGTTATCAATAATGTGAATACACTGTTGGTGTTTTGTGGAATGTTCTTAATGTAATCATTCATTTGTGGCACCTGTCATTACAAATAAATTGGCGACAGTCACAGACAAGTCTTGAGGTGGGGCCCTGGCAAGATAGAGTATGTTTCAGATCTGTCTGATGCAAATGTTCAAAACCTGGGCAGCTGGTTGCACAAAGGCAGGCTGAACAAATTTGCATGGGTGTGGAAGATTCAGTCTCATTGGCAAATAAACACAATTATATACATTCATACTAGCAAGCACACTTCATGCACACATGACCACCATCTCTGGAAGACTGTAGAGGAAGAGAGTGGAGGAATAGCACAGTAAGAGTAGAGGAAGAGAAGATCACTGTCTGACAGAGCATGTGGGGACTAGTTGGAGGCCTGACAAGACTTCCAGGCGCAGGATCAAGAGGCTGTGGGGCAAGGAGGTGAGTGGGGGGGGGAGGGGAGGGGGAGGGGGGGGAGGGGGGGGCAGTGAAAAGAGAGGAGCAGAGAAGGGGAAGATGGGTTGGTGGGTTGGTGAGTTGACATAGGGTGGCACACAACGAAGGTGAGTGGACATGAATAAGAAGGAGGTGGTAGGACAGAGGTGGCAAAAACTGTTGAGTGAAGCGCTCAGAAACAGTAGGTTGCCATAGGTTGAGGCTTGGATAATTTCAGGAGCAGAGAAAGTGTTTAAGAATAACTCCCATTTTTGTAGTTCAGAAAAGCTGGTGGTGAAGGGGAGGATCCACATGGCCTGCATTGTGAACCAGTCATTGAAATCCAGCACATTATGTTCAGCTGCATGTTGTGCCACAAGATAGTACCATGGTCTTCATCACAGCTGGGCAGTGGCCATTCATCCTGGTGGACAGCTGGTTGGTAGTCATACAAACACGAAAAACTGTGCAATTTCACAGGCTTATTTTACTCCAACAGAGCTCAGCCACCTGTGTAAACAGCCATGTCATATACCAACCCTGCTTCAATCATTGCACAACTTTTTATATTGGTATGACTACCAACCAGCTGTCCACTAGGGTGAATGATCACCACCGACCTGTGACCAAGAGCATGATGAAACATCCTGCGGCACAGCATGCAGATGAACATAACATGCTAGATTTCAATGGCTGGTTCACAACCCAGGCATCTGGATCCTTCCCTCCACCACCAGCTTTCCTGACCTACACAAATAAGGAGTTATCCTTACAACACATTCTCCGCTTCTGAAAGTACCGTAGCCTCAACCTGTGGCAACCTACTGTTCCTGAACCCTTCACTCAACAGTTTCTGCCCTCTCTGTCCTATCACCTCTTCGCTATTCACGTCCCCTCTCCATCAATGTGAGCCACCTTCTACCAACACACCTGCCTATCTTTTCTCTCCTCTGCTCCTCTCCTTTCCTGCTAACTTCCACCTTCCACTCCCCCCCCCCCCCCCCACCCTTCCCTGCATAGCAGCCTCTCCACACTGTGCCTGGCGGGTCTTGTCCTGCCTCCATCTAGTCCCTGCACACTATGCCAGAAAGTGCTCTTCCCCCCCCCCCCCCCTCCCCCTGCACCCTGATATTCTTCCCCATTCTCCAGATTTCTGTTTTCTTTCAACATGACAGCTGCATTCAGGTCCAAGTTGCTGGCATTGGTGGTCATGTGTGCATGTGGAGTGCTTGCTGTGTGAACATGTGTGTGTTTTCTTTTCTGAAGAAATATTTTTGCTTAAAGCTAAATGTGTAACAGCCTTTTCAATGTATCTGTCTGCAACTCAACACGTCATATTTATTGTTAATACACTTCACAGGAGAAGGCATAGTCTGCAGTGGATGTTCCTGCCTATTGACACATAGGTTTACTCATTCCATGTCTCTGAAGGCTCTGATTCATGGCAGGATTTATGGAGCATGAAGTCTGAATGATGAATGAATGAATTTAATGAATTTCAAATTAAGCTAATTGATTAATTTGTCAAAAATTTGATCACTGTCTTGATATCCACCTGGACCTCAAAGAATTTAATTTTTCTGTCTTTTATTTAATGCGTGTCAACTAATGTCTGTTTCTGGTACAGTGGTCAATTATGTTGTTTAAAATTGCATTGCAAGTTCCTTTCTGACATTGTGAATTTTAGTTTTTGCTGTGAACCACTTTTAAGTCTTTTAGATATCATATGACCTGTACCTGGTATGACCAAGTTTGGTCACTTGATTAGTATGCTAAAACTATTGAAAATCACTGCACTGAATCAACACCCACCAATGTCAGTCTAAGCCCATTTATGTAGGTTAGTGGTCTCATTATTGAATCTTGTAGGACTCCACAATTTATATTTCCTCATTACGAGTTCAGTTTTATTTCTGACATAGTCTGTCAATGTTACCCTTTACTTTCAACCATGAATTTAATACTTTTCCATACAGGAAGGATGTCATTATACTAAAATTTCTTCTTTTGCCAAGTAGAATTTTGTCACCACACAGTCAACACCTTTGGCCACTTCATAGAATTTAGCAAAAGAATTTTTTTTCAGCTCTGTTAGGACTTCATTGGGAGAGATTTTACTACATTCTCCATGGAGAATTTATATGAAAGACAAACTGAGTGTTAGTCAAGACATTCTGCTCAGAAAAAAAGTCAGTTTTTTGTCATAGGCCACTTTCTTAGAAGCTTTTGAAAACACTGGGAGGAGTAAAATTGTCTGTAACTTGCAGTGGTTTGCTCATCTATGGTTTTTTAATATTGGGCCAATAATCAAGAAGATAGGGATTTAAATCCCGATTCAATGGTCCAGATTTAGGTTTTCCATTATTTTTCTAAATCACTCATCATGAATACCGGTACTGGAATGGTGTCCTATGAAAGGACATGGCCAGTTTTCTTCTCTGTCCTTTCCCAATTGGAGTTTATGCATTGTCTGTAACGACCTCATTGTCAACTGGATCACAAAAATACTAATAACCCTTTGTCTCTCCCAGTTTTGTAGATTGGTGTTACTGCAGCTCTAGTGAGTTCCATCATTGTACCATTCATTCTCTTTAGCAAAGATATGGCTCCATCCATGCAGTTCCCTAGCAGAATTTTGATGTCAAAGGAATCTTCTTCTGGGGGCAAATGTTGTTGGTATGTCCACATTTCTTCTTGCAGCAGTTAGTAGCTCTTGAATGTAGCTGAGCATAGCACTTTCGACAAATCATTTTGTGGCAATTGTACTTCTGAGCCAAAATAAGGAGTGAAGGTTCAATTACATCTCCACTGATATGAAGCACCAAGTGTAAACTGGATTCCTTTTGAATGTTGTAATCTGAGTGTGTCCTCCCATCTTCCAACTGTTTGCCAGCAAATATCAATCTCTGCTGATCTGGAGGAATACCTTCCTTATCTTGAATCTTTGCCTTCACATTTTCAATTGTGTCTGAGACTTCTACCTCCTAAGTAATGGTCTTCCTAGTAAGGGTCTTCACGAAAATTTGCATCTTGAATTATAGTTCCTCGACCATCCAAATAAATTAAAAAAAAAAAATCAAAGGCCTTGTCAAGTTCACAATTGCACCAATAACTTATTTTTGTATAGCTCTGCCAAAACTTCATTTGTGATATCCTATTAGATTTTTTCTATTGACAAGTATTTCAAAAGCCAGACTAAGAGACATTTAGCTTCTTCTGCTCAGAAAAATGAGTTAGTGTTATATTGTTGGCCACTTTCTCGTCAACTTCTGAAGTGATAGGAAAGAATAAAAAGTGTTTTTAGTTAGATTCATTTAATTAAAGAAAGGCCACTTGAGTTGCTAACATGTATTTTATTTAAGTACATTGCCTGTTTTGGCCTTCATACCCAGACAATTTTCAAAAGGATCTGAAAATTGTGCTATAATGAAGCAACATCATGACAATGGCCTAGATGTGAAGGCCAAAACTAGTCATGGCCTTAGATAAAGCATGTATATCAGCAACAGGAGTTGCCTTTCATTAATCAAATATATAGTTGCAGAACACTAGCAGTCTCTGAACATGGAGAAACTAACAGAGCTCATTTGTTTACTTTTCTTTTTATAGATGATTGTAACTACTGCATATTTAAGTCTGTTTAGAAATATAGCTTGAGATATTTACCAATTTTAACCATAGCTCAAAGATGTTCCTATCAAGTCAGCTTGAGATTTGAATGCTTTGCTAGATATGTCATTATAACTAGAAGTCTGACATTTAGTTACCTAACGATTTCTGAAGGATGCTCTCAGCTGTTTTACTTTTCATTCCAACTGCTGTTGGAGTATAATGCACTGATATTTTGATGTTTATAGTAAATTCATAATTTGTGTATTCATACAGCTTATCAAGTCAAATCAGACCAAGTCAAATCTTCATTGTGGCAGTGCATGCCTCATACAATCAAAGGCTGGAAGACTCATCATTTGTAAAGTTATAAACAAACTATACAAATAATCTAAAGCCATGATATATACAGCATTACATATACAGATATCTTATATTAAGGATCACCAGACAAAGTTGACAAATTTATTGGCACTTACAAATATTGTTTTACATGGTAATTACTTAAGTACTTTTCTGCAGTACAGCAGCTTTTTTTATTTCAGTCATACTTCCACTTCTAGATGAAATTTATAAATTGCATGCTTATATAATATGGAGCTGTTTCTTGTATATTTTCAGTCTGCATCTAGTTAACAAATAACTTGATATGTGTCTAGTCTCATACTGATGCAAGAAAGAATTGCCCTTAAAAAGTGTTCAAATAAAGGTTTGCATTGTTGTTTCTTTATAGCTCCTACCAAAGCTCAAATGGATTTTCTCTAGTCTCAGAGCTTTAAGTAGATTATTTTTCTTAAACTCCCAGGAAATTATACTCTGCCTAATGACAGAAAAATTATGCATAATATACAGAGTATTTTTTACAGATAAATCAGTGGTGTTGTTTAAAATGTTGAAGAAATAAATGGACTGTTCAGTCAACTCAGTGTACTGTCTACATTACTCCTCAATATATTTTTATTCATTAATGCACAGAGGAAATCGACATCATTTGCGGTGTCGACATTCTTGTCACGTAACGTATTTCACTTGTACATTACACACATTTTTGTGATGATATGAACGATTTCTGTTTTTTTAAGGTCAATAGTTATCATTTTACTAAGTTTAGTTTCCTAGAATTATTATTTTTGAGTCGTGTCTCACAGCCCAAGTGGCTGCTAAACTCAGTTTATAAACTCTTCATCAATTTTACAGCAAATTATCAATATTGAGTCATGTGCTTAGAGGTCTTGCACTTACAGGATAGTATCAGACTGAACCTGCAGTGGCATATCATTTACGTGAGGCAAAAACAGTAGTGGCTCTAATATTGAATGTCGTTAAATATCTAAATTTTATTTGTGTGAGTGTATGTATGAGAGGAGGGCAGGCGGGGGGGGGGGGGGGGGTGTACAGTGCATAGGTGTAGTTGTGTGCACGATGTATGCTTGTTTCTGTCAGAGTTTGTGTGTTTTCTTTGCTGAAGAAGACTCTGACCAAAAGCCATAACTTGTATCAATCTATTCTTGGCGCCTGTTCTGCAACTCAACAAGCTATCTTTAGAGTAAGCAGCAATCTGCCCTTTTCTTAATATTGTTGATGGTGATCTGTCCATCGAATGGGGACATTAAGCTTGGTGGCTTCCTTGGTGCTGTTTGTGAGGAGTAGGGTATGTGCCATCACCACGTTTCACCCTCTTCCTTTTCTCATCATCAGCAGCAGCAGTATAGCACACTAATATAACACTACATACACACACACCTGTGTGTGCATGCGCACGCACGCACATGCGCGCACACACACACACACACACACACACACACACACAGTACAAGCATGTAGTACTACAAATATTGTAATGAAGCACGCTGCAAATAAATGAACAAAAAATACCTGCCACTTTTGTGGCCAGTTCAGCATGATGGGTCTATAGCTCCCCTTTTCAAATAGTTTACTCTTTCTATGAATGGGTCACATTTCAGTATATTTTATTCAGTCTGTAGAACAGTCCTCATCAAAAGACTTGTCAATTATAAGTGACATTTGATATGCAGTACAATGACAAACTGTTTTTATAAGTCTAGCAGCAATCTTCATCCATCACACTGAGATTCAATGTTCAAATTACACGGCTGTAAGGCATGGAGGTGAGCAAGTCTTAAACTGAATCCATGCATCAGCATTTTTCTGTTACACCACCAGCCAAATACGGTTTTCAGGTGGTTTGCTACATTCTTTTAGGATTATGCTGGGATACTTACCAATCTCTGGCTCAAAAAACATGATACACAAATTGTTAAAATACAATAATACACAGGACAAAATTTAAGTGATTCACAGACAGATGACACACACACACACCTTTTCTCCCATAAATTAACTGGTCACTGTGACAGAAAGAATAGCACTTAGCTGCAATGTTTAAGTAAATAATTGCCAGATCAGCAAATAGTAGAGTCTGCTACAGACCAGATAAATTCTAAAAGAGAAAAAAAGAATGAGTCTCTTATTTGTCCCCTGTTAAATTTAATGCCTAATAATTTTGATATTATTTCTACCAAAGCTAATGTCTGAGAAAACAACTTAATTTCATTACTTGTTTCTATTTGTCATATTTCTAGGATTGCTCCTAATGATTTAGCTTTATTCTTGAAGTATTTTATTTCTCATGCATATTATACAGATCGAAAGCTTAAAATGAGTAATGTGAGAAAATTAAAACTTAGATTTTGTGCTAGTGAAATTGTAAGACTCTGTTTCAATTTTAATGGAGAAGGTAATTTTGCTCAAGATGGATTGTTAGGTTTTGAATGTACTGATTAATTTACGGAGTTGTTTCTGCAGATCAGTTTGGCTGTCCTATTTGTGAACTAGATGGTGTTTTCTTCCAATCTCTTCTCAAAAGATCTGCGGAATGTTAATGACTGAGAACAAAGGAAATGCACTTTAAAATTCTATATAAATAAATTATGGGACATTTACATTCCTCAGTCCACATATCATTCAAAGCTGTAAGTTTCCTTGCTGACAGTTTGGTGTAATGTTTCTTAAGAATTTCTCACAACATCTCTCTGTCTTAGTTTCAGCTTGGAAATACTGTACTCAGCTTCATCTCCAGGGAAAAGTATTTCAAGAATTCAGCTTGAAAATTATGTAAATGTTTCTCATAGGAATGAACAGATCAGTCTTGCTGTTCCACAGACAACTAGCATCAACTATTTCACATTTCATCAAACAGCAGTATATTATGTAGTGCTGTAGACTGACCTAGTACCTGTTCACACTTTCCAGTCACATCAATGTGACTACCTGTCAAAAGCCTGAATAATAATGTTTTGCAGCACAGACTACTGTGAGACATGCGGGAAGGGAGTCAGTCAGTGAGGTTCTGGAATGTGTGAACAGGGATGTGCAGCCATGCCGACTCCAGTACCATGGCCAGCTGTGCTACGTTTCTTCTTTGAGGATCCTAAGCATGAACAGTCCAGTCGACGTGGTCCCACAGATTCTCAATTGGGTTTAAATCCAGGGAATCTGTGGCAAGAGAAGTATGGCAAAGATGTCCTGCTGCTCTTCAAACCATGCACTTACACTGAAAGCTACACGAAATATTGCTGTGTCCTGTGGTAGGTGCCATCACACCGGCGAAAAACAAACTGCATGTAGGGGGTGGACATGGTGTGTTTCGTCCCCCCACCCCCACCCCCTCCCTTTATAAGTGTGTACTTGGGTTGATCCATTGTGGCTTTCAAAATAATGGAATCACCCATGGAATGCCCTCTGGCTTGGACCATTCCAATGACTGCTACAAGATATTTGTGTTCAGAAGTTTCATGCTATACGCACCAATGGCCATCTGTCCAATGACCATCTGAAAAGACCATCTGTCACCACTGAGTGGACATCCACAACAGTCAGCATGAGTGCGATAACAAAACATCCTCTACAGTGGCCCATATGCAGTAGTGTTCACTCTACATTTATTGAAGAGCACTTTTGGTAACCCCTTGGTTCAGCTGGGCAGTCAGTTGCTTAACAATTATATGTCTGTTCTCCCAAACACATCTCTGCAGCCATCTTTCACCCCTGCCATCTTTGGCCTGTGGTGGATCACAGTTGTCATGCCAGGTGGATTGGTCATTGAAGCACCATACCATGGCCCGCACGTTCACCGGATCTGACGTCCCCGGATTTCTTTCTGTGGGGAAAGTTGAAGGATATTTGCTATTGTGATCCACCAACAATGCCTGACAACATGTGTCAGTACATTGTCAATGCATGTGCGAACATTACGGAAGGCGAACTACTCGCTGTTGAGAGGAATGTCGTTACACGTATTGCCAAATGCATTGAGGTTGACAGAAATCATTTTGAGCATTTATTGCATTAATATGGTATTTACAGGTAATCACGCTGTAACAGAATGTGTTCTCAGAAATGATAAGTTCACAAAGGTACATGAATCACATTGGAACAACGGAACTAAAGTGTTCAAACGTACCTATGTTCTGTATTTTAATTTAAAAAACCTACCTGTTACCAACTGTTTGTCTAAAATTGTGATCCGTATGTTTGTGACTATTACAGCACTATCTGTCACAAAGTGAAAAAAGTGGTCCAACTAAAACATTCATATTCCTTTACGTACTACACAAATATGTAATAAAAATGGATGTTCCTATTTTCAAAAATGCAGTTGATATCCGTTTGACCTATGGCAGTGCCATCTAGCAGGCCAACTATAGTGCCATCTGGTTTCCCCCTTCAAGCTAGACAAGTTTCGTTCTTTGTAGTTTTTTTCGTTTGACGCTTATTTCGTGAGATATTTGGCCCAGTTACGATCAGTGGACCACCCTGTTTACTGCTGTTTCCTTCACAATAAGATGTCAGTTGTGTGGACCATAAAATTATTACAGGGAAAGTGAAATATCATAATTGAGAGCATTCTCCTAGCATGGATGGAGTCATATTATTTCGGCAGAGTCAATGAATATAATATATTACAGGAAAAATTGTAAGAATTCCAAGGTCCCAGACAAACATCGTGTGAGATGTTCAGTTATCAAATTAACATAATGTCAATTCTTCTTGTGTATTCGGCCAGTTATATACTGCTTCAGCAGCCACCTGAAGATTGCACAAGTATTATTGCTGAACATTCAACATCAAAGACTATACCCAGACCATTAAACAAAAGCAATTTAAGTTACCGTGCATGTACCACAGGAAAATCTCAGACTTGGTGTCTTAACTTACTGTCAGCAGGTCAATGCAATGAGAGTGATTTCTCAGACAGAACTGAGGTTTTTTGCTAACTTAGCCACATGTTGCTGCCTCCTCTGGTTGTCTGGATAACTAGAAATTTCACATACAGAGTTTGATTAGACATGTACATATTTTTCTCAATGTCTGGTACTTGTAGATCATTTTTTGTTGTTCAGAATTACACAATATAAGTTTTTGTAAGTAAAAGGATTAAGGTGTTTACTATGAACCACTTGTAAGCCTACTCAATTATTTGTTTGGTTGTGTCTGTTATGGATGTGACTGTGCCCTTCATTAAAATATGTACATCATCTCCAAACAGCACTAATTTTAGGATCCCCTTAATTTTACTGGTAAATCATTTAGGTGGGTTAAGGACAGGGGCATGCTAAGTACTAAACTTTAAGGGACACTAAATTTAATGTTTCCTCATTTTTAATATAGTGCCATTTCTGTGGTATTATTTATTAATGTGACATTCGTTTCCTTCATGGAAGACAACCTGAGCTGTTGTTAAAACTTTATTGCCCAGATTATCAGTACCCTATTATAAGCTGCTTTTTCAGATATTATGACAGCTAATTTGGCAATACTTGTGTAATTAAATCTAATGGTTCTGTCTTTTTATGTTTCATTTTCCCATCAATATTTTCCAAATGTAGTGGGCAATAATTTGAATGTAAGATGATGTTCTTCACAGGTATCACTTTCATGAGGTAGTGAATTTCTCTTCATCGCCAATTTTGTGTTTCATGCTCAATAACACTCAAAATTTTCTTTGATTTTCTTGGGTACTTTTGTACTCATTACATGGTTTAACATTTCTTGAAGATACAGTAAATAATTTTGCGGCATGGTTTGTAGTTCACCTTTAAGTCATGATTAGAAGTAGTTCTCCGACTTAAACTACTTATTCATTCATTCATTCACCATGTTCCATAGATCCTGTCAAAAGGAGAACCTTCAAAGGCTGTAGAAGGTGCCAAGGTATACATTATCAATGCCACATAAATCATAAAACCTTAAGGTGCACATTGTATTAAAAATAACTGACAAGTGAAGAGGGGACAGGAACAGAGGACACCACAAATAAAAGTAAGAGGACAGAGTCAGCATATTATAACAAAAACATAAGTAGATTAAAAATAAAATGCTGGTCAAAACACAATGAAGTCAAAAAAGGTGATGGGGACACAATTTACTGGGAAGGCATGTGGTCCAACAGTGTACCTGCTGACCACCTGAAAAAAGGTGATCCAGCAGTTGCACCCTACAAAGAGAACATCTGGCAGCAATACTGGAAGCAATAGTTAGTTATTTGCATGTTGCATGGATCCCAATTGTAGCCTCTTACTATGATGTAGAACAGGTCAGAATTACAATTATAATACATCTTCCAGTGAAAAACTTGGCGACATTCTGATCATTCACATGAAATCTCAAGCTTTCTTTCTAGACATTGGATGTGATATGAGGAACTGTGACTCATGGGTAAAAGATGAGGAGTTTTTATGGTATACTTGTGAAGTTGCTAAATATATACAACCATATCTCCTTCTCCCCTTCTTTATGTCCACCTCCTTCTCTTCCCTCTCTCTTTGTCCATCTCCTCCTCCACCTACCCAATCTCTCTCTGCTCTCCTCCTCACCTCTCTCTCTCTGTCCATCTCACCCTTCCTCCTCACTTTGCCCCCTCCCCCTACCTGTCCATCTCTCTCTCTCTCTCTCTCTCTCTCTCTCTCTCTCTCTCTATCTGACACTGAGCCTTGTCTCATTAATATAAGTAGTAGACTAGAGAGCTCTCCAGCTGTTGGATATGTGAAGACAGTTGCTTCAATACAGAATTTCTCACAGTGAACAGGTAGGACTGCAGAGTTTCAGATAATTATGATTGCTTAGTACAGTAGTGTTCTGTCAATATGCCATAATACCACATTCTTCTTTCCTCTTGAAACTGACTACAATGAGGAAACACTGTTTTCACACAGGTTTTGTTTAAAATTATTTATAAGGGGAAAGAATATATGCCCAAGGATCAGTTTGGCTTATGGTCTAAATGCCCTGATACCTAAGTTAAAACTGACTGTAAGAAAGAAAACAAAACCACACACTTTCACAACACAGCACTTTATTTCTCACATCACGTTTAATGGGAAATCTGTATATTGTTATTTATTACCAAGCGGGAAAGCGCTGGCAGACAGGCACATTAACAAAACACACAAACACACACACAGAATTACTAGCTTTCGCAACCGATGGTTGCTTCTTCAGGAAGGAGAGGGAAAGACGAAAGGTTGCCTTTAAATATGTCTGCTTGTATCTGTGTATGTGCGGATGGATATGTGTGTGTATGTGTGCCCGAGTGTACACCTGTCCTTTTTTTCCCCTAAGGGAAGTCTTTCCACTCCCGGGATTGGAATGACTCCTTACCCTCTCCCTTAAAACCCACATCCTTTCGTCTTTCCCTCTCCTTCCTGAAGAAGCAACCATCGGTTGCGAAAGCTAGTAATTCTGTGTGTGTGTTTGTGTGTTTTGTTAATGCGCCTCTCTGCCGGCGCTTTCCCGCAATCTTTGTTTTTAATACATATATATATATATATATATATATATATATATATATATATATATATATATATATATATATATATATATATATCCAGTGTCATCTAAATTTGGCAGAGTACTGTGTAACTATATGAAGCAAAACAGACAATAACTTTTTTGAGGTTTTTGATAACAAAGTTTGCCCTTTATTATTATTATTACATATACATTTATATTATACATATTTTAAAGACACACAGCCAATGTCTGTCTGAATGTTTATAAGAGCACTGTGTAAAAATTTGAAATAAGCTGGTCAGAACTTTTCAAGACTTTTGCTAACAGTTTCCACTTTACTTATTACCTACATATTTACTACCATATACATTAAAAAATATGTTGCCTGTGTCCATCCAAAAATTTATTAGAATATCATCTAAGAATAGGAAACATACTGGTGAAGAGCTCTCTGACAGTATTGTTAAAAACCTTTCCCCTTTGTATAGTATTAGCTAAGTATGCAGTATTGCCTGGGTATGCATTTATTCCAATCTTCTATTAGTCTATCTCCTCCTTCTCTCTCTCCCTGTACATCGACATCACCTTTCTCATCCATCTCCTCCTCCCCTCCCCCCGCCACCACAGTCCTTTTCCTCCTTCCCCCTGTAATTCCATCTCCTCCTCTTCTTCTCTTTGTCAGTCTCCTCCTCCCCTCTCTCTGTCCATCTCTCCCTCCTCCCTCTCTCTGTACATCTCGTCCTCCTTCCCTCTGTCCATATCCTCCCCTTTCCTTCCTGTGTCAGTCTTATCCTCTCCTCCTCCCCCCCCCCTCTCTCTCTCTCTCTCTCTATCTCTCTCTCTCTCTCTCTTTCTCTCTCTCTGTCTGTGTCCATTTCCCTGTCCCCTATTTCTGTCCATATCCTTCTCCTCTAATCTATACCCCTCACTGCCTGTCATCCTCTCTTCTCTCTTCACGTTATCACACTCACCCAGTAGGAGGCTGGTGGTTCTTACACCTATAATATTTCTTTCTAGAGTATGACTAAGACATGTACCAAATTTGACTGAAATCATTCCATGGGTTTAGGATGAGATTTTTACCCATAGCTTGCCAACATATGCACATATATTTCAAACTTATTTATATGCATATTGCATCTGAATGTCTAGCAAATTTCACTCTGCACTTTCAGTGTCACACAGCATGATTTCATATCTCCTGAACTATGTGTCATAAACTGAAATAATCCTGCAGCTACATCCAGTGATATATGTACCTACTTTCTGCAAAATGTGTTTTGAATAGTTAGTAGTAAAGACGTGTAAATTAAAATGTCATGTGTGATGCAGCAGGTTCTGATGAAACTCAGGGTTTATGACATCATGTCTCTTGCACTATGTCATACAATGACATACACTCCTGGAAATTGAAATAAGAACACCGTGAATTCATTGTCCCAGGAAGGGGAAACTATATTGACACATTCCTGGGGTCAGATACATCACATGATCACACTGACAGAACCACAGGCACATAGATACAGGCAACAGAGCATGCACAATGTCAGCACTAGTACAGTGTATATCCACCTTTCGCAGCAATGCAGGCTGCTGTTCTCCCATGGAGACGATCATAGAGATGCTGGATGTAGTCCTGTGGAACGGCTTGCCATGCCATTTCCACCTGGCGCCTCAGTTGGACCAGCGTTCGTGCTGGACGTGCAGACCGCGTGAGACGACGCTTCATCCAGTCACAAACATGCTCAATGGGGGACAGATCCAGAGATTTTGCTGGCCAGGGTAGTTGACTTACACCTTCTAGAGCACGTTGGGTGGCACGGAATACATGCGGACGTGCATTGTCCTGTTGGAACAGCAAGTTCCCTTGCCGGTCCAGGAATGGTAGAACGATGGGTTCGATGACGGTTTGGATGTACTGTGCACTATTCAGTGTCCCCTCGACGATCACCAGAGGTGTACGGCCAGTGTAGGAGATCGCTCCCCACACCATGATGCCGTGTGTTGGCCCTGTGTGCCTCGGTCGTATGCAGTCCTGATTGTGGCGCTCACCTGCACGGTGCCAAACACACATACGACCATCATTGGCACCAAGGCAGAAGCGACTCTCATCGCTGAAGATGACATGTCGCCATTCGTCCCTCCATTCACGCCTGTCGCGACACCACTGGAGGTGGACTGCACGATGTTGGGGCGTGAGCGGAAGACAGCCTAACAGTGTGCGGGACCGTAGCCCAGCTTCATGGAGACGGTTGCGAATGGTCCTCGCCAATACGCCAGGAGCAACAGTGTCCCTAATTTGCTGGGAAGTGGCGGTGTGGTCCCCTACGGCACTGCGTAGGATCCTACGGTCTTGGCGTGCATCCGTGCGTCGCTGCGGTCCGGTCCCAGGTCGACGGGCACGTGCGCCTTCCACCGACCACTGGCGACAACATCGATGTACTGTGGAGACCTCACGCCCCACGTGTTGAGCAATTCGGCGGTACGTCCACCCGGCCACCCACATGCCCACTATACGCCCTCGCTCAAAGTCCGTCAACTGCACATACGGTTCACGTCCACGCTGTCGCGGCGTGCTACCAGTGTTAAAGACTGCGATGGAGCTCCGAATGCCACGACAAACTGGCTGACACTGACGGCGGCGGTGCACAAATGCTGCGCAGCTAGCACCATTCGACGGCCAACACCGTGGTTCCTGGTGTGTCTGCTGTGCCGTGCGTGTGATCATTGCTTGTACAGCCCTCTCGCAGTGTCCGGAGAAAGTATCGTGGGTCTGACACACCAGTGTCAATGTGTTCTTTTTTCCATTTCCAGGAGTGTATTTTTCAAGGTAAATTCAGTGGCCTATGAGGATATCATCTGTAAAATGTGCTGCAAATAGGGGGAGTAAAGAAGTAATAAACTGAAATGTCATGAAAAATGCAGCAGTTTTTGATGTATCTGGGAGTTCATGATGTCATATCTCCTGAACTACATTATGTGTCATACAGTGATATATTTTTGTAGGTACATTCAGTGGCATATGTGGATACTTGCCTGTGAAATGTGTTGCAAATAATGTTAGTAGTAAAGAAATACAGTGGAGCCTCACACAGCCATCATAATTCATTCCAGAAACTTATTCATAGTGTGAAACATTTGTTAAGTGAAACAATTTATCAATATAAATTAATGTAAAATATGATAACTTGTGGTTTTGTAGGTCTGGAGAATGGGTAAAAGCATTGTCCATAACAAGTAAGACATGGAGTGGCAGATTCATCTCAAGGAAATATTTTTGCTGTGAGGGACCAAACACTTCATTGATCTAAACATAAAAATGACCCAAGCCTTGTTGTTGAACCTCCACATCACATTTAACCTGCTCTTCTGGAATTTACACTTCTTGATGGCTTATGGAGTTCCTGAATGGTGAACAAGCAGTGGTTTAATTTTCAAATCGCCACTTGCATTGGAACAGAATAGCAATGTGAGACTGTCTTTCATTGGCTTGTGAGCAGGCAGTGCATTCTCCTCTGCTGTTATGAAGGTATGCTCCAGCATGTTTTTCCAGAAAGACCCATCTCATCACAATTAAAAACCTGTTACTGCAGATAACCCTCAGAATCTATGAGCACACTGGAGTTGCTGAGGAAGTTCTCTGCTGCCTTTGTGTTGGAGCAGGCTACTTTGCCATGCCTCCCAACACTGGATGCCAGTTCTTCTCTTAAACTTCTCAAATCACCTGCAGCTTCACTTAAACACTTCTTTGGGCACTGATGATCCTGACATCTTCTTAACGAGGTAGCAAGAATCATTCTCGCCTTATCAAAAATAATTTCCTCATTAATAATGTTGCCTCACAATTGCTTTTCATTAATCCACAAAGGAGCAACCTTTTTATATCATCCAGAATATGAAACTGTTGTTTACATACTCTTGTCATTCCCTTTGAAGCATCTATCTCCTTAATCTTGTCCTTTTTCTTGAGGATAGCGCAAATAGTTGATGATGTTGTTGTTGTTGTGGTCAGTCCTGAGACTGGTTTGATGCAGCTCTCCATGCTACTCTATTCTGTGCAAGCTTCTTCATCTCCCAAAACGTACTGCAGCCTACGTCCTTCTGAATCTGTTTAGTGTATTCATCTCTCGGTCTCCCTCTACGATTTTTACCCTCCACACTGCCCTCCAATGCTAAATTTGTGATCCCTTGATGCCTCAAAACATGTCCTACCAACCGATCCCTTCTTTTGGTCAAGTTGTGCCACAAACTTCTCTTCTCCCCAATCCTATTCAATACTTCCTCATTAGTAATGTGATCTACCCACCTAATCTTCAGCATACTTCTGTAGCACCACATTTCGAAAGCTTCTATTCTCATCTTGTCCAAACAAGTTATCGTCCATGTTTCACTTCCATACATGGCTACACTCCATACAAATACTTTCAGAAATGACTTCCTGACACTTAAATCTATACTCGACGTTAACAAATTTCTCTTCTTCAGAAACGCTTTCCTTGCCATTGCCAGTCTACATTTTATATCCTCTCTACTTCGACCATCATCAGTTATTTTGCTCCCCAAATAGCAAAACTCCTTTACTACTTTAAGTGTCTCATTTCCTAATCTAATTCCCTCAGCATCACCTGACGTAATTCGACTACATTCCATTATCCTCATTTTGCTTTTGTTGATGTTCATCTTATATCCTCCTTTCAAGACACTATCCATTCCGTTCAACTGCTCTTCCAAGTCCTTTGCTGTCTCTGACAGAATTACAATGTCATTGGCGAACCTCAAAGTTTTTATTTCTTCTCCATGGATTTTAATACCTACTTCAAATTTTTCTTTTGTTTCCTTTACTGCTTGCTCAATATACAGATTGAATAACATCGGGGAGAGGCTACAACCCTGTCTCACTCCCTTCCCAACCACTGCTTCCCTTTCATGTCCCTCGACTCTTATAACTGCCATCTGGTTTCTGTACAAATTGTAAATAGCTTTTCGCTCCCTGTATTTTACCCCTGCCACCTTCAGAATTTGAAAGAAATTATTCCAGTCCACATTGTCAAAAGCTCTCTCCAAGTCTACAAATGCTAGAAACGTAGGTTTGCCCTTCCTTAATCTAGCTTCTAAGATAAGTCGTAGGGTCAGTATTGCCTCACGTGTTCCAACATTTCTACGGAATCCAAACTGATCATCCCCGAGGTCGGCTTCTACTAGTTTTTCCATTCGTCTGTAAAGAATTCGTGTTAGTATTTTGCAGCTGTGACTTATTAAACTGATAGTTCGGTAATTTTCACATCTGTCAAAACCTGCTTTCTTTGGGATTGGAATTATTATATTCTTCTTGAAGTCTGAGGGTATCTTGCCTGTCTCATACATCTTGCTCTCCAGATGGTAGAATTTTGTCAGGACTGGCTCTCCCAAGGCCGTCAGTAGTACCAATGGAATGTTGTCTACTCCGGGGGCCTTGTTTCGACTCAGGTCTTTCAATGCTCTGTCAAACTCTACACGCAGTATCGTATCTCCCATTTTGTCTTCATCTACATCCTCTTCCTTTTCCATAATATTGTCCTCAAGTACATCACCCTTGTATAGACTCTCTATATACTCCTTCCACCTTTCTACTTTCCCTTCTTTGCTTAGAACTGGGTTTCCATCTGAGCTCTTGATGTTCATACAAATGGTTCTCTTATCTCCAAAGGTCTCTTTAATTTTCCTGTAGGCAGTACCTATCTTACCCCTAGTGAGATAAGCCTCTACATCCTTACATTTGTCCTGTAGCCATCCCTGCTTAGCCATTTTGCACTTCCTGTCGATCTCATTTTTGAGACGTCTTTATTCTTTTTGCCTACTTCATTTACTGCATTTTTATATTTTCTCCTGTCATCAATTAAATTCAATATTTCTTCTGTTACCCAAGGATTTCTACTAGCCCTCGTCTTTTTACCTACTCGATCCTTTGCTGCCTTCACTGCTTCATCCCTCAAAGCTACCCATTCTTCTACTGTATTTCTTTCCCCATTCCTGTCAATTGCTCCCTTATGCTCTCCCTGAAACTCTGTACAACTTTTGGTTCTTTTAGTTTATCCATGTCCCATCTCCTTAAATTCCCACCTTTTTGCAGTTTCTTCAGTTTTAATCTACAGGTCATAACCAATAGATTGTGGTCAGAGTCCACATCTGCCCCTGGAAATGTCTTACAATTTAAAACCTGGTTCCTAAATCTCTGTCTTACCATTATATAATCTATCTGATACCTTTTAGTATCTCCAGGCTTCTTCCATGTATACAAACTTCTTTCATGATTCTTGAACCAAGTGTTACCTATGATTAAGTTGTGCTCTGTGCAAAATTCTACCAGGCGGCTTCCTCTTTCATTTCTTAGCCCCAATCCATATTCACCTACTACGTTTCCTTCTACCCCTTTTCCTACTTCCGAATTCCAGTCACCCATGACTATTAAATTTTCATCTCCCTTCACTATCTGAATAATTTCTTTTATTTGATCATACATTTCTTCAATTTCTTCCTCATCTGCAGAGGTAGTTGGCATATAAACTTGTACTACTGTAGTAGGTGTGGGCTTCGTATCTATCTTGGCCACAATAATGCGTTCACTATGCTGTTTGTAGTAGCTTACCCGCATTCCTATTTTCCTATTCATTATTAAACCTACTCCTGCATTATCCCTATTTGATTTTGTGTTTATAACCCTGTAGTCACCTGACCAGAAGTCTTGTTCCTCCTGCCAGCGAACTTCACTAATTCCCTCTATATCTAACTTTAACCTATCTGTTTTCCTTTTTAAATTTTCTAACCTACCTGCCCGATTAAGGGATCTGACATTCCACACTCCGATCTGTAGAACGCCAGTTTTCTTTCTCCTGATAACAATGTCCTCCTGAGTAGTTCCCGCCTGGAGATCCGAATGGGGGACTGTTTTACCTCCGGAATATTTTACCCAAGAGGACGCCATCATCATTTATCCATACAGTAAAGCTGCATGCCCTCGGGAAAAATTACGGCTGTAGTTTCTACTTGCTTTCAGCCGTTCGCAGTATCAGCACAGTAAGGCCATTTTGGTTAACGTTACAAGGCCAGATCAGTCAATCATCCAGACTGTTGCCCCTGCAACTACTGAAAAGGCTGCTGCCCTTCTTCAGGAACCACACGTTTGTCTGGCCTCTCAACAGATACCCCTCCGTTGTGGTTGCACCTACGGTACAGCTATCTGTATCGCTGAGGCACGCAAGCCTCCCCACCAACGGCAAGGTCCATGGTTCATGGGGGGAGGATAGTTGATGTAGACCAACCATATGTGTGTTCTAAATCAGAAACACTCACATCATATTCGTATTTTTCAACGATTTTATGTTTCACTTCTAATGTTATTTTATTTCTCTTATAGATGTTTTCTTGCAGCTTTATCTTTTGGGGATATTTCTATGCAGGTTATTAAAACTTGCACTTGAAAAAATGCTGTGTAATCTCAAGCTGTACTAAGATGGTAGCAGAAAAAGTGCTAAACCCAGACTGCAGTACATACTAATGACATTGTTCAAATGCTGCTGCAGACAATGAAAGGTGTTCATATTGTTGAATGTTTCCCCCACCATGCATGAATGGCTGTTGACATCACACTAAATCGTCATCACTCATTACATAAAACATCGGTTGTATTTGTTTTGCTCATTAGGCAATCAGCACTTTATGGGAGGTGCTCATTAAGTGAGGTTCCACAGTAATAAATTAAAATGTCATGCTTCATGTGGCAGTTTTACTCGATGAACAGAGAAAATGTAGTAAGCAATAAACGTGTTTTCCTTTGCAGGGTCATCAGCATGAAAAAGTTTCGTAGAGTTTTGAAATTATGTGTTAAGTTAGCCACAAGTCTCTAAGTGCTCTCATTCTCAAATACTAGATGGCATAAGTATGGGTTTTCTCACTTTGTGGGCTACACTGCTTTTTCATCCTCACCTCCCACCCCTTTGATATGTGAGTGGTTCTTACCCCCATAAATTCTTTCCATAGTATTAGCAACTGACATTGTACTCTTACTAAAATGTACTTTTATTAACTCATAAAGCCAATGTATTAATTGTATTAGCTATACTTTACATGTTGACAAGGTCAGTTGAATCAAAATACAATGAACAGCTTATGATAAACATTCTGAACATTCATATTGTAAATGATGTGTGTGCCAAGTTTGATTGCAATCTGCCCAGTGGTTTATGGTGTGAAAAAAAAAAAACACATGATCATATGCCTGTGTGTAAACAACCATTTGTTAGAGTATCATGTGAAAGTGTAAAGTAAACTGGTCAGAAACTCTTTGAGACTTTTTTGGAGAGAGAGAGAGAGAGAGAGAGAGAGAGAGAGAGAGAGAGAGAGAGAATTGTGAATCGTGAATTGTGATTTATTAGTCTCATAACATACACTTACAAATCATGAGATTATGGTACAGGAGACACATCAAAAATTACAAGCTAGAATCTAATATTAATTTTTAAAACTATATTTAGTCTATGTAGCAGTATCTACATTTTCTTATTTTCCAGCATAGGTAAATATCTTTCTTGATAATGGACAATTTGCTTTTTTGTCACAATATAATGCTAATTTGGAGTTGGATTCTGCTCAAATTATCAGTTCATCTTCCATGAACTCTTCTAATGAGTAATAACATTTGTGTATAAGAATTTCATGTAACTTCTTTTTTAGTATGCCTAGTTCCATGTTTAGAATGTTTTTGCCTTAAAGTTTGTTGTAGACTTTCATGCCCATACATTGTGGGGTCTGAGCATATAATTTCAATCTATGGGCAGGAAGCATACAATTATCTTTACTCCTTGTACTGTATAGATGATCAAATTGGTTTTTAATGAACAATTCCAGTTTGTTGTGTGAAAATATCATTAGCTCGTATATGTATAGGGAGGGGACAGTCAAAATTTTTAGTTTCTGTAATAATGGATGACATGAGTCTCTTTGCTGTGCAATGCACATATTTCTGATAATTTTCTTCTGGAGCTTCAGTACACGAGATATATTATTGGAGCTCCCCCAAAAAAATAATGCCATATCTTATTACTGATTCAAAGTAACTTAGATATGCTACTTTGTGAGTCGACATGTTAGTAGCACTCGATAATATATGCATGGCATGTGCAAAGTTACCCAGTTTGCTGCACAGGTACTCAATATGTGTGTTCCAGTTCAAATTCTTATCGAGGTGTAGACCTAGAAATCTGGCAGAATGCACTTCTGTTAATTCTTCACTTTTATGATTTATACTAATTTCCTGGTCTTTTGACTGTTTGGTTCTAAATTGAATCAAGTTTGTTTTTGATATGGTAAGCTTCAGACCATTTAACTGGAACTATGACTCTAACTTGTCTAATGTACCAGTGATTCTGTCAGGAATCGTTTCTGTTTCTTCACCTTCTATCAGGACAGACGTGTCATCAGCAAACAGAATGGATGGTGAATTTATGTTTAATGGTAAGTCGTTGACATACAATAGAAAGAGAATTGGACCGAGGATTGAACCTTGCGAGACGCCCTGAGAGAGAGGGAGAGAGAGAGAGAGAGAGAGAGAGAGAGAGAGAGAGAGAGAGAGAGAGAGAGAGAGAGAGAGAGAGAGTTTACATATATTTTTTCTGCAGGGGTAGATCCCTGACTGAAGTTTCCAGAAATGGACGATGGGCATGCAATGATAACAGATAGTCCCAGAACACAGTACAGAGATGTACTGCATCCACGTCACAACAAATGTTCAACAAGGCCTCATTGCAGGTGATACGGATAGCAACAGTTTAATGCAGGCCACACATAATCATACTTTTTACTTGCATCATGTTGGCAGCCACCTGCCTGGAGCTTGTACTAGGGTCCATCTCAACATCCAGTAGAGCCCAGTTCTCAAAAACTGATGTACGCACAGTCTGCCACCTCTGTGTATGTTCTTCTGTCTGAAAGGACCCATGATCTCACAAAAGTCCAAATAGGGCTTCAAATGTTGTGTGATATGCTTGGTGTCTGTGAGGGTACTAGTTATGGTATAACCATGCTGCCTCTCAACCAATTACTTCTGCTTGGCCATACACAAACACCATTTCGGGTTGTTCCTGACACAAATACTGGACCATTCTACAGCTTAAAGTATGCTGCAACAATCACATAGCCTGCAACACACAAGGAACACATGGTCAGAGAAACTGTCATTCATCAGTGCCCTCTATTGTGGCAACAATGCATTTCCAGACACATGTTCATATGACATTTTTCCTCAATTTCCAGTCAGGAATCCATATCTACAGTTTAATAAAACTGTTCACCATAAACAATACATATTTTTAATGCATAGCCTATGTCCACCCAAACATCTGGTAAGAATGGTAAACAGAAGAAAAACTGCCACACTTGATGGTCAGCATCCAATTCCTAATCCCAAATCAAGTTTCACAAATAGAATAGGTTTAATAGAAATGCAGTTGAAAAAACAAGGCTCTGGCAGAGCTGTAACTCAGTGCAGCATGGCCAAGAACAGGCAGCATGAACTCTGCAGTGTGCCGGAGCTGTCCCATTAGCTCAGTGAAATGAGACAATGCTATGGGTAATTGATATGAAGACTTGCCAATGTTTGAGTTTCGTTCACATCAAACATTCCTTTTTTTTCTTTTTTTCAGTTAAGCATCAAATTGTATCTAATTTACATCTCCACAGAGCAGTTTCCAGTATCATGTGTAATTTTTCCATTACTGTTACTTGTATTTAAACATGAAGATATAACATGAACTTTTTACAGATGTAAATCACCACTTTGTTTCATCCATGACACAAATAAAGGCAACAGAGAATGATAGTGAATATAGTAATGTCATCTGTATCCAATGGTACAAAAAACACAATAGATAGGTAACACTAGACTGCACATTATGCTACACTAAATAATTCCATTCTGTGTTAGACATCCATGCTTATCTTCACAGAGTCAGTATGTACATGTACAAGCAACACTTAGGTTAGAGAAGATGTCCAAAGCAACTTTGCTGGACCCTACACCAAACATCCATCTACCATTGCCAAAGTAGCCTGCATGTAAGCTATTAGATCGTGTAAATCCATAGGTTGAGTACTAAAAACTTGTTCCTTTAGGTGTCCCACAAATAAAAATCTAGTGGATTAAGGTCTGGAGAATGTGGAGGTCAGAACAATGGACCTCCACAATCAATCCACTTCCGTGGAAACACCTCTTTTAAATAGTTACGCACATTCTTTCCAAAGTATGGCAGGCACCATCATCCTGAAACCATAGCTGTCACTGAACACCAAATGGAATGTTTTCTAATGTTTCAGACAGAGTATTTCAAAGAAATGTATGATATAGGGGTGCATTCAACTTGTCCAGCAATATGCAAGGGCCCAAAAGCACTCCTCCCATGATTACAACCCACAGTTTTATGCCAAAGCATGCCTGAAAGCCATGTTCACTGGTGACATGTAGGTTATGGCTGCTGTGAACGTTGAAAATACTTTCACGAGTGAAACTAAATTCATTGGACCATATCAAATTTATAAAATGTTCATTATGTTCCACTTGGTGCAAAAATCATTCACTAAACTGTACTCATCAAATGTGGTCTTCTGGCTGGTGTTTAGTTAATATGTAATGATATTGATGCAGTTCTTCAATTTGCAACATTTCAGCAACCAATCTTTGACATACCTGGAAATGCCTTGTTATGCATAGTAGGTGATCTATTTAGCCACCTAGAACTGACAGAAGGTAAGGTGAATTTGCTTGCATAGACCTGGGGCTCAGGCCACAGCATCATTAGCTCAGCCAAAGTGCCGCAGCTGGGCAAGCTGCAGCAACTCATACAGGCAAGCCAGGTGTGGAGTGACTGGTTTCTGGCAGTGAACGGCCACTACCATGCTTTAACCTTGAAGGGACTTTATATTTCAAGAGGTCTCAATGTGCTCCAAAGTATGTCTCCATTTTTTTTCTGTTAGTATCACAGAACTGAGGGTAGGCAGAAGATGAGTTGCTATTATTTGTATCACATGTAGTAATTTGTAAACCATCATGTTGAACTCTGAACTGTTTAGAGGTGGTGAATATTTCATCTATTGTGATTATGAAAATGACTTAGTTGTTGTGTATCTTTGATCACAATTTAGTTACAAGATTTTGCTGTCATTCTCATCAATTCTCAATGTAACTTTACTAAATTTAATAAGGATATTTTCGGTCTGACTTTAAATGAATGTTGTAGGACCACTTCCTGTTCAGTTGAGTTGTTCTTTCTTGAATAAACATCATTGAACATAATTCTGTGTTATCAACATCAATTACAAATGTTATAATAGACCCCTTGTCAATAAATTATTCGTTTATTTTATTTTGTATTTCTATGTATTTCATTAACTTGCAATTCTAGCCCATACATAGACTACTTGACTGCAAAATCCCAGCTACAGGCTATCATTTGCAGCAAATTAGCTGTTGGGCATGATAGCAGACATGCAAGGCTCAACCTTATGATGACATCAAGCTATTCTTTTTAAAAAGAGCCATGCATAGCCCAAGTACCTGAAGTATGAATTGCCAAAGGTAAAGATGCAGCTAATTTGCTCATATGGGATGTTGTTTAGAAGAGCAACTACTCTAGCCTGTAGATACCATTGCAATTGAGATTTTCTTATCTGGGATATGAGTCTAATCCCTTTAGAATTTCAGTCATAATTCCAACACTTTACAAGATTCTATGATCAGTCTCAAATCTGTTGCATGATTGGTGGTTTGCAGGAGTCTCCAACCGTAAGATTTTGCAACAGTTGTGTGAACGAGAATCAGTAGCAGAAGGTAGGCATGGGGAAGTTGTAACTTCAAGCAAGAAGAAGAAATCTGTACAGAGGCATGCTGAGTTTGAGTCCACAGTGACCAGCAGCAGTGAAAACTTCAGAGGTGCATGAGCAGCAGGTGGTGCGAACAGCGACTCATGCCACAAGTAGCAACTTCACATTCATCAGCAGCAACACTTCTGGCAGAAGCTGTACAGCAGAAGCAGCCACCATGACCCATATGTTAATTACTTGCACTGGTAGCATTAATATGTGTGAACATGCAGATTCATCATCAGTGATAGAGCTTCCACTGATTAAGAAATCATCCAGTGTGTATGGTTCAGATAATGTGAGTGGACCACTTAATCCAAAATTTAAACATGGTCATGTTGGTAGAGATGATAGTGTGGTAGATACCCCAAAATCAGAGAAGGGAGATGTATCTGCAGATGATTCAATGGCTTGGTTCAGGGAAATTCTGACAAATTTAAGCTGAGGTCAATAACATTAAATCTAGTATAGAAGGAATGATTGATTCATAATTAGAAGCTGTAATGTAAGATGTAGGCTAAATTTCTGAAGAGATTGGTCTGGATAACACCAGAGTTGATACTGCAGAAAAATATTTTGGGAAAAGTTGGCAAAGATAGACAACAAGCTGGGTGATGATATTAATAATTGTGTACTGAGGCAAAATGCACTTGAGGAATTGACCACTAAATCTACTAACAGTTTGTCTGGTAGAGGAATAGAGTGTGAAAACAGGCAGTTAAAAAAGACAACAGTTTGAAGCAGTGATTGATAACAAAATTTTGCAGTGGGAACAGTAGATTAAAGTTTATAGCAGATTTAAATTCTTTAGCAGCACATCAGGCTACTGCTGTAATAAGTGTTCTGAGAGTTAATTCAGAAATGATACAGTGTTATGCAGATGATTGGAAAATACCTCCCAGTCAATTTCTTGCTGTATGTAGAGACAGTTTTGTGAGAGGAATGTCAGATGAAGCAAAAATTAAATTCACAAAAAGACATCTTGAGGGCGAGACACAATCATGAGCAAATTTAATGAGTTCTTCATTTACTTTATATGAAGTGTCTGAGAGTTATTTCCTGACAAATTCTGGAGTGAAGTGAAGCAAGCATGACTTCAGAATGACTTCCTAAATTGACCACATTTCAAACACAAAAGTAGGTCAATGTGAGATTTCTGTATGTGTTAACTGGCTAATTTGATGCCTATAAACCATCCACTGGGTCTGTTGATGGATTACAATGGTCCAGAGATGCTTACTGGAACATTTACAATGGGATCTTGTACACAGACAGACAAACTCCATTGATGAATTTTTAGATTTAATTGAGACACTTGAAAAGGCATTAAAATCCAAGTCACATAATGGGAGCAACAGACTGGGAAATGGGTACCAGAATGGGAGCAACAATATGCACAATAATTATAATGATCATAACAGGAAAAATTATCACCATGATAATTCTTTTCAAAGGGGAAACGGAAATAGGAGTTCTCACAATGGAAATCAAAACCAACAATGAAGATTTGCAGGGCAGAAGCCCACAAAGTGCAACATCTTGGAAAATTGGATATCACCACATCTCATGTCCAGAGATGGTGAAATAAACTGGTGTTAAAAAGGACACATCATTTTGAAAATTCTGTGGGCATTAAAAAATTGGCAAAGAAGCTACAAAAGTTAGAAAATGAGGTAATAACAAGTAAGAATAAAATGGAGAATAATTTTAAGGATCTCAACCATAAAGAGGGGGCAAGAAAGGTTTAAAATGTGTAGAGATTATTTTGTGAAAGGGAAGTAAGTGATGGAATGGATGTATGTTTGTTGAAAGATTCTGTGATCATAAGAGAGGCTGAGATGGATCTGAATTTGGTGGAGGTGGAATAGATGACAAATTCTGATGAGATGCCAGTCTGAAGCAACAATTACAGTAATATATGTGAAATTAATGTAAATGATTTTGTATTGGAGGAAATGAAGCTATCTGTGAGAGTGGCAAAGCTCTAGTTTCGTCAGCTGGAGATTTTTGTGAACTATCAATGGAAGTATGTAAAGGTATTTGTGAAGGTTGTATAGCAATAGTCTCATCAGCTGATGAATTTTATTGTGTATTGGCAGAAGTGGGTGGTTTATGTTAAAGGGAGGTAAAGGTGATGTTTCAGGTGCTGAAGTTGCTACTGATTTAGATTAGATGGTATGTTAAAGCATAAAGTGGTGAGGGTATCTGAGAGTGGATAAAATATAATGGACAGAGGTAGCGTCAAGTTTGGCATAATTGGAATGTACTGTGATTTCTAATATGGAACAATGCAGGAGTGGAAATTTATATGGTGAATCAGTGGAGGTTGGCGGAGTTATTGGTGGTAAATTCTATAATGCATTGACAGATGTAATAGATGTAATGGAAGTAAAGAAGCTCATGAGTTATTGATGGATGTTAATGGTGTTAATTGGAGGATTTTTTTAAGAAAGAGGAAGTTTCATGTTGGGTGGTTAATTATTAAAATATTGCAGCTACTCACAGCATTATTTCAGAGGGAGGGAACAGAATATGTGATGCTTTTAAGGATGATTTAACAAAGGATTTTAAGGGCAATTTAAAGCCTAAAGATGATTCAAGAGTGGATTGGGAGAATACAGAACTGGATAACGGGGAAAATATTTGTTGAGGAGATAATGTAAGTACAGAATGGTACAGTAAGGAAGAAAGTGAATATTCTATTAATGAATGTAAATGGTATGAATAAATATTGAAGTCCTTACTGCCTCACTTGTGAACATGAGAGAAATACAAAGCAGCAAGAGGTCTTTAAGGGAGGAAAGACGAAATTGGGGTGATGAGATGTTTAAAGGTGATACCGAGATTGAGGCTCGACCTGAAGTTGTAATGTGTACCACAAATATGGAGGTAAAAGGAAAGAACATTGAAAATGATGTTTTGAAGGAGCAATGTTCAGAGAGGGGTGACATTAAAAATGTGCAGCCTATAAGTTAATACTCAAAAGTTAATGACGAAAGAAAGTGTGCATCTTGTGAAATAAAAAATGGTGCTCTAGCAATAGTCATAAATTTTGGATGTGAACATAAAAGAGTCCATTGGTGAAAGAGGAAAGAGACATCAAGTTTGAGCAGTTTTAAAAACAACGGAAGGTGAGATTTAAAATACACTCACACAGGAAAGAAAAGCGGTCTAAGAGGCAATGGTGGCAGAGTTGCACTTTGTGTATGAAGAATGGGGTGTGTATTAATAAGTCTGTAAATAAGTGTATTTCATGTGTAGTTTATAAGAATTTTGGGGGCTTTTTCTGTTTGATGTTAAGAGTAAACTTGGTGAATTTAAGGCGTACTTACAATTAGCACAAGGGTAATGTCAACATTGGCCACATAACTCTTGGTACATGGAGGTTGGCAGAACATAATTTTATTGTTTGTGAAAGACAGGAATAAACTGTGCTGTAGGTAAAATTTGAGGGGAAATTTCAAGGGGTTATTTAAATATGTTACTTGCAATATTTTGAATAGGTTTGTAATGTAATATGTGTAGTGTATTTGTAATTATTGTCCCAACAAAATTTGGTGCATGGAGGTCATCAGACCTAACAAAAATTGTCAACTGCTTGTGGGAAAAAACATGGAGTTACATACAAAGTAAACACAAAGTTTTGAGAGTATATTCTGTGGGTTAATTCTATAGTATGTATTATTTTGGAAGGGTTTTTAATAGATTTATATAAGTAAATGTTGAGGAATACTTCATATTAAGGTTGTGAGAATAACTCTAGGGATAAATGTTTTATTATCAAAATAGGATACTGATCAATTTATCGTGCAGTTTAGTTGCCGAGAAAAGGAGAGTTAAATGGATGATTTCTGCACAGGGTAATATTAGTGTTAAAGTTTCTAATTAGATATGGTAAAGCTGTAGAGAAATGATAAAATGTTAGTTGAAATGATAAAACGGTGTTGAATAAATTTCCTATCATGAAAGATGTGTTTTCTAATGGGAACACGGACATAGTGCTTGAAATGGCAAGCTGAATCAAGCGTTTTGCCTGCTAACCTGTTAGCGAATGTATCAGTTCCACTGGGGACAGCATCCAGTGCCTGATCTATAAGGATTGGGAAGTGATATGCTTATTGGTAACTACAACACAAGTCGTATTCAGTAGCGATCGTCCTTCAGCACTGATGATGACTGTGGATTGACACACTTTTTGGCACAGTACATGGCCAAAGGATCATGAATTTCTACAGAGATGGCTGTACTGAAAACACTCTAAATTTCAATGCCAGAACACCGATCACATTCTGTGTCTGTGAAAGTTTTATGATGTAATGTAGTGGTCAATGCAAAAGGTGCCATCAAATAAGCACAAAAGCACTAAAAAAAATTTAAAAGAAGAAGTTAATTTTATAGTTTATTTAAGTTAATATGTTTATTTTGGTATTTAATTAATAAGCTGCTATTTTATACTTTGTGTTACATCCAGAAAATTTAAGCTGGTAGTATAACATATCCAAGGAGGTACATGCTGTTTCATACACCAACACAAAGGTACTTACACTATTGCTCTGACATGCAATTAGAGTGTTCTGTTTATTATGGTGTGTATTTAGTTATTATGTTATGTAAGTACATCAAATATGGTGCGACTTAATGCGCCAAGTTAGAGAGCCCATATGCTACATTAAGTGCAGTGCATAATGTAATGTATATGTAGACAAGCAATTTGCCCACATAGAGTTGGTATGAGGTAAGGTGAACTGGGTTGTGCAGGCATGGAGCTCAGGGAATGACACAGCTGCCTCAGCTAAAGTGCTGCAGCTCGGCAAGCTCATACAGCCCAGCCAGGTGAAGAGTCCAGTAGAAGGCCGGATGTGAGTAAATCCCAATAGGGGAAATTTTTCTGCATTGATTGCTTAAGAGGGCAGACAATGCTCCAAGAAATGGTGGGGTGTCAGACTGAAAGATAGCTTCTTACCGCTCTTTGAGGTCAAATCTAAATACATAGGCAATCGCAAAAAAAATGAAGTGCATCCACTGATACAGCAATAATTTCAATATCTTTAAAACAACAAAAGTTAATAATTTACAGTGACTAAATATTTTCACACCGAGTCTCTGAATTAACAACTTTTAAACATTTCATGCAATTTCAACAAACTATATCTCAGATAGTGTTACACTATAGCTATCATTCCTGAAAGTCACTCACATCCATCTGTTCTTTTCATAGACTTACAACCCTTTTATATCCTTTTATTATGCAATATCATATCCTCCACAATTACACAGCAAATGAATACAGCATGGATACATCACATTTTGTCATACTTGTGTATTTATTTAATGAACAGTTTACTGTTTTGCTAGTACTTTTATTTAAATACTAATTACAATTGATAATACAAAATTGTGATCATATAAAAAATGGTCAGTCACATGTGTTAGCTGACACCAACTCTGTAAAGTAGTGCCAAAAGACACTTCTGATAAGCAGGTCTAAATAATTGTTTAAACAATACTTAACAACAATCTGTTGCCATCTATACTCTGTGAGCCACTGTGAAATGCATGGTACAGGATACATCTCATTCTTCCAGTTATGAGGGTTTTTGTTGTTCCATTCACATATGGAGAATGGGAGAATGGCTGTTTGAATGCGCCTGTGGAAGCAATAATTATTACGATCTTACGTTCATGATCCCTTTGTGAGTAATACATAGGAGATTGTAGTATATTCCTAGAATTGTCATTTAAAGCCAGTTCTTGAAACCTGTGATCATTCATGATGTCCTCTTCTGCATATGTTCAGCATCTCCTGTTAGACCTATTTTGTGAGGGTCCCACATAGTTCAGCAATATTCTAGAACTGTTTGCATGAGTTATTTGTAAGAAATCTCCTTTGTAGACTGATTGCACTTCCCCAGCATTCTACTGGTAAACTAAGCCTACCACTTGCTTTACCCATGATTGAGCCTACATAATCATTCCATTTTATAGCCCTACAAAAGTGTTACACCCAATTATTTGTATGAGTTTGTTGCTTCAAACAGTGACTCACTGTCATGGGATGCTATGTTTCTTTCATTTTGTGAAATGCACAGTTTTACACTTCTGAACATTTAAAGCAAGCTGTCGATCTTTGCACCACTTTGAAATCTTATCAAGATCTGACTGAATATTTACGCAGCATCCTTCAGATTGTACTTCATCATAGATACCTTCTTCACCTGCAAAAAGTCTGAGCTTACAACTAATATTGCCTGCAAGATCATTAATATACAACATGAACAGCAAGGAGCACACCTGAAGTTACATCCGCATTTGATGATGGCTCTCCACATAAGATAATATGCTGCACCCTTCCTACTATAAAGCCCTAAACCTTGTCACAAATTTCACTTGATACCCCACATGATCATACTTTTGACATAAGTGTAGGTGCGGTATTAAGTAAAAATTATTTTCCGAATCAAGAAATACTGCATCTGCCTGACTGCCTTGATCCAAATGTCATGTGAGAAAAGTGCAAGTTTGGTTTCACATAATCGATGTTTTCAGGATCAATGCAGGTTGGCAATGAAGAGAACATTCTGTTCACAACAAATCATTATATTTGAGCTCAGAGTATTTTCTAAGATTCTACAACAAATAGATGTCAAGGATATTGGACAGCAGTTTTGTGGATCAATTCTACCACCCTGCTTGTAGACGGGTGTGACCTGTGCTTTTTTCCAAGAAATGGACACTGCTTTTTGTTCAAGGGATCTGTGACAGAATATAGTCACAAGAGGGACTAACTCAGTTGAAAATTCAGTACAGAATCTGATAGGAATTACATTAGGCCCTGGCGCTTTGTTCAGTTTTAACAGTTTCAACTGTTTCTCAACATAATTGACACTAATACTTATTTCATTCATTTTCTCCATGGAATAAGGATTAAATTGGAGCAATTCTTCTTGATATTCCTTTGTAAAGCAGCATTTGAAAATGGAATTAAGTATTTCTGCTTTTGCTTTGTTACCCTTAATTTCAGTCTCTGTCTCATTTGCTACGGACTGGACATCAACTTTGGTGCCACTAACAGCCTTCAAATATTTCTCTGAGTTTTGTGAAATATCATTTGACAATATTGTGCTACAGTAGTCACTGAAGACACTGCACACTGCTCTCTGTCTACAGCCCTATACTTTTTTTTTTAAATGATTTTGTTTAAAACAGTAATCTCTGTTTCTTTATATGTTACTTTACAGTGATTGTATGCCATGAAGGGTCCCTCCCATTATGAATTCTTCAACTGGGTACATATCTATCCAGTGCATGGAAACTGTTCATTTAAACTTGATCCATAGTTCCTTTACATGCCTCTGCCCTCTGCTAAAAGTGTCAAGCTCTTCACTGAGATATGAAGATATGACACTATTAATTTTTTGTCTAGTTTACTAAACACATATATATCTTTCTGCTTGTTTTAGCTGTCCTTTTACTTTGGCAATCATTGGTACCACAACCACATTATGATCACTTATACCAGTTTTGATGTGGACAGCCTCAAAGAGGTCAGGTCCATTTGTTGCCATGAGAGTGAATATATTCTCATCTTGAATGGAGTTCCTAATTATCTGTTCTAGGTAGTTTTCACAGAAGGCATTTAGTAATGTTTCACAGGATGTCTTGCCCACCACTAACAAAAATGTAATTTTCCCATTCAATTGTTGGATGATCACAGTATGATTGGGGAAGTTACATACAAGTGAACTGAGGTTTTCTCGAAAGTTTTCGGTTACATCAGGAGATGAGTCTGGTGGATGACAGGATTCAATTATAATTTTAAGCCCACTACTGATACTGAGTCTTGCCCAAACAATCTCACATGCAGCTTCAATTTCTATCTCTGTAGATCTGAATTTCTTATCTACTGTGACAAATACACCACTTACATTTATTGTGAATGGCCTGAATATGACTAAGTGTTTATGATATTTCTTTATTTAAATACTGTTGTAATATATTAGTGGTCAAATGGAGTCAAATGGTATTTGTAGAACTTAAGAACAATCTGTTTTTTGTTGGGACAGTTTTCAGCCAATGGAAAAGCAGACAGTAATGGAACACTACAGGACTTAAGAGGAGAATGGGACTTTTTTGAGTGAAGAACTCAAGGGAGTGATTCTGGACACTTTTACATTTGTGCTGGAATGAGGTAGCCCTGCCAGTGTTAACGAGTGGTATTCAACCATCTAGCTGATTGATTCTTGGCAATGAACAGGCACTACCAGACTTTAACCTTGAAGGGACTTTATATTTTGAAAGGTCTGAATGTGCTCCACTGTAGGTCTCTAACTTCTTCCATTTGTATTACAGACCTGAGGATAGACAGAGTATGAATTATTATTCTTTGTATTGCATGTGATAATCTGTAAATCATCATGCTGAACTCTGAACTCTTTAGAGCTGGTGAACATTTTGTGTAAAGTGATTACAAAATGGACTTACTTTTCGTGTATCTTTGATTACAATTTAGCTTGGGGATTTTGCTGCAATTCTCATAACACTGTCAACATAACTTTATTGAATTTGACAAGATTATTTTCTGTCTGTATTATAACTGAATACCGTAGGACCACTTCCCATTTACTTCAGGCATCCTTTCTAGAATAAACATTATTCAACTTAATTCTCTGTATTCTACATCAATTACAGATGTTAGAAATAGAATCCTTGTTAATAAATTATTCATTTAACTTTTATTTTTTATTTCTGTGTATTTTATTAATTTGCAATTCCAGCCAATACGTAGACTATTTGCCTGCACGATCACAGTTAAAGTTATTATTTGCAGTGAACTAGCTGTGGGGCATGAAAGCAGACGTGCACAGCTCATCCCTATGACTACATCAATCTATTCTTTTTAAACAGAGCTATGCATAGCCCAAGCATCTACAATATAAGTAACTATAGGTACAGACACTATTGGTTTACTCGTATGGGATGCTGTTTAGAAGAGCAACTGAGGTTTTCTCATCTGGTATACGAGTCTAAACCATTTAGAGGTGCAAATATAATTCTAACACTTTACAATATTCTGTGACCCAGGTCCCAAATATGTTGTCTGATAGGCAGTTTGCATGAGAATCAGTAGCAGAAGTTAGATGTGGGAAAGTGATCTGGACTGAAGGTGAGGACATCCTATCCACATTCCTCCTCCATTCACTTCACCTGGTCCTTCTCAAAAAATATATCACATTTCTCAGTGTTGGCCTCTACCTCACAGATGGCTATGTCATTACCTCTGTCCACATGAAAACTTCCAACCACCAACAATACCTCCAGTTTGAGAGTTGCCACAAATTCTATACAAATAAATACCCTCCATACAGGCTAGACATCCATGGTCATCACATCTGTAGTAACGAGCAGTCCCTCTCCAAACTTGCCAAGTGTCTCACTCAGACCCAGAGAAACAGCTCTCTGATGCACTGTCTCTCTAGTCCCCTAGCACCTCCAAAATACCCAATGTTCTGCCACATAGCAGCACCCCTCTCATGACTGAGTACCACCCAGGACTTCAGCAACTGAATCATGTTTTCCACCACAGTTTTACCTGCCTCTCATCATGCGCTGAAAGGAGGAATATCCTATCCACTATTCTTCCCATGCCTCTCATTGTGGTATTCTGCTGTCCACCGAACCTACACAATATCCTTGTCCATTCCTATTCCCAACTCCCTCCACATTGCTCATACCCCTGGAAAAGGCATATATGCGAGACCTGTCCCATAGGTCCCCTGACTATTACCACCTCCACCACCTACTCCATTCCTGTCACAGATATCCCCTATCCCAAAAAAGGAAGGACAATTTTGGAAGCAGCCTTATGTCTACAAACCGAGCTGCAGCCACCTGCTGCTTCCTACATTACCTTAACAACTAACAGTCTATCTGTCCGCATGAATAGCCACCATCACAAGCTACATCACCCAGTCGCTGAACATACTGTCCAATATGATATGCTTCACTTCAATCACTGCTTCACAGCCTGTGCCATCTGGATCCTTCCTACCAAAACCAGCTTTTCTGAATTGCACAGGAAAAAACTCTCTGTACAATACATCCTTCATTCCTACAACCACCATGGCTTCAACCGTCGGTAGTTCCTGTCTTTCACTATCCCCTTTCTGCTACCACACCACCACTATACACGCACTTTATTCTGCCAATGTGCCCACTAGTCTTTTCCCCTTCTCATCTTCGCTCCTCTCCCCTCTCACTTTTCTGCCTCCAGCCCCCCTCCAGCCACCAGCCAGCTTTGATTACTGTTCACATCAGATGCAGTTCCAGTCTGCAGTCAGGCCACAGGAGCTGGAAACAGTGGTCATATGCATTTGAGTTGTGCTTGAGTGCATGTGTCTGCTTTCTATTTACAAAGGATGCTTTTGGACCAAAAGGTTAAACACTTAGTATTATTTTCATTGTGACCTGTCTGCTTCCTCTATGTGGTGAATAGCAGTCTATCCTTTTCATAACAGTGAAATAATAGTATTTCATCTCTGGAAGGGAGGGGGTTAGATCAGTTATATCTGACAAAGATAATGCTACCTGTTTGGGAAAACTGTGGTGTGTAAACCCAGCACTGTAGTAAGCACCAAGTAAAAGTTTAACAAGAAATGTGTCTGGAATTTTCAGATGCATGTGAAGGAAATCATGAAAATACTTATACACAGGAAGACTGGGAAGCCACATAGGGCAGACAGTGTGTTCATTGGCCAGACTCTGCAGTTGTCCCTATCTGAGGGAATTTTTCAGGTTTACCTTAGAGAGAGAAGGTGATACAGGAAATTGAAGCCAGTTGGTCAAACATCAGTAATCAGCATCTATATAATATGTAATGTTGTTGTTGTTGTGGTCTTCACTCCTGAGACTGGTTTGATGCAGCTCTCCATGCTACTCTATTCTGTGCAAGCTTCTTCATCTCCCAAAACGTACTGCAGCCTACGTCCTTCTGAATCTGTTTAGTGTATTCATCTCTCGGTCTCCCTCTACGATTTTTACCCTCCACACTGCCCTCCAATGCTAAATTTGTGATCCCTTGATGCCTCAAAACATGTCCTACCAACCGATCCCTTCTTCTAGTCCAGTTGTGCCACAAACTTCTCTTCTCCCCAATCCTATTCAATACCTCCTCATTAGTTACGTGATCTATCCACCTTATCTTCAGTATTCTTCTGTAGCACCACATTTCGAAAGTTTCTATTCTCTTCTTGTCCAAACTAGTTATCGTCCATGTTTCACTTCCATACATGGCTACACTCCAAACAAATATTTTCAGAAATGACTTCCTGACACTTAAATCTATATTCGATGTTAACAAATTTCTCTTCTTCAGAAACGCTTTCCTTGCCATTGCCAGTCTACATTTTATATCCTCTCTACTTTGACCATCATCAGTTATTTTGCTCCCCAAATAGCAAAACTCCTTTACTACTTTAAGTGTCATTTCCTAATCTAATTCCGTCTGCATCGCCCGACTTAATTCGACTACATTCCATTATCCTCGTTTTGCTTTTGTTGATGTTCATCTTATATTCTCCCTTCAAGACACTGTCCATTCCGTTCAACTGCTCTTCCAAGTCCTTTGCTGTCTCTGACAGAATTACAATGTCATCGGCGAACCTCAAAGTTTTTATTTCTTCTCCATGGATTTTAATACCTACTCGGATTTTTTTCTTTTGTTTCCTTTACTGCTTGCTCAATGTACAGATTGAATAACATTGGGGAGAGGCCACAACCCTGTCTCACTCCCTTCCCAACCACTGCTTCCCTTTCATGTCCCTCGACTCTTATAACTGCCATCTGGTTTCTGTACAAATTGTAAATAGCTTTTCGCTCCCTGTATTTTACCCCTGCCACCTTCAGAATTTGAAACAGATTATTCCAGTCAACATTGTCAAAAGCTTTCTCCAAGTCTACAAATACTAGAAACGTAGGTTTGCCTTTTCTTAATCTAGCTTCTAAGATAAGTCATAGGGTCAGTATTGCCTCACGAGTTCCCATATTTCTACGGAATCCAAACTGATCTTCCTCGAGGTCGGCTTCTACCAGTTTTTCCATTCATCTGTACAGAATTTGTGTTAGTATTTTGCAGCCGTGATTTATTAAACTGACAGTTCGGTAATTTTCACATCTGTCAACACCTGCTTTCTTTGGGATTGGAATTATTATATTCTTCTTGAAGTCTGAGGGTATTCCGCCTGTCTCATACATCTTACTCACCAGATGGTAGAGTTTTGTCAGGACTGGCTCTCCCAAGGCTGTCAGTAGTTGTAATGGAATGTTGTCCACTCCAGGGGCCTTATTTCGACTTAGGTCTTTCAATGCTCTATCAAATTCTTCACACAGTATCATATCTCCCATTTCATCTTCATCTACATCCTCTTCCATTTCCATAATATTGTCCTCAAGTACATCGCTCTTGTATAGACTCTCTATATACTCCTTCCACCTTTCTGCTTTCCCTTCTTTGCTTAGAACTGGGTTTCCATCTGAGCCATTGATATTCATACAAGTGCTTCTCTTTTCTCCAAAGGTCTCTTTAATTTTCCTGTAGGCAGTATCTATCTTACCCCTAGTGAGGTGAGCCTCTACATCCTTACATTTGTCCTCTAGCCATCCCTGCTTAGCCATTTTGCACTTCCTGTCAATTTCATTTTTGAGACGTTTGTATTCCTTTTTGCCTCCTTCATTTACTGCATTTTGATATTTTCTCCTTTCATCAATTAAATTCAATATTTCTTCTGTTACCAAAGGATTTCTATCATCCCTCGTCTTTTTACCTACTTGATCCTCTGCTGCTTTCACTACTTCATCCTTCAGAGCTACCCATTCTTCTTCGACTGTATTTCTTTCCTCCATTCCCTTCAATTGTTCCCTTATGCTCTCGTTGAAACTCTCTACAACCTCTGGTTTAGTCATTTTATCCAGTTCCCATCTCCTTAAATTAGCACTTTTTTGTAGTTTCTTCAGTTTTAATCTACAGTTCATAACCAATAGATTGTGGTCAGAGTCCACATCTGCCCCTGGAAATGTCTTACAATTTAAAACTTGGTTCCTAAATCTCTGTCTTACCATTATATAATCTATCTGATATCTTCTAGTTTCTCCAGGGTTCTTCCACGTATACAACCTTCTTCCATGATTCTTGAACCAAGTGTTAGCTATGACTAAGTTATGCTCTGCACAAAATTCTACCAGGTGGCTTCCTCTTTCATTTCTTAGCCCCAATCGATATTCACCTACTACGTTTCCTTCTCTCCCTTTTCCTACTCTCGAATTCCAATCATCCATGACTATTAAATTTTCGTCTGCCTTCACTACCTGAATAATCTCTTTTATCTCATCATACATTTCATCAATTTCCTCGACATCTGCAGAGCTAGTTGGCATATAGACTTGTACTACTGTTGTAGGCGTGGGCTTCGTGTCTATCTTGGCCACAATAATGCATTCATTATGTTGTTTGTAGTAGCTTACCCAAACTCCTATTTTTTTTATTCATTATTAAACCTACTCCTGCATTACCCCTATTTGATTTTGTATTTATAACCCTGTATTCACCTGACCAAAAGTCTTGTTCCTCCTGCCACCGAACCTCGCTAATTCCCACTATGTCTAACTTTAACCTATCCGTTTCCCTTTTTAAATTTTCTAATCTACCTGCCCGATTAAGGGATTTGACATTCCATGCTTCGACCCGTAGAATGCCAGTTTTCTTTCTCCTGATAACGACGTCCTCCTGAGTAGTTCCCGCCTGGAGATCCGAATGGGGGACTAATTTACCTCCAGAATATTTTACCCAAGAGGACGCCATCATCATTTATCCATACAGTAAAGGTGCATGCCCTCGGGAAAAATTATGGCTGTAGTTTCCCCTTGCTTTCAGCTGTTCGCAGTACCAGCACAGGCCATTTTGGTTAACGTTACAAGGCCAGATCAGTCAATCATCCAGACTGTTGACCCTGCAACTACTGAAAAGGCTGCTGCCCCTCTTCAGGAACCATACGTTTGTCTGGCCTCTCAACAGATACCCCTCCGTTGTGGTTGCACCTACGGTACGGCTATCTGTGTCGCTGAGGCACGTAAACTTCCCCACCAACGGCAAGGTCTATGGTTCATGGAAGGGGAGGGAGGGGGGTATAATATGTTATGTAATACAAAAGTGGATTTAGGAAATAATACTCTTGTGAACCATAACTTGTAGGATTCACTAAGGACCTAGCAGATAAATTAGGTGAGGAAAGACAACTAGACTGCATCACTTTACACCTATTAGAGGCATTCAACAGGATCAGTCATGGGCTCTTGTTACATAAATTATGAACTTCTGGGTTGCAGACAGAATAGTAGATGGGGGAAGCCATTTCTGCAAGCAGAACCAAGAAATTAAAGATAGGAGAAAACATCTCAGAGAAAGTGTGGGTGTGATCGGAGGTGCAACAGAGAAGTGAGAAGTGTGCTAGGACCCGTTGTTCATCTATACATATTGCAAATTAAAGTCTTGCATCATATTTTTCTATCTGTATATGAAAACTAATCTCAGGAACTACTTCAGCAATTCTGGTATGCTTTTTTGTAGTAAATGGACTGATTCACAGGGAAGGTTTGTACACGTAACTTATCCTGCTACACTAGACAACTAGACACTTTATGCCACCAATGTGAAGCCAAAGTGGATCACTAGTAATACATGTGAATGGACATAGGCACAGGAAGGTTACTGTAATATTAGAATGTTGGTATATGAGGTGGTGGTTTATCATAAAATTATGCAGTTACAGTATTTTGAGGCTTTACAACAGCAGAGAAGTGGCTAAATACAAACAGAATGAGTATCAATCCAAGCAAGAGCTATTTTGTCAGTTTCTGCCCCAAAAAATCAAAGACAATATTTGAGCACAAGTTTTGGGGGGGTCAACTAATCTGAAGTATCCGTTTGTGACACTTCATAGCAGATTGCTTTGGGGCCTCCATGTGAGAGGGATAGTTTGCAAGATAAACGGGGAATTCCTCCAAGTGATGAAAATCTTGTATGGATGTTAAAGGAAAGTGAAGAAAGGGCATATTTTTCCTTAGTAAGGCCTTCTCTGGAACACTACAGCTCTATATGGGACTGATACCAATCATATCTGACTTCAAACCTGGTAGGCATACAAACAGGGGCACTACATTTGTCCATGGAAGAACTGAGTAATGTATCAGTGTCACCACCAAGTTAAAGGTGCTGAAGAGGAACTCATTGGAAAGCCAGAGAAAAATTCGCAGAATATGTAACATGTATGAAGCTGTTGCAAGATGCTTTGTGAGGCATGGTATTAAAAATAAGTTGTATGCAGTAGAATGGAGATAAACCAAATGTTAGACCTCTCCTATAAAATAAATATGCTCCACTGTTAGAGAATTCAACATAATGTAGGAAGTACAATGAACATATCCATTAGAACAGCGTGGCACAATTTGGCAATAATGGGCTATGGCAGCAAACGACCATCACAAGTGCCTTTCCTAACACCACACCATTATCTGCAGTGCCTCTCCTGGACTTGTACTCATATAGGTTGAAAAACATGGCTTGGTCAGATGAGTCCTGTTTTCAGTTGGTAAGAGCTGAGGGTAGGATTCAAGTGTCATGCAGACCCCACGAGCCACGGACCCAAGTTGTCAACCAGGCACTGTGCAAGCTGGTGGTGGTTCCACAATGGTGTGGGCTGTGTTTACATGTAATGGACTGGGTCCTCTGGTCCAACTGAACTGATCATTGACTGGTAATGGTTATGTTCAGTTACTGGGAGACCATTTGCAGCCATTCATGGATTTCAAGTTCCCACACAATTACATCATGTCATCATATCACAATTGTTTGTAATTAGTTTAAATAACAGTCCACACAAGTTGATCAGATTATTTGGCCACCCTGACTGCCCAACGTAATTCCCATTGAACATTTATGGGACATAATCGAGAGGTCAGCTCATACACAGCATTCTGAACTGGCAACACTTTCACAATTATGGATGGTGATAGAGGCAGGATGTCTCAATATTTCTGCAGGGAACTTCCAATGACTTGTTGAGTACATGCCACAATGAGTTGCTACACTACACCAAGTAAAAGGAGGTCTGACACTATATTCTCATGACTTTTGTCACCTTAGTGTAATAATAATAATAATAATAATAATAATAATAATAATAATATCACTATACAGCTTAATGTATTCATGATAATGTCATCAAGATTTTAACCATATAACTAGAAAGAAGCTTCTGCCTCCTCAGTTGTATTAAACAGATGCTGTTCCAATTTAATATTAACTCAATTCTTCTTTTTCTGTTGCACTACAGTCCTTGGTGAGCCTTGGCTTCATCAATACTGCTTTCCTCCATGCTTCCTCAGTTCTTAGCCGCTCTTTTCCAGCCCCAGACTCCCACATTGGTGAGACCTATTACTTCATTAGAGCACCTTTTTCTAGGTCTCCCTTTCTGTCAAGCAGCATGTGTGATAGACACCTTTCAACATTTTCTTTCGCATTTTATCCTCCACCATTCTCTCCATGTTTACTAGTCATCACAATCATGGTGAATTGACAAATTTTACTACATTTCTTCCTTCTATTAATGCTTATAACTCAATGTTAAGGTCTATCCTCCAGTCTTCTAACTGCGTTGTTGGCCCAAAAATTTTACATAGCACTTTTTGCTCCAAGGCCCTTAGACCATTTTCCCATTTTCTACCAGTATCCATACTTCTGACTCATATATGACAACCAGTTAAAATAGTCAGTTATTATGAGTTCTATTCTTCTTGTAACAAGGCTGTTTCTGAAGAGTTATAAATTTGTGAAGTACGCTCTGTTCCCTGTTTGTACCCTTGCTGTTATAGCATTTCCAATGCTATTATCATTTTATATAAAGGGTCCTAAATGACTAAAAGAGGACACTCTTTTCAATCATTTTGCATTTATATTTAGATCTTTAGATTTTCTTCCAGCCTCTGAGTGTGAAATAACCATTTTGTTTTATTTTCATTTACTATGAGGCTGATTTTTAATGCTTCTGTTTCCATTGCCAGGTATGATTCCTTAATTCTTTTGGAATTTCCTCTTATCTTTAAATGTGAACATTTTACGTTAGGCTTTACTGTGACTGTTACTGACATCAAATGAAACAACAAGTTAACTGTTACCAGTCACTGTTGATTTATCTCCGCGACACGTTTCAAAGGTTTAAACCTCCATCATCAGGTGGATTTACATTCGTTAATATGACATTTGTGTGTGTGTGTGTGTGTGTGTGTGTGTGTGTGTGTGTGTTGTTTTACGACATTTTGGAACTAGTGGCACTGACTAGTGGGGTAACAAAACACTATTTCACTGTCCATTAGACAGTGCCACAAGTTCCTCCAAAATGTTGTAAGACAACACACACACAAATGTCATATTAACTAATGAAAATCCACCTGATAATGAAGGTTTAAACCTTTGAAACAAATTGTGTAGATAAATAAATAGTGACTGGTAACAGTAAACTTGTTGTTTCATTTAATTCCTTCTTATATTTCAATTTCAATGGCACATGCACTATGCTGGGCAGAGCTATATTGAATAAGGCAATGGACAGACTATCAGCTTGAGTCACTGCTTTATTGAAGACAAAGCTTTCACTTTTTCTGTTAAATTTTTTTGCTTTAGCTCTTGTCTCTGTCATTGTTGTTTTGATTGGATTTGGCACCTATACCAACTTCTCTCAGCATTCTATATTGTTCTTGCCAATTTATGTTATCAAAGGCTTGTTTGAAATTAATGAAAAGGAAGTGCAGATCTATGTTATGTTCATATAATTTTCTCATCATCTCTCTTATCACAAATATTTGATCAGTTGTTGCTCTGTCTGGTCTAAAGCTATAACAATATTCCTCAAGTATGCCTTCAGCACAATGTTGTATCCTTTCACTGAGTATACTTGAGAAGATATGCTTAGCAGTGTAATACCTCTGTAATTTTCACAAGCTGTTCTATCTTCTTTCTCATAAATGGGAATTATTATTCCTGTTTTCCAGTTATCCAGCATGGTTTCAATCTGATATTAGTGTGTGCAACTCCTTCATTACAGCACTTCAGCCACTTATTAATTCCGAGAGTATGCTGTCTTCATCATGGGCTCGATTGTTTTTTTGCCTTTTGGACAGTCAGAAAAACCTATTGCAGTGTTGGCTTTCTTGCATCAGTGCTTGCTTCTAGCCCCCCATCACCCCTCCCACCTCTTTTTTCCTGTGGGGCTATCTGTTTTTCTCCTAGGCTGTGTGTCTTTGAATTATTCTTCCAGTCTGCCCACTGTCTTTTCTTCCATACTTATCATCCTCCCATCTTTATTCTTGGATCAAATCTACTCCTTATTTTGCCTACAACATGATAGAAATTTCTTCTTTCACTCTGTTCCTTTAGCCCTTCAAGTTCTTGGAATTTCTTCTTGGTTCACTCTTTTTCTTCTCTTGTCCATCTATTAGCTCTTTTCCTTCATTCTCTATATTGTTCTATGTGATTTCTGGTTTTCTTTTCATAGCTGTCTCTTTCTTGCTCTATTCTTTTCTTCCATTGCTATCCTGCAAACTTCTTCAAACCATTCCTTGGTTCTTCTGCTTCTTCTCATGCCTATTATTTCTTCTGTAGCATCCTGAATGGCTTTTTCAATCCTGCTACACCTGCCGGTGGCTCTACATTACTTAATTTCCCATTTAGTGTTAGTTGGTATTTTTTGATTTCACTAGGAATTTTAAGTTTGCCTAAATTCCAGTTCATTCTCTTTTCTGTTCCACTGCTTCTCGCTGACGACTGATTCTACCATATAGTGACCTGAGTCACAATCTGAACTCTCCAGCCCCATACATCTACAACTGAGGTGGAATGATGGGCATACACTAAAATATGATCAATCTAGTCAACTATTCCACTGACTTCTGATTTCCACATACACAGATGAATCCTTTTGTGTGGGGAGTTATGTAGAATGTTTTTACGGTGAATCAAATTTCTTGTTTACAGTGTGCACTTGGTTAACTTCTTCACATTGTTCATCTAGTATGCTCTCTCTGGAAAGTGCATATGAGTCAGAATTTAAGATTCTATAAACTATACTTTTCATTTCTTACCTACGCCTGATTGACACTGACAGTTTATTGTGGTAATTTAATGGCCACTTGTCAAACAAATCATATATTATGGGGCTTGCATCTCTTTCATGGGAGATATTTGTATTTATAAATAAAACATCAATTGGTTCTGCGCTGTATTTTTCTACACCTTACTGTGGGAAAGAAATCAAAGCTAGACTTTAGTAGTTCTAGATGCACTTGATCAATACTATGATGAAATCAACATAGAAATCACCACATCCAACAATTTTCCAGGTTTTTCTACTGAGCCTTTTTAATTCTCTTACTAATAACTTGCTGCTGAAGTTCAAAACATTGTTTTGTGGTCTGTACCCTGTCAGGACTACATTTTTGCATATTTCCAATTACATTGCTGAAGCACAGCACTCAAAGTGTTGTTCAGTGCAATGCTCATTTATATCTATGGCCTGGGATTCAGTTCCACTTTTGGCGTGTACAACAACTATACCTTTCCTTATATTGTGACTACAATAACATGATGAAAAACTGGAATAAACTTACCAAGAACACACAGTAGATGAAATATGTAATGTTTTCCTAAAAATATTCTAATAACTTCATGAATCCTATTTTCCTTTACAACGGATCAGGAACTATTACACTGGAAACGAAGAGAAATCATGGCTAGTATCTGGAATCAGATTATCTTTTGCTAGGAAGAGATGGACTTTATTTATCAGTGTGCATTAGCACTGATCAAGAATTTACAAATGCACTGCAATCAGAATTTCTAAACTAACAATGTTCCGGAAATATGTGAAGTATTCACCAATTCATAGTCTGGACAAGTTGGAATTTCTTGAGTAGCTAATCCCTATTAAACAAAATATCAGATTTACTGCCAAACAGAGAATGAACAGCTCTCTGCTGTTTTTGGATGTATGAGTTTGATGTAGGGAGAATAGATATTTTAGATTCTGTGTATAATGTATGCCCATGCATACCAGTTTATACTTGCAGGCAACTAGCTGTCAGCATCCTTCACAAACTACAAGCATACTTAAAATTTTATACATAGTGTGCATGTAATGTCCAATATTGCTGGGCTAAAAAATGAAATGACACATTTGGAAGAGATATTCAAAGAGAATGGATATTCAAAACAATAGTTTAAGAGTGTCCCACAAGAGAAAACACTAGACCAACCAAATGACGAGTAAGAAAAGAGATGCAAAGTCTATGGCCTTTCTATTGTATGTGGGGACCTTCAAAAATTGCCAGTATAATTAAGAAGATTTGATATTCCTACCACCAACTGAGGCAGCAGTTCTTCTGGGGTATGTGAAAAGTGATCTGCTTTTACAAAAGGTAGATTTCTATGAATTTCTTGTCACTGTGTTAAAAGTTACACAGGACAAACAATACACCCTTTACAAGAACAATGCAATGAACAACAATGACTCACCCACATTCTACAGCCCAAAAACTCTGCAGTAAAGGAATATTGTATTTCCAATGACCATTCCTTAGATTACAGGAAAGTCAGGATACTAGGTACAGCATCTTCCTATTGGGATTCACTGGGCAAAGAAGCTGTGAAAGTGCAATTAGCAATCTGCTCCATAGAGATGAGTGTTACAGCTCAACAAATCATAGAACCCACTCATTTCATTTGAACACTCTAAGAAGAACTACTGTTCTAAGTCTCAGTTGCCTTTCATTCGAATATGTGTCACTCATCTCAATTATTAACCATGTAATTCAAAAGCACTGTCAAACTGTTGACTTTGTTTACTATTTTCTACTCTTATATGCATTCACTTTTATCCATGATTGACAATCTTGAGCCAACTGTCTTACCTCTAACGTATGTTTATTTACTCCACAGTATTGTGTCAAGTGATTTTTAATTCTGTTACTGACTCATCTTAAAGATGGCTGTACAATTATCAGCTGAAATATTGCAAGAAAAAGTAATACTATACCTGATGCACCCACAAAAGATTGTGAAATAAGACAAGGACAATGTGGAACATTATTAGACACAAAACAAATAAACTTTGTAAGGCAAATGACATCCAACTCCCTAGTGATAATAACTATGAGACAGTTTGCACTAGATCAAATAACTGGTCAATAAATTTAATGAATTCATAACAATAATAACTGAAAACTCAGGACAAAAGTGGTCCATCACAGGATGAAGCATTAGTTTTACTTGGCACTGAATGCAACATCACGTGCAACTTTACCTTCTGGCTAGCAGTAACTCTTCTGCCAACAGTCCAGTAGAGGGAAAGTGATCAACCTGTTAAATGGCTTGTCTGCACAGAGGTTTTCTTGCACACCATTATATTATACCCCTACATAAGTGAATAATGATTGTTAAGTTGACTTAAGTGCTCAGTAAGTGAAATACTGATATATACGTAAACTCTGTCCGAACAAGCCTCAGAAAAGGCTCTACGGTACTACCTGATCGCCATGTCAGCATCAGCCGAAAGGTTTTACTGGATACGGATATGGAAGGGCAGGTGGTCAGCACACTGTTCTCCCAACTGTTGTCAGTTTTCTTGACTAGATCAGCTAATTCTCAATCCAGTAGCTCCTCAATTCGTCTCACATGGGCTGACTGCACCCCAACTGTCAACAGTGCCCATCAGACCCAAATTGTCACCCACAAGTGCGAGCCAAGCCTGAAAGTGCTTAACTTCAGTTATCTGTTGGGAATTGGTGTTACCACTGCAGGAAGGAAATTCATTACTGATATATAAGACATGAGTAACTTAAATTATGAATCAGGGAATTAAGGCTATGATCCCTCGAGGTACTGATGTATGTTTAGCACTTGTTTGAATTATACAGTTGTTTTATTCATAGAGGATTACTTTGCTATGAATTATGATCTTACACATACTACACACAATGATACAGACAGAAACTGAAATAGTTGCAGGTAAATAAACAGTCCATTATACACTATGTGATCAAAGGTATCTGGACACCCCCAAAAACATATGTTTTTCATATTAGGTGCATTGTGTTGCCACCTACTGCCATGTACTCCATATCAGTGACCTCAGTAATCATTTGACATTGTGAGAGAATAGAGTGGGACACTCCGCGGAACTCAAGGACTTCGAACGTGGTCAGGTGTTTGGGTGTCACTTGTGTCAACTGTCTGTACATGAGATTTCCACACTCCTAAACATCCCTAGGACCAATGTTTCCAATGTGATAGTGAAGTGGAAACATGAAGGGACACATACAGCACTAAAGTGTACAGGTCGACCTCATCTGTAGAGACTTCTGACCATTGAAGAGGGTCATAATGTGTAATTAGACAGACATATATCCAGACCATCACACAGGAATTCTACACTGCATCATGACCCACTGCAAGCACTATGACAGTTAGGTGGGAGGAGAGAAAACTTGGATTTCGTGGTCGAACCACTGTTCATAAGCCACACATCATGCCGGTAAATGCCAAACGATGCCTCGCTTGGTGTAAGAAGCATAAACATTAGATGATTGAACAGTAGAAAAATGGTGTGTAGAGTGATGATGTGGCAATCCAATGGCAGGGTGTGGGTAAGGCGAATGCCCGGTGAACGTCATCTGCCAGCGTATGTAGTGCCAACAGTAAAATTAGAAGGCAGTGCTGTTATGGTGTGGTCATGTTTTACAGGGAGGTGGCTTGCATCCCTTGTTGTTTTGTGTGGCACTGTCTCAGCACAGCTCTACATTAATGTTTTAAGCACCTTCTTGCTTCCCACTGTAGAAGAGCAAGTCAGGGATGGCTACTGCATCTTTCAACATGATCAAGCACCTGTTCATAATGGAAAGCCTGTGGTGGAGGGGTTACGTGACAATAACACCCCTGTAATGGACTGGCCTGTACAGAGTCCTGGCCTGAATCCTATAGAACACCTTCGGGATGTTTTGGAACGCCGACTTCATACCAGGCCTCTCAGATCGACATTGATATCCCTTCTCAATACAGAACTCCGTGAAGAATAGGCTGTCATTCCCCAAGAAACCTTCCAGCACCTGGCTGGACATATGCCTGTGAGAGAGCAAGCTGTCATCAAGGTTAAGGGTGGGCCAATACCATACTGAATTCCAGCATTACTGATGGAGGGTGCCACAAACTGGTAAGTCATTTTCAGCCAGGTGTCCAGATACTTTTGATCACATAGTGTATCACAGTCACTGTAAGTTGTACTATGTTCACAGTTTAAATTCTCAACTCACAAACTGATACTCTGAAGACTAACTTCTGAATAATACTATAAGCTACAGTGCTGTTCCTACCACAAAACTTAAAATACATGAGGCCCTCAGGCCTTTCAGCTCACCTTTCCTGCATGTCTCCCACCAGACTATGATGCTCTGTCCTGTGTTTTGTCTTGTGACACTACTCTAGTCAAATTAATGTCCATCATTTGTTTACAGACTTTTTTATATATAATTAAATATTTCAGTGAAATACATTACACAGTCCATAAACTATTAGTATTATCAGTACTATTGTATTTCTTTGTCACCATTAATTTTTGAACATATTGCACAAACCTGGACAGCAGTCACTCTTCAAAATACTACCTGTTATTTCTTGCCTGTTTTGCATAATGTTATTAAAATTTCTGTACAATTACTAAATACATATATTTGTTATTAATTAAACAAAGATAATTAAATATCTGCACAAATTTTCCATTCAAAAACTCATAACTTTATGTATTTGTGGATAACTCCATTTTAAGGACACAGTTTCACCCCTCTCCTGATTGCCTTAAGTGCCTGAGCTCCACAGTATGTGACGACTGCGATTCTACCCTGACACTAAGTATCGCCAAAATACCATGTTAATTAATGCAGTCCAAATCAAGTCGTATCTAAATAGACGTTTCTCCAAATTTTACTTCCCAACACAATATCTGACCGTGCATTTATCCCAGTTTAGCATAGAACAACCATATTAAATAAGATTTAAGGACATTAACAAAAAAATTGCTTCTAACATTAATAAACAAAAGAATACCAAAGTTGAGTGATGAACCCACAATTTTACACGACTCTCATTCAAAGTAATCACAACCCGTGTAGTTTGACAGCTATCCACCTCTGAATTACCCACTATAGAATATTATGACCAATAGCAAGCGATCTTCACTGTCATTGGTCGACGTTTAAGAAATTAATGGCGGGCGCCGTTGACCAAGTAGCAAAGCATTACAATACTTCTGGTAAATGCTACGGCACACGAATTTAGACACATACCCTCCAAAAGTTTAAAAAAATACACATGCAGCGGAAGCGGATTTAAAATGTAAAAAAGAATTGGAAATAATTAAAAGGGAAATGGCTACTGCTAATGAGTCAGCAATGTCTACATAGAACACACCACTTCGTGGGGAACACTTTTATTCTAGAGAAGACAAATGTTACGTATATGTCAGCCAAAAGGACATTAAAATTGTTTGCAATAATTTTGAGTCTTTGAGAGGAGAGCGCTGCTTTTAAATCTTATCTTGTGTGTTGTGACGATGGTCGCGATATCGACGGCAGCTGGCTGGTTCTGGTGAAACGCTGAGATCTGCTCCCACGGTCGTGTGATTGCATTTGATGATTTTCCTCGTAATCGGGCGGGCGGTGGTATTCATTATGCTGCAAATCTGATAACAGTGGCGTTTTGCAGGCCACAGGTTGGTCTATGTAATTGTTGTTACAATGGCCGTATGTACACAGTATTAATGTTTCTGGCACACACAATTTAAGTTTACCTACGCCACACACAGTTTATAAAACTTGCCGACGGCGAATTCTATAGAAAGTCAATTCGTATTATGACTGTCGCGATCGCGAAAAACCGTCCTGGGCGGGAATGCACTCACACACAATAAACACTTCGCATAAGTTCATAACGACTGTTACTGATTATAGGCGTCCGACAGTTCATCGAAAAGCGAATAAATATATAAGTTCACAGAACTTGAGTGTACGAAAACACAGTCACAATACAAGTGCAGTTCAATTCACAGACGCAAAGCTACAATACCGCCCATTCTCGGTTGCATTGTTATAGTTACTTCGTCTCACGGCAGTCTCAGTATTTAATTCACCCTGTTTCTACACTCACTATTATCATATCACGTACTGGTATAAAACAGTTATTCAAAACGTACATCGCCTGCCACTAAATTCAATCTTCACCAGTTCGTAAAAGTCACAACTCCCACAGTAAAACACGTGTCCGCCTCTCTAGCTACCCATCAACACACACTCCCTTTGTTGGATCGACTGTCGATATTGCTCTCTCTCTCTCTTTCTCAACACTCTCGCCCACAGCTTATGCAACATCAAGTAAATGACTTATATCTTCACACAACTCTTTTGTACCAAACTTATTACAGTAAACGATAAACTCAAAAAAATTAAAGCTTTCCACAATCAATAAACTCTAAACATATTTATCTACTTACAAAATAGGAATAATTTCCAGTTACATATTACATCTAGAAAACAACTTTTATCTCTATATTACAGGACAAAAGAAAAATGCGCTACATCAGCACAGATATATGAACAGACGGGGAAAAAACAATATTTATATATATATATATCCAGAATGAGATTTTCACTCTGCAGCGGAGTGTGCGCTGATATGAAACTTCCTGGCAGATTAAAACTGTGTGCCCGACCGAGACTCGAACTTGGGACCTTTGCCTTTCGCGGGCAAGTGCTCTACCATCTGAGCTACCGAAGCACAACCTCACACCCGGTACTCACAGCTTTACTTCTGCCAGTATCAGTCTCCTACCTTCAAAACTTTACAGAAGCTCTCCTGCGAACCTTGGAGAACTAGCACTCCTGAAAGAAAGGATATTGCGGAGACATGGCTTAGCCACAGCCTGGGGGATGTTTCCAGAATGAGATTTTCACTCTGCAGCGGAGTGTGCGCTGATACGAAACTTCCTGGCAGAGTTCGAGTCTCGCTCAGGCACACAGTTTTAATCTGCCAGGAAGTTTCAATATATATATATATATATATATATATATATATATATATATATATATATATATATATATATATATATATATGTTGTTGTGGTCTTCAGTCCTGAGATTGGTTTGATGCAGCTCTCCATGCTACTCTATCCCGTGCAAGCTTCTTCGTCCCCCAGTACCTACTACAACCTACATCCTTCTGAATCTGCTTAGTGTAGTCAACTCTCGGTCTCCCCCGCGGTTTTTACCCTCCACGCTGCCCTCCAATACTACACTGGTGATCCCTTGATGCCTCAGAACATGTCCTACTAACTGGTCCCTTCTTCTGGTCAAGTTGTGCCACAAACTTCTCTTCTCCCCAATCCTATTCAATACTTCCTCATTAGTTATGCGATCTACCCATCTAATCTTCAGCATTCTTCTGTAGCACCACATTTCGAAAGCTTCTATTCTCTTCTTGTCCAAACTATTTATCATCCATGTTTCACTTCCATACATGGCTACACTCCATACAAATGCTTTCAGTAAAGACTTCCTGACATTTAAATCTATACTCGATGTTAACAAACTTCTCTTCTTCAGAAACGCCTTCCTTTCCATTGCCAGTCTACACCTTATATCCTCTCCACTTCGACCATCATCAGTTATTTTCCTCCTCAAACTCCTTTACTACTTTAAGTGTCTCATTTCCTAATCCAATTCCCTCAGCATCACACGACTTAATTCGACTACATTCCATTATCCTCGTTTTGCTTTTGTTGATGTTCATCTTATATCCTCCTTTCAAGACACCATCCATTCCATTCAACTGCTCTTCCAAGTCCTTTGCTGTCTCTGACAGAATTACGATGTCATCAGCGAACCTCAAAGTTTTTATTCCTTCTCCATGGATTTTAATACCTACCCCGAATTTTTCTTTTGTTTCCTTTACTGCTTGCTCAATATACAGATTGAATAACATTGGGGAGAGACTACAACCCTGTCTTACTCCCTTCCCAACAACTGCTTCCCTTTCATTTCCCTCGACTCTTATCACTGTCATTTGGTTTCTGTACAAATTGTAAATAGTTTTTTGCTCCCTGTATTTTACCCCTGCCACTTTTAGAATTTGAAAGAAAGTATTCCAGTCAACATTGTCAAAAGCTTTCTCTAAGTCTACGAATGCTAGAAACGTAGGTTTGCCTTTCCTTAATCTTTCTTCTAAGATAAGTCGTAAGGTCAGTATTGCCTCACATGTTCCAACATTTCTACGGAATCCAAACTGATCTTTCCCAAGGTCGGCTTCTTCTAGTTTTTCCATTCGTCTGTAAAAAATTCGTGTTAGTATTTTGCAGCTGTGACTTATTAAACTGATAGTTCGGTAATTTTCACATCTGTCAACACCTGCTTTCTTTGGGATTGGAATTATTATATTCTTCTTGAAGTCTGCGGGTATTTCGCCTGTTTCCTACATCTTGTTCACCAGATGGTAGAGTTTTGTCAGGACTGGCTCTCCCATGGCCGTCAGTAGTTCCAATGGAATGTTGTCTACTCCGGGGGCCTTGTTTCAACTCAGGTCTTTCAGTGCTCTGTCAAACTCTTCACGCAGTATTGTATCTCCCATTTCATCTTCATCCACATCCTCTTCCATTTCCATAATATTGTCCTCAAGTACATCGCCCTTGTATAGACCCTCTATATACTCCTTCCACCTTTCTGCTTTCCCTTCTTTGCTTAGAACTGGGTTTCCATCTGAGCTCTTGATGTTCATACAAGTGGTTTTCTTATCTCCAAAGGTCTCTTTAATTTTCCTGTAGGCAGTATCTATCTTACCCCTAGTGAGGTAAGCCTCTACATCCTTACATTTGTCCTCTAGCCATTCCTGCTAAGCCATTTTGCACTTCCTGTCGATCTCATTTTTGAGACGTTTGTATTCCTTTTTGCCTGCTTCATTTACTGCGTTTTTGCATTTTCTCCTGTCATCAAATTCAATATTTCTTCTGTTACCCAAGGATTTCTACTACCCCTCATCGTTTTACCTACTTGATTATCTGCTGCCTTCACTACTTCATCCCTCAACGCTACCCATTCTTCTTCTACTGTATTTGTTTCCCCAATTCCTGTCCATCATTCCCTTACACTCTCCCTGAAACTCTGTACAACCTCTGGTTCTTTCAGTTTATCCAGGTCATATCTCCTTAAGTTCCCTCCTTTTTGCAGTTTCTTCAGTTATAATCTATAGGTCATAACCAATAGATTGTGGTCAGAGTCCACATCTGCCCCTGGAAATGTCTTACAATTTAAAACCTGGTTCCTAAATCTCTGTTTTACCATTATATAATATATCTGATACCTTTTAGTATCTCCAGGGTTCTTCCATGTATACACCCTTCTTTCATGATTCTTAAACCAAGTATTAGCTATGATTAAGTTGTGCTCTGTGCAAAATTCTACCAGGCGGGTTCCTCTTTCATTTCTTAGCCCCAATCCATATTCACCTACTACGTTTCCTTCTATCCATTTTCCTACTGCCGAATTCCAGTCACCCATGACTATTACATTTTCATCACCCTTTACTATCTGAATAATTTCTTTTATTTCATCATACATTTCTTCAATTTCTTCCTCATGTGCAGAGCTAGTTGGCATATAAACTTGTATTACTGTAGTAGGTGTGGGCTTCGTATCTATCTTGGCCACAATAATGCGTTCACTATGCTGTTTGTAGTACCTTACCCGCATTCCTATTTTCCTATTCATTATTAAACCTACTCCTGCATTACCCCTATTTGATTTTGTGTTTATAACCCTGTAGTCACCTGACCAGAAGTCTTGTTCCTCCTGCCACCGAACTTCACTAATTCCCACTATATCTAACTTTAACCTATCCATTTCTCTTTTTAAATTTTCTAACCTACCTGCCCGATTAAGGGATCTGACATTCCACGCTCCACTCCGTAGAACGCCAGTTTTCTTTCTGCTGATAATGACATCCTCTTGAGTAGTCCCTGCCCAGAGATCCGAATGGGGGACTATTTTACCTCCGGAATATTTTACCCAAGAGGACGCCATCATCATTTAATCATACAGTAAAGCTGCGTGCCCTCGGGAAAAATTACGGCCGTAGTTTCCCCTTGCTTTCAGCCGTTCGCAGTACCAGCACAGCAAGACCGTTATGTTTTTTGTTACAAGGCCAGATCAGTCAATCATCCAGACTGTTGCCCTTGCAACTACTGAAAAGGCTGCTACCCCTCTTCAGGAACCACACGTTTGTCTGGCCTCTCAACAGATACCCCTCCATTGTGGTTGCACCTACGGTACAGCTATCTGTATTGCTGAGGCACGCAAGCCTCCCCACCAACGGCAAGGTCCATGGTTCATGGGGGGGCTTACTCAGGTAACAATTACAAAATACATAATTTCCCCTCACTACAAAGTCCCACATTAGTAACACCAGCAAAAATCCCACTCCTAAGCATCAGTTTTAACTACAGGTGCTGTAGATGCATAACAAATTTAATAAAACCTTGCAGATTTCCTCCCTACTTCTACACTTACTTTTCTCACTCTTTTATACAGAATTGTGGACATTATACAAATTGAGTTCCATTTCCCATACTGACACGACTTCTGACTTCTTCACATCATCTGTGCATATTTTTTTATTGTTTAAGATACATGTGTACTCACTGTACACAGGGACACCCTAAAACAATTACAGCTATACATATAGAATGACATGAATGGTCCCCAAAATAACTGTAAAACACATATATTAAAATTAATAAATATATATTAAAAACAAAGATTCCAAGACTTACCAAGCGGGAAAGCGCCGGTAGATAGGCACAATAAATAAAGCACACAAACACACACACAGAATTTCTAGTTTTCGCAACCGACGGTTGCTTCTTCAGGAAAGAGGGAAGGAGAGGGAAAGACGAAAGGATATGGGGTTTAAGGGAGAGGGTAAGGAGTCATTCCAATCCCGGGAGCGGAAAGACTTCCCTAAGGGGAAATAAAGGACAGGTGTACACTCGCACACACACACATATCCATCCGCACATACACAGACACAAGCAGACATTTGTAAAGGCAAAGCGTTCGGGCAGAGATGTCAGTCGAGGCGGAAGTACAGAGGCAAAGAAGTTGTTGAAAGACAGGTGAGATATGAGAGGCGGCAACTTGAAATTAGCGGAGGTTGAGGCCTGGCGGATATCGAGAAGAGAGGATATACTGAAGGTTACAAGGGCAGGAGCCAGAGGGTAGGGAAGGTGGTTTGGGGATTTCATAGGGATGAACCAAGAGGTTACGAAGGTTAGGTGGATGGTGGAAAAACACTCTTGGTGGAGTGGGGAGGATTACATGAAGGATGGATCTCATTTCGGGGCAGGATTTTAGGAAGTCGTATCCCTGCTGGAGAGCCACATTCAGAGTCTGATCCAGTCCCGGGAAGTATCCTGTCACAAGTGGGGCACTTTTAGGGTTCTTCTGTGAGAGGTTCTGGGTTTGAGAGGATGAGGAAGTGGCTCTGGTTATTTGCTTCTGTACCAGGTTGGGAGGGTAGTTGCGGGATGCGAAAGCTGTTTTCAGGTTGTTGGTGTAATGGTTCAGGGATTCAGGACTGGAGCAGATTCGTTTGCCACGAAGGCCTAGGCTGTAGGGAAGGGACCGTTTGATATGGAATGGGTGGCAGCTGTCATAATAGAGGTGCTGTTGCTTGTTGGTGGGTTTGATGTGGATGGATGTGTGAAGCGTGCCATTGGACAGATGGAGGTCAACGTCAAGGAAAGTGGCATGGGATTTGGAGTAGGACCAGGTGAATCTGATGGAACCAAAGGAGTTGAGGTTGGAGAGGAAATTCAGGAGTTGTTCTTCACTGTGAGTCCAGATCATGAAGATGTCGTCAATAAATCTGTACCAAACTTTGGGTTGGCAGGCTTGGGTAACCAAGAAGGCTTCCTCTGAGCGACCCATAAATAGGTTGGCATACGAGGGGGCCATCCTGGTACTTGCCTCTGTACTTCTGCCTCGACTGACATCTCTGCCCGAACTCTTTGCCTTTACAAATGTCAGCTTGTGTCTGTGTATGTGCAGATGGATATGTGTGTGTGTGCGAGTGTACACCTGTCCTTTTTTCCCCCTAAGGGAAGTCTTTCCGCTCCCGGGATTGGAATGACTCCTTACCCTCTCCCTTAAAACCCACATCCTTTCGTCTTTCCCTCTCCTTCCCTCTTTCCTGAAGAAGCAACTGTCGGTTGCGAAAACTAGAAATTCTGTGTGTGTGTTTGTGTGTTTTATTTATTGTGCCTATCTACTGGCGCTTTCCCGCTTGGTAAGTATTGGAATCTTTGTTTTTAATATATTTTTCCAATGTGGAAGTTTCTTTCTATTTTATTTACATCATCATTAATAAATATACACTTAAACATAACTATTACCTTTCTTTCTGCTTAAGCTTACAATCTAGTCTGTTTTTTATACCTTTATTCAATTACTTCTGAAATCCTTATCTAGAAACATGTAGTAACCACATTCCATAAAAAGCCTGTGCTTCCACTTCTACCTCAGGGCAACTTTTTTCATTTACAACTTCCATTACAATAATTACTTCCACTTCACTTACTCATTCAACACAAATATACGTAATACAACCTAGTACACACATTGGTGCAGGCAAAATTATAAAACCTTAGGAATATCCATTTGCATGTGCTGCACAATTATCAATAAAACCTCAATATCTGGCACATGCTCGTTTGAACAGGCTCATGTAACAATAAGCACTAGATAATCACCAATGAAACCTCAACACCAGGCATATGCTCCCTCTGGACATTCCATTTTAATACACTTTAGTCAAATAATAGTATCACCAAAAAATTGTCAGCACATGCCCCCTTTGAGTAGGTTCATATACAATAATTTATCATTAATCATTTACATACCATTAATTAAATGGCTCCTCAGTTCCATTTCTAAACCTGTTCCCATTTTTGCTGCCATTACTGCCCCTATTACAAAGACTAGAGTACTTGCAGTAGATTCCAACTCACTGATCTTAATCTTTTCTCCATCCTCATTATATCTACTGTACAATTTAATGTAATAAACACAACGTACGTTACTTTTCTCATACCTACTTTGTACAGTGTATATACTCCTATTCTTCAGACACATCCCTGTCTTCCATAATTTTCTCCTTTCCCTATAGTGGACTCCCTCTGTGAAATATAGAACTCTCTGCTTTTTTCTTCACCTTTGCCAAAGCATCTACATTGTTAATAAAACTGTTCCAGGCAACTGTCAAGTATCTTACAGCAACAAAATTGCTCTCTCCCCTGCATAACTCATCATATATACACATTCCATGCCCCATGGAAAATTCTGTTAAATTTTCTTGCTCAGCTCCTATACTTATCTTAAATTTAGCTTCTTCCCTTCATTGAACAACTCAATAAAATCATGCCTCCTATGCCCCTTGCCAAACTCCACTGATTCAATTCCTTCCCCATCCACTTCGCCAAATGTAACTTCTTTAACTGAATCTTTCTGTTTAAATAACGCCCTACTTTCTTTTTTAACCCTTTATTGGCATATTAATACCCTTCTTACTTTCATTTACACCCATATAATTTATATTGTACACTATTGTGTCTCAATAAGCCAAAAATCTCTAATCACAGTTTCCACATGAATCACCATTTCCTCTTCCATATTTCCCACTTCTGAACAATTCCCCTGTATAACTTAAATTTCATCCTCAGTGATAATTTATTTCTGTTACTTTATCATCAATGTCATCCGATTCATCAAACTACAACCTTTTTTTCTTCATTAAATTTTGGTTGTGATGCCCCTGAATGATTTCAATTTCAATTACTTTATTCCCAGTATGATGTGCTGTATCATCACGAAGATCACTTTCCAGAGTTTTCTGACAAGAGCTACTCCCCTTTACCATATCAGTCTTTGATAACATACCATCACACTTCCTACTCAAAATATTTATTCCTAAGCTCTGTTTTTAATTCCTCAAATTTTGTAACCATACTATTTTCATATTTATCACTAAGGTTTGATTCCAATTCCACAACTAACACAGATTTCATCATCTCTATTTTGGAATCCATCTCTTCGACTATCTCAGATTTCATTCTTTTGATTTTTGAGTCTATGGTAAGCATCTTTTTTAGTTTCTTATTCAATTGATCAAACAGTTAAAAGAGCTGACTTCCTGGCACCCAGTCTATTTCTTCTCGTATGTCACTATTACTTGTATCACTTACTAGTCCCAACCCACAACCACTTTGCGCCTTGTCGTTTCATCAGCAGTGGCAGACGATTTGAAACACTAAAAGGAACCAGGCCGCTGCTGCTGTTGCGTATGTTAAATATTTTGCTCAATGTATGATGTACTTTAGAAGGCAATGGCAGGAATTCCTGTCTGTGGTAAGGAGATGCTATAACAGTGCTATGGAATCAATATGGTAACAAGGCAATGGTTGAGATGGTGGTTGAGATACTGTGGCTTGGATATGATGCAGCACAAGAGATGAGCCAGAGGCAGCTAGGACGATGCACTGTGGGATGGCTGTGGCACGTGAGGTGGTGGGACACAGAAGAAACAGCATCACTTTGGCAGAGGTGTGGCACATGAATTCCATGGCACAACAAAGAAAGAGCAACACTGGTTAGCAGCTGTGTGGTCAGCACTGGCCTGCTACAACTGCAGCATGTATTGGTGGCAGCATGAACATGCAACACAGCAGTTCTGGAAACTTACATGATCACACTGTAGCTCAGACTTGAAGCACTGGCTGCACTTAAAAAGTGGTGGCACGAAAGCAGCGTACACCCTGGGGTATTATTTATTCTGTAGCCTCTGTCAAAAGTTCGCCAATGCACAATGATACTGGTTAAACTGCAACTACTATTCTTATTGCGCTGCCTATATTGCAGAGCCCCTACACTGATTGTTAAAAGGCCTAAACTGTTACTGATCCCAAAACATGTAATGAAACAGAATGCAAATAACAGTCCAATCGAGGACAAGCCTACACAGTTTCAACTTTATGTTTTGGCTAGTGGTAACTCTACTGCTACCAATCCAGCAGATGATCAGTGCAGAACATGTTAAATGGCTTGTTTGCACAGGGGTTTTGTTACATTGTGTTGCATTATGCCCACACATAAGTGAATAAATTAAGTACCAAAATAGGGAATTGAGGCTATGATTCCTTGGGGCATTAATGTACATTTAGCACATGTTTGAATCGTACAGTTGCTTTATTCACAAAAGATTACGTTGCTATGAATGATGGTCTTCCACACACTACACAAAGTGGTACAGACAGAATGTGAAACATTCTTCACAGAGCAGTTGCTGGCAAATAGACAGTTCATTACATCACAGTCACTGTAAGTTGCACTACATTCACAGTTTAAATTCTCAGTTTGCAACCTGATACACTGAAAGCTAACTTCCGAATAATATTACAGCCTATAGTAATGTTTCTACCTATTAACTCAAAACACATGCAGTCCCCAAGCCTTTTAGCTCATCTTACTTTCACAGCTCCCACCAGCAAAGGACCATGATCTCTACATTGCATGCTCTGTTCTGAGTTTTGTGAAATGACATTACTGATCCATATACCAGTTCCTGACCATCACTCATTTACAGTTTTTTTGTACATTCAAATACTGTAACCAAATACATTACACAATTCTGTACACAATTATTGTTTTCAATACTACTACATTTTCTTGTCACAATTAATTTTCTTAACACACTGCATGAACCAGAATAGCAATCACTCATCAAAACAACAAGTTTATTATTATATCACATTAAGTTATTTACACTTATTAACATATAAATTTATTATTACATAAACAAAGAAAATCACTCTTGGCTAACTCTGTTTTAGGGACACAGTTTCATCCCTCCCACTGACTGCCTTACCGGCCTGACCTCCATAGCAGAAGACAATATTATGGCTGTCAAAGCTGTCATATTATGATAATAGCACCTGTTATCTTACACACCAAACATCATCTTTTTAGAGAGATCACAAAAACCATTATGTCACTAACAAGTTGTGACTCTTCTAGCTATGATGGTATTTCAAACACATTGCAAAATTGTTATATTAATTTGGTAGGGTCCCCCTCAAGTTACCTTTGTAACCAATTGATAAGTCAGGGCCTGTTTCCTGAAGTTAAACAACTGATTTTGAATCACTGACCCTGTAGTAGTCCATGCCACTCATGGAAGGGCATGTAACACATACATCAAATATAGAGCTCAGGATGAAGATGTGCATCATCACAATTGCTTTTTTAACATTGGGTCACATAATGTGGGACAGTATTACTCAACAAATGCGTTGGACAGCATTTGTAATCTCTGTGGAGCAAGGAGGAATGAAGGAGTTCTGGTACCACAGAAGATTTCTGGCATCAAGGAAAATGAACATGATGTACACAAGTGATTGTTTTTATATACTATTCACAGAATGTTAACAAGAACTCTTTGAGACAGTAATATTAGTTGATTCCTGTGTAATGTGTAACCTTTTGTGAAAGTCTGTGACAATGCAAAGAGTTAATTGGAACCAATCTACACATTATTTAAGTAGAGAACCAGTGTTTTGTTTTATTGTCACTTTGCTTACAGATATCTGGGCAGAAGAAATAAGTTTTATGCCAAAGAAGAACAGGGCACTACATAGCTGGACCCTAAAGTAAATCACAAGAGTTTCAAGGCTGAATAGCCACACCAATCTAATAAGGGAGTGTCAAGGTGGTGGTGTTAGATGCAGCTGCATAGAGTAATAGATCAAGAACTGATGTTGCCCAAGCAGTCAAAACATCACCACACTAGCTAAATATAGCAGCCATCAGACACCAAAAAACACTCCAACCCATCCCCTTCTTCCCTGTGTTGTTCTCAAGAAATTTTTAGAATGTAGCTTACAACAAAACACTGAACCATTTTTCTGTGAATAATCTTTAAGAACAGCTCAGTTTGGTTTCTGTAAGGGCTTCTCTGCAAATAAAGCAACATATGATCTCCCAAACTCAGTTACAGTAGAACTAAACAAAATAAAAATTGAAAGAAATATTGTAAAATGTTTTGTAAAATGATTTATCTAAAAGTAAGAAATAAAATAAGATTAGAGAAATACACTCCTGGAAATGGAAAAAAGAACACATTGACACCGGTGTGTCAGACCCACCATACTTGCTCCAGACACTGCGAGAGGGCTGTACAAGCAATGATCACACGCACGGCACAGCAGACACACCAGGAACCGCGGTGTTGGCCGTCGAATGGCGCTAGCTACGCAGCATTTGTGCACCGCCGCCATCAGTGTCAGCCAGTTTGCCGTGGCATACGGAGCTCCATCGCAGTCTTTAACTCTGGTAGCATGCCGCGACAGCGTGGACGTGAACCGTATGTGCAGTTGACGGACTTTGAGCGAGGGCATATAGTGGGCATGCGGGAGGCCGGGTGGACGTACCGCCGAATTGCTCAACACGTGGGGCGTGAGGTCTCCACAGTACATCGATGTTGTCGCCAGTGGTCGGCGGAAGGTGCACGTGCCCGTCGACCTGGGACCGGACCGCAGCGACGCACGGATGCACGCCAAGACCGTAGGATCCTACGCAGTGCCGTAGGGGACCGCACCGCCACTCCCCAGCAAATTAGGGACACTGTTGCTCCTGGGGTATCGGCGAGGACCATTCGCAACCATCTCCATGAAGCTGGGCTACGGTCCCGCACACCGCTAGGCCGTCTTCCGCTCACGCCCCAACATCGTGCAGCCTGCCTCCAGTGGTGTCGCGACATGCGTGAATGGAGGGACGAATGGAGACGTGTCGTCTTCAGCGATGAGAGTCGCTTCTGTCTTGGTGCCAATGATGGTCGTATGCGTGTTTGGCGCTGTGCAGGTGAGCGCCACAATCAGGACTGCATACGACCGAGGCACACAGGGCTAACACCCGGCATCATGGTGTGGGGAGTGATCTCCTACACTGGCCGTACACCTCTGGTGATCGAGGGGACACTGAATAGTGCACGGTACATCCAAACCGTCATCGAACCCATCGTTCTACCATTCCTAGACCGGCAAGGGAACTTGCTGTTCCAACAGGACAATGCACGTCCGCATGTATCCCGTGCCACCCAACGTGCTCTAGAAGGTGTAAGTCAACTACCCTGGCCAGCAAGATCTCCGGATCTGTCCCCCATTGAGCATGTTTGGGCCTGGATGAAGCGTCGTCTCACGCGGTCTGCACGTCCAGCACGAACGCTGGTCCAACTGAGGCGCCAGGTGAAAATGGCATGGCAAGCTGTTCCACAGGACTACATCCAGCATCTCTACGATCATCTCCATGGGAGAATAGCAGCCTGAATTGCTGCGAAAGGTGGATATACACTGTACTAGTGCCGACATTGTGCATGCTCTGTTGCCTGTGTCTATGTGCCTGTGGTTCTGTCAGTGTGATCATGTGATGTATCTGACCCCAGGAATGTGTCAATAAAGTTTCCCCTTCCTGGGACAATGAATTCACGGTGTTCTTATTTCAATTTCCAGGAGTGTATTTGATGTACCTCATCTGCTGCATATGATTTTCACCATTGTTCTAACGTGCATCAAATGTTTCTGTAATATATTTTGTTTCTTACTTTTAGACAAATCACTTAACAAGATATGTGATCAACTTATTCCAAGTTTTTCTCGGAAAGCATGATCTTATTGACATAATAGTATAATAACATATGGAGTTATTTTGTGGGGGAACTCTAGCTGTGCACATGACATATTAATACTGCAAAAAAAGCTATTAGGATAATTACTGGTTCTGCATATAAGACACACTGTAAACCATTATTCTGTGAACAGAAAATCATGGCTGTTATAAACTTGTACATACACTATGTTCTAATTTATACGAAGAAGAAATTACCAGAAACAAAAACCAGAGAAAATATACATAACCACAATACAAAATGGAATAGGTGCCTCTATATTCCTTACCACAGATTGTCAAAGTCACTCAAGAGCTATGAAATCATGGGGTACAAATTATTTAATAATCTTCCTCAATCTGTTCAAGAATCACCTGAACAATTATTCAAACAACACTTCATAACTGGCTAGTCCTCCACCCATTCTATTATATAAGATAATTTATCAACTGTAATATAATACTATAATGTTAACAACAAACCTGTTGTTTCTTTCAAACTATTAATTGTATTTTAGTATATATATGACGTTGTCTATTGCTGTAAAGGCCGAATGACAGTAAAATTATTATTATTATTATTATTATTATTATTATTATTATTATTATTATTATTATTATTATTATTTCATTTGCTTTCCTAGAATGTTCTGTTTTTGAAATGTCATCAGTTTAGCTCTTTATTTAAAGGAAACCATTTTGACAGTTAAAATAGCACATCAATGTAACATTTTATATGCAAAATCTCTAGGCCCTAAAAAGATAAACTCTTTGGCACCTTATTTGTATTCTAGTGTCTGTTGCTTTAAAATGTCCTAAAATTAGTGCTTGATTTGGAGGAAGGCTTTTTGACAGGTAACTATCAGACTAATGTAACTTTTTATGTGCAAAATAGATAGGACCTGAAGAAATGAAGTTTCCAACACTTCAATTATAGCTAGCAGCAGACATTCATAAAACATTTAAATTTTCCCTCCAATCACTAATTAAGTTTGTTAATTACTATGATTACTTTCAAGCAATTAAATAATTTTTTTTGCAAAACTAGCCCTCACTCTGGTTAATTTGATACCCCATTTGCCCATTCTGCACTCTTACTATGGCTATGGAAATTCTGACGAAAACCCACTGTTTAATTTATAGGGAGTTTCGTTTTCACTCTGCTTAAACATTTGACCAACAAAAAATTATTCTTTTAGTATTTTCTGTTGTCTTGCCAAGACCTTTGATTATGTAGATCATAAAAGTCTACAAAGGAAACTAAAACAATATGGTATGAAAGATGTTTTAATAACAGAAAACAGAGAGGTACATTAACAAAGGATATGATAGGAATTAGAAATGTGAAACATTAACTGTAGTGTCTTCTAAGGCTTCATACTTGGACTGAACCTCTTTCTGATCTAGTATACTTAAACAGTTTATCTGGGACAAGGAAGACTCTTCAAAATGTATAATGTTGGCTGATTAATCATACTGATAACAGGCCCTGACACAACCATACCCAACAAAGCCAGAAGAATAATGGAGGAGGCTCACAATTGGTTCACAGTTAACAGTTTAACTCTTAATCTCACAAAGACTCAAATTATACAATTACAAACAAACAATAATGACTTACAGGTACCAGTAGTTGAGATCAATAGTCATTCATTGGATGAGGCTCTGTTCATGAAGTTAATATTCTGGGGACTGCTGGTAAGATTAGAAAAATATTTATTCTACAGAAGTGTGCAATAAGACTATTGCGTAAAACAGGTAATTTCACATTTTTCAGAAGCCTCTCAAGGGATATAGGAATAATTTCTACCCTTTATATACAAGGAGAGGTGCCTAGCTTTATCATGTCAACTTACCTTTCACCCATTAAGGATATTTGTAATTTATTTCCATCTAGACAAAAAATGACCAGCTACTTCTGCAGACTCATTAGTAGTAATTTTCCTTTTGTATGCATTTTCTTGGGTAATACTTCATAAAGTCTTTTGATAGTAATGACAAAGGCCAAACAAGTTGAAAAACATCTAAGTGGAAACCATTCTACATGTAACTCAATGCTCTTTGTGCATTTTGGTGACCTCTTTCATAAAGTAAGAGCACTTTGGCCAATTAATCATTAGTAAATAGCACTGCACTCCAGAAAGATTTGTGTGATACTAATGATTCTACTATGTGGATGTTTTAAAAGCAACACATTGTAAATGAATTCCTATATTCCTCAGAACAATCTTGATCTACACTGACATTGGTTCCATTACCCTTCAATTAACTCTTCCAAAGGGCATACACAACTGATAATACCTATTGTCTTGACAAAAAAAGGTTTCTGTTGAGAGTAGCACAAACATCACAAACCTATTGCTTCTGCAGAGCAAAATTTCACAGTCTGGTGTGCTATTTGGATGGCAGGCCATTCAATGACCACAGTAACAGAACAAAAATTCGTGTGTTTAGTGTATTTTTACTATGTGTTTTCATGTTAGATCTACAATTATTTGGTTTGCTATTCCCAGATGCAACTAATTTGGAGGGCAGATAAACATATGGCTCCTGAAGAAGGGCACCAGCCTTTTCAGTTCCTGCAGGAGGAACAGTCTAGATTATTCGATTGCATCTACATCTGTCAATCTGGCTCTGCTGCTTTAATAAATATTGCCTTGCTACAGTGGTAGTGTCAATGTTTGAAAACAAGGAGACTTTATTTTTGTATATTACTGTATTATATTATATCCACTACTGTAGCTAAGTGGTCAATGTAAATGGCTGTCATGTGAAGGTAAGGATTTTCTCCTCAGTGGGACAACAGGAATGGGGTGAATTCAGCCTCATTATGTCAATTGAGGAGCTGCTTGAGTGAACAGTAATGCTTCACAGCCTGGAAAGTGTGCAAAATGGCCGGGAGAGCAATGTGCTCACCACATTCCCCTCCACACAGCATCCACATGTCACTGCAAGGCTCCAAACAGCATCCACATGTTGCTGCAAGGCAGAGGATGATGTGGTGGGTGCTAGACATCCCTTGGGTCTTCACAGTCTGGACGAAAAGTTTGCCTCACATTTTCATAATATATTATACATTTGCCAAAGGCATGCGGATCTGCTACATTTTTTAATGGTGATGGCATGGACTACACAAGGAGGATGTTGTAAACAGGAAAAACAAAACTGGTATTCTACAAGTCAAGGGTGTGACATGTAAGATCCTTTGATCAGGTAAGTAAGTTAGAGAATTTAAAAAGGGAAATGGATAGGCTGAAGTTAGATATAGTGGGTGTTAGTGAGATGCCATGGCAGGAAGAACAGGCCTTCTGCTCAGGTGAGTTATAAATGCAAAAACAAATAGGGGTAATGCAGGAGTGGGTCTAACAATGAAAAAGAAAACAGGAATGTTGGTAAGCCACTATGAACAGCACAATGAATGCATTATCATAGCCAAGGTAGACTCAATGCCAACACACAGCACAGCAGTGCAAGTTGCCTACTAGCTCAGCATATGATGAAAAAAACTGAAAAATATCTGATGAGTTATCATATGCACCTCATTGCTTTGAACATTTACATGGTTCATGACAAGCTGTTTATTACCTTATAATTTAGAAATACGTTTAAAATTTTCTTGATTTATTCCACATCCATGACAACCATTTTGCTAGTGATCTTTGGATGGAAAATTAGCCTGTTTGTCTGTCCTGGTAAATATTTATTGTTTATTAATGTTTTTCTCACAAGTTTTACATTCTGGAGGCTCTTTTCACTATGCATCCATTGGAACAAAAAGTATACATCTATTCTAATGAGATAAAAGAATTATTAAGATCATTAAAAGAGACAAGAATTTAATTGTGGTAGGAGACTGGAATTCAACAACAGTGTTATGGACAGAATATCAAGGGACAAAAATTAGAAAAATGTTATTAAAACTCATTCACACTGCCACAGTCAAGTCATGCCAGAGATAGAGGCAGAAGGAGGAAGCCATGCAGTATGTCACAAGGGGGTCAGGTCACTGTCACATTATGACACTGTCAGACAAGTGACAATACACTTTCAGACAATATGAGACTGTGACAGGAAAACAAATAAAATGAGACAAGTACATTCATTAGCTCATAAGCTCATTAGCTCAGCAGTTAACAGCCTGATAGCTGAACGTAACAGAATAAAGAGCTTACGTGCAGTCATTACGAACTGAGCCTAGCAGTGTAGACATAGACATAGACATAGATATGGATTCAGATGAAAGGAGACTGTGACAGAAAACCAAAGGAAGTGAGACAAGTAAATGCATTAGCTCACAAGACATGTTGCAAGGAACTCTATCTGTTTCACTAGAGTTGATTGTGATACAGCAGTTAAGAGACTGATAATTGAATGTAGCAGAATAAGGACACATGTCATCACTGCAAACTGAACCTTGTATCATAGCCTCACACCAGCTCCCTTTACACACTCCATCCCTCCAGCTTCATCATGAGCTGATCATTGCAATCAGTGGCATTCACAGTAACAGCATTTGACTCTATGATTATGATGCTGTAGTGTATCTAAGTTCTACATGCTTCAGCACAGTCTATGAACTAGCCTAAGTTGTACTCAAGATGATGGCCTTCACCTGACATACTTTATGCTGCTCGCTCTCTACCATCTACTAATGGAGAAAACAAATGTCTTCTGACAACACCACATCACAGAGTGCTGCCAGCACTGGTAGACTTCAATGTGGAAGCCAGTAACAGGGCCTCTTGAGATCAATGTTCCTGTTCAACATTCAGGCATCTTTAGGTGCCAACACTCACTAGAGACAGAGAGCAGATCAACCCATCATGTGACGACTGACGCTAGGTACATCAAGGATGGGTACTCAAAGGTCATCATAGAATTTGGAGTGGTACTGAGTATACTCCAGCAGCCAGCATGAGAACCACTTTGTACTGGCCAATAGTTGCACATGCTTCCTGACAACCTACCACAGGTCCAGGTGTCATAACACCACCTGAGTGTGGAACTGTTGAACTGACTCAACAGATGACAGCTAGGATCCAACAAGCAGCTGAATGAGCAATAGCAGAGGCTGATGCAAAAGAACACAAATTTTAAACATTGTGAATAAATGACTGAACTCTAATAATGCTTTCCTAGCATCACTGATGCTTCATGGATTCCCAACAGCTATCCTGACTTCACACAGAGGTGTCTCCAATTGGCCTTCTGTAAATTGCTGCCAGAAGTGTGCACTCCAGTACCATCAGTATTTGACATTGGAAGCATTCTGCTCCAATCCCAGGAATTCAGAGGCAGTGGTCTGCATCTACGATGTTCATTCATGGTAGGAATAACTGCAATGCTGTAACCACAAAAGCCATTTTTCTCTTTCTTTGAGTATGATATGGCAGAGTTTGTGCATACTGATGAACATGCTATGTCTATGAACTATCTTTTGTGAAGCTTGTGGAACCTGCTGATTTGTCAGAATTCAGAGGAAATTGTAAAAAGATATATTTGGTACCACGAGATGTGCTGTTTGCAGTTTAATTGGTCATAGTGAACTGTGCACTAAGTTCATGATAGTAACTTGTTCTGCTTGTAGATGGTATGGTCATGCATCACACAACTGTAGTGAGTGCTGCTGGATGTTGATAAGGCAAAAAAAGTAGTTGAGTCTAGTTCTGTACATTGTAATCAAAGATTCCAAGACTTACCAAGCGGGAAAGCGCCGGTAGATAGGCACAATGAATAAAACACACAAACACACACATAGAATTTCGAGCTTTCGCAACCGGCGGCTGCTTCATCAGGAAAGAGGGAAGGAAAAGGAAAGATGAAAGGATGTGGGTTTTAAGGGAGAAGGTAAGGAGTCATTCCAATCCCGGGAGTGGAAAGACTTACCTTAGGGGGAAAATAGGACAGGTATTTACTCGCGCACACACACAAACACACATGCATATCCATCCATAAATACACAGACATGTGCAACCAAACTACATGAAAATGTAATCACATGTCGGTTCTAGTATAATATATTTGTCCAATGAATACCCGTTTATCATGTGCATTTCTTCTTGGTGTAGCAATTTTAATGGCCAGTAGTGTAGTTATCAAAATTACTTTGTCAGATGATTCAAAATTACAGTTGCCAACTAGAGCTTCTACAGTCCACGTAAGCAGAGTCAAATTGATTAGAGGTGAGATTGGTACAATGCCACAGATTCCTTCAACCATTATGGAAAAAGAAGAATTGCCAAGCAAAAAGGAACATAAGAGAAGTGTACCTCGTGCATTTAGGTGTAGGAAACAGTGTAAAAATTCATGTAAAATTCACATATGGTATTTGTTAATTACTTAGGTTAGTCTTAATTTTCTTTACTTGTTGTATTCTGTGTTTATTTACTTGTATGAAGGAGGGAGAGGATTGACAGTTCTTTATTTTCGCTCAGGGATTAAAACTCTTTTATGAGAAATTGGGGACTCAGTTGCAACCATTAACAGAAATGTTACCAGGAATGGCAATATGTAAGAAACAAAGTTGGTTATATGCAGAGGGGAAACTGTTAAAAACTGTGTTTGGAAGAATGGATAACGCAGGTACCAAAAATTTAAACAGTGCTATAGGGAAATGGATACATGTACAAATTCACGAAGTCGTAATAAACCGTAGTTATTAGTTGTACATTTGTAGATAAAAAAACCTAATGCGTCCTTCTAAATGTGGATAAGTAATATATCAACTTTCAAACTTCGTGTGTGAATCATGGGAATATTCTTTCCTGGTGTGGTGGTCAATATCCTCTAACACATCCTTTGATTTACCACAGATCTAGATAATTTTACAATTTACTTCAGAATAAATGCAACCGTGTGTCAAGGGGACGATGTAGGTTGCAGTAGTTATTTGGAGATGAAGTATCCTGCATAGGAAACTAGTCTGGAGGGCTCCTTTGAACTAGTCTTCGGACTGACAACCACAACAACAATTATAGACAAACTGAATTGATTGCTACAACAATAGTGACAGTGGTGTGCAACAATTCTGTGAACAATATGTTTTATAGTGCTGATAAGTACAGTGGTGCACAAAACTTAAGGACATGATGTGTGACTGCCAGAAACATATCCTGTGAAACATGGAACAACACAGAAAATAGCACTGCAGTATAGTACAGAAGATAATGGAAAGAAATACGTTATCAGACCACTATTTATGATGGTGCACGGACATGACAAAATGCGGACATGGTCCTTAATGGGGTGTATGATCAGCACAGACGGCAGAGCATGCTCTCAAACATGCTACCGCACCAGCCACAGGGTTGGTAGCAAGTGTTTGTGGTACGGCATTTCATTCCTCCAATGACATGGTTGACAACTGCAGTAGTGAGGCAAAGGTGGCACAAGAACTCTTTTGATATCAAAGTAATTAATTGATCAATTAATTACCACCACCCCAACAGACGATGTCATGGATTTTCTCCAGTTGGTATGTGGACGCCAATATGAGAGCACTTTTCTTTCTTTCTATCGCCAGAAATGTGCCTCCTCTTGATTCGCCTTGGAAGTTTGAGAAATCTCAATCTTTTAGTGTAACTTAAAGCCTCATCTACGAATTCTTCGCGCTTCTCATCCAATACTGACTGTAATGTGCTCATTTTCTGGGCACGCTGATGTTCGTTAAACTCCTCCATTTCCAGATAATTTTGGGCTTTATACACTTCAGGCAGCACTGGTAGTTAAAGACCCAGGAAACAGAAACTAAAATGACTGCGTTGCTACTAACAAAGTTCCTGAGTAGTTTCGTGTGTTCAAGCTTTCAACTATTTCTGTTAGCTTTTCTTGCATTTTCATTTTTTATTTTTATTTTTTTTATTTTTATTTTTTCATTGCGTGAAAGGGAAGCAGTGGTCCAGAAGATATTGAGACAGTGTTCTATGCTATCCCTGATGTATAATCTGTACATTGAGCAAGTATTAAACAAAACCAAAGAAAAATTTGCACTAGGAATTAAAGTACAGGGAGAAGAAATAAAAACCTTGAGGATTGTCGATGACATTGTAATTCTCTCAGATGCGGCAAAAGGACTTAGAGGAGCAGTTAAATTAAATGGACAGTGTCTTGAAACGAGGATATAAGATGAACATCAACAAAAGCAAGGCAAGGATAATGGAGTGTAGTAGAATTAAATCAGATTCCGCTGAGGGATGGTTCAAATGGCTCTGAGCTCTATGGGACTCAACATCTGAGGTCATGAGTCCCCTAGAACTTAGAACTACTTACACCTAACTAGCCTAAGGACATCACACACATCCATGCCCAAGGCAGGATTCGAACCTACGACCGTAGTAGTTGCGCGGTTCCAGACTGTAGCGCCTAGAACCGCTCAGCCACTCTGGCCGGCCCGCTGGAGGAATTAGATTAGGAAATGAGACACTTAAAGTAGCAGATGAGTTTTGCTATTTGGGCAGCAAAATAATCGATAATGGCCAAAGTAGAGAGAATATAAAATGGACTGTCAACGGCAAGGAAAGCGTTTCTGAAAGTGAGAAATCTGTCAACATTGAATATTTACTTAAGTGTTAGGAAATATTTTCTGAAAGCATTTGAATCGAATACAGCCATGCAAGGAAGCAAAACATGGATGGTTGACAGTTTGTACAAGAAGAGAATGGAAGCTTTTGAAATGTAATGCTACAGAAGAAAGCTGAAGATGTACAGATCTCCTAACTAATGAGGAAGGCTGAATTGAAACGGGGAGAAAAGAAATTTGAGGCAAAACCTGACTAGAAGAATGGACTGGTTGAGAGGACGCATTCTGAGATGCTGAGGGATCACCAATGTAGTACTGGAGGGAAGCGTGTGAAGTAAAACTCGTATAAGATCAAGAGAGGAATACAGTACGCAGATTCAGAAGGATGTGAGTTGCAGCAGTTATTCGGGGATGAAGGGGCTTACACAGGAGAGTGTAGTGTGGAGAGCTGCATCAAATCAGCAATCATAGAACGCCACAACGACAACGACAATGATTTCGAGACATGTTTGTTTCACCGCCTCCTGCCCTCCAACATGTGTCCTGAGTCCTGTTAAACTCTTGCCTGCAGCAGTTATCAGACCCTACCAAAGGCGTTGTGGATACAGAAAAGAAATCATAAAAAAAGCCACTGAATTCTCCTCCGCCGAAGGCAAGTGCAAGCAAACTAGGTTCAGTGAGTAGTTCGTGCAGAGCAAAAATTCGGCTTTAGGACTGATATCTTTTATTTTTTGCTGCACACCTCTGGCCTTTGTAACAGCATTATTGTAAACTTGCCTCTATAATTCATGTTATAACCATCATCTCAGCAATAGCTTCGGCTGTTTTTGTTTTTTGTTTCTATGAAATCTATAACAGATTCAACTACTTGTACTTCCCGACTCTCAATCACCATGTATCGTTATACTTGCCTTGTTTGATCTTTGTGGGAAATATTCACGCTACTGCCGAATACCATCTAATAATACCTAGCATTTTGAACGTGACCTATAATGTCATTCCCTAAAATTTCAGTAGACCTAAACTCGTTTAGAATTTCTGGTGACGTATAAGTAAGTGAACGTTTTTGTCTCATTTTTTATTGTTACTAAATGTTCGCGGAGAACAGGATCATCTCGTAGAACTGTATCAGACTGTGATACTAGACTTGCTGAAGTTAGTCACAGATTCAAATAAGAGACTGAAAAGTGGATTTCGCGCAATTAAAAATAGCTTTTCTTGGTAAATATATAGAGAAACATTGAAAGTAGCGGCAATACTGTAAACTTTAGATACATAACAAATTATTTAATGTATAATTTAAATTGTTTGTTAATATTACACTTACGAATCCGGAAATGGAGAAACCCATGTACCAAAAGATGCTGCAGTTCCTAAAAATTGCCGTATTGTCACTGGTCTCATCTTCCCTATGGCTACATAATGACAATTTTTGGCAGTATTCTTCTCAAATTAAACATTTTGGTTCGAATTTCGAACCATTTTTTAAAATTTATGTTACCACTGCTTCTTTCTCTTTTTATCAACGGAATGTCCCATTTTGAATTCTTGCTTGCAACTCTGTCCATTGGCAAAAATTTTGGTTGTGCATGCACTTGCTTCATGGTTGGCGACTTCAGAGTTCAGTTTTGTTAGAGGAATGCTATAATCTCTGCATTTCAAACCTCTCATTACTCAAGAAAGAAATGAAAAAATCTGCCTCTCACATATCTGAGGAATTATTAAATGTAAATGTTAAAAATGAAACATCTATCGGGCTACAGCCTGATGCGTTTCAGAACAAACTGATACAGTTACTTGTATTTTTAGTAATTCTGGTGATTTAAACTTGATGAAATTTGCTGTAAAAGTGGTCAAGCTGTTGCTGATCTTGATTTTGACGAACCTAAATTTCTCTTTACTTGCAAGCCTGGATCAACAGACATTAATGGCGATTGACAGCCGTCCAAAATTAATTAGAAATAAATTCGCTGACTGCGAATATCTTGGCATCAGCTGTTTTAGATATACAGGTTGGAGAAAAACTGTGTCACGAAATTTTAACCCTGGATACCTGATGCCAGTAGCACCAGAATTAGTAATGTTATGTAGGTCGACAACGCACCATTTATAAAATACAAAACTTGCCGCCACGCGCTCCGATATGCCGCGGAACCATAGCGCTGCCCGTCAACCGACGAACGGTAACAGGGCAATCCCACGGCCAATCGGAGCGCGTGGCGCCAAGTTTCCATAGTTTAAAAATGGTGCGTTGTCGACCTACACAACATTAGTAATTTTGGTTCCTACTGGCGTCAGCTGTCCAGGGTTAAAATTTCGTGACGCAATTTTTCTCCGTCCTGAAGATGTACTACCCATTGGTGACACATGAAAATGTGTATGTGGGAAACTGGATTTTAGTCCCAGTCTGATACAAATTTATTTCGAACGAAACTTGTATGTCAGCATAGCACTTCAAAACGTCTCCATCAAGGCAAGAAAGAATACATAAAATTCAAAACATTTCACGAATTTTTCAGAAAACCAAGTTCTGAAGTTTTCAAACAGTTGATTATGTCACTCAAGAGAACACGTTACAAAGGTTCCGCAAAAATATTTAAATCGTTAAAAAAACTTATTCACTGACATCCCACAGACGTCAATGTAATTTTTAAATTTTACAAAAATGATTTTCATGGAGAGAGACTGATACGCAATAGAAACATGTTTTCGCAACTTACGAAGAGAAAAAATAAGCAGGAAAAGAACCTCAGGGAAGTTATTGAGTTCTTTAAAAAATATGAATGACAAGAAGACTGGTTCCAGAGTTTGTGCACTTTGTTCGTTTGCTTATTATAATTCCTGGATCATCCTGTTCTCGTGATCGACGTTTTTTCACGTCCATTCAGGTCTTATTTAAGATAAAAAATGTTGCAGTGTTGTTATTCTGCGCAATTACTGCGACTATTTCCGATAAACTAGATTTCGATGATTTGTTAACAACATTTACTTTGTGACACGCAAATCGCAGCACAGTTTTCACGTTACGTGACTTGCTGTACTGAACAACATTACTAAAATAAATAATATTTTATTATTCGTTTTGAATTATATTATTACAAGGGGTGGGGGGTGGTACGCCTTTTTTGGACAACCACTCACTCTCACAAAATATTAACCGCCATGGTTATGCTTCAAAGTGAATGTAAAAAGATCCTTCTTCATAAGTTGTTTTTTCAAGAGTGTCTTCCCATTTGAAGTGCAAAATATCTTTACATACATTACATTACAGCACCCTCATCTTCTATTTGATAATTAATCAAAACATATTGCTTAAATGAGATGACTCTTGTGATTGTGAAACATGTCGGAAAGCATAACATAAAAATATGTAATACTCACTTCCCTGATCATTTGTCAGGATATTGTCAAGATATGTAAATACACTACACTAAACTAGAACTGCTGACGTTTACGGAATTAATACACTGCCAGAATGAAACATAGTTATGCAATTTTAATAAATTTACAACGCACAAAATACCTAATCTCGACTGTTGCGACAAAGTGTTGTTGCAACTGAAATCTGACAGACATTTTTACTTAAGTTAACACATTCATGTATAGAGTAGAAGGAGTTGCCTGCCAAAGTCTTTCAAATACTGTTTAAACTGTGCTTTATCTGAAACCTAGTTTGTAATGGTTGAAAATGTGTATTCCTAAGTATTGAACCCCTTTTTGGATCAAGGTAAGTGACTTTAGGTCTTTATGTAGATTGTTCTTATTCCTAGACTTGATACTATGTATTGAACTATGGGGTGGAAACAGAGACATATTATTTGCAACAAGTTTCATTAAGGAATAAATAACTGAGAAGCAGTGGTTAGAATATCCATTTGCCTGAACAGGTTTCTATATGATGTCCTTAAATTTACACCACAAATGAGTCTTATTACATGCTTTTGCACACCAAAAATTTTTGCTCAGTTTCAGGAGTTACCCCAAAATATGATCCAATGTGATATGATAGAATGAAAGTAACCGAAGTGTGCAAGTTTTTTGTATTTATATCTCCCACATCTGACATCATTTCCATTGCAATTACAGACTTCTTTAGGCGCTTTAGCAATTGTGTGGTATGTCCTTCCCAGCCGAATTTATTATTGAGATTTAATCCCAGAAATTTAACACTGTCAACTTCTGGTATCTGCATGTCTTCATATTTTATACATTTGCTGGAAGGAAATCTGTTACAAGTTCTGAACTGCATATATTGAGTGTTTTCAAAGTTTAAAGACAGTGAATTAGCTTTAAAACATTTGTTTATGTCAGTGAAAATTTGATTAGCAACCACTTCTAAATCTGTACTTGATTTTCTATTCATTGTAATGTTTGTAACGTTTGCAAACAAAACAAACTTAGCACCTGGCACTGTAACAGATGAGAGGTCATTAATGATAAGAAGAAAAAGCAACAGACCCAAGATGGAACCTTGAGATACACCACAAGAAATTAATTCCCAATTAGATGAAGACCGATTGTTTACAACACAGGTATTTTGCAACGATACCCTATGTTTCCCTTTAGTTAGGTAAGACTCAACCCATTTGCAGCACTGCCAGTGACACCATGATATTCTAAGTTACTTAAAAGAATGCTGTGGTTCACAAAGTCAAAGGCTTTTGACAGGTCATCTAAAATTCCAGTTTATCTACTATGTTATCCAATGAATTAAGTACATTCTCACTGTATGTGTAAATAGCCTTCTCTATATATTGGAAAACCTTAAGGAACCGAAACTGTGACTTGGACAAGATGTTGTTTGCAGTCGGATGCTTAATAAGATACATAAAAACAACCATTTCAAATATTTTTGAAAAAGCCAGCAAAAGTGAAATTGCGTGATAGTTTGAAGATATCTCTTTATCCCCTTTCTTTTAAAGAGACTTAACTTCAGCGTATTTTAGCCAGTCTGGAAATGTTCCACTGATACGAGATTGATTACACAAATAACTTAAGATAGAAACAACTCACAAGAATGCTCTTTGATGAACTTTGTTGATTTATTACTATAACCACTAGAACACTATGATTTTAAAGATTTTATGATGGATATTTCTCCTTTGGGAGAAGTGAGTGTCATTTCCATTTTACTGGGGTTATTTATGGACATTAGTCTCAGATGTTCCATTGATATTCCATAGACAATACAGTCTGGTATCAGCAGAGACTGTGGTAATATGTGTGTGAGTTGCCTTTGTGTGTGTGTGTGTGTGTGTGTGTGTGTGTGTGTGTGTGTGTGTGTGTCTGTTTTCGATGCAGGCCTTGTTGGCCAAAAACTTACTTCCTGACAGTCTTTTTGTTGTACCTGTCTGTGACTCTGCATATATGGTGAGTAGTAACTATTCTTTTCATAATATTTTCATACCTCTTCATCTTTTGGATCTGTGGCTCTTGTCTTTCTTTCTGTGGTCGCAGTTACATTACAGGATATAGGTTCCAGCTTTTTGCAAGCACACTGTTTTGTTTTTTTTTCAAACATGTTTTAGCACCTCTATACCATCATCAGTGGGTTTTGTTCATTGCAAACTGTAAAAAAAGTGAACGTATTTTGGTTGTAACTTATCTAACAAAGTGAGGCATAAAGAAAATAAGAAATATACGTGTAAAATCTTTTGACACGCCAAAATTACACTCCTGGAAATTGAAATAAGAACACCGTGAATTCATTGTCCCAGGAAGGGGAAACTTTATTGACACATTCCTGGGGTCAGATACATCACATGATCACACTGACAGAACCACAGGCACATAGACACAGGCAACAGAGCATGCACAATGTCGGCACTAGTACAGTGTATATCCACCTTTCGCAGCAATGCAGGCTGCTATTCTCCCATGGAGACGATCGTAGAGATGCTGGATGTAGTCCTGTGGAACAGCTTGCCATGCCATTTCCACCTGGCGCCTCAGTTGGACCAGCGTTCGTGCTGGACGTGCAGACCGCGTGAGACGACGCTTCATCCAGGCCCAAACATGCTCAATGGGGGACAGATCCGGAGATCTTGCTGGCCAGGGTAGTTGACTTACACCTTCTAGAGCACATTGGGTGGCACGGGATACATGCGGACGTGCATTGTCCTGTTGGAACAACAAGTTCCCTTGCCGGTCTAGGAATGGTAGAACGATGGGTTCGATGACGGTTTGGATGTACCGTGCACTATTCAGTGTCCCCTCGACGATCACCAGAGGTGTACGGCCAGTGTAGGAGATCACTCCCCACACCATGATGCCGGGTGTTAGCCCTGTGTGCCTCGGTCGTATGCAGTCCTGATTGCGGCGCTCACCTGCACAGCGCCAAACACGCATACGACCATCATTGGCACCAAGGCAGAAGCGACTCTCATCGCTGAAGACGACACGTCTCCATTCGTCCCTCCATTCACGCCTGTCGCGACACCACTGGAGGCGGGCTGCACGATGTTGGGGTGTGAGCGGAAGACGGCCTAACGGTGTGCGGGACCGTAGCCCAGCTTCATGGAGACGGTTGCGAATGGTCCCCGCCGATACCCCAGGAGCTACAGTGTCCCTAATTTGCTGGGAAGTGGCGGTGCGGTCCCCTACGGCACTGCGTAGGATCCTACGGTCTTGGCGTGCATCCGTGCGTCGCTGCGGTCCGGTCCGAGGTCGAAGGGCACGTGCACCTTCCGCCGACCACTGGCGACAACATCGATGTACTGTGGAGACCTCACGCCCCACGTGTTGAGCAATTCGGCGGTACGTCCACCCGGCCTCCCGCATGCCCACTATACGCCCTCGCTCAAAGTCCGTCAACTGCACATACGGTTCACGTCCACGCTGTCGCGGCATGCTACCAGTGTTAAAGACTGCGATGGAGCTCCGTATGCCACGGCAAACTGGTTGACACTGACGGCGGCGGTGCACAAATGCTGCTCAGCTAGCGCCATTCGACGGCCAACACCGCGGTTCCTGGTGTGTCCGCTGTGCCGTGCGTGTGATCATTGCTTGTACAGCCCTCTCGCAGTGTCCGGAGCAAGTATGGTGGGTCTGACACACCAGTGTCAATGTGTTCTTTTTTTCCATTTCCAGGAGTGTACGTTATTTTTAAACTCAAGGATTGTGTTAACATGCTGATGAAATTTACATTTACATCGTTTGGTTTGCAAATGAGAAGCTGTCAGTGCAGGACTCCATACAGTTGATCCTGCAAAACCATGTAATGTAAAATCACGGTAGGAAGCAAACGAACAAAAATTTTCTTTAGGCGTCACTTTGTTAGATCAGTTACAACCTAAAATCTTTTCACTTTTTTACAGTTTTCTACCAACAAGACCTACAGATGATGACACAGAGGTGCTGGAACATGTTTGGGTAAAAATAAAAAACAGGGCATTTGCAAAAAGGCTCATCTTATATCTTTTAATTGCCGTACTTGTGTAAGAGGGTTCCAACGCTATATGTACTTGTTACCAGTATCTCATTTACTTTTATAACTATCTATTTCTCTTCATTTCTGGCCCCACATTCTCTGTCTTCAGTATATCCCATACAGTTGTTATTTTATTGCCTGATGTAATTATCTTTTTCTCATAATAAAGCTGCTTCGATATCTGGATTACTTGCTTCGATATATTTCCGTATTGTTTGTAATGCATTACAATGCTAAAATTAGGGTTGTTCTTAAATAGTAGAGATAGTTCCCTATTGGTCCCACACGATACCTTTATTCCTTGTGCAATCCATGGTTTATTTTTAGACTTCTGCCACCTGTGGAAATGGTGCCTACCCACAATAAGTCAGTGGACAGGCCATTCCCCGAATATCTTCTCGTTCCAGGGGCTCCTCCACCTGTGCTGTCCAATGTGGGCTCGCATTTTCACCCATAACAAAGAAGTCAGTACCAAATGCACTCCTAAAACGGCACAGTTGGAGAAAGAGTACAGTGTCACAACGATATTGACCAGTGCATGTACCAAGTTCAAAGATTTGGAGGTCAATACGCTCAGGCAACATTATGTCTCCCCACACCATAACCCCTGGACCACCAAAACGATCACGTTCGACAATATTCCTTGGTGCATTACTGACGTTCATATGGAGGGAGTCTTTGAAGGTGGTGCACTCACTGGTCATCATTACTGTGATGATGTAATAGTTCCCTATGTCCGTCTTTATAGGGATGCATTCGTCTCTGATTTCATTTGTCTAGATAACAAAGTATGATCGAGTGGAACAGTGCAGGTGGACACAGCTCTTCTAACGAGAGGATGTTCAGCGAATGAACTTGCCTGCCTGTTCCCCCACTTAAATCCCATCAACCATGTGTGGGATACTTTGGGGAGAAGTATTGTAGCACATCCACATGCACCAGTGACCATCCAGCAGATGTTAACCGCGCCGCGCTGGTGGAGGAATGGAATACCCTACCAGAAGAATTCTTTACCAACCTGTGACTAGCAAAGGACGTTGCAAGGTAATGCATTGTTGTCTGTAGTGACCACGCACCCTATTAAGTACCATGCCCTGCATTTTATTATGCCCAGGAGACCATCATGAATTTCGGTGTTTCAGTGCAATTATTGCCTTCGAATTAAAGTGTAATTTCTGTTCGTCTCATTGATTATTTCTTCCATCTACCACCTGTACTACACAGTAGCAATTCTTTCCATGTGTGATCCAAACTTCATAAAGGTATGTTACAAGTCAGTGGCAGAGCATGCGAAAATTACCGTTAATCTTGCGTTTTGCACGCCACTGTATTAATTTATACTTTCGCTGAAAATGTGTCGTGATTCGAATAATTCGTTTGCTAGTGAATCTGATATCTTTTGTTCAAGTAATTCTATAACCCTTAAGTGTCTTTTATGAGCGAGTGGGAATAGTTTTTGAATTTTCAGCCGTCACGTAGCTCGTCGAAGCGTCATTTAAAACAATTCATGCATATTGTCTTCGTGCTTGCGTTGGCACCCCTGCCTCCCAGCAGCGGAACGAAATACGAAAATAAAGTGAACTACGCAACTAGGGAAGACTTTTTTGAGACCAATTATGAGACTATAATTATAGGAGACGTGTTTACAAAAATTATCCGACGGCATGACTCTCCTGTCTGGAAATAAGAGACTTAGGAGAACTGAAGTGTGTATGTTACTTAGCATAGTATCGTTCAATAGCAATTATTTATTCATTCATGTTTAACCATCCACATGTAGACTGTGCCAACATGTTAGAGAGAACATGGCTACTTACTGTATAGTGATGCATAGCATACTTTAAAAAATTGCACCTACATATTTACACCGTCCATAATACGACGTCGGCAAAAGAATATTGAGGGTGGTGGGGTGGGGAGAGCGAGCAAGACTGTAAAATTGCCCTTTTATTAAATAAATGAGTTAGTGAGTTTCTAGAGTGACAGAACTAATTAAAGCAGACACAAGTAATTTAATATATCTCAGAGAATCAGTGGTTATGTATGCTTTATGAAAATTCCGTAAATAATCAAAAACTCTACTCATATTCCAGCAGGGACAGGGAGTAGGAGCCAGTGACATGGAGAGGGGGGGGGGGGGGAGGGGAGGTATCAGGTCCAGCTCCATGGGGTGACAAAACTTGCTACATTCTGTAGCGCGAGTGGTAAAAATAATTTTTTGTTGTTGTTTCACACGTGACACGTACAGGAGTGAGCGGGCAACAAGAAAGCTTATGGACTGAGCATTATCCTTTCCCACACACGTATTCTACGACTAAAATAGCGTATACACAAAATAACGTATTTTCTTTTATTTTCTACATGTCTGGAAAAGTATAAGCGGTGTCGTTGTTGGTATTATTATTCCACGTTAAACTGTCATCATTGTGCAGCTGAGGCGACGCGACTGTTGCCAAATCGGTATTACTCTATTATCGTGAGTGACCGGACGCGATGTTTCCTTCCGCAAGATACAGCTTATAGAAGACAGAATGGAACATTTATTCATTTGTGAGTAAATAGAATGATTTGTGAATATTTTTATATATTATTTTTTCTTCTCTTAGTTGCAAGGAGGTGACAAAGGGATTTTCTTTTTCTTGATGCAAAAGGCATGAAAATTCTTGCAGGGTCACTTCGTCGCGCAAAAAAAAGATGAAAATTAAAAACAAAATATGAGTTGATTATTTAATTCAAGCGTGAGTTGTGACACCATTGAATGGTATCTCTTGGTATTTCATATCGGAAGCGTGATTATCCGAAGATGCCTGTTCGTGAATTTCCGATCCTTGTAGAAAAAAATATGTACAACATATTCTCGTACAGAATATCTGACGACTGATGAGCAACTTATTCCATTTCGGAAGCGTTGCTCCTTCAAGCACTATTTGCCTAAAAAATCCAAAGCAATCTGAAATAAAAGTTAGTTGCTATGGTAGAAAATAGAAATCTCTATTTGCAAACGTTTGAGCTGTATGCAGGAAACCAGTCCGATGGTTCGTTCACGGAGTTATATTTTCTTACTCATATCAAAGGCTCAGCGAAACATACATCTATATCTTCATAATTACTCTGCAATTCACAGTTAAGTGCATGGCAGAAGTTTCATCAACCTTTCAAGGTATTTCTCCATCATTCCACTCTCGGAACAGCGCGCGGGAAAAATGATGAGTTACATCTTACTGTGGTATCTCTGATTTCTCTTATTTTATTGTGATGATCATTCCTCCATATGTAGGTGGGCACCAACCAAATATATTCTCGCTCAAAATTTGATTGAAATTTCATGAGAAGATCCTGCCGCAACGAAAAACGCCATTATTTTAATGATTACCGGTTTACTTCACGCATAATGTACGTGGCGCTCTCAACCCCTGTTTCGCAATAGTACAAAACGAACTGTCATTCTTTGAACTTTTTCGATGTCCTTGATGTCCGTCGATCCTTTGTGATGCGGATTTCACACCGCACAACACTACTCCAGAAGAGGACGTACAAGCACAGTGTCACGGTCTGTTTAGCAGACCTGCCGCATTTTCTCAGTGTTCTACAAATAAATCGTAGTATTTGGTTTGGTTTGCCTACAGCCTTATCCATGTGCCCATTCCAATTTAAGTTATTCGTAATTGCCACCCGTAATTATTTTGTTGAGTTTACAGCCATTAGATTTGTGTGATTTAGCGTGTACCTAAATTTAGCGAATTTATTTTTGTACTCATGTGAATGGTTTCACACTTTTCATTATTTAGAGTCAACTGCCACTTTTCGCACCATGCAGCTATCATGGTAAATCGTTTTGCAATTTGTTTTTATCATCTGATGACTTTGAACGACGCTAAATAACAGCATCATCTGCAAACAATCTTAAGAGTGCTACTCAGGTTGTCCCCTAAATCGTTTGTGTAGACCAGGAACATCAGATGGCCTATAACATTTGCTTGAGGAACGCCAGATATTACTTCTCTTTTACTCGCTGACTTCCCGTCATATACTGTGAATTGTGTCGTTTCTGACAGGAAACAACGAATCCGATCGTACAACTGAGACAATAGTTCATATGCACGCAATTTGATTAGAAATCGCTTGTGATGTACGGAGTAAAAGCCTTCTGGAAATCTTAAAATATGGGATCAATTTGATATCTCGTGTCAACGGCACTCATTACTGCGTGAGAATAAAGAGCTAGGCGTGTTGCACAAGAACGATATTTACTGAATCCATGTTGGCGGTTAGTCAACAAGTCGTTTTCTTCGAGATAACTCATAATGTTCGAACACATATGTTCCAAAATCCTACAGCCAATCGACGTTTGCGATATGGCTATGTAATTCAGCGGGTTACTCCTATTTCTTCTGTTGGGTATCGGATTGAGTTGCGCAACTTTTCAGTCTTTAGGTACGGGTTTTTCAATGAGCGACCGGTTATATATGATTGCTCAGTATTGAGGTACTATATCAGAATACTCTGAGAGGAAGCTTACTGGTATACAGTCAGGACCGGAGGCCTTGCCTTTATTAAGTGATTTAAGCTATATTGTACACTGAGGACATCTTCTTGTAAGTTCCTCATGTTGACAGTTACTCTTTTTCGAATTCTGGAATATTTACTTAATCTTCATTAGTGAAAGAATTTCGGAAATCCGTATTTAGTAACTCTGCTTTAGTGGCACTGCATTGCTGTCGTGCAGTGAAGGGATTGATTTATCTTGCTGGTGGTGTACCTTACATACGACCAGGATCTCATTGGATTTTCTGCAAGATCTGGAGACAGAGTTTCGTTGTCGAAACTGTTAAAAGCATCTCGCATTGAAGTTCGTACTACATTTCGAGCTTCTATAAAACTTCTCCAATTCTGAGGGTTTTGCGTTCTTTTAAGTTTTAAAAGTTTGTTTCGTTGGTTCTGCACCAGTGTTGTGGCAGTGTTTTTTGTATCATGGGGAATCAGTACCATCCCTTATTAGTCTATTTAGTACGACTTATCTTAGAAAATAGATTAAGGAAAGGCAAACCTACATTTCTAGCATTTGTGGACTTAGAGAAAGCTTTTGAAAATGTTGAATGGAATACCCTCTTTCAAATTCTAAAGGTGGCAAGGGTAAAATACATGGAGCGAAAGGCTATTTACAATGTGTACAGAAACCAGATGGCAGTTATAAGAGTCGAGGGACATGAAAGGGAAGCAGTGGTTGGGAAGGGAATGAGACAGGGTTTTAGCCTCTCCCCGATGTTATTCAATCTGTATATAGAGCAAGCAGTGAAGGAAACAAAAGAAAAATTCGGAGTAGGTATTAAAATCCATGGAGAAGAAATAAAAACTTTGAGGTTCGCCGATGACATTGTAACTCTGTCAGAGACAGCAAAGGACTTGGAAGAGCAGTTGAACGGAATGGACAGCGTCTTGAAAGGAGGATATAAGATGAACATCAACACAAGCAAAACGAGGATAATGGAATGTAGTCGAATTAAGTCGGATGATGCTAAGGGAATTACATTAGGAAATGAGACACTAAAAGTAGTAAAGGAGTTTTGCTATTTGGGGAGCAAAATAACTGAGGATGGTCGAAGTAGAGAGGATATAAAATGTAGACTGGCAATGGCAAGGAGAGCGTTCCTGAAGAAGAGAAATTTGTTAACATCGGGTATAGATTTAACTGACAGAAAGTCGTTTCTAAAAGTATCTGTATGGAGTGTAGCCATGTAGCCATGTATGGAAGTGAAACATGGACGATAAATAGTTTGGACAAGAAGAGAATAGAAGCTTTCGAAATGTGGTGCTACAGAAGAATGCTGAAGATTAGATGGGTAGATCACATAACTAATGAGGAGGTACTGAATAGAATTGGGGAGAAGAGGAGTTTGTGGCACAACTTGACAAGAAGAAGGGACCGGTTGGCAGGACATGTTCTGAGGCATCAAGGGACCACAAATTTAGCATTGGAGGGCAGCGTGGAGGGTAAAAAACTTAGAGGGAGACCAAGAGATGAATACACTAAGCAGATTCAGAAGGATGTAGGTTGCAGTAGGTACAGTGAGATGAAGAAGCTTGCACAGGATAGAGTAGCATGGAGAGCTGCATCAAACCAGTCTCAGGACTGAAGACAACGACATAGTACAGGTGTCTCAATAACCGTCGACAGTATGTTTTTTGAATTTAAATCACATCTGGTCTGCTCTTACATATTCCGATTACAGGAGTGGAGCCTGTCTCTTAGGAGGGGCTCAAGCTAATTATTATCTGGTTTTTTAAATAGATGTTTTTTGCATTTATTCTTGGTGAATTTGGATGTTATGGTATTCAGCCTCGGTACAACAGAGGCGCTAATCCCTGTATCTGTTATGATTCCCCCCATCTGCGCAGGATTATGGTTGCTAAGCTATCAAGTATGATATCGTAACAATTCACAAAAAAATGGTTCTGAGCACTATGTGACTTAACTTCTGAGGTCATCAGTCCCCTAGAACTTAGAACTACTTAAACCTAACTAACCTAAGGACATCACACACATCCATGCCCGAGGCAGGATTCGAACCTGCGACCGTAGCGGTCGCGCGGTTCCAGACTGTAGCGCCTAGAATCGCTCGGCCATCCGGTCCGCTAACAATTTACACATCGAGAGGGCTCCTGGCCTAATTGTTCAAAATAATTTTCTTATAACGCATTCAGAACGATTTCGGACGACGTTTAATGCCTGCCTCCCACTTTAAACATGTATTTTGCCCAAAATATCGTGGGTAGGTTAGAGTCACAGGCAACTGTAACTAGCCTACATGAGAGGGGCACCTATTTGAAATAAGACTCAAATTTTCTTTGAACATAGCCATTGATAACTGGCATGCCAGTGTCTTAGCTAGGGTACTACACCCGCATGGCGAACCTAGGGGAATAACGCTCGTCTACATCACTCGCTACGCATACGCACGCGGCTGGCATTTAACTCGGTATCGCGCGGCGCTTACTCAGCGTTTAAAAGCCTTTAGCATTAGAATTTATTTCTAGGTGTCGGTTTACCATGTTATCTATGGGGAAGGTGTGTGCTGTATACTTGAGATTCACCAAGTATTACAACGATATAACGAAAATTAAAGTGATAACCGTTATTGAAGGTAATTGTTTCAGTTGTGGAAATGTAGATTTCCAAGACATAATAACTGATGAACTAATGCTCGCTCTCAGTCAACTGCTAAAATCGCACGGATATTTAGGCACATTTCATATTTAAAAAATGAACTAGTAGGACTCGTTACATTTGATAACATGAGCTGAAAGAGAAATAGAGCATAAGGTGTAGTGGTGAAAAGAGGTGTGTATTATCCGAACGGATTTCTATCTGGATAATTATTCGAATGAGTAGATCATTCAGACAAATTTATTCGCCAATATATTATCTGTGAATTAAATAACAAATAACATTTAGTGCCACTGTATTTTCTTTGTTTACTTGTTGAAGAGAATTATCATTTGTTCCACTGGCTCAGCGCAGTCTCATTTTTATAAATAACTTATTAATGGTTTGTCCAAAAATGTGCATTTGTGGCTCATTTTCTTTGAATTTCAGACTACAAAAATTAGGCCCAGGGTTGGTCCTAAGATTTTCTCTATTCTTATCGCTTCTTTCACCTGTAACAACGCCAAGTAAAGCTGCACCTTATTTCGGACTACGTATTGAAATGTAGATCCACCTTTAACTGGCTGTATTTATTCAGAGGCGGGAGGAAATTAACGGGACCTCACCATGCCAAATATCCTTGAAGTTGAGCACAGCTTTACTTGATTTACGGTTTAACAAATGAAGGATAAAAATACTTACTGGCGAACGGCCTCAGCAATTCGGGCTGTGTCGCACTGAGCAGCCGCAATGTTAAGCAGCCAATATGGCAGCCAGCTGACGTGAGATATGTCATGCTTTTTTCTCATAAGAAACATATTTTACTATAACCACAAAAATTGTTTTTCCGACGTCTAACTTGCTTTATGGACTGTGAATTATAATTTCAATTATATAGATGCTGGAGCATATGGAAAGTATAGTGACTCTTCTATTTTTGTGCAATCAGTTTTGCATGAAAATATGGTTGGTAAAAATTTACGAATATTGGAGTAAGTCTTAGGTCAAACAGGGGATAACGATGGCGTGGTCACTGTCTGAGACGAGGCCTTTGTAAGATCTGAAAATTCAATGTGTCCTTACGTGGAACGAAGTCAAACAATAAAAGAACTTTTAAAAATCGACTGTCGTGGACTAGGCAGTTTATAGAAGACACTCTAGCAAATAAATGGAGAACGGAGAAATTTTCATATCCCAGTGGATATTCGAGATGAATTTACAATAGCTGTAACAAATGCGTGCTGTGTTTTACAAAATAATGTGCCAGAAGGAAACAGTTGTGAATTTGGAGACGTTGTCAGAACTGGAAATTCCCCCAAGCTCTACAAGTTGCCGAAAGTGATCATGAAATTTGTTTCAGGATGAAAGGAAAGTCTGGTTGCTTCGATAAGTGCATGGAAACTGAAGGCAGGAACATACGTTCTCCACGAGACTGTCTGCTCACAAGTGACAGCGCGGAACCAGCTGGCTGTCGCAACGGCCCAGTAAGTGAGCTACAATGCGCGTCATTTTTTTATTGGCTGTCGCAGACATGTTGGTTCAGTTCTCTGTAAACGATCAAACGTGTTTGACAAAATCTCTCTTATCTAGCCATAGATTTGCCAAGCAAGCCCGTACACGTTCAAACGGTGTTTGTCAGTTCAACCTCACTCTGAATCAGACGCTGTTCGTGTTCATGAATATTTTGACAGTAGTGAGAACGGCCACAAATACAGACAAAGCGGTCCTGGAATTGACGTTGGTACTATGTTTGAAGAGGAAGAAGAAGAAAACATGACTCTGGACCAGGGAATGGTTTAAAATGAGAGATTTCCCCATGAAAATCTTCCAAAGAAAATATTACTCCAGAACCCGATGATTGCATCAACTTTCTTCGAATGGACAACGAAACTTTTTAAAAACTTGGTAAGGCCCTCCTAAACTGGCAAATTTGTCCGTCAAATTCGCTCTTGTCTAACCAAGGATGCGTCAAAACAAGCCTGTACACATACCAAGAATGCTTATCAATTTAACCTTGATTTCGAAGCAGACGCTCTTCGTGTATGCTGTGCTTTGGCACTAGTGTTTATGGCTACAAGTGCAGATAAAGTATTTCTTGTAGCGTGGAGAGCTGCATCAATCCAGTCTTCGGACCGAAGGCCACAACTGTGGCACTGTGTTTAACGAAGCAGCAAACAAGAAGCTGTTCCAGGGAATGGTTTAAAATGAGAGAGATAGAACTCAAAACCTGTTAGTGGACATGTTACGCTCAGAATCTGATTATTGCATCAACTTTCTGCCGATGGGCAGTGAAACGTTTATTAACTTGTTTAGCGTTACTTCGCTCTCACATTGAGAAAGAAGAAACAAGAATGCGAAAATTTATTCTCTTCTTCTCGGTCTTCTAATGACATGTCTTTAAAATATCGCATTTTGGGAACAAATAGCCCACATCGTCCGAGGAAGAACTGAGAAGCTTCCATTTCTTTTATTTCATTCCACTTCCGCTTGTGTATTACTGTATTCATAAAATATTGATTTTGTTCCTAATCTCTTCATGCGTAATATATGTCTGGGAAAGATGCGGTACATCTACCATTTTGGTAACTGCTACTTTGTTTTTATACTTGATCGTAGTTTCCATAGTTGTGGAAATTCACGATGCAGTGAGATAAATTGTAATAAAACAATTTTCCACCAAACATATACTGGAAACATCGACACAGTCGACGTCCGCAATCTTGTCAGACGTTCCGTCATCAAAATTTCTCACAAACTGGTAACAGCTTGATCTATGCTTGACAAACGCGTCAAGCACAACCGTACACTGTCAAATATTTGGCAAGCGTAGTTAAGTTTGACAAAATGTTTGATCGCTTACGGAGAGCTTTCGCATGTACCGGGCAGCCGGCACGGGCTAACCAGTTGTGAGGGTGAAGAGTTTACCGAACTTTACACACCTGTCCGACAGATGACGTGGCGATGACTGACAGCCTGGCCGATGCCGTGGGATGACGGCTGTCGTGGTGAACACCCGGTGTAGCGGGGCACTCAGGACAATAGAGGTCATCACACGTACCTGGGAACTCTTCTGCTAGTCAGTGGCGCTTTGCTTTGTTCTGATGGCTCAGTCTATTCTGAAGATTTCCATTGCGCCATAGCGTAAATCGATGTCGAAATTCGTTTAACATTAGTCCACGATCGACCAGTTTTATGGGATAAGATTTTAAGTAGTTAAAAGGGAATGCGTGTTTCGAAGCTTGCAAAGGATTGAACGAAGGTTTTAAACGGATGTGTGAAAAGGATGAAGACAACTGCGGTAAGTATATTTCTTTATTTTTTACGTTAAATCCACAATGTTTTTTTTTTTCACAATCGTGACACATTAAATTTTAGATAATTGCCATTTCACAGATCCCTCAGGTGTCATAAAGAAGTCCGTCATCACGTTTACTTCTCGTTTTACTTTCAAGTCCATTTATTGACAGAGTATCCACAGAGTTGTAGTATTCACTTTTAAGAACAAAATTGTGCAAAACAACACACGCCTTAACAGTGTCAAGAACAAAATCGGGTTTTAAATTTGTAACTCTGTGGCAAATCAGCAATTGATCAATCAGTATCGGAAATGAACGGTCTACGTACCACCGTGCTCTTGACAGGTGATAATTGAACACTCTTTTAGCAACTGTTACTTGACGTCCAGAGAACGGTCGTAAAGATATTTATGCAGCCCAAATGCTTCATCACCAACAAATAAATAAGGTACCTTTTGACGTACCGTCCTAGGAAGGCACCTGTCTTCAGGAATTACCAGCTTTTTTACCACAATCAGTGATTTCCACAAACAACGTTCTTTAAATATAGTAGAATCACCCTCTTTGCCATAACCATCGATATCTACCTGGATAAAATTAAAGTCTGCCACAGCCATCAGCAGCACTGTTGATGAATATCCTTCGTAATTGTAGTACTCTGGGGTTAGATGGATATGAATGTGCTTTCCATCTACAGCTACAGTGCAATGACAAAAATCTGCACTTTGCCCAAATTTTGCAGCAATGTTTTCGAAGTCGTCTTTGGTGGGCATAAATTCACAACGTTGGGACCAAATTGCTTGACAAACACATATGGCTATTTTACTGGTGCTGGAATTGTCGTGCCGGAAACTATATTATAGGTCTCTGAACGTACAGCCACTGGCTAGATATCTGAAAAAAAGTTTCTGTAATAATAGAAGTACTGTGTAGCTTTCTGGAAAAGTAAATTGCATATTATATGTACCGTAACGTTAACAATAATCGAAGAAATAAAATTAACGATCCTATATTAGGCCCAATCCGTGCCCAGTGATCTAAAATCGGAAAGAATTCCCGCGCATGACCATAAAGGTTTTTGATGAAATTTTGTGTGGACATTCACACATGTGCCCAATGAACAGAGGCAATGTTTTACTTTCATCGATTAAATACATGTGGAAATTACTCTCTTGTTTGACGCTATAGTGCACTTTTCCACAATGCGCCCCTAGTTTTCGACAATGTTGGGACATATCACTGGCAATATATTTGTGAGAGAAACAAATCAGCTACATATTGTACAAACATTTTGCTCTTTCTTATGTGAAATAATAAAAAATTACAATATTGTTTTCGTAGAGATGATTTGAAGCTAAGGCTGACAAATAATAGCCACTTGAAAAAAGTGTGAAGTTTGGCTTTTCGTTTCTTGGGAAGAACCTGAAACTTCGTGTGTAATAACTTGTCAACATATGATTGTACAGTGCAAAATTTCATTATCCTACTGCGTTCCAATACTTTTCATATTGTGGGCAAAACTGACTTTCTAAAAACGTTAACGAATGTTCGCGATTCTTTCCATAGAAGTGAGAGGATTTATACGTCATCCCTAAAATGTGGAAGCGAGAGGAAGCCACCGATAACGTATGTACACAGGCAATAGCGTCAGTTTTTGTAGAAAACCACAGAAGCACGTCCGCCTGCTGACAGTTTCTCGCTCAATGAAAATGTTGAGACTACGGGAAGACCTCTTTCTGATGACACTTTTTTGGTCTTTGACGATGCTTAGGATCCATAAAATGGCTGTAATGAGACGCTCACAGGGAAAGTACGTAGCTTTGAAGCACCGAAATCATGCAGTAACAAGAAAAGGAAGCTTGACCCTGTAGAGTGAAGAGGTAGAACTGATTAATGCACTGCATAGAAAATCCAATCGGCATATGTCTTTTTTCAGCAGGATATTTCCAACTCTGGAAGCATTTGACGGTGTAGTAGAGTTCCGATTAAGGATTGCGCGGGTTTTTCTGAAATTAAGAAACGTAAAATGTCGTGGGATAAAATTAACACTGCCACTCATCGTAGTATATATCACGTGCATACACCTCATGTTTACCCCTTTATCAGGAACAACCACGTACAAATGCAGAAGTAAGTAGTCAACCACCCGCTACCGACACGCAGTGGTTCGAACAAGCACTGGAGGATTTTATGGGACATGTTCCAGATCCTCCACGCTTTCACAAATCTCTGAAAATCAGTGTATTGGGTTGTTCAATTTTTAACCTATGTTTTAATTTTTTAAGATGAATACAAAAATATACATCCTTTAGAATAACAATTAAAAAAGTTTCACTATTGTTTTTCTCACTCTCCTGAACTGTAATTACCAACATTTGTATGGGCTGGATACATTCTCAGAAAATTGAGTTTCGGCGCAGAATGCAAGTCTTCATTCGTGTATGTAGGTCGTTAGAAGTTCGTAAACTCGCCCGAAAATAACTGAAAAACTGATGTCCATCTCTCGCTACTTCCTCAAAAAGAACGTACTTCGTCTTTACTCATATTGAGTGGATGAACCCTATGCAACCGCCTTCTTTTTCTCTTCAAAAGTTAGTACAAGACAAGCCACTCCTATAACTGGTCGAGCTCCATTTGTAGTCTGAAGGCAATTGCAGGTGGAAGGACGGCATGGCACGGCATGCCGTACGGCTGTCGGTTGAAGTACCTTCACACCGAAAACCAACTCCAATAAACAAAAACATACAACAGTTGTAAGTTTGGCAAACTTACAACTGTTTTGAGTTTGGAAAAAAAATGTTGAACATTTACAAACTCTTGTACACACATGTTCGGCGTTTTTATTTTTTGTTACAGAAAAGCCGTGTAAATGGATTCTGACTGTGGGGATTTGCCATTTGTTATGGTGGGAGATGATGCTTTTGCTCTTTCAGAGTTCATGATGAAACCATAAGCAGTATGGCAAGAGAAAGGCAGCCAGCAAAGTATGTTTAATTACCGAATATCTCGCGCTAGGAGAATTGTGGAGAATTTTTTTGGAATAATGTAAGCAGTTTTTCGGTATCTTAGAACAATGTAAGGTGTCAGGCAAATCCAACACCTTCCATGAAAACCCTGACATGATAAGCAAATCCAGTAGTTTGTAACATAGCTCCGAATAAATCGTGACATTAAATTAACCAAAGTAATACGAGTCACGAGTGAGAAAATGGAATGCCACAGACTAACACAAGAATGCCTAAATGCATGTCATACCTTCCCACCGTGAGACAAACGCAGTTCCGAGGGGAGAAACAAGAACAGAAGCCGAGAGCAGAACCGTGTTAAGCTGAAGGCCCTACGATAAGGGACGGACACCCACGTCTCCAGCTAACCGCTAGGACCACCCCTCCCAGCCCATGTTAAAAGCTAGAGTCCTCCAGAAGAACAGTATAGATGTTACGATAACACAAAAAGGGCCACACACCCGCAAGTTTTTAGCGCGAGACTTTTTCGCGTCTCTGTTACGTCAGGACCACCCCCCAGCCCATGTTAAAAGATAGAGCCCTCCAGAAGAACAGTATAGATCTTACGATAACACTAAAAGGACCACACCAGCTGCAAGTTTTACCGTGAGACTTTTTCGCGTCTCTGTTACGTTGCAAATTTTAAAAACATTGCCCCACCACGAAAAGTATAACGTTTCTCATTGGATAGACAGAATTTTTGTAGGCGGAGCTTAAGGTTAACACTGAGCCCCTGATTGGTCAGATGAAAACACAGCCAGATAGTTTTTTTTAAACAAACTTCGGTAAATTGTAGTAAGGAGAAGTTAGGAGAGAGTTGCTTCCGAGACGGCGAGGTGAGCGGAGCTGTGCTGTCCGCCGCCCCCTGACAAACATCGACAAGGTAATGAACACACGCGATGCCGCATAACAGCGCATAAAGCTTCACTCAGAACTGCAGAATTCTCATCTATTACACCCCCTTTTTGCGTAATACTAGTGTCGATCGTCAATTAAAGCTCACGGTGTTCACATTTGCCACTTGAAGTAAAAATCTGAAACGCGATGATTTTTCTGTTATATAGTTATTGAGAAGCCACTGTAATTTACGACAAGTTAGATAAGTAATTAAAGATAATTGAGGGACACTGTAGACCATTTTGATAGTTTTCTCTCTTGTGAAACTTAATTTAAACCTAGATTATAGATGTGATATGGCATAGGTCATTCTTCGATCCATTGTAGAACTTGGAAACCCACTCAGTGAATATTCGTTCACATCTTTGTTGAACGCAGTTGGTTTTTACCATCCTGTATTAAAACATTCCCTTTTATCAATAGTGCAATTTATAAACAATGTTTTGTGAGTAGAATAAAATTTCCAATGGTAAACTTAACTGCTTTTTCGATGTTATTTTTACCAGCTAACTAAAAATAGGAAAGCCTTGAACCCCTTCCACTAAATTTAGTTAGTATTAAGATTCTTTTACAGGGAGTGCAGTGGAGCTGACGCTGAAATCATTTAGTATTCGTTTATATCATCGCTAGTCTCACTGAACTCTATATATCATGTGTGGTCTGACGTCTCCTTACCACCAACAGGTCCCAGGTTCAAACTAGTCAATTCCCTAAAAAACACGCTCAGAGCGTCGTTGCGCGAAAATGGTAGGAAGACAATATATAGAACAACACACACCAAGCAGAATGTTGGAACAACTGTGCACTTAAGTCCTGAAAAAGCAACATTTATGACTTCTACTTCTGTGTCTTTACACAGTTTTCTTAGAAGAAAAGTTTTGATGTGGAAGATCCAGAAACAGGCAGGATTTCGGATGGCCGTTGGAGTTTTATCTCCACAAAATAAATGTCTTCAGAGAAAGGGAAGCAACGCAGGAAGAACCGTAAAGAATATAAGGGATGAATTTGCAATCTACTTTGTATCGTACGTTGGTAAAGTGAAATGGCAAGAGAAATATGAATAAATAAATATCGAGTGAAAAGACAAATGTAATTAAAAACTTCCGAACAGAACCTTTATAGCTTTAGTTATTAACAACGTAAGCCATTAATTTGCAAACTACTTTGTATCAGATTTTGACAAAATGATATGGCAAGAGAAATATAAGTAGGTAAATTTCCGTGGAAACATAGTTGTAGTTACAAATTTCCGACCAACAGTCTTACAGTTTCAGTAACACTAGTTCCTTGGACGAGTGTTATGAAAACAAACACTCCAAACCGACATTTCACGACAGTTAATCTGTAAAACACACAACATCTCGTAAGGAAAGCGTAAACCGTCTGAAGATGAACACAACGATTCGAAACCGGTAACAGTACGCTTTGAATAAAGGAAGTGAAAGTAAATTTGTGGCTGGTTGCTGTCCTAACACCATCAACATTTGTCTTCAAACAACAGCTACGCTCTCCATCATGTCATCATATGACAAAATTGCACATTTTACTCACGATTGTAAATATTTTTCTCGCCAGGTTGTTCACGCCTCCCACATACTTCATATGCTTGTAAAATATCCATTTCGGAACATAGATCTAAGTTGTCCCAAACCTACTTTTAGTTTTGAGCATTTTAAAATGCTCACGACTGTATTGTGTTTTCATATTTTTCCATTTCTTTTCACACACTACAAACGGTACACCAATTTTGTCCGAAATTTCTTTCAACAAATCTTTCCTTTTCTATCTGCCTTTATATGCAGAAACAGAAGAACCTTACAGAGGTTTCCTCATTTCAATTTCTAACAAAAAGTGTATTGATGGATCTGTTGACGACTCGTGAGTTGCCATTGTCGAAAGAAACACAGCAGACGAAGAAAAAAAACGAAGCAGACAACACGGCAAACACGCATGTGCAAGTCACACAACTCTGCCGTGTCTTTGCTCTTACCGTAAACTACAAACTCGAAATAACTCTACGTACGCAGCCAACGTTGAGAATGCAGCCGACAAAGCTCTCAATCTTCACAACGTTTCTTAGACTGTTAACGCTATTGGATATGCGTGTCTCCTTAGTGTAATTACTCAATTCTTGGTTGTACTGCTACAAAATGACTGAACCAAACAAGAACTCACTTGTCAGTGGTTCCTAACGATAAACGGCACCAGACTCTATGATCTAAAGTCTCCTTAAAAGTCTATGGGATGCTGCTAGATGTCCAGAGTTATCGAAAGTGTTTTATAATTAACTCTTAGTGAGCTTGCCATTAAAATACGGAATAATTATGCCATGACGTTGAGCTCTGAGATTCAAAAATTTCGGAAGAGACGCTAGGTTCAAGTATATAAAAGAGTTCGTAATATTGCTGCATACTTGCAACTTTTGTATGCTGAAAGTGTCAAGAGACGATTGGAAGACATTCAGTTATTACCCACGATTTAAAAACAAGTAGTTCACCTCTCTTGCAGTCCATGTCCAAGGGAGTCTTGCAATCAACTTCAGACATATAATAGCCAAAGAAATGCCCAAGAAATCGGGAGGCATTATGACGTAAATGGAGATTTTACTTGGAATGTGATTTGAGAAGTGAAGTTAAAAGTGGAATCACAACAAATTATTTGACAGAAACTACAGCAGAATTAATGATTCCTCAGTTTTTGGTGAAAGTCATACATCGAATTCATGATTAAAGACGAATTCAAAAGTGGACTGGATGTGTAGAACATATTTTCTTTACTGTCACGATGGTAAATTTCTGTAAATAAAAGTCCCTGATGGAACATTTAAAAAAAAAAAAAAAAAAAAGACACGGAACGTACATTCGTTTAATAAATGACAAAGAATGAGAGATAAAAATCAATTGAATTTCAGATTTAGGTATTCATCTTAACACCTTTTATTCACAGATGAATAAGTATTTTTTTGAGTAAGTGGATAATGTTTCGAATAACATTGGTTACTCATGAATAACCAATAGTAATGTCGAATAGTAATGTATATGTGTATTCACGATTCGTCATTCACACAGATTTCACCCAAATCTGGCGCTAAGCAAAGTGCATCACGCATGTAATATTGACAAAATATATTTGAATCCTTCCAGTTTGAGAATGAGGTACAGATGCTCATGCTGGAAACATACACGAGGTATTTCAAAGTGACTGATGCTCGGTTGTAGATGACTCCTACCCTTGTGGCATTGGCATGGCTGGCAGGACATTCCCATTTGATACTAGGCCACACGATCATCATCAACTGTACAACCGGTCAGATACCCAGGTGGGCCAGATTGTAAATTGCTCCAATACGTGGTCCGTGGACACTGGGATGAGTTGTCTCACCCTATTTTCTGATATGTTACACAGTAAGTGGATGTCAGTGTCTGGTGTAGTACGCTGCTTGATGTGTTAAGTTTGATATGTTGTAGATTAGGTCTGCTACTGATGCGTGCGGTGCTTGGTCATAAGCGAGAATAGTATAGTCTGTGTGGTAGGAGATGGTGTTAATGCAAGAGAGGTATCCTGCAGCAGTGTTATTTGGTCTGCACAAATGTTGAACATCTTTTATATACTGAGAGATTAAATCCAGGTGACGGAAATGCCGGTGATTGACGTCCTAGTATGGGTTGTGTATTGGATCTGTCAGCAGTTTACGGTCTCTCTGCCTTCAGTGTCCTCCCAAAGTATTGCACTGCTTCGTGTATAGCAAGAGAGTTCGAAAGTGTGCTACTCTGACCATGAACTTGTAAAGTTTTTTTGAGAAAAAACGAAGGGGTTGTGTATCACCGTCTACTACTTGCTGAAGAACTGTGCCAATACTTGTATCACCTGTGTCCTTCGTGACCGTGGGTGGTACATCCAAGAGGGGATAGGCGGGCACTGCTGTTTTTGTGAGGGCGGCCTTTGCTTGGTCAAATGCAGTTTTTACTTGTGCTGTCCATACCAATTTCTTCTTGCTATGCGTGTTTGGTCCAGCCAGAGTATCAGTGAATGGGACCTGAATTTCCACCACATCTGACAAAAAGCGAAGTTTAAAGTTGAGAATTCTTAGGGATCGTCGCAAATAATGATATGTTTGTGGAGGTTGTAACTGTCAGATGAATTCAGCCTGTTCAAGAGTGGGTTTAATGCGATCAGTGTTTAGAGTGCATCCAAGGGAAGCTACTTCTGATTTTTGCAGTTGCGGCTTTTGTTCATTTACATGGAGGGCAACGAGAACTAGTTTGAGGTCTCGTGGTCTTGGTAGTTGTGGAAGAAAATCAAGATAAGCATGACAACAGTGTAATTTAAAGGGGATAGAACCAGTTAATCTTTGCTACGTTTGAGTAGCATTTTTCAGATCATAAGGCATGAACAGCGATTTAAACAGGCCAAAAGGAGTAATGACAGTAGTCCTCTGGGTGCATTGCTATTTGCAGATAACCATTTTATAGTAGAAATATGGTGTTACAGAAGAATGCTGAAGATTAGATGGGTAGATCACGTAATTAATGGGGAGGTACTGAATGGAATTGGGGAGACTAGAAGAAGGGATCGGTTGGTAGGACATGTTTTGAGGCACCAATGGATCACCAAGTTAGTATTGGAGGGCAGCGTGGAGGGTAAAAGTCGTAGAGAGAGACCAAGAGATGAATACACTAAGCAGATTCAGAAAGATGTAGGGTACAGTAGTTACTAGGAGATGAAGAAGCTTGCACAGGATAGAGTAGCATGGAGAGCTGCATCAAACCACTCTCTGCCCGCATCCCGTGGTCGTGCGGTAGCGTTCTCGCTTCCCACGCCCGGGTTCCCGGTTCGATTTCCGGCGGGGTCAGGGATATTCTCTGCCTTGTGATGGCTGGGTGTTGTGTGACGTCCTTAGGTTATTTAGGTTTAAGTAGTTCTAAGTTCTAGAGGACTGATGACATAAGATGATAAGTCCCATAGTGCTCAGAGCAATTTGAACCTTTTGAAACAAGTCTCTGGACTGAAGACAACAACAACAACGACAGTCCAGCACACTGAAGACCATCACACCTGCGAGTGAGTGTGTAGAATTTTTAATGTTGTGAATGGGGTAACTATCATATATAGTACGAGAAATGAGTACTCTGTGATTATCACAAAATTGGGGAGACCCAACCTTCCTCGGAACGAGTTCTATGGATGATGCCTTGGAGCTGTCAGAGGTTCGAACACCTCCTGATTGCAGGAAGTAATTGGTTGGTGCCTTAGCTGCTTGCAATAGAATACGAGCTAAGAGACATAACATGTGCCGCCGGCAAACTGGGGGTAATATGAATGTGGTGCATTGTGACACTGCAAATTATGCCTTAGGAAACGTTCCTCAGAGAGAGTGGGATGTGGACTGCAGACTAACTTGTGTTTGCAGCCTGAGATCAGTTGTGTTGGTGGTGTGTCTGCTTGGTGATGGTCTGGCAGTACGGAGCTGTCATGTGGTTGAGTGGCTGCAATCGTCTTGCAACCCTGAGCATGTGTGTGAGTTATTGTGAAATGTTGTGAATATGGAGGCATAAGTTTTCATTATCTATGAGAAGAGTATATATTTGTTTATGAGTGTTGAGGTACTGTTGATATGTAGTTGTGACTGCATCAGTGACCATCACGCCTGCTTGCATGATATATAAGCATTTGTAATAGCCCCTTTTTGTTGGACCAGTGGACCCCGAGAGAGAGTGTGCTGGTGGAGGCGATACCAGGGAAAAAAGCCCAGGGAGGAGGTGTCAGGTCACGTGGTGTATGTGATCTGCTTGCTCAAGATCAGGTGAAAGGCGGAAATTTTGGAGAAAGTCCATGACTAACATTGGTTTGTTTATGCCAGTAGTGAGGAAGCTACACTCCTGGAAATGGAAAAAAGAACTCATTGACACCGGTGTGTCAGACCCACCATACTTGCTCCGGACACTGCGAGAGGGCTGTACAAGCAATGATCACACGCACGGCACAGCGGACACATCAGGAACCGCGGTGTTGGCCGTCGAATGGCGCTAGCTGAGCAGCATTTGTGCACCGCCGCCGTCAGTGTCAACCAGTTTGCCGTGGCATACGGAGCTCCATCGCAGTCTTTAACACTGGTAGCATGCCGCGACAGCGTGGACGTGAACCGTATGTGCAGTTGACGGACTTTGAGCGAGGGCGTATAGTGGGCATGCGGGAGGCCGGGTGGACGTACCGCCGAATTGCTCAACACGTGGGGCGTGAGGTCTCCACAGTACATCGATGTTGTCGCCAGTGGTTGGTGGAAGGTGCACATGCCCGTCGACCTGGGACCGGACCGCAGAGACGCACGGATGCACGCCAAGACCGTAGGATCCTACGCAGTGCCGTAGGGGATCGCACAGCCACTTCCCAGCAAATTAGGGACACTGTTGCTCCTGTGGTATCGGCGAGGACCATTCGCAACCATCTCCATGAAGCTGGGCTATGGTCCCGCACACCGTTAGGCCGTCTTCCGCTCACGCCCCAACATCGTGCAGCCCGCCTCCAGTGGTGTCGCGACAGGCGTGAATGGAGGGACGAATGGAGACGTGTCGTCTTCAGCGATGAGAGTCGCTTCTGCCTTGGTGCCAATGATGGTCGTATGCGTGTTTGGCGCCGTGCAGGTGAGCGCCACAATCAGGACTGCATACGACCGAGGCACACAGGGCCAACACCCGGCATCATGGTGTGGGGAGCGATCTCCTACACTGGCCGTACACCTCTGGTGATCGTCGAGGGGACACTGAATAGTGCACGGCACATCCAAACCGTCATCGAACCCATCGTTCTACCATTCCTAGACCGGCAAGGGAACTTGCTGTTCCAACAGGACAATGCACGTCCGCATGTATCCCGTGCCACCCAACGTGCTCTAGAAGGTGTAAGTCAACTACCCTGGCCAGCAAGATCTCCGGATCTGTCCCCCATTGAGCATGTTTGGGACTGGATGAAGCGTCGTCTCACGCGGTCTGCACGTCCAGCACGAACGCTGGGCCAACTGAGGCGCCAGGTGGAAATGGCATGGCAAGCCGTTCCACAGGACTACATCCAGCATCTCTACGATCGTCTCCATGGGAAAATAGCAGCCTGCATTGCTGCGAAAGGTGGATATACACTGTACTAGTGCCGACATTGTGCATGCTCTGTTGCCTGTGTCTATGTGCCTGTGGTTCTGTCAGTGTGATCATGTGATGTATCTGACCCCAGGAATGTGTCAATAAAGTTTCCCCTTCCTGGGACAATGAATTCACGGTGTTCTTATTTCAATTTCCAGAAGTGTATATGAATGGGGGTGATTTTTGCTGAGTTTTAACAGAGTCGTAGAGCCATTGGCGGCTTGAACTGACAATGTGTCATTCGACTTTGTTAGGGTCTGTACTAACATCAGAACCAGTGTCCACAACGAAGTATATTCCCGAGTAGGGATTGAGGACATACATTCGGCCATGTGATAGCTTATCTATTTTTGAGGATGCACATCCAACTAGGTATGTGCAAAGGTGGCTTATATTCTGCCTGCGGGCCGATGTGCCTACTTCAGTCCACTCTTGGCATTTAGGAATTCACAGGATAGCCAGCATGTGCATTTCGTGTTACTGAATTTTGCGTGCTATCAGCGCAGCAGTGTAGTAGTGGCAATTGGGTCAGGCATTGTAGTATTGTGAAGTGCAGGGATGGTGCCATGTGCAGCCAACCGGGCCACACCCGGGATCACAGGATTACATAACTGTTGACTCTCTTTGGTTCCAGTCGGACTGGCTTGGCACGTATCATAGGTTGCACAGCATTCTGTCATGTCTTTGAAGTTATACAGTGGGCTGTCGTATGACTGTAAATAATCTTTCAGTCTAGCAGTTCTGCTTCATGCAGGATCAGGAATAGTTGTAGTTGCTGAGGAAGTCTGACTATGCACAGAGTCCAAAGCATATTCCCTGGCTGTGGGTTTTTGTCTAGGAAAGTTGTCACCTCAATAGTGCTGGAATTTTATCGTTCAACTGTTCATCATATATGGACTGTCACACCTGTTGGTGTAGGATACATCCCAATCGTTGTAATAAGGCAGATTTTGCTGTTGCATATTTATCATGCATAGGGGGTGTGATGATGTCGTCGATAATGATGCTGCCATGTTGAGCCAGGTGGAAGATCAATGTGACAGTTTCGGAATCGTCGTCCTGTCATTTCCAGTGATGTGGACACGCATTCCACCGATGCGAACCTTAGGGCTGATTGCTCACGGCTGAATGCAGGCAGTTTTAGTTGGTGATAGTGGTCTTTAGATAGTGTCCAGCTGTGATTGCCTGTGAAACTCGTAAGTGGAACGATTGTGGATGTGAGGTGAGGCACTCGCAGCGCGGATGCAGAACATGTAATAGTATTTGGCACATGAGAACACAGGTGTTGCACATTGTCCGGTATAGCAATGTTTGCGGATGAAATTTGTGGCACAACTGGCATGGCATGGTTGACACAGTCGAGTTGGAATCAGTCGGAATGTTTGAACATCGAGAATCAAGACATGGAAGCAACATGCGCGGTCCTGGATCTTGTGTGAAGTCTAATAACTCGGACGATGGCAGCCATTGTTGTGGTGAGCCATTGTGGTGGCGTGGTGGTTGCGAGAGCTTGGGACTGCGTCGTTTGCTCACACAAGCACGGCTCCAGTGTGATCAATGTTTGTAGATTAAAGCAGTCACTGCACTGAGGGCGCGCATATCGAGGCAGAACCTAAACTATATTCTCAAGTGGAACAGTTGATATGTATGGCGTAGTGGAAGATGATTTCATTGTTAGGGCGCAACAGAGTAGAAAAAAGCGAGCGAATTTCTGTCCGCTGTGGTTGTCACGTCAGTCGTGGGTGACCAGTATGGTAGTTCTGCACTACTGATGTGGAGAGATGTACTATTAACCTGGTCGACACGGTTATAAGTTAGTAATACTTTATTGCGAGAGGGAAACATGCCGCAATTCTGTTCGGCACAAATCTCTGAACAAATTGTCTTTGAGTCTCATTCCCACAGATATCACACACCGTGGCTAAGAATCTTTGGTCTACAAACCGGGATAGTATATTCAAAGTAAAAACCAGAATTTATACTGTTTTTATGTAGGCACTTTAGCACAGACGCAAGTTTGAACAATATATCTCAATTTTCAAGCTTGATATAAACTTAGTCCGAAAGTTTACAAACATAATCCGAAAGTTTACGACAATGAAACCCCAGAGAAACGTGAAGCTTGATTTGAAAAATGGAAACCTTAAGAACAAATCTAATTGCCAATCAAACAATTGATCGTCTTACAAAGATAGCAACTAAATCAGAGGAAATGAAATGAGGACACATTTTGAAAGGACAGCTAGAAGTTTTTCGCTGAAAAAAATCTTCACTGTGGCCATTGAGAGCATGTACTAGCAGAAAACAAAGGAAATTTTCTACAGTTGATTTGGACTATAGCTACATAACGTGATTATTATGCTGTACTAAGTGAACAATTGATCAGACTAGTACGGTCCACACAATTACAGCCAGGCAAAATACGTGCAAGCTATTTATCCCCCAGTGCACAAAACGAACGTGTCACTTCTGGATGGAATTGCCAAGGAAAATATTTCAGATTATATGAAAAGTTTTAAGTATTTTTCTATCATCTTTGACTGCATGCTGGACATGTCACACGTAGCTCAGATGGGTGAAATCATTCGTTATGTTCACATAGAAGTAAAGGAGTAATTTCAATCCTATTTTCAGCAGTGTGGGAAAAAGAAAGCCGTTAATATGACGGAAGATATTTTACAAGTTATTGAATAGGATGTTTGGATATAACAGCATGCTGATTACAAGGATACTGCAATGCTTCTACAATTGTCTGGAGTGCTTTCAACAGTTCAAGAAAGAATTTGTGAACTTGATCCTAGGGCAATGTTTGTTCCCAGTCTATATGGATTACACGCTTTTCCAACAGTTCTGTTATATGTGACTCTTTTGGAACCTATACGTGTTTCACTCGGCTTCTACCCACATACGGATGATCATTCTGAAAAAACCTTGGAGTTTCAATTAAGAGACTGTCAGATACGTGGTTGAATGTTCACTACAAAGCTGGTAAACCTTTGTTTAAATACTTTAGAAAGACAACAATGTCAGTGACGAACTATCTAATCTCTAGAAACGTCTGTTACCTGCATTGTGTGATTTCTCATTTTTGTGTATTTACAAGTATTTACAGATTCTGAGCTGGCTTCGAAACGTATATTATTGAGATGATAAGTCTTTTTGAAAAATGAGAAATTATCTTTTCGATGAAGCACATCGATTTTTGGACACATATATGAGATCATGAGAAAGAAAACTGGCATTCTACGGATCGGAGCGTGGAATGTCAGATTCCTTAATCGGTCAGGTAGGTTAGAAAATTTAAAAAGGGAAATGGATAGGTTAAAGTTAGATATAGTGGGAATTAGTGAAGTTCGGTGGCAGGAGGAACAAGACTTCTGGTCAGGTGACTACAGGGTTATAAACACAAAATCAAATAGGGGTAATGCAGGAGTAGGTTCAATAATGAATAGGAAAATAGGAATGCGGGTAAGCTACTACAAACAGCATAGTGAACGCATTATTGTGGCCAAGATAGATACGAAGCCCACACCTACTACAGTAGTACAAGTTATATGACAACTGTCTCTGCAGATGACGAAGAAATTGAAGAAATGTATGATGAAATAAAACAAATTATTCAGATAGTGAAGGGAGATGAAAATTTAATAGTCATGGGTGACTGGAATTCGAGTATAGGAAAAGGGAGAGAAGGAAACGTAGTAGGTGAATATGGATTGGGGCTAAGAAATGAAAGAGGAAGCTGTCTGTTAGAATTTTGCACAGAGCATAACTTAATCATAGCTAACACCTGGTTCAAGAATCATAAAAGAAGGTTGTATACATGGAAGAATCCTGGAGATACTAAAAAGTATCAGATAGATTATATAATTGTAAGACAGAGATTTAGGACCCAGGTTTTAAATTGTAGGACATTTCCAGGGGCAGATGTGGACTCTGACCACAATCTATTGGTTATGAACTGTAGATTAAAACGGAAGAAATTGCAAAAAGGTGTGAATTTAAGGAGATGGGACCTGGATAAACTGAAAGAACCAGAGGTTGTACAGAGTTTCAGGGAGAACATAAGGGAACAATTGACAGGAATGGTGGAAAGAAATACAGTAGAAGACGAATGGGTAGCTCTGAGGGATGAAGTAGTGAAGGCAGCAGAGGATCAAGTAGTTAAAAAGACGAGGGCTAGTAGAAATCCTTGGGTAACTGAAGAAATATTGAATTTAATTGATGAAAAGAGAAAATATAAAAATGCAGTAAATGAAGCAGGCAAAAAGGAGTACGAACGTCTCAAAAATGAGATCGACAGGAAGTGCAAAATGGCTAAGCAGGCATGGCTAGAGGACAAACGTAAGGATGTAGAGGCTTATCTCACTAGGGGTAAGACAGATACAGCCTACAGGAAAATTAGAGCCACCTTTGGAGAAAAGAGAGCCACTTGTATGAATATCAAGAGCTCAGATGGAAACCCAGTTCTAAGCAAAGAGGGGAAAGCAGAAAGGTGGAAGGAGTATATAGAGTGTCTATACAAGGGCGATGTACTTGAGGACAATATTATGGAAATGGAAGAGGATGTAGATGAAGATGAAATGGGAGATACGATAATGCGTGAAGAGTTTGACAGAGCACTGAAAGACCTGAGTCGAAACAAGACCCCGGGAGTAGACAACATTCCATTAGAAATACTGACGGCCTTGGGAGAGCCAGACCTGACAAAACTCTACCATCTGGTGAGCAAGATGTACGAGACAGGCGAAATTCCCTCAGACTTCAAGAAGAACATAATAATTCCAATACCAAAGAAAGCAGGTGTTGACAGATGTGAAAATTACCGAACTATCAGTTTAATACGTCACAGCTGCAAAATACTAACACGAATTATTTACAGACGAATGGAAAAACTGGTAGAAGCCGACCTCGAGGAAGATCAGTTTGGATTCCGTAGAAATATGGGAACACGTGAGGCAATACTGACCTTACGACTTACCTACGTTTCTAGCATTTGTAGACTTAGAGAAGGCTTTTGACAATGTTGACTGGAATACTCTCTTGCAAATTCTAAAGGTGGCAGGGATAAAATACTGAGAGCGAAAGGCTATTTACAATTTGTACAGAAACCAGATGGCAGTTATAAGAGTCGAGGGGCATGAAAGGGAAGCAGTGGTTGGGAAGGGAGTGAGACAGGGTTGTGGCCTCTCCCCAATGTTATTCAATCTGTACATTGAGCAAGCAGTAAAGGAAACAAAAGAAAAATTCGGAGTAGGTATTAAAATCCAGGAAGAAGAAATAAAAACTTTGAGGTTCGCCGATGACATTGTAATTCTGTCAGAGACAGCAAAGGACTTGGAAGAGCAGTTGAATGGAATGGACAGTGTCTTGAAAGGAGGATATAAGATGAACATCAACAAAAGCAAAACGAGGATAATGGAATGTAGTCGAATTAAGTCGGGTGATGCTCAGGGAATTACATTAGTAAATGAGACACTAAAAGTAGTAAAGGAGTTTTGCTATTTGGGGAGCAAAATAACTGATGATGGTCGAAGTAGAGGGGATATAAAATGTAGACTGGCAATGGCAAGGAAAGCGTTTCTGAAGAAGAGAAGTTTGTTAACATTGGGCATAGATTTAAGTGTCAGGAAGTCGTTTCTAAAAGTATCTGTATGGAGTGTAGCCATGTATGGAAGTGAAACATGTACGATAAATAGTTTGGACAAGAAGAGAATAGAAGCTTTCGAAATGTGGTGCTACAGAAGAATGTTGAAGATTAGGTGGGTAGATCACGTAACTAATGAAGAGGTATTGATTAGGATTGGGAAGAAGAGAAGTTTGTAACACAACTTGACTAGAAGAAGGGGTCGGTTGGTAGAACATGTCCTGAGGCATCAAGGGATCACAAATTTAGCACTGGAGGGCAGCGTGGAGGGTAAAAATCGTAGAGAGAGACCAAGAGATGAATACACTAAGCAGATTCAGAAGGATGTAGGTTGCAGTAGGTACTGGGAGATAAGGAGCTTGCACAGGATAGATTAGCAATGAGAGCTGCATCAAACTAGTCTCAGGACTGAAGGCCACAACAACAACAACAACATATGAGATCGACATTCCGGCAGAAAAAAAGCAGAACTCTGAGAATGAAGAACATAATGGAGTGAAGATAGGAGATGAGACGCTGACTTTATATCAGGAACTGGTTAAAGTGCAGTGACAAATTTCTTCAAGAAATCAATACATATTAAATAGCATTGGCAAGTTTCTACAAGAAATCAATACATGTTGCAAAACCATGGAAGATACGGATATATGAGATCATTTTGCTGTTTTAAAGCCCAGCGATCTGATTGACACCTCAGGAACGCAATTTCCGCTAATTGTAAAATTTGAAGTTTATAATTATCATGATGTTTCTAAAGGATGTATGCTTGCAGAAATTCCACGGCTGAGAAGGTATCTGCTAGCAGCCAAAGTTCTGTTGGTTGCACGTCTTTAAGATTCTTGCAGTTCATCGTTGAATGTGAATTTTCGGAATCCGTTCTAAAGCTCGCTACGGCGTTCAGACTTTTCTTAAATCTACATCTACATCTACATGGTTGCTCTGCAATTCACACTTAAGTGCGTGGCAGAGGGTTCAACCATTTTCATACTACTTCTCTACCATTCCACTCTCGAATGGCACGTGGGAAAAAGGAACACCTCAATCTTTCCGTTCGAGCTCTGATTTCTCTTATTTTATTATGATGACCATTTCTCCCTATGTAGGTGGGTGTCAACAAAATATTTACGCATTCGGAAGAGAAAGTTGGTTATTGAAATTTCGTAAATAGATCTCGCCGCAAAGAAAACCGCCTTTGTTTCAGTTACTGCCTCCCCAACTCGCGTATCATATCAGTGACACTTTCACTCCTATTGCGCGATAACACTAAACGAGCACTTTTTCGATGTCCTCTGTCAATCCTACCTGGTAAAGGCCCCATACCGCACAGCAATATTCCAGCAGAGGACGGAAAAGTGTAACGTAGGCTGTCTCTTAGTGGGTTTGCCGCCATCTCCTAAGTGTTCTGCCAACAAAGCGCAGTCTTTCTTTCGCCATCCCTACAATATTATCTATGTGGTCTTTCCAATTTAAGTTGCTTGTAATTGTAATTCCTAGGTATTTAGTCGGACTGACAGCCCTTAGATTTGTGTGATTATCGTATACCCAAAATTTATCGGATTTCTTTCGCACCATACAGAAATTCTCTCTAGATCATTTTGTAATTGGAATTGATGGCCTGATGATTTTATTAGACGGTAAATTACAGCGTCATCTGCGAACAATCTAAGGGGGCTGCTCAGATTATCGCTTAGATCATTTATATAAATTAGGAACAGCAGAGGGCCTATGACACTACCTTGCGGACCGCCAGATATCACTTCTGTTCTACTCGATGATTTACCGTCCATCACTACGAACTGTGACTTCTCTGAGAGGAAATCACGAATCCAGTCCCGCAACTGAGACGATACTCCAAATGCAAGCAATGTGATTAATTGTCGCTTGTGAGGAACGGTAACAAAAGCCCTCTGGAAATCTAGGAATATGGAATCTATCTGAGTTCCCTTGTCGACAGCCCTCATTACTTCATGGGAATAAAGAACTAACTGTGTTGCACAAGAACGATATTTTCTGAATCCGTGTTGGTTATGTATCAATAAGTCATTTTCTTCAAGGTGATTCATAAGGTTCGAGAACAGTATACGCTCCAAAATCCTACTGCAAAATGAGATCAGTGATATGGGTCTGTAATTCTATGGGTTACTCCTATTTCCTTTCTTGAATATTGTTGCGACCTGTGCTACCTTCCAGTCTTTAGGAACAGACCTTTCGTCAAGTGAGAGGTTGTATATGATTGCTAAGAAAGGTGCTATTGTGTCTGCATACTCTGAAAGGAACCTGATTGGTATACCATCTGGACCGGAAGACTTGCCTTTCTTAAGTGATTTGAGCTAAGGTATCTACTTTTATGTCACCAATGCTAACAGCTGTTCTGGTTGAATTCTGGAATATTTACTTCGACTTCTTTCGTGAAGGAATGTATTTAGTAACTCCGCTTTAGTGGCACCATCATCGGTAACATTTCCATCGCTATCGAGCAATGACGGTATTGACTGTTTTTTGCCGCTGGTGTACGTTACATACGACCAGGATCTCTTTTGGTTTTCTACCATTTTTTGAGACAATATGTCATTGTGGAAACTATTAAAAGCATCTCGCATTGGGGTTCGCACTAAATTTCGAGATTCCGTGAATCTTAGCCAGTATTGGGGATTTTTCGTTCTTCTAAATTTGGCATGCTTTTTTCGTTGCTTCTGCAACAGTGTTCTGACGTGTTTTGTGTACCATGGTGGATCAGTCCCATCTCTTATTAACTTAATGCGGTATGAATCTATCTATTGCTGTCGATACTGTATCTTTGAATTTGAGCCATATCTGGTCCACACTTACGTAATTAGCTTGGAAGAAATGCAGACTCTCTCTTAGGAAGGCATCAAGCGAATTTTTATCTGCTGTTTTAAGTAGATATATTTTGCGTTTATTTTTAGTGGTTTTGGTTGAAACGGTTTTGAGCCTCGCTACAGTGACCTTGTGTTCAATAATCCCTGTATCCGTCATGACTCTCTGTTAGAACAGGATTATTTGTGGCTAACTTTATGTGTTTCGATATCGTTATGTAGGAGAAGTTTTTCAAAACTCAAACTGGTCAAGACATGTGTTAGGTGCACTAAGATCCAAGCGTGACTCGTAGTTTGGCAATTGTGTCAATCGAAAAAATGTAGCGAAAGGTATTGATTTTGATGCGCAGTTTCTACATTTGCAGCAAAAAAAGTTAGTAAGGAACGACTTGAAGCTACAGGTAGGGTCACCCAAGCGACATAGCTGCCGATTGGGTGTTAAGTTGAGAGGGGCGCCTGCTTTTATTGCTTTTATAGCTTTGATTGCTATATAGGTACCGAAAACTGACACGGGTAAAAGTGTACGAGGGAAAAGAAGGTGCGACAGTTTGTGTGGAAAAATGTTTTCGAACTGGCCCTGGCTAACTGTTAAAGTCACCTGTCACTAAGATAGGCCTAGGTTATGTGTACTCCTTCACTACTAATCAACTATAACTGATTGTACTTAGTTTCCATTTATAAAACTGTTAACAAAAATTTAATATTATATTTTTGTTACTTAACCATCTACATCAGATACTGCATCAACCCCACTCCCCCACCCCAAGAACAATACAGCAAGACCCCGGCAATCCAGAACAGGCTGTTCCAGCTCGTCGGCTGCTTTGTGAGCCCTGCTCCAGGGAGCCGTGCCGCTCGCTGTGACCATTCAAGTGGGCCGGCACGCCCGCACCTGGCACGGCTGGCTGAGGCAGGCGGCAAGGCAAGCGTTTTGATGTGCCAGCTGCATCTTACAAGGTCGACAACCTCATACTCTTAGCTGCTAAGACGTGGTGACATGCTACACCAGGAAATATGATGTTCAGGAAATAAATAAGAAACAACTGTTTTACAAGGAATTGCATACTAAATTTATTGGACCACTGTAGCTTGACATTTTCTTTTCATTAGAAGACCGGAAATATCAGGCGTCAAAGTGCTCGCAGCTTTAATGCGGAGGATGGCCTTCATTGTTGCATCCTGAAGAAACGATCGTTCCTTAGTTTTTACTCTTTTCATTGCTGAGAAAAGCTGCTCACAACAATACGTAGATCCAAACATGCACATGATCAGAGCGGCATTGTTGTGAAGCTTGGGAAATGTTTTTTGCTGTAATGAACGATACCATCGTGACAAATCCAACGTGTTGTAGTACCTCTCTTTCGACAAAGTTGCATTTTGCAAATCAATAATCTCCAATTGAAGTGACGAAGACAAGTCATCGGGGGAAACTGAAAAAGGAGTGCTGAACACCTTAAGTTCCATTTCCAAACTAGTGAGGTCTCGGAATCGTGTTTCAAACTGCGCGATGAGATGCTTTAACTTTCCTTGGTAATCGCCGAAAGTAGTACCTTCAAGTAGTTTTATAGAGCAAAACGATTGACGAACGTTAAATGTCCATTACTCATCTGCCTCTCAAACAAACGTAACTTTTCCATGAATGCTTTGATTTGGTCGTGCATGTCAACGATTAGCTGCCCTTTGCCCTGCAATGACAGATTTAAATTATTCGGATGCATAGTTATGTCAGCTAGGAACGCCAGGTCTGATATCCATTTTATATCTTTCAGACAACGCATTTCTTCCCCTTTCATTTCGAGAAAAAGGGCAAAGAAAACATCAAGAACTTTTCCCCGACTCAGCCAACGAACTGTAGTGTGGTAGGGTATATCCCCATACTCTGCTTCCATATCTTTCAGGAATCCTTTGAATTAGTGATGATTCATACCGTGAAGCCGCACAAAATTCAAATACTTCACATCTTTCATTACGACACCTAGCTCTACTGTTTCAGCACACAGTGCATCTTGCTGAATAAAACAATGAAGAGTCAAAACGCCTTTCCCGAATTCGTTCCTGAGCACAGTCCGATATGTCGGTGCTTCGTCAAGCGCTAACGAAAACGCAACACAGCTCTCCGCCTTTTTCCTGAGCTGTGTTTCTAAATCCGCTGCCATGTCCAGGATTCGACGAGACATTGTTTGCTTCGACAGGCAAACCCCTTCATTTGCCTGCACCTCCCTTGGAAACAAACATTCTGCAACTGCTACGATGCACGATTTACGAGTGGTTCCACAGAAAACGGCTTGCCACTCATCGCAATTATGTGAGCGACCCTGTAGCTTGCTCGAATTGCAGATTCAGTGGTGTTTTCTCTGCTGTCATTCACCTGAAAATTATAAACGCATTCTAGAACACAAATTACGTTGCATGTTTTGACACCCTCCGTATTACGAAACCGTTTTTAAACTTACGTCTCCTGGTATGTCGAACTTAAGCCTGGCTACCAGTTCTCTGCGTGCAACGCCTTCTACCTGATCGTAGTGCGCTGTGTGAAGACGTGTATAATGTCGTATATTGTACCTCGTCGCAGAATTCTTTATGACATACAAGACACTGCGGACGACCATCCCGCTCAATGAATAAAAAGGTATCCTCCAATAGAGGTACAGGGCTCCCGCATAGCTATCATTGAACACGGATTATTGCGTCAGTTGCGGCTGCAGGCGGCCAGGGGGCAGTTGAGTTCGCTTTCCCCCTCCACGCGGGCTCCGAACTGCTATAGTGAGCGCTCCGGCTCCATGGAGCTCGGTTGGAACAGCCTGATCCAGAAGATCCGATAGTCCGGCAGGCATTAAAAAAATTCGTATGTTTGTAGCTAATTGCGGTTGGCTGTACTGCGCGAGGCTTTCGAGGAACATCTGCATCCACTAATGAACAAAATGCATTTTGAGCAGAAGAAGCTGACATATGGATCGACATTGACAAAAATGTAGTTATCCAAGAATAAAAGACTGACGACGCCAGAAACTAAGAATGACTGAGAAGAAACGCCTGTAGCTCATATCTCTTGCACTGAGACTTAAGAGGCCTTACACACTCGCGCGAAATTCGCTGAGAGTAGTCATAGAAATCTTCTGAAGTTGTGAATATCCGCGCCCTAAAACTTAACTTTTGTCCAAAAAGATCTCAATCCAAGAAACAAGTTACTATTTCTGCAATGTTCCACTGGGCTGAGAAGAAACTCTCAGGATCACTATCAGTGGTTGATTCCAGTCAGACGTACTCTACAACCTCGAGCACGTCAGATATCTGTGTTGTTCCTAAAAACAGTTCTTCCAATTAAATTGCACCAAATTCTTGGTAACAGTTATTATTAATTAGCTTGTTGCTGGTCTCTTCAAATCAGTGCTGCTTATTTGATTTCATAACTGCTTAAAAAGGATACTGAACTTTTGAAACACTTTGAGCCTTAAAAACTGGTTTAATGAAACAGTGCAGTAACCGACTTTTAATTCATTTATGTCTTTACAGGAAAGTAATACATACTTTTAATTCTTTATGCTGTTAATAAATAACGGTTACTTGTTGTGTACCTTAAAACTATAGGTTTTGCATATATCCATTGTTGTAAATCAGGTTTTTAAAAATTACCTCGATAATCCGGCTTTTACAAATCTCCGAGCATGCTAGATTGTAAAATCCCTACAGTATTTAATTTTATTTATGGAGTTGGTGGGGGTGGGATACGAGGGTGACAAGCTAAAGCCGCTGTCACACGATGCGCGTAAACCGTGCACCCAAACATCCGCGTCCTAAGCGTGCATATCTGTAACTACACGCTGGTTCACATAGACCTATTACACCATTCACACGGGATATACCTGGCCCATACGCGAAATAGGCTGTGATAACGCGCGAAAAGTAAATAGAACCGTCTGATCTCTTGTAAAGTCATTCGTTCGAACACAAGGGGGCCCGTGTGACATGGTGGAACGTCATTCGTTCAAACTATTTATGTCAGCTCAAGGTTTCTATTTAATAAGAAATTGTTTTATGTCATTATTTATTAAGTAATTGTTATTTTATTATGTGGTTTACTACTGGTCTGAATTACAGACTCTGGCTCTAAGCACTTTGGGAGTTAATATCTGAGGTCATCAGTCCCTCTGAATTACAGACTAAACAGTTAGTTTTATATTACGGCACTTCGTTACACAGGTACATGTATATCTAAATTTACATTTTGCACACGGGGTACCCACTTGTCTTTGGAAATATGGCCCTGGTTGTGACAGTCAATCTTCGGATAAGGGCACAACGACGTCGAAACCGGAAAGCCAGACACTGTTGAGTTCGACCCTGGCTGGAAAGTAGGAACGAAGACAGGGGATTATGTTGCTCATGAAAGAACTGAGGCCCGAAGATTGCAAGAATTTCGGAACTTCGTGGACATGACCTGTTTCGAGAAGCTGCTGTCTATATTAGAAGATAGAATGTGTGACACAGTCATGAGGGACGCTATCTCCCCTTTTCGAAAGTAAGAATTAAATCATATGTTTATGTTTTGTGATCATACCAACCTAGATCATTGATAAAATACCAGTACATGTCCTGTTATGTTGCAAGCTGGTTGTAACATTACGTTTTCTGGCGACTGTGGAATCTAATAGTCTGGATGAGTGTGGCACTTAGACAGTAATTACGTATACAACGTTACAGGCACCAGCAACAGAAGAAGAGTGGGAGAAAATTGCCAAAGAATTTGGTGAACTGTGACAGTACGCTGGATCAGCATAGTTCAATTATATAAAAAAAAATTCCACAGCGTTGTTTTACTAGCTATTGTGGACGCTAGGTACCGATTCTCTTTAATCGACATTGAGTGCAATGGAAGAGTGCACTTTGGGAAAACTGGTTGAAGGTACCACAGCAAAAATCAATTCCTGGCACAAACACTGCTGAGGCCTTTCACCTGGAGCCATAAATCATGAAACCTTATAGAGACTGCCAGAACCAGAAGCCCAAACAGATTTTCAACTACAGCCTATCAAGACGGGGGGCGAGTAGTGGAAAATGCTTTCGGAATTCTGGCCAACTGCTTCAGAGTTCTTATCAGTACAGTTCGACTACCTGTCCAGAAAGTGGAATTAATTGTTCAGACTTTGTGCATACTGCACAACTTCTTGATTGAAGAGGCAGACAGCACACATCTGACAGGTGCTGATACAGAAAACACAGACTTGTACACCATAAACCATGGTTCCTGACGAGCAGAGAAATCTCACCCTAGCATACCCCAGCAGAGTGGAAATCGCATATCACTGTGTGCTAGGGAAGTGCGTGAAAAATTTTGTGAATTCTTTAGTATAACAGGTTAGGTTTCATGGCAGTGAGAAGCTGTTCAGAAGTACAACTTTTAACAGTAATAATTTACAAAAGACAATCTTTTATTTGAAAATAACTCATTAATGAAAGGCAATTTCTTACCTTTAAAATCGGTTACTGATTTCTTTGTGTATGCCATCCATGATAGATTTCGTCACATTCAATTTTACTTCAGCCTTAATTGCTCGATTTTTCAATTTTTTTTTTTTTTCTGTTCAGCAGCGACGGACTACCCAAACTTATCATCTTCATTGCCGCCACTAATTGACACTTGAATGTCTCTTAAAACAAACAGTGTTGAGGTGGCCAATTTGTCCTCATTGTCCCTCCTACACTTCTTTCTTGCTGAAACATAAGGCTCACTAAGAGATGATTGTGGTGGTATCTGAGGTGCCGACACAGCTGTATTTCCCTCCGTCCATTCCACAATAAATATGTCTTGGGAGTACTGGAAATAGAAATCTGATACAGTATTCTCTACATACATATTACATATTGAAGTGGTTATATAAACTACAGTAGCCTGTTTAAAGATGTCTATGTAAAATATTGTTAATATAAATAACTTGTATGAAAGTGAAGTACTATTTTGTTGCACCAAAAATATACAATATAATCAATACATTCTTTTCGTCAAGAGAGCTTTATGGCTAATGAATTGTCATTGATATACATGAGAACACTAAATGGCTCTGAGCCCTATGGGACTTAACACCTGAGGTCATCAGCCCCCTAGAACTTAGAACTACTTAAACCTAACTAACCTAAGGACATTACACACATCCATGCCCGAGACAGGATTCTAACATGCGCTCGTACCGGTCGCGTGCACCCAGACTGAACATGAGAACACTGTTTATGAGCTTATATTCCCGGTGCCATCTTCATTACATCCTTGATTTACTATGGTCACTTCAACTACTCTGGTCCACTCAGTATTCTGAAATAGTTGTTGTGTTATTTTCTTGTTGTAATTATTGTTTACCAATTTTATTTAAATTTACGTAAATACTTAGACAAGGGTCATTAACAATGGTCCTGCTACTCAGATTTGATGAAAGTGACTGTGGTATCTTAAATACCATTCACTAAAATAAGCAAATATACTGCTTTGAGTTGGAATATCCATCTATATTCTCAAACAGAATAGACTGTCTCATACAATGCAGAATTCCTACAAAGGAAGGACAACAAAATGTTCATACTTACCATACAGCTTGGGATGTTGGTCAATGTTTTCCTTGGTGTGACGCAGCCCTTTAAAACTTTTTTTTTTTGTTGTTAGCCCTCCGCAAAAGTGCGGCCACCGGGGCATGAAACGAGTTTTGTGGTCCTCATCTGTCGCACTGGGCAAAACTGCGCGAACTTTATCGCCTATCATTGCCAGCTTCTCTTCCCTGGCATGCTGAAATAAAGCAAGAGATGCAATCAAATCAAACATGAACTTTCGTAAGCTAAAGCATTGAGATACGAATACTGCATATTACTCAGAAATGAACGATGCCGACGTACCTTGTTATGATATAGCAGATCATACATACACTTTTTTTCGCAGTACGCTTGAATTAGGATGCTTAAAGTCTCTTTGTTCCATTCCATTTCTAGAATATGAAGCAAAAAATAGAAAAATATGCTTTCACAAACAGCCAGTATAAAAGAAAGAAAGCCTACTGCCAAAAAATATATTTTTTTTATATACTGCAGTTATAAAACCAACTTATTGAGAAAAAGTGGAAAATCTCCAACACGAAAATCTGTAATTTGCTTCTAGGGAATCAACAATAAACAAATAATTAGCAGAAAGCACTGCGGTACCCGCTACTGCGCAAGTTATCGCAGCCTAGTGCACATGTGAGGATGACAGCAGTTCAGAACTGCTCTTTATTCTGGCGCGCGGACAATGTGACTGCTAATTTTCGTAGTTTCACCTGTTCTACCGCTAGATGACTATCGCGGTAGACCAGTACCGCTCGCGGCGGATCGTCGTGGAATACCCGCTTAAAACGTCGCACTGTGCTCCGTTCATCATAATAAACCTAATGTAAACGCGATGATTGGTCAGAAGCCCTACATTGGTGTTGTTACGCTCTTAGAAGTAGGTCCTACTTATGTATTAGATACGTTATTAATATGGTTATTCAAATCTGTTTAACAGCCATCAACGTTTTTTCTTATCAAGCTTTAGCTAAGTAGTTTTTGTTTCAAAAATCGTGTACACTCACATCCTCCACACTGTTGTGCTCTGATTGTCGCGCTGTTAATACGCGGTATGAAAATGGCTGAGGCTGCTTCATGTTCCGTAGTGAAACACGTGTGTGGAACACGGTTAAAAACTGCGGAGAAGTAGGTAGTTCTTAATGTTTTTCATTAATTTACAAAGATAATCAGCTTTCTAGTTTTCCGTGGTTCACTGGTTCAAGTCTCTCCTGAGTCTTTTTCTCGTTCAGTTTGAAATACCAACATCTCGTAATTTTAAAATTCATCATCTTTTTATGAATAATGCACGTCTTCTTGTTTCTAACTACATATTGCACGCGAAATTCCTGTTTTCGTTCCAAATATAAATTCTTAATTATAGATATTGTTTGATATACTTTTAATAAAGGTTGCTTAAGTTAAGAAAACATAAGTTTAATTTTTTAAGGAAAAAATGAAAAACTAAATACTCTTTATTTTTTGTTTTATGCTACAGATGTATATAAGTGTCGTAGAAACATGAAAAGCAATCATTTTCACAGCATAGAGCACACCATACAGATGCTGCATTTTTATACTTTCAGCTGTACCACTACAATATGAACCCAACAGAACTGATCTGTAGCCAGTTTAAGGGATTTGGCCCGAGAAGTAACGAGACTGTTAAGCTGCCTGTCGTATTGGAACTAATGCACGCAGGTTTTTCACACGTCACTGCCGAACGCTGGCGGGATATAGGACGACACGCCACAAAACAAAAGAATATGCGACGGCTAATTGGCTTCGTGGAGTCTGATGTTGATCGACTCGTTTCAACGTAGCAGATGACATTTCCAGAACTGAAATGTATTTCTCGGATAAGGAAGGAGCTAAGAGATTAACAGACGACTGACTGTAATTAATACCTTCAGTGGCTTCGATATTCAACAGTGAAATCCTTGCAGTATGCTTTTACATACACGTAGCTTGCCGAGAAAAATTATCCTGTGTTTAAGGTAGATATTTTCATCACTCTTGTTTGTAATCAGAAAGCTATGCCAGACGAGTACGAGACCATTTTATGCTTTTCGTCTGGTCACCTAAGAAGGGTGCAGTAGTGCTGAAGTTTTGCTGAGTGTTACCTCTCTCCCTCTCTTTAAAAATTAAATGACATTCCAAGCTATATTCTTTGCTTGTCTCTCGTTACGTCTGGACTGCAACTGCAGGTTACTTGAACCGCTGGCTGGCCATTGCTGTCCAAGTATAATGCGACGGTAAAGTTGTTGTCCCGCATTATTGCTCTCTACGTGCAAGTAACACAGCATAAAACGTATCCTTATTATCGTACTTGACAGTACTGGACAACGCTTGGCTTCCACTCCACATGAAAAGAAATCCTATGAAATTAAAGCAAACGCGGAACAATACATGGTGTAATGTTTACATCACGTTTATTCTTATGGTGAACAGAGTATAGGTGCCAAGCTACGCCACGTACGTGTGTGTGTGTGTGCCATCTATTCCCCCTGCCGTCCGTCCAAAAAGTTTCGGTTTTATTCTTAGCGTACAAACAAAGTAGATGCAGTGACAATGGTGGCAGCAGGAACTAACAACTGTTATAAGCTACGGACGTGCATTTGACCAGTTAGTTGTGAGCAGGCAATGTTTAGTAGTGGATGTGTGACCGTAATGTGTCAGTGTAATTGTGTCACAAATCACAGTGGGGTTACATCTGTAAATCACGTGTTGAAGGCATTATCCAGAATGTTTTGAAGAAGAGAAACGTGTGTGCAAAGTTTGCTCCGCTCACCACGAGTACCGAACAAAAAACAACAATGCGTGGACGCCTGCCACGATTTGATTGACATGCAAACTGCGGACAATTCCTTTCTGGAAAAATCATAACTGGTGCTGAGATACGGTGTTATCTGTACAAACCTAGTGTCAAACGACAAAGTGCAAAAATTCACATGAATGATCAACAATTTGACGACATAATCGACATTCAAACCAATGAGACATAGGAGTTGAGGATCATTCCAAAGAAGGATTTTTTTGCGGTTTCACAGGATTGTATGAAAGTTCCGTTCATTGTACTCAAGAGGAAGGATTCTATGTAGAACACCTGAACAGATGACGCACATATGTTGTTCGTGATTCGAGTGTGTAAAACGCCTTTTATTGGCTTCAGGTGCATCCATAGTAGGACTGAAAAAGCATAAATACCCTTTGCTGCTTCGGATCGCATCCAGATTTCGTCGAATAGTTTTGATGATCCTTGGTAGTTCCATCGTGGGTGGCGTTGGGCAGAATTATGGTGAAATTTGATACCAATGTGACTTCATTAACCCTCCCTAACCTCTCATGAGCTCCCAGACAGTAGGTTCTTTTTCGTATGTGTCGCAGCTTGCTGTTAGTAGCGTAGCCGATTCCGAGGGTGACGGCTCAGCACGCCAAGTTATTGCACCATTACACAGGGAGGTTGTAGGCCCCTTTGAGCCAAATTTCAAACTTACGCGTCGCAATGGGAGACAGGAACAGGGTTTCGAATTTTTCGTGTATTTCTAGCTGAAACCGAAAAAAAGTCATGCGTTATTTAAACTCTTACTTTTAATAGATCAAAGTCGCGAATCCAGACTGTCGTAATTTGTTGCTAAATGATATATAGCGCTACTATGGCTGAATTTATGAAGGAATTGAAATTTTTTTTTACAACTGGAACTCTGTGGCACATTGGTGGGCTACTTCCAGTGTGTAAACCGGTAATATTTGTATTGTATATTTACTTTATAACATAGTGGATATTATATATTACACATAACATTGATCTTTCCAGATATGACGGAACCATATAAGACGGCATTAGTCCGATGCTTTCACTATGCTACCGAGTTATTTGCCTCGAGCAAAATAAAGTCTACAGAAGTAGCAGCCGTCTTATACCCGTTAAGCTGTTCTCATATGTAATAATACAGAACTTCTTTTACTCTGAGACAAATTCATTTAATGTTATTATTCTAATGCAAATAAAATGTGGTTTTAGACACAAAGTTACCGTAATAATGGTAACAATTAACCATCTGGCGCCGTGGCTTAGTTGGTTAAAGCGCCTGTCTAGTAAACAGGAGATCGAGGGTTCGAATCCCTCCGGTGCCTTGTGGGTTGTATTTTTGTTTTTCAATTCTTTAGTCGTCACTGTTTTTATAACGAATTCTGAAGTTGAAAAACTCACGGACATTCAAAAAGGAGACAATAGTGTAATGGAAGGGTTTGTGTTTGTGATAAGCTTAATGCTTCGAAGAAAAACGACTTCCAATAAGTAGTTTCAAATTTTCATCATAGTGCACTGTAATAGGTCGGGCAAGCGTTTACTTGCTAGAATTGTTTCTATTTATTCTTCGCCATCCTTGTTTCGTTCCAGAATTTCATTCGAAATGGCTACACTACTGTTGCTTACGATAGTGTGTGTGTGTGTGTGAGAGAGAGAGAGAGAGAGATTGCGATCGCGTTTAAGTCCCAGTGAGAGAGAGATACATGTGACGCGAAGAGCTTTCATGTCACTAAACAAAAACAACTTGAGCGGTATCGTAACAAACCACATTCCGTAGAAGAGCAGTCTTACATCGAAAGGGGATGTAGCTCAGTGGTAGAGCGTTCGCTTTGCATGTGAAAGGCCCCGGGTTCGATCCCCGGCATCTCCAAAATTTTAAATCCGTCAACAGTGTAGAATAAGCATGTGCAATGTAATTCTTAAAGACCCAAGAGGCATCCTAATTTTACAATGCCAAAATCAAAAGCTTAAACTGCATCTACTCAGGATGGTCGTTAAGATACACACTGTAAACTACTGTGATGTACATGGAAGAAGGTCATTAGATTAGTTTAATACTTGTTCCATAGATCATGAATACGACACTTCGTAATGATGTGGAACGTGTCAGGTTAATGAAAGATGTCTGTACAAGATATTACATTACACAAAATATTGCATGACACTAATGCTTAAGTTAGTTTTTTTTTCCTTCCCTTAATTTATATCTAAAAATTCAGCCAATGAGTAGAAGGAGTTGTCATCTAGAAATTCTTTTAATTTATTTTTAAATGTTGGTTGACTATCTGTCAGGCTTTTGATGCTGTTTGGTAGGTGACCAAAGACTTTTGTGGCAGCATAATTTACCCCCTTCTGTGCCAAAGTCAGATTTAACCCTGCATAGTGAAGATCATCCTTTCTCCTGGTGTTAGAGCTATGCACACTGCTATTACTTTTGAACTGGGCTGGATTATTAACAACAAATTTCATAAGTGAATATATATACTGTGAGGATCCCTAGATCCTTAAATAGATGTCTGCAAGATGACCGTGGGTGGGCTCCAGCAATTATTCTGATTACACGTTTTTGAGCAATGAATACTTTTCTAATCAACGATGAATTACCCTAGAATATGATACCAAACGAAAGCAGTGAATGAAAGTAGGCATAGTAAGCTAATTTACTGAGATTCTTATCACCAAAATTTGCAATAACCCTAATAGCATACGTAGCCGAACTCAGACGTTTCAGCAGACCATGAATGTGTTGCTTCCAGTTTAACCTCTCATCAATGGACACACCTAAAAATTTTGAAAATTCTACCTTAGCTACAGACTTCTGTTCAAAGTCTATATTTATTACTGGAGTTGTGCCATTTACTGTACGTAACTGTATGTACTGTGTTTTATCAAAATTTAAAGAGAGTCCGTTTGCTGAGAACCACTTAATAATTTTGTGAAAAACCTCATTTACAATTACATCACTTAGTTCTTGGTTTTTGGATGTTACTACTATACTTGTATCATCAGCAAAAAGAACTAACTTTGCATCCTCATCAATATTTTGTTTCTTCCCCTTCTGTTTACAAATGGAGGAAGATTGTCAGAATGCTATGTTATTCAAAACTGATTTTTGAGGCTGTGGATGTTCTGGGAAAGAATTAATGCAGTATTTACATTGAGAACATTTTTCAGAGACTTGCCAGAACTTCAGGCCTATTCAATCTGGTAGTGGAATATTGTGCATCGGTTTGGCTGAACACATCACTAAAGAGTACAATAATTTTTGATGAAAATGGATTCAGCCTAGTTGATTGCTGCATACAGGAGTGTACCAAATAGGCACCACCTGCCTTTCAAAATATGCCTTGCTTGCTAGCACCCCACCCAGATTCAACAAGCCTCAAAAAATCTGGGATACCCTAAATACAATACGGACAAACCATTGAAGATGTGCTGACTCGTAAAGAAGGGGAAATAGCTTCTCCCAAGTGTGATTGTGGAGCTGCTAGGCAACTCATAAAACATATAATTTAAGATTGCCCATTGACAGGCTTCACTGGTGATCCCTCCGAATTCCAGATTGTTCCCCGTTATTCTATGGTTTTATATAGTTTATATATTTTTATATCTATTCTTTTTTCCTCATTTATATGACCTATATATTTTGTGTGCATATTTAATGTTCATAATTTAGACTTTTTGTATATAATTAATTCGTGCCACACACTAAGTAAATAAACCATCTGCTTCACCTATAACTGACCCTATGCGATCATTCATTCCTCTACGCCAGTTACTCCATAGGACTATTCTAAAACTGCTGGAGGACACAATCATACTAATCCAGTGTCCAAAATTAACCAACACATGGATGAATCTTCATACACCGCCACAAAGCTACCAATAAACTGTTGGATCCCTGATATGCAGAGTCAGTAATGTTCCAAAGAAGAATAAACAAGCTATTAAGCAGGTGGTCATAACGTTTTGGCTCATCAGTGTACAACATTCCTTTACAATTCTTAAATCAAATGTTAGCTATGATTAAATTATGTTCCGTGCAAATTTTTCCAGGCAGCTTCCTCTGTCATTCCTTTCACGATGTCAATACTCATCTACTAGTCTTCCTTCTCTTCCTTTTCTTATTATGAAATTCCATTACCCCATTACAATTAAATTAGTGTTTCCTTTAACTATCTTAATGATTTATATATGCCAACTGAAGTAACAAATGAAAATTTATACCAAGGTCGGGATTCAAATCCAGGCAGATGTGCTAACCAATATGCTGTCTGGGCGCAATGGCCTTGCACAACTGCACAGACTACACTAGCTCATCTCACTCACCAGTCCAAGGTCCCATTCATGAGACAGCCCACTTGGTATTCCCCTTCAACTCGAACAGCATTGCAGAGGCTCTCCAACTGTGTTGGAGTAGCACCTCATCATCGAATGAAATGGGGGAGCCTGCCTGAAACCCAGACATAGATGCTTTTAATCAAACAAAACTGTATGGTTCCAGAGAGCTTTTCAAATCTCAAAAATCTGCGATGTATACATGCAAACTGAAGCAATGAATGAAAATTTGTACCAAGGCCAGGATTCGAACCTGGGCGTGTGTCCACACTTCTCTGCTTACATACTTTTGTTACCGCAGCATGCGCCCACAGTGCCACCAGGAGGTATCCAGTGTCACAGTGGGCAGTAACGTTTTGGCTTATCACTGTGTAAATGGAAGGGGTCTGGAGACACCAGAATGTTTCATATTGATTAAATGATGGTAAGACAGATATTTCAGAATCTTTGTAAGACATTTCCAGGGGCAGATGTGAGCTGTGACCGTAATTTATTCATTATGAACTGCAGATTAAAACTGAAGAAATTGCAAAAAGGCAGTAACTTAAGGAGATGTGACCTGGCTAAGTCAAAGAACTGGAGGTTGTTAAGAGTTTCAGAGGAATAATTAGGAACATTTGACTGGAACAGTAGAAAGCAGTACAGTACAAGATAAACAGATACCTCTGAGAAATGAATAATGAAGGCAGCAGGAAATTAAATACGGAGAAAGACAAGCTCTACTAGAAATCCTTGAACATCGCAGGACATATTGAATTTAATTGATGAAAGGAGAAAATATAAAAATTCAGCAAATGAAGCAGGCAAAAGGGGATACAAATGTCTAACAAATGAGACTGACAGGAAGTGCAAAATGTCTAAGCAGGAATGGCTAGAGGACAAATGTAAGGATTTAGAAGCATATATCACTTCCCCTATAGGCAGAAGAACAACAATGATCAATGGCATGAGGATGCAGAAGGCAGTGGAAACAGCTGCATTAAAGACACATAATGTGTATCCACAGGACATGGGCCTGTAATTGGAAAAGTGTCATGATGATCTCTCCATTGGCAAAAGATTCCCAGATAGTCTCCCATTTGGACCTTGGTAGAGGACTGCCAATGGGGTGGTGACCACGAGAAAAAGACTGAATAACCATTGAAAGGATAACAGTCTACCAGTTGGGACATGGAATGTCAGAAGCTTCAGCGTGCCAGGGAAGCTAGAAAATCTGAAAAGGTAACTGTAGAGGCTTTATCTAGATGTAGTAGGGGTCAGTGAAGTGAAATGGAAAGAAGACGAGGATGTCTGGTCAGATGAGTATAGGGTAATGTCAACAGCAGCAGAAAATAGTATAACAGGAGTAGGATTCATTATGAATAGGAAGTAGGGCAGAGAGTGTGTTACTGTGACCAGTTCATTGATAAGGTTGTTCTTATCAGAACGACAGCAAAGCAACACCTACAATGATAGTTCAGGTATACATGCTGATGTTGCAAACCAAAGATGAAGAGACAGAAAAAGTATATTAGTATATTGGCAGAGTACTACAGTATTTTTAAGGGGATATGAAAATCTGATAGTAATGGGAGCTGGGAATACAGTTGGAGGGGAAGGAGCAGAAGAAAAGGTTACATGAGACTATGGGCTTGGGACAAGGAATGAGAGAGTAGAAAGGCTAATTGAGCTCTGTAATAAATTTCAGTTACTAATAGCGAATACTCTTTTCAAGAATCACAAGAGGAGTAGATATACTTGAAAAAGGCCTGGTCATATAGGAAGATTTCAGCTAGATTACATCATGGTCAGACAGAGATTCATAAATCAGACACTGGAGTGTAAGGCATACCCAGGATCAGATATAAACTCAGATCAAAATGTAGTAGTGATGAATAATAGGCTGAAATTTTAAGAGATTAGCCAGGAAGGATCAACACACAAAGAAGTGGGACATGGAAGTACTGAGGAATGATGAGATACGCTTGAAATCTTTAAGGCTATAGTTACAGCAATGAGAAATAGCTAAGCAAGCAGTACATTTGAAGAGGAATGGACATCTCTGAGTAGGGCAATCACAGAATTTGGAAAGAAAAACATAGGTACAAAGAAGGTAAGTGCAAAGAAACCATAGGTAACTGAAGAAATACAGGGTGATTCAAAACGAATACCACAACTTTAAAAATGTGTATTTAATGAAAGAAACATAATATAACCTTCTGTTATACATCATTACGAAGAGTATTTAAAAAGGTTTTTTTTTTTTTTCACTCAAAAACAAGTTCAGAGATGTTCAATATGGCCCCCTCCAGACACACTAGCAATATCAACCCGATACTCCAACTCGTTCCACACTCTCTGTAGCATATCAGGCGTAACAGTTTGGATAGCTGCTGTTATTTCTCCTTTCAAATCATCAATGGTGGCTGGGAGAGGTGGCCGAAACACCATATCCTTAACATACCTCCATAAGAAAAAATCGCAGGGGGTAAGATCAGGGCTTCTTGGAGGCCAGTGATGAAGTGCTCTGTCACGGGCTGCCTGGCGGCCGATCCATCGCCTTGGGTTGTTGACGTTCAGGTAGTTACGGACAGATAAGTGCCAATGTGGTGGCACTCCATCCTGCTGAAATATGAATTGTTGTGCTTCTTGTTCGAGCTGAGGGAACAGCCAATTCTCTAACATCTCCAGATACTGTAGTCCAGTTACAGTAGAACCTTCGAAGAAAAAGGGACCAAAAACTTTATTGGCTGAAATGGCACAGAAAACATTCACCTTAGGCGAGTCACGTTCATACTGAGTTGTTTCCCGCGGATTCTCAGTGCGCCATATACAGACATTGTGACGGTTGACTTTCCCGCTAGTGTGGAAAGTTGCTTCATCACTAAACACAATCTTTGAAACGAAAGATTCATCTGTTTCCATTTGAGCAAGGATAAAATCACAGAAATCGATTCTTTTAATCTTATCAGCTGCAGACAGTGCTTGAACCAATTTCAGACGATAAGGTTTCATAACTAACCTTTTTCGTAGGACTCTCCATACAGTTGATTGTGGAATTTGCAGCTCTCTGCTAGCTCTGCGAGTCGATTTTCCTGGGCTGCGAACAAATGCTTGCTGCATGCGTGCTACATTTTCATCACTCGTTCTCAGCCGTCCAGAACTTTTCCCTTTGCACAAACACCCATTCTCTTTAAGCTGTTTATACCAACATTTAATACAGCACCTATCAGGAGGTTTAACACCATACTTTGTTCGAAATGCTCGCTGAACAACTGTTGTCGATTCACTTCTGCCATACTCAATAACAGAAAAAGCTTTCTGTTGAGCGGTCGCCATCTTACCATCAACTGACGCTGACGCCTAGTCAACAGCGCCTCAAGCGAACAAATGTACAACTAAATGAAACTTTATAGCTCCCTTAATTCGCCGACAGATAGTGCTTATCTCTGCCTTTTGTCGTTGCAGAGTTTTAAATTTCTAAAGTTGTGGTATTCTTTTTGAATCACCCTGTACTTCAGTTTATTGATGAAAGAAGGAAGAACAAAAATGTGCAGGGAAAATCAAGAACACAGAAATAGGAAATGCAGGGTAGCATGAAGAAATTGAAAAAGAAATGATTGCCCGAAGGGCTGATTCAACATAGAGAAAAGTCAAAACAACCTTCGGTTAAAATAAAAACAAGGATGGTAACACCAAGAATGCAATGGGAATTCCACTGTTAAATGCAGAGGAGAGAGCAGACACGTGGAAAGAGTACATTGAAGGCTTCTACGAGGTGGAAGATTTGTCTGAGGTGATAGAAGAAGAAACTGGGGTTGACTTAGAAGAGAATAGGGGATCCGGAATTAGAATCAGAATAGATAACACTCCATCAGAATTTCTAAAATCATTGGGGGGAGGTGACAGCAAAACCTCTATTCATGTGGGTGTGTAAAATATGTGAATCTGGCAACATACCATCTGACTTTTGGAAAAACAACATCCACACAATTCCAAAGACTGCAAGAGTTGATAAGTGCGAGAATTGCTGCACATTCAACTTAAGGGCTCATGCATTCAAACTGCTGACAAGAATAATATGCAGAAGAATGGAAAAGAAAATTGAGGATGTGTTAGATGTTGATCAGTTTGGCTTTAGGAAAGGTAAAGGCAACAGAGAGGCAATTCTGACATTGCACTTGATAAAGGAAGCAAGATTAAAGAAAGATCAAGACAAGTTCATAGATGTTCGAAATTCTAAAACAAATAGGGGTAAGCTATAGGGAGAGATGGGTAATATACAACATGTACAAGAGTCTAGAGGGAATAATAAGAGTAGATGACCAAGAATGAAGTGCTTGGATTAAAAAGGGTGTGAAAAAGGGATGTTGTCTTTTGCCCATACCGTTAAACCTGTACATCGAAGACACAATAGTGGAAATAAAAGAACAGTTCAGGAGTGGAATTAAAGTTGAAGGTGAAAGGATGTCAGTGATACAATTCGCTGCTGACATCGTTATCATCAGTGAAAGTGAAGAAGAATTGCATGATCTGCTGAATGGAATGGACTGTCTAATGAATACAGAACATGGATTGAGAGTAAACCAAAGAAATACGAAATTAATGGAAAATAGCAGAAATGAGAACAGCAAGAAACTTAAATCAGGACTCATGAAAATGAAGTAGATGAAGTTGAGGAATTCTGCTACCTAGGCAGCAAAATAACCTATGATGGAAGGAGCAAGGAGGACATCAAAAGCAAACCAGCACCAGCGAAAAAGGCATTCCTAGCCAAAAGAAGTCTATTAGTATCAAACATGGACTGTAGGGAAACCAGAACAGAACAGAATAGAACCATCTGAGATGTGGTGCTACAGACAAATGTTGAAAATTAGGTGAACTGATGAGATAAGGAATGAGGTGGTTCTATGCAGAATTGTAGAGGAAAGGAATATGTGGAAAACACTGACCAGAAGAAGGGATAGGACGATTGGACATCTTTTGAGACATCAGGAAATGACTTCCATGGTACTAGAGGGAGGTTGGGTTGAGTTGTTTGTGGGAAGAAACCAAACTGCAAGGTCATCGGTCTTGCCGGATCAGGAAAGGATGGAGAAGGAAGTCGGCCATGCCCTTTCAGAGGAACCATCCCGGCATTTGCCTGGAGCGATTTAGGGAAATCACGGAAAACCTAAATCAGGATGGCTGGACGTGGGATTGAACCGCCGTTCTCCCAAATGCGAGTCCAGTGTGCTAACCACTGCACCACGTTGCTCAGAACTAGAGGGAGGTTTAAAGGGCAAAAACTGTAGAGGAAGATGAGATTGGAATACATCCAGCAAATAATTAAGGATGTAGGTCGCAAGTGGTTCTCTAAGATGAAGAGATTGGCACAGGAAAGGGATTTGTGGCAGAACGCGTCAAACTAGTCAGAAGACTAATGACTCAAAAACGAAATTGTTAAGGGAAAAATAGATACCATCTACAGGAAAATTAAAGAGGTTTTTGGAGGAAAGAGAAGGAGCAGTATGAGTATGAAGAGTTCAGATAGAAAATCAGTATGAAACCAAGAGGGGAAAGCTAAAAGGTGGAAGAAGTATGTAGATGTTCTGTCGAAGGCAGATGATCTTGAAGGCAGTATTACTGAAATGGAAGAACACACAGATGAAACTGCGAGGGGAGATATGATACTGTGAGAAGAATTGGACAGAGCACTGAAAAATGTCTTAAGTTGAAATGAGGCTCATAGAGTAGATAACATTTCATCAGAACAGCTGATAGCCTTGGGAGAGCCAACGGTGACAAAACTATTCCAACTGATGCACAAGATGTATGAGACAGGCAAAATCTCCTCAGACTTCAAGAAGAAAGTAATACTTCCAGTTCTAAAGAAAGCAGGTGCTAACAGGTGTGAATATTACTGAACTATCCATTTAATAAGTCATTGTTGCAAAATACTAACACAAATGCTTTAAAGAAAAATGGAAAAACAGTAGAAATCAATATCAGGGAATATCAGTTTGGATTCTGAAAAAATGTAGGAACATGAGAGCCAATACTGCTTCTACGACTTATCGTAAAGGATAAGTTATGGAATGACAAACCTATGTTTATAGCAGTTGTAGACTTAGAGAAAGCTTTTGACAGTGTTGACTGAAGGAGCCTGGGTAAAATAAAGGGAACAAATGGAGATTTACAACTTGTACAGAACCAGTTATGAGTCAAGGGGCACAAAAGGGAAGCAGTGGATGAGAAAGGAATGAGGCTCGATTGTAGTCTACTTGTGATGTAATTTAATCTGTACATTGAGCTAGCAGAAAGGAAACCAAAGAAATATCTGGAGTAGGAATTAAAGTTCAGGGAGATGAAATAAAAACTTTGAGGTCTCAGCCAGTGGCATTGTAATTCTGTCACAGATAGAAAATGATGTAGAAGAGAAAATGACTGGAATGGACAGTATCTTGAAAGGAGGAAAGTAGATGAATATCAACAAAAGCAAAACGAGAATGATGGAGTTAGATTAATAAATGACAGACTTAGAGTAGTAGATGAGTTTTTCTATTTGGGTAGCAAAATAACGTTGTGGCCAGGGTAGAGAGGATGTGGATTGGCAATGGCAAGGAAAGGGTTTCTGGAGAAGAGAAATTAGTTAACATTATATATAGATTTAAGAGTTAGGAAGACTTTTCTGAACATATTTGTATGGAGTGTAGCCATGTATGGAAGTGAAACATGGACAATAAACAGTTTAGACAAGAAGAGAATAGAAGCTTTTGAAATGTGATACTGCAAAAAAATGCTGAAGATTATGTGCGTAGATTGTGTAACTGACAAGGACGCACTGAACAGAACTGGGAAGAAAATTTTGTGGCACAATTTAACTAAAAGAAGGGATTGGTTGATATGACACATTTTGAGACATCGAGGAATCACCAGTTTAATACTGGAGGAGAGTGGGGGGTAAAAATTGTAAAAGGAGACCAAGAGATGGATACAGAAAGCAGGTTCAAAAAGATGTAGGTTTCAGTAGCTACTCGGAGATGAAGAGGCTTGGAGAGGATGGAGTGTAGTTTGTAGAGCTGCATCAAACCAGTCTTTGGACTAAAGATCACAACAATAAATGGTGAAGTCACCACTCCTTTCTTATTTCAATAATGACAAGAAAAAAGTGCACAGTCAGTTTGATCTTTTGCAGTATCATCTGATGTATAGCACATAGTAAAAAGTAGAGTATTGGAAAAGTAACCATAAAAAGTAATAGAACATAGCTAATTTGGCGGGGGGAGGGGGGGGGGGAGGGGTAGGTGGGGGTGCCACCACAAATGTCCAGTGGCATAGATCTGTAGCAGGAGGTCAACTTCCACACTCAACTCGCAGACCCCCAGTCGCTGTGGAATGCAAGCAGAATGCTCCCATTGCAGAACAATAAAAAGGTTAAACAAACAAATTATGAAAACAAGAACTAACATTGAAGTAAAAAACGCTTAAAAAGGCCAATCCACTGTTCAGGTGTAGCTACAGTCAGTTCAATCATTAGTAAATTCAACCAAATTGCAAACTACAACAACAGGAAGAACAAAGGTAAAACAATGAAAAAATAGTAAACTACAGTGAGGTAGGGGAGGTGCATCAGCCAAAAAATGTTGGATACCTCTCAGGGCTTATCTAATGACAGAAAGTCAACTTCTGCATCTGAAAGACAGTCCCATGGACACTTCACAAGATACGAGCAGAATGCTCAAGTCATAGAATGATAAAAGGTAGGTTACAAACATTTATGAAAGCAAAGATGAATGTAAAAGTTTCATTTGCGACATAGAGGCAGATTAAAAGTGAGCAGAAACTAAAACAGTAACAGAAAAGTAATAGCCAGTTGTGGCCAATATGAAGCTGGCAAAGGACAGTAGATTACCTTTGGCATGGATGAAGGGAGGATCAATGTGTAGCCTGTGGAGCATTTTATTTCTTGTAACTTGTTTGCAGTGGCTACAAGATGCCACTCCGAATTCCAAGTCTCCTAACTAAAGATGCAATGTTATCCACAACTCAGATCCAGGTATCTCCCAGTCCAAGGTTTCTCTCTTTATAGCCACCTTTGATAACTGCTTAGCAAGCATGTTCTCCCAGATTCTGTGACTTGGAATACAACTGAGCTACAGTGGAGGCTAGAAATAAGAGTGTGCATGGTGAAAATCAGTGGGTTCCAAGTGTAGCACTGGTTTATGGTTTACAGACTTTTCTTAGGGAGTCACTGCACGTTAGGATTAATTCATTCTTGCGAGGTTGATTGGAAATGTATAGAGGGCTTGGATAGTGGCCACTAAACTGCTGTAAAAACACTGCACCCATAAGGTAAGGAGTGTTGTTCACGACCTCCTGATGCTATCATTGACCTTCAAGCCATTGGTATAGATGAGTTTTGAACAAAAATCTGAGAGGAAGAAGTGCTGCTGAGATGCAGAGGGGGCTACTATTTTCTCTCTCTCTCTCTCTCTCTCTCTCTCTCTCTCTCTCTCTCTCTCTCTCTCTCTCTCTCTCTCTCTCTCTCTCTCTCTCTCTCCTTTTTTTTCCAAAGGACAGGTCTTTGGATAGGGTACACACTAGTGAGTGTGGGAGGTGGGGGGTTATGAAGGGAACCTGACTAAACTGTTCAGTGGAGGAAGGCAGATGTCAGAGTGAAGACTCCAGATGAACTTCCATTGGTACAGCGGACCTTGGTCGCATTTATATAAGTAACCCCCTGCCAGTGAAAAGGATATTTTATTTGGATGTTCAGGATAGAATATAGTTTTGAGATTCATCTGTCACTTCTTTTTAAGCTGCCTAATATGTGATAGCCATGTCAACCAGACATCAAGTAAAATTCCCAAAAAGCAAAATTGTTCTACATATTGAACAGTTCATGATGAAGGCAAAGTTCTGGATGCAAATGAAAAGTTCTACATTTGGAGAAAGGCATAACATAGAATGAAATTTTCACTTTACAGTGGAGTGTGTGCTGATATGAAACTTCCTGGCAGATTAAACTGTGTGCCGGACCGAGACTCGAACTCGGGACCTTTACCTTTCGCGGTCCAGCACACAGTTTTAATCTGCCAGGAAGTTTCATATCAGCGCACACTCCGCTGTAGAGTGAAAATTTCATTCTATAAACAACCCCCAGGCTGTGGCTAAGCCATGTCTCCGCAATATCCTTTCTTTCAGGAGTGCTAGTTTTGCATGGTTCGCAGGACAGCTTCTGTAAAATTTGGAAGGTAGGAGACGAGGTACTGCCTGAATTAAAGCTGTGAGGACGGGGCGTGAGTCGTGCTTGGGTAGCTCAGTCGGTAGAGCACTTGCCGTGAAAGGCAAAGGTCTCGAGTTCGAGTCTTGGTCTGGCACACAGTTTAAATCTGCCAGGAAGTTTCAAGGCATAACATGTTTTAGCAATAGAAAATAGGAAGCAATAGGTGAGGACCCCGATTAAACCTTCCTTAGGGCAACCTGTAACTGGTGTTCAGAACCTCTCATGGTTGAAGAAGTGTAAATACAGAAGTCATCTACACATGGGGACAATGAAACAATAGGCTACACAGCCTGTGTGATGCTATTGATCACTATTAGGAAAAGGATTACATTGAGCACAAATCCCTGTGGGACTCTACTCCCCTCTGTAGGAAAGGTAATTCTACACCTACACCCACACTACCACTTTGAAGTTCACACTTAAGTGCCTGGCATAGTGTTCATTCATCAGTGGATTACTACTGTTTTATTTCTTGAGTATTGGTATGACCTTTGAAACTTTCCAGTTTTTAGGTACAGATATTTTTTTAGAGCAAGTGCTTGTTTAATACTGCTGAGTATGGACTTTTATACCAGTGTACTCTGAGAGAAGCCTAATTGGTATACAACCTAGACTGGAAGACTTGCATTTATTAAGTGATTTAAGCAGTTTGCTTCAACATTAGTCTTGTTGGCAGCCATTCTCAATTCAAATTATGTAATATTTACTTCATCATCTTCGATGAAGGAATTTCATAAAACCATGTTTAGTAACTCCGCTTTAGTGGCCCTGTCATCAGTAAACTTACCACTGTTATTATGCAGTGAAGGTGTTGATTATGTCTTGCTGCTGGTGTGCTTTACATATGAACAGTCTCTAGATTTTCCTCCACATTTCAAACTACAACTTCACTGTGGAAACTACTATGAGGGCATGCTGAAAAGCAATGCCTCTGAACTTTTTTATGTGAAAACTCTTAAAGCTTTTTAAATAAAACAAATGTTATTGACACTACATCTTTATTTTTCATATCTATATATTTGCAGCCCTTGGCTTCTAGAGAGCTCTGAATTATAGTGTGTAACATGGCAGTCTGTAACAGAACTGTTTGTGCATGAGAAACAGTGGGCTGTATTTGAATGTTGTATTCGAAGAGTTCATCTAGACATGGAAAATCTTCTCCCTCAGCTTGACAATGCCAGGCCACACACAAGTGCCTTGACATCTGCAACAATCTGACACCTTGGGTTTACTGTCATTGATTATCCTCCATACAGTCCTGACTTGGTCCCATCTGATTTTCTTCTGTTTCCAATACCTGAAGAACTCCTTCAAGGACGTAACTCTGATAGTCATGAAGTGGTGAAGGAAGAGGTGAATTTGTAGCTCTGTCAACAAAGTCAAACATTCTGCAGTGACAGTATCAACAACCTGGTCTGTTGTTGGCAAAAATGTGTTCATCACCAGGTTGACTAATTTGAGAAATGCGTATGTAGGCATGGAGAATAAAGAAAACTTTAAGACTTTTCATATAAAAATTTAAGAGGCATTACTTTTCAGTGCAACTTCATAAAAGCATCTTACACTGAAGTCCACACTAAATTTAGAGCTTCTGTAACAGATAGCCAATCCTGGAGATTTTGCGTTCTCTCAAATTTGGCATGCTTTTTCTTTTGCTTCTGCAACAGAGCTCTGACCTGCTTTGAGTACCATGTAGGATCAGTTCTGTCTCTTATTAATTGATTTGTTATAAATCTAACAATTGTTGTTGATACTAATTCTTTTAACTTAAGCAACTTCTGGTTTACATTTACTGAGTTTGGAAGGAGTGAAAACTTAAAAAAAAGATATCCTTTGAATTTTGGATCTAGATGTTACATTATTCAGTCTCACTATGATGACTTTGTGATCAGCAGATTAGAAATGGAGCAAGTACAAGTCTACAATGTTGAGGGTGTCATGCCTTAGAAATCAAGGTTCTACTGATACATTGGCTTCCTTCTTTCCCATTGTAGTTCTGTAAGTACAGTTAGTCTGAGAATGGGGGCACTGCGATTGCTTCCTACTCATCCACTTCTTCTCTCTTAATGAAGCATGCTGGAGTATAAGGCTACTCGTGACAGAATGGAAGTTGACTGCACAATCTTCGTGTTGTACAGTAACAATGACCAATTGCTGAAATCAGATGGCCTCTAGTGAAGCTGTGTTTTGTGAGACTGTGGAGGATTTAAGATGAAAATCAACCGCACATGTGCTCCATTAAAGGAAGAGCAATGTCTGAAAAATGTTTGATGGTGTAGTCCACCTTTCAGATGAAAAACATACGAAGGTCATCCAATGAAAAAGAAATGGTTTATTCCACCTCCACCACAAGAAAACATATGTACTCCATCACATAAAAATGAGATACAGGGCAGCATCACTGATATGCCCCTGCAACCAAAAAGTGTGCTAGTTGTGTATTCTTTTGGCCATGGCAACATGTGCTCATGGGCTGGTAGTGAGTTTTGTAGTTCATCATTCTTTTCTGTAACTTTTTTCAAGACTGCTGCAAATTTATTTTAATAATTAACCACCACTGAGATAATACACTTCATCATCATGTCCTGTTTTCTAGTACTCTCAATCACCAACCCAGTAACTGATTTAAATTTTGTGTTGTGTCATTGTAATTGTTCAATGCTCTCTGAGTAGGGATTAAATATTAAAATAAATTTTCAGTAGTTTTCATAAAACTCCTACAGGAATGTCAGGTATTTGACAGAATGATAATTTGAAGCAAAATCTTTTAATATACATAGGCTCTAAAATGCATAACTTAAGAGCCATGAGCGCTTGTTTATTAGAAGCTCAAATGTGAATCACAGAAGTGAAGATGAACAAGTGCTCATAGCTCTTAACTTACGGACGTTAGAGCCATGTTTACTGGACTCTTTTTCCTTTTTTTCTTGTTCTTGTTCACACTACCACCCCTCGAAATGGAAAGCAAAGAGCTAGCAGTAGAAGAGGTCTGTGTCACAGAACAGAAGATGAAGAAGTGCTGATATGCATACCTCATAAGGTATGCATTTTAGAGCCCATATTTCCTAGAATTTTTGGTTCAAATGATCATTCCTGTCATATCCCTATTGACTATTCCTTTTCCACAAATGTGCGCAGGTGTGCCATTTACATACATAAAAAATTGGGAAAGAGAAATACAGGGTACAGTTATATGAATTAAAAAATTATGGTTTTAACTGTCAGGGTAGAGAGGTAAATCTACCTTCTCAGTTTATGCATCTGAAGAAGGGAAAACTATAGATTTCTGTGAAAAACTGCAATCGGTTTTGGACAAGTGTAACAATAAGCATCAAGTAACATTGACAGGAGATTTAAATACAAGGGTGGGGAATAAACCTATAAAGAACAAAGCATAAGAGATCTGCACCATAAGAGACTTATTCAAAAATGAGATAAGAATATAGAAGGAATGGAAAAATGTAGAAACTGCAGTTCAGAAAGTTGCTGGGGAAGTGTTAGGGGAAAAAAGAAAAAGATAAGGAAGAAAAGGTTAAAAATTTGGACACCAGAATTAGATATAGTTATAAGGAAAAGACAAGATGCTCATCTTAGGTATCTCGGTGAACCAACAGAGAAGAACCATCAAATTTACAAACAAGAGAGAAATGCAGCACATTGAGCAGAATCTTGAGATAGATTTACACATGTAATAAAAGACAGTATTCATAAATGGCAAATGATAGCTTATAAAACAATGAAAATACTAAGCCAAACGGAAAAAGAAGTTTCTCGAATAAATCACATCCAACAATCAAAATGGATAGAACATTACAAGAACTTGTGGTATGAAGAAAATTGCTCCACAGAGGATATAGAAGATGAACTTGAAATAGGATGTGTAGATGATTTATGTATGGATGAATTAAGAGAAGCCCTCAGTTCCACAAAAAACAAAAAAGCTAATGATACGGATGGTATAAATGTGAACTGCTAAAATAAGGAGGCACCCTATTATGAAAGAGATTATTATATTTGTTTAATATGTATGGAGAAAGGAAGCTATTCCAAAATTGGTCACAGCAAAGGTAATATCATTCTTTAAAAAAGTAGACCATAATAACTGCGAGAACTAAGAGAACAATAGGGAATCACATTTAGTGTTCATTGATTTTATTAAAGCTTTTGATAATGTTGATAGGGAGAAACTGTGGAGAATTATGAGGAAAAGAGGATATTCACAATACTTAATACACATTTTAAAAAGTACGCACAATGGCAGTCTAACACAACGCATAGCCACAAATGAGGGGGTAAGATAAGGGTGCAGAATTTCACTCACACTTTTTAACGTTCATTTAGATGATGAAATTTGGAAATGGTTGGAGATTTTTAGGGAGGCATTAAGATTAAGAGTAATTCCAGCTTGAATTGTCTTTTATATGCAGATGACGCCACACTGCTGGCAGATAATGAAGATGACATACAAAGGGGAGTACACTTATTAGATAAGGTTTTTGAAGAGTACCATTTGATGATTTCAGAAAAGAAGACAAAATCAGTGGTTTACAAAGGGAAATGTGTATGGACAAAAATTGGGATCAGCAACAGAACAGGTGAAACATTTTAATTATTTAGGTTGTGACGACATATATGAGTATGACGAAGACATTGAGAAGAAATTAGCAAAATTTGGGAGTACAATTACATGGAAAGAGAAACATATGTTTAAAAAATAAAATGAGGAAAGAAACAAGATTGAATTTTATAAGATAATGGCAGTTCCCATGCTTGTTTACAGAAGTGAATCATGGGTTATAATTAAATGCCAAGAAAGTCACATACAGTCAGTGGAGATGAGCTTTTTAAGAGCAGTAAAGGGATGCACATTATTTTAGAAATTCCAAAATTAGGAAGAGCTGAAAATATTTAATGTGCTCAACAAAATACAAGAAAATAGAAGGAATTGGAATGAACATCTTGAAAGAATGTGTGGAGAAAGATTACCTGTCCAGACAAGAAGTTTTAAGCCAGTTGGGAGAAGAAGTCAAGCAAGACCAAGGAAGCTGTGGGTACTGTAACAGGCAAAACAAACAAAAGGTCTAATGCTTGAAGTGAAGATGATGATCATGATGATGGGTGACACTTAGGCCATTCAAGCACCTGCATGTGATCTTTGATTGCTTTGGTGATGTCTTGTGTCCACCAGGGGGCTGATTTCTGATGAGATGTGTCTGAGGACAGAGGTATCATCAATTCTAATGCTGTTAGCATTATAGCAGTTGTATTCTCTAGTATGTTACCGATATTCCCTTTTGGTATAGCATCTGTGGTACTGCTGTGTTAAAAGTGTGGCAATCAGCATTGAACCCCAATGTACTCGGCACTTAGATAGATGACTGTGGGATAGTTATGACTATTGGGAAATGATCTGTCTCACGGACAGTGTTGTGTAACCATCATTGGACTGAGGGAGGAGAAGGGAGAGTGGAGGATGAAGCTACTGATCAAGAGATTAGTGGCTCAGTATGTTTTGGTTGGAGTGCTGCTCTTCAATAAACTTGGACCATGATCTATTGGTACGATGTTCTAACTGTACCCCATAAAGGCCTGTGGGCACTGAAGTCACTCAGGAGGAGGAAAGGCCGAAATAGCTGATAGATCATGTTAACTATGTCTGGATATATCCACTCCCCATCTTGACAGAGATGGGCATTACAGAGAGTAAAATCAATAACTGTCCATACTTGTGAACAGGCACAACCTCTAATGCTGCACAGATCACTAAAATGTCTGCAAGTACCAATGAACAAATACCATCTAGTACTAGTGTACAAAGACCAACTAACACATTTTCAAAGGTAACTCTGTTTTTGAAACAGGCAAGGCAATAGATATTGCTGGATAAAACTATTTTAGGTTTCAAGAGTTTTGCTGTATTTGTACCCAGGGGCAGGGTGGAGAAGGTGGAAAGAAGTCAAATTTTGACCTCTGCTTGCAGCATATGTTTTGTCAACATGCATTATTTCAAAACTAGTGACGAGCAGCTCCCATGCAGTTGGGGCTACAGGACCACATCCATCTTTCTTCTTCTTGTCTTGTCTATATCTTTATGCATTATCTCTGGTTGGAAGTATTGTTTTGTGTATAGGGAGTGGAGGATAAGCGGATTATCCTGTGGGCCACAGCTCTTGCTCTCATCAAGTGCTAGCTGACATCAGGCAGTGAGTTAATATTTGTTTACCAAGTGGGTCCAGAGGAGGGACAGGGGTGTGAGGTACAAGCTGTGTAGAACTTCGCATCAGAAGGATGGTGAACCAAGGTCCTCAATATCGTTGTAGTGGGAACAGAAGATGATAGAGGATGGGATCCTGTACCTAACTTGAATAGTATTCAGGTGACCACCAAGGTCTGATATGGATGTTTTAGCCCTTGCAATATGCATGAGTTTAGTCACTGTGTGCCTGTACATGTAGGCATTCATATTTTTTCTTTATTTGAAAATACAAAAGATGATTGAAAAGTTACATATTTCTGTATCTCTCTGTAGGCTTCTTTAAAACTGAGCAGTTTGAAGATCAAGGAATACGATGCTGACAGTCTGTCACATGGAGTGATCTCATCTGGCAACCATCTGGTCTCCATGTTGTTGTTGTTGTTGATTCAGTCTTCAGTCCTGAGACTGGTTTGATGCAGCTCTCGATACTACTCTATCCTGTGCAAGCTTCTTCATCTCCCAGTGCCTACTGCAGCCTACATCCTTCTGAATCTGCTTAGTGTATTCATCTATTGGTCTCCCTCTACAATTTTTACCCTCCATGCTGCCCTCCAATGCTAAATTGGTGATCCCTTGATGCCTCAGAACATGTCCTACCAACCAATCCCTTCTTCTAGTCAAGTTGTGCCACAAGCTCCTCTTCTCCCTAATTCTATTTAATACCTCCTCATTAGCTATGTGATCCACCCATCTAATCTTCAGCATTCTTCTGTAGCACCACATTTCGAAAGCTTCTATTCTCTTGTTGTCCAAACTATTTATCGTCCACGTTTCACTTCCATACATGGCTACACTCCATACAAATACTTTCAGAAACGACTTCCTGACATTTAAATCTATACACAATGTTAACAAATTTCTATTCTTCAGAAATGTTTTCCTTGCAATCGCCAGTCTACATTTTATATCCTCTCTACTTCGACCATCGTCAGTTATTTTGCTCCCCAAATAGCAAAACTCCTTTACTACTTTAAGTGTCTCATTTCCTAATCTAATTCCCTTGGCATCACCCGACTTAATTCGACTACATTCCATTATCCTTGTTTTGCTTTTGTTGATGTTCATCTTATCTGGTCTCCATAATGGGGTCATTTGTGCAACATGAAGACATCTGCTCGAAACACAAACATTTACAACACCACATAGACTGTGATACAAACAGCTTTACATCACTTCAGCAAACCACTTCTTTTACATGTTTCAGGTAATATATTTCACTCAAAAGACAGAATAAAAGTACCTATATCTAATTTGTCATCTTCTGGCTCCTGTTGGATACAGCAGACAAAATGGACACACTGTGGATACAAGTTTGCCTGCAATTCTTCATCTGCATGCAATAAAAAATGCACACTTGACCAAGTTGACGCTCTTTTGAGGAGGGGTGGTGATGAGAATGTTATCGGGCTCCTCACGGAAGAGCAATGTCTAAGTAGGGGATCACCATTTAACACACTGACTGCCAAGAGGCCGCCAGCAGAGACAGCATAACTACACACCTGACACCATCTTCCTGACAGTGGCCTCAAGCACTGTACAATATGTTTTTGTGTGGGGTCTCTGCTACAGAGTCTCAAGCAGCTTGTTGATGGAACATACTGTGGATGAACGTGGCCTGTAAATGCGATCTCGGGGTAGCGAGGTATTATCAGTACAGCCTTGGCTCGAGTTTTGACTACTTACAGCTCTGTTTGCAGTCCACTGCTATCACTGTCAGTTTGTCCACAAACTCATCTTCTTCAGAAAGCCCTGATAATGCTGAATCACTGACATCAAAATCCAATTCTCCCAACATCCTCAATAATTTATCATCAGTGAAACAGTCATTTTTTTCTGTTTACAATGCCATGTTGCCTTTATTATAAGTAAATGTTATGGTTCAGGCAGAAAAAAAAAAGCAGTCAGCTTATAATGGATATTGAGTGACACTGAAATTTCATAAGAATTATTAATAAACATTGTTGAAGGAAAAATGGCAGAAAACTAAATTCAGAACATTGAACAACTCAGTCAGGAGATACAAATTAATGCACAGTACTGCACCTTATACTATACTAAACAGAGTGGAGCAAATGGATGCCACCAGACACAAGGCGCCAAGAGCAAAGGTCTGCTGTGCTCACTGGCAACCTCATGGCTGTCGACATGTTAAAGAGAATCTTTGCTTTTTCTAAATGATGTTACTTTCCCAAATTCCTCTTCAAAATATTCAACAAAGAACAATAGCTTGTTATCAGAGAACTCACCACCAGTTCAGGTATGAACTAGAGAATGTTTACTCCCAGGGAAGGGAGCCTCGGTGTCATTCCTTTGTGCATTGTAATGGTCTGCTCTCTCTCTGGTGAAACTGCTGGGATTTTGTAGTTACCAGGATAAGAAATTTTGATTCTTTCACTATGGATCATCCTCCATGGTGCCATCCATTCTGACTGGGGGCTCTCAGTCTGGGTGCCACCCCACCACAGCAATAGCTGCCTGGCATAGTAAATGATGCCCAACGTCTCCCTCAGTATAGGGGATTTTCAGCTCTGTCATCAACACTGTATCCCTTGAGTTGCCAGTGAGCTACAACTGGGCAGATACTTGACAATACCCTCACAATAGATTATTTACCAATTTAAGTTTTGGATGTCTAATTTGGTCCACTCACACAAGAGGTGCTTAAGCTAGGTTTTCACAGTGAATGGAATGTGCACACTACTATAAAATTTTGTTACAGTGGAGGTCAAACACGAGCTAAAGACTAAACATGAATTAACCGAAATGAGTGAGGAAAAGAAAGTCTGTAGGATACAGAGTATGAAACCATAACCAGAGTCAAATAAAAAACCAAGTTGTTTAGAAGGAAGCCATCCTGCAGACCAAGTCGGAGTAGGATTGCAGCACAGGAATGGAATGGCCCAGGGCCAGATGCTAGCCACACACGTACTCACAAGAGACTCGTAGTGGAATGTGAGGGAAGCATACCACTGAAGAATAACGTGGTCATCCCAGCCTCTGTCATCTCGTTTAAGAACGGATTCGGTGAATTGTGGACAGTTAACTGTCGCCAAGAACCGCAGATCCTTCCAAGACGCATGCACGTAGCAAATGTTGAGCTGTTAATTGACAAACAGCTGAGTGTCATAGAAACTTCCCATGCAGAGTCTGTGGGTGAAATTAGCACTACCACTACGAGACAAGATCTTCTAGCTCGACTATTACCAGATCTCACTAAGGAACAACAGAAGAAGCTACTTGCCATTGTTCAAGAGTTCTCTGAATGCTTCAATCCACAGGTGAAGAGCAAATTAGATAAATAGATGGTGAAGCACCAGATTAGCACTGGAGACCTTCAACCAATAAGCCAGAGAGCATACTGTGTGTCAGCAACGGAACGCCAGATAATTCGTGACGAGGTAGAGAAAATGATAAAGAATGACATCATTTAGCCTTCGCAGAGCCCATGGTGTCACCAGTGGTTCTTGTCAGGAAGAAGGATGGCAGTTGGCACTTTTCTCTTGATTACAGGAAGCTTAATAAGATAACCAAAAAGAACGTTTACCCTCTTCCACGAATTGAAGATATACTAGACTGTCTGAAGGGGGCTAAGTTTTTCTCAACCATGGACATGTACTTGGGATACTGGCATATCGAAGCAGATGAGGCTGATTGTGAGAAAACTGCATTAATCGCCCCTGAGGGCCTGTATGAGTTTAAGGTAATGCCGTTTGGTTTGTGTAATGCACCAGCAACTTTTGAACAGATGATGGATAATCTTCTAAGGCACCTGAAGTGGATGATGTGTCTTTGTTATTTAGATGACATTATAGTGTTCTCAGAGACATTTGATGAACACGTTAAAAAGACTGAGGACTGTTCTTAAATGTCTCCAACAAGGCGAACTGAAACTTAATCCAAGAAAGTGTCGCTTTGGACCAAAGAAATCAAAATACTTTGACACCTTGTGTCAAACGGAGGTGTGTGGCCAGACCCAGAAAAGGTGAGATCTATAACAGAATTTCCTATTCGTAAAAGTATTAGGGATGTGAGAAATTTCTTTAGATTATGTTATTATTACCGTCGTTTTATCACAGACTTTTGTATCAAAGCCAGGCCACTCCAAGAATTGTTAAAAGCCGATGCTAAATTTATCGGGGTGGTGTTCAGCAAGATTCTTTCGATGTGCTGCGAAAAGCTCTGATGACTGACTCTGTACTTGGTCTGTGTGATGAGAGAACACCTACAGAACTGTACACAGTTGCCAGTGGGTATGGGATTGGTGCTGTTCTGGTGCAAATTTCGGATGGAAAAGAGAAGATTATAGTCTATGCTTGTAGGACACTTGAAACAGCTGAGAGAAACTACTCAACTACAGAAAAAATATGTCTTGCTCTGATCTGGGACATGTACAGATTTCAACAGTATCTCTATGGAAGGGCATTCACAGTTGTTACAGACCATCATTCACTTTGTTGGTTGACAGGTCTTAACAATCCAACAGGACGACTAGCCAGGTGGGCACTACATCTTCAAGAGTATGATATTACCATAGTGTACAAAAGTGGAAGAAAACACCAAGATGTCAACTGTCTCTCAAGAAACCCTGTGGAAGACCATCAGGACATTGATGAAGATAGTGACTGTCTCGCTGCACTCCAGGATCTCTGCTGAGCAGAAGGACGCCAAGATATCTCAAATTATGCTTGCCTTAAATTGGCCAGAGGGTGTGAAAGGTCAATTTAAGGTTGTTAATGGATTACTTTGCAAGAAAAACTGATCCGTTTGGAAAGAGGTGGCTACCAGTGATTCCTAAACACATGCGCTTAGATGTTCTACAGAAATTCCATGACACCCCTGACGCCGGACATTTAGGATTACGATAGAATTCACAAGAGATTTTTCTGGCCACCTTAATTTAGGAGTGCCTATCACTATGTGTCGTTCTGTTGAGAGTGCCAGAGGGGAAAGGCAGTGCCTCAAAAACCACCTGGCCGACTCATACCAACTCCACCAGCCGAAACGCCTTTCCAGCATGTTGGAATTGACCTCCTCGGACGATTTCCAACATCTGATAGTGGAAATAGATGGATTATTGTTTGCACTGATTATTTGACACGCTATGCCATTGCAACACCCGAAGCATCTGAGGTAGCCAAATTCATTGTGGAAGACATTGTATTAAAACACGGTGCCCCAAGGTCATTAATTACGGATCGAGGGAATCTTGTGACAGAGATAAGCCGTCGGTGCAACATAACTCATCACATGACGACTGCCTAGTGTCTGCAAACTAACGGGCTTACTGAACACCTTAGTAAGTCCTTTGTCTGACATGCTCTCAATGTTCGGCAATGTTGAGCAGAGCAACTGGGATGGGGTGCCACCTTGCGTGACATTTGCCTACAACACCAGTCAACAAGACACAACAGGATTTATGCCATTTTTCCTGGTGAGGTGACTATGACAATGGACACTGTTTCTGTTACATTCTGATGATGTGGACGATGACTACATCACCAGGTGTTAACCAGAGCTGAGGAAGCTCAGCAGTTAGCTCGACTCCGCACGCTGCAGGCTCAAGAAAACAATCACCAAAGGTATGACGTGAGCCACTGCCCTGTTGTCTACCAGCCTGGTGACCATGTCTAGATGTTCACTCATGTTTGGAAGGTTGGCCTCTGTTAGAAGCTCCTCCAGCATTACTTTGGACTTTATAAGGTTGTAAGGCAATTGTCTGATGTTACTTATGAAGATGAAGATTTTGACCCTAGCACAAGATGACGAAAGATCAAAGATACAGCCCACGTCCTTTGAATGAAGCCCTATAGGGTATCCTGCAATCCAGGATAAATTGAAAGCTCCAGGGTAAATTCGAAGATCCAGCGACAGGCAACAAGCGAAAAGGTGACGAAGAGCATAGCGGCATAAGAAATTCTAAGATCACCACCAGGGCGAGAATCAGTCATCAGGATTCGGAGTATGCAGGACCGATGACTCGTTCCTGGACAAGGAGGATGTAACACTGAGACACTTTTGTCTTAAGGAGGGAGCAATGTTGCAGTAGAAGCTGAGTAGCACAATTGCATAGTGTTTATGGTACTACACTGTTGCATGGAGGGCCTTGGGTTCAAAACTCACCTGGACTGTACAATTTTAATTTCTATATTCCATTAGAATACATTTTAGAAGTATCCACAAATGTCAAGAATGATTGTACTGGAATGTTCTGTTGCTGTATATATGTATATACTGTACGCATTCTGGCGAAAGGCAGTTCGCTCCACGCTTTTGTATGTACAAGTGCTGAATAAACCTTTGTTAAGTGAAGTTAGTGTTGGTCATTCATCTAATTACACGTTATTCTACATGACAATATTAATTGCAGTTGAAGTAGAAGTTGAGTTTTGTGTACTTTGTGTGATGAAGATTGGAAAGTCAATTTGAGAGCCTCCACCAACAATTTTGCTCATTGAAGATGAAGTTACTGTAATTGCTCTTATCCATAAAAATAGAAACAATACTACTTCTTAATGAGCGTAAAAATCCTATTGCAAGTGACTTTTATTTATATGTGTACTAATTATTTAAATAGGACTAAGTCCATGTCCATTTTTGGTTTAATGTTGACCATCACAACATTTGATGATGAGATAATTTCTAGATGACAACGTGTTACTGTTGAGAAGAGGTAAAGCTGTTAACTGTTTCTGTGAGAACTTGCATATAGGATTTATAACTGCTAGCATCATTGTACCACTTGTCTGAGTATGGTAGAGTTCATTGCACTTCTTTGAGGAAGAAGTAATTGTAGCTTTCCTTTATCATAACTCTATACAGATTATATAAAAGTAATTTTTCACATTACCATGCCTAATTAAGCTGGCAACTGGTTTTATTTAAGTAAACTTGGTTACTTAAAATATTTTCCAAATTTCAATCTCTAGCTTTCTGGTTTCTTTTGTAACACTAAATTCAGGTTCAATAAGTCAAACCCATTAGGTAATTCATGGTCAATTTACAAAAATCCTCCCAGAGGGTAACATTAACTGCGTAATAATACCATAATTGGTAATACACTGTATGTTAGTATTACACATGATGCACTATAGCTTTACAAGGCAAATAACAAAGACCTGAGCCCAGTGCATAAGAGTGAAACTCTTGCAACCTATGATTAAATGGAATCCATTACTTTAGAATAAATGTGTTTTAGTATATGTACTCCATACCTTGCTAATTTTGTATTTTTTAAACGTTTTTGAGGAACGTACATAGTCTTCATTCTTTCACTTGAGAAAGATAATTTTATGCAGGAAAGATTTATTTTAATATGCTAGGTTACCTAATAGTTTTGTGTTGTCGCTTAATGATATTTTAAACAGCCATTGATTTGCTGTTGTAGTGAAAATATAAACCCTTTAATTATGTGCTTGCTCAGTCCTTGCTCAATTTAATGTAAATCCTATGAGTACAATTCAGAAGTTATTATTTCTGAAAATCAATTGAAAGCAGTAATGCTGTTTAACATGTGTATAGTAGATGTGCATCTTATTTTAAGTAATGGAAGTGACATGAAGAAAATGATTGATAATATGTGGACTGCATTACATTTCAAGACTAATGGAGGGGTACTTGCACATATTGATGTGCACATTTTAAACCTGAAATCTCAGGGAGCCACAGCTCACCCCCTAACAGAAGCAGATCCCATGGTCACTTACTTCATCTCTTTTTTTGTGCACTTTCCGATCTATTTTTCACTGCCTATCAAACAACATCCCCATTTCCACACAACATATATAGAATTGTAACACTTTTTGAACTTGTGGCGCAAAGGCTTTGAAGAGATTTACTTAAAACATTAGTGCTGCAAAAGTCAATGTAACTCACAAAAAATTGTCAAGGAGTAATGTACTGAATCAGACAGAGTTTGGTAAATATGGTTAATCAGGGAGGATAATTGTATCGAAGAGTAGATACCAGTAAGTTTTATAATATACCAGGTGTAGAAGTACGAAACCGAAATTTGGTTGCAATAATTAGACGTATGTTGTTTGAACCTGCTAAACAATATCTTATTACAAATAATCTCCATTGCTATTTGTAAATTTATTCACCTCTCCAGCAGGCTATGAATGCCATGCACTAAGACAGTAGTTCTTTCGAAGTGAACTAGTCAGCGAGCCATTTTCATATGAACTGAAGCGTTCTTCAGTCAGAGCTGTCCAAGTCATGCAAATAGATGATAACTGGATGGAGCCAAGTTTGTAGAATAAGCTGGATGTCCTAGTATTTCCCAACTGAATGCCTAGATTGTTTCCCTGACCCGTTTTGCTGTGTAGTTGGTTGGTTTAAGAGGGGGGAAAGGGACCAAACTATGAGGTCATTGGTCCCTTGTTCCTAATAAGACAATGCCACAAGTGTGAGAATAAAACAGACAAAACATATGACAAAATGGATTGAAAGGCAATGAACCCTAAAAGGAACAAAAGAGGATAAAAAAACAAGAGAGAGATGCAGGAAACAAAGGAGAGTAAAACAAGGAAGCAGATTACAGTGGCTGGCCGACCATGAAAATAAAAGGAAAAGCCAGTCACCCTGCAACACATTAAAACCTCCACGCTAAAAGCTCTAGGATGGAGGACACAGAGGGACAAAGGATATGTGCTAAAACTCAGCTCAAATGGTAAAACCCACCCTCATGGATGAAATGTAAAACCAAATCAGCCTATGAGGCATTGTCTGCAAAAATCAACGATAACAAGTCCAGCAACCGAAGATGAAGTCACATGGCACTCAAAGAAGGACAGATCAGAAGAATATGGGCCACTATCAGGCAGGCACTGCACCAACACTGAGGTGGGTCTTCACGGCGCAAGAGGTAGCCATGGGTTGCCCAGGCTAGGCCAACGCGGATCCAGCAGAGAACCATGGAGTCCCTGTGAGAGGCCCTCATCGAGGACTTCCACACATTTGAGGACCTCTTAATGGCTTGCAGTTTCTTGTGTGTACTGATATTTTGCCATTCCGTCTCCCAAAGCTGAAAAACCTTGTGGCGTAATAATAAATGCAGGTCAGTTGCGGGGTGCCCATCTCCAGAAGTGGTTTCCGAGTAGTCATGTCAGCAAGTCCATTTCCTGGGATTTCAAAGTGACTAGGAGTCCAGACGAACACCACAGAATTACTGGACCATTCCAGGACATAGATGGAATCGTAGATGGACGCTACCAAATGTTGATAAGGGTAGCACTGGTTGATAATTTTCAGGCTGGTCAAGGCGTCAGTACATAAAAGAAAAAGACTCCCCAAGGCACGAACGGAGATACTGAAGTGCACGAGAAATGGCCACCAGCTCTGCACCGAATACACTGCAGCCATCGGGTAAGGAATGCTGTTCAATACGGCCACTATGAACATAGGTAAAGCCAGCGTGACCATCAGCCATTGAGCCATCGGTGTAAACTACATCAGAGCTCCGGAGCACATCAAGAATCGAGAGGGAGTGACAGCTGAGACCTGCAGGGTTAACAGAGTCCTTAGAGCCACGTAAAAGGTCCAGACAAAGCTGTGACCAAGGCATACACCATGGGGGCATATGTGAATGCACCGCAAGTAGAGGTGGTAAAGGAAAGGACTCCAGTTCGGAGAGAAGGGACCACAGGTGAACCACAATCGTTAGCCCCGACCTGGGCCACTGATGCAGGAGATGGACTGGAGCGGGCAGAAAAATTTGGATGCTCAGGAGAACTACGAATGTGTGCTGCGTAACTGCCAAGCAGTTGTGCACGTCTGATCTGTAGTGGAGGGACCCCAGCCTCCACCAGTCGCTGGTCACCGGACTCGTCCTAAAAGCTTCTGTCGCTAGTCGAACCCTGCAGGGGTGCACAGAGTCGAGTAATGACAACGCTGAACCATAAACCACACTCCCATAGTCAACTTGGTATCAGACAAGGGCTCTGTAGAGCCGCAAAACCATAGAGCGATCTGCACCCCAATTGGTGTTGCTCAGGCAATGAAGGGCATTGAGGTGCTGCCAGAACTTTTGCTTAAGCTGACAAAGATGAGAAAGCCAAGTCAATCGTACATTGAAAACCAGTCCTAAGAACTGGTATGTCTCCACTACAGTGAGTGGATTGCCATAAAGGTAAAGTTCTGGTTCCAGATGAATGGTATGTTGCCGACAGAAGTGTATGACATGTGACTTTGCAGCTGAAAACTGTGATCTGAGCGCCAGAGCCCATGACTGTGCCTTGAGGATGGCTCCCAGTACGCGACGCTCAGCAATACCAGTACTGAAGCAGCAGCAGTTGTTGTTGTTGTTGTTGTGGTCTTCAGTCCTGAGACTGGTTTGATGCAGCTTCCATGCTACTCTATGGTGTGCAAGCTTCTTCATCTCCCAGTACCTACTGCAGCCTACACCCTTCTGAATCTGTTTAGTGTATTCATCTCTTGGTCTCCCTCTACGATTTTTACCCTCCACGCTGCCCTCCAGTACTAAACTGGTGAGCCCTTGATGCCTCAGAATATGTCCTACCAACCGATCTCTTCTTCTAGTCAAGTTGTGCCACAAACGCATCTTCTCTGCAATTCTATTCAATACCTCCTCATTAGTTATGTGACCTACCTATCTAATCTTCAGCATTCTTCTGTAGCACCACACTTCGAAAGCTTCTATTCTCTTCTTGTCCAAACTATTTATCGTCCATGTTTCACTTCCATACATGGCTACACTCCATACAGATACTTTTAGAAACGACTTTCTGTCACTTAAATCTATACCCGATGTTAACAAATTTCTCTTCTTCAGGAACGCTCTTCTTGCCATTGCCAGTCTACATTTTATATCCTCTCTACTTCGACCATCATCAGTTATTTTGCTCCCCAAATAGCAAAACTCCTTTACTACTTTTAGTGTCTCATTTCCTGATCTAATTCCCTCAACATCAGCCGACTTAATACGACTACATTCCATTATTCTCGTTTTGCTTTTGTTGATGTTCATCTTATACTCCCCTTTCAAGACACTGTCCATTCCGTTCAACTGCTCTTCCGAGTCCTTTGCTGTCTCTGACAGAATTATAACGTCATCGGTGAACCTCAAAGTTTTTATTTCTTCTCCATGGATTTTAATACCTACTCCTAACTTTTCTTTTGTTTCCTTTACTGCTTGCTCAATATACAGATTAAATAGCATCGGGGAGAGGCTATAACCCTTTCTCACTCCCTTCCCAACCACTGCTTCCCTTTCATGTCCCTCGACTCTTGTAACTGCCATCTGGTTTCTGTACAAATTGTAAATAGCCTTTCGCTCCCTGTATTTTACCCCTGCCACCTTCAGAATTTGAAAGAGAGTATTCTAAATCTACATCCATACTCCGCAAGCCACCCGACGGTGTGTGGCGGAGGGTACCTTTGAGTACCTCTACTGGTTCTCCCTTCTATTCCAGTCTCGTATTGTTCATGGAAAGAAGGATTGTCGGTATGCTTCTGTGTGGGCTATAATCTCTCTGATTTTATCCTCATGGTCTCTTTGCGAGATATACATAGGAGGGAGCAATATACTGCTTGACTCTTCAGTGATGGTATGTTCTCGAAACTTTAACAAAAGCCCGTACTGAGCTACTGAGCATCTCTCCTGCAGAGTCTTCCACTGGAGTTTATCTATCATCTCCTTAACGCTTTCGTGATTACTAAATGATCCTGTAACGAAGCGTGCCACTCTCCGTTTGATCTTCTCTATCTCTTTTATCAACCCTATCTGGTACGGATCCCACACTGCTGAGCAGTATTCAAGCAGTGGGCGAACAAGCGTTCTGTCAACACCTGCTTTCTTTGGGATTGGAATTATTATATTCTCCTTGAAGTCTGAGGGAATTTCGCCTGTCTCATACATCTTGGTCACCAGATGGTAGAGTTTTGTCAGGATTCTCTCTCCCTAAGCCGTCAGTAGTTCTAATGGAATGTTGTATAATCCCGGGGCCTTGTTTCGACTCAGGTCTTTCAGTGCTCTATCAAACTCTTGACACAGTATCATATCTCCCATTTCATCATCATCTATATCCTCTTCCATTTCCATAATATTGTACTCAAGAACATTGCCCTTGTATAGACCCTCTGTATACTCCTTCCACCTTTCTGCTTTCCCTTCTTTGCTTAGAACTGGGTTTCCATCTGAGCTCTTGATATTCATGCAAGTGGTTCTCTTTTCTCCAAAGGTCTCTTTAATTTTCCTGTGGGAAGTATCTATCTTACCCCTCATGAGATAAGCCTCTACATCCTTACATTTGTCCTCTAGCCATCCCTGCTTAGCCATTTTGCACTTCCTGTCGATCTCATTTTTGAGATGTTTGTATTCCTTTTTTCCTGCTCAACTTACTGCATTTTTGTATTTTCTCCTTTCATCAACTAAATTCAGTATCTCTTCTGTTACCGAAGGGTTTCTAATAGCCCTCATCTTTTTACCTACTTGGTCCTCTGCTGCCTTCACTACTTCACCCCTCAAAACTACCCATTCTTCTTCTACTGTATTTCTTTCCCCCATTCCTGTCAATTGACCCTGAAACTCTGTACAACCTCTGGTTCTTTCAGTTTATCCAGGTCCCATCTCCTCAAATTTCCACCTTTTTGCAGTTTTTTCAGTTTTAATCTACAGTTCATAACCAATAGATTGTGGTCACAGTCCACATCTGCCCCTGGAAATGTCTTACAGTTTAAAACCTGGTTCCTAAGTCTCTGCCTTACCATTATATAATCTATCTGATACCTTCTAGTATCTCCAGGCTTCTTCCATGTATACAACCTTCTTTCATGATTCTTGAAGCAAGTGTTAGCTATGATAAAGTTATGATCTGTCTTGAAAGGAGGATATAAGATGATCATCAACAAAAGCAAAACGAGGATAATGGAATGTAGTCGAATTAAGTCGGGTGATGCTGAGGGAATTAGATTAGGAAGTGAGACACTTAAAGTAGTAAAGGAGTTTCGCTATTTGGGGAGCAAAATAACTGATGATGGTCGAAGTAGAGAGGATATAAAATGTAGACTGGCAATGGCAAGGAAAGCGTTTCTGAAGAAGAGAAATTTGTTAACATCGAGTATAGATTTAAGTGTCAGGAAGTCGTTTCTGAAAGTATTTGTATGGAGTGTAGCCATGTATGGAAGTGAAACATGGACGATAAATAGTTTATACAAGAAGAGAATAGAAGCTTTCGAAATGTGGTGCTACAGAAGAATGCTGAAGATTAGATGGGTAGATCACATAACTAATGAGGAAGTATTGAATCGGATTGGGGAGAAGATGCGTCTGTGGCACAACTTGACCAGAAGAAGGGATCAGTTGGTAGGACATGTTCTGAGGCATCAAGGGATCACCAATTTCGTATTGGAGGGCAGCATGGAGGGTAAAAATCGTAGAGGGAGACCAAGAGATGAGTACACTAAGCAGATTCAGAAGGATGTAGGTTGCAGTAGGCACTGGGAGATGAAGAAGCTTGCACAGGATAGAGTAGCATGGAGAGCTGCATCAAACCAGTCTCAGGACTGAAGACCACAACAACAACAACAACAACAACAACAAGTTATGCTCTGTGCAAAATTCTACCAGGCAGCTTCCTCTTTCATTTCTTTAGCCCCAATCCATATTCACCTACTACGTTTCCTTCTCTTCCTTTTCCTACTGTTGAATTCCAGTCACCCATGACCATTAAATGTTTGCCTCCCTTCACTACCTGAATAATTTCTTTTAATTCATCATACATTTCATCGATTTCTTCATCATCTGCAGAGCTAGTTGGCATATATACTTTTACTACTGTGGTAGGCGTGGGCTTCGTGTCTATCTTGGCCACAATAATTCATTCGAGCAGCAGTATGAAATGCAAAAGTAGTCTGCATATAGAGAAGGTGAGAAGGAGAGCTGCTACTAGACCGTTAATAGCCACTAAAAATAGAGACACTCAAGATAGAGCCCTGCAGGACTCCATCCTAGTCGATAGAGATGGAACTATGGGAGGCACCAACTTGGTCACGGGAAGTACGAAGTAACAGGAAGTTTTGGATACAAATCTGGAGTAAGCGAGACCCGACTCATACAATGTGGCAAGGATATGATGTCGCCAGGTCGTGTCATACGCTCTTCGTAAATCAAAAAAAGATGGCAACCAGGTGTTGCCATCTGGAAAAGGCTGTTCGGTTGCCAGACTGGAGGGACACAAGATAACCAGTGGTAGAGCAACCCTGGCAGAAGCTGTCCTGACATGGAGCCAGTTGGCCACGTGACTCCAGGACCCAACCCAACCGCCAACATACCATACATTCCAGCAGCTTACAAAGAACATTGGTGAGGCTGATGAGTTGATAGCTATCCACATCAAGTGGGTTTTTACTGGGTTTGAGCACTGGAGTGATGGTGATCTCCCGCCATTGTGATGGAAAGATGCCATTGCACCAGACTCGGTTGAAGATGACGAGAAGACGTCACTTGTAGTCAAATGAGAGATGTTTAATCATTTGGCTGGGGATCCGATCAGGCCCAGGAGTTGTGTTGGGACAATTGCAAGGGCACTCCCAGTCTGTACATGGGGTGTTATAGGATTCACTGTGGTGTTGAGTGAATGAGAGGACATTTCCTACCAGCTGCTGTTTGAGAGTGTGAAAAACTGGGGGGTAATTCACTGACACAGAGGCCTGAGCAAAGCGCTCGGCAATCACGTTTGCATTGGTACATAACACGGCATTTATGGTAACACTGGGAACACCTGTTGGGGTCAGGTACGTTTGATCTTTACCCAGACTTGGGAAGGTATCTCGCCCAACCCTCCCGCTTCTGTCATTTGGTAAGCTGGCGAACGCGGGCATTTAAGCGTTTAAAGGGTGTGAGGTGTTCCAGGGAAGGGTGCAACGTATGCTGTTCTAGAGCTTGCTGACACTCCTTAGTTGCTTCAGTAACTTCGAGCAACCACCAAGGGATTGCCTTACACCTTGGACACCCTAAAGAGCAAGGCATCAAGTTTTCTGCCACAGAAACAATTGTGCTAGTCACCTGCTCAACCATCAAATCAGCGGTGACAGCAGAGGTGAAAGTTTCCCAGTCCACCTTGTTCAAAGCCCATCTGGGCAGACGTCCGTGGGCCTGGCACTGGAGCAGTGGCAGGAAGACGAGGAAGAGGTCACTACCACACATGTCGTCATGTGCTCTCCAGTGGACAGATGGAAGAAGTCCTTGGCTGCAAATTGATAACTCAATGGCCGAGTAACTACCATGAGCCTCACTGAAATGTGTGGCGACCCCAGTACTTAAGAGGCAAAGTTCGAGCTGGACAGTAAAGTTTCAACATCTCTGCCTTGGCTAGTAAGCACAGTGCCACCACACAAGGGGTTAAAGTAGGAAAGGTTTAGGGAGTTGGTCAATCAGTGCAGCCAATACATTCAGGGGTATTGCACCATCTGGAGGAAGATATACATTGCAGACAATTATTTCCTGCGTCATCCTTATTCTGACAGCCACAGCTTCGAGAGGGGTTTGAAGGGGCACAGGTTCACTACAGACTGAGTTTAGGACATAAATGCAAAATCCATCTGACACTCAATGATAATCGCTACAGTTGCTGGAGGGTAATGCAGATAGCAGGTGTAAAGCTTAACTGTTGCCGTAGCTCTGGCAAGGCGGTGGAAAAAACAGTAATTCCACTGGAGGATGACGTCATCATGAGACTGGGAAAGCATGGAACATTCAATGAGGTATTTAATGCCTCAGAGTCACCTGGTGCCACCAATTTATTGCCCGAACAGTCCATATCCGATGTGTCTGGGTACCTGGTGAGATCTAGGTACTCAGCAGCTGCCAATATCTCCATCCCATCCTCAGACACAGAGCTTGTAGGGAGCGGTGGTGTGGGTGCCACTGCTATTTCCTTTGTCTTTGGTGGTGTTTTATTTATTTATTTTCACTTCTCTCGCTGCTCCTTGGGTTTCCCTGGCTCAGAGGACTTCACTGGCTCAGTCTCTGGGACTGAGGATGAGCGTGAAGTCCTACAACCAGCTGCTTTTGGGCTCTTCAGCCACTGGCGGGTGTCATCTTTCCCACTAGCAGAAACCTGGGACTGGAGCGACTCAAGGGACCGCTTCCTAGTGAGAGAAGCCGAATACAACTTACACTTCTCTGGATTAGAAATGGGGACGGATGCCCCAGATGGTTGGGGGGGGGGGGGGGGGGGGGTGTTGCTCCCTTAGTAGGTGGTGCAGGAGCAACAGGGAGGGAAATGCCCCCCACCATCAAGGGGGCATGTGTAGTCTTCTGGCTCTGAGAGGTGACTAGGGTTGGTGGAGCTGATGGTGCCAGAACTGTTGCAGCAGCATTGTAAGATGATGTCATACACACAGGATGCAGGCATTCAAATTTTCTCTTAGCCTCAGTGTAGATCAGTCGGCCTAGGGTCTTGTACTCAATGGTTTTCCTTTCTTTCTGGAGAATCCTGCAGTCTGGCGAGCAAAGCAAATGGTGCTCTCAACAGTTGACACAGATGGGAGGCAGGGCACATGCAGCATTGGGATGTGATGGGCATCCGTAATCTGAACATGTGATGCTGGAAGTACAGCAGGAAGACATATGGCAGAACGTCCAGCATTTAAAGCACCACATCGGGGGAGGGTTGTTTGGCTTGACGTCACAGCGGTGGACCACCACCTTGACCTTCATGGGCAATGTAACACCCTCGATGGCCAAGATGAATGCACTGGTGGCAACCTGATTATTCCTCGGACTATGGTGGACACGCCGGTCGAAATGTACATCTCGCCACTCTAATTTAGCGCGCAGCTTATCGACAGAATGCAAAAGAAGGTCCCTGTGAAATGTGATACCCTGGACCACCTTTAAGCTCTTATGGGCTGTGATGGTTACAGAAACAGCCCCCAGCTTGTCAAAAGTGAGTAATGCCCGTGACTGGGCAGAGGATGCTGTTTTGATGAAGACTGACCCAGCTCTCATTTTGGACAAGCCCTCCACCTCCAAAAACTTGTCCCCTAAATGGTCAACAAAAAACTGAGGCTTCATCGTCATGAAAGATTACCTGTCAGCTCTCGGACGTACAAGGTACGGGGGCGAATAAGATCTGCTGTCATCCTTAGCCTGACGTTCCTTCCATTGTGTGGCCAGGGAATTGAACTGAGCTCGTGAACACTTAGACTGCTGGTGTTTCACCACCAGCAAGAGATGATGGACCTAAGCTTCATCACGTGTCATCTGCCATGATGCCACCCACTCCTACCAGGGGCCCTTCCCACAGGCGCCATCCAGTTGCAGCATAGGCCACCTGGCAGGATGGCCATTGGCGGGAGCCCTGATGCCCCAGGGGATGGGCATTTACCCCTTGGTATATGTGGGTAGTGAACGGTGCAGGCATCAGCAGAGCGATCCCTGCATGGTCTGGGGGCTACATCAAAAGGGTACATGGTGGCCCCACCACAATGGACTGGCTATCATGTGCAAAGAAGTCCAGGGTCATCTTCGATGCAGAAAGCGACACTGCATAGTGCATGGTGGAAAACACACCCAGGAAGGTGTCCTCACCCAAGAGATGGAGAATGGGCAGGACTGCAATGTAACAATGAGTAAGTGGGCTAAAGATCTAAATGCATGATGGGCACAATGCGCCATGTAAGGCACCCTTCCCCAGTTGGCTTGCTCTTCGGGAAAATTTTGAGGCATGGAGGTCAAACCCTACAGGGGACCATCACATAAAGGCCAAAATATGTGAAACTCCTTTTAGTCGCCTCTTATGACAGGCAGGAATACCTCGGGCCTATTCTTAGACCCGGACCCGCAGGGGATTGCTGTGTGTGATGGCGCATTATCATAGAGCAATATGACCTTGTGTTTCCTATTTCCGCATTACAATAATTTTTCGCATAATGCTTGATTTAAATTTATCATTTGCTGTTGGTAACAATCAATGTTAACAGTTTCACCAGATTTTAGTGGCTAGTAATAGATGACACCCTTCTGATCCCATCAGCACAGAGCGTTGTCTTCTTTCCAAAGCGATTTGGTCTTACAGTCTATTCACCCATGATTTATGATGCTTAGGATTCTCAAAATATATCCGTTTTTCATCAACTCTCTCTCTTCGATGGAGAAATGACTTTTTTGTAGCTAGTGAACAAGTGTTTCACAAGTGGTCTTTCGATTTGCTTGCTGTCTTTCATTCAGTTCATGTGGAACTTTTATTCCCACTTTCTTTACCTTTCTCATAGCTTTCTACCAAAGAGAAACATATCTCTGCATCACTATCAGTTGTTCCGCGAGTTCCTGTTGAGTTTATCATCTTCATCCCATAAGGACTGCAATTCATAGTCTTTGAACTTTTTTGGTGGTTTCCCATGCTGCTTGTTGTTTCTCACATCAAAATCATCACTTCTGAATTTTCTGAACTACTTGAAACATTGTTTTCCCAAGCGCATGTTCGCTGAAAACTTCGAAAAGCATTTGATGCGATTCTGCAGCAGTTTTCTTCAAATGATAACAGAAAACCAATGCTGTCCTCAAATCATAGTTCACAGGTACAAAACTCTCATGTTTACAGGTTTGGAACAGATACCAATGTATGAAACTTGGGTTACTGTGTGCTGACGTTTGTCATCAACCATTACAGAAACAGATGGCACTGCAGATGCTGTCTCACGGGCCCTACACTGACAGCTACCACCATCTATAGGGAAATTCTGGTTTCATACTTCTACACCTGGTAAACGGAATATGTAATCCAATGTCAAGGGTCCATCAATAATTCCTTAACCTTAACTCATCTACAGAAGGAAGATTTGTCATGGAAGAACATGCTCAATATATCTGACTCAATGGATACAAAAACTGAGGCAGTGTTTGTAATCTTCACAATTATCAGCATGCCTCAAATCAGGTTTAAAATCAATAAATCATGATTAGTGCCTTATTTATATGAACCAGATAAGGTTGACATAACAGTATACTTTACTAAATAATAGACTTACCAAGCAGGAAAGCGCCGGTAGACAGGCACAATAAAATAACTAACACCTTCGTCAGGAAAGAGAAGAGTTTACAAACATTTCGTGTAAACTCGTGAATACTATTTCACAGCTTCAGCTCCTTTCACCCATTAAACAACCATCTCAGCTATTTTCAACAACTTTCGTTTTATTTCCATTCCCGTTTTTCCCACATAACCGATCATTTTTTAGCAGCTTCCCACAGGTTTAAACGTTATTATTTCTTTGTCAAACAATTGTTAGCCTCATTTTCATAGCCTGCCAGTACATAACCAGTCCTTTAAACACATTTACACGCATTTTTTTCGAAATTTTCCTGAATTTCCCCACCCTTTAACGTGTTTTGGAGACAACACAACTAGCTAACCTTTGCACCCATTGTTGTTCACCAACCTAAGTTCAGCACAGGATCAACATAGCTCATCTCAAACCAACACTTTTTCGACTTTTTTCACACCTTTGTCTCTCCCTATATATATATCTATTTATTTTCACTTTAACCTCATGTTACCCTTTGCACCTTCTAATACCATGTCAACCTCACAAAATCCCTACAATGACCCCATTAAATTTTATTTACATTCCCTCCGCAAACATGCCTTCAACCTAGCCAGATTATGCTCCCATATTTTATTTACTCAGGCTTGTCTGACATTTGGCATTACCCCCAAAGGCCTCACACTTAAAGTTCCCATCTCTGTCTGCAATCCTCCTTTCCATCAGTCCTTATACCAGTTCCAAACTGCACAATCCATAGCCCTCACCCGCCTAATCCTTCATCTTTCCTCTTTCCTGACGAAGCAGCCGCCAGTTGCGAAAGCTCGAAATTTTGTGTGTGTGTGTGTGTGTGTGTGTGTGTGTGTGTGTGTGTGTGTGTGTTTGTGTGTTATTTTATTGTGCCTGTTACCGGCGCTTTCCCGCTTGGTAAGTCTTGGAATCTTTGTTTTTAATATATTATTCCCATGTGGAAGTTTCTTTCTATTTTATTTACTAAATAATAGAATATTATGCTGGAGATACCAATGTTATTACAGAGAAAGCGGAGATACCAATGTTATTACAGAGAAAGCAACAAAGCAAAACATTCATGCGTCGAGAGGGTGGGACGGGAAGTGGGGGCAGAAGAACCAAATTACGAGTGTCACAATACTGTACAATGAAGAGTTTTTAAATGAAAAGCTTTAATTTTCCTTGACTGATTTGTCATATTAGCGAGATTCTAAGAATTTTACGAAGATGGTCGCAATGTCAATTTCATGAAGAGTAAGAAACAATCTATTGAAGTCAGATATTTCCTCAAAAGCAACTCCTTTAGTTTTAACTGGGCACAACAAAAAGACTGTAGATAAGTCATCTTACTTTAATTTACATAGCAGCAAGGACAGCAACACACTGCTTAGTGTCTAGATATTGGTTGGAGGGAGAAGGTGCCTTGACATTGGGCGAGCACCTCATTCATATTTTAACAATTTGCTGTCCTCCTGTGTGTGCGATGCTCTCTCCTCCCTGACACACAACCAGGAGTTGCACTATTACAACAATCCCTTCGCAGTACTGTTTCAAAATCCTCTCACCTGCACTCTTCATATGTCAATCACTGCACTCCTCATGCTACATAGCATTTCTGCAACTCTTCAAACTTCATGCAGTTTCTGTTGTGTTCTGTCTTACAAATAAGTAATAGTTTCATTTCTCTTTCCCCCCTCATACTCACTAGTCCAACTTGCATTCCTCATTGTTGTCAGAAATTGCCCTTGTGGCTGATAAGTCTCTTGGAAGCGGTGCAAAGTGACACCTCATCCTACATGTTCCATCAACTTCTTACTGTATTTAAATTGAAGGATTTTTGGTTATAATTTCTTTTCATACCAGAGACATGACTGGTATAATGAAATATCGTTAAATAACTATAACTTCTGAATGACAGTAAACTAAATTACAGTAACTTTAACACAAATAATTTGTCCATCGTGTTTCTGCTCATCAGACAATAAAATACTGCATGGATCATATATTAATGTGCTCTTCCTTCTTTTCACCCATGAATATTTTTTTGCAATATGAAGGTGCAAGTGTGAATAAAGGCACTTATCAATTTCCACAGCAGAAATAAAAGATTTTTTATTTTAATCCCCAACATTACAAAATAATATTAAACTGTACAGAAAATAAATACAGGTACATACTTTCACATTACACATTTACAAAAAGGACCATGAAAGCAGTACAGTATCTCTCTGAAGGAAGCAGACTGATCTGCTCTTCTGTGCCTGCACATAAAGGTAATTTGAGTTCCTTGTTATATCACAACACCCCTACCACTTCTTTTTTAATACTGTAGTTTCGAAGACACTTGACAATACTTATAAGAATAAGACTGGCAACAAAGGAAACATTAAAAATATAAAATGTCATGAAAAGGAATAGCACCACATTTTATGTTCTTTACACGTCTCAGATCTTATTTGAAAAACATCACAAACATACCAACAATGCTACTTTAAGTCTATAGTACAGCTGATCATACCATCTCCCAACATAATCAATCTGCAGTGTAACTTAATATAAAACATTAATTCAATATGTAAAAATGTAATTTAAATTATAATTATTGCTTTGTGTCACTTTTTGATGGCTGCCTAGGATGTATTACAGGCACAGGCGGGTACTACATTCATAGCAGCTTCTTTCAAGTTTCCACTGGGTTCCTTATTTTGTCCTGCATCACCAGCATTTTTATTAGCCTTATTATCTCCTGTTTCAATAATATTAGACCCTATTTCATTGTTTTGCTCCTTTTTTTTATCATCTTGTGGAGGATTCACATTAGCCTTTCCTGGTTGTTGCTGGTCTTCACCTTGTTGGGCCTGCTGCACAGGGCTTCCCTGGGGACTCTGTTTAATGGCCTGATCTGGTGGCACCTGGCCAACATTTGCCTGACCTTGAGGGATCTGGTTGTACTGATATGATCCAGGTGGAATATGTCCTTGTGGTAAATGTCCTTGCATTACTTGACCTTGTGGGTTATTCCCTTGTGGCATAAAGGCCTGACCTTGTGGGAACTGTCCCTGTGGTTGTTGCCCTTGTGGGAACTGTCCCTGTATCTGGTGGCCCTGTGGGAACTGTCCCTGTATCTGGTGGCCCTGTGGGAACTGACCCTGAGGGAATTGCCCTTGTACCTGGTGACCTGGTGGGGCTTGTCCTTGTGGCATATATCCTTGTGGTACGTAACCTTGTTGTTCTTGTCCATGAGGCTGGAACTGTTTAGCTGTATGCAACTGCTGCTGTGGTTGTTGTTGTTGTTGTTGTTGTTGCTGTTGCTGCTGCTGCTGCTGCTGTTGATGATATTGCTGCTGCTGCTGTTGCTGCTGTTGATATTGCTGGTACTGCTGCTGCTGCTGTGGTGATAGTGGAGGAGCGAACTAATAAACAGAGAGAGAGAAATTAAACTTGTGTTGACTATTACAACATGAGAGTACACAGAAATACACAATAATTCACACTGTTTTAACTTAATTGTATGATTTTGTACATAGGAAAATTTATTTTAGTAATTCTTAGAATGGAGTTAAGCACTTCCATGACCTTTCTCACTTCAACAATAATCAAGTCTCTAGAATGATATACATGAGAATACAGGGTATTTTTCATAAATTCCACATTTATCTTTAATAGAACTGCCGCAAAAGCAAGTCACTTTAACAGTAATAAGTACGAGTCCAGTGTATGTGTAGTCCTCAAAATATCTTTTGTATTTTAAAGATAAGAGTTAATCAAAGGAAGGAAGGAAAGAAAGAGAATGAACTTACTTTGTTGTCAACTTCATACAGTAATATGTACAATCTAGTACATAACATGTGACAATGAAACATGAGTGTTAAGCCATGACCTACAGTACCCAGATTCATGTGTGTAAAGGTGAAACATTTCTAGATTACATCATCAATGGAAAAGTATCACCCAACAAGTTTTTGAATGAAAAACGTGAAAATAGGTTTGATTCTTACATGGAAGCTTCCTTATTACCATATTCAATAACGATGTGTTACTGCACTTAAGAAGAGCTAATTTAAAAGAAGGGGCCTTAAATTCTTGCTAGCAGATTTATTGTGCAGTACGAGAACCCAACTCCTCAAATAACTGTCCCACACACATTGCTATGATGTATTTTGGATAGCGTACATACCTACTGAAATGAAAACCTTTGAGTGACACTTTATTAGTACTTCGAAGAAACAATACTTGGGAGACGTCAGTCTCATTCAAATTTACATATTTCTGGTGCTGTCTGCACAGAAACACTTATGTTTTTATCCTAATGTAATTGTAATGTATTTTTGGAACTTACACATTTTATATAAGAAAATGTGTTTAGTTTATGCTGCAAAAATTACTTACCATATAACACTCACTAAGGTATTTTTACTAGTAAACTTCTGAGAGCATTATACAGTTTAACTATAGTGTTATTCAAATAATCTGTTCTCACACAATTCCCTGGACAATACACAAATTTCAGAAAGGTGTGAAGTTGTTATTTAGGTGTTTATTATGAGTTTCTACGAGAGCTGATTCCATACTGCACTCAATATTTTGATGACTAACCTAGTTATTTTCAGATATGGGGAGCAATGTTATGGTGTGCACTTAATGATGCTGAACCTCTATTCACAGAAAAATTCAACTTTTGGTACCTGCTGTGCTATTTGATGCGCATTGGCTTTCTCCGTAGTGTGCAGTTATTCCCTTAAATAATCATGTCCTTGGTGTTTTCCAGTTCTGACAGACGAGATGACTAGAGAGTGTGGCTGCCAACCATCCTGTATGGTAATGGATTTCTCGAATTTCAGTGTTAAACATTTTTTTTTTTCACACATGAGCGTTGTACAGGACACTAAAATCCAATAGTTAATCTTTTTCCACTAATTTATCTTACTCATTTAAATCATCTGTTGAAATTACAACAACGTTAGTGCTGTATGTTGCCACTCAATATACTGAAGTATGAACTTCTGTTACAACATGTTTGTTGGACTCATGATTTAGTGCACCACATTATTTATTTGTCCTTGGGCAATGCATCTAAGTTTGAATTTGCCTTATTTAAACTGCAGCCTATGTCGATTGTCATACTAACTTAAATAATAAAGTCTATGTATTACCGCAGTCTAACAAACAGTTGTGACATTCACTGCTGTGAAAGTTTTTAATGTCTGACAGTTGGAAGGATATTAGCACCCCTAGTGGCAGCAAAAAAGCGATCCTTAAGATTAATGTTTGTTTGTAATTACATTTCTACTTATTTAAAGAAATAGTTGTTATATTTTTGTGTTGCAAGCATCAGTAAATTCACGAGATATGCATCTCACTAATTCAGTGAGATAAGCTGCAATTTACTCACGAAGAATCACATTCAATTATGTGTGTAATAGCAGCTCATGCCACTGAAAACAATGGAATATAAACACAGTATTCCATGCACAAGAAGCATATACTTCTGCTGCTGTCTGTTCTTATTGCAATGGTCTCTTTTCACGACATGTAAAAATTTTGTATGTAGTCTAATAATTTGCATTTTCTTACACTTAACTTGACTTTCACGCACATGAATATCGATATAAATGCAATTACTTTTGCTTCAAAAGTGAATGTAGTGAAGATTGATGCTATTTCTGGCTCAGTGGTAGCAAAAATTGCAGAATGGGTTTCTTCTGTGTAGGGTAACAGTTTTATTGAGTTTTGTCATTTGATTATCGTGTCTGCGCAGTTCTCTCTTCAGCTACAGTTTTGGTGATTTATTTGGTGTGTTAAATAAAGTAGGCATTGCATTCCATACAAGTTTTTGACATTCCACACTCAGTGATTTGGCTGGAAGTGTAGTGAATGAAACTTCATGTTGTTGGACAGATATAAAATATTTTTATGCAACAGTCAGGTCTTCTGCTGTGTTTAAGTAATTTTTGGTTCTTAAAGGAAAGCAATGTTCTTCAGTAAATATCTGTATGTTACAAGGAAATCATAAACTGTCCTGTAATTTACTGTTTCATGCCTACCAAGGTCCTTTTGGGGGGAAGAAGAAGAAGAAGAAGAAGAAGAAGAAGAAAAAAAAAAAAAACACAATGTATCATTTTTTTAGTTACTGCTGATTTTTATTGTACCAGATTTGCTTCCTTTGTAAAAACTATTTTACAAACAAATATTAATAAAACTATTTGCACTCATCTGATACCATATTCAGAATTATAGCTTATTGTCCACTTAGGAGTCTGCCATTGCACCATATAACAAAAATGAACAAGAGTTTTGTAACTGCACACATAAGAATGTGGTATTACTGAAAATACTCTGACATTTGGAAATGGTGGCATCAATGAACAATGTTTTACTTAAGCCAATACTAACTGCCCTTTCCATAATTTTTGATATTTCAATCTAGAATTTCCATTGTTTAGCATTAAAGTAAAAATATCTAATTCACCTCCCAAATGTTTTGAACAGCTTTGTGTTTTTTAGAAATATGAGAAATGACTACAGTATTTTACACTAAACTCATTAATGTAAGTTTTCTCTTTACAACATTATGTATGTCCCTTCCTCAATAAAATAACCGTTGTTCAGGATAAAATTTGTAGTTTTCATTGGGTCCCTTATTGGAGTGCTGTAGAAGTCTGAAACTTTATTGGAGGGACACTAATCAACTGAACGCCATATTCCAAGCCTTACTTTAATACCTCTAATCTGTGTTTACAAAGTTTTCCAACATTCTTACTTCAATATTGCCTCAAACACATTTAATCCTATCAACAAAGATAAAATGCCTCCTATGTAATGTTAAAGATGAACTACGTCTTCAGAAACAGGGTGCATATAGCAGTCTGTTCCAATATGGCATGTTGTATGCTGCTGATACTGACAAGGAACATTAGTCACAAGACCCTACACACAGCCCAACATATCATCCCTATGCACTGTCTGGAGCATGATAATATAATGCAGTATAATGGTGCAACTGTCCAATTTCTAGGACTTAACTGGGTGTCCCATTTATCTTGACCACCCTAAATAAATGTTTGTCCAGATTCAAATTACAAAATGTTTCAAGCAAATGTTCTTTAGCTGTCAGGAGGACGTCAATCAGCATGATTGCCTTCGTTGTAGCCTCTCTCTCTCTCTCTCTCTCTCTCTCTCTCTCTCTCTCTCTCTCTCTTTCTCTCCTCCTTTTTTTTTTTTACAAAGATATGAACAGCGGTGTGACTTTTTAAAATGGCAACCTGTATTTTGTATTTGGTAATTCATTCCCTCTCCTAAAGACCTATTCAAAAATGTATCACAGTGTACCATTCACTGAAACACAATGTTATTAATTACATAACACAACATTGAAGCTGACACTCCCAGCACTTAGTGCAGTTACTCGGGGTAACGGAAAACATCCACGTGCTGACGCTGACAGAGGACAAATGTAAAAATAAGTACAGTGCACACCCATCATTCCATTAACCATCGTCAGCTGAAGAGTTGTGTGTGTAGAATGTACACCAACGAAGAGAAAGTAGAAATGCTACTCATCTATAGGGAATGTAAGTTAGCAGAACAGTAATTACAATACTGTTTTCTTATGTACAGGTACATTTAGTACAGTAGTTTAGTCCTTTTAAATACTGTTGTGTAGAGTAGGCATAGAGTATAGGCTGTCCTTCCTACAAACAGCATCAACATAACATTTCTTTTATTGTTATTGCTGAAGGTGGGCAAAAAGCTATGCATGCAGTGGAACTGTACAGAGAGCAAAGTCTTCACAAGAACCCACCTTACCGACGGATGTTTTTCTCATCTCGTTGCGACACTTCAGGAAACGGGAAGTTTAAACCCACAACAACGCAATCGTTGTAGCACTCGCATAGACCAAACTGCTGAAGTTACTGTTCTTGCTTACATTGCTACGAATCCACATGTGAGCACACGACAACTTGACACGAGATTGTCATGCCTATAACCAGTGTACATCATATTCTTAGAAGTCATCGGTTCCATCCTTACGATGTACTCCTATATCAAGAGGTGTATGGGAATGATTTCCAGAATCGTGTACAGTTCTGTCAGTGGGCACAGCAGCAAATACTCGCCAACCCGAACATCTTCTCCAATGTTCTATTTACCAATGAATGTTCCTTCTCAAACAAATGGCAGGTAAATACAAGGAACATACATTACTGGTCCAGCAACAGCCCACAATGGCTCAGACAGGTGGAACATCAGCGTCCATGGAGAGTTAACGTCTGATGTGGTCTGCTTGGTACTACAATTAATTGCCCTTATTTCATCATCAATGTTAGTCTAAATGGCACAGCGTATGCCAACTTCCTCAGACGGATTCTTGCTCCTCTTCTGCATGAAGTGCCGCAAAGAACCAGAATGCTTATGTAGTATCAACATGATGGATGTCCAGCACATAATGCCTTGTGTGCACATTGTTTTCTAAACTGAAGGTATCCTGCCAGATGGATTGGTTGAGGAGGAGCAGTTACTTGGCCTGTCAGGTCTCCTGATTTAAATCCTCTGGACTTTTTTCCTTTAGGGGTGCATTAAAGGCGTTGTCCATGACAATATTCCAACAACTGACGACGTGCAGGAACGTATCGTGCTTGCTTGCTTGCTTGCAATTCTCTTCAGCAGGCAACATTGGAAGCTGTAAATCATTCTTTCATTCAATGAGTGCACCAGTACTTTGAGCACCTTTGAATGTTCTACTCCTGGGCAATGGTACAGGAGAGTCAAAGTCAATTTTGTGTTATGTTTTTACTGGGTTTTTATTTGTTTTCTGTCAACTCCAGCAAGAGGACGAGTTTATGATCCCGGGTTCAAAGTCAATGTTGTGTTATGTAATTAATAACGTTGTGTTTCAGTGAATGGTACACTATGATACATTTCTGAATAGGTCTTTAGCAGAGGAAATGAATTACTGAATAAAAAATACAGGGTGCCATTTGAAAAGGTCATACCGCTGTTCGTATCTGTGTAAAAACCAAAGCTACAATGAAGGCAATCATGCTGACTGATGTCCCCCTGACTGTTAAAGAGCATATGCTTGAAACATTTTGTATTTTATATCTGGACAAACAATTATTTAGGGTGATCAAGATAAATGGGACACCCTATATAAGAGTCAAACAAAGAAGGATGTCATGAGACCTTACAACAGGGACACGTATTTAAATTTAAGAAGAAGGCTTGATGTCCAATACACAGCTTGTTAAGATTTCACCAGTCATCTTCCACTATCAAAAACTGAAAATTTTGAAGAAATGTGCATTTCACACAACATTGACATGGGCTGGGGAAACTAAATACATGTCAAAGATTGCAGCAGTGAGAGTTGAATAAGTACAGGTGACACACTAACGATACCTCACAGTCCGTTCAGGTTCAGTCAGCAAGCACATTACTCTGCTTGGAGCGTCTGAAGTATATGATCAGGTCAGGTCATCAAAATATTGAGTGCAAAATAAAATTGTCAACCTGATTAGAAACAGACAACATACCGTCAATCATTCACATCAAAAGAATTTCATATATCATAATTACCACCATGTTCTGATGCACACACAGATTCAAAAAACAGCAGAAACAACAACAGTATCATCATGACAATGAAACCTTGGTTTTACATGGTAAATTCTGATCTTGCACCTGTGAATAAGCTATTGTAATGAGCAGAAAGTGCAGAACACAGAATTATAACATATCACTAAAGTTAACCAATAAGAAGCAACAAAAGTTTTGGGTGAATTTGCAGTTTCTCTGTTCTGTTAACTGCCATTCACAAAGTAGACTTGACATTTAAAACAACTTAATTTAAGGAAGATCTAAAGATTATTAAAATATTAAAACAGGAATTAAACTTCATTCCTACCACAGTCAATAAAGTTACTTGGATAACTGTTCTACTCAGCAGGTATTTCTAGACTAACTACAGTTACATACTTGCTGTGGATGGTGAACTGGCTGTTGATGACCAGGTGGTGGAGGCATGCCATTTGGGTAAGGTGGAATCTAAACATGCAAACGTGTTGTGCAATTAACAAAGAAAAACAGCTGATGATACAAATGACACTATACTACATTACTACACTACAAGGGTGTTAACAGCAAAATGCTACACAAGTAACTTAAATTACATATGAAAGGAAATGTAATCTTACCAGTCCTTGAGCAACCATTTTCTGGATGGCTTCCAGTCTTTGTCTTTCAAACTCATGATACTCTTCTTGGGTGAAAACTTGCTGTTCATCCAGACTTTCCCAGCCTTGATCCTTTTCAAAATCTGGCTTCATAGTTTGTGCAAGAAATTCAGAGTAGCTGAAATAATAATAACACAAAATATTAAGCCAATAAAACTAAAGCTATGCTATCTGTGCACTTTTTATTTCTCTCTCAACTTCCTAGTCTTAAATCTTGCGATCAGGAAAATATTTCATCAACAACAACCATGCTTTCAGTGAAACAATGTTTTAGTGCAGCACAAACCACACTACCATAATATACCACTCTCTCATTAATTTTGTACTTTTGAAATAATATATATTTATAATATAGTAGTATCCACGAATTAACATAACAAAAGCACTCACACTGTTGTTAATTTTATATTTTTGTGATTATTGGTGTTTATATTAAAGGTGTATATACCACATAACATAAAGAAAGCACTACCATCTTCATACTTTTAATAACATAATCATATAAAATGATTATCTATTAAAATTTGAAGACTTCCTATGTATCAAGATGTTCTTTTACATGTTGACTGTCACCATGCTTAGTGATGGATGTTTCACTGCCAGGCCAGGCAAAGCCCAGCCAGTCACACAACACTAAGTGCGAGGCACTCCTGTGGCAGCTGGTGGTCACGTATGAGTCAATGCATTATACTGAAGAAGAAAAATATTTACATGCATAAAATTAAAAGATGCATATTTTAAGGTCAGAAACATTGATTTTTGGAGAATGAGAACCCATTCTGTAAGGAACTACATGAAAAATTGAAAATCAAATTGAGCAGAGCAGAATACTGTCTTCTTATAAATTGGAAAGGTGGAAAGCTCCTGTGTCTTGCTCTGCTCACTGCACAAAAATCACTGTTGGGCAAAGACGTCCTCCAGGCTTTTCGATGCACCAATGTTTTTAGCTACACACAACCAAGTGCCTCCTGTGTGTTTTCTAATGCCATCTATTACTCTCTTGGGGTCATGATTTCTATCTTGGTACGATGTTGATGCTGACAAGGAACATCAGCAACAAGACCCAACAAACAGCCCAGCAAATCAGCCTTGATGTGCCAAATTCATTTTCATTACAATTGTAATTATATCTTCAATTCGGGCTGGTCTCTCTATATTTATTTGTTGAAGGTAAATACTATTTGTAACCTTCCCTTTACAGGCACCTTATCAACTTTTGTTTACTCTTCTGTTTATTTCTTTGGTGACTGTGCAGTCATCATTTTAAAGTTACCCTGAATACAAAAACTGAACTGGTTCCATGAATTCATTATTAACTTGTACAGTTTTTAGATGTGTTGGTTATATGTTATTTTTGTCCCGCTATAATCAGTTTTCACTCACTCTTCCTAACTAAGTCTTTCATTGACTGACTAAATTTACCTGCAATAGTGGTGGTAGGTACAAATTGTCTGGATGAGCATAAAGACTGGCAGAGCCCAGAAATCCCTAGTTGCTGGGGAGGAGGACTTTACCAGTACTACATCAAAGGAGCACATGAGCTACAATGCCCAACTTCGCATCAAGGTCTGAATACGTCCTATGACAAAATTGCAGAATTCTAGTTCCACAAAGCAGAATAATTTTACAGAAATTCCAGATATGCCAAAAATCATTGTCACTTAGCCAGTAGTTGTACTATAGAAAAGAAGGAAGTAATGACAGAATACATTTATCAATACAAGTACAAAATACATAAAAAAATTAATAGCATCAAATGCATTAGCCTTTTAAGGTGTCGTGCAATCGCTGAAAGAGTCAGCTGTCAACGCCAATCATCTTGTATCATGATCTCAAATAGAATTAATATTTAGTTTACTTTACCAACATCTCACTATGCAAATGTGCTTGAATGTCAAATCCTCCATACAAATGAGGTGTGATCAAAAAGTAATGGAAATTTTAATTTTCTTAAAGAATCTTTGTTTATTCATGAACATCAACTTTGTCCCTTTCAAATAAGCCTTCTCAGGTACAATACACTTGTGCCAGCTAGTCAACAACATGGTGTCCGGTACAGTTGTTTGTTTATAGTGAGAAAGTGAACAAAAGTTATAGTTATGCGGTGAAAAACAGAACGTACGTAAATTATAACAGTGAAATAGTGATGCTAAATGAACGTGTATCAAGCCTGCAATTAATTGTAGACGTACTAAGGCGGGACATTGCGCATTTAGAAAATGAAAATGCCGAACTGAAAAAGGCGCGTAATATCCTGATCGCTAAAGAAAGTAAAACACGGAACTGGGAGCACATGACTAGCACGATCACGGAAGAAAGAAGCGAAAAGGTGATAAATACAACGAATGGAACGAACCGCGGCAATAAAAGCAATTTCAGTGTCCTACCTCCAATAAACGAGTGCTCTGAAGTGGATATAGGCCTACAGGCAGAAACAACAAGGCAACATATGTTTACTAGGCCAAAAAGGGTAGGTCGTGTGAAACCCAGTGACTGTAGAATTCCTGTGGAACAAAAAATCGTTTTCATGCACTAGATTCAGATATAAATGTGGAATCCACAGAAAACTGTGACGACAACAACACGCCGAATCTATATAGTGACAAGCACATGAGCAGAAACTTCCGCAATAAACATGAAGACAAACTCAAACTGAAAATATTCTCCGATAGCCATGGACGTGAGATCGCAAAAATACTATGTTACAGTCATTGTATACAAGCAACTAGTATTGTCAAACCAGGTGCACCCGTCCAAGAACTCATTAGAAACATAGAAACTGAAAATGATCGTCATATTGTCGTCATAGCTGGAGCCAATAATGTATATAAAAACGACATCCACAGTGCAACACGAAACCTTAAAGCAATACTAAATTCAACACAAGAGAAATCAGTTTTTGACATCGGAATTCCACATAGGCATGACCTTTCGGAATGGTCATGTGTGAACCTGGAAATCATAAAAGCAAACAGGCAATACTCAAAGATTTGCAGGGCCTACCAAAATGCATATTTTATAAGTATGGACTCATTGCAAAGAGACTGTTACACGAGACATGGCATGCACCTTAATAACAGAGGCAAGAAGATTCTGTGCCAAAACATCAGCATAATACTGAAAGCATCTGACAACCAAGAAGTAATTGCTGCTCTTCCTGCTCCTTGCTTGACACAAGCAGAGCCTGAAGAAATAGTTACTTCTATTGCAGCAGTAGAAGTAGAGGTGGAAACAGCAATTGTACCCACACACATAACAAACGCTGCAGCAGCAGTGCCTACCACACTTCATCTACAGGATTCAACAGCAGCAAAAGATGAAGCAACATCCAAATCTCCACTGTCACCAGTTGCCACAACAATGCCTACAGCAGCAGCAGCAGTACCTATCACACGTCACCAGCAAGATTCAACAGCAGCAGAAGAAGGAGCATTCACCTTATCTCCTCAGTCACCAGATGCCACAACAGTGCCTCCACACACCGTAACAGCAGTTCCATCAATTCCTGTAGAAGCAGCCTCATCTACAATATCATCACAAGGAGGGAAGAGTAGGCATACAACAGTAGACATGCTACCACTCCGAGTGAACAATTTTTTTAGTAAAAGGCAACAAGAGGCAGAAATCCAAAAGATAAGCCCTCAAAAAGGTTTGAAAACCAATCACCATAGTGTTCAGTGTGTTAGCAATAAGAGCATGGATCTTAAAATATGTTACATTAACGTTCAAGGAATGAAAGATAAAGAACTTATCATAAATGAGTTTGGTCTTGATAACCAGTTTGATATTTTTTGTCTGAGTGAACACTGGGCTAATGAGAATGAACTTGCAGTTGCCAAATTTGACAATTTTAGTATAGTAAATAGCTACTGTAGGAAAGAGCACATTAGAGGTGGTGTGGCAATTTATTCCAACCAGTCACTCAATTGTACAATAACCAAACTAGACCTAAATTCCTTGTGTGATGAACAGCACTTTGAAGTTACAGGTATAATCATTAATAGTCATAAGCTAATAGTAGTATCCATGTACAGATCACCAAAGGGAAGCATTAACATATTTTTAGAAAAAATGGACATGCTATTGAGTGAATTAAGTAATATTAAATGGCTACACTATGATACTGCAATAGGAGGTGATTTGAATGCTGATTTTGATGTTACTAAATGTAAAGGTAGTGTTGCAGATCTGAAAACTCACTAAGACAATACAATTTACATCATGTTAATAACAGGCCCACAAGAAACAAAGCATGTTTAGATAACATCTTTGTAAACTTCAAGACCACTGAAAACACATGCCAAGTTGCAGTGTTCTCATTCTCTGACCATGACTCCGTATCTCTAAATTATGCAAGTCAAATTCCCCTCAATAGGAGCAATGCAAACAGACCTATCCCAGCAGTTGTGATTAGCAGACCCATAACTGAGGATAAAATTGACACATTTCGTAATTTCCTTGCAGACAGAGACTGGTTTGGCCATTTTAGTGTAGATGGACATTACACATCAAGTAATGACCTGCCAGCCAAAATAATATTTGATAGCCAGAATGAGATTTTCACTCTGCAGTGGAGGGTGCACTGATATGAAAATTCCTGGCAGATTAAAACCGTGTGCCCGACCGAGACTCGAACTCGGGACCTTTGCTTTTCGCAGGCAAGTGCTCTACCAACTGAGCTATCGAAGCACGACTCACGCCCGGTACTCACAGCTTTATTTCTGCCAGTACCTCGTCTCCTACCTTCCAAACTTTACAGAAGCTCTCCTGCGATCAGGAGAGCTTCTGTAAAGTTTGGAAGGTAGGAGATGAGGTATTCCCATAAAGAAAATCAAAATAATGGACAGTAGCCACAAATCCAGATCTCAAAACAGACAAAATATATGGTACACTAAACAGCTGACAGATCTAAAGAAACAAGTTTCGTTACTGTACAACATATACAACAGTATGAAGTCTGACTGTGCCAAATCAGCCTATGTGGAATGCAGGAATGAATACAAAAAAGCCATCCTGCAAGCCAAAAAAACCTACAATGCCAACAGCATACATAATTCCACCAATAAATGCAAAACTGCTTGGAAAGTAATTAACAGTGCTGCCACAGATAGTAAAAAAGACAAAATTAATATCCCACCACAAATACTCAATGAGTTTTTTATTAATTCAGTGAAAGAAATAGGAGACGCAATTATCAAACCAGACATTAGTCCATCAGAGTTACTCTCCCAAAATTGGGGTAGACAGTCACTAAAGACAAGCATGCTAACCTTCTCCGAAGTAACGCCTAGATATGTACAAGGGGTCATAAAACAACTGAAATCATCTGATAGCTTAGATATATATGGCATATCATGCAACCTGCTAAAAAAAGTGTGTGATTGCATTCTGTACCCTTTAACCCATTGCATAAACAAGTGCTTACTTGAGGGATATTTTCCTGATGAGTTAAAACTGTCTAGGATCATCCCAGTATACAAAAAGGGAGATACGGACTCTCCATCTAGTTACAGGCCTATTTCAATAGTAACCGCATTCTCCAAGGTAATAGAATGCATCATGTACCAGCAATTATCTCACTTTGGGAATCTAGGAATAATTAATGCTACACAATACGGGTTTAGGAAGAATCTGTTAACCATTGATGCAATCAACACGGTAGTCAGTTACATCCTCAAAGTTTTTGAGAACAAAGGCTTTGCTCAGGTCTCATTCTGTGATCTAAGCAAGGCCTTCGACTGTGTTGAGCACACGCCACTACTAGAGAAACTAGAATTCTACGGCATCAAAGGAAACAGTCTCAGACTATTAAAAGCTTATCTCAACAACCGTAAACAGGTAGTTTGTGTTGGTAAGAAAAGTCAAACATATAAAATTTTAAAGTAGGTGTGCCTCAGGGATCTGTACTTGGGCCCTTCCTGTTTCTGATAATGATCAATGACCTTCCCTCGTTTATTAGATCCAACACTGTATTGTATGCAGATGATACGACTTTTCTTCATAGCAGTAACAATCTTAATGATCTTAAAACCTGTGCTGAAAATACACTCACTCATGCAGCATATTGGTTCAGAGCAAATGGTTTCCTGCTAAATGAAAATAAAACTCAGCAGGTAATCTTCACTCTAAGAGACAAGCCACTATCTGATGACCCTAGTTCTGTTAAATTCCTGGGAGTTTATTGCAAACCCTTATTTACTAAACAAAAAATTATGACTGTAATAAACCTCTATATATACAATGTCTTAATCTTTATGAAGAAGAACCTACAAGATGTGATACGTAGAGAAAATGTACATTGTTACAACACAAGAAGCATCAAAAACATATACATGCCTTACCACAGACTATCAAAATCAATAAATAGCTATGAAGACTCAGGACACAAACTATTTAATAAGCTGCCACATGCCATACAGGATCTTCCTGAACACACATTCAAAGGAAGACTGCATGAATGGTTTATTGCCCACCCCTTCTATGATATAAATGAATTCTTCAACTGTAAAATGCAGTAATCGGACAGATGACCCACTGTACATTTATTGTAATACAAGCTAAAATGTTTCAGTAATCAATACCTTATCACAGTGTATTATAAATTGTAACTTCATTTGACATTGCCAATTGCTGTAATGGCCTAAAGACAATAAAATATTTATTATTATTATTATTATTATTATTGCTTTTTCCAATCTTTGAAGCACTTCTGGAATTCACTTTTTGTTTATGTTGTTAAGCTTCTTCAGCAATTCTGTTCTTATCTCGCCAGCGGTGGCAAAATGACATCCTTTCTAGGTTGTCTTCAACATCAGGAACAGAAAGAAGTTGTTGGGGCCCCATGTCTGGCAAATATGGTGGCTCAGGCAACATAACCTTTTTTTTCCCTTTTTTTCCAAACAATCACAAACAAGGGTGGGAGCATTATCATGGTGCAATTTCCACAAGTGGTTTTGCCACAGTTCTAGTTGTTTTCTTTGGACTGCTTCATACAATCAGTGCTTAATTCCAGCTAGTATTACTTATTTACCATACGATCATAAGGCTCTATCCCACCATAATCGAAGAAAACAGTGAGAAGAATGCTCATGTGATCAAACTTGTCAATTTTTTTTTGTCTTGGCTCTTCTGGCAATTTCCACTGATACAATTGGGCCTTGGTTTCGATATCACACACGTTTACCTATGTTTCATCACCTGTTATAACCCTCTTTAGAAGTTCTGGATCATTGTCAACTTCATTCAATAATTTCTTATCGCTGACTACACAATGTAGTTTTCGGTTGACATTCAACAAATTCAGAACAAACTCTGCTGCTGCATGTTTCATGCGCCGCCCCCCCCCCCCCCAAAAAAAAAAAAACCGCCCCTGCTTGGCATGAGCCAAAGGATAAGCCGATATCATCAACAACCTCTCTGACAGCAATTTTCCAGAACCACTTTCTTTACTTCTTCCATACTGCTGTCAGTAATTGATGTGTTATGGCAACCAAAGTGGCAGTTGTCTTTGACACCTTTTCGGACCTCTCTGAAATGTTTATACCACTCAAATTCTTTTCTTACTCATAGTAAATTCACTGAAAGCCACAGTCAACATTTAAAATACAGTGCCGCATTTTATTCCATTTTTCACACAAAATTTAATGCAAATTCTTTGACTGAGCTTTTTTGAAAGTAAAAATTCCCGAGCACTTGAAACCACACGTAACCTTATCGACTGTCAACAATAAACTAAATATTCAAAACAGCTGAAAAGGCAAATACATCAGGAACATCTGTACAAAATAAATATTTTAAAAAATGAGAAAATCTGATGTACAAACACCCAAATTTTAAAAAATCCACTACTTTTTGATTGCATCCCTTAGACATAAGATGATAATACGAACATAGCATTGTGTAGCCCTGACTACCCCTTTCTCCCAACGCTGCATCTGTGTAAATTTCAGTTTTATTCAATAAATAATCAAGTACTCATTCCACAACAGATTTTCACTCTGCATCAGTACGTGCAATGATTTCAAAAATTCTTAGCAGATTAAAACTGTGTGCCAAACGGAGTCGGACCTAGGCTCTTTGTCTTTTGAAGACAAGTGCTGTACTGACTAAGCTATCCAAGCATGATTCTCAACACACCCTTGCAGCTTTTTCGAACCAGTACCTCCTCTCCTATCTTCCAAACTTCACAAAAGCTATTCTGCGTGCTTTGCATTCTTTGAAGAAAGGATATTTCCACGTAAGACAAAGGTCCCCAATTTGAGTCATGGTCCAGGATAGTTTTAATCTTATAGAAAATTTCAAATGATTACTCATTTGGTTACTAATAAATAGGCAAAATGTGTAAATCCTAGGACCAACACTGAGAAGTGAGCATCAAGACAGCCAATATTCTCAAGACTATGTTTGTTTAACTACACTCCTGGAAATTGAAATAAGAACACCGTGAATTCATTGTCCCAGGAAGGGGAAACTTTATTGACACATTCCTGGGGTCAGATACATCACATGATCACACTGACAGAACCACAGGCACATAGACACAGGCAACAGAGCATGCACAATGTCGGCACTAGTACAGTGTATATCCACCTTTCGCAGCAATGCAGGCTGCTATTCTCCCATGGAGACAATCGTAGAGATGCTGGATGTAGTCCTGTGGAATGGCTTGCTATGTCATTTCCACCTGGCGCCTCAGTTGGACCAGCGTTCGTGCTAGACGTGCAGACCGCGTGAGACGACGCTTCATTCAGTCCCAAACATGCTCAATGGGAGACAGATCCGGAGATCTTACTGGCCAGGGTAGTTGACTTACACCTTCTAGAGCACGTTGGGTGGCACGGGATACATGCGGACGTGCATTGTCCTATTGGAACAGCAAGTTCCCTTGCCGGTCTAGGAATGGTAGAACGATGGGTTCGATGACGGTTTGGATGTAGCGTGCACTATTCAGTGTCCCCTCGACGATCACCAGATGTGTACGGCCAGTGTAGGAGATCACTCCCCACACCATGATGCCGGGTGTTGGGCCTGTGTGCCTCGGTCGTATGCAGTCCTGATTGTGGCGCTCACCTGCACGGCACCAAACACGCATACGACCATCATTGGCACCAAGGCAGAAGCGACTCTCATCGCTGAAGACGACACGTCTCCATTCGTCCCTCCATTCACGCCTGTCGCGACGTCACTGGAGGCGGGCTGCACGATGTTGTGGCGTGAGCGGAAGACGGCCTAATGGTGTGCGGGACCGTAGCCCAGCTTCATGGAGACGGTTGCGAATGGTCCTCGCCGATACCCCAGGAGCAACAGTGTCCCTAATTTGCTGGGAAGTGGCGGTGCGGTCCCCTACGGCACTGCGTAGGATCCTACGGTCTTGGCGTGCATCCGTGCGTCGCTGCGGTCCGGTCCCAGGTCGACGGGCACGTGCACCTTCTGCCGACCACTGGCGACAACATCGATGTACTGTGGAGACCTCACGTCCCACGTGTTGAGCAATTCGGCGGTACGTCCACCCGGCCTCCAGCATGCCCACTGTACGCCCTCGCTCAAAGTCCGTCAACTGCACATACAGTTCACGTCCTCGCTGTCGCGGCATGCTACCAGTGTTAAAGACTGCGATGGAGCTCCGTATGCCACGGCAAACTGGCTGACACTGACGGCGGCGGTGCACAAATGCTGCGCAGCTAGCGCCATTCGACGGCCAACACCGCGGTTCCTGGTGTGTCCGCTGTGCCGTGCGTGTGATCATTGCTTGTACAGCCCTCTCGCAGTGTCCGGAGCAAGTATGGTGGGTCTGACACACCGGTGTCAATGTGTTCTTTTTTCCATTTCCAGGAGTGTATTTATTGACATATCTTTTATTTAAAGAGGAGAACATATGTGTTTGAAATATGTACTGTTGTTTAATAATGAACCAGTAGACTTGGAATGGCTTGTGAGGCCAAAAAACGATCAGCAGAGAAATGAACTCCCTTCCATGTTAACTGCAGGCTTAGATTTTTTTGGCAGTTTTGTTGGAGCAAGGTGTTGTAGAAGATTGGCAGAGGCCACATGTTGACACCCTTACAGTCTACTGCTGTTAGCCACACTCACAATCAAGAGCTACATCAGTTGCTTAAGATTCAAGTGATTGTTTATTGAGCTGAGAATTGGAAATGCCACTTTCATACTTTCATTTGTTTTATGAGAAAGCTGTGAACAATAGTTTGGGACTTAGAATAGACTGCATTTTTTTCTGTGATAAAATTTGGCCCTCAGCCAATATTTAAACATTTTTACTAGTGCTGGACTCTGAGCAGCAGATGCGACTTAGAATTATTTGTGCTGTTTTGGTGACAGGCTCTATAGAGTGTTAAAGACTACCATTTTGCATATGGATTGTACAATATTGCTATAAGGCATTAAACTGCCTATCTGAGCATGATCTGTCAGACCTTACTGAAGCTGTGGCACTTCAGTATGTTGCATTTGCACACCAGTTAAACACACAGATGTGTACCAGATTCTGCTAGTACCTGTTCCCACATACAGAATCTTTAACTGAACTTGTTGTATTTCATATGTTTGAGACTCCACTTACTTCCACTATTTGTTTCAGTGAAGGGCGAATTATTCACAAGTTTGACTGCTGTGAATCGAAAGTAACTATTTGATTCAATTTATCCATATGTTTTTGGTATGGTGTTAGATTAAAGTCATTTGATTATTATTTTAACATGCAAACTTGCTTGACTTTGAGACTGTTTCAAATGCATGATTACTTATGAACCCTGTTGCACTCTCAGCTAGGACAGGGCAAGCACATGAGCTGTACATTAGTGTAGTCCGCCTCAATAGGTGTGCTGGTTGCTCTCTTTAGTAAAATGTCTCCAGGTAGCAAAAGTAAATAGGTAGTATTAATGGCCAATTTGTTGTACATTTTATGCTCAATATTTTTGCCAAGCAACCCAGCTTTCATCTTCATGTCCTGCAAGCTGTGTGTACATAAGAATGTACATTCACTGTGTGGACTCCAATCAACTGATTGGGAGTATGCACACACCAAGAAAAAATAAATAAGCAAATAAATAAAAAGAGAGATATATATAAACAGAAGATGCAACACAAAGGAATTACCCGAATGGGACAGAAATTAGTAGATGTGATGTACATGTACAGACATACATAACTTCAGAAAAATTGGATGATTTATTAAAGAGAAAGAGGTTCACAAATTGAGCAAAACAATAACTTGTTGGTACACCCATGGCCCTTATGCAAGCAGTTACCCAGCTTGGCATTGGCAGAGCTGTTTCACGTTGTGCAGAGAGATATCGTGCCGAATTCTGACCAGTTGACATATTAGTTCATCATACTCCCAGGCTCTGAACGGCTCTGCCAATAATTCTGCAAACATTCTCAAGTGGTGAGAAGTCTGGCAATCTTGCTAGCCTAGACCGGGTCTGGCAAGCATGAAGATAGAGTAGTAACTTTTGCCGTGTGCAGATGGGCATTATCTTGATGAAATGTAAGCCCAGGATTTCTTGAAATGAAGAACAACAAAACAGGACATAGAATATCGTGAATGTACCGCTGTGTAGTGATTAGACAATTGACAGTTTTTAACAACTGATTCGCCAGTCGACTGTTTTTAAGTTAAGCTGTTTTTTTTCAGTCAAATGAAACAACTGAATGAAACTAGTCTTTGTGGCAATGTCAGCTATATGAATGTTTTTACTCACTCACCGTGTTTTAGTGATTTTACTTACATCTTTTTCTGTCTTTCTAGATGTACATGAACCATGACTAGGGTTGACAACTTTTTTAGAGCCAAATGAAGTATCTTATTTCAAGGAGATGTGAATGACAAGTACATTTCTAAAAATATATTCAAAATGTATGTATGTACTTACTGAAATGAGAATTTTTGACTTGTGGCATTAAATATAAATTTCTGTTGGTTTTAAAAGTTTAATATATGGTGCTGCACTGTAAATTTATTATATACGAGGGTGAGTCAAATGAAAACCTTATATTTGTAATAACAAATCGAAATTTCGTGCTGTTATCCTGTAAGCTGGGAAGCGTGCTACAAACAGCATGCAGAATGGCCCATAGGTGGCAGCATAGTGCAAATGCACACATACCGACACAGTATCAGTATCAGTATAAAGATGGCCACATGACTTGCGACTTGCAGCAGGGAAGAACAGCATTCTGTTATTCAGTTTTTGCATAGTGAAGGAGTGAAACCTATTGAAATTCACTGACGAATTAAGGTTCAGTACGGTGATACATGCTTGTCACAGCAGCAAGTCTACGAATGGAGTAGGAAGTTCGCAAAAGGTGTGACTTCAATGGAAGATGCTCCTCGTCCAGGTCAGGCACCATGAGTTGTGACTCCACAGAACATTGCAGCAGTTGAAGACATAGTGAAGAAAAACTGCTGAGTAACACTGAATGACACTGCAGCATGTTTACAGATTAGTCATGGGTCAGCAGACCACATTTTGCATGATATGCTCCAGTTTCACAAAGTGTCTGCAAGATGGGTGCCATGACAGATGACTCCTAGAAGGAGAGAATGATGTGTTGAAGCTTGTGAAGAACTTCTTTGGCGCTTTGAACGAGAAGGTGATGGCTTCCTTGCAAGAATCGTTCCTGGGGACAAAACATGGGTTCACTTCCACCAAACGGAAACAAAGAGAACGAGCAAGGAATGGCGCCATTCCTCATCACCAAAACCAAAGAAGTTTCGAACAGAACCATCAGCAGGGAAGGTTATGCTGACTCTCTTATGGGGTGAAAAAGGTATCATTTTTGGAGCATTACATGCCTAGAGGGACAACTGCCACCAGTGCATCATACACAGATCTCCTAAAAAAATCACCTGCGGCCTGCAATGTGGATTGCTGTCGGCACGTGTCCTTTTGCAACAACATGACAATGCAAAGCCCACACTGCCCGTACAACAGTTGCAGCAATCACACACCTGCATTTTAAGTGTCTTCCTCATCCACCTTACTCACCAGACCTTGCCCCCAAGTAATTTCCATTTGTTTGGACCATTCAAAGATGCAATGGGAGGAAAGTAGTTCCGTTCTGATGAAGAGGTACGCCACACGGTGCACGAGTGGTTTCGCAGACTACCAAAAGAATTTTTTTCTAAAAGAATTTATGCACTTTGTAAGCACTGGAGGACTTACATTGAGCGTGGGGGAGATTATGTTGAAAAGTGATACAGCTTTGTACCACTTCTGCAGAATAAATAATATTTAAAGAAATATTTAACGTTTTCATTTGACTTACCCTCGTATAAACGAACAATCACTTTTTAACATGTTTTTATCGGTTTCTTGTCTTTTTAGGTACAAATTTTGCAACTGATTTTAAACTAGCTTCCTGGTAAGCTGGAGACTTGAAACTTGCAACATAGCTCTGAATTGGATGACACTATAATATTAACTCGCTTTCGAGTCCAATGTTTGGCAGAGGTTACTTTGTTTTTCGGTTTGTCTGTCTGTCTGTGTCTGCCTGTCTGTCGAATCGGTCAGGCACAAATTTTGCAACTGACCTTAAACTAACTTCCCAATAAGTTGTAGACTTAGCTCAGAACTGAATGACAATTGCCTCGCCTTCTCTACTAGTTTGCGGTGGAGAGCAGGTACTTTGTGTACTATTGCCCTGTGTGTTTGTTCCAGTCGTGAATGTTTTTCTATTAAAAATGACTGCTGCTAAGCTTCCCTATGAGGAAGCTATTCTATTCTCTATTCTATTCCTATTCTCTCTCATTTTTACATTCACAGTCTTTTCATGAGATATCCCTATGAGGAACCAATATATTGGTCGGCTCAGTTGAAGGGAAACCGAAATAAACCTGAAGTTTACCACATGTTACTGTAAAAAACTCACAAAATGTTGAAAAATTTCACACACACAAGACTAAAGAGCAGAAAATAACTATTTAAACAGAGATACTGTTTTAAAATGAACTAATAAATATGAAAAAATCTCTCCTAGTCCCATACAGGTTCCTAATGTCAGAGATAGTTCAGAAAATTTGTACTAGAGAATTTTTAACAGCAATGACATTATCTGTAAAGCTGGAAATGCTGGGAGGCATGTATGTAGCTGGTGATGTAATTTCATGCACAAAATATTTACCTTCCACACAAATACAGCAGAGTCCCGCTAATCTCAACCCTGGTAATCAGAATGTTTGGTTAATCCAAATGTGAAAAATGTTACTCTAAGTATGGAAAAGTGCACAGTAAACTGCTGTACATACAACTATTTTAATTTATACAGTACAGTAAACATGCATTAGAAAAATTAGCAAGAAAACATTAGGTTTAAACAATGCATAACAATGAAAGAAAAGCTGTCAAACTTACTAAATACAGCTGACATTTTATCCCTATTTTTTAGATGACAAAACCTCGGTAATTGTTTTCTGGCGTAATGAAGACAGTCTGTTATAATGTGATGCATAGTCGAGCAATTGTCTTATAAACATCAAATCAGCAGGTGTAGCAGTGGGCTGTTGCTCCAAAGAACATAGCACGAGGTCAAGGGTTTCTGCTGTGTCACTGTGTGTCACCAGCTCTCCTTTGTCGCTTTTAGACGCATTGTCACTACTGTCACAGCAGCCCACTTGTTCCTGGTCTTGAATCACAGCAGCAGATCTACGTCCCCTTCACTAGCTTCTTCACATCAAGGAATTGTCTGTATCATTAGTATTAGATCTTCCCTCTTCATTTTCAACTAGATTGTTCCGAAATTCAAGAGATGTCCACAGTTTTCTCCACGACTTTCTCAGAGTATTTTCTGAAATATTCTGCCATGCCTCAGCGGCACTATAAGCAACATCCTTCACATTGGTCGATTTTATTTTGTGCACTAAAGGAATATAATCATCTTGAATCAGCATTCTTAAAAATTGTTTCTTGTAAACCAGCTTTAATGTTTGCAGTACACCCTGGTCCATCGGTTGTAGAAGTGGTGTAACATTCGGCAGCAAAAAGTTCACCACAATTTCTCCATCACATAATTCTTCAGTGCTGGGGTGAGATGGCGTGTTATCAGTGAAAAGGATTGCACAGGGAGACAAATGACTTTCCTTAGAAAACCATTGAAGAGGGAACCTGGTCTTGAAACCATTCTTTTAACAGCTTACCATCCATCCATGCTTTTTCCTGGTTGTGATAATACACGTGCAGGGACTTTACGTTGCAGTTTTTAAAATCTATGGGCCTAGCAGATTTGCCGATCAGCATTAAGGGCAGCTTGTGATTACCAGCAGCATTGTTGCACGCTAATAAAGTCACACGATCTTTGCACATTTTAAAACCAGGAGCATGGTCTTTGCTTTTGATGCCAGGCTTTTTGTTGGCAATGTCCTACAATTACGGCCAGCCTAGTCAGTGTTATAAATTTGTTGGGGAGAATACTTTCCCTCTCTTATAGTTTTTTCAAACTCACCCAAGTATTCCTTCACTGCCTTACGGTCAGAAGAAAGCTTCTCTCCAGTAATAGTTAGCTGACAGAGTCCATGACGTTTTTTGAGTCTGTCCAACCAATCCATACTCTCGCTACTAAAAGACTCGTCACCATTCATTGACTTGTTCAGGTAAACAACCTTCTCCTGAACCAGTGCTCCATCACACATTGCCTATAAAACAGAATGCAAACTGTTGCTAAAATGAGGCAAGATTCCTTTCCTTCTTCACGTCATGAAGGGAACCATTCTGTTCATCTCTGCATTTTCCAATAAGAGTTGCAATACATCCAGATTTCCCTGTCTTGATCCTAATTTTGAGGGCATCCAGAGGTGTGTTGGAGCGATTTTTATACAACTATTTGGTGTAAACCTGGCTCTTTTTCTGTGTAAGTGAACATTTGACTCATCACAAACAGACTGTAATAAATCTTAGTTACAATTCAATAAAGGAGGACTGAACCATATACAGTTTCTTCATTTTAGTCTATTTAAAAAAAGCGCCAGTTATCATGCTTACACACTCTCCTGTACACAAACAGTAAGTTCCAAAATCATCTTTACAACTTTGATCATGTATATTTTAGAAATGGGAATAGGTAGAAACATGCAGTTTATGGCATAATGTTAACACACACATCCACAGCTGTTTTTTCTCTCTTATTTTCACATGTTAGTTATTGGCACTTTGCTATCTATCCCTATTTCTGAAATACAGTGTTAACAAAAACACGGTAACATTTTACCAATCCAATAAAACTAGAAGTGATGAAAGAAAGGAATTGCATCCATAGTAATTGAAATCCTACAACCTTGCCATTTACGAAACATTAATGGCATTTATCATTTTTTTAAAATTACGTCCTTTAGATGGCGTCGTTTTGAGTAGATACATTCGTAAAATCTGCTGTTAAGATTCCTTATTGACCATTGCAACATCTCAGCTGGGATACTGTGAATTGCATCCCGAATTCTCTGTTTTAACTCATGCAGGGTTCTTGGTAGATTCGTGTAGATTTTTCTCTTGTAGCCCCACAACAAAAATCACAAACAGATAAATCTGGTGATCTAGTGGGACAGGGAATATTACCAAGTCGTGAGATCAATCACACTGTTGCCGAACAATTCTTGCACATATGGCATTGATTACCATGCAGTGTGTGATGTCGCTCTGTCCTGTTGAAACCAGGCTTCTTGAATGTTTGGAAAGTTTTTCAATGCAGGTGTAACGAACGTACATAACATCTCAACATAATGTTCGGCAGTGACAGTTATTTTGTTTCCCCGTTCATTTGCGAAAAAATACAATCTGATAACCTCATGTGATGAAACACCACTCCATACTGTCACTTTACTAGTGTGTAAAGGGTCCTAATGAACATAATTAGGATGTGTGTTTGCCCAGTAATGGTAGTTCTGTTTATTCACATAACCTGCGAGATGAAAACGTGCCTCATCTGACATCCATAACTTGTTTAGAAATTCATCGTCATTAAAACAATCGTAACCGGTAAGCGTTGCCCTTCAATTGTTGCACCATCTGTAGTTTGTACGGATGGAATTTTAAATCAAAATGAAGAATTCTGCAGTCTCTTCAACGTCATTAACTCAACATTTTATCAGGTGTTTCAACAAAATGGCATCATGACATCCTAAAAATATCAAAATTCCCTCTGCACTGCTACCAAACTATCAGTGTTTTATAAAACATTTTTATGGCTAATGCACAGTGTTGTCCATTCCACTGATCCATGATTACTGAAATAAGCGGACTGTTGACTCGCTAACCGTCATGAACCAGCAGTGCTGCCGCCTGCCAACTGCTGCCACTACTCATTTCTAACATTTCCGTTATTCTATGTCACCCTGTACATGTGATCAATGTTGCGAAGACAAAATTGGAACACCCTATATTTTCCATACTTATTTATTGAGACAATGGGAAGCTTCCCACAATGAGCACTCACATACACTGCGATGCCACCCCACCCGCCAGCCAACTGGATATCTTAAATGTCATTTGCCCTTCTACTCATTGAGCTGTATGAAACTGACATCATTTACAATCATATTCTTTACTGCGAATTAGTACTACATCTGAACATGACTGCACTTTAAAAAATCCTTCTCAATATCATGTAATTTACACCTGCTGGTGGGATGTAGACATGTGCCCACTGGCGTTGTCGGCACTTAAACATAAGTGAGGAAACATTCCCCCTCTCATGCCCCCGTTCGCCACGCAACACCATGGCCATCGACCAACTTATGAAGAGGCTGTTTGTGTCTGGCAAAACAATCTGATTTGACTCAGATGTCCGTGGTTTTCGAAGCTTTTGTCTTGTGTCGGCAATTTACGTGATGAGAGGCCTACCCCAGTGATACATCAGGTTAATTAGTTATGCAATAATGGCAACTGGAACAATTTAATCCACAACAGTGAATGGATCCGTTTTAAATTGTGAAAAGAAAAATTACTGCATTCCGTACGTAATTTAATGAACATGTATACTGCTTATTTTAACTTTGGCATACCCCTGAGGCAAGTCTTCACTTAGGACCAATCTCTGTCACTATAATGTGGCACTGCTTTAGTTCAACTAATGAAATTACTGCAGGCTTGTTTCACTAGAAAGACTGAATGGATACCTTGGTCATCTAAAACATGAAAGAGTGGTTTCAGTGAAAAGAATGAACACATGGTTCAACCCACGGAAAAATTACCAATTGATTTTTTTCACTTGAAAAGAAAGAATGAATAATTCAGTCAATATGCAAAGCTACAACAGTGTCAAATCTTTTCATTTGACTGCTAACACACTGATTGCTTTCACTCAAAGAAAGTAAATGAATAATAATCCAGCTGATACACAAAATACAACTGAGTGACACAATTTTGTTTTCTTTCAGTTGCTTCCACATACTGGTTTCAATCAAAGAATGAATGAGTAGTCCGAACAACTGAATCGATCGTTTTCATTCAGTTGCTCCCACAGACTAGTTTTACTCAAAAGAATGATTGAATAATTCAACTGACACATGTAACTACAACCAAATGAGTCAACTGTTTCCCAACAACCAAAAGAATCTATTATTTTCATTTCGACGTTCCCATCACTACCGCTGTACTGTAAGAATGCTGCAGGTGACAACGAAAGGGCGATTGCTGTGAAAAGAAATGGCATCCCAGAAGGATCAGTTCTGGCTGCTGGGCTGTATGGTGGGTGACAGTTAGGTTGGTATCGCACTGCTGTCCGGAGCGTCTCCAGACATGTCTTCGCTTGTCATTGGGGCTAAATTTGAAGTTGGAATCCTCACTGAACACAATTCTATCGTCACTGAACACAATTCTACTCCAGTCAATGTAAGCTTAAGAGGGGTCCTTGAAAATGACCAAAGGTCAAAATTCATTCTCCAAACACACTGAGTGTTCTCTTTGTAAGTGATACACCACAACAAGCTACGAACTACCATACAACAGAAACTGAATTAGTGAATTGAAAATGCCTGTGTTGCATTCTCTCCATTCACTAACGCAAGCTATATTAACTCTGCTCCATCAGCCCAGCACCAGTGAGCACTTGCAGCTCACCTGCTGAGCCCGAGTCCATGCCTTGTTCCATTGCACACAAACAGCCTCTATCCTTCATAAAATATGCTTAATGGGACACATTAGGATAATGATCTAAAACTGGTGCATTAATGGACAAACTCTGTCTTTTTTTAAGGTTATCTTGGTATAGGAAACCACCTAAATTATTTCACATGGTTCATCACTACCATTACACATCCAAAATACGTTTTTTGTTTATCACCAAAACACTGTACAATTTGGCCACAGTTGAGACAAAGCTTCATAAACTGCAAAATAAATTGATATTATTTCGCATTCTGTTTGTGTTGCACCTGATACTCCAACTTTACAAATGCACTTAGAAGTCATTGATTTACAAAGCTGCATTCTTCTCAAGGACAGATATTACAGTAGCACAAATTTGCCCCAATGGTACGATCAGAAGAGTATCCCAAAATACACAGAAATGCAGCCATCATATCTATAGTTTGGTCAGCATTTGATTGCATTAAGCTTTGTTCGTTCATGAAAAGGAAAAAAACTTCACAACCCAACACTAAAGGGGCCTTCTGTGTGTGACACAAATATTTTCTCACTCATGAATAAAAGGAAATCCCATGTTCCACAAACATAACACTCATTAACAGTTTTCCATTAAATGGATGCTGTAACAATCTTATTTCCTCAGTACACTAAGCACTTTGCACACCTAGCCCACTGGCGGGGTGCAGAATGCGCGTGGACTCGCGATACTGAATGTACCTTGCCCTAAGGCAATGTAAAAAATGACTAAATTCACAACACCACAGAAAACACTTCTAGAGTACTACCTGATTAGACCATCCTTATTGGTATCAGTTTCGGCAAACACATGTTCTCTCATCCTTTCCATTTCCTCCACTCGTTCTCTCATGTCAGCGTCTGGTGCTCCAGATTTATACAGCTTGTCCAGTTCCTTCAAAAATAGCGCTTTTACCTCTTGTTCATCCCAAGCACCATTTCCATCCAAATCTGTAAAAATAATAATAAAGTTACTAAACTTTATGCTACATTTTATTGGTATGCAATAGTCAGTTTATACACCTTACTTTAACTAGCAACATCTGATTGTTACCAATAACCAGTCAATACTGTATTATTAACAGATGGCAAATTGATATACAAAGGCATTAGAGTGTATGGACTTTGGCCAGGGGTATTTTGAGGCTATGATTGGTTCTCTGATGGGAGCATCTCTGACACCAGGGAACAGGAGTTTAGTGTATCACTGACAGCAAGGTCTTTAGAGATGAAATACTTGCTTTCCTGGAGAACTGCAATTATTTAAGGAACAATTCCAGCATTCAACCTGAAGTAATTTAGGGAAATCTTTCGGTACCTTTACATGGACCATAAAAATCACATACTGCTGACAATATAGCCCAATAATGTTGTTTGGTAACATTGTGGCTACTTGTATAACAACATTACCAGCCACTCCTGTCTGGCAATGTTGGTGGTTATACATTTCTAAGCCAGAGATGTTTACACGGGGACCCTTACTGATAGACAAAAAAATGATGAACACAAGGTAGTGGAAGTGAGTGTGGCTCTCCTGCTTTCATGTCACACCAGGAATAAAGTTAGAAATAATAGACATTGGACTTTGAGGATGTGTTCTTTTTTAGGTAAGCTGAATGCTTCAAAAAATGTAACTCGTGAACTGACACGGGATACATACATTTTCTGAATGGCAAAACATGATATCAAATATCTCGTGGAAGTGGTCCAAGAACTGCCAAAACCAACACATACATGGGAGAGTGTATACCAATTACAACCCAACTGGCAATCACCCTTCAGCTGTTAGCTACTGGCGGTTCATAGAAACTTTAACGTACCTCTTTAAAGAGCGTTATTCATCAGTAAGCCTCTTGGTACCAGAAGTATGCAATGCTTTGGTAGGATGACTGAAGGATTTCATTATGGTAAGTTGGAATAAGGATACAGTTTTTATTTACACTTCATTTTTGTTCACCAGCACACCACTGTTTACACTATCAATTCCTGCTTCAGGCCCATCTCGAGAAATATGAAACTCATAGTATCAAATGTGAACTATGTGACTGAAGAGTTGCCTGCACTTCCACTCTTCCTTGGCATCATTTTTACATTGCATTTGGCTTGGTTGGAAGGCTTCAGAATTTTGTGTGTGCCTCGTCAGACGAGATTCTAAGTTCATCGGCAACAGCTTGCCAACAATCCTTTTTCTAAATGTGAACTTTCTATACATTATTTTCGACGTTCCATAGCTCTGGTCCTAGACAAATTACGTTTATGAAATTCTTAATTCTCTCTTTTTTCCATTTCTCTGTTGCTGTGCACAACTAATGAATGACCATATGTATACGTGCAAACTTTCGAACAAAAGCGAGACAATATTGTGGCTGCAGCACTGTTAGTGAGAGAAGTAGAAAACCAAGGTGAGAGCGAAAGGGAAGCATTCTGAGACAGGGAGAGAGATAGATATTGCAATGTAATATGAAATATTCTCCACCTTTGATGGCGAACACCCTTAACCCCGCAGTAATACACTGACAACTGCCAGCAACAGCCTGCTATGTATTGCCTGGCCATACCACAAAATTGCTGTGTATTGCAGCCACATTGCAGCTCCACTGACAGCAAAGGTATTGCGGCCAAATATTGCAGTAAAATATGACCTGTAGTAAAAGCACCTTTAGAAAAAGTTAATCAAAGTGGCAAAAGTTAATCGAAGTGGCCGGATGGATATTGGAAATCAGTTTTTCCCAAATACGAGTCTAGTTCCTTAACTGTTACGCAGCCTCACTCAGCAGTACATCTTGGGAAGAGCATAAAAAAGTGAGGGTGCCCGAGTAGATGAGCTATTTCCTAACAAATTCCAATATTCTAAGACTTTAAAGTTAAGGAAATATCAATGTTTTTAACAGAAAATCTTAACCAGTGCAAAAAATCTGTTATGTTGTTCCAAAGCAACAAAGCAGTGTCTCCTGTTTAGATGTGATATTATGAACAATCTACAACATATATATTTAAAACTTTTATTCACTCCTTTTGGGTGTGCCAAGTTACTGCTACAAAGTACAAGCAAAATTCTTGAAACTGGTGGTTCTTATAAGAATGAGCATGGTAATTGTGAGACATCTCATTTTGTCATAGCAGGATACTGCATTATATCAAATACTTCCACTTGAAGTTTGCCCAGAGGTCACTGCTCATGTCCGTAGGCTGAATTACGTGGACTTCAGACTGCTTAATGTTTTATTGGCAACAAAAGCTGTCAGTAGAGTTTAAGCATAGGGAAATATTGAAGTTTTAAGTTTATGTTTTCTGACATACTGATACAAATGGCAACTGTATTCTTACATACATGCATGACAAACATTTATTTATGCTCTGACTTCGTTTATATGCTGCAGAATATGTTTCAAATGATAGTGCATGGTTGGAACTGCACAGCAGTGTTAGCATAATGTCAGGTAACTGAATGTGTAGCGATCAGCTTGTGATCTGGAAAATTGTTCTGTGAACAACAGATCGTTTGATGATCACAAAAGAATAAAGAATTATATGCACCACCTTGACTGAAAGCCTAGCAAGAACTTGGTATTGACAGAATTATCTTGTTGACCCAGTTACAGCCAATAACACTAATTAGTATCCTTTAATAGAGATATTTATGTTCGTACACTGTATTGTGGGCAACTATACTGATATTCCAGTCATAACTTCACAAAGAATAAGGAGATCCTAAAGTTGTCAGCACACGGAGCACGCTTTTGGATGTCAACATTGAGCATGGTGAGTTCAACATGCTGCTGAACAGTCAGAAACAATGTGACTTGTGGATATGGTACTACTTCTCAATGTGGTATATGCAATCGCATCGTGCTCCAGTTGCAGTTTGCACCTATATCTGGCTCATACATCACACTGTTCACAAACTGGATGCATGCAAACTTCCTACATTAGCTCTATTAAAACACACACTTGCTTCCTTGTCCAAATTCTAGTCATTTTGTTCTGCCTGTAGTATACAATAATAAAAACTTCAGTATCTATGGACATGTTATGAGGCAAAAAGGGAAATACCACATCCAGTCAATAAATACATTGGCTTAGAAAAGTTCCATTAAAATTAATGCAATACAAATTTACAATAGTTCTTCACATAAGATAAAAAATTATTTAATCATACTATTTAGTAAAACACTAAGGTCATTCTTACTTAATCACTGTTCCTATTCTGCAGCAGAATCTCTGAAAAATGTGAATTACAAAACTTAAAACAAGAAAGTGCAAAATACCTTACTGCAAGTAGTGAAAGCTGTCTTGTAGAATAAGCCAATTGAACGAACTCACTCCTTGGAAAGAGCAGTACTTATATTCACATAACATTGAATGTTATAGAATATTTTTCTATTACACTAATAAAGTATCAGAACTGATTAAAAAATGAGAAGGCTAGTAAAATTTTTTTTTAACCCAGTGAGACACAAACCAGTAATGCATCATCTGAAAACTTACAATTTTATGAAGCTACTCGTTTTGCTATATGGACCAAGAATGTTACATGACCACACTTTATGTCTTACTATATCCTGAAAGCTTTAATCCTAGATATGTTATTAACTGACATTTAATTATAGAAAGTTGTACCAAGAACATTGCGTTTCTTATCGGTCTTCAGTGTGCCATTGCTTTGAAACAGCAAACTTTCATAATACGGTTACAAAAATTCTTTCGCCACCAATATGATGTTTTCCCATTATTTGACACAGATGGAAAAAAACTCACAATACCATGAAGTAGTTGTGCAACCTAAATGAAAGTCGGTAGGCACTATGCCTGTTCAACTCTTGTGTTAATCACATAAGAGTGGTACTACTAGCTTCACTATGAGGGTGCAGCTCAGGTTTGCGTTAAATACATTCTGTAATGGTCATAATCACTAGTTACCTTTGAGACTGAGCATGTTGACTTGATGTTAGGCAAGAATGAATTTAAGGTGACAATAACACTACTATCAACACCTCACTGTGTTTGAACGAGGTTGTGTAATAGGGCTATGAGAAGCTGGATGTTCCTTTTGTGAAGCTGCAGAAAGACTCGGCAGGGATGTAGCCACTATACGATTCCTGGTAGCAGTGGTCATGAGAATATACAGTTGCAAAAAGATGGGGCTCCAGGTGGCCGTGTGGCACTACCAAAAGGGAAGACCATTGTGTTCAGCATGTGACTCTGATGCATTCTACTACTGTATCTGCAGTAGCAATTTGAGCAGCAGTCGGCACCACACTGACACAATGAACTGTTATAAATCAGTTTACTATAAGAACAGATCTGAGCCGGGTGCCGTTGAGAGCATTCCACTGATCCCATATCACTGCCGTTTGTGACTTCATTGGTGTCAAGCAAGAGCTGATTGGAGGGCAGGATGCATGTCTATTGTGTTTTCTGATGAAAGGTGGTTCTGCCTTGGTGCCAGTGATAGCCATGTGTTGGTCAGTAGGAGGCCAGCTGAGGGTCTGCATGCTAGAAACACTAGAGGTACACCTGGAGTTATGGTCTGGAGTGTGATTTTCTATGACAGTAGGAGCACTCTTGTGGTTATCTCATGCACCACGACTGCAGACCTGTACTCCACCTGTTGACTCAAACTGTTGTGCTGCCATTTGTGAACAGCATTCCAGTGAAGGGTGGGGGGAGGGGGGAGAGGGGTGTTTTTCAACAAGATAACACTCGCCCACACACTGCTGTAGCAATCCAACATGCTTTACTGAGTGTCGACATGTCTTGGCTTGCTCTATCACCAGATCCGTCTCCAATCAAGCACATATGAGACTTCATCACCCAACAACTCCAGTGTCTTCCAAAAACATTAACTGTCCCTGTATTGATCGACCAAGTGCAACCGATATGGAACTCCAATCTCAAAAACTGACATCCTACACCTGTATAACACAAAGCACGCACATTTGCAAACTTGCATTCAAGATTCTGGCAGTTACATCAGTTATTGATGTACCAACATTTCACATTTGTAATGGCTGATCTTGCACTTACATTAACTTGTGATCTTGCAATTTTTTTCTGTCAGTGTATTACAGCAAATCACACAATTAATGGCGGGTTCTCAAGAGATCTTCAATTTGCTGATGCTTAAAAACTGCATATATATACAATGGGCTTCAACTGAAAGCCAGTATGGCATCTCTTGGCTCTGTACTGAAGAGATGGTGTGCACGTAATATAGGTGGCATTCTTCCATATCACTGGTTGTACAAACACACATTCAGAATGTTATGCTAAATTGTTATGCACATTCAGAAAGACTCCCCTACGTGATTATTCCACACTATCTCAGCATGCTCAACATTCAATAGCACAGTCTGTTTGCTGACAGCTTAACCAATGTATTTGATTCAATACAGATGTCAGAGCAAATGCAAGCAGTGTGTGTTTTGTATTCACACTAAATATATATTCTTCATGGACTTTACATTTGTAGTTCTTATGTAACCAGTTTAATGCACTGCTCTTCACTGAAAAGCTATTTGTGCTTTTTTTTGTATATTAAAACCAATAAATTTAAGCAAAGGGTCAGCTTAAATGATGCATGAGGTTTCAAAGCACTGTTTGTTGACATGTAAACGACATACAAAAGATGAATGATACATGAAAAGATACACATTCTCGCCAATTTTAAAAAGCTTGCCTTGTGGCTCGCGTGCATACTAAATGACAGGCCTGTGATAGCACTCTACAAGATGGTGGCAATGCAGGAGAAGAGTTTTTATGTATCACTATGTGTTACAGGTGCTCAGTTTACACTCATACACAAATATGGAAAAGCTCAGCCTGGTTACCAGAGCGTTTTGTGTTGATTATGCCAGTTTTGTGATACTTGTTTGCGTAACGGGAAAAGTGTGGGACAACCACATGCCTCAGAGGAAATTGTGGAGTGCATTAGACAGAGCTTTGTGTGCAGCCCACAAAAATCAACCATTTGTGCAAGCTGTTCAGGGCATTCTGCAAAAAACAGTGTGGAATGTTTTGCGCTGCATTTGCATTTCAAACCCAACCATTTATAACTGATACAACTGATCCTAGATAATTATGCCCACGGATCGAAGTTTTTTACCCAAATGCACCAAACTATGGAAGACGGTGGTGATTCTGCAGGGACATTGATATTCAGTGGCAAGGCAACGTTCCATCTGACAGGATAAATGAGTCGTCACAATGTGAAGCACAAATTGCTGCATGTCCCAAGGGTGTGGAGCTGGAAACGGATTCGCCAAAACTGAGTGTCTTCTGTGTCACATCCAAGACAAAGGTGCATGGCCCCTTTTTCTTCATTGAGCAGATGGTGACACGTTGTGTGTACCTGGATACATGCAGTTATGGTTGCTGTCAAAAATTACTGTTGACTATTCTACTTTCATCTTTCAACAGGACAGGGCTCCCCCACAATTGTCCACATCTTAGTCAACAGAGAGCTGCCACACTGCTGAATAGGTTGCGCTGGTCTGGATGATATTCCTCAGTACAACCCATAACCCCCCCCCCCCCCAACTTTTGAGTTTCTTTTTTTCCTCTGGTTGGGGATGGGCATGACAATACCACAATTATGACACACTCATTTAGTACTGTTATCTCTTGAGTAATTTGCTCAATGAGCTCAACTGACTTCAAGTTAGTAATGTTACTGGCCTCATGTCAAGTCAGTGGGCTACCCAGATTTTTGTAATTTATTTGCCTAACGACAGCCTCCATTTCACTAGTGACTTTTAAGTCAACAGTTAATATCCAATCAACGACTGATTCGTACCCAACACAACAACTCGGAAACTGCAGTCAAAACTGGTGGAAAACCAATGTGCCTCCAAGATCAACCTAGTAGGTAGATATTAGCAACTGTCATGTATCACATAAATCAGCTCAGAAAATCATGGTAATAAATAACCTTTTGACATATACAAGTATCAGCAATTGCTATTTGGCGTCGCAAACTGAAAAGTGAGCAGACACAGGCTATTTCACAAGGTTATGCCTACCTTTCTGCATTGTGCTTGTAAATCAGTGACAAACCATGAGCAGACATGCCTGGATAGTGTCTATTTTCCACTAAACGCACATGAACCAAATCTACTTAAATCACTGCACGGTGTGCTGCACAGTTAGATGTCATCATGTATGACAGCTTTGGTGTTATTCTGGGAAAGGCCGATTCCCTCCCTCCCAAGTGCTGCTTGCTCTTTTTTTAGCTTACAGACTATACATGATCCAGTTTCTCACACTGCACCAAGTTGCATTGTGGTTTGGAATGAACATTAAGCTTTCGTTAAAAGGACAGCAAAAGTAATGGTGGACCTCCTTCAATACAACCACATCTAGTAAAGCACTGTGGTGTTTAAACCAACCTTCGAGTTGCTGGTAGTAATAGCTTTAACTAGAGAAGTTGGTGCAATCTATCCCAGAAGGGTGGCTGCAATCTGAACTTAAGCATTTGAGATACATTCCAAGAATACAGCTACAGATTTATAGGTACGACATAGAAGTTCTTGTGAAACAAATAAAAAAATAATTCATGACTTTGGGAAGAGGTCAACCTATTAATATTTCTGTGAGGTTGTAATCAACAGAATAAGCTCCACAATTCTTATGCATAAATTAAGACCATTGCTTTAAACAGTACAAACGATATTAACCTACTGTTAAACGTAGCTCACACCTCAAAAGTTCCTACTGTTTACAGTATTCCCTGTGAATCTGGCAGTAATGTTTAAGGCAAACTATTGGAGCTGTCAGTAAGTAATGTACACAACATGCATGCCACATAAAGCAAAGGGCTTTAAACAAATTGGTTGTGTTATGGTGTCGAGAGTAGACATTAAAACAAAGAATTTGAAAATGAAAATTGAGGCTCATGTTCAAGATATGGGAAATTTTTTATAATAAGATAGCACACAAGGTATTTTTTGACTGAATTTGATTTTATGAAAAATTAGCAAATACACTCCTAGAAATGGAAAAAAGAACACATTGACGCCGGTGTGTCAGACCCACCATACTTGCTCCGGACACTGCGAGAGGGCTGTACAAGCAATGATCACACGCACGGCACAGCGGACACACCAGGAACCGCGGTGTTGGCCGTCGAATGGCGCTAGCTGCGCAGCATTTATGCACCGCCGCCGTCAGTGTCAGCCAGTTTGCCGTGGCATACGGAGCTCCATCGCAGTCTTTAACACTGGTAGCATGCCACGACAGCGTGGACGTGAACCGTATGTGCAGTTGACGGACTTTGAGCGAGGGCGTATAGTGGGCATGCGGGAGGCTGGGTGGACGTACTGCCGAATTGCTCAACACGTGGGGCGTGAGGTCTCCACAGTACATCGATGTTGTCGCCAGTGGTCGGCGGAAGGTGCACGTGCCCGTCGACCTGGGACCGGACCGCAGCGATGCACGGATGCACGCGCACGGATGCACGCCAAGACTGTAGGATCCTACGCAGTGCCGTAGGGGACCGCACCGCCACTTCCCAGCAAATTAGGGACACTGTTGCTGCTGGGGTATCGGCGAGGACCATTCGCAACCGTCTCCATGAAGCTGGGCTACGGTCCCGCACACCGTTAGGCCGTCTTCCGCTCACACCCCAACATCGTGCAGCCCGCCTCCAGTGGTGTCGCGACAGGGTGAATGGAGGGACGAATGGAGACACCTCTGGTGATCGTCGAGGGGACACTGAATAGTGCACGGTACATCCAAACCGTCATCGAACCCATCGTTCTACCATTCCTAGACCGGCAAGGGAACTTGCTGTTCCAACAGGACAATGCACGTCCGCATGTATCCTGTGCCACCCAACGTGCTCTAGAAGGTGTAAGTCAACTACCCTGGCCAGCTAGATCTCCGGATCTGTCCCCCATTGAGCATGTTTGGGACTGGATGAAGCGTCGTCTCACGCGGTCTGCACGTCCAGCACGAACGCTGGTCCAACTGAGGCGCCAGGTGGAAATGGCATGGCAAGCCGTTCCACAGGACTACATCCAGCATCTCTACGATCGTCTCCATGGGAGAATAGCAGCCTGCATTGCTGTGAAAGGTGGATATACACTGTACTAGTGCCGACATTGTGCATGCTCTGTTGCCTGTGTCTATGTGCCTGTGGTTCTGTCAGTGTGATCATGTGATGTATCTGACCCCAGGAATGTGTCAATATAGTTTCCCCTTCCTGGGACAATGAATTCACGGTGTTCTTATTTCAATTTCCAGGAGTGTACAAAGAGAGTGGTGGAATAAATTAGATTGAAAAATCTGGCTGCACACCAATCACAGAGTGCAAGGATATCTCTGTTTCGAGGGTGGCAGTAATGATAAGAATTTATAGTGGCTGTCCCATGTGCCCACTGAGTTCAGTGGCATAACAGAGTTGAGATGACCCTCACTGTTTGATTACTCTTCTTGTACATGCATACTTTCAGCCCCTCTCTCTAAAGTTCAATACAATTTTGTGATCCACCTATTGAAAGTTATTGCTAAATTAATTTTGGAAGTCTACTTTTGGATAGTAGTCTATTGTCAAGCAGTTGTAGTTGTTAGATGTTCCACAAGAATTGCAAACAGCAATTCCAGAGGTTGGAAATGGGCAGATTTGAACCTCTTCCTTAAAAACATCACTTAGCTTGGAAGGAAAACTTTGTTTAAAGTTCATGATTGAGGACATATACAATAAAGCGAAATGCTCTTGGCAGTTTTCAAGGCTACTTATAAGTGAGTACATTTTTCTTTTGTATTCTGATGGAACCAGTTGCTAACTGGCCATGTCAGTACTGGTAACTAACAATGAAATAACTGCTGAATATCAAATTATACACTGACAAGTGTCCAAGCATAATTTGTGGGAGTCCATGAAACACATTATATGTAATATAAAAATCTAAACAGAATTAGAAGCACTGTTATACCTTTTTTCTTTATTATTAAACATTAGGTGAGTATGGAGGCTAAAGAATCATAATAAGTGTTGCTTTAGACCAAAAATTAGTTTTTAAAGGCTCCAGCTTTTCACAATGTAGGGTCCTGGCACTCAGAAGGATCAAGAAACACTGTATTAAAGCATCCTACACAGCAATGGTAGAAAAATTATCTACAATTCCAATCCCCCATCATCCTAACACAGGAAAACCACAGGGTGAGTCAGTTTGCCTAACAACAAAACAATACCCAGTGTGAGTACACTCACTGAAGTGGATGATATTTAAAACACAAAGGCCATGAACAACCTATGAGCATTCTCTTGAACATCTGAACTCAAGTGTATGAAGATGCAGTTGCAGCATGTTGGTCACAGAGAGTAAATTATTTTAAGTGTTAATACAACTAAATGTAAAACAGGGTGCATACGCGGACAAGGAAAAAAAATTCCCAGATTTCCCGGCTTGAAATACTTCTAAAATGGTTCGTCATCAAACGCTCTGTAATTTAAGAAATTCATTGTACATACTTGCACACAGTTCAACATGTGTAAAACAAAATTTACTTTGAAAGTAAAGCATTTCAAACCACCATTCGCAATATTTTCCCCGCAACCTATTAGAAATAGGTTCGTTTCAGTAGCCGCCAGAGAGCGCCAGATAACAGGCGCCACCTTGCTTTGGCAGCTGCTATGAAGCAGGAATCCCAGATGTTCGTACGTGTAAAATATTAAAAGATCTTATATTATGTCATAAAGGAAAAAGACATCAGAGGATACTCCAAGAGCATCGGAATTTCATGAAACATACTAAAATGGCACGTTTAAAGTGCTTACTTAAAGACATTCATATGTCCAGATTCCCAATGAAGTAGGCTTCGACCTGATATTAAGCTTTTCAGTGTGGGTTTCGGGATGTAATTTTTCTTGGAGCACCAGTACTGCATTAATTCATTTTTGATTCTTTATTATACTAGCCAGAAGATGAAAACGTGCACTTGAAATGCAGCGAGCAGTTGAAATTAGCCAATAGTGTGGAACTAAACACTTTGTTTCAAACACATTGACTGCCTCAGTGTAAAAGATTAATAAAACCAAATTTCTTTAGCAAACCAACAAAAATAATTTCATTGTTCTGCAAGGCAATTAATGCATGGCTGTCAGAAAAGTTGAAATAAAATAAAATCTGAAAGTAATAATGTATATTAGCCTTCCGTAATTATGTGAATGTATTTTAATTCACTTGATAGAGCCCGGCTACAGAAAACCATTTTGTTTTCATTTGACGTGAGAGCAGTAAACGAAGAGGAAACAGCAAAATCACTAAATGTAAACACGGGTCACGTGGAGACCACACACTTCCCCACTATAACTCAGACTGCTCTGCGTATCAGCCTCTGATCTATGACATTTCCGAACCGAGGCAATACTAAGATAGTGGCGCCACCCCCACTCAGGTAGTCTGAATCTATGTATTTCCCTAGTAATTATAACAACAATGACATTCACAAACCCAAACAACATAATCAGACAGCGATTGGTGTTCACTCGTTCGGCTTTACTCCTCTCAGCTTGTATAGCCTGGTCCCCTTTTGCCTGCAGAAAAGAATCTCAGTGTGACAAACAAAACAGTTATAACAGGGAACAAGGTTCGAGCATTCCTATTGTAGGGGCCACAATATTACTGCATACCAAAAACAGAAAATTTTACCCAATTTTTTAACAGTGGTTTTATTGTATGTTGAAAACTACTATGTGGAAATCCATGGAATAGAAGGTGTACCATAAATACTGAACATAAACAACCAAAATTTTCTGACTGTTTAAAATAATGCGTACCATGAAGGTAGAAGAATGTTTTTGGGTCAAATTCCTGATTTTCCATATGATCCTGTTTCTGCCATACCTCTTCAAGCTGTTGCTTGCTACCAGGATGGTGGAGCTGTAACAATAAGGACATAGTTAGGATTACTTTAAGGACCTTAATGAAAGTAAAAAATTAATTCATTTCTTGAAGCACTAACACAGCACTAGTTCTTGTGTAATACTAATAATGACCATTGGTGCATAAGAGAAAATAAGAATCCAATTGCACACTAAGAGGAAAATAAGAGTCCCCAAACCAATAGTCCAACACAAATATTATACAGTTGGTAAAAGATATAAATCTATGAGCAGATTATCATACATATCATCAAGAGTTTCTCATTACCTCAGTTTGTTGCCACTAATGTTCACAGCATTTGGTCTAAAATAAAAGATCACTCAAAATACAATCTCCTCATGCCCCGCATGTGCTTCACTGGGACTAAATCTGAAGGTCACACTGTATGCATAATTACTACCCTGTTGTAAAGCCCAACTCCCTGACATAAGACTGACAACAGAATATACTGGGTGCTGTTCCTGATGTATCTTATACTATTCAGCTTTCTCTCAATAAATACTCATTGTAGGCTACAATTTCCAACACCGTACTTCCTGGAATTGGTATTTCTTATCCATTTTAACACCACTCTTGGCACTAGGTTTTTGCAAGGGGGATTGAGGAACTATACAAGGTGCTAGAGGGAAATATGGTACATGCAAACTTGAGGAGTTGGAGGAAAAAAAGAGGCACGAGGGCACAGGGGCTCTATACCACGAGTAATAAACTAACACTGAGAAGCAGTGAACCTAATAGCAAGGATACTAGAATGTGTAACAAATTACACTGAACATATCAACAAAATACTTAGACAATAATAACTTTGGTAGTCTTGACATAAAATAAAACTTAACAAAACAAAAATTATCTGGATGAAAAAATTCAGATACATGTGGCTGGTTGACAACCACATAAAAGCACAAATACCCATGTCAAAATATGCTCCCTAACGATATAGGGATGAATCTTGATTCTTTACAAGTTGTCGAAATTCATGCTACACTCATCCAACATCACTTACGCCTGAGGAGAAGTCTACAGTCAAGCCATTTAACACTGTCTTATCAGTATACAAAATATGATTTAGACATAATGTGGAGCAACGATTCCACATGGGTCATATTCTGGAGGCTCTAATGCTGGAGAAAGAAACCACAGAAAGCATCCCATGCAAAGATAAACCAGAGTTCTCATTACATCTGAAGGAGTGGGTGGAGGCATTCTTTTGATACCTCTTCTGCCTAGAAAGAGTGTAAGTTAAGATCAGTGTTCACGCACTGTTCAACAACTTCTGCAAGATTAGGCAAACAACTGGTAAGGTGAATGGATGTGCTTATAAATATCATTTGACCTCTGATCAGGACTAAGATGTCTGGTACAGAGACTCTCAACATTTTGGCTCCTTATAATAATGTTGCCTGTTTCCCTTAACTAATTCGTCTAGCAGAGTTAATCAGCCACAATTATTCGTATAACTGACAATGAATCCATTAGCGGATCCTGGGGGAGAGTGTACTCCAAACAACAGAATGATGCAGAGCTCAAATTAGGCTCAATCACAATACATTTCAATCAACACTTAAGTGCAAGCAGCAACTCAACAAACTGAAGTGGCATGAAGAGAAAAGCAAAACTACTTACAAAAATAACCAATATTAAAGAAACACCCAAATGGCAGTAATCACTTCCTTAATAATCTGTCAATGACCAAGAGTAAAACCTTGATGACTAAAAGGTATACATCAAGGACTTTGGGAAAAAATATGAACTTCATAATAAAGTAAGAGTGGGCAGTAAACAGAACTAAATTTGAATTGTTAGAGGCAACATGCATCTAGGAAAGGTTATGTAGCCATATGCTGAGACCAGATGACATGTTGATGACATGATTTATGCTTCCACTGAGAAAGAATGATTTTGTGAAAACAGAAAAGCATTGTCAGGCATTACTCCCTGAAACTTCAAACTGACAAAAATTCTCGTGACTACTTGACGCTTGCACACACAGGAAGACAAACTGTCCATAAAACGAGTTTGTCTGCCATCTTAATGGAGTTATCAATTTGCATACCAAGAATTATGCACCAATCTATGCAGAAAATTAGGTGACCACTCAAGGGATCAAAAGACATACCTCTCACCTCTTGTTTCATTAGGAAGCACACAGGAAATCAAAGAAATTTTAAACATATATTAATTTAATCTGACATACACATACCCTACATTGCTCCTTGCAATCATATCTTTCTAAAATTACTACTGCTCCACTTGATAAGTAAATCTGAAGTTTACTGTTACATCTTGAAGGATTCTTTTTTGGGGGAGATCCAAGCACGTGGCATACATTACAATCCCCTTTAAGAATGCTCTCTTTGTCAATTATGTCACATGGTGGGAAATAACACCACATATGCGTTTATTTTCAAATACACATGAAAAACAATTACTGCCTGTAAGCTGAAGGTGAGTGGGACAGAATACATAGTTTCCTAATGCAAAACCCCACAACATCCTTAGAACTGGCAATACTGATCAACCAGCAGCTCGGGGACCCAAAGTTCACAGCATCTATACGCAGCTATTGCTGTCTGAAACCCACTGGGTGAAATGACCCTTGTAATGAGCATGCATCCTGGTCTCTACTGAGATCTACCCATCTACAGTGGTCCTAAGACAATTGGAAATCTCCTAAATGAACACTACCTTGTCAACGGCATCTTCAGTATGCTGTGGATGCACCTTGGTAAAGCCCAGCACTCTGCTGGCATTAGCATAGTTGCCTTAGGGCAGGCCTCAGCAGAAGCCATGCTGCATGTCTCACATTCTAGAGAGGATTGCAAAGGTCATCACTCCCCAATGCCATTCAGCCAGAAATGGCTGTGTATGAGCACTGAATGTTGGGTTCCCAAACTGTTGGCTGGTCAGTAATGCCATTTCTAAGGATGTGAGGTTTTGCATAAGAGAACTACATACCTCACCTGTCTCAGTCACCTCTAGCTTACAGGCATCAACTCTTGCCCATATGCTTTTCAAAACTAGCATATTCACAGTGTGCTTCCCACCATATAAACTACTTGCAAAGAGGGATTTCTTAGATCTAGTCATTATTCCTCTCTATAGGGTATATAGAAAGTGGACCAAGAGGAGCAATCACAGAATTCAGTAAGTGGCCACAGGACTTCCTTTTGTTAACCTGTCAGTAGATTGGATATTAAAACTGTAGTGTGTATATAAGATATTATGAAACAATTACCTAAAGATTATATCTGAATCATTCTCTTTCCTAAAAGTCATGAAACCTAAAATGACTCTGGGCCTTCTAAGAAGTTAATGTTGAGGTTTACAACAACCTTGGTGTAAGATATTAATTTTGCCATCCCTGATTTTTAATGTGTAGTTCATGAATTTCAAAATATATGAGCTAACCTTATTAGATCTTGTTTTGATATCCTGGTTGAAATTCACAAAGTAGTAGTACTGTCTCCTCATTCGCTATTATCACAAACACCAAAGATGACTGCCTCTACAGACAAAAGTAGCAGTAAAAGGAAGTGCATCTTCCAACAAAACTGCTTTGCCACTATCAGTGAAAATACAGACCAGTACTTCAAACATTGCCACTCTCTCATCAAAAAATTCGAAATGTATCAGAATTCATAGTGTATGTCTCAGCTTCCCACTGCTCTGTAAAGAAGTCATGAACATAAATGACGAGCAAAATTGAAAATATTACACACCATTCTTCTTTGTTCACACTCTACTGGCTGCAGGAAAGAGTCTATCTGTGAAACTTCCTTGAGGAGCATGATTTTATTGGGAGCATCAGCCTCTGAGGACATCAAAAATGTCATTCAAACATCACATTAAAACAGGGCAAAGACAATGGAAATCTTATTCATACCGCTGGTGGAATAAGTTGTACCAATCTGATTAATTTGCACCTCAAGCTAGGTGCTTCATTGCTTTATTGTAGTACTTCCTGTCTGGCATGTTTAAGAGATTATACTTAAGTAGTACTGCCCCCCCCCCCCCCCCATGAACATGAACCATGGACCTTGCCATTGGTGGGGAGGCTTACGTGCCTCAACGATACAGATAGCCGTATCGTAGGCACAACCACAACGGAGGGGTATATGTTGAGAGGCCAGACAAACGTGTGGTTACTGAAGAGGGGCAGCAGCGTTTTCAGTAGTTGCAAGAGCAAGGAGTGGGGAAGGAGTGCTGCTCAATATGTCCTCCACGAACATATGCGAAGCTTACATGACCATCAGCCATTGAGCCGTCAGTGTAAACCACTTCAGAGCCCCGGAACAAGTCAAGAATCGAGAGGAAGTGACAGAGGAGAGCAGCAGGGTTAATGGAGTCCTAAGGTCCAGATGAAGCTGCGGCTGAGGTGTACACCATGGAGGCATATGTGAACGGACCGCAAGCGGAGGTGGTAAAGGGAAGGACTCCAGTTCGGAGAGAAAGGACCGCACGCGATCTGCAATCGTTAGCCCCGATCTTGGTTGCCGATGCGGGAGATGGACTGCCATGGGCGGAAAAAGAAGACTGTTATTTGGGCGCACAGGGGAGCTATGAATGTGTGCTACATAACTGGTGAGCAGTTGTGCATGTCTGATCTGCAGTGGAGGGACACCAGCTTCCACCAATATGCTGGTCACCGGACTCGTTCTAAAACCTCCTGTCGTTAGTCAAACCCTGCAGTGAGGCACAGAGTTGAGTAAATGCAATGCTGAAGGCGCTACCAAACCATAAACCACTTTCTCATAGTCAATTCGGGATTGGACAAGGGCTCTGTAGAGCTGCAGCAGCGTGCAGTGATCTACACCCCAATTGGTGTTGCTCAGGCAACAGAGGGCATGAGGTGCTGCCAGCACTTCTGCTTAAACTGATGAAGATGAGGGAGCCAAGTCAACTGAGTGTCAAAAACCAGTCCTAGGTTTTTATATGTCTCCACTACAGTGAGTTGATCGTCATTAAGGTAAAGTGTGGGTCCCGGATGAATGGTACGACGCTGACAGAAGTGCATGACACACAACTTTGCGGCTTCAGCAACAACAGTACTGGAGCAGCAGTATGAAATGCAGAAGTCGTCAGCATATAGAGAAGGTGAGACAGAGAGCTGCTGCTAGACCGTTAATGGCCACTAAAAATAGACAGACACTCAAGACGGAGCCCTGCATGACTCCATTCTCCTGGATATGGATGGAACCATGGGAGCCACTAACTTGGACACAGAAAGAACGAAGCGACAGGAAGTTTTGGATAAAAATTGGGAGTGGTCTCTGGAGACCCAACTCATACAATGTGATGTGGCAAGGATATGATGTCATTATGTTGTGTCGTATGCTTTACATAAATAAAAAAAGATGGCAATCAGGTGTTACTGTCTGGAAAAGGCTGTTCGGATGGCAGACTCGATGCGATGGTCACAAGATTATCAGTGGTAGAGCAACCCTGGCAGAAGCCGCCCTGACATTGAACCAGCAAGGCACGTGACTCCTGGACCCGACCAAACCAACGACGTACCATATGTTCCAGTAGCTTACAAAGAATGTTGGTGAGGCTGATGGGCCAATAGCTATCCACATCAAGTGGGTTTTTACTGGGTTTGAGCCCCGGAATGATGCTGCTTTCCCGCCACTGGGATGGAAAGATGCCATCACACCAGATCCGGTTAAAGATAATGAGAAGATGTCGCTTGTAGTCAGATGAGAGATGTTTTATCATCTAGCTGTGGATCCAATCACGAACTGTGTTGGGACAATGTGCAAAGGCACTGAGGAGCGTGTAGTGAATGAGAGGATGCTCCCTTCCAGCCGCCGTTTGAGTGTGGAAAGGCTGGGGGTGGTTCTCCGACGCAGAGGCTCGAACAAAGTGCTCAGCAAAGTGCTCGGCAATTGCGTTTGAGTCGGTACATAACTCGCCATTTATGGTAACACCAGGGTCAGCTGTTGGGAGCTGGTACCCAAAAAGACGTTTGCCCAGACTTGGGAAGGTGCCATGTGACACCCAATGGTGGAGACATATCTCTCCCAACACTCCTTCCATTATTTGATACGGTAGCGAACACGGGCACAGAGTCGTCTAAAGACTGAGATGCTCCAGGAAAGGCAGGGTGTATACGTGGACAAGGAAAAAAAATTCCCGGATTTTTCCCAGATTTCCCGGTTAAAAATATACTTTCTCAGGGTGACAGTATATTTTCCCTTATCAATCCTTTGAATGGTTATGGTTTTATACACGGGCGTACAATTTCCCGGAACTTTACAAAACGAAACTTCGATGCGCTTTTGTAAGCCAGTCGTAGCTCATGTCACGTGTCTTGTCAGCCAATAACAGCAGATCTTCAGAGCATAGGACACGTGATGTAGCCAGCCAACAGCAACATCATTGTTAAGTAGCATGAAAAAACAAACAGGGGAAGTTAATAGTTTAAATTAATATACATAGTGTTGCTAAAAGAAAAGAAAAGCTTTCACATATAACATTGTTCTCAAGCTGCAAGAGAAGCTAAGATTTCACATATACTGTTGATCTTTTTTGCGCTTGTTACACTTTAAGATATCACACAATTGTGCAAGTAAAATTTTTAATAATGACATAAATGTCTGATCTTTAGGGTTCGAAATTCGTCAAAATGGCTCGCCATCAAAGAGTTGATTTTTAAATGAGAGTCAAATGCTCTGTGATTTAATAAATTCATGGTACATTCTTGCACTTAGTTCAACTTACGTGAAATGATATTTACTTTGAAAGTAACGCTTTTCAAACCACTATTCGCAATATTTTCCCGTGACCTGTTAGAAATAGGTTAGTTTCAGCAGTTGCCAGAGAGTGCAGATAACAGGCGACACGCGCTTGGGTAGCTATCATGACGTACAAAGCCCGTATGTACGTACGTATAAAATATTGTAAGATAATAGATTGTGTCATAAAAGAAACAAGATATCCGAGGATACTGCAAGAGTATCCGAATTTCGTGAACCATATTAAAAAGTGCACATTTAAAGTGCATACTTTAAGTGCACATTTGTATGTCCAGATTCTTAATGAAGTAGACCTCAAGTTGTTATTAAGCTTTTCAGTGTGGTTTTGAGGATGTAAAATATCTTTGAGAACCAGTACTGTATTAAATCATGTTCGGTTCTTTAGTATGGTGTAATGTCATACGTGCCAGAAAATGAAAATGTGCACTTGAAATGCAGCGAACAATTGAAATTAAACATTTCGTTTCAAATACATTGACTGCCTCTGCGGAAAAGGTTAACAAAAGGCAAATTTCTTTAGCAAACAGACAAAAATAACTTCATTGTTCCGCAAGGCGATTAATGCTTGACCGTCAGAAAGGTGGAAAAAAAATAAAATCTGAAACTAATGACATATTTTAGCCTTCTGTAATTATGTGAATGTGTTTTAATTCACTTGATAGCTCCCAGCCACAGATATCCATTTTGTTTTCATTTGACGTGAGAGTAAACGAAGCGGAAACAGCAAAATCACTAAATGTAAACACAGGTCATGTGGAGACTACCCACTACAACTCAGACTGCTCCACGCATCAGCCCCGGATCTACGACATTTGTGAACCTCTACTCATCTACATCCATACTCCGCAAGCCACCTGACGGTGTGTGGCGGAGGGTACCCTGAGTACCTCTATCGGTTCTCCCCTCTATTCCAGTCTCTTATTGTTCGTGGAAAGAAGGATTGTCGGTATGCTTCTGTGTGGGCTCTAATCTCTCTGATTTTATCCTCATGGTCTCTTCGCAAGATATACATAGGAGGGAGCAATATACTGCTTGACTCCTTGGTGAAGGTATGTTCTCGAAACTTCCAACAAAAGCCCGTACCGAGCTACTGAGCGTCACTCCTGCAGTCTCCCACTGAAGTTTATCTATCATCTCCATAACGCTTTCGCGATCACTAAATGATCCTGTAATGAAGCGCGCTGCTCTCCTTTGGATCTTCTCTATCTCTTCTGTCAGCCCTATCTGGTATGGATCCCACACTGCTGAGCAGTATTCAAGCAGTGGGCGAACAAGCGTACTGTAACCTACTTCCTTTGTTTTCGGATTGCATTTCCTTAGGATTCTTCCAATGAATCTCAGTCTGGCATCTGCTTTACCGACGATCAACTTTATATGATCATTCCATTTTACATCACTCCTAATGCGTACTCCCAGATAATTTATGGAATTAACTGCTTCCAGTTGCTGACCTGCTATTTTGTAGCTAAATGATAAGGGATCTATCTTTCTATGTATTCGCAGCACATTACACTTGTCTACATTGAGATTCAACTGTCATTCCCTACACCATACGTCAATTCGCTGCAGATCCTCCTGCATTTCAGTACAATTTTCCATTGTTACAACCTCTCGATACACCACAGCATCATCCGCAAAGAGCCTCAATGAACTTCCAATGTCATCCACAAGGTCATTTATGTATATTGTGAATAGCAACGGCCCTGTGACACTCCCCTGCGGCACACCTGAAATCACACTTACTTCGGAAGACTTCTCTCCATTGAGAATAACATGCTGCATTCTGTTATCTAGGAACTCTTCGATCGAATCACACAATTGGTCTGATAGTTCATATGCTCTTACTTTGTTCATTAAGCAACTGTGGGGAACTGTATCGAACGCCTTGTGGAAGTCAATAAACACGGCATCTACCTGTGAACCCGTGTCTATGGCCCTCTGAGTATTGTGGACGAACAGCGCGAGCTGAGTTTCACATGACCGTCTTTTTCGAAACCCATGCTGATTCCTACAGAGTAGATTTCTAGTCTCCAGAAAAGTCATTATACTCTAACGTAATACATGTTCCAAAATTGTACAACTGATCGACGTTGGAGATATAGGTCTATAGTTCTGTACATTTGTTCGACGTCCCTTCTTGAAAACGAGGATGACCTGTGTCCTTTTCCAATCCTTTGGAATGCTACGCTCTTCTAGAGACCTACAGTACACTGCTGAAAGAAGGGGGGCAAGTTCCTTCGCGTACTCTGTGTAAAATCTAACTGGTATCCCATCAGGTCCAGCGGCCTTTCCTCTTTTGAGTGATTTTAATTGTTTCTCTATCCCTCTGTTGTCTATTTCGATATCTACCATTTTGTCATCTGTGCAACAATCTAGAGAAGGAACTACAGTGCAGTCTTCCTCTGTGAAACAGCTTTGGAAAAAGACATTTAGTATTTCGGCATTTAGTCTGTCATCCTCTGTTTCAGTACCATTTTTGTCACAGAGTGTCTGGACATTTTGTTTTGATCCACCTACCGCTTTGACATAAGACCAAAATTTCTTAGGATTTTCTGCCGAGTCAGTACACAGAACTTTACTTTCAAATTCACCGGGTCAATACAAAAAAAAAAAAAAAAAAATCAAATTTCCAAAATATGTTCCTCTTTTAGTGCACCTCTTCCTAAAAAGTTCGAAACATAAAACATATGTATTCGAGGAAGTGGAAGACATATTATTTGATCTTAAGTATGCCGAAGTGCAGTGCCACACCTCTTCATAAAGCATTTTTCTACCGCACGTCCGAACTATATTCAGGAGAGTGGAAACTGAAATGTCCTGTGGTGCCTATCCTTCTCTCAGTCAGCCGGTTTGACAGCCTGCCCCTCTTTAAAAAAATCTCACACCTTTAATAGTGGATGGAATTATTTGTGATCGAGAGAACAAGAATTCTTCAGAAAATGGAACTTTTTATTGCCTATTAGTTAATAACTTGCTGTTTTGTGTGGCATAAAATTAAATATAGGATATATAAAATCAATGCTGACAAGAGATAAGTAAGAAATTACACACTTCTTCAAACCTTAGCTCCTAGTATTTTTTTCTCTCTAATCTTGTTACAGCTTTACATGGCATGCTTTCCTTTCTGCGAACGAATATATTACCTCATCAAAGTTTGTCAAACGTTTTGCTACATGAAAAACCGAAATGTCGTTATCTGATACTGAAAAAGCTGTTAATACAAATAATACCCACGACTAGTGTGGTTTCTCAATCTGATTTCGTCTAGTTTGTCACTGTCTACTAATAAAACAAAATTGGCCTTTCTAGTATGGTAGCAAATTTGTAACATCAAAGAAACGAGACTGTTTCAGCACAAATGGCCATTTTGATTACATGACAGAATATAATCCACGAAGTACCAATAACAAATGCCAATTAGGCCTACAACAAGCAGAAAGCTTTATGTTCGGAAATAGTTTCACATTTCATTCATATGCACCAGCTTCTCAAGCATGAGATCGAAAAGTAGTATTACGAAATTTTTATATAAATTTGGAATTGTCTTATTCTTCCACAATTTGTGTGATGTCCCCGTTTATCCCCGTCCTCGTTCTAACAATCTTGTCATCACCAATTCTGTAGCTATTGGTGCCATTGTCAAAATTTGTTCGCCAGTTAACTTTACTAACCCTGCCAGTATCACAGGTTTAGTTATCCCGCAATTATTTTCCGGTTAGGTGTTATTACGTGTTTGAACAACACGTTTTCCACGTTACTTCCAGAATAGAACTCACGCGGCTGCTAGCCGGGGACTGTACTACTGGTCCTTACAAGTGTAGCGATCTGGCCAAAACCTTTCTGTCAAAATTTCATTTTCTTGGATACACTGAGAAGATAATACGTAATATTTCTCACCTGTTATTCCTGTCAGTCATTTATTTCCATTCTGGTAGTCTGAATCTATGGATTTCGCTAGTAATTATAACAATTCTGATCATTCGCAAACCCAATCAACCACATAATCAGACAGCGATTGGCATTCATCCGTTCGGCTTTACTCCCTCGGCTCGTATAGCCCCATCCCCTTTTGTCTGCGGAAAGTTTGTTTCTAGATGCGATGAGGATTCTCCTGACAGAAACATCACGTACACTATGCATGCATTCAAAAGTCAACTTATGATTCATTCAGAAATCAACTTAGATGGTGTTCAAAAACCAACAGGGAAGTGTTTTAAAATCGTATGAATAATCGATAGACAAAATTACGCTGGATGCTAGGCGCTTTGTGAAACAAGTTTTTTCCCCTCGAGAATATGAATTTGTCGCCCCCTTTTCCCGACAGCATCTAACTGCTTGCTGCAACTGCTTGCACAGCCAACACCCACATTCCTGTAGCCAGAAGCGGGAGAATCTACTACTCAAACGCGACTCAACTGTGAATGCGCATGAGCCCGCTCGTAACTACTAAAACTAATCTAATATAAAACCCTTTGACACATTTTGCTGTTGGCAGACACTTGCATGAGCACTGTGTGACATTGTATATGGCGCATTTCCCTTGCAGTTTAAGTTATTTTCGTTTTTTTCTCTCGTTTATGTTTTATTGTTGAAGTATTATTCTGCATTAGTGAGATACAGTAATATCCTCTGTTAGATCATCGGTTCTTAAAAGTCAAAATTACAAAAATTTAACTAAAAACTAAAACAATGAAAAATTTCCGCAATTCTAAAAATATCCCGGGTTTTTTCCGGTTTTCTCCCAGATGAAAAAATTCCCGGGTTTTTCCCGGCTCTACCGGGTCGTATACACCCTGGAAGGGTGCCACTTATGCTGCTGTAGAGCTCGCCTATGCTCCTTAATTGCTTCAATGACTTCCAGTGACCACCAAGGGACTGCCTTATGCCTTGGGCACCCTAATAGAGAGGGATCGTATTTGCTGCGGAAGAAACAATTGTGCTAGTCACCTGCTGAACCATCACATCGATGTTACCATGTGGGGGAGATTCAGCGGTGACAGCAGAGGTGAAAGTTCCCCAGTCTGCCTTGTTCAAAGCCCATCTAGGCAGGCGTCCATGTGTCTGACGCTGGGACAGTGACAGGAAGATGGGGAAGTGGTCACTAGCACACAGGTTCTCATGTGCTCTTCAGTAGATAGATGGGAAAAGTCCTGGGCTGCAAACTGATAAATCAATGGCCGAGTAACTACAATGTGCCACACTGAAATGTGTGGCGGTCCTAGTATTTAAGAGGCAGAGGTCGAATTGCGACAGTAAAGTTTCGACATATCTGCCTCAGCCAGTAAGCATGGTACCACCACACAAGGTGTTATGGGCATTAAAATCTCCCAGAAGTAGGAAAGGTTAAGGAAGTTGATCAATCAGTGCAGCTGATACATTCAGGGGTACTGCCCCATCTGAAGGAAGATATACATTGCAGACAGTTATTTCCTGCGTCATCCTTATTCTGACAGCCACAGCTTCAAGAGGGGTTTGAAGGAGCACATGTTCACTACAGTCCGAGTTTATGTCATAAATGCAAACTCCACCTGGCACTCGATTATAGTCACTATGGTTCCTGTAATATCCCTTATAGCAGTGGAGGGCAATGCAGATAGCAGGTGTAAAGCTTAACAGTTGCCGTAGCTCAGCCACGCAGTGGAAAAAACCGTCGCAATTCCACTGGAGGATGACACCGTGAGACTGGGAAGGTATGGAGCACTCAATGAGGCAGTTTACACCTCAAGAGTCACCTGCTGCCACCGATTTATTGCCTGAGCAGTCTATATCCATTGTGAATGAGGGTCTGACGAAGTCTAGGTCCTCTGCGGATGCCAAAATCTCCACCCCATCCTCAGCCGCAGAGCTTGTAGGTAGCGGTGGTGTGGGTGCCACCGCAATTTTCTTGGTCTTAGGGGTTTCTTTCTGGATTTCTCTTGCTGTTCCTTGGGTTTCCTCCCTGGGTGGAACGACTTCACTGGCTCAGTCTCCAGGACTGAGGATGAGCATGAAGTCCTACAAACAGCTGCTTTTGGGCTCTTCAGCTACTGGCGGGTGTCATCTTTCCCACTCGCAGAAACCTGGGAAGGGAGTGACCCAAGGGACCCCTTCCTAGCAAGAGAAGCCAAAGAAGACTTACACTTATCCGGCTTAGAAGTGGGGACGGACGTCCCTGATGGTTGCGCAGAGAGGGAGCTGTTGCTCCCGAAGTAGCTGGTGCAGGAGCAACAGGGCGGGAAATGCCCCTCTCCATCAAGGGGGCAGGTGTAGTCTTCTGGCTCTGAGAGGTGACCTGGATTGGCGGAGCTGATGGTGCCAGAACTGTTGTAGCAGCGGCGTAAGACAATGTCATACGCCCAGGATACAGGCCTTCAAATTTTCTCTTAGCCTCAGTGTAGGTCAGTCTGTCCAGGGTCTTGTACTCAATGGATTTCCTTTCTTTCTGGAGAATCCTGCAGTCTGGCGAGCAAGGCAAATGGTGCTCTCCACAGCTAACACAGATGGGAGGTGGGGCACATGGAATATTGGGATGCGATGGGTGTCCGCAATCTCTGCATGTGACGCTGGAAGTCATATGGCTGAACTTCCAGCATTTAAAGCACCGCATAGGGGAGGGATACATGGCTTTACATCACAGCAGTAGACCATCACCTTGACCTTCTCAGGCAATGTGTCACCCTCAAAGGCCAAGACGAAGGCACCAGTGGCAACTTGATTATCCCTTGGACCCTGATGGATGTGCCAGACAAAATGAACGCCTAATCACTAAGTTGGGGCGCAGCTCGTACATGACAGCCCCACCACAAGATACTGGCTACCGTGCTGGATATTAGGTGCAAAGAAGTCGACGGTCATCGTCGTCGCAGAAATCCACACTGCATAGTGCATGGTGGAAGACGCACCCAGGCAGGTGTCCTCGCCCAAGAGATAGAGAATGGGCAAGACTGCAATGCGATGAGGAGAAAGTGGGCTAAAGATCTCAATGCATGATGGACATGATACACCTTGTAAAGCGCCCTTCCCCAATTGGCTCGCTCTTCAGGAAAATGTTGAAGAATGGAGGTCAAACCCTACAGGGGACCATCACATGAAGGCCGAAACGTTTGAAACTCCATTTAGTCGCTTTGTACGACTGGTAGGAATATCTCGGACCTATTCCAACACCCGGACCTGTAGGGGGAAGGGAGTCCTGTTAACAGAACGCACCAGAGGAGAATGCTACTTCTTTAGTAGGATAAGGGGAGTGGTTTCCAAAGATGGTGCAGCAGGAACCATGGAAGGCCTTCAGTTCCTGTAGTTTGTGTCCCTTAATTTGGGTATCTCACTTCGGGAATACTGGAGGGTGGTCATTCCCGCAACTGACACAGACAGGTAGTAGCACATGCAGTGAATTTTCACAAAATGGCTAGCAACAGTCTACACAAATTGGGTTATATGTATACCTGGAAGACATACAATTACTGAGCTACATGAACTAAAATCGTCATAACTTATGAATGGTTTGCATTAGAACGTTCAAACTGCACTTTTGGCCACGAGGCATGATGGGAATTAGTAATCACTGTATGTTTTGGTTTAGCGACAAAGCCCTATTTCATTTGGATAGGTTTGTCAATCAAAACTGGTGTTTTCTGGGACAGAGAATCTGCATTTCACGATTAAGAAGTCTCTGCACCCTCAACAGGTGATGGTGTGGTACGCAATTGTCCAGCCACAAAATAATTGGTGCAATATTCCTTGAGGGCACAGTGACACTACCTTCATGTACCAAATGATACATGAAGACTTTGGAAGAGGATTTCATCCCCATTATCCAAAGCGACCATGATTTTAACAAGATGTGGTTCATGCAAGACGAAACATGAATACATGTTGTTTCCTTTTTGTGAGGCTATATTAAAGACAGGGTGTAGAGCAGTAGGCCCAAAACCATTGCTGAGCTGAAAACAGCCATTCAGGTCATCAACAGCATCGCTGCTCCAACACTTCAGCGGATCATAAAGAATTTCATTATTTGTCTGTGCCCCATCATCGCGAATGATGGCAGGCATATTGAACATGTCATGACCTAAATCCAAATATTTGTAGCAATGTTTACATGTTGAATAAAGCGTATGCCTGCCACAGTTTGTAACTAATTTACTTTTTTTTTTTAAAAAAAGTTCAGTAATTGTCATCATGTATGTTGACAGTTAAAGCAACACATTGGGGGCGAGGAATATGGCTTCACAGTGCAACAGGGAACTATAATTTTCACCTTCTCTGCAGTTGAATCCTCCTCAAAAGCAAAAGATGAATGATCCACTGTCGATATTATTGTCTAGCGGGCTTTGACGTACAAGTTGTACAGAGTGGATCTCTTGATTCCCCAAGTGTTTACACAGTTCTTCGTCCATCTGCTGTATCATATCCAAGTGAAAAATTGAACCCTTCACCATGTTTAATTTCTTATTAGGTGTTATGGTAACAGATGCACCACCAAATTGTTTACAAGGGAGTAATGACCACGACAGGATAGGATTTGCCATCTGAATTAAGATGGATCCACTTCATAATTCAACAGGGGAAGAGAGTTTTCACATTTTGTTTTTAATATTCTTCACAAAGAACATTGACTTAGTAGAGAGAAAGGACCCTCCATCTATGTGCGAACCAGGAACTGAGGGGAATAAGTGTCTGCAAGTTGTTTGGTTTTACATTCCTCCCAGTGCATGGCAAAGAGAGCATTCCTGGGGTCACAATGAACTGAACTTAACTGTGGTCTGTTTAAAGAGACTGCTATAAATTCAGTCCTTTTACGATTCGAGAATTCTGCCAAGGTATTGTCTCTTCAAGCACCTACTCCTTGATATGCACAGAGAGGCGACATCTCTGGCATCGAAAGTGCAATCCCTATGTGGTAAGAGGGCTAACACTGTACGAGTACCTGATGACTCACCACGTGGACTGGCTACCATGTTTGGTATCAGGTGCCCCCTTCTCCTCACATACTAAATTCCTGGAGGAAAACTGGCAAGGGTGGAGATCAAACCCAGTTGTTGGGACCAACATACGATAATCACAATACACGGTGCAAAACAGAGTGATGAAATGGCAGAAGCCGTAATCTATGTCCCATGAGTGAGCTAGGCTGTCAGCAGGGAATCTGTAATAGACAATAAGTCCGACAAAAGATAAAATCAGTGTATGAAACTGCTGCACAGGAAAGGAAAAAAGTATTTCAATAGATTAGGGGCCCATGCTTGGCACATGTGTACACAAAAAAAAAAAGGAAGAAGAAGAAGAAGAAGAAGAAGAAGAATTGTGAGCCGCTTGGCAGGGCTTCCACACCGAATCAACTATAGGGGCGCCAAAACAGTTTCAAGGGCCCTATGATCCATAGTATCAAGGTCCTCTGGGTCTTTACATGGACTGGGGAATCTAAGGTTTCTGCCTCTATTTGGGTTATCTCAATACAATTTATGGCAGAGTACTTAAAAACAACTTAAGTATATAGTGATACAATTCAGTACTACTAATTTTACTAACAAGTTACACTTACTGGTTCATGAGCTTTCTGTTTCTTTTCCTTCTCTTCTATTTCCTTTTGAAGCTGCTGCTTATGTTCCTCATCTAAATTTTTTAATTTCTCTTGTTTCTCAAATTCCTTCTGCATTTCATATTCTTTGAACTCCTGCCTTCTCTTTTTATCAGCTTCAGCTAGATCAGCTGTTGTCTGCGGGAAAGAGATGTCAGAATTATTTACTTTCTCTTAATTTCACGTGACTAACACCAGACAAGTCGGTAATAGCATGATTCACTACCAGCAGTTATGAGTCTGACTATAATAACTTATATCAATTTCATTTCTACTGTATAATATGTTACTGGTGGCGTTGATGGCCATGAGAGGAGAGGGTGTGGGGTGTGGAGTAGTAGTAGTAGTAGTAGTAGTAGTAGTAGTAGTAGTGGTCCTCAGGTCCAGTGCAAGTGGTGCTTTGTGTGTGTGTGTGTGTGTGTGTGTGTGTGTGTGTGTTCTATACTGAGACAACTTTTAGTAGTCTGTTTCATTGTGCCTGTCTGTGAATGAATACCTCCTTTGTGTGGAGTTGAGTTACATATAAAATGTTTCTAACACTGATGCTCCCTATCGATTGACCCATCCCTCTTGTCACTTTTCCTCAACTTATTCTCAGCTTTTTCATCTAAGTCAATTATTAATCTAAGAGATGTCTGGGTCTCCAACTACGAATCTTGTGTTTTGTTTCATTCATCGCCACTTACCCTGCAACATTTCTTGAAAATTTTTATATTTCTTAGCAATAGAATGCTGGTATCTTCATAATGTCAATACTAACCTTTGCAATTAATTTACGCAGATCTTCAATCTCAAAAGTATGAGGATTTGAATGATCAAGATGTTCTGGTGGTATCTTGAGGTGATCTGTGTCAATCCCATTACGAAGTTCATATTCTTTGATTGCCAAATGTCTGAGTCGTTCCAGTTCTTGACGCTTCAATTCATCTAGTTTTGTGCGCACTTGATGATTCACATATTCCAGTTCTTGAGCTATTTTGCCTGTCTACAAAATAAAAGCGTGACTGCAGAATACTGTAATATATATGTAATTATATACAAGAATAAAAGCTTCAAAAATACAGGCTAACACTGAAGCTTCAATCAAATAGTCTTTCACAGTTACCAGAAGACAAAGCACATACACAATGGTGTTGATTGCATCACAATATCCCCATTACATCCCGAGATATTGAGACGCAAAGTTGACGCTTGAAACACCTGACATGCGCTGCTAGTGCACGTACTGAGGCTCAGGCATCACCCCTAGCCTATGGGAAAATATCTGCTGGAATGTACGACATTTATACAGGATGGCAGCAGACCGTATTATTCGCTTCGGACCTCTTGATAAATATGGAAGTGTGATTACGCATGTCAATCACATTGTGATTACGGGCAGCATGGGGTTCACGCCTGAGCCTCAGGACGTGCGCTAGCAGAGCATGTCGGGTGTTTCAAGCGTCAACTTTGCGTCTTAATATCTTGGGATGTAATGGGAATATTGCGATACAATCAACGCCATTGTGTATGTGCTTTGGCATGCTATGGATTGCTGAAGAAGAAATATAGGAGGTCCATTTTAAAAAACATAAGTTTGAGTTAAAAAACACATATGCTTTTGTTTTAGAATGTTTCCAAATATGTACATTCATGGGCCCCAGCCCTACATTGATACCGGTGAAAGTCTTTTTCCAATAGCTGTTATTGTTCCAGAGATATTTTGGGTGGACAAGATAGCTGGGACACCCTGTATATCATTGTATGAAACGCTTACTGTTACCATGATGCCTTTCCTGCCCTGTGATCTACAGAGGCCTGGCCCAAACGCACTGCACCATTGAACAGATTGATGCTTGGAAATACACCACTGTAAATGACCTTTCACATCAATTTGTACACAATATTATACAATGACACTCAGAAACATGACCAAATTTTTATCAGTTTTGTTTTTTATTCACACACTGATAATTACCTCCAATGAAAGCTTACAAGGGAATCATCCAATTCCACATGTCAAAACCTACCTTGAAATTTGTTGCATATGAAGAATACATCAAAAGAAACACAATGTCAAAATTTTAGCTGCTAAGACACACTGCAAATACTTTTAAAAAATTGTTATATTGCCAAATTTTTAGCTCACCAGGCGACTGGAGGAATGTACACCCCTATTGCAGCTACAGCAGACAGTGTACATGCAACACGGCAAGCACCTAGCTTTGACTGACGCCAAATTGGTAAACAGATAACATGGCACAATGCGAATGGAATTTGTAAAGCAAATTTTAGTTTCCGCTAACAGTTCCTCTGACAAAATTGTTCACAGTTGACATTCACTCGAATCTACACTCATGTATATCCATAACACCTTGCAGCTGCCTCTGCAGTATCACAAAGTGTTAACAATGGGGAAAATACTCTATTAATTTTCTGTTTGTTTATCTCATACATGGTTGTTAATAGGTGTTATTTATTAGTTAATTTCTTTGAAGTTCATTTGAATGAATTGAGATTAGCTAAAAATTGCGTGGAAAAAATTAAAAGAAATAGAAAATAACAGACGATTTCATGAATTGAGGTTTGTATGATTGTTGTGCTAATTAACACCCAGAACGAAAATACAGTATCTTGCCAGCTCATGAAAACATGAACAATATTAACTTTCAGTAACAAAGAAAAGGCTGTAAATTTTTTCGTTAAATTAAGGAAGGGGACAACACTTAAAGTTAAGCAGTGTGTAAAACTGTTTTCATTTTAAATCTGAAAGTGAACTATATCAATGGAAGATCATCTAAAAAGTATGAAATATGCACCAAAATGGAAATGGCAAAAGTGTGAAAAAGGCTGTTTGGAAGATATGGAACTGTCATTAACAGATAATGCTACAGATAAATTTTTAGATGGCGTGAAAATGAAGCTTCTTGTTTTCCCCTAAAACACTGAGTATAAAGCCAGTCAGTCCGATTTCGAGCAAGAAATGCATTCAAGGCAAATTAGGAGCAATAATTTAAAAAAAGAACTGTTTCGAAGTACAAATTCTGTAACTGACATAGCAAAATCAGGAAAAATGTGAGAGAATAACTTTCAGTTTCTTACCAGTTGCAGAAAATAATTCATTGCTTTTGTTGAACTTGTGGTCTGGACACCACAACACCTCTGCCCTCAAGAGAATGGTGTACAGGCTGTTAACATAATTCAGATACCATTTGGAACTGAAAGTATTATTCAACCTTTCTAAAGAAATTTTTCCAACATTGGAAAGGATGTGAATGTATGCTTTCCTGGTGTATACAGCTGGCGAAGAGTTCTTCGGGCTTCCAGCCAGGTGGCGGTGTCTTCAAACTTCGACGTTTTGACAAGTGACATACTCATCTTCTGGCGAAGTGCCGAGACTTTGTGGATGCCAGTCCCCAGTTTGAAGACACCGCCACCTGGCTGGAAGCCCGAGAACTCTTTGCCAGTGTAAAGAATTTTTTGTGATTTCAGGTTTATCAGCATAATAGTACTGCTAAACTTTAGTCATCTGTGCATTGTCAGTTTGCTTCACCATGTTTTACCAATTTGATCAAGTATGCAGCACCATATGCAGAACAATGGCCATGACCATTTCTTATGCATCTCAATCCTGTCTAAATATAACTAGTATGTGACATGCTTTCTTTTAACAGGTTTAACTGATGTAAGGACAATGTTAGTTTTCATTATCCAATAGACAATTCTCATTATTGTGATGACTAGGGAATAAAGAAGTTAGTAAATTACACACCATTCAAAAAATTATCGTTGAACTGTACTACAGGAACTGTTATAAAATATCTTGTCAACAAATTAAAATTCTAAATTGGTCGAAGTCGTTCGTATTGTAACATCATGCACTGCCTTGATTTTCTTTCCTCTACTTGTTTAAATGTCTCTGAGCACTATGGGACTTAACTTCAAAGGTCAGCAGTCCCCTAGAACTTAGAACTACTTAAACCTAACTAACCTTAGGACATCACACACATCCATGCCCGAGGCAGGATTCAAACCTGCAACTGAAGCGGTTACACAGTTCCAGACTGTAGCGCCTAGAACCACTCAGCCACCCCGCCCGGCTCCCCCCTACTAGTCACTTGTGCAGTAATTACATCTGCAACAGTTTAGCTGTTGATATGAACTGCAAGTTTTTAAAAAAATAATGATTTGAGTCTTTTTGGTATGACTTAAGTGCTTAACATTCACACATGAGTGCACTTCATGTTGTGCGACATTACATTCTCTTTGTTCACCAATTCTGCACTAGGCAGGAAGGACTGTACAAACAGCTGTTCATGTGGAAAAAATGAGTAACTTTAACCTTTCCAAAAAAAAAAAAAAAAAAAAAAAAAAAAAAAAAAAAAAAAAAAAAAAAAAAATACTTGCAGTGTGACTTAGCAGCTAAAATTTTAACAGTGCATTTCTCATCATAATTTCTTCCTGTGTGAAAAATTTCAGGGTAGGTTTCAACATGTCGGATCGGAACATTCTCTTGTTAGAACTAAACAGAATCTAAAGAAACTATCCCAAAAACTACAGGAAAAGGTACTTTAAACACTGATATGGAATACCACTTACACGAATATCAGCTTCTTCAGCCTTTTCCAATTTACGTCTAAACTCTGGATCACTCTCTAGTGCTGTCACAACTTCTTTCAAGTAACGAGAGTACTCAATTCCAAGTGGTTCCTGCACACACACACACACAAGAGACAATAACTCACTGAAAATAGTATTAAAATTGTAGTATTAAAAATAAATTTAAAAAAATAAAATTATGCTAATGATCCTCATAATGTGTTCTTTGGATTATGAAGTTCCATGACTAAAAAAAATATGAAACTCTACAAGTATTCAAAAAATAATTATAGGAACAATAAGTACAGCATATTCAGTGACATAAACGAAATGTATACAAATCGTGCCTTCCTGCAGATCTATCCATTTCGTCAATGCCGGTGGCAAGATGGAAACTGAGACAAACATGTACAAATGGCAAAACGATCCCAATATAATCTGGAAATAGATTTGTATTGCATGTAAAACCTACAGATTAAGTTTGCAGCATTCCTGCAAAAGAAGGCACAGGCACATGGACACATTTGAGGTCAATACAATGCTGCTGAAGCAGATCAGTGTGTGTGTGTGTGTGTGTGTGTGTGTGTGATACAGAAAATCTGGGCCATTCCTCATCTGTTAAGTTACATTCTACACACTGATTCCAGAATGATATTATCAGTCTGCAAACTATAAACAAAAAGTCAGTCATAATGAATGACATATCATTTACAATACCACAATCACACCAGGCCTCAGATGCAACAGCAGAAAAACATCATTAAATGGTTATTTATAACATGAAATTTACTGGTTCATTCTGATTTGTTAATATACTTCTTTGTGGTATGTGAACTGGTAACCATAACTGATATTCATACTAGACACCTCAAAACTAAAGAGAAGACAACATCGACAAATTTTTTTGAGAATTAACAAACTGTCAGTCCCTCTCAGAGGGCACCGCCTTATCGTAAGCACCTTCAGTGCTCGGCGGGAGGGTTTGTGTGCTTTGATGATGTCGAGAGCTGTACTGGCAGTAGTGTAGCTACTGGCTGGGTCACCCAAGCCAGAGTGATCTCGACTGAGAAGCCAGATGAAGTGTGTCCCACACCATAGAGTAGGGGGGACTCCATAGGCTATGTCATCAGCCCCTCTAGGGGAGCTAACCCCGAAATGAAAGCCCAGTCCTCCAAGAGTTGAGTGCAGTGTTGATACCCCTGCCTCGTAAAATGCAGTGTTGATATCCCTGCCTTGTAAAAAATATATTATTGTGAATAATTCAACAATGAATGTTGTACTGCCCCTACATAGACAAATTGTGTTAGGAAAGAGGAACATGGATTTATTGGTGATTTCATTTGGAACATAGAATGTGTGTACGCTGTTGCATACAGGAGTAATGGATAGTGTTGCAGAAGAGGTGCTAAGGTATGGAATGGGAATTGTTGCACTGCAAGGAATTAGGTGGAGGGGAAGAGGAGAGATTTGTACACAGAAATTCTCCCCACCTATTCAGGAAAAGAAGAGAGACAAGCGGAGTATGGAGTTGGGTTTATAGTCTCCAAGAATATGCGAAGACCTGTTATTGCTTTCACCCCATATAGTGGAAGAATATGTACTCTGCATATGAAAGGCAAATTTCACAATGTGACCTTTGTGAATATATATGCCCCAACAAAAGAATCAGATGAAAATACTGCAGACATCATCTATAATCAACTACAGGAGGTATGGGACAGAATACCCAGATATGATTCCACAATAGTTCTTGGCGACTATAATGCAAAACTGGGAAAGGAAAAGGCATTAAAAAGCTTGCTTGGTAAGGAAAGTCTGTATGACGAAATAAGATAATGGTATGAGGGTTGCCCAGTTTGCTTCTGCAAACAAGTTGAGAGCAATAAGTACCTGTTTTCCAAGGAAAAATATCTACACAGGGACGAACAAATAAATCATACCAAATAGACCATATATTGATATAAAAAAGGTGGGCATCCGATATGGAAAATGAGCAAATTCTGATTCTGACCACTACTCAAATTCTGATTCTGACCACTACCTAGTAAGAGCCAAAATGAGAAACTTGCCATGGCTGCCATAGGAAGTAGTAGCAGAGTAAACATAAGGAATATAGAACAATTGAAAGATAGGTCTACTATTCCCGAAGTACCAGAACAGATTGACACAGGAGTTACAAAAGAAAGAAGGTGGAGATGATAGAAAAAATGGAACTCTATTAAAGATGCCATTAGGCCAACAGCACACGAAATACTGGGGCAAGCAAGGAGACTTAGGAATGAAGACTGGTATGATGATGAAAGTAGACAGGCAGTGAAACAGAAAAAGGAAGCAAGACTGAAATGCTTGCAGCAGAATACTAGATCAAATCAGGCACTGTATAATGAAAAGAAATTAGAGGCAGAAAGGGTATGAAGGAGGAAAAAAGGGAAGCCATGAAGAGAAAGATAGAGGAGCTGGAAGAGCACTGCCAAAGGAATGAAAGAAGAAAGTTCTACAAGAACATTAAAGAAGGATCTCAGGAATAGAGATCGAAAATAACAGCTTGGAAGGACAAAGGGGGGAAATTTGCTGACAGGTAAACAAGATGTTCTGGATGTATGGAGAGGATACTTCAAGGGAATTTTGGAGGGCAATCCTACCAGGAACAAGCAGCTACTCGATAATACTGCAGATCTGGAAATAGAGGAAAGGGGAACTATGGAAGGTAGTGTATTGTTTAAAATTGTTTAACGCCAGGAACTGATGAAATAACTGCATAAGTGCTAAAAAATGGGGGAACTTATCTTCATAAGTGGATCCACAAACTTATTAAGTTGATATGGAACTATGAAAGAATCCCATAAGAATGGACCTTAGGTGTAATTCAACCAAAACATAAGGAAGGAGAAAAGACCTGCTGTTCAAATTACCGAGGAATTACCCTGCTAGATGTAACCTATAAGATCTTCTCTAGTATTATCTACAAGAGGGTAGCACCATATGCAGAAGAGATTCTAGGGGAATATCAGTGTGGATTTTGGCCTAATACATCAACAAAAGACCAGATATTTGTGTTGAGGCAAATACATGAAATGACCTATGAGTATAACATTGAGCTACATAGACTTCAAGCATGCCTTTGAGTCTCTATAGAGCCCAAATGCTAGATGATTTGCTACTGCTTGGTATGCCATCTATATATGTCTCACTTATTCGAGCATCATTGCCTGGTTCCAAGGTTGCAGTGCGAGTAGATGGAGAACTGAGCAATTGGTTTAGCGTAAGTAAAGGAGTCGGTCAAGAGGACACACACTATACATTAGGCAGATGAAGCTGCAACTATATAAGGTCACGATCAGGCCAGTAGTAAACCCACTGATGTGAAACATGGATGCTAAGGAGTGTTGATGAGCAACAGTTCAGGAAATTTGAACATAGAGTGCTGTTTAAGATCTATGGGGTAGTTCAGAATAATAATGGTTTCTGGAGATATAGGATGAATGGTGAGCTGGACGGCCTCACACAAGGAGCTGATATCTTAAGAATTATAAAAAAGTAGAAGAACAGCCTGGCTTGGGCATGTCTTCAGGATGGATACTGAAAGAACAAGTAAAAAGATTTTTGAATGGAGACCAATCGGAGGAAGACAGAGAGGAAGACCACGAAAACAGTGGATAGATGATGTAGAAGAAGATATAAAATCACTGAGTCTGAGGATGGCGGACAACTGTGCTGGAGTGGGCAGAATGGAGGAAACTTGTTGATGATGCTAAAACCCACACAGGGTTGTAATGGCAAGAGAAGAAGAGAACAATCTGTCCGTTTCTGTTAATAACGTGCTGCCTATATTTAGTGGGGTGAAAATCGCCGCCGCCGCCGCCGCCGCCGCCGCCGCCGCCGCCGCCGCCGCCACCACCACCACCACCACCACCACCACCACCAACAACATAAACATGATCAGACCTAGAGAGCCACAGGGGATAACTACCATGTTATCCTCTGCTGATGGTGTCACTGGATGTGAAATAGAGAGGAATGTTAGCAAACTGATGACCCAGCAGCTGTCATCTTTCCTGATCTCTGAGCCATGGCTTCTCTCAAATAGCTCCTCGGTGGACTTCACAAGGCTGTGCAATTTTCCCACCTGAGATCTTTCTTCAAGAACAGAGTCACTGGCAGCATCAAGAACTGGACCCAGGTTTCCTCATGGCAATCCAAAATCCAGACCATTTGAGAAATATGTATGTCACATAAAACACCTCATCCAGCATCCACAAATAGGGGCATATAGAGACATACTTAAAACTGTTTAGCTCACTTTGAAGAATCCACTACAAAAAAATATGTGCCACATGTTTCTCTCATCAAGTACTGTATCTACATGAGTTATGAAGGAAATTAGCCAACTTCAAAACAGATCTGAGCAAAGGGTACAATTTATTTGTCAAGATCACAAGTTACAAATAAACTGCTCTTTACAGATTGAATCATGAAATAAAACTCAATATGGGCAACAGAAATTTTAACCAAGCTTACCAGATTATCAGTTTCATTTATCTCGTTTCCATCATTTTTTTCATCATTTTTCTTCTGTGTTACAGGTGGTCCAACAGTATTTTGAACAACAAGTAAGGTACAAAGGAGTACCAAGATACCTTTCATCATTACTGCAACAAATATAACAGCACGATTAATACATCAGGATACTTATATCAATAATTACTCTATTTAGCAGACACATTCTGTGTGCATATGTAATTTTAAAGAAAGAAGTTTATAGGGGAGAAAATACTGTAAGTGGCTTAAACTATCAGTATGAAAGATTTGTTCATCTGATAACACTACTGGATGGATGGGTTCAAGGAACCAAACTATCGCGTCATGTTCTCTCTGTCCTTGGTGAATGAAATTAATAAAATTCTTATAAAATGGGCAACCAAACTGGTCCTTAGTATGTTCATCCAGCATGGGAAAAAAGCAATAAGGCTAAGATAAAGCCATGTATAAAACAAAAAAGAGTAAACTACCTCAAACTGAAGGGTATTAAATTGAATTAACTGGAGACTTTTCTTGTAACAAGAAGCACAACTTATGCATCTGAACGGCAGGCATTCCATTCACTATGAAAGACTGGTAAGTAGTCAAGGTCAATAAAATGGTACGAAGAAAGATAAAACACTTTAATTAAAACCATAAGGAATGTAAAAGCACAAATGAATTAAAAGGTTTGGTTAGGGGTCAGGCCAATCCTCTCCACCCAAAGGCCAGATGGCAAAACCGTATTGCTGACCTTCAGGTAAAATTACACGAGCTACACTATAAGATAAAACATAAAACTAGATTTGCTACAAGAATGTCATCTGCTAAAATTGAGGGTAATGACTAAATTGCTAGTTTCAGAGTTTGGATTATTGTGGTAAAAGTGGGGCACTGTTAAGATGTATTCCACTGATAAGGGATACCACAACTCCAACAACATGTTTAAGAATATACGCATGGGTCACTGTAGTACGGTCAATGCAGAGTCAAAGAATTTTAGGTTCTCAGAACATTCTGCACGTAGCCATCTTTTATGCTACGTAGCTTGTTGGCATCTGTGATATAGCATTCCATATTCAATGTAGTCAGGAGTCATTGGGACAGGATCTTCCTTAAGGCATGAATAGATAATGGCTAGCAGTGCCATATAAACATTCCTATAGTAAAGAGTACTGTTCATTGCCACCTACATGTGTGAAGATATAGGTCATTCAGCTATGAATACACAATCATGGTTGTAAATAGTTTTTGAACTCTAATTTGTTCACCACTGAATTAAAACTGTTTTCATAAACATATAGGTCTGTCATGTCTGGACTGCTCGACTGAAGGATAGAGATGCATGGAAAAGATGTACAAATGATCATGTGAGAGACTTCAGGAACGTCACACATACTTCAGTGTGGATGATGAATTGTGGACGGGCTGATATGATGACACCAGTCAACGGACAGTGAAAAGTTTTGTGTTGCAGTATGTCGAGGTTCTTATAAGATGTAACTGTGACTAGGATCACTGCCTCTGCTACATGAGAGCAAGGCTTGGGTTCAGGAAATGAATTTTTTGTTAATACATATCCGATTGTCATTTACTGTCCTTGTTTTCGATCTGTTCTGTGAAGAACTATGATTTTGTATTCAGAAACAATGAGTCATCTATTCTGCTACACCTACTCTGGGGCACACGTTTATCTGTTTTTTTAGTCAGGTTTCCTCCACTAGTGTAGCTAAGGAACGAAATATTTTGGGATTATATCCCTGCACTGTGTTGATCTGACCCATCTGGCGAGACTGCTGAGGAAGTCTGACCATCTGCCTGTGCTTCTTCATTCACACATTTTATGTCTTAGTTCCACCCATTCCAGCTGGGTGCTCTCCCCACAGGCAGCACCAACCAACCACAGCAGTAGCTAACTGGCCGAACCAACCATTGCACAGAGTCCCAGCATTCAAATTTTGACAACCACGAACTCCTGGGCATACACGGAGATTTGACATTTCAGGCAACAACAGTGTGATCTTTGAGTGGTCAAGGGAATATAGCTCTGTGCAGGTATCTTACAACAATAGAAGTAATAGAGAATTTCTGCCACTTGGACAGTAAAATAACAATATGGCCAAAGCAGAAAATGAAATGCAGAGTGGCAATAACAAGAAAGGCATTCATGAAAAGGAACAATTTGTTATACTGAATAAAAATTGTTAAATCTTTCCCAAAAATAATTGCCAGGAATGTAACCTTGTATGGGAGTGAAAAGTGTACAATAAGCACTACAGACAAGATGAGACGAGAAACTTTTAAAACATGATGTTACAGCAGCTATGCAGAAAAGGAGACTTTCAACAGGATACAACAGTACAGAGAACTGTGTCAAATCAGTATTTAGACTGAAGACCTAGCAACATCAGCTATTATATGACATGACGTTTATCATTAATATAAATTACAGTAAATTTATTGAGCTCTATCCTCAAGGCATCAGCTAATATAACTCTCATGGACAACCAATGCACAGTTGTGTATCTAAATGTATTTTAACTACAGGACTGAGAATTGTCCATCAGAGGCATATTAGCAGATAATGTTGGGATATACATACTGTTTCTTCAAGCAATATTTATGCACAATAAATGAAAGCTATAGGAAGCTTACTCCTAAAACACACTATCAGATTTTCGGTTCTACTAAACCTACCAATACAGGACATAGCACTCTCTCTCTCTCTCTCTCTCTCTCTCTCTTTTGGTGACTGGCAGGTCAAAATTCTTAACACCAGTTTCACATGTTCACACTTAATGGGTTTGCAATGAACTTTTGTCAAAAATCACATTATTTAAGCATTTATAATGCTATTCCGAATATCATTTCTGTAAATACCATCCACATCCGTCAAACCAGTACGTTCAATTTGTATTTATTCCAAAGTCTACAATAGGGTTTGGCACGTAATTTAGTTGAAAAGCCTGATGTAAACCTTCCAAGAAGAAGATAGGGTCGACCGAAGCGTCCGATTACACTTGTCGGCTTTGACCCGTGATGTAAGGCTGTTGTGGTGTGTGACATTGACAGAGTGGAATTTAGTTTGTGAGAGTGGCTTCTTTGTCGGTATCGTTTTGATGTGATTGGTGGTGCTCTCTGGTGGTGTGTTTATGTGTTGTGTGATACATGCTGTTTTTGGTTTAGTGTGCGTGTGTGGCACGTTTATAGGCGGTGTATTGTTGCGGTCGGTGGTTCTCTCTGGTAGTGTGTTTATGGGTACGGAGTTCATTTGTGTGGTAGCATTGCATGTATGTGGTATCGGTAGTGTCTGTGCTTTCAGCGGAATATTTTTCAGTGAGTTAACAATTTTGGTTTTGTTATGTCGATGTTATTGTAGTCTTTTTCTGTTCGTTGTATGTGAATTTTGGTAAATAGCTTTTTTTATGTCTTTGGTAGGAATGTATGACTGACAAGGTCAACAGTTTTCGGATGTCGGCGATGATGAGGGACAGTGAGTTGTCTCTAATAAAACTTCAACTATTTAGAGTTTTGGATTAAGTCATGAAGTGTTCAGTGTATTGTGAAGAAATGAGGCTTACCAAAGTTCCGGCGTCTTGGACCAGGGACAGCTGTATGTGGAGATGTCGTAAGGATAACAGGTCAAGGGAAGTGTTTGATTACAATTTTGTTGGTTTGTTGTTTTTTTTGTGGTAGTTATGATTGTGGACGTGGTTTCAGTTTTGGGTTTTACAATTTGGTATCGTTAGTTTCTGTTGACCTATATAGGTCAAGGTAAGTGTTCGATTCCAATGTGTGGTTGCTGCATGTTTTCCAATATCGAGAGTTGATGTTAAGCTATATAGCTCGAAGGAAGTGTACGATTCCTGAAGATAATTTGACGAGTTTTGTGTTGTCGGTTTTTTTCGTCGTTTTGTGTGGTTTGATATGGTGGTGTGAGTCTAAATTTGTTTATATTTACTTTGTCCCCACGCGAACACCCCCAATTTCCCACGCTTGTCTCGTTAGTTTCATCGAGTTTTTGGTGATGGTGGTGGTAGTGTGTGGGTGTGATTCGATGTATTTTCGTGTTTGTGATCATGTTTACGTAATGACGTCATAGGCGCCACATTGGAGTCGTAGTTGTGAGGTCATGGGTTAAAGCCGACGGGTGGAATCGGACGCTTCTGTATTTCCGAAGATTACACATCAGCATCCTAGATTAGATTCCAGACTTATTCTCAACAATTTCCTTATCACTTTCGAGTACAGTTAGCTATAAATGTCCCTCAATTTCAAAATATTTTATAGTCCTACGCTTTACATTCACTCAACCATGAATCCGTATTTTGCCCGTTAGTTTTACATTACACATAAAAAATAGAAGAAAATTATGTCAGAGCTTGCGAAACAAAGTTTTCTAACACTTTTTGGCAGTATATAAAAAAACTTCCGTCTGTGTGTTCGTAATGGTAACATAAGGACCATATATTTCTTCCACACACGAGGGATGACAGAGTTAACGTTTCATATATTAACGGCTACTCATCTGCAACTAGACAGCAATCAAGGGGGTGCAAATATGGGTAATGAAATAACCAGATCTTTAAATGACCGTTTCTTCCAACTGTCTGTCTAAAATATATGGAATCTACGAAACGTAAATGTTTCCGAAACTACATTTCTTTTGTTTTGTTGCATTTTTGTTTTCGTTATCTAAATACTTTCATCAATAGCCAGGAGCAAACATGAATTGCATCATCCATCTCTCCTGAAATTTAGGATGACTTGGGGAAAATTAATAGCGGCACGTCATATTTCAAAGCGAAAAAAAGGTGTACATATACGCTGGTTGAAGTAACTAATCTTGATTATTAGGAGAAAAATAATGTCAAACCAGTTTATAACTGAAATATGTCAAAATGAGAAAGTGGGCCTCTTTTAATACCACGAGCTAATACATTCATAATTATTAACAGCACTGAATACTACTTCCAGCGTACTCACGTCAAATAAAACTGTCACGGAAATAAATGCACTAAAATTATGTGACAAAACATTTCACTGGCTACTTACGTGGTTTACAGCAACACCACAGATCAACACTACTCATTTGTTCATTTCCGTGTATCAAACATACACTACTCAAAGATTTTCATTACAGACCACTCACTGTATTTCAAAACAAAGAACTAAAGCTTGCAGATGATCCAAACTGTTTTTACAAAACTTGGGGAGATGGATAAAGCTCAGCTTCGATAAAGACGTGTCATCTGAATCTGACACCTCAAGTTAACATCAGGTGGCTTCGATCAGTCTGTCCACTCTTCCGTCCTCCATTTTGGCACATTATTGCCTTTAACCGGTAAAGTTCTGATCAGTATGCATTGAATATGGTAATTTCTTATTTTGCTACAAATCGTTTAAATTAGTGAAACGAAGATCGAACTCATTTTAATTTCCCGCAGACCAAAATGTTACTCCAAGTAGCTTCTCAATATGGCGGTGCATACGGGTGTACAGGTAAATCGCTCCGTAAATATCGATAAATTACCTTCAGTAAATTACCTCCTATTCGGAAAAAGTGATGAAAGGTGTCAGAACATGTGTAGTGATGCATAAATGGTATCATTAATGTTGTTTTGTGAAAGCAAAACTCAGTAAATATTCGTGTGATTGCAGAACTGAATGCAAGGGCTATGAAATTGCTCTGCAAATGTGTAACGCTGGACTCGAAATAACTAGGAGGGAACGACTGCAAAATGACTTAAGCAAAGCTAGACAATATGCCGAAATGCTGAAGAGTTTGATTCAGTATGTCGGCATTCCCATAGAGACGTAAAGTTGTGAACAAGAGAGTGCGTATATATAGGCCTCAGAAATTCCCCCACTCTGTGTTAAATACGGACGTTTTACGTGTACCTGCTGCGCGGGGTAGCCTTGTGGTCTCAGGCGCCTTGCCACGGTTCGGGAAGCTTCCCCCGTCATAGGTTAGAGCCCTCCCTCGGGCATTTGTATGTATGTGTGTGTGTGTGTGTGTGTGTGTGTGTGTGTGTGTTTGTCCTTAGTGTGAATTAGTTTAAGTTAGATTAAGTAGTGTGTAAACCTAGGAACCGATGGCCTCAGCAGTTTGGTCTCATAGGAACTTACCACAAATTTTCGTATTCCATTAAAGATTAAATACGATGTTCTACATGAAGACTGTCTAAAACCGTGGAAAGAAAATTCTAGCGCCACGGAAAATTGCCCAGAGGCAGCTATAGGCCATAAAAGTGCCAGAGAGAAAACCTATTAGTGCCATATACCATTAAATCTTGTGTTAATGCAATATGAGAAAATACAAACCAAAAAAGATAAACAGCTAAGAAAAAAGAAGAAATATACATATTATCAACGAGTCATGGTACGGGACTAGCTACAATCATGTCTGATATCCAGTCAGAATGAAAAGTCACTGAAATTTTGAAGCCTGGAGCTCCTTCAAGAGAAGTGTTAAAGAACTGTGAAACAACAGTAAAAAATGGTGTGAACTGTTTCATAATCGGAGGAGGAAATGTTGCGTACAAGAACCAGAGTAGCCTTTCAGTAAAAACACTGAAACAAACCTAAGAAAAATTTCACAAGCCAAGGTATTTGGGGCCAATTGAAGAAAGGGATACTACCTGTCGGCTTTGACCAGAAACGTCAAAGTTTTCACATAGATATTAATTTCTTTATTTTCGAGTCATAGATAATAAATCGGTTATCTTCTGTGACGAGGCCACAGTCTAGCATAACAGTAGCGACATTTCGCCTCATTTTGTTGCCTACTGCGGCCGCAGCTCGCCAAGCGGCCAGTAAGTAAATCTGTTGAATTCGGCCAATAGCAAAAGCCAATAGTAGTTGTTTATTTTGGTTTGTGCAATGGTTTTTTACAAATGGAAGCGTCTGTAGCGCAATAAATTGCACCAACAACAAGAAGAAGACTCCACATCTGCCCTTTTTTTTAGGTTTCCTGAGGACCGTGAGAAGTATATAACGTCATATTACTATAGTGTATCGTCAGGATTCGCTTGCAAACTACATGTGTATTAAGAATTAATTTTCGTTTCAGGAACAGAAAATGGCTAGTGAACATCAGACGACAAGATCTTATGGAAAAAGATCTTGTTCGTTACATTTCGAACAAAATCAGTTCATGCCAGTAGACAGTAATAAACTCGTGTGGAATACAGTACACACACTGTCTGACATCCCTCATAAGCCACCTCAACTGACGATGAAGAGGAAACTGCCACAAACGTTCGTCAATCCATCTGAAGCTGTAAAACACTTCTGTGGCACAGAAGCAGCCAGTTCAACTCTCCACATATCAGTGCCAGATTTATTTGAATCGTTAATAGAGACCTGCTATGATGATGAAGTAGTTAGATTAAGTGCAGTTGTTTGTGTTTTGCGAGAGTGTGTGAAGTGTCAGAATGTATAGATGGCTAGACTTCGTGCAAAACTATTATGAGACAAGGAAAGTGCGTATCGTTTTAAGTACAGATAGTAACAGAAACTTTGTCAGAAGGATCGAGTATAAAACGATAAACAAATTTTGATGCTCTTGACTTGTTGTTAAGCCAGGTTAGCATGCCATTGAAGGAGAAAAGTGTTGCAAGACGGAAAGAGGAAAATAAGCCTTTTGCTCCTAATTTGTTACATTTTACAGTACTCAGGCATACAGGTTTTGTCAAAATGTTTTATGTTTCCATCAGTGAGTACATTACAGAGGTATGTGGAAGGCATACAAATTAAATGTGGGATAGGTGACAACATATTCCACCTTTTAAAGCAGAAGGTACAGTATTTCTTCGATACTGATAAAAAAAAGGTGATATGTTCCACATCCACGAGGATCTCCTCAACACGGATCTATGGAACGAAAAACTAATCTAATATAACCTAATCTCTAGAGAATATGTCATTGGATAAAAAAGTCTCTACTGGCACAGTTAACAGATGACAGCCCTTCTGACATCGTTATTGGACTTGATGACTTTGGGTTTACATGCACAGCATATTTCTCCCACTACCTGGCAGTTGCTTGTCCTACTTAGAATAATATAAAGACGAAGGTCGTACTTACGGCAACAGGTGACAATGACTAAAACAAAGTAGACATAAGGAACGACAAATGAGGCATCGATCCCTTATCCACCCAGTGGTATATGTCTGTGCTTCTTACGTGTGAATCTATGTGTTTGTATTCCTTTTGTATCAATGTGGTAAACAGCAGTTCCATCGAATGTCACAAGCATTGCTTTGCAAAAGTGTTGTAGAAACCGAAATACATGACCGTGTTTTTAAAAGACTGGGTTAGACATGGTGTACGATTTTTGTCGCTTGTATTAATTTAAAGATGGCGCCAGGTACAGAGGTAGTATCTGTCTCAGTTCAACGAAAAAGTCTTGTTTTACTCGATATCTACATCTACAATTACATGGATACTCTGCATATCACATTCAAGTGCTTGGCAGAGGCTTCATCGAACCACCTTCACAATTCTCTATTATTCCAATCTTGTATAGTGCACAGAAAAAGTGAACACCAATATCTTTCCATATGAGCTGATTTCCCTTATTTTATATTGGTGATCTTTCCTCCCTATGTAAGTCAGTGTCAACAAAATATTTTCGCATTCAGAGGAGAAAGTTGGTGACTGAAATTGCGTGAGAAGATTCCGTCGCAAGAAAAACCGCCTTTCTGTTAATGATATCCATCCCAAATCCTGTATCATTTGTGTGACACTATCTCCCATATTTCGCAATAATACAAAACGTACTGCCTCTCCTTGAACTTTTTCGATGTACTCTGTCAGTCCTATCTGATAAGGATCCCACATGGTGCAGCAGTATTCTAAAAGGGTACGGACAAGCATAGTAGGTCTGTTACATTTTCTATGTGTCCTGCCAATAAACGCAGTCTTTGGTTCGCCTTACCCACAACATTTTCTATGTGTCCCTTCCAACTTAAGTTGTGTTAAGGTAGTTCATAACGGAATTCTGTGGCAAATGGTGTCATTTTTGTTGCTCTGAAGTATCGGAAAATAGTCTTCCAGATGAAAATACTGAGTGGAAGTGTCATGGTTGTGCAGATACAAACGGCAAACAGGCATGATGTCCGAAAACATGGTGGATGAAAATGACTGTAGACTTGCTTCACATCAAGATACCCTGGAAGAAATGAACCTTGTGAAAGTTATTTCAGTGTTACAAGAGGTTATTAAAGCTCTCCAGTTAGAGAACGCGAAACTAAAGGAACAGGTTAGTGCTGTTGATAGTAATATCAGGCATAACAAACATGCTATTAACAGTCAGATAGCTGTTCAAACATGTAACGATGTTATGCCTTGGGAATATGATTCGAGTAAAAGATCATTCACAAAGAAGATCAAAGACAATGAAAATGTTAGTATATTTCATCAAAATATTGGGGGATTGAAGAATAAAACTGATGAGCTTCTGCTTTGTTTAGAAGATATAGAAACTGAGAATGTAATAGATGTACTATGCCTGTCTGAGCATCACATTGTCACTGATATGCAAAAGGTTAGCATCAATGGGTACAAATTAGCTGCACATGTAAGTAGAGATAATATGATGAGAGGAGGAGTTGCCATATATGCCAAAAGCTTCCACAGCGCAAAACATTTAGAAACTAAAAAATTTTGTGTAGAGCAACATATGGAAGCATGTGCCACTGAACTAAAACTAAATGATGGCACTTTCATAATTGTAACAGTGTATAGGTCCCTCTCAGGGAATTTCCAGCTATTTCTAGAAAACTTGGATTCTTTTTTGTGCTATCTGTCAGACAGGGGGAAGCAAATTATCATTTGTGGGGATTTCAATGTTGATTCCCTGAAAGAGTGTGATAGGAAGAATGACCTTGTAGTATTACTCAGTTCTTTCAATTTGAGCTCCGCCATTGATTTTCCTACTCTGATAACAAAGAACAGCAGGACATTGATAGATAACATTTTTATAGACCAAGATAAGTTTAAGGACATAAATGCTTATCCTGTTGAGAATGGTCTTTCAGATCATGGTGCACAGCTAGTTACAGTACATGGCATAGCTCTATGCAGTATATCAAATCAGAATTTCAAAGAAGTGCGTTCAATTAACAATATAAATACTGCAAACTTTAGGGAAAGACTAAAGGAGCTAGACTGGGATGAAGTGTATATGGAACCCGATGCAAACTTGAAATATAACTTATTTCACGATACATTTTTAAGGGTATTTGAAAATTGTTTTCCCAAGAAAACAGTGAAACATAATTCCAAGAAAATATATAAAAAACCCTTGGCTAACTAAAGGAATAAGAATATCTTGCAACCGTAAAAGAGAACTGTATCTAATAGCAAGAGAGAGTACTGACCCCGAAATTGTTCAATATTATAAAAACTATTATGCAGTACTAAGAAAAGTTATTAAAAAGTCCAGAAGCATGTGTATCATGTCTGAGATCAGTAACTCTGATAATAAAATTAAAGCAATTTGGAATATTATTGAAAGGGAAATAGGGCAACCAAGAGCACAGGAAGACTTTAGTGCCATAAAACTGAATGACAAGTGCACCAACAAACAATCTGAAATTGGAAATATTTTCAATAATCATTTTTTAAATGTTGTGGAGAAAGTAGGATCTAGATCTTCACTAGAAGAGGCAAGGCTTCCAATAGAAGAGGCCATACCTGTGCAGTTTGAAACAACTGTATTTCCACGAACCTCTCCCTCTGAAATCAGTAAAATAATAAACTCACTGAAAAGTAAAAGCTCTTACGGAATTGATGGCATTTCCAGCAAGATACTTAAAGCTTGTTCCCCACAGATAAGTAGGATTCTCAGCCACATATGTAATACCTCTTTGGAGCAGGGTGTTTTCCCCGATAGACTGAAATATGCCATTGTAAAACCATTGCATAAAAAGGGGGATACGTCGGATATCAACAACTATCGCCCAATATCTCTTCTGACAGCACTATCAAAAATTTTTGAGAAAGTAATGTATTCAAGAGTAGCCTCCCATATATGTAAAAATAAAGTACTAACAAAATGTCAGCTTGGTTTTCAGAAAGGCTTTTCAACAGAAAATGCTACATACGCTTTCACTGATCAAATATTAAATGCTCTGAATAACTGGACATCACCCATTGGTATTTTTTGTGATCTCTCAAAGGCCTTTGACTGTGTAAATCATGGAATTCTTTTAGATAAGCTAAATCGTTATGGTTTGAGGGGGGCAGTGTACAAATGGTTTAATTCATACTTAACTGGAAGAATGCAGAAAGTTGAAATAAGTGGTTCATGTAATGTTAAAACAACAGCCGATTCCTCAAACTGGGGGGGGGGGGGGGGGGCTATCAAGTACGGGGTCCCACAGGGTTCGGTCTTAGGTCCTTTACTGTTCTTGATACACATTAATGACTTAACATTCCATATTGATGAAGATACACAGTTAGTTCTTTTTGCTGATGATACAAGTATAGTAATAACATCCAAAAACCAAAAACTAAGTGATGTAATTGTAAGTGATGTTTTTCACAAAATTATTAAGTGGTTCTCAGCAAACTGACTCTCTTTAAATTTTAATAAAACACAGTATATACAGTTCTGTACAGTAAATGGCACAACTCTAATAATAGATATAGACTTTGAAGAGTAGTCTGTAGCTAAGGTAGAATTTTCAAAATTTTTAGGTGTGTCCATTGATGAGAGGTTAAACTGGAAGCAACATATTGATGGTGTGCTGAAACGTCTGAGTTCAGCTATGTATGCTATTAGGGTTATTGCAAATGTTGGTGATAAGAATCTCAGTAAATCAGCTTATTATGACTACTTTCATTCACTGCTTTCGTATGGCATCATATTCTGGGGTAATTCATCGTTGAGTAGAAAAGTATTCATTGCTCAAAAATGTGTAATCAGAATAATTGCTGGAGCCCACCCACGGTCATCTTGAAGACATCTATTTAAGGACCTAGGGATCCTCACAGTAACCTTACAGTATATATATTCACTTATGAAATCTGTTGTTAATAATGCAGCCCAGTTCAAAAGTAATAGCAGTGTGCATAGCTATAACACCAGGAGAAAGGATGATCTTCACTATGCAGGGTTAAATCTGACTTTGGCACAGAAGGGGGTAAATTATGCTGCCACAAAAGTCTTTGGTCACCTAGCAAACAGCATCAAAAGCCTGACAGATAGTCAACCAACATTTAAAAATAAATTAAAAGAATTTCTAGATGACAACTCCTTCTACTCATTGGCTGAATTTTTAGATATAAATTAAGGGAGGGAAAAAAGCATTAGTGTCATGCAATATTTTGTGTAATGTAATATCTTGTACAGACATCTTTCATTAACCTGACACATTCCACATCATTATGAAGTGTTGTATTCATGATCTATGGAACAAGTATTAATCTAATCTCTAATCTAATCTAGCATTTAACACATTGACTGCAATTGTATAGTTGGGTTACTGACCCGTTGGGACCATTTACTTTTTTTCAATATCCTGCTTTACTTTGCTCCAAGTAAACTTGTTAAGTGCAAATAAAGTGAAAATGTGGCATTTTAGTACGTTTTTTAAATTTTTTGTGAGTTACATATGATTTACATGGCCCCAGAGTAAAGGTACCAGGTGTCTCATTTGCTATGCTGCTAATAATTTTAGGTTTGTACTCCTCTCAGTTTTTCATTCCACAGCATTATTTGTGTACAGTTCCATTATAGCTTTCCTGTACTATTGCTACAATCTTTATTCAGTGTTGTTTGCTCCGTAACAAAGTGATATTGTGGCAGAAGAAAATGTCTCATAGAAGTTATGAAGATGAACAAAGGTATGCACAGCAGCTTTTAGATGAAGTTATGGACATAAGTGATGAAAATTCTGTGTCTTTATTTGGTGATAGCTCAGACGAATTTTCATCAGAGGAGACTGGAAGCGAAACCGGAAGATCTGATGATGGAACCACATTGGTGAAGGTAGCAAGAAGAGTTTTATGTCCACATTCAGTCAAGAACCAGACTTCACAGCTGTAAAAACCAGGCAACAAAGCACGTCTAACCCTGTTAGTGCCATAACTACTGCAGTTGATTCAGGTTCAATTTAAGTAAGTGTAATATCAGAATGTTCTGAAGATGAAGATGACACACTTAGAACAAATTCTAATGAGATTGTCTGGAGGGGGCAGTTACGGGTAAAAATATAAACAACTTTACATTTATTCATTCCCGTTCTGGTGTAAATGCTTCGGTTGCACTAACTCTCAAAGGCATGACAGACACTACACGATTTCTACAAACATTTTGTAACTGATGAAATTTTAGAATATGTGACTCAAAAAACGAATTTGTACGCAAAAAAAGCATTAGAAAGTCATTTAGTAACTGTCAATTCACGACTGAAAAAGTGGACTGATGTCAGCAAAACTGAAATTGAACAATTTTTAGCATTTTTGTTATCGATGTCACTAAATGTAAAATCAAGGAGTCCAAATTATTGGTCAATAAATATGCTCTATCACAACAATGTTAAAAATGTTATGTACTTATCATTTTGAACTGCTTTTCTGTATGTGGCATATTTCGGATAACAACCAGTGCCCACTGGGAAACCGCTTATTCAAAATTCAACCTCTTATTGATAAATTACTACAGAGATGTCAAAGAACAGTTATGCCGGAGAATGAAGTTAGCATTGATGAGACACTTGTGCCATTTCGAGGAATACTAAGTTTCATTCAATATATAAAGAACAGGCGCCATAAATTCGGAATTAAATTGTTCAGACTTTGTCTAAAGAGTGGTTACACTTGGAATATGAACGTTTACTGTGGGTAGAATGTGAATCCTGGCGTTCCTCTTGCTACTTCTGTTGTTATGAGCCTTATGAGTGGATTACTAAATGAAGGCAGAATCCTATATACAGACAATTTTTACACAAGTGTTCGTCTAGTACACCACCTTCTTGAACAATCAACACATTTAGTTGGTGCTCTAAGATCAAACAGAAAACAAAATCCTCAAGATGTGCTACAGGCAACACTAAAATAGGGGGAACACAAAGCAAAGGAAAGTACCACAGTTGTAGTAGTACTGAAATGGAAAGATAAGAGGGATTTTCTGAAGCTGAGTACTATTCATGGAGAAGAAGAAGCAAAAGTTCAAACCAGGAAGGACACAAAGAAATAACCAGCAATGATAACTGACTATAATCAGTCAAAGTCTTTTATAGATCTTTCTGACCAAATGAAGTTGTACTCTCATTTTGTAAGGCATGGTGTGAAATGGTACAGGAAGCTTGCAGTTGAATTGTTGACAGGGTCAGCACTGGTAAATGCTCACATGATTTGCCGATACATCAACAACAAGATCTCAATCAAAGAATTCAAAGAGGAAGTGGCTTTGTGACTACTCCATACAGAAGATGCTGATGATCCTGAGACATACCTCACCAAAGCCATCACGTTACCTGCAGATTTTGACACTTATGAAGATGGGAGCAGCCAGATGTAGGTGTACAGTGTGCTACAAAAATATAAAGAATGTATTTGGGCAAGAGCAAGCTGTCAAGAAATGCAAACAAACTGCAGGGAAATGTAAGAATTGTGACTCATATTTTTGCAGAGAGTGTTATTTCATGAACCACAGTGAATACAGGTGTTAGAGAAACAAAGTGGAATGACCCAAATTTTTCATTTGCATTGTTGTTGCTACTGGATTTGAGAATGTATATAAAACTGTATGTGATTTGCAATCTACTGTGTAAGTAATATGTCAAACTAAATAATAAATAGAAAACAAGTCCAATACGACTGAGCCATGTGAGTTATATATAACTCACGAATTCAAATGTCAGTAACTATTCTTGAGTTCTTGAAAACCATAGGGCATGAACGTTATTTGTTACTAGGGCCATAACCCACTATAACACCGAGTCACAGCACACTCCTGTGAGTTACAACTGCTCCACGAAGCTTTAAATTGAAAAATGTCCATGAGTTGAAGAGAACACTTCCTGTGAGTTACACTTAACTCATGTGGCAGTCACAGTTTTAAAAAATAGGTTTGAAGCGTTAACTAAATCTGAAATCAACGAATCAAAATGTCAAAAGACAATGGAAACAACTGCAAAATAAACAAAAAGAAAGAATCCAGTTCTTTGAATTAGAAAAGTTGTGTGAAAGTCTGTAAGCAAACACAAAATAAGGATTATTTCAGACTGCCACAGTCGTGGTATGTTCATTATATTAAGTTCAGTGTTGAATAAGTTAACCAAGTTTGAAGTGGAGGGGTTTATGAAACCTGCAGCGCTTCTGAGTAACGTTGTAGGTAAAACTGACTTCTCTGAATGGTCTACTAAAGACTTTGTTGTTGTAGTTGGGGGATCAAATGATATTAACAAAAATCAACCATCTGATGCTGATCTCAAGAGAACATTAGAAAGGCTCACACAGAGAAATAGCACCATAGTGAACATACCACATCAATAAGACTTCACTGAAGTTTCACGTATAAACAAAGAAGTATCAAAAACTAATATTAGATACAACCAAAGCTGTGATCATTTTAATAATGTGACAGTAATAAATGTAAACACATTTAAAAGGGACTATTATACAAAATGTGGACAGCACTTTTATTATTCTAGTAAACTAGCTTTATGCCAGACTATTAAAAAAGTTGCGAGTGGTCAGTTGAAATTCCTGAAAACAATCCATAGTCTTGAATATGAATGTCTCCAGCAGGGAAACTTGCAGTGATGACCAATACTTGTTGTTACAAGTCTTGGTCTAGGCATATTAACCTTCAACCACCACCATAAACTACAACTTTAGATTATGCGAAACCTGTGCTACAATCAAAAGAAGACTGTGATCATCTGTTCTTCTTTCACATAAACATACAGTCAGTGAGAAATAAATTGTATGAGCTTTAACTAGTTTTAGAAGACTTGCATTGTGATATTCTGTGCCTAAATGAGCACTGTCTTAAGGAACACGAATCCAAGGTGTATACTCCTGTTGGTTTTAAATTTTGAACTGCCTATTTTAGATCAGTTATGCAAAATGGAGGAGTGTTAGTACTAATGAAAAGTGATCTCATACATACAATTAAGATTATAGGTCTCAAAGTTTTAGTGCAGGAGGGAGAAATTGTAAATGCTGCTATTTACTTCCCTGAAAGCAAGATTGTTGCAGAATCTATGTACTGTGTCTCCAAAACTGGTGCCAAAGTTACTAACAAACAGGTAGATAATCTCTTAATGTACTTACATATAAGAACCATAAAATTTTAATCATGGTTGACATTAATATAGAGGTGATGGTGCAAAATTCTAAAAGTAGATCACTGTTAGATACCCTCAAGTCATACAGTTACAGCTGCCTTAGCTATAAGCCTACCAGGCAGAATGCCTATCTGGATAATGTTATATCAAACATTGGCAAAGATAATGTAGTCTTAAATGTTATTAAACCAATGCTCTATGAGCTGATAAAATTTTCCTAAAATTAATGGGTTTAAAAAAATTATGCTCAAAGAATAGAATATAGGTAGTTAAATCCTTCAAATGTAAAAAGTCTCGCATATAGACTTTTGACCATTGATTGATGTAATACTGTCATGGAGAATAAGTCGTTAAGTAATGCTTTTGATTATTTGTTAGATGCCATTAACACTGTCTTTAAAGAATTTTGCTGCCTCATCATGAAACACAGTGACTAAATGCAAGGAGAAAACAGAAAAGTAATGTAACTGGCCAGTATACACCTTACTTAAATAACTTAAGAAATCTGTTAAGAATTTACTATAACAAATCTTTCTCAAATAATTAGTATAGACACTCATGTGCCAAATTAAAAAAGCTGTACAGAAAATATATCATTTCTGCAAAGAAAAAAAGCAAATGACACTATGTTTCTCAGGCCAGCAAAAAAGTGAAACAGCATGGACAATAATTGAAGTAGAGTTAATGGCAGAAAATTTACCTGTCCCACTAAGAGCAGATGAACTAATTAATAGTTTTATAGATTCTGGGGAATTATCCATATTAGATAAAAGAAATTTAGAGGACAATGAAGACAAACTTCCCAATTTGTGGGAAACAGAGTTGCCAGTAAACTTGTCATCATTTGGATGGAGAACCATTTGTTCTAAGATATACTGAATGTAGTCTAATTATTTAGCAACTCCAGAACTGAGGACATCTATGACTCTTATAATTTCACGATAAAGAGAATAATGGACACTATATTCAGTCCACTTTCTTACCTAACCAATAGGATGTTTACAGAAGGAACATTTCCTGACTGCCGTAAACTGACAATTGTCTTACCCATATTCAAAAAAGGAGACAGAAATTCACCCCAAAAATTACAGACCCATCGCAGTATTATCTATAAATCCAGAATTATTGAAAAATTAATGGAATGCCAATTAAATGATTTTTTTAGTCTTACAACCTCCTAAATAGGGCCCAATATGGATTCTGAAGTGGGCTAATCAACAATAAAGGCAGTTCATGAAGTTGTATTATCAATATTACATGGTTTTGAAAATAGGGAACACAACAATGCAACTTCAGTAGATTTATCCATGGCATTTGACACTGTCCTTCATAGCATTTTCATTTAGAAAACCTGAAAAATATGGAATAACTGATGTAGGACTATTATCGCTGAAAACATATTTGACAAACAGAAACCAAATGGTAGTTTTAAACTCAAATAACAAATATGACATCCTCAAGATGAAATATGGAGTTCCACAATGATCTGTACTGGGACCTTTCTTATTTATTGTGTATGTGAATGACCTGCTGAACTTATTATCATGTAAATCTGTAATGTATGCCGATGACACAACTTTTATCACATCACATAGTGACATGAATGTTATCAAACAAATGAACAACTCAACAATGGAAAAGGCAGCTCAGTGGTTCCATGAAAATAGACTTTCATTAAATAAACATTGAACTGAACACATCCTATTTTCCCTTAGAGGTATTGATAATAGACCAAATGAATACATTCAGGCATATATCTTGATACTAAATTATGCTGGCATACCCACACAGAAGAGCTCTGTAGTAAGTTGGCAAGAGCTTTATATCTCCTTAGGAAACTTAAGGATTGTGTCACTAAGGAGTGCCTTTTTCCATACATATTAGCGTTATCAAATACTTCTTTGGAGAAACTCTGCTGGAGCAAATGATGTCTTCAGCTGACAGAAAACATCCATTAGATATGTTTTTGGTTTGTACAAATTAATTTATTGCAGACAGTAATTTATTGAGCATAAAATGTTTACAGTCTTCAGCCTATACATACTAAAAGCACTTATGAGAGCCAACAGAATGCCCACATGTATGAAAACAGGTCAGATGTACACTCATACGAAACAAAACACAGGAACTTGTTAGACATTCATTGGATGCATTTGAGTAAAGTCGAAAACAATTTTGTACATGCTGTCAAAACATTTTTAACACTATATCACATGGCACAAGGGAATTCCATGAAAATAAATTTAAAGCGTTGATAGAGACATGGCTGAAAGAGAGAGCATTCTATAGTACAGGTGAATTCATATATAATGAAAAAACATGATGCTCTCTTATATAATGAAAAAATATTATGCTCTTTTAAATAATGAAAAATTGTGCACTTGTATTATAAATGTGATTGTGAAACAACAAAATTGCAACTTACAACATACAACAAAATTGGTCTGGGCAACCAGTGTAACAAAACTAATTATAGATGATTACAAGATATGCAATATTTATGTAATAATATCTGTATATGTTAACCTTTTGTATAATCATTTTATAACCGTCTGTGGAATTATGTATCTAACTTTTGTATAATTTGTTTAACAAACTGTATTATTACGTAACAAACGTGATACCTTATACAACACAACAGTTGTCTACAGACAATAAAATCTAATTCAATTCAATAAATCGTTTGTTTGTCCCAATGCATTCGAGACTTATTTTCACTCTTAGTTAGTCTGAGATATTTTGGAAGAATTTCTTTTCATTCTGGACAAATTTTACTGTTTCATTTTCGTTTTTGAGTATGGATTTACTTATTCCTATGAATATGGAAGAGTTGAAGCAGGTTCGACAACTACAGTACAGAATACAAGTTTCAAGTTGTCTCTTTTTTTAGCCTTTGCTACCACTAGTGTTACTACCATGTTACTATATAGGTCAAATGAAGATCAGGATACTAGTGCTAGCAAAGACGAAAAAGGCGACATATATAACATTGGCGTCCTATTCCACCGGTGCGGACGGTATTTGCTTCTTGATACATTACCCGTGTTAAAAGGACCGTTTACCAATTGCGGAAAAGTCGATTTCGTGTTGATGTATGGCTATTGTGGTCAAAATGCCCAACGGGAGTGTGCTATGTATGCTGCTCGGTATCCTGGACGACATCATCCAAGTGTCCGGACCGTTCGCCAGATAGTTACGTTATTTAAGGAAACATGAAGTGTTCAGCCACATGTGAAACGTCAACCACGACCTACAACAAATGATGATGTCCAAGTAGGTGTTCTAGCTGCTTTTGCAGCTAAGCCGCTCATCATTAGCAGACAAATTACGCGAGAATCGGGAATCTCAAAAAGGTCGGTGTTGAGAATGCTCCATCAACATCGATTGCACCTGTACGATATTTCCATGCAGCAGGAATTGCATGGCGACAACTTTGAACGTCGTGTACAGTTCTGCCACTGGGCACAAGAGAAATTAGGGGACGATGACAGATTTTTTGCACGCGTTCTATTTAGCGATGAAGTGTCATTCACCAACAGCGGTGACGTAAACCGGCATAATATGCACTATTGGGCAACGGAAAATCCACGATGGCTGCGACAAGTGGAACATCAGCGACCTTGGCGGGTTAATGTATGGTGCGGCATTATGGGAGGAAGGATAATTAGTCCCCATTGTATCGATGGCAATCTAAATGGTGCAATGTATGCTGATTTCCTACGTAATCTTCTACTGATGTTACTACAAGATGTTTCAGTGCAGAAAGATGTACTTCCAACATGATGGATGTCTTGCACATAGCCCGTGTGTGGTTTAAGCTGTGTTGAATAGCATATTTCATGACAGGTGGATTGGTCGTCGAAGCACCATGCCATGGCCCGCACGTTCACCGGATCTGATGTCCCCGAATTTTTTTCTGTGTGGAAAGCTGAGGGTTATTTGCTATCGTGATCCCCCGACAACGCCTGAAAACATGCGTCAGCGCATTGTCAATACATGTGCGAACATTAGAGAAGGCGAACTATTCGCTGTTGAGAGGAATGTCGTTACACGTATTGCCAAATGCATTGAGGTTGGCAGACATCCTTTTGAGTATTTATTGCATTAATGTGGTATTTACACACAAACAAATGGCTCACAATTTTGGACGAACAGTTGGTAACAGGTAGGTTTTTTAAATTAAAATACAGAATGTAGGTACGTTTTAACATTTTATTATGGTTGTTCCAATGTGATACATGTACATATGTGAACTTCTCATTTCTGAGAACGCATGCTGTCACAGCGTGATTAGCAGCTAAAACACCTACTTGGACATCATTATTTGTTGGAGGTCGTGATTGACGTTTCACATGTGGCTGAACACTTCATGTTTCCTTAAATAACGTAACTATCTGGCGAACGGTCCGGACACTTGGATGATGTCGTCCAGGATACCGAGCAGCATACATAGCACACTCCCGTTGGGCATTTTGACCACAATAGCCATACATCAACACGAAATCGACTTTTCCGCAATTGGTAAACGGTCCTTTTAACACGGGTAATGTATCACGAAGCAAATACCGTCCGCACCGGTGGAATGTTACGTGATACCACGTCCTTGCACGTTTGTGACTAATACAGCGCTGTCTATGACAAAGCAAAAAAAGTGGTCCAATTAAGACATTCATATTTCTTTACGTACTACACGAATATGTAATAAAAAATGGGGGTTCCTATTTTTTAAAAAGCAGTTGATATCCGTTTGACCTATGGCAGCACCCTCTAGTGGGCCAAGCATAGCGCCATCTGGTATCCCCTTTCAAGCTAGACATGTTTTGTTATTTGTAGTTTTTTCGTTTGACGCTTATTTCGTGAGATATTTGGCCCGGTCAGTATCAATGGACAACCCTGAATAAGTCATTTGACCTTTACAGGTCAACTGAAGAACAGGATACTAAAGTTAGTGAAGACAAAAAAGTCTACATATGTAGCATTGGCATCTTGTACGTCACTTGAACTACGCAAGGCATATAAAAGCAACATACATATACATAAAATTTATGTCCCATACTTTTGTTGACCTGTATAGGTGCTTTTAAAGAAGGGTTCGGTGCGTTTTCATTTCATACATTGGCGACAGTGCTATGCAAAAAATCTTTCTTGTTTTTGTTTTGACCTATGTAGATCAACTGAAGTGTTCGTACATAATTCAACTGAAGTACAGGATACAAATTTTTTATTCGCCTTCGATACTAATAGTATCGATTGAAAATTATCATAGCAGTACTATCGATGGCGAAAAGCCTCAAGAGAATAGGATACTAGTGCTAGTGAAGGGAAGAATAGCGACATAGATAAGATTTGTTTCCTATACTTCAGATGACCTACATAGATCAATTGAGTAACATAGTTAATAGTTCAACTGAGCACAGGACGCCAATGTTATATATGCTGCCTTTTTCGTCTTTGCTAGCACTAGTATCCTGATCTTCATTTGACAAACAAGTATACCATTTACTGTTTAGGTAACAACTAGCGTTCGTGTGGCAGAATTACTACGCTAAGCTTTAGAAAACAATATCCAAAACATGAATCGAAGAACGTCTGAGTTGTTTTCTGATCCACGGGTTCATTCTAATAGTTCTGCACATGCACACTCGTCATCATGTACAATACGTCTTCTGAAAAATATATCAGTTTCTTAAATGAACTATAGTCATAAATATTCTATTTTAGAAATAATTCCATGTAAGCGATATATAGTCTCATTCTTACTGTTAGCAGTTACACGTAAATATTTTTTGTTTTACTTCGGGCTACATCTTTTTGTATCTCTTTTCAGAGTTCATAAATCGAATCCTTAGCTTGCGGTTTTGTACGTAATAATTTTACCCGACCATGTTTGAATAGTTATTAAAAATAGAATTAAGGTTCTAAAGTTGTTTAATTCTCACAATCAACATTGCTAAAGAAGACAATTACGTACGAAGCGCGTGTACAGCGGCATGGCGAGGCTCGGCCGGCGGTCCGCACGGCCAGATAAGCGACACGGCTCGGCCACTGCGACAACAAACGAATTCCCCGGGGCGCTAGCACCCCAGGGGCACAGTTTTGGACGAGCCTGGTCTACATCGTCACACCAGTTATTGTGTGTACCTTATCTAGTCTCGCCATCTTTAACCAGTCCCTTGCAGCTCTGTATTTGATCGTGACATCTATGGGGCATATTCTGAGCACTACACACAGTGCAGCGCTGAGGTGGTGCCGAAGGCTCCAGATACCCTAAGTAGGATACTTCTCTGCCCTCGTCCGACCGATGCATTTTTGGTGACCACGTTCAGTATATGTGCCTACGTGCTAGCTGCGAAGCTAAGTGCTGACTCGAAGAGCGCACAGTGGTATGTCCATATGACTGGTAGAGGTAATCTGTACTGTTTTGACTTAAGCCTCACCAGTTTGTGTAGTATTTTTTTTGTTTGGTCTGTTGTTAGCCTTATGTGTTCGCGGAAATTCAGTTTTTCATCTATGTGTACCCCAAGACAGACCGTAATGTATGCTCGTTTGCTATTTGTATCCCCAATTTTAACTGAAGGATTCATTTGGAGTGATCCTTTCAGTAATATCTACGTTGTTTTGTTTTTAGCTATCCTGAGTTTATTGTTGTGGCACCATTGTGTAATTGTTTGTAATATTCCACTGCCCTTCTCTTGTAACTGGGCTCTGTTGTTTGCAGTGACTACAACTGATGGATCTAAGTGTAGGCGACAATTCCGTCTGACCTGTCATCCCCATCCAAAAATTGTAGGAGGGGTTCGATTTATGTCCCAGAAGATGGGGCAGCAGATCCACTCTTGAGGACAGCCTTTGGTAATTCTTTTAATTACTTTCAGGCTGTCCATTCGACTACTCGGTCTTTACAGTAGTCTAGGAAACTGTTGCACAGAGACTGCGTTACCTCCAGATGTTTTAACCTTTGAAAGAGTGTGGGCTGCCAGAGATTATCTAATGCTCCGGAAATGTCAATCATTATTGCCATGGCGTATTTCTGTTTTGTAGTATTAACTATGTTTAGGGCCTGGTTGATGGCCTCATCTATCGATCTGCCAGTTCTGAAGCAGAAATGGTGTTGGCTCATACCCCTGAGAGCTCTGTGTGTTTGCAGGCGCTTACACAGTAGCTTCTCCCGAATCTTTGCTAGGGTGTTTACTAGGCATATTGGCCTGTAAGACTTTGGATCTGAAGGATCCCTGTCCATTGATTTCTTAATAATGACTACTTTAGAGGTTTTCCATATTGTAGGTACCCTGACCAGTCGTAAGGCATCGTTCAGTGACGTTGTTAGGAACGGGGTGATTTGCGGTGCTAGTTTTTTCAGTATTTCCGAGTGGATGCCATCTGGTCCAGGTGCTTTTTTGTTTTTGAGCTCTGAGATTGCTAGTGCAACCTCTTCTTACGCAAAAGGATAGGTGACAGTTGCAGTGTTGTATGGTGTGTAGGTTTTCTCTTAGTGTTGCATGATACTGTGTGTCTGTATCGATAACGTCGTCATAGAGCAGTTTATACAGCAAAAACTCCGCTGTATTCCTCCATCCCCTCGTCATCCTTCCATCGCGTTCCAGAACTAGTGGGGTTCTTATCTTCTCTGTTAGTATTTTGTATGGTTCCCCCATGCATTTTGTTCTGTTTTGTTACAAATAGCTCCCATTGTTGTCTATGCGTGTTCTATAGGATCTGTCTGTATAAGTCTTGTGCATGCCTGTATGCTTCAAGTCTTATTCGTCTGTCTCTATCTGCTATCGCCCTTTGATTAGATTTTCGTTTGAGTCTTGCATCTTGTTTGAGTCTCGTCAGCTCGTTGGTCCATGGTACTGGGGAGCGTTTTGTGTTCTTTGGTGTCGGTATTGATATGTTTTGTGCATGTTGTATTACCTGTGTTAACTTGTGTGCTCTGTAATCGATGTAATTGATGTTTCCTAGATTGTGTTGTTGGATAATTTCCGTTAATTTGTTCTAGTCTTCTTTGTGCAACAATAAGTGTCTGGTGTGCGATTTGGTCTTTGTGTTCTGAGTGTGAGTTAGTGTGTATTTTATGACATTGTGATCACTACTGGTTGTGTTGTCGTGTACAGTTCAGTTTGTTACGTACGCCATTGCTGCATTATTTGCCAGTGTAAAGTCGTTATTATTGCTCGTACCATCGAACCCTGCATATGTTGGTATAGGTCCTTCCGTATCCATTGCATGTATTTGTGTTTCTTGTATTACGTCGGTGATTATGCGTCCTCTGTCATCTGTTCTGTCTGCGTTCCAGAGGATCGATCTGGAATTAATGTCAGCAGTTATCACTAATTTTTTGCCTCTGGCATACATTACTAGGTCTCTGATGTATTCAGCGTATTTGATGGCTGTATTGGGAGTACATGGATGCAGTAACCCATGTGACGTTCCCATTAGTCATCCTTATGGCGACTAAGAGTTGACTGCATAACTGAGTCACCTTAATTATAAGTTCTATTTAAAATTGCTATTGCAGCCTTAGTCATTCCTGCCTGCTATTATGGTAGCATGTTTTGGTAGACATATAGGTTGCCCTTTTCTATTAAAACGTTCTTGTAAGCACATGTCTGCGAGCAAGTCTTGTGCTATTTTAGGGATTTCCGCGCTGACTATCGCACTGTTTTTTGTAATATGTTGGAAGATATTAATTTTTTGTCTATGTGTTTTGGGTGTTTTACGTGTACAAAACAGTTACTGCCTGTCTGTGAGCAATCGAAATACGTTCGTTCGTGTGCTCTTACATGATCTATATTTATTTTGTACAAGTAGAATGATTCTAATCTGCGCAGGCAGACCTGGAGCATGAGGTCGAGTAGCGGCTCTGCTGACGTAGGAATATTTTCTGTCCATAGAATGATTCTGTTTTTCTGCTCAGTTACTGGAAAACAGAGAGAATGTCCCTTTGGATGGCACAATCTAAGTAGCACCCGCTGTGCTGTAAGAAGTATCTCTTTTTCTCTAGACAAAAGTAAGTTAAATTCTAAATTATCATAATTAGGTGTAGCTGGCTTGCTGTTGGTGCTGGTTTCTGTTGCTGTTTCTGAGGTGATACTAGACGGTTTGTGACTTAGTGTAGGCCGCTGATGGGGAATTTTAAGATCTCTTTGGGATGTCCCACAGTTACATTTCGTTTTACGACACGCTTCTTCAATGCTTTTTGCTTTCACACGTTTTTCACTTATGTTGGTGGTGCTTGCTGGTGTGGTGTCGGCGATGGTGGTGCTTTGTGTGGGGCTGACTGTATGTGTTATGTTGTCTTTGTTGATGTTTGGAGTGGAGGTTGTTTCTAGACGCACGTTGACATCGTTGCAGATGTCACATGTGTCTCCCTCAGATTTATCCCATCTAATTTGTCTACTTTTATAAGTCTGGATCCGGTAGCTCTGAGTTTTGTATTGGTTTGTGGCTTGATTGTTTCGATGTCTATTGATTCAAGGTCTACGTATGTGTCTGTTTCTTGTTTCTTTTGCTCGGGGTGCAGAGTGCCTCCCGAGACAAATTTGACTGGTTTGATGTACTGATGTACTGTTCACATTTACGTGTGTCGTAGAGTTTTCCATGTGATGATGATTCTGGTTTGTGTTCATCTTGTGTATGTGTGATGTGATTAACTTCGATTGGGAGAAATTGTGAAGGAGCATATCTGTTTTGTTTGTACGTATTCTTGTGCACAGTATATGTAAGCTCATCTTTCAACTCATCTGTCCTCTGTGTTAATGTTCAAAAATGGCTCTGAGCACTGTGGGACTTAACATCTGAGGTTATCAGTCCCCTAGAACTTAGAACTACTTAAACCTAACTAACCTAAGGACATCACACATATCCATGCCCGAGGCAGGATTCGAACCTGCGACCGTAGCAGTCGCGCGGTTCCGGAGTACAGCGCCTAGAACCGCATGGCGACCGCGGCCGCCTTGTGTTAATGTTATTTGGAAGTTTATCCAGTGGTGTAATTATCTTTTAATGGGCTTTGCCACCTTGTAGTGGATGGAGCTGCCGGTTGTCATGTCATCTATATATTCTATCGTATTGATGCAGCTATCCTGTAACGTCGCTGAGTGTGTTAGGGTCGGGATGGGTTCATTATCGTCGTAACTCTCTGGCAAAAGATGCATTTGTCTTCTCCAGGAAATTGCTCTTTGGTAGCCTCTCTTTAATGTTGATGGTGATTTGTATTTATGTGTTTTGGGTGATTGACTTTGGGTGTTCGTGTTTCTTCTGTGTGTGCTGATTTTAGCTTCCATAGTCTATACTGTCCAGGAACCGGTCATGCAATTGTTTATAGGTCAGATAATTACCTACTTTTGTTTTTATTGAAGACGCGGCCTCTGTCTTTGAAGGGGATGCAGACGCAAACCGCGGACGTGCACTCACTGCACTTGTGTCATTGGTTGCCGTACTTGGCACACTTAAATGTCGATCTTTCTGTAGGTTTTAGTCGTATGTCCTAGGTCACAACACTTAAAACACCTGTTTACTACTGTAAAGTCTTTCACAGAGAGTGATTCGAAGTCTGTATAGACTTTCTGTCTTAGTGTAAGGACTCTGTGGGGTGACCTCCAGTATCTGGTGACTGAAACCCCTTCCCTTAGGCCCTGTTCTAAACCTTCCTTTGACTTCTCTGTCGAGGTCTTCTTTCGTGGTGTCACCGCTTAGATTCTGCTCATAAAGGCTTTTTAGAAACTCCTCGTCGGTAAGTGTATCTGGCATGTGATATACTGCCACGAGTGGCTTGCGTTTTCGCGGTCCTTCACAGACAATGGTGTGCTGGTCTTTGGTCTTTTCTATCGTGCGGTAGCGCTCTCGCTTCCCACACCCGGGTTCCCGGGTTCGATTCCCGGCGGGGTCAGGGATTTTCTCTGCCTCGTGATGACTGGGTGTTGTGTGATGTCCTTAGGTTAGTTAGGTTTAAGTAGTTCTAAGTTCTAGGGGACTGATGACCATAGATGTTAAGTCCCATAGTGCTCAGAGCCATTTGAAACATTTTTTGGTCTTTTCTATTATTTTTCGACGATCCTCCTGTGTTTCCGTTTCTAGTATAATTGCAATCTGGGTGGTTCTGTTTGACTTGATATGTATATCCTTTCCTGGGATTTATGTTCTTGATGATTGTCTGTCGAACAGCTTTGGCGTCTTGATTTGCTGTCAATTTGATATACATGGTTGTGGCCTGTTTTGTTTTAGCCTGCTCTGTTCTTCGAGCCTCTTTGGTTTTGGGCTCTATTGTTAAGGTGGCAGCGTATGTGCTTGTGTTTGCGCTTGTTGAGTGTCTTTATTAGTTAATTCTCCAATTTGTTGTTGCAAGTCTTGGTTTGCTACACTGCGTTCCCCATGTTCGTCCTCCAATTTCTCAACCTTCTCTTGCAAAGTCTTTGACTGGATTCGATGCTCTCTGTAGTTCAAGTCTTAATCGTATATTTTCATCGTTTAGGCGGGAAAATTTAGCTTCAAGGCTAGTTATTTGAAAAGCTATGGGAAACACTTTGTCTCTAATGATGGTTAACAGAGCAGATGAAGCATGCTTAGCTTTTAACTCTATTCCTATTTCGCTCAATATTTTGTCTATGGCTGCTATCTTTTGACTGGGGGACATAGGCACAAGTTCTTCCTCTGTGTGTTCCATTACTGTTGTGATGTTGATGGCTCGAGCTAGCGTCTTAATCCATGCTTTCCTCCTTCTTCTGTCGCCCTCTGGTGTGGTGGTGTCGCTGCTTCATCAGCTGAAATCCAGAGCCAGGCGTAGGCAGGTGGTTGTTCATCGACAGCAGGGAGCACAGCTGGTGGCCGCTACTGCTGACGTCGACGGCGGGGTGCGGGGCAGCCGGTGGCCTCTGCCGACGCGTCGGATTCCGCTGTGGCTGGTGAGGTGTCGCAGCGCGCAGCGCGGAGCGATGACACTCGAGAACCGGCGCGGCTGACTGGCGAAACGGACACGCGCTCGGCCTGCGGGAGGGCGACAGCCTCTCCTGCGCACGACGAACGCACTAGAAGTACTTTAATCACTCTCTGTTTTTCATTTACAGTACCTAATGAGTAAACGAGATTGGACTATGTAAGATGACACTCCTGGTAACAGAGAATTTTTCATCAGTGTCCACAATCAAATTTTTACCCAGAAAAACTGCATCTGAATGGGGATCCTCACCACATGGCAACGGAGTCGGCGACGATCTTGTGCACAGTGAACTGATGCTGGTGCTGTTCGAACCATGCTCATTCCACATCATTACGATTTATTGTGCAAAATGATCCATGGCACATGACACTAACTAACTAGGTAACAAACACTATAAGCCATACGGCATGTTGTATTGTCCTGCTAGTAGATGCCATCATACCAAGAAACAACAAATTACGTGCAGATATGGATATAGTCCCCAAGGATAAATACACACTTATGTTGTTCCATTCTGCCTTCCAGAATGACAAGATCACCCAGGGAGTTCCACAGAAACGTTCCCCAGACCATAATGCCCCCTCCTCTGGGCTGTACCGTTTGCGTTCAGACATTTCATACCATCACACCAATAACGGTCTGTCCAATGGAGTATAAAACGTGATTAATTTGAAAAGGTCACCTGTCACCACTCAGTGGACATCTTGTTGCGCTGCTGGTTTGAAAATTCTAGCCTGTGTCGCTGATGAACGGTAGTCAACGACGATGCATGTACCAGGTGCTTGCTGCAGAGACCCATATGCAGCAACTGTGCTGGCATACGCCTTCGCCAGCACACCGGTCTGCACTAGGAAACATTGTATAGTAGGCACTGAACAGAGCGCCCCTACGACAAAAAGAAGACCAAGACACGCCCTCACGCTACGCGCCAATAATGCCCCTTGGCCAGAGTGCATATAGGCAGCCGCCGATCGACCCAGCTGTCTCAATTGCTCATCGGATCGAGACATAGTGGGCGTGGCACCTCAATACATTGCACTGTGCTGTGCTCTAGTCTTCCACAGTGATAGTCGGCGCCTCATACCTCAGATAGCTGAGAGGGAACGTTAAGTCATTGTATGTAGTTGTGGTATGGACACGAACAAGATTCAAGAGTTAGTGCATGTTATTGTTTGCTGTTAATCACAGAACCTCGGACTGGACATCCTCAAAGTATTCAATTGGTTTCTATAATAAAGTGTATTTTAAGCACATGTGCATTTTGTGTTGTAGTGAGAGGAAACCGGCCACCCACCTATCATAGCACTCTCTCCTCATCCAGTCAGGAACCACAAAACTTTAAAGGAGGGGACAGCCACAACAGCTCACAGTGCTAGAAGTCACTCGTCTATTCGTCCAAGCACACCTCCACAGCTGTTATTTACCCCTGCCATCTATGACATATGGTGCACCACAATTGCCTTGGTGTCTGTTCTGGATAGTACCATTTTGCCACACATGGTGCACTTTAACCACGTCAGCAGGCGAACAGTTTACAAACCTAACCGTTTGGACAATTCTTCTATCCGTTGCGCAAAAGCCAATGGCCGTGCCCTTTTGGACGGCAGGTAAATTGTTCTGTTTCCGCGTAACGACAACTACTACATTCCAGAATGAGATTTTCACTCTGCAGCGGAGGGTGCGCTGATATGAAACTTCCTGGCAGATTAAAACTGTGTGCCCGACCGAGACTCGAACTCGGGACCTTTGCCTTTCGCGGGCAAGTGCTCTACCAACTGAGCTACCGAAGCACGACTCACGTCCGGTACTCACAGCTTTACTTCTGCCAGTATCCGTCTCCTACCTTCCAAACTTTACAGAAGCTCTTCTGCGAAACTTGCAGAACTAGCACTCCTGAAAGAAAGGATATTGCGGAGACATGGCTTAGCCACAGCCTGGGGGATGTTTCCAGAATGAGATTTTCACTCTGCAGCGGAGTGTGCGCTGATATGAAACTTCCTGGCAGATTAAAACTGTGTGCCCGACCGAGACTCGAACTCGGGACCTTTGCCTTTCGCGGGCAAGTGCTCTACCAACTGAGCTACCGAAGCACGACTCACGTCCGGTACTCACAGCTTTACTTCTGCCAGTATCCGTCTCCTACCTTCCAAACTTTACAGAAGCTCTTCTGCGAAACTTGCAGAACTAGCACTCCTGAAAGAAAGGATATTGCGGAGACAAGTTTCATATCAGCGCACACTCCGCTGCAGAGTGAAAATCTCATTCTGGAAACATCCCCCAGGCTGTGGCTAAGCCATGTCTCCGCAATATCCTTTCTTTCAGGAGTGCTAGTTCTGCAAGTTTCGCAGAAGAGCTTCTGTAAAGTTTGGAAGGTAGGAGACGGATACTGGCAGAAGTAAAGCTGTGAGTACCGGACGTGAGTCGTGCTTCGGTAGCTCAGTTGGTAGAGCACTTGCCCGCGAAAGGCAAAGGTCCCGAGTTCGAGTCTCGGTCGGGCACACAGTTTTAATCTGCCAGGAAGTTTCAACTACTACATTGTCCTCCACATCCCCCAACACTCTATATCCTCTCTCCACTGTTTGTGCTGTCACCTGGCGTCTACGAGTGGTTACTGCAAGCTGGCGTCAAACATAAGCGCTGAGCTCGTTAATGTGACCGGACCGCTTGTGTATAACTGCCAAAAAAGAGTTGGAAGAAGTATTTAGCTCCACGGTTAACACCTAGCCACGCCAACGTTGGCGACCCCAACGTGCTTGTGACAAAGACTAATGATTAACAGAATGCCATTCAGTGCGAGTTTTATGGTCAAATTTATTCCGCCCGATTTCCCACAGTAAGTTAAACCATCAAAATTTGTAATGAGTTAGCAGCATAGAACTATAGTGGATTTTTCTTTTATTTTCAAATACATTTGTGGGTAAAATTTGTCTTTTAAGTACATTAATTCATAATTTACAGATTTGTTGATTTTCACACTCACCTCATACTCATATGTTAATGGCAGCCTGTGCTTGCTCAGTAGTTCTCTTTCTCAAATAGCCGATGGTTGGTTCCATGAGGAGGAGAAGAAGGTTACTGTTTAACGTCCCGTCAACAACTTCATTAGAAAGGGAGCACAAGCTCAGATTAGGGAACGACTGAAAAGGAAATAGGCCGTGCCCTTTCAAAGCTTTAAAACGAACCATCCCGGCATTTGCCTCAAGCTATTTAGAAAAACCAGGGAAAATCTAAATTAGGATGGCCGGACAAGGGTTTGATCCGTTGTCCTCCCGAATGCGAGTCCAGTATGCCAACCACTGCGCTACCTTTTTTTTTAGGGGGGGGGGGGGAGCGCTTTTCAGCTACTGACTGATCAAAAACTGGTAATCCTGTTTGACTGTAAAGATCTTCAAAGCGACGTGTGCTAATTCGTCAACGTTCTGAAAAACGAGTCTTGTTTCTTTTCACTTGTTAAGATTCGACGACATCCCAGCATATTTACGTAGTTGCTTTCGTTGTTCATACCAAGCTCCTAATTTTAGTGCGCAATTTCTCACCTCTTGTGTCGGAAATCATTAATTTTCCAAATAAATCTTCACTTCACACCTAGTATGACACTTTGATGTGTAGTTAATTTACACATCAGCAAATTGTAAAAGATAACTATTAATGTTGGTTTGACAACTGATAGTTTACTTCCATTTATTTCGTGCTAGCAATGCTCGCACAAATATATATAGTTTTCTGTAAATGAAATGGAAACCGAAACATTGTAGTTGCTACGACTTTAAGCTTTCCTCGAAAGTGAAGAACGGTTTGGGTTATACGCACTGGGTCGTGAACAGGTTCCGTAATGCATACTTCCGTGCAGCTTCTGTCCTTTCTCTACCTGGCTTGGGGTCGCTGTCTAACCTGATGCGTCCTGAGAACACATTCAGCTAAGGAAATCGAAGTAAACAACCTGTTTACATTAGGTAATCAATGAATTTAACATGTAAAAGAAATACTTGTGCGTACTCGATATTTTTGGGGGGAAATTTATCTAAAACCCATATAGCACACAATTGACAAAAAGGGAACAATCACTAGTACACTAGCTCCCAAATATGAGTGAGTTTGCCATTTCCGTGCCCACGTAATGAGGCGCACGGCTCCCAAGTGGTGATTATCGCGTACTTAATGCAAGGATAACCCTGGACAGAGACCCAGTGCACCGGTTAAGAGATTACAATTGTGTTCTACATGGTGCGGCTGTGTTTAGTACGTTGGACTGTGCAAAAACCTCTACACGATCTCTGTAACAGACGAAAATATTCCGAATACAGTCACAATCACGCCTTTCAGCATATTCGAGGGTCTGTTTATGACATTTGGTTTACGCGACGCTGCTCACTCTTGGCAAAGATTCATTGACTCCGTGTTGCAACGTTTGTCATTCTAGTTTGTGTACCTGAATGAAGTCCTCGTCTCTTGAGCTACTGCAGAACAACACCAAGCAATATCTGGCGACTTTTCAAACGCTTGGAACAGCAAAATATGGTTTTGGTAAACCACATATTACCTTCTTAGATCGTGTAATTTCGTCAGCAGAATCATGACCGCTACGCGAGAAAGTACAAGCCATTATAAAAACCCTATGGCTAGAAACCATCAAAGGTTTATGCCGCTTCTTGGGAATACGCCGCTTCTTGGGAATGTTGAAATATTATCAGTGGCATCTGCCCTGGTCTGGTGAGTTGCAATAACGGCTGACTGCAGCGCTTTCTGAAATTAAGACCGAAGGTAATTCACCGATTAAATGGACAGACGCAATGAGCAATGCTTTTCAAACAGCAAATGCTGCACTCCTGACACACCCCGCACTGGATGCACGTCTTGCGCTGGTAGCTGTTTCTAGCCAGACTGCTATTGATGCAACATTTCCATAACAAGCCCATGGTGCTTGGCAACCATTTGCCTTCTTTCACACAAGCTATCTCCTTCGCAACAAAAATGGAGCGTTTACGATCATGAGTTTCTTGCTATTTACAAATCACTCAAGCACTATCGTCTCCAGTTGGAAGACAAGAGTGTTTACAATATTAATGAACCATAAGCCGCTTGTCTGTGTCTCAAACAGAACAACAAATGTTCACCACCACACTATAGCCATCTGGAGTTCATTGCCAGTCCAGTACCAACATCCGCGAATTTTCAGAAACTGATAGCCTGGTCGTCGGCTGTCTGTCTTGAGTTAGCACTGTAGCAAATTGTATTGTCCTTTTCCAACTTGCAAAGGCACAAGAGTCTGATTAGGAACACTAGAAACGCCTGCATGATGTATCGTCCACCTTTCAGCTACAATTCGCCGACGTTCCTGGTTCAGACATGAAGCTGTATTGCGGTACTTCAAATGGAAGGTTTCATCCTTTTCTGCCACCCAGTGCTATTGACAGCCTTCACAGCCTATGCCACCCTGGTGTCAGATCATCAACTCTCCTGGTTTCAAAACGTTTCGTCTGCCCTGTCATGCAAAAGGATTTTCACGAGCGGGCTCGTGCAGGCTTTCACTGTGAGTGCAGGAAGGTATCCCGTCAAGTCCATGCACCAGTTGGAGATTTTCCGGATCCAACACACTTCGTGTATATGCACATCACATTACAGGACCACTCCAACCGTCTAGTAGTTAGCGCCACTTATTAATTGCAATTGATCATTTCATTCGTTGGGCAGATGCCATGCCGACCCGCAACATATCAGCAGAAAATCTATCCTTTGCTTTTGTGTCAAATTAGTTTCTACGTATCGGTTATCAGCCGCACCTCACTATGGACTGCGCCTGGCAATTTTTGTTTTTTCAGCAATAGTAAATGCTACAGCGCTTTCCATCATAGAAAACCAGCTACCAACCATCAAGCAATGGCGTGATCGAACAATGGCACAATTCTTTAAGGATTGCACTGTCGTCATGACAATAGCTGGACAACTGCCCTACCCATGGTTTTACCTTGGTTTCATACCACATACAAACTGGCCTTCGATTAAGCGTCAACAGAGCTTCTGTATAGTGAAGCACTTCGATGCCTGGTTAGTTCATCGACCCATATTCCATACAACTACCTGACCATGACCAATCAGTCTTTATTTTTTGCCTGAGGAAACATATTGCATGCATTCGCCCTTATTAAGCATCATGATACAGAACAACACCTGCCTATATGCATAATGACTTGCAAACATGGACATATTTCATTTTATGAACAGATAGTGTGAAACCATCGCTACAGCCGCCATACACAGGCCCACATCAAGTCATCGTAAGAGGAACATGAATTTTGGACATACTATTAGTTGGTAAAACTGCAACAGTCTCAATTTACAGAGTGAAACCTGCATACTTGTTCCCAAAAGTGCCACCAACACTCACGCTGAATAACCAGCCTGATATTTAAGCACAAGTACTCAAAACAGACCCACTACCGAAACAAAGAAAATGCCCTGGATATCGAGTTGACTTTCCTACAAGATTTTTGGAGGACGTGTGCTTCCACTGAGGGAGCTGATGTAGCATGCAAGATCGTTGATGACTACTTCGTCGCAGCTATCACAGAGCTTGCAGGCCACCATCATAGGCACTGTTGTTCCATAACAACAGTTTATTTGTTGTGATTCTTGAAGTTTTCTGGGCGTACTGAATATTCTATGAGGTTTTGGGATTGCAGCCGAATCTTGTTGACTTGTTGCTACAATATTTCCGCTGGCAACCATCCAACCATCTTCAGGTGAGTATCTCCCACTGAAGACTGCCGTTTGTTTTTTACTTTATTGTTATTTTATACCACTGCCCAATGTGGGCAGGGGTGAGCTGGCAGTGGCACAATTCGCCACTCTTTAGCCAAGAGACTACATAAAACAACACAGGAGAATGGTGCATATATAAAATACTGAGATAAAAGATGAAGTTTACACATGAGAAGGGGGAAAAGTGGGAGTTAAAATATACAAATTAAGAGGTAGTTTCATGAGGCCCATGTACATAAAATCCACAGATGATTAAAATGACACTCGACGAAAATATAGCACATAAACACTGGTGGCGCAAAGAGTGGCATACACAGTAACGAAAGCCACACGGGATGACAGCACTGAACACATACTGCACTTATGTTACATACATGGCGAGCACCAAAACATGATAAAGTAACTGGATTAAAATTGGAAGGACCTGCCAAAGGAGGGGAGGGAGAGAGGAAAGATAGAAGGGGAATCTTTGGAGGAGGATGGACAGGAAGGGCAAAAGCAGGGGAGCCAGTAGAACACCAAGGGACAGGAGACAGGAATGGTGAGGAAGGAGCAGCCCAGGAGGGAGTGCAAGGACTGGAAAAGGAGAAGACAGGGGTAGGAAAGAGGATGTAGCAGACAGGGAGGGGAACGAGAGGGAGCCCAAGAGAGGAGGAGATAGTAAGAGGAGGATCAGGGTTGAAACGAAGGATAAATACTGGGGTGAAGCACATCATCTGAAACAGGGAGACATTGGAAGTTTCTTTTGGAGAGGAGGTGGAGGGTGTGGAGTTGGAGAGAGGGTGAAACACATCAGCAAAGGCATGGCAGCAGGTGGGTAGTGGAGAGGAAAGGAGACACCAGTGGGTCAGGTTGGTCAAGGTGGTGGTTGGTGTAGAGGATATAGATGTGTTCAGGGAAAAGGAGGAAATGTGAGAAGGGGATCTGATCATAGAGGATCCACATGGGGGGTGGGAGATGGAGGCAGAAAGTGAGGTGGTGCACATGGTGTTCAAGGATTCAGAGGGCTTTACAGAATTTAGGAGGGCCTGATACCCAGATGACACTGGCATAACAAAGGATGGGATGGATCAAGGATTTGTAGGTATGAATGATGGTGGATGGATGCAATATCTATGTCTACCCAGACAGAAGTTTCAGGCTATGGAGTCTGCTGTGGGCCCTGCATTGGATGGCAACGAGATGAGGAGTCGAGGTGAGGCGATGGTCAGGGTTGAGGACAAGGTATTTCAGGATGGGGTAAGTTGGATAGGGTGGTCATAGATGTTGAGGTAGAAATCATAGAACTAGAAGAAGTAGGTGATGTGTCCTAATTGCCTGGGTTTTGGAAGGATTAATTTGAAGGAGCCACTGGTTTCATAAAGCAGTAAACTGGTTTAAATGGGTTTGGAAAAAGCGCTGGGACCGTTCAAGGATAGGACAGAGGGCAAGGAAGACAGTTTCATCAGGATGGTTTGTGCATATCAGTAGTATACGGGAGATACAGGAGAGGAGAAAGGATGGAGTCCTGGGGCATACCTGCGATAGGGTAAAAGTTATGGGAATTGGTATTATGATTGGTAACTTTAGGACAGTGGGGGAGGAAGGAGGCAACGAGACAGATGAAGCTGATAAGAAGGGCGTAGGTTTGGAGCTTGAAAAGGAGCCTGAAATGCCACACATGGTCATAGGTGTTCTGGAGATTAAGGGAAATAAAAATATCAGAATGACGGTAGTTAAGTTGAAGGAAGAGGAGATGGGCAAGGTTGCTGGCAGAGAAGGAGCGCTGGAAACCACACTGGATAAGAGAAAGGAAGTGGTGTTGAGTGTGGTGGTGGTGGATATGGCGGGAGAGGATGGACTCGAAGACCTTATTGAACACAGAGGTGATACATATGGGGTGACAGGAGGAGGTGTTGGGAGGGGGTTTGTTAGGTTTAAAGAACAATAACAACAGAGTGCGGGAAGTCTTCCACAGGTTAGGGAAAAAGCCATTGAAGAGGATGGTGCTGTACAGGGTGGCGAGGAAGGAGAGAGCACATTGCTCAAGATGGTGGTAGGTGATGCAATCGTGATCAAGGGCGATGTTGCGTTTTGAATGAAGGATGAGCTTAATGTCTTGTGCTGTAATGGGAGTGTTCAATTCTGAGGTTGGTAACTGGTCCAAGAACCAGAAGCTGTAAGTAAGTGGCGAGACAGTGATATTGGTGTGATCAAGGACATCAGGGAAGAGGGAATAATCAAAGTGTGAGTATGGAGAAGACTTTGAGAGGTGGGAAGCAAAATGGGTAGCTTTACTGAGGTTTTCAGGGAAGGGGCGGTTGTTATGGAGGAGTGGGTAATGTAGGGCAGGATGGCCCCAGTATGGCGGTGGAAGGCAGGCCAGTACTTGGAGGACTTGGTAGGAAGGGTGGCATTGAGTTGTCTGCGTGTAAGGCGCCAGTCCCGACGTTTCTTTGCTGTCAAGAAGTTTGTATTGAATCCTTTCTGCTCCTTTCCCCAGTCCTACCGATGCTAAAAGTGCCTGGTCTATAACGATCACCTTATCTCCATCTCTAATAATCCTCCCACCACCCCCTACTGCAAGGCCTTTCATTTCCTCAAACAATGTCCCAGGCCTCCCCTCCTACCTGCAATACATGTCTTTGTAGCTGCCAGTGGCAGAGGAGTGTGTCCCAGTCATGAGCACAGAGGAAGGAATGGTAGAGACAGTAGGATTCATAGAGAATGAGTACAGCCTGTGGGGAAGAGTATGATGATGGGGGTCGATAGGTTTGATGGGAACATGGGCAGCTACACAGTGTCAGAGACAGTATTCTGGAGGAAGGATGAGGTTTGAGCGATGTCATCAGGATGGTAGAAAGCGAAAGGTGGCTTCTGATCTAGGAGTCGATGGATTCCTGGTAGTCATTCCATCTGGCATGGCGGTAATTGTGAATGACCTTGTGAGAGGTGACCGTGTGGGGATCTGGGGAAGGGCGAGAGGCAAAGGAGATGTTGAAAAGCATTGGGAGATGGTCACTGCCAATAGGCTCAAAGACTTCCACAGTGATGCACCAAAGGAGGTTGGGGAAGCGAGGACGACATTGGGGGTTGTGTTACTTTCAGGATATGTATGCTGAGGGAGGGGGACAAGGGTTTACTTGAAGGGTGGAAAGGAACTGATGCCAGAGGGTAGTAGGGTCACGACTATGAATTTTAAGGTCTGTGGTAATCATGAAGGTGAAGGAGGTGCAGTCAACATGGCTGAGGGAGTCATAGGGGATGTGAGCAGGAGGACAGACATATATGGTGGCACAGGTGTCAGTGAGGGTGGGGGAAAACGCTGAGGATCAGGTGTTCGGTAAGATAACTGAGCAGGGATTGTGGCCAAACAAGGATATGCTCAGAGTGGTCAATAGCGATCCCACCTTGTGCTAAGGGATGGGGATTATCTGTATGGTGAAGGATGTAGGGAGAGGTACAGACAATGTGGTAAGGTTAGAGGAATGTTTCATTGAGATGAACGATTCAACCTGATGCTGACACAGGGTATGCACGAATAGGGGCTTGTTGGCAGGGAAGGAGAAGATGTTTTGATAAAGGACGTGATACTGTCGTTGCACTAGGACAGAGACAGAGGAAGGAGAACGAAGCGGGGCGACAGCGCATTAGATGAGAGTGACAAGGTGGGTAAAGACGAACTGGGCTTGGTTGTGGGAGTAAGTGACATAGGTGTTCAGGTGGAAAACGGAATGGGTGGCGAGGGAGATCTGCTGGAGGGTCTGTGGGCGCTGGAAGAAGTGGATGTTTTGAAGGAGGCTGGTGAAGAACCGGATGATATCTTGAGCTGTGGGGGGTGGGAGGAGAGAATTATTTGGTTGGAGGAGTTGATAAATGGGACAAGTGGGGGTGGTGAGCGCTGGTTTGGTTGGTGGGATTGGGCTTACATTTAGAGAAATAGATGGGGTGGGCTTCATTACATTTATTGTAGGAAGGAGGGGAGGCGAGGTTGGGACATTGCCTGAGGAAATGAGAGGCCTTGCAGTGGGGTTTTACAGGCAGAGGTAAAGTGATCGTTATAGACCAGGCACTTTTGGCACTGGTAGGACTGGGGGGGGGACGGAGCAGGAAGGTTCAAGAGAGCAGCGGTGGTTAAAAATAATGGGTCCCTGAGTGAGTAGGTAGTCGATGGAACGGGGGGATTCAGTGAAGGTATGTGCAAGGGATGTGAGACCGGAGTTATTGTAGGTGTGGTGGATGGAACGGATTTCGAGGGCAGGGTGGGCATTCAGTTTTGCCAACACCTCCACCTCTGTCTGTCTTTTACGTAGCTTTCAAACCATCTCATTGCACTATCTGAGAAATTAAGCTGTTGCATTATTCAATATGTCTAAGTTAACAGTATCAAAGGCTTTGCTGAAGTCCAGTAGCGTCAATATTGTTGCCTTTAGATTGTCGATGGCATGTTTCAGGTCATCAGTTATTTAATTAGAGCAGTGTTTGTGCTATGGTGTTTACGGAAACCAGATTGAAATTTGTCATATAGGCTGAATTCATGCAAGTGTTCAGTGATTTGGTCATGAACAATATATTCAAGTGCTTTGGAAACAGCAGGCAGTATACTAATTGGTCGGTAATCACAAGGCAGTTGGCGGGTTTTCGATCTTAGGGATGGGTCGAATTATGCTTCTTTTCCATGCACTGGTATATATTCCGCTCACAAGGGAAAAATTAAATATCTCAGTTAAGACAGGTACTAAGATATCGGCAACATTCTTAATCATGGTTATACTGATACTGTCGTTGCCTATTGCACCAGAAGAGATTCTCATTATTGCTTTTCTGCCGTATTTGTCGTTACATGTTTTAGATGGAAGGTATCGTTGTTAGTTATCCTGTTTGGGGATTCTTGTGGACGGTAATTATCAGCCGTGGGGGTATTCAGAGGTGCAGAGAAGAATTCATTTAAGTTTCCGATTTTGCCTTTCCGACCCCCAAGCTACGGAGATTCTTCCATAGAGTCGGGTCTAAGGATAGAATGGAGGCCAAAGGTGACACAGGAGGTCTTTTTAAGGAGATGAGTGTGGAGGGGGGGATTGGGGGATTTAATAATGACAGAGTCCTTCCGGAGAATGAGTTGGGACATGGGGGCATTCGGGAAGTATTTGCGAATTTCTAAGGTGAGGGCATGGACATCAAGTAACTTGGGGTCGGAGCGTGAGAGGACATAGGTGTACATGGCGGTGGGTTGGGATGTGGAAGTAGTTGTGGAATCCATTGGCGGTCAGAAAAGTTGGGGGTGGGCGGTGGTTTTTTGGTGGAGCGAGCAGGAGCAGGGTTAACACTAGGTCATTTAGGGTTTTTTATGAGGGCGGTCTGGGAAGAAGGGTGAGGGATAGGTTAGAGCAGTAGTTAACAAAAGGCAAGCCCTGCCTGGGTTGCAGCGGTGCCAACAAGAACTGGTGTCAGTGAATCATTAAGGGTGGCGATTGTGGCCCGCTGAGCTCTGACATAGGTGGGTGAAGGAGGTGCTGGGGATGTAGGGTGATTGCGGAGGGGCAAAACTCAAGAGGATGGGTGGCACGGATAGGAACAGGAATGGGAATAGATTGATAAATGTAGTGATATAATTGGGAAACGAGATGGACGGGGAAGAAACAGTAGTGAGAGGAAGCTGGGCATAAGGATGATGGTGGGGGCAGAGGAAGTGTAGGTGTAGATGATGATAGTGGTTAGACTTGTGGGATTAGCCTACTGGCGACTAGCGTCACCAAGGTAGAAAGCGAAAACGATGATCAGGGAGATGACACAAAGTGGGCGAGGACGATAACGAAGACGAAGACGAAGGTGCATTACAGCTACGGCGACGGAGATGGGCAGCCGGCAGCAGACCCCGAAGCAGCAGGTGGCAGGTAGCAGACTCCGAACTGGCGGACGACGGCGGCGGCGGTGGCGGCTGACGGGCGGCGGGGCGGTGGTGGGCAGCGACACAGCGCAGTGCAGGGCCACTGAGCTTCCAGCTGGAGAGCAGTTACTGACATTAGTCCAGTCAAGAAAGTCTTCCGTGTGGAACGAGGGATTCCAACCCAGTGAAAGAGAGACTGCTGATTCACGGTGTCACCTTTATAGCAAAATTTGGCGTGGAAACGAATGCACACTGGCGACCGTCACTAGAGGGTCTTCTAACGAAATCTGCATACTCTGCAAATACTGTTCCATCTGTGGCTCGCAGGCGCATGCATAAAGGTGAAATTACGTGCCTGCCTTCTGTTGGAATGCACGCTCGCGTCGCTAAAAGCAAACATCACATGTCACCAGACGTGTCATTATGAATAAAATGTCTTCTCTCAGAGGAAATTAAAGAGATTAACTGGGTCCCAAGCCTTGTCTAGTTTAAAGCTGCCGTCACGATTTATAAGCTTTATCTGCAACCGTCGAGCTGCCATCACCCTTCACAAACTACTGGCGTCATTAGAATGTTGGTGCACCAGGCTCATGTCGTTTGTAATTGAGGCAGCCTCGTAAAGGCGCTAGAACACATACAGTCAGTGTTCAAAGATAATGGTTATTCTTCACATCAGATTAGCAGAGCGCTAAGGAGGAAGAAACGTTACCACCCATAACATCAGGAAGATAAACTGCTGTTCAAGTCCAGGGCATTCCTTCCATATGCTGGCAACCTTTCGTCAAAAGTAGGCAGGATCTTAAGGAAACATAGTGCCCTTTTCGAATCGGTAAAGGACGATCTGGGTTTGCGGAAGGCCGGGATTTACAAAATTCCTTTCCAGTATGGCAAAACACACATAGGTCAGACGATACATACAGTACATGAAAGGTGCGATGAACATGAGCACCACACACGACTTTTGCAGCACTGTAAGTCGGCAATAGCTGAGCATTGTATTAAAACAGGACACTCTATGGACTATTCTGCCACAAAAATCTTGGCCCCAACTAGATCATTTGACATTCAGTAATTTAAGAATCTGTGGAGATAAGTATAACACAAAATCTTATAAATCGTGATGGCTGCTTTAAACTAGACAAGGCTTGGGACCCCGTTGATCTCTTTAATTTCTTCTGAGAGAAAACATTTTATTCTTATCGACACGTCTGGCAACATTTCACGTTTGCTTTTAGCGACTCGAGCGCACATTCCGACAGAAAGTGGCATGTAGTTTTACCTTTACACAAGCGCCTGCCTGCGACAGATGGAGTAGAGGATGAGGATTTCAACAGAGTATGCTCCTGTGACAGCTGCCAATGCGCATGCGTTTCCGCGCCAATTTTTTCTATAAAGCCGACACTGCGAACCAGCAGTCCCTCGGCTCTACAATTTTTACCTCATCATTTATGGTCGCTCTATCGACCTCACTCCTACTCTGAAATACTTTACCTTTACCCTCGACCGTCATCTCATCTGGAACCCCATCTCCTTACAATCCAACACAAAGATCACAATAGACTCCTCCTCCTGAAACCCCTGTCTGACCAGACACCAGGATTGCATCCTTCACACCTACAAATCCTTGATCCATCCCGTCCTTTGTTGTACCAGTATCACTTGGATTTCCGCCCTCTGAGATTCTATAAAACCCTCAAAATCCTTGAATGCCATTCACTCCACCTTGCCTTCCATATCCACCTCTCATCCCCCATTCGGATCCTCTACAGCCTCCTTCCCTTCCTACATCTTCTTTTCCTCGAACAAGTCCGCATCCAGTACATCGTCTGCCAACTCGACCCCCCTCCCCCCAAACCCCCTAGTGCCTTCTATCCTCTCTACTGGTTGCCACGCCTTTACCGTTGTGTCCTGCCCTCTCTCTATCTTCACACCCTCCACCTCCTTTCACAACGCTCCTTCCAGCACCTCCCCCTCCTTGATGATAAGGTTCACTATGATCTCTACCCCTCCTGCCAACTCTAAACCCTCCCTGCCGCCGTTGGATAAGCAGCTGCCAGCAGAAAGTCGTATACTCTTGGCTCATTTATTTGCGTGTTTTTGGTATTTGCATTGTTTAATTCATAAATTTCGGGCGTATTATAGTATTTGAGAGTTGTAGCATCGCGTTTTAGTACCTGAATAGTGTAAAATCGGGTAGTCTCCTTCCGCCGCCGAGCAGTGTGTCAGCAGTGCGCAGGTAGCAGCATTACTGCATTTACTAGGCAATCTTGCATTTTAATAACTGTTTAAATTTTGTGTCGATTTGTTTGTGCTCTCTGTACATTAGTTCAGACGTTCTTTGCACAACAGTTTTTAGCATGGATAGGGACTGCAACTGCTGTGTTCGGATGCAGGCTGAGTTGGCATCCCTTCGCTCCAAGCTTCAGGCAGTGTTGGCTTCGGTCACACAGCTTGCGACTGTTGCCAATGGGCATCACTGTGGGGGTCCGGATGGGGGGGTGTCGGGGACGGCCATCTCGTCCCAAGCATCCCCCGATCGGACAACGACTGTGGTTGCCTGGGATACTGCCCACATTGAGGCTGATCTCTCACCTGTGGTAGAGTGGGAGGTCGTCTCAAGGTGTGGCAGGGGGCGAAAGACATTCCGGAGGACTGAACGGAAGGCCTCTCCAGTTTGTCTGACGAACCGATTTCGGCTGATATTGATCTTTGGCCTGACATGGCTGCTTGTTCTGTTCCAGAGGTTGCCCCTCAGTCTGCAAGATCCGGGCAGTCGCAGAGGGTGGGCTTACTGGTAGTTGGGAGCTCCAACGTCAGGTGCGTAATGGGGTCCCTTTGGGATATGGCAGCAAGAGAGGGGAAGAAAACCAATGTGCACTCCGTGTGCACACCGGGGGGAGTCATTCCAGATGTGGAAAGGGTCCTTCCGGATGCCATGAAGGGTACAGGGTGCACCCATCTGAAGGTGGTCGCTCATGTCGGCACCAATGATGTGTGTTGCTATGGATCGGAGGAAATCCTCTCTGGCTTCCGGCAGCTATCTGATTTGGTGAAGACTGCCAGTCATGCTAGCGGGATGAAAGCAGAGCTCATCATCAGAATGGTCGACAGGACTGACTGCGGACCTTTGGTACAGAGCCGAGTGGAGGGTCCGAATCAGAGGCTGAGACGGTTCTGCGACCGTATGGGCTGCAGATTTCTCGACTTGCGCCATAGGATGGTGGGGTTTCGGGTTCCGCTGGATAGGTCAGGAGTCCACTACATGCAGCAAGCGGCTGCACGGGTAGCAGGGGCGTGGGCTGGGCGTTTTTTTAGGTTGGATGGTCTTGGGCAAGTACACAAAGGGCAACAGCCTCAAAGGGTGCAGGGCAAAGTCAAGACATGAGGGGACCAAGCAGCAATCGGTATTGTAACTGTAAACTGTCGAAGTTGCATTGGTAAAGTACCGGTACTTCAAGCGCTGGTAGAAAGCACCGAAGCTGAAATTGTTATAAGTGCAGAAAGCTAGCTGAAGCCAGAGATAAATTCTGCCGAAATTTTTACAAAGGCACAGATGGTATTTAGAACAGAAAGATTGCATGCAACCGGTGGTGGCGTGTTTGTCGCTGTTAGTAGTAGTTTATCCTGTAGTGAAGTAGAAGTGGATAGTTCCTGTGAATTATTATGGGTGGAGGTTACACTCAACAACCGAGCTAGATTAATAATTGGCTCATTTTACCGACCTCCAGACTCAGCAGCATTAGTGGCAGAACAACTGAGAGAAAATTTGGAATACATTTCACATTAATTTTCTCAGCGTGTTATAGTCTTAGGTGGAGATTTCAATTTACCGGATATAGACTCGGACACTCAGATGTTTAGAACAGGTGGTAAGGACAGAGCATCGAGTGACATTATACTGAGTGCACTATCCTAAAATTACCTCGAGCAATTAAACAGAGAACCAACTCGCGGAGATAACATCTTGGACCTACTGATAACAAACAGACCCGAACTTTTCGACTTTGCATGTGCAGAACAGGGAATCAGTGATCATAAGGCCGTTACAGCATCCCTGAATATGGAACTTAATAGGAATATAAAAAAAAGGGAGGAAGGTTTATCTGTGTAGCAAGAGTAATAGAAGGCTGATTTCAGACTACCTAACAGATCAAAACGAAAATTTCTGTTCCGACACTGACAATGTTGAGTGTTTATGGAAAAAGTTCAAGGCAATCGTAAAATGCGTTTTACATAGGTATGTGCCGAATAAAACTGTGAGGGATGGGAAAGACCCACCGTGGTACAGCAACAAAGTTAGGAAACTACTGCGAAAGAAAAGAGAGCTTCACTCCAAGTTTAAACGCAGCCAAAACCTCTCAGACAAACAGAAGCTAAACGATGTCAAAGTTAGCGTAAGGAGGGCTATGCGTGAATCGTTCGAAAGTAAAATTCTATGTACCGACTTGACAGAAAATCCTAGGAAGTTCAGGTCTTACGTTAAATACGTTAAATCAGTAAGTGGCTCGAAACAGCATATCCAGACACTCCGGGATGATGATGGCATTGAAACAGAGGATGACACGCGTAAAGCTGAAATACTAAACACCTTTTTCCAAAGCTGTTTCACAGAGGAAAACCGCACTGCAGTTCCTTCTCTAAATCCTCGCACAAACGAAAAAATGGCTGACATCGAAATAAGTGTCCAAGGAATAGAAAAGCAACTTGAATCACTCAACAGAGGAAAGTCCACTGGATCTGACGGGATACCAATTCGATTCTACACAGAGTACGCAAAAGACCTTGCCCCCCTTCTAACAGCCGTGTACTGCAAGTCTCTAGAGGAACGGAAGGTTCCAAATGATTGGAAAAGAGCACAGGTAGTCCCAGTCTTCATGAAGGGTCGTCGAGCAGATGCGCAAAACTATAGACCTATATCTCTGACGTCAATCTGTTGTAGAATTTTAGAACATGTTTTTTGCTCGAGTATCATGTCGGTTTTGGAAACCCAGAATCTACTCTGTTGGAATCAACATGGATTCCGGAAACAGCGATCGTGTGAGACCCAAGTCGCTTTATTTGTTCATGAGACCCAGAAAATATTAGATACAGGCTCCCAGGTAGATGCTATTTTCCTTGACTTCCGGAAGCCGTTCAATACAGTTCCGCACTGTCGCCTGAGAAACAAAGTAAGAGCCTACGGAATATCAGACCAGCTGTGTGGCTGGATTGAAGAGTTTTTAGCAAACAGAACGCAGCATGTTGTTATCAATGGAGAGACGTCTACAGACGTTAAAGTAACCTCTGGCGTGCCACAGGGGAGTGTTATGGGACCATTGCTTTTCACAATATATGTAAATGACCTAGTAGATAGTGTCGGAAGTTCCATGCGGCTTTTCGCGGATGATGCTGTTGTATACAGAGAAGTTGCAGCACTAGAAAATTGTAGCGAAATGCAGGAATATCTGCAGCGGATAGGCACTTGGTGCAGGGAGTGGCAACTGACCCTTAACACAGACAAATGTAATGTATTGCGAATACATACAAAGAAGGATCCTTTATTGTATGATTATATGATAGCGGAACAAACACTGGTAGCAGTTACTTCTGTAAAATATCTGGGAGTATGCGTACGGAACGATTTGAATTGACCAGGTTGAGATTCACTGTGAGAGTCCTTAGAAAATGTAGTCCATCAACAAAGGAGGAGGCTTACGAAACACTCGTTCGACCTATACTTGAGTATTGCTCATCAGTGTCGGATCCGTACCAGATCGGATTGAAGGAGGAGATAGAGAAGAAGATCCAAAGAAGAGGGGTGCGTTTCATCGCAGGGTTATTTGGTAACTATGATAGCGTTATGGAGATGTTTAGCAAACTCAAGTGGCAGACTCTGCAAGAGAGGCGCTCTGCATCGCTGTGTAGGTTGCTCGCCAGGTTACGAGAGGGTGCGTTTCTGGATGAGGTATCGAATATATTGCTTCCCCCTACTTATACCTCCCGAGGAGATCAAGAATGTGAAATTAGAGAGATTAGAGCGCGCAAGGAGGCTTTCAGACAGTCGTACTTCCTGCGAACCATACGCGACTGGAACAGGAAAGGGAGGTAAAGACAGTGGCACGTAAAGTGCCCTCCGCCACACACCGTTGGGTAGCTTGCGGAGTATAAATGTAGATGTAGATACTCCTCAGGGCTCCCTCTCCATTCGTCTTCACTTCCCCTGAGCGGTTTTTCTCCCTTCTACACTCCCTCCCTTTCCCATGCCCCTCTTCTGTGTTTCTGTGCTCCCTCCCTCCTGCCCCGCCATCTCCTGCCCTTTGGTGGGTCCCCTAACCTCCCTTTTTCTTTTCCTCCTGTCCCCTCCAGCCCCCCCTCCACCCCAACTGCACCTTCCTCTCCCCTCTTTTTCCCTGCCCTCAGGCCTCCTCACACTCAGCAGGTCCTGCCGAGCAGTTTTATTCTTCATGTGTGCTCCATCGGTTTTTTAAGTCTCTCTCATTCTGCTGTGTTTTTATACTGTGGCCAACTTTTTACTTGTTCGTGTGACTCTAGTGTATTTTATGTGCTTAAAAACTCGCTAACTGTGTTCTTTTAACTTTATGTCGACCTTCTTAACTGTCCCACAATGAACATGCCCGTGTCAGTGTTTATTTTAACCCCCATTGTCTCCACTCATTATGTTTTTATTTTCCCCTTTTTCGCTTTTACTTTTCCTCCTGTCCCCTCGAACCCCCACCCCAACTGCACCTTCCTCTCCCTTCTTTTTCCCTGCTCTCGCAACTCCATCCCAGCAGTTTTATTCTTCATGTGTGCTCCTTTACTTACAGTGGTTTTTAAGTCTCCCTTGTTCTGGTTTGGTTTTATACTATGGCCAACTTTTTACTTGTGCGTGTGATTCCAATGTATTTTATGTGCTTAAATACTCGCCAACTGTGTTCTTTTAACTTTATGTCGACATTTTTAACTGTCCCACAATGAACGTCCCAGTGCCAGTGTATGTTTTAACCACCATTGTCTCAACTCATTATGTTTTTATGTCCCCTTTTTTTCTCCTTTTTATGTCTGGTTTCCTCTTTTTATATTCACTGTAATGTCACTCAGCTGAAGAGTGGCGGATTGTGCCGCTGTCAGCCCTCTCCTGCTCATATGGGACAGGGGAATAAAATCACAATAAAGAAAGAAGAAAACCAGTAGTCTCCAGTAGCGGATATTCACCTGAAGATGGCTGGACAGCTGCCAGCCATTATATTGTGGAAAGAAGTCAACATCATCCGGCTGCAATCCCAAAACTTCATAGAACGGTTTATCTGTTCCTAGTGTTCCTGGCAATATTCTTTGATAAGGTACAATGTTAGGATTTCCTTGTCAACTGAGGCAAAACTCGACTAATGCTAATTTAACGCAAAAGCTTGTCTCAAATGCTTACCACATATCATATTTTTGTTCTGTTTTTGTTAACAAAAGTTTATTATTCCTGGTACTAGAGCGTTCATATAGTCTATTGTGTGCCATTTCGTTTGTTACCGGAAAATGAAAACATATTTAGTTTGGATAGTTAATATTTAGTCACCCTTTGTCACAGTAGACAAGAAGCTCAAATCCATCAAAACAGGAATCGAAGCTGCATGCGAGATTATTTGGGCAAGACTCCATGTCTGGGGTGTGCGTGGAATTGTAACTGTATTCTTTTATCGACCACCAAATTCACCTTCTCGTGTTGGGAGGTCATTCCAAGGTGTGGCAGGCAGCAAAAGACGACCCCAGAGGCTGAGCAGAAAGCCTCCCTGGTGCGTCAGACAAACAGGTTTCAGGTACTGTCCCTGGCTGAGCCAGATGCAGCTGGTGCCCTGTTTCAGAGGATGATTCTCAGCCTTCAAGGTCTGGGCAATCGCAGAGAGTGAGCCTATTGGTAGTTGGGAGCTCCAATGTTAGGCGCATAATGGGGCCCCTTTGAGATATGGCGGCTAAGGAGGGGAAGAAATCCAGTGTGCACTCCGTGTGCATTCTGGGTGGAGTGATTCCTGATGTGGAAAGGGTCCTTCCGGATGCCATGAAGAGCACAGGGTGCAGCTAGCTGCAAGTGGTAGCACATGTTGGCACTAATGACGTGTGTCACTTTGGATCTGAGGAAATTCTCTCTGGATTCCAGCGGCTATCTGATTTGGTGAAGGCTGTCGGTTTTGCTTACGAGATGAAGGCAGAGCTCACCATCTGCAGCATCGTTGACAGAACCGACTGCGAACCTTTGGTGCAGAGCTAGGTGGAGGGTCTGAATCAGAGCCTCAGACGATTTTGCGACCGTGTTGGCTGCAGATTCCTTGACAAGCGCCATAGGGTGGTGGGGTTTTGGGTTCCGCTGAATAGGTCAGGAGTTCACTACACTCAGCTGGCGGCTACACGGGTAGCGGAGGCTGTGTGGCGTGGACTGGGCGATTTTTCAGGTTAGAAGGCCTCGGGAAAGTACGGGGTGGGCTGCAATTTTAAAGGGTGCATGGCAAATACAGGACGTGCCTGAATCAAGGAACAGTCGGAATTGTAGTAGTAAATTGTCGTAGTTCTGCTGGGAAAGTCTCTGAGCTTCAAGCACTGATAAAAGCATAGAAGCTGAAATCGTTATAGGTACAAAAAGCTGGCTACAGCCTGAAATAAGTTCTGCAGAAATTTTTACGAAGTCTCAGACGGTGTTCAGGAAAGATAGATTAGGCAGAATAGGCGGTGGTGTGTTTGTGTCTGTCAGTAGTGGTTTATCTTGTAGTGAAGTCGAAGTAGATACTCCATGCGAATTGGAATGGATGGAGGTTATACTTAACAGCTGAACTAAGTTAATAATTGGCTCCGGTGATATACTTGCTGAACAGTTCAGAGAAAATTTGAGTCTTGTAACAAATAAATACCCCACTCATACGGTTATAGTTGGTGGGAACTTCAACCTTCCCTCGATATGTTGGCAAAAATACTTGTTCAAATCCGGTGGTAGGCAGAAAACATCTTCCGAGATAGTCCTAAATGCTTTCTCCGAAAATTATTTTGAACAGTTAGTACACAAACCGACACGAATTGTAAATGGTTGCGAAAACACACTTTCCCTCTTAGCCACAAACAATCCAGAGCTAATAGAGAGCATCATGACTGATACAGGGATTAGTGATCACAAGGTCGTTGTAGCTAGGCTCTATCCGTTTTTTCCAAATCCACCAGAAACAAACGCAAAATAATTTTATTTAAAAAAGCGGATAAAGTGTCACTAGAAGCCTTAATAAAAGACACTCTCCATTCCTTCCGAACTGACCATGCAAATGTAGACGAGATGTGGCTCAAATTCAAAGATATAGTAGCAACAGCAATTGAGAGATTCATACCTCATAAATTCGTAAGAGATGGAACTGATCCACCATGGTACACAAAACAGGTCCGAACGCTGTCGCAGAGACAATGGTAAAAGCATGCGAAGTTCAGAAGAACGTGAAATCCCCAAGATTGGCTAAAATTTACAGACGCGCGAAATTTGGCACGGACTTCAATGCGAGATGCCTTTAATAGGTTCCACAACGAAACATTGTCTCGAAAGTTGGTAGAAAATCCGAAGAAATTCTGGTCGTATGTAAAGTACACAAGCGGAAACACGCAGTCAATACCTTCGCTGCACAGTGCCGATGGTACTGTTACCGAGGACTGTGCCGCTAAAGCGGAGTTATTGAACGCTGTTTTCCGAAATTCCTTCACCAGGGAAGACGAATGGAATATTCCAGGATTTGAAACACGAACAGCTGCTAGCATGGGTTTTTAGAAGCAGATACCTTAGGGGTTGCGAAGCAACTCAAATTGCTTGATACGGGCAAGTCTTCAGGTCCAGATTGTATACCGATTAGATTCCTTTCAGATTACGCTGATACAATAGCTCCCTACTTAGCAATCATATACAACCTCTCGCTCACCGATAGATCTGTACCTGCAGATTGGAAAATTGCGCAGGTCGCACCAGTGTTTAGGAAGGGTAGTAGGAGTAATCCATCGAACTGCAGACCTATGTCATTGATGTCGGTTTGCAGTAGGGTTTTGGAGCATATACTGTATTCAAACATTATGAATCACCTCGAAGGAAACGATCAATTGATACGTAATCAGCATGGTTTCAGAAAACTTCGTTCTTGTGCAATGCACATTATTCGAACGAAGTGATGGCCGCTATCGACAGGGGATCTCAAGTTGATTCCGTATTTCTAGAATTCCGGAAAGCTTTTGACACCGTTCCTCACAAGCGACTTCTAATCAAGCTGCGGGCCTATGGGGTATTGTCTCAGTTGTGCAACTGGATTCGTGATTTCCTGTCAGGAAGGTCGCAGTTCGTAGTAATAGATGGCAAATCAACGAGTAAAACTGAAGTGATATCAGGTGTTCCCCAGGGAAGCGTCCTGGGACTTCTGCTGTTCCAGATCTATATAAATGACCTGGGTGACAATCTGAGCAGCTCTCTTAGGTTGTTCACAGATGATGCTGTAATTTACCGTCTAGTAAAGTCATCTGAAGACCAGTATCAGTTGCAAAGCGATTTAGAAAATCTTGCTGTATGGTGTGGCAGGTGGCAGTTGACGCTAAATAACGAAAAGTGTGAGGTGATCCACATGAGTTTCAAAAGAAATCCGTTGGAATTCGATTACTCGATAAATAGTACAATTCTCAAGGCTGTCAATTCAACTAAGTACCTGAGTGTTAAAATTACGAACAACTTCAGTTGGAAATACCACATAGATAATACTGTGGGGAAGGCGAGCCAAAGGTTGCATTTCATTGGCAGGACACTTAGAAGATGCAACAAGTCCACTAAAGAGACAGCTTACACTATACTCGTTCGTCCTCTGTTAGAATACTACTGCGCGGTGTGGGATTCTTACCAGGTGGGATTGACGGAGGACATTGAAAGGGTGCAAAAAATGGCAGCTCGTTTTGTGTTATCACATAATAGGGGAGAGAGTGTGGCAGATATGATACGCGAGTTGGGATGGAAGTCATTAAAGGAAAGACGTTTTTCGTCGCGACCAGATCTATTTACGAAATTTCAGTCACCAACTTTCTCTTCCGAGTGCGAAAATATTTTGTTGAGCCCAACCTACATAGGTAGGAATGAACATCAAAATAAAATAAGAGAAATCAGAGCCCGAACAGAAAGGTTTAGGTGTTCGTTTTTCCCGCACGCTGTTCGGGAGTGGAATGGTAGGGAGATAGTATGTTTGTGGTTCGATGAACCCTCTGCCAAGCACTTAGATGTGAAATGCAGAGTAATCATGTACATGTAGATGTAGATGTAACAGAAAACTTCAGTGAAAACTTTAGTCCCCTCGCACATTAGCTTCCCCAATCATATTGTAACCATTAGTGGAGATTTTGGTCACCAAACAGTAAATCGAGAAAATTATAATTTTGTTAGTGATTATTATAAAATGCCTTTTCTGAAAACTACCTAGAACAGATAGTTCAAACTCAACTCATGAAGAAAATATATTAGATCCAACAGCAACAAATATAACTGACCTTTTTGAAGATTTCTACAGCCACTGAAGATGCAGCAGTTGCAGCAACAATGATTATCAAAGTACAAAGGGCAACTAAACAGTAAAAAGATTTAAATGTTCAGCAATATAGAAAAAAACGGCACTGTAATATCTCAATGAATAAACAGAAACCTTTTGCATAGGACAAGTGCAGGGAAAGGAACTATGACCCAAGTTTGAAAGAATAGTTGATAATGCTTTGCATAGATATGTATCCAATAGAACAGTTCATGTTGGAAGAGAGCGTCACTGTCAAGAATTTTCTACAGAAACAGAGACTACTGTGTAATACATCTAAAACAAAGCATGAGAGATTGCAGGGCATTCTCACTTCTGATACGGTGGTATGCCACTTCATGTTCTTAGGGAATATGATCTTTATTGCAATTTGACTTCATACATCATGATGAAACGGTGGGCAGTAGTTAATGCTCTTGCTTGCATGCTCTAAGGAAGGAATAACGATAAGCTTTACCTGCGTTCAAAGGAATAGGGTGCCTATTTAAACGATTTCAGTAAAAGCATGGCGACGGTGGGCCGAGGGAATCGCGTTTTTTTCTGCGGAACCTGGATGGAAACATTTCTGGACGCCCGAGTTGTGCAGCCGCATTGTGCAGACACGTTGGTTGGCGCCAGTCAGTAGGCATCCGCGTTCAAGTAGACTGACTAGCGCCGAGAAGTCGCCGCTGCAATGGCCAGCGTACTGTAGACCTGCCATAAAGCAGAGGATGGGCCCTTGTTAGGCAGGAAGCCGACAAGACAACTGTGAGCGTTCTGCGCATTTCCGGGGGGCAGGTCACTGGCGCCCAGACGTCCAGATTCTGTTACAAAACATATCACGAGGCTTTTAGCGAGTTTATGGCCGTTATTTGGAAACTTCGAAATAGACGCAACAGGGGAGATAACAAGCTTTTTATTGAGGGATGTGGTTCCATCCTGGTCATGTTCTTAGCAAAACACACGGCGTAAAAGCATGGGAAAGAGGCTGCGAAGCTGAATCTTTTTTCCTTTTTTCCCAATTATTTTTTAAAGTCGCTGATTGCTCAAAGCTGTGTATGCAGAGCAAGGGCCGCCCTCCGAGCTTCGAATGGCGCGCTCCAGCTCTTGATTGTCTTGTGCTAAAGTGGGGGAAGTCTAACATATAAATAGGCTTTTGCTACCGAGCTGAGGAGGAAAGCGGACAGAAAGAGAAGATCACTCTTGTACTGGCACTTAACTAGTAAAGAACTGCAGGTCTCTACCTAAACGGCGAGACTTGCGTCCTTTGCTAGTGTGCCATTTAGAGCCTGTGCCAAACACCTTCTGAACCATCAGAGGTACTACTTCTAGCATCATGCACACAACGAGTGATGCGTGGGTGTACTTATTTGTCTTGATTCGGCCATCTAAGCATATGACATATTCCACCGCGAATGGTCGTGGTACGGAGTCAAATTGGTTTGGCAGACCAGCAAACTGGTCCACCTGCACACTGGAATCCACTGGGGTTCCAGAGGCTCATAGGAAAGTACGTGAGTTCCGAATTAGCAGAAGGCGAGACCGCATATTTGCATTTTTCGGGCACGCACCATTAATAACAGATTGCGGCCCATCCATGACTTCAGTCGCCGAACGCATCGTGGTGTGACGCCCTGACCAGCAGAAGGGTAAAGTATTCGCTGCTACGGCGTAGGGCTCCAATATATGTTTCTCAGCACCCTATTCTTTCTAACCATATTTTTCTTTTTTTGGAATAGCAGAATATAGATGCCTGATGGTGGCGTAGTTTTTGTGAAATAACACCGATTCACATGTATGAAGTCAGGTAAAGCAATTAGTTCTGGTTAATGTCGTGTGTCGATCCCCAGCTGATCACTTTGTCCGCCATAGACCCTATGTTAGTGAAAGCGTTTGTCAAATAAAAATGTTTGTGTAACGTTTCTTTAGTCATTTTTGTTGTCTTGTGATGTTGAGGATGAATAAATCTATTGTCATTTAGATCACAACTTCTCCCTGTGTCCTGATTAATATTACCTTGCCTTTATATTAAAGTCCAGATTCTAAAAGAAAGTAGCAAGCTTTCAAGCATAGGACTACAGCTGGAGAGATGCCGTTTTGGTATCAAGAGAGCAATCCACGAAGCCTTCAGTGTCTACCGTAGCTGAATATTGTCAAACGATCTTTCACAAAACCTAAAGAAATTCTGGTGAGATGTAAAGGCTGTTAGTGGCACCAAAGTTACCATCCAGTCACTCATGGATGGGACAGAAACTGAAGTTGAGCGTAGCAAAGCATAAGCAGATCTTTCTTTACAAAACAGTCAGACAGCAGCCGCCGGCCAAGACAGAGCAATAACATGGAAGTAACAAATTTTGTAACATTTTATAAGCTCCTAACCACAAGCTTTCGTCAGCATATGCAGTAGATTTTCGTAGTGTTTGTCGATAGTCGTTTGTTTGTCAGTCTGTGCAGCGTAGTTTTTTACCGTCCTTAGTATGGATTGGCGCTAAGACATGAAAGAGGAAGCCACCTGGTAGATTTTTGCACAGAGCACAACTTAATCATAGCTAACACTTGGTTCAAGAATCATAAAAGAAGGTTGTATACATAGAAGAAGCCTGGAGATACTGACAGGTTTCAGATAGATTACATAAAGGTAAGACAGAGATTTAGGAACGAGGTTTTAAATTGTAAGACATTTCCAGGGGCAGATGTGAACACTGACCACAATCTATTGGTTATGAACTGTAGATTAAAACTGAAGAAACTGCAAAAAGGTGGGGATTTGAGGATATGGGACCTGGATAAACTGACTAAACCAGAGGTTGTAGAGAGTTTCAGGGAGAGCATAAAGGAACAATTGACAGGAATTGGGGAATGAAATACAGTAGAAGAAGAATGGGTAGCTTTGAGGGGTGAAGTGGTGAAGGCAGCAGAGGATCAAGTAGGTAAAAAGACGAGAGCTAGTAGAAATCCTTGGGTGACAGAAGAAATACTGAATTTAATTCATGAAAGGAAAAAATATAAAAATGCAGTAAATGAAGCAGGCAAAAAGGAATGCAAATGTCTCAAAAATGAGATCGACAGGAAGTGGAAAATGGCTAAGCAGCGATGGCTAGAGGACAAATGTAAGGATGTAGAGGCTTATCTCACTAGGGGTAAGATAGATACTGCCTACAGGAAAATTAAAAAGACCTTTGGAGATAAGAGAACCATTTGTATGAACATAAAGAGCTCAGATGGAAACCCAGTGGAAGGAGTATATAGAGGGTCTATACAAGGGTGATGTACTTGAGGACAATATTATGGAAATGGAAGAGGATGTAGGTGAAGATGAAATGGGAGATACGATACTGCGTGAAGAGCTTGAAGGAACACTGAAAGACCTGAGTCGAAACAAGGCCCCCGGAGTAGACAACATTCCATTGGAACTACTGAGCCAGTCGAGACAAATCTCTACCATCTGGTGAGCAAGATGTATGAGACAGGCGAAATACCATCAGACTTCAAGAAGAATATAATAATTCCAATCCCAAAGGAATCTGGTGTTGACAGATGTGAAAATTACCGAACTATCAGTTTAATAAGTCGCAGCTGCAAAATACTAACACTAATTCTTTACAGACGAATGGAAAAACTAGTAAAAGCCGACCTCGGGGGAAGATCAGTTTGGATTCCGTAGAAATGTTGGAACATGTGAGGCAATACTGACCCTACGACTTATCTTAGAAGCTAGATTAAGGAAAGGCAAACCTACGTTTCTAGCATTTGTAGACTTAGTGAAAGCTTTTGACAATGTTGACGGGAATGCTCTCTTTCAAATTCTGAAGGTGGCAGGGTAAAATACAGGGAGCGAAAGGCTATTTACAATTTGTACAGAAACTAGATGGCAGTTATAAGAGTCGAGGGACATGAAAGGGAAGCAGTGGTTGGGAAGGGAGTGAGACAGGGTTGTAGTCTCTCCCCGATGCTATTCAATCTGTATATTGAGCAAGCAATGAAGGAAACAAAAGAAAAGTTCGGAGTAGGTATTAAAATCCATGGAGAAGAAATAAAAACTTTGAGGTTCGTCGATGACATTGTAATTCTGTCTGAGACAGCAAAGGACTTGAAAGAGCAGTTGAACGGAATGGATAGTGTCTTGAAAGGAGGATACAAGATGAACATCAACAAAAGCAAAACGAGGATAATGGAATGTAGACGAATTAAGTCGGGTGATGCTGAGGGTCATTAGATTAGGAAATGAACCACTTAACGTAGTAAAGGAGTTTTGCTATTTGGGGAGCAAAATAACTGATGTTGGTCGAAGTAGAGGGGATATAAAATGTAGACTGGCAATGGCAAGGAAAGCGTTTCTGATGAAGAAAAATTTGTTAACATCGAGTATAGATTTAAGCATCAGGAAGTCTTTTCTGAAAGTATTTGTATGGAGTGTAGCCATGTTTGGAAGTGAAACATGGACGATAAATAGTTTGGACAAGAAGAGAATAGAAGCTTTCGAAATGTGGTGCTACAGAAGAATGCTGAAGATTAGATGGGTAGATCACATAACTAATGAGGACGTACTGAATAGGATTGGGGAGAAGAGAAGTTTGTCTTACAACTTGACCAGAAGAAGGGATCGGTTGGTAGGACATGTTCTGAGGCATCAAGGGATCACCAATTTAGTATTGGAGGGCAGCGTGGAGGGTAAAAATCGTAGAGGGAGACCAAGAGGTGACTATACTAAGCAGATTCAGAAGGATGTAGGTTGCAGTAGGTACTGGGAGATGAAGAAGCTTGCACAGGATAGAGTAGCATGGAGAGCTGCATCAGACCAGTCTCAGGACTGAAGACCACAACAACATCATTAATGCTAATGTGAAGCAGGATTTTGGAACATATGTTGTGTTCAAACATTATGAATTACCTCGAAGAGAACTATCTATTGACACATAGTCAACACGAATTTAGAAAACATTCTTATGAAACACAACTAGCTCTTTACTCACATGAAGTATCGAGTGCTATCGACAAATAGTGTTTCTAGATTTCCAGGAGGTTTTTAACACTGCACGTCACAAGTGGCTTGTAATCAAATTGTGTGCTTATGGAATATGACTCAGTTACACAAGTGAAATCGTGATTTCCTGTCAGAGAGGTCGCAGTTCGTAATAACTGATGGACAGTCGTTGAGTAAAACAGAAGTGATTTCTTCGTTCTCCAAGGTAATGTTATAAGCCCTCTGGTATTCCTTATCGATATAAATGATTTAGAAGGCAATTTGAAGAGCTGTCTTACGTTGTTTGGTGATGATGCTGTCGTTTATTGTCAAGTAAAGTCATCAGAAGCTCAAACCAACGGCAAAACGATTTAGAAAAGATATTTTTGTGGTGCGAAAATTGGTAACTGATCTCAAATAATGAAAAGTGTGAGGTCATCCACATGGGTGCCAAAAAAAAAAAAAAAATCGTTCGGTTGCATGACGGATCAATCAAATCTAAGGGTCATAAATTCATCTAAATACCTAGGAATTACAACGACAAACAACTGAAATTTGAAAGAACACATATAAAATATTATGGGGACGGCGAACAAAAAACGGCGTTTTACTGGCTGAACAGTTTGAAGTTGCAACAGATCTACTAACGACACTGCCTGCACTACTCTTGTCCGTCCTCTTTTGGAGTACTTCAGTGTGGTATGGGATCCTTATCAGATACGATTAATGCTGTACATCGAAAAATCTCAAAGAAGAAGGGTACACGTTTTGTATCATCGAGAAATAGGGGAGATAGCGTCATAGACATTATACAGGATTTAGGGTGGACATCATTAAAACAAAGTCGTTTTTTGTTGCGGAGCAGTCTTCTCACGAAATTCCAATCCCAAACTTCCTCCTCTGAATGTGAAAATATTTTGTTGACACCGACCTCAAAGGGAGAAACAATCATTGTAATAAAGTAAGGGAAATCAGAGCTCGCAAGGAAAGATATAGGTGTTTATTTTTTCTATGCAGAGAGTGGAATAACAGAAAATTACTGTGAAGGTCGTTCGATGAACCCTGTGCCAGGCTCTTAAGTGTGATTTACAGAGTAGCCATGTAGATGAAAGCAAAACTCAAGAATATTGCCCCAATTTAATTCATGTACCACTGAAAATATGATTGAAGTAGAAATCAGTGTAACTGACATCAAGAAATAACTCAAATCGTTAATACTCATCAAAGCTCCAGGACCCTCTGGAAACCCTATCGGATACTATACAAAGTTTGTGACTGAGTTAGCCCCTCTTTTAACTATAGCGCACCGTAGATTCCTTGAACAAAATACTGTGCCCCAAGGTTAGAAGAAATTTGCAGATTACATCCATCTACAAGAAGGCCAGCGGAAGTGATCCACATAAATACCATCGAATATCCTTGACATCCGTTTGTTGCAGAGGTTTAGAATATATTTTGAGCTTAAACATGACGAGATATCTAGAACAGAATGACCCCCTCTGTGCCAGCCAACATGTAATCCGGAAAGACCCCAACTGACAACTTTCTCATGTGACATATTGAAAGCCTATGTCAAAGCAGACAACTAGAAGCAGTATTACTCGATTTGTGGGAAGCATTTCATTGCCACATCTACACTTGTTATCAAAAGTACGATCATATCAAGTGACATTGGTGACTGAAATGAGGATATTTTGGTAGGGAGGATGCAGCAAGTTATTTTAGATGGAGGATCATCAACAGATGTAGAAGTAACTTTGGGTGTTCACCAGGGAAGTGTGTTGGGACCCTTGCTGTCCGTGGTGTACGTTAATGTCCATGCAGACAATATTAACAGTAAGCTCAGACATTTCGTAAATGATGTAGTCATCTATAATGAAGTACAGTTTGTAAAAAGCTGCACAAATAGTTATTTAGGATTTCTTGACCATAATAACAATGAGTCACTGTTGGAATCAGCTAACTAAGACAAACCCCTGGGTGTAACCCACTACGTAGGGATATGAAATGCAGCTCACTAGGACAGACTTCAATAAAGCAGGTGTCAGATGTCAGTTTAGTGGTAGAATACTAATGAAATACAGATTAGTTGCAAAGCGCTTGTGTGACCCATCCTAGAGTACTGTTCACGTGTGTGGGACCTGTACTAAATAGGAACAATAGGGGATATTTTATGTATATAGAGAAGGGCAACACGAATGGCTACAGGTTTGTTTGATGTGTGAGAGAATGTCAAAAGGTTGCTGAAGAAACTGAATTGACAAACTCCTGAAGATAGATGTAAACTATCCCCAGAAAGCCTTCTTACAACGTTTCAAGACCACCTTTAAATTATGGCTGTGGCCTGATACATGTCACTCACATAGAGTTCATGAGGACAAAGTTAGACAAATTACAACACACATAGAGGTATTTAAGCAATCATTCTCCCTGTGCTCAACAGGTGAATGGATTGGGAAAAAACCCGAATAACTGGTACTGTGGGACTTACCCTCTGCCATGTACTCCTTATTTGTTTGCAAAGTATAGATGTAGATCATATCCTAATAGGCACAGTTTGGGTAATCATATGGATTCAATGCTTATAAAATATGTAGATTTGAAACCATGTGGATACTTTCCAAGGAAGAAAAACGTGTATATATAGTATCTAGAAACGTTGATGTCCCAATCGAGTGCTCTTGACAGGCAGAATGTAACAAGTTATCCCCAATGGAGAATTATACACAGACCTATGAATAATTTCTACAGAATCTCAGGAAGGTGTGATAGGGTCATTACTATCCAAGTTATCAATTAGTGATGCAGCAGATACTATATCACACTTTTTGTTGGTAACATGGGTATGAGTAAGGCAACGTTACTATTCAGATAGACATTAAAAAATATCTGTGAGCTAGAAGACCAGCAGCTACCTCTTATTTCAGTGAAAGTGAGGTTCTGAATGTCATGAAACATAGAAGTGTCATATGTTTTGGCTACCAGTACCAGTTAACTAATAAGAGAAGGAATTAAATATTATGCATAGAGATTTGAAATACAATGACCACTTAGACTCTAATCTATGTCAGTAACACTGAAATATTCGATTTATTCATAAAACCAGAAACTTAAACAAGAAACATAAGTTTATTATGGAAAGAGATTCTTCAAAAATAGCTTACATCGCCTACTATGAAACACTATTATTTGTCACCTGGTGGGGGTGGAGGGGGGGGGGGTCAACAGGCATGTTGTCAAATCTGAACTTCCAGACAATCGCAGAAAGACTCTTGACATCAGTTTAATCTCTATGAACATGGCAGGACTGCATGGAGAGGAAACAAGACTTCTTTTTGGAAGTAGCTGTAAGTATGGTTTCCTGATGCAGCTTGTTGCCATTTTTAATTTTCTAGGATGTGCAGATTCTTTAGGTGGATTTCTTTAATGTTTGGTGTATCATTAGGTACTAGGATACAATGGCATTACAAGTGCCTTTACTTGATGTTGCAAGACCAAATGAATAATGTAAGAAATTCGCTCGTTTCAAGACTGAATGGCGATATGCAAAATTAAGTGCATTTGAGGAAGAGAATTTTTTGTTGTGAATAGGTATGTATAAGTATACAACCTTAATTTGCGAAACAAAGGAACCAAACTATCTTTTGAAAATGACTGCTCATAATAGCTGTTTCTTTTGTTTGTATGATATTAAAATCAAATCCCTCAATAATCTCTAGCCTATTCCAATCTTCTCAATTTCTTTTGACCCTGAATCTGCAGTAACATGGGTAAGCAGTGAGCCTATCAAGTAAAGGCCAGTTCACACTGGTCTTCATGTCATGTCACAACACAACACCTTTTTGTTAGGATGTATTCACACTGTCCCTCATATCAAGGCAATTTGCTTAGCCCAGGACTGAATTATGAAAGTGAGGAAATGAGTCATAATCCATAACTCAATATGTTGGAGTATGGTACTGAGAAACTAACATTGATAGAGTTTGATAATGGCAAAAAGCAAAGTAAATAATGTACGTTCTTGATCAGCTTTGTGTGGTAAAATACTAAGGAATGAAACAACATTTAAAAGCATAGACATTTATTTGCTAGCGAATGTATATACATACAAAAATATCAAACAATATTTATCAGGGTATAAATAGAAACTATTTACCTTAGCTAAGGATAATTCATTCTTTAAATTATATATAATGGGGAAACGGGAAAATGTTTCTAGCTAAAACATCAAATAATTTTGACAATTTACTTCAATTTTTTTAATAATAATGTAATAAATGCTTTGACAGACATAGTCTGCATAGTTTTTAATACATATACACTCCTGGAAATGGAAAAAAGAACACATTGACACCGGTGTGTCAGACCCACCATACTTGCTCCGGACACTGCGAGAGGGCTGTACTAGCAATGATCACACGCATGGAACAGCGGACACACCAGGAACCGCGGTGTTGGCCGTCGAATGGCGCTAGCTGCGCAGCATTTGTGCACCGCCGCCGTCAGTTTGCCGTGGCATACGGAGCTCCATCGCAGTCTTTAACACTGGTAGCATGCCGCGACAGCGTGGACGTGAACCGTATGTGCAGTTGACGGACTTTGAGCGAGGGCGTATAGTGGGCATGTGGGAGGCTGGGTGGACGTACCGCCGAATTGCTCAACACGTGGGGCGTGAAGTCTCCACAGTACATCGATGTTGTCGCCAGTGGTCGGCGGAAGGTGCACGTGCCCGTCGACCTGGGACCGGACCGCAGTGACGCACGGATGCACGCCAAGACCGTAGGATCCTATGCAGTGCCGTAGGGGACCGCACCGCCACTTCCCAGCAAATTAGGGACACTGTTGCTCCTGGGGTATCGGCGAGGACCATTCGCAACCGTCTCCATGAAGCTGGGCTACGGTCCCGCACACCGTTAGGCCGTCTTCCGCTCACGCCCCAACATCGTGTAGCCCGTCTCCAGTGGTGTCGCGACAGGCGTGAATGGAGGGACGAATGGAGACGTGTCGTCTTCAGCGATGAGAGTCGCTTCTGCCTTGGTGCCAATGATGGTCGTATGCGTGTTTGGCGCCGTGCAGGTGAGCGCCACAATCAGGATTGCATACGACCGAGGCACACAGGGCCAACACCCGGCATCATGGTGTGGGGAGCGATCTCCTACACTGGCCGTACACCTCTGGTGATCGTCGAGGGGGCACTGAATAGTGCACGGTACATCCAAACCGCCATCGAACCCATCGTTCTACCATTCCTAGACCGGCAAGGGAACTTGCTGTTCCAACAGGACAATGCACGTCCGCATGTATCCTGTGCCACCCAACGTGCTCTAGAAGGTGTAAGTCAACTACCCTGGCCAGCTAGATCTCCGGATCTGTCCCCCATTGAGCATGTTTGGGACTGGATGAAGCGTCGTCTCACATGGTCTGCACGTCCAGCACGAACGCTGGTCCAACTGAGGCGCCAGGTGGAAATGGCATGGCAAGCCGTTCCACAGGACTACATCCAGGATCTCTACGATCGTCTCCATGGGAGAATAGCAGCCTGCATTGCTGCGAAAGGTGGATATACACTGTACTAGTGCCGACATTGTGCATGCTCTGTTGCCTGTGTCTATGTGCCTGTGGTTCTGTCAGTCTGATCATGTGATGTATCTGACCCCAGGAATGTGTCAATAAAGTTTCCCCTTCCTGGGACAATGAATTCACAGTGTTCTTATTTCAATTTCCAGGAGTATATATATATATATATATATATATATATATATAAAGAGGAAATTTTATAAGCAAACAGCTGGAAAAGGGCTAGATCGATTTACTGCAAATTTTAAATTTTATACACTGCACTGTAACAGACATTTAAATGGATATAAGCAATGTATTGTTAATATGTACAATATGTTATTGTACATAGATCATTTAACAAGGAAAGTTTGTTAGCAAAAGTCATGAATAGTTCTTTATCAATTTACTTTAAATATTGGCATGATGCTCTAATAGATATTCCTACAGACATAAGATGTACATGTTTTTAATATATATGGTATATAAATGTATGCTGTTGTTGTGGTCTTCAGTCCTGAGAATGGTTTGATGCAGCTCTCCATGTTACTCTATCCTGTGCAAGCTTCTCCATCTCCCAGTACCTACTGCAACCTTTATCCTTCTGAATCTGCTTAGTGTATTCATCTCTTGGTCTCCCTCCACGATTTTTACCCTCCACACTGCCCTCCAATACTAAATTGGTGACCCCTGATGCCTCAGAACATGTCCTACCAACCGATCCCTTCTTCTAGTCAAGTTGTGCCACAAACTCCTCTTCTCCCCAATTCTGTTCAATACCTCCTCTTTAGTTATGTGATCTACCCATCTATATATATAAATGTATATCTAATATATAAAAATGATTTGTTGTTACCAAAAGCCTGAAAACGTTCTTGGCTGATTTATCTCAAATTTTTCATGATCCTTTAGTAAACACTTGGATGGACATACTCTCTCTCTCTCTCTCTCTCTCTCTCTCTCTCTCTCTCTCTCTCTCTCTATATATATATATATATATATATATATATATATATATATATATATATATATATATATGGTTTATAAATATATACCTACTATATAAACGAATTGTTATTAGCAGAAATCTCGAAAAGCTTTTACCCAATTTATTTCTAATTTTTGCATGATAACTTAATAAATACTCCAACCAACACAGACTACATATTTTTTAATAAATGTGGCATATGATATAAAAAAGGGACTATATGTTGTTTAATATACATAACTTAACTACACTACTAAATAAGGAGAGGTTTGTTACCAAAAATCTCGAAGAGTTCTTGATCAATGTACTTCAAATATATACTTCAAATTTTTACAAAATACTCTAATATATATGTGGACAGTTTTAGGTTACACACACACACGGGGTGGTCCATTGATAGTGACCGGGCCAGATATCTCACGAAATAAGCGTGAAACGAAAAAACTACAAAGAATGAAACTTGTCTAGCTTGAAGGAGGAAACCAGATGGCGCTATGGTTGGCCCACTAGATGGTGCTGCCATAGACCAAACGCATGTCAACTGCGTTTTTTAAATAGGAACCCCTATTTTTTATTACATATTCATGTAGCATGTAAAGATTATGAATGTTTTAGTTGGACCACTTTTTTCGCTCTGTGATAGATGGCGCTGTAATAGTCACAAACAAATGGCTCACAATTTTAGATGAACAGTTGGTAATACATAGGTTTTTAAAATTAAAATACAGAACCTAGGTAAGTTTAAACATTTTATTTCGGTTGTTCCAATATGATACATGTGCTTTTGTGAACTTTTCTGAGAACACATGCTGTTACAGCATGATTACCACATTGATGCAATAAATTCTCAAAATGAAGTCTGTCAACCTCAATGCATTTGGCAATACTTGTGACACCATTCCTCTCGACAGCGAATAGTTTGCCCTCCGTAATGTTCGCACATGCATTGACAATGCACTGACACATGTTGTCAGGCGTTGTCGGTGGATCAAGATAGCAAATATCCTTCAACTTTCCTCACAGAAAGAAATCCGGGGACGTCAGATCCGGTGAACGTGCGGGCCTTGGTATGGTGCTTCGACGACCAATCCACATGGCATGAAATACGCTATTCAATACCACTCCAACCGCATGCGAGCTATGTGCCGGGCATCCATCATATTGGAAGTACATCGGCATTCTGTCATGCAGTGAAACATCTTGTAGTAACATAGGTAGAACATTACCTAGGAAATCAGCATACATTGCATTATTTAGATTGCCATCGATAAAATTATCCTTCCTCCCATAATGCCGCACCATAAATTAACCCGCCAAGGCCGCTGATTTTCCACTTGTCGCAGCCATCGTGGATTTTCCGTTGCCCAATAGAGCATATAATACCAGTTTACATTACCGCTGTTGGTGAATGACGCTTCATCGCTAAAAAGAACACGTGCAAAAAATCTGTCATCATCCCATAATTTCTCTTGTGCCCACTGGCAAAACTGTACACGACGTTCAAAGTTGTCGCCATGCAATTCCTGCTGCATAGAAATATGGTACAGGTGCAATCGATGTTGATATAACATTCTCAACACTGACGTTTTTGAGATTCCCGATTCTCGCGCAATTTGTCTGCTACTGATGTGCGGAATAGCTGCGACAGCAGCTAAAACACCTACATGGGCATCATCATGTGTTGCAGATCGTGGTAGACATTTCGCATGTGGCTGAACACTTCCTGTTTCGTTAAAGAACGTAACTATCCGACGAACGGTCTGGACACTTGGATGATGTCCAAGGTTCCGAGCAGCATACATAGCTCTTGCCCGTTGCACATTTTGACCACAATAACCATACATAAACACGATTTCGACCTTTTCCGCAATTAGTAAATCGTCCATTTTAACACAGGTAATGTAACAGGAAGCAAATATCGTCCGCACTGGCAGAATGTTAAGTGATACCACGTACTTATACGTTTGTGACTATTACAGCACCATCTATCACAAAGCAAAAAAAATGGTCCAACCAAAACATTTATATTCCTTTACGTATTACACGAATGTGTAATAAAAAATGGGGGTTCCTATTTAAAAAAACACAGTTGATAGCTGTTTGCTAGTGTGCCAACCATAGCACCATCTGGTTTCCCCCTTAAAACTAGACGAGTTTCTTTCTTTGTAGTTTTTTCGTTTGATTCTTATTTTGTAAGATATTTGGCCAGGTCACTATCAATGGACCACGCTGTATATATATATATATATATATACTCCTGGAACTTGAAATAAGAACACCGTGAATTCATTGTCCCAGGAAGGGGAAACTTTATTGACACATTCCTGGGGTCAGATACATCACATGATCAGACTGACAGAACCACAGGCACATAGACACAGGCAACAGAGCATGCACAATGTCGGCACTAGTACAGTGTATATCCACCTTTCGCAGCAATGCAGGCTGCTATTCTCCCATGGAGACGATCGTAGAGATCCTGGATGTAGTCCTGTGGAACGGCTTGCCATGCCATTTCCACCTGGCGCCTCAGTTGGACCAGCGTTCGTGCTGGACGTGCAGACCGCGTGAGACGACGCTTCATCCACTCCCAAACATGCTCAATGGGGGACAGATCCGGAGATCTAGCTGGCCAGGGTAGTTGACTTACACCTTCTAGAGCACGTTGGGTGGCACAGGATACATGCGGACGTGCATTGTCCTGTTGGAGCAGCAAGTTCCCTTGCCAGTCTAGGAATGGTAGAACGATGGGTTCGATGGCGGTTTGGATGTACCGTGCACTATTCAGTGCCCCCTCGACGATCACCAGAGGTGTACGGCCAGTGTAGGAGATCGCTCCCCACACCATGATGCCGGGTGTTGGCCCTGTGTGCCTCGGTCATATGTAGTCCTGATTGTGGCGCTCACCTGCACGGCGCCAAACACGCATACGACCATCATTGGCACCAAGGCAGAAGCGACTCTCATCGCTGAAGACGACACGTCTCCATTCGTCCCTTCATTCACGCCTGTCGCGACACCACTGGAGACGGGCTACACGATGTTGGGGCGTGAGCGGAAGACGGCCTAACGGTGTGCGGGACCGTAGCCCAGCTTCATGGAGACGGTTGCGAATGGTCCTCGCCGATACCCCAGGAGCAACAGTGTCCCTAATTTGCTGGGAAGTGGCGGTGCGGTCCCCTACGGCACTGCATAGGATCCTACGGTCTTGGCGTGCATACGTGCGTCACTGCGGTCCGGTCCCAGGTCGACGGGCACGTGCACCTTCCGCCGACCACTGGCGACAACATCGATGTACTGTGGAGACTTCACGCCCCACGTGTTGAGCAATTCGGCGGTACGTCCACCCAGCCTCCCGCATGCCCACTATACGCCCTCACTCAAAGTCCGTCAACTGCACATACGGTTCACGTCCACGCTGTCGCGGCATGCTACCAGTGTTAAAGACTGCGATGGAGCTCCGTATGCCACGGCAAACTGGCTGACACTGACGGCGGCGGTGCACAAATGCTGCGCAGCTAGCGCCATTCGACAGCCAACACCGTGGTTCCTGGTGTGTCCGCTGTGCCGTGCGTGTGATCATTGCTTGTACAGCCCTCTCGCAGTGTCCGAGCAAGTATGGTGGGTCTGACACACCGGTGTCAATGTGTTCTTTTTTCCATTTCCAGGAGTGTATATATATCGGGTGTCCCACTTAATATTTTCACCACCAGTATCTCTAATATCTGTGGAAACACAGTAGACATTTATGAATGGCTTTCAGGGGTATTAATGTATGGTAGAGGCTCATGAAAGTGAATACTATGAGACATTCTAAACTGTTCACAAATGTTGGTTTCAGCACAACCTATGTTTTTAATGGAAATCACCTGGTATTCCTTGTGCAATCAATAACATGAGAAATCACAACAACAATGGCTTCGTTGTATCGTGGTATGTCACTTTCTTCCCGAAAAATTGGAACGCAAAGTTGATGAGTGAAATGAACAAACTCGAGATATTAATTTACCTGTGCATCCGTTCTAGGCATTTGACATGGTATTCATAAATGAGGAAATGGGTGATGTGATATTACTGTGTGGAGAATGTCACCAATACGGCACATATGTGCCACTGGTATATGTGGTACCCTAACGGACGCCATCTGACCCATCCTACCTTAGTGAATATTCTTAGAAGGCATTACATGACATGGCTGTTGTCTCCACAAATGGGGATATGGAGCAGAGGTGTAACACATGAAGTATCAAAGGTAGCTGTTCTGGTACCTGCTGCAATAAACCCTCATCCAAGTATTCGAGAAACGGAGAGATAGATGGGAATCCATCGAACAAGTGTGATACATACCACCCATATCACAAGGCAAGGTTTCCATGGAAACGATATTCACAATCACCTGGAATACTGTCACTGGGTTCTGTGGCAAGACTGATTTTATGCATAGGGTAGTGTTTACTAATGAGGCTACATTTACAAACCATGGGACTTAGATAATATACATTATTGGTGACCAGAAAACCCACACTGTGTTCGCCAGATTGAACATCAACGTAAGAGGAGTGTCAATGTATGGTGTGGTATCGTAGGACACCACGTCATTGGCCCGTATTTCATTGATGGGCGACAGTAGAAACGATTCCTAAGATGTACCTTATCTGGACTGATGGAAGACCTACTCATTCATTTGCATCAAATAATGTGGTATCAACATGTTGGATGCTCTGTGCATAATGCCATAGTGGCACTGCAGGCTCTAAAACAATTCCCACATCGACAGGGCAGTCTCATTCAGGGATTTCCAGCACTGTAGCCAGACCTCACTCCCACGGACTTATTTCTCTGAGGACATGTAAAAGATGTGGTGTATCAGTAGGTCCCACAACAATGGCCAACATGAAAGCCCACATTAACGGTGCATGCACTGCAGTGACACCACAAACACTGACAGCTATGAGTGGATCTGTGATGGAACACACACAGTGCTGTTGGCAAGCAAGTGGTGATCTCTCTGAGCATGTTTTGTAGCATTTTGGCTGTGAGACATGTGATTGCACACCAGTGTACATTTTGTGTATTGGGAAGAAGATGTTTGTTTCTTTTGTTGGTACTATTGTACATTTATGCATGTGTTGCATAATCTGTAATGGTTCAACTGTGTCACTGTCATTAAAGATATTAAGTGACATGTCCTGAACATGGCACATACCATTGTGTAATTGATGTTCTACTACATACAGATAGCATGAATCCCTCTGTGAGACCCACGACAGCCATTTACTTTGCATACTCTGGATGATGGTTTGAGAGATTACAAGGCATTCTCACTGCTAATACTGTCTTATACTGCACAATGTTCTTAATAATGTTGATCTATATTACTTGGTTGCTATACCTGGATACAATCTGACTTGACTCATATGATGAAATGTTTGGCAGTAGTTAACGCTTTTGCTTGTGAGCTCTAGTGAAGGAATAGAGGTAACCTTTACCTGCATTCAAAAGGAGAGGGTGCCAATTTAAACGACTGCATTAAAAGCGTATGGCGGCTGAGGGACGAGGGAGCTTTTCTTCACAGAACCTTGGTGAAAACATTGTGAACTGCCCAGCTCCTCGGACTCATTGTGCAGACACCTTGGATGGCGCCGGTCGGTCGGCGGCTACGTCCAGGTAGACTGACTAGCGCCAAGGAGTCGCCACTGCTACGAGCAGAGCATTGATGACTTGCAATAAAGCAGAGGATGGGCCTTGTTTGGCAGGAAGCCGATGAGACAACTGTGTGTTTCTGCGAATTTCAGTGGGACAGTTCACTGGAGCCGAGATGTCCAGACTCTGGTACAAAACATATTTGTGAAGGCACAAGGCTTTTAATGAATTTATAGCCGTTCTTTGGAAAGTTCGAAATGGACACAACAGGGGAGATAACGATCTCTTTATGGAGGATTGTGGTTCCATCCTGGTCATGCTTTTAGCAAAAGATACGACGTAAACGCGTGAGAAAGAGGCCGCGAAGCTGAATCTTTTTTCCTTTTCTCGCAATTAATTTTTAAAGTCTCGGATTGCTCAAAACTGTGTATGCAGAGCAAGAGACTGTCTCCCAGCTTCGAGTGGTGCGCTCCAGCTTGTGATTGGTTTGGGCTAAAGTGGGATTAGTCTAAGATGTAAATGTACTAGGCTACCGAGCTGGCGAGGAGAGCTGAGAGAAAGAGAAGAGGACACCCTCATACTGGCGCTTCGCTAGTAAAGAACTGCAGGTCTTTACCTAAACGGTGAGACTTGTGTCCTCTGCTAGTGTGCCACTTAGAGCTTGTGCCAGACACCATCTCAACCGTCAAAGGTACTGCTTCTAACATCACGCACACAACAAGTGATGCATGGGTGTACGTATGTGTTTTGAGTCGTCCGTCTAAACATTTGGCATATTCTGTCACGCATAGTCGTGGCACGGAGTCAAATTGATTTGGCAGACCAGTAAACGGGTCCACCTGCACACTGGAATCCACCAAAGTTTCAGAGATTCATAGGGAAGTACCTGCGTTCCGAATTAGCCAAAAGTGAGACCGCGTAGTGGCATTTCTTCGAGCGAGCGCCACTGACAACAGATTGCTGCCGTTCGTGACTCCAGTCGTCAAGAGCATCGTGGTGTGCCCCCCCCCCCCCCCCCCCCCCCCCGACTACCAGGAGGGTAAAGTATTCGCTGCTACAGCGTAGGGCTCCAATATATGCTTCTCAGCCTCTGTTCTTTGGAGCCACATTCTTCTTTATGTAATAGTGCAGTATAGATGATTGACAGCGTAGGTTTTGGGCCATACCACAGATTCACATACATGGAGTCAGGTAAAGAGGTTAGTTCTGGTTAGTATTGTGTATTTATCCCCAGCTGATCACTTTGTTCTCCACAGACCACATATCATTGAAAGTGTTTGCCCAATAAAAAATGTTTCTTTAGCCATTTTTTTATGTTTTTGTCCTGTGATGTTAAGTATGAATAAATCTATTGTTATTGAGACCACAGCTCCTCCCAGTGTTCGGATTAACATTACCTTTCCTATTTTTGTTAAAGTCGTGATTGCAATCGAAAGTAGGAAGCTTGCAGGTTATGTCCATTGTAGTACTGTCGAAAAGTTCAATAAAGCATGTACGAGTAACACGTGTCCTTGTTTTCACTGTGGATGACTGGACATATATGTTTCCTAGGTCACATGCTAACGGTGCTCATAGCAATCATATGTAAGTACAGCATTTGTCCCATCATGGTACGTCAATCACATCACAATCACGAGCAATGCACTGTTCACACTTGCATCGTGGAAAATGCATTAGCAATGAATCTCGTTCATTTCACATGTCAACTTTGCATTCCAATTTCTTGGGATGTAATTGACGTATTGCAATGCTAACCAGTGCTGTTCTCATGTTATTGATTGCATGTAGAATAATGTGGGCTATTCATTTAAAAATATAAGTTTGTGTTGAAACCAATATTTGCACATGCTTTGGAATGTCTTATAGTATTCACTTTTATGAGCTCCTGCGATACATTCATACCCATCAAACCATTTGTTAATATCTATTTTGTTTTCAAAGATATTGGCAGTGAAAATTTTAAGTGGGACACCCACATATAAAAGCTGTACATATTTTTAATATATATGGTACATAAATGTATGTGTAGTATATAACAGGGAACATTGCTAGCATAAATCTCAAAAAGTTCTCATCCGATTTACTTCAGATTTTTACATGATAGAACTTTAAGAGATACATAAATTACACACACATATGCACGTACGCACACACACCCACCCACCCACACACACACACACACACACACACACACACACACACATACTTTACTTCCGCCATTTTTCCTCAACATTTGAGATTTTAATGAAACAAATTGGTTTCATATGTATCATTCACCGTATTTTCCATCGCTGGCCACTACTTTCTCCCATTTTTTGGGCGTGTATGAATCCTGTATCGAAAAAATTGTTCCTCTATTGGAGCGATCCACGAATTGATCCAATTTGTGACTTCTTCACGAGATTAGAAGTGGTCATCAGCCAGGCCATGTGCCATTGCTCTAAACAGGTGATAGTCAGAGGGAGGATTGTCTGGAGAATACGTTTCCAAGTATGTTTTGACCTCTTTTGCAATGTGGGGTCGAGCGTTGTCACGCTACAAAGTCACTTTATTGTGCCTCTCGCTGTATTGTGGCTGTTTGTCTTTTAAGGCCTTGCTCAAAAGCATTAATTGCGTTGGATAACGACCACCTGTGATTGTTTCACTTGGTTTTAACACCTCATAGTCCCACCAACTGCAGAGTATGATGTTGGAGCCATGAATATTCGGTTGGCCCGTTGACGTGGAAGCATGGCCAGGATATCCCCATGATTTTTTGCATTTAGGGTTATCGTAATGAACCCATTTTTCACCCCTAGTCACAATGCGATGCAGAAATCCCTTCCGTTTTTGCCTCTGAAGCAACTGTTCACAAATACACAAACGCCGTTCAACGTCTCTTGGTTTCAGCTCACACAAGACTCATGCTCTTTCTTTCTAAAACATGCCCATAGCCTTTAGACGTTTTGAAATTGCTTACTGTGTCACTTCCACTAATTGTGCCAATTCTTCTTGTGTTTGACGCGAGTCTTCACTCAGCAACGTCTCCAATTCTGCGTCTTCGAAAACATACTCTCTTCCACCACTATGCCGGTCTGCGACGTTAAACTCGCCCTTCTTGAAGCGTTGAAACCACTCACGACACGTTCTTTCACTAATAGCGTCCTTACCATAGGTACTTGAGAGCATTCGATGAGACTCAGCTGCTGCTTTCTTCATATTGAAACAAAACAGTAACACCCCCAGCAAATGACGAGAATTAGGCTCGTGAACTGACATTTTCAATCAATAACAACTTTATGACGCAAACACAAATAAACTAATGTTTGAATGAGGTTATGTTGATCGAGGTCCAAGCTAACTCCTGACGACTGTGATCTGTTTCTTTCGATCACTGCTTACCATTGTCACCACCTATCGGAAAACGGCGGAAACAAAGTTGTACATCTTGTATATATATTAAAATAACAAAAATTTGGACAGACATAGGTTGCATTTTTTATTATATATAATTTACAAATACATACACGCAATATATAAAGGTACACTTTACTAGAAAATTCTCAAAATGTTTGTGAATTGTGTACTTCAAACATGATACTCTAATAAACACTTGGATGGAGTAGGCAACATATTCTTATATTAGAATACAAAACTACACAAAATATAAGGAGTAAATATAGTAGAAATCCCGAAATGTTCTGTTGTGTTGGCAGAAGAACCAACACCGTGTTACTAGTGGAGGCCGAAATGCACGCGTTTTAGCTCAGGCAGGCTGGCGTGAGGAGGGAAGGACTATACTGACGTGAGGTCTGGTACATGACAAGGATTTAGAATTCAGAAAGCAGACGTAATTAGTTTGATACTTAACTTTAATCCATTATTTATGAACGTCGCTCTTGACGATACATGATTCACAATATTATCTGTTCAGAATAGTAACTGAATATGGCGCCTTGCTAGGTCGTAGCAAATGACGTAGCTGAAGGCTATGCTAAACTGTCGTCTCGGCAAATGAGAGCGTATGTAGACAGTGAACCATCGCTAGCAAAGTCGGCTGTCCAACTGGAGCGAGTGCTTGGGAGTCTTTCTAGACTAGACCTGCCGTGTGGCGGCGCTCGGTCTGCAATCACTGATAGTGGCGACACGTGGTTCCGACGTATACTAACGGACCGCGGCCGATTTAAAGGCTACCACCTAGCAAGTGTGGTGTCTGGCGGTAACACCACATGTTCTGTATCAATTTACAACATATTTTTACATAAAGTGGAAACGATGTTAGCAAAAATCTCGAAAAGTGCTTGACCAATTTACTTCGAATTTTTACACATTGCTCTAATAAATATTCATACTGACACAGGCTAAATATGTTTTAAACAAGAATTTCCAGTTTTTCAGTTAAAACTAACTGTAAGGAAGAAAAGCTGTATGTCAAAATGTGCAGTTTTGTTAACATTTTGACAGTCAGTTTTGGATATGACAGCAGAACATTGAAACTGTTACAAAATGGTTTGCGTCAAATATATTCTTTATCCTTGAATATAATTTGAAACAAAAATTATATATGCAACAATGTGCTGTTTTGTTTTCTGCCTTGCAGTTAGTTTTAACACAAAACAGGAAAGTAGTTTCAATGGCTTTTTGACTTATGATTAGATAACTACTATGGAACCTGGATCATCAAATCATTGGGATCCTAGGCATTCAGAGATTAAAACTAGGCAAAATACTATCATTGATGCTACTATCCTCACAGATCCAGCAACTGGATTTCACATACCAATTATCCCACCCATTTCCCCTTTCCATTATAAGGGAACTGAACTCCCAACCAGAGTTTTGGTGAAATAACAGTAAACAGAGCACAGTGTCAGAGAAAGGGTTGAAGAGGCGATAGGCAGACGGGAAGGAGGAAACGGAAAGAGAGAAAGGGAGGATGGAATGGAGGAAGATAGGGGAATGAGGTTATCGACAGAGTGGGGGGCGGGGGGAGAGGAGGAAATGGACAAAGATAAGGGTGAGGAAGAGATACGCAGAAAGAGGGACAGAAGGAGATTAGGACAGATATCCAATTCCCAGCCACATTTAACAGTTGTCAAGCATTGCCGTATTCGTTGGGCTGTTATATACTTTTTTACGTAACTAATTACGTTACAAGTGACTACTTTTTCTCCTTCATTAGAGCTGACTTTTTCACTTAAAAGGTTATTTAATGATTACTGCTTCACCAGCTTATGTTCTTATTTATATTCAGTGTGGTATCAGCTCTGTTCTTTTATTATAAAACTTAAATAATTTTTCGATTTCACCTATCTGACCTCGGTTTTGGAAGAACAGACAAAAGTCGACTAGGAACAACTGCAGTTTGATACGAAAACAAAGCATAATAATAAAAAATATTAATTAGACACAAAAGCGCAAAATCCACACCTAGGGATTACGTGTGAGCGCGGCGAAAATAGGTTAACTTTCTTTGTTAGCAAAGGATGACAGCGTCAAAACTATCTTCCCGAGAAGCCATTGACTTGACGTAACGTGATGGTCCCTTCATTGCGTGTGTGAATGCCGTCATTTGAAATCATGTTTGAAATGCATTGTAGAATGCTTTGACATGACGTGACAGCCAGTGTAAATTGGCCTTACAAAATAATATAAAACATGAAGTATGACGACAGCAAATAAGCAAAGACCTTATTGTAATGTACACGTGTTACTCTATCTCTGAGCAGGAATAATTGAGGACAGGACACATTAATAACAGTGGAGAGGGGTGCAAAGTGTTTTTGGGGCGTAACTTGACGGAGACTTGTAAACAACGGTATGCTGTTACATGCTACGAATAATTTGTAACTGAAGCTTTTTTTAGGAACACTGTGTACATTCCTTTAGGTTTTTATGTTTATGCCTGTGTTAACTAAAATCTTGTAAGCACAAATAACTGTGTAAAACTGATAGTAAATTAAACGAGACTTTATGATTCCACAGCTGCTGCCTCTTGGGCGAATAACACGATGACTTGTGGTAAAATCATTGAGATGCAACCTTACAGAATACTTGTCATCAAATGTACACAGCATATAATTTTCAGTGCAGTTGAGATGTAGGGTAGGTTGGGGTTAAATAAACCGCGGTGTTAATTGGACTATCGCAAAATTAACAATTCAAGAGGGAAAATTGTTTTCGTACTATAAAGTTGTTTGCTTAGGTTGGAAGTACTATTCGAATTTACATGGCCAATGTAAGTTAGCTTCATTCGCAGATGGACATTAAAATGTGCAATTTTCCCCCATGTATAAGAAATGACATTAAAATTTTAATTACCAATAGTACACCACTTGTGAGTTTGAGTGTTTATTGCTTTATTATACTCCGTGAAATATAAGCTGCACAATGAACTATTTTCCCATTATTTTGAAGGTTTTTGATAAAGTGACGGTGGGGTTAACTGGACCAAAAAATTTGGGTTAAAATGGACCGGTTCAGTTAACACCAGCAAGCTGCTGATGAAAGAATATGATGTTAATAGGAACACCTCCTAATGTTCCCAGAATTACTGTGAGAGACATTGCAGTCTTGTAGGGGTAGCATATTCTTTGGCTTCTACTGTGTCCAATACCTTGAAAGGCTATAACGTTAGTGGTATTGAACCTTTCAGTTAAAACATACTTACTGAAAAAGATTTTTTATCATATGCAACGGACACCTCTATCATTTCAGTAAGAAACAGCCAGTGGCTCACTGGCAGTAGATACTAACAAACCTGCAGATAGCAGTGTGGAAAATATTAGGCATCAGATGAGATCTGCAAACAAAAATTACACATTGTGTGTAAGTGTGACTATATTCCCCGTCTTACTGTTTCAACATTTTCATCACCACTTGTGCACAAGTCAGTGTCGGAGGAAATCAATGTAGTGGACATTATCAGCATCTTGAGAGTTGCTGTTGCTTTCTTCCAGTATTTGGCATTTGACTGAAGGGTTTATTTCATTGAATGTATGCTTTTTAAACTGCTTTAATATTCTGTCTTTTGCTACTGCACCTAACTGTTGTTTGACTGGCGTACTGGTAAAGACAGACGCAAGGAAAAGAGGAAGTGGTAGAAAGAAACGAAAATCAACTATCCTTACCAGTACACCTGTCAAACAACAGTTAGATGCAGTAGCAAAAGACAAAAGATCAAAGCAGTTACCAAAAAAGCACACATTCAATCAAATTCTTCAGTCAAATGGGAGAGAGTGACAGCAACTCTCGAGGTGGTGGTGTCCACTACATTGATTTCTCTGATACTGACTTGGTAACTTGCAGTGTTGAAAACATTAAAACATTGAAGGAGACTTTTGTCATGAAAGTAGAAGGGAAAACTGTCAAGAGTGGTCACTAATATTTTCCAAGTCTTTAGTCATTAAAATGTACTATGTGGGTGTGAAGTAAAATGTTTTACTGCAGTTGTTTCTGCTACAAAATTTGACTCTTCCCAGTCATTGCATTTTAGGTTATCTTTATTTGATAAGCTGCTGCAGTTATCACATTTTGACATCACAATGAAATCGTTACTTATAGAATTTAGGTTCATATTTAATATATAGAAAGTGAAGTTTTGTTTTGCAGTCAGATCCTGTAACTCCACTTCTCATTATTTTCCCACGTTTTCTACTGAAGTTTTCATTAGAAAATCCAGTTTTTCCCTGTTTGTGCGCTTCAAATTGTAATGTTTTTATCTTCAGGCACGTATTTCAGCCAACAGTACTGGGATGGTATCTATAGTGTCCTTTTCTTGTTTCTAATTTAAATGTTGGGCAAGTCTATGTATAAATTAACAAAAGGAAGTGGCTGTCAGAAATTGTCTTACATGTAATTGACTATCAGTGACCAGCTACATCTACCAGTACTTGAAATGCAACGGTACTTTCACCTATGGACATTTTGTGTCTTTCCACAAGACAGAGCTGATTAGCAGTTGTTAGCATTTCACTTAGATAATGAATTGACATCATTTAGTTCCCAATATAATTGACACAGAGGAATTATAGGCAGTGTTTGAACAGAATGCAAATAGCGCTCTGGAGAGGTAAGTGGATTAAGGAGCAAAAAGACCCACCATATTTAACAAAGGAATTTGGAAAATGCTGAGGAAGCAAAGGCTGTTGCACTGAGATTCGTACATCTGTAAAAAAGATCCATGTGCGAAGCATACAACCCCCACAACCATAATACCGTAGCGTAAGATTTGGTCAAGAATCTGGTCCTATGTAAAATTGTACAGCAGTTCTAAGGCTTCTATCCAGTCACTTGTTGACCCGTCTGGAGTGGAGGTAGAAGACAGCAAAACGAAATTCGAAGTTTTAAATTTTTGGTGAAGAAAGTTTTCACACAGGAGAATTGTACAAACATGCCATCACACAGACCCTAATGTGGACGACATAATAACAGGCTTCCCTGGCACAGGGGAACAGCTGAAAGAGCGGAAAACAAATAAGTCGCCAGGTCCAGATAGAATGTCAGTTCAATTTAATGAAGAGTACTTGGCAGTGGCCTCGTTCTTGGCATTTATCGTGAATTTCTCACCCAGCACAAAGTCCCAAGCAACTGGAAAAAAGTGCAAGACTCCTTTACACTACTGTTCTAAGGTATTACACATCCATATAGAATTTTGAGATTTTTGGTGCAGAACGTCTAAAAACCCATTTGTCTTTGAAATTTGAAATATTTATTAAAGAAAGATATTCTGCAAGTGAGAAGGAAAGTTATAATGAAGATTTTCTAGTGTTTTAATGCAAGGGAATATATCAACAGTACGTATATATCTTAGTATGTTGTTGGTCCCACTGGTTAGTGCTTAAAACAGCTTTCACTCCCAGGCTTGGGGTAGATCAATTTTCTAATGGTACTGATGTAAATTTCACGATGCTACATTTTCACAGTCACCTCAAACATCTTCCTCTTCTTCTTTTTCCCAGGTTTCTTGTTCTGAGTTCCTTTCCCAACCAGCCACCGCAAATTCTCAGTTGGATTAAGTTCTGGCAAATATCTCACCCACAGAAGTTCTTTGATACCCAATTCAGTCATCAGAGAACGAATCTGAAATTATAGATTTGTATGATATGTAACAGTGGTAACCTTGAAAATTATATTACAAACAAAAAATAACCAAAACTCAACTTGTTTATGTGAGGCATGGAGTCACATCCTCTTGGAAAATCCACTGTGCATCCGGAAGGTATCACTTGCAATGAACAGCAGAGGGTGCCAAATCATAACTTTGTATTGATCACTGTTAATTGCTCTCTGAGCAAAGTACAGCCATCCAACATCTTGGTACGTCATTGCTCCCCACACCATTATTAATAATGTGTATTTCATGATTTGTACAAGGCAGTCAGGATCCATCCTTTCATTGGGTTTACACTTGAAGTGAGCTGTAGTTTGCCACTCATCATCAGCTTTCATCTTCCCCCAGAGGGCCCAAAGCTCTTTGACAGGTTTTTGCTTGGCTACCACGGGACCCCAATTTTTGCAGCATCTTTTCCCTTCCATGATGCATATCTATCCTCTTGCTATTTTTTTTTCAGTCCCTTGGGGAACGCATCTGGGATGTTGTTGAGTGTTGTGCATTGTCTGTTGCTGTTGTAAGAACAGTCTCACCACTGTTTTTTGCTCCCTTTTCCTTTCTTTTGTTTCCCTACTCCTCTCATTACTCCGCTTCAGCGTTTGAGGTTTCTCTCTTACTTCTTCCTCAATGTGCACTCCTGAAGGCCGGCCCATGCGTCTGACGCATAACTGGTGACTGGGCAACATGTAATTCCCAGCCCCGGATCGACAGGTAGGTTTCGCACGTACCCCCCTGGTACAAGCCAGGCCCAGGGCGGGGTGCTTACCTAAGCTGCAACCTTCCCAACTTGCTGGTTAGTTCCTGTGTCAGGTGTTCGGGAGGTGCGACCTGAGGTGTGAACAGTCGCCTCAGTTGGAAGGAGTGTGCCATTCAATCATTATACATTCTGGCAATCATGGGGATTTTCTCGCAATGAGCCAATCATCTTCACAATCAACATCTATGAAATGTAAACGTAATGAGGCTAATGATTCAAAGACTTTTTCTGCTGCACCACAGTTGCTCATGATCTCATGTACTGAAGACGGTCAGTCCTTTGCCACAATAAAATGTGTTTATTATTCTGAAAGTTGTTGATGCATTTGCTGGCCCTGTGAAATCTTGCTCTCGTTTATGGAATGGCACTTTGCTTTTGGTGACTACTTCTGATTCTCAAGCACGACGACTGCTTGCTGCCTCACTTCTCTATAGCTACCCTCTTTGTGTTGAGGCCCATAGAACTTTGAATTCTTTCTGTGGTGTTATTTACATTAGGCTGCTTGATGGTCTAACCATGTTTGAAATCCAATCTTACCTCTCAGATCAGGGTGTCATTGCCGTCCATCAGGTGATGGGCAAGGTAGATTCTCCATTAGTGCCCAACCGCACTCTTTTTCTCGTGTTAGAGTGGTCTGTCCAAGAACAAAGCAGGCTATAAAATTATCACAATCTGGTCGTACATTCCGAACTCGATGTGATGTTACCAGCGTCATTGTTTCAACCCCACTGGAATGTGTTGTTGATGCCCAGCCAAACGTGTAACCTGTGGTAGGGATGCGCATGAGGGCGATTGTCCACCTCCTCCTCCCCACTGTATCAACTGCATGGTGGCTATCCTGCCTTCTCTCGGATTGATGAGCGGGCTGTCCAGGGGATCTGGGTAAAGGAAAAAGTCACTTGCAAGTTATTGGCTAGTCTCAAACCATTCATTCTCCCGTCTGGCACCTATTGTTCTGTTCTTGTTAACCCTCACTCCATAACAGACATGGCCACGCAGACATGTGACCTCAAATTCAGCTCTGAGGCTGTAAAGTCATCTAGTGTCAAGGTAGCATAGCCATCCCCCTGTCCAGCAGTGCAACAAGCCATCAAACTCTCACCTCAAGGGGTGAAGCTACACAGCCTCCTGCGGATTCGAGGGTTAGAGTAGGCCCACGGTATTCCTGCCTGTCTTAAGAGGTGACTAAAAGGAGTCTCAAACATTTCAGCCTATATGTGATGGTCCCCTCTCAGATTTCACCTTCATATTTCGAAATTCTTCTGAAGAGCGAGTCAATTGGGGAATTGCGCCTTACATCGTGCATTGAGACCTTTAGCCAGCTTTCCCATCGTCGCATTGCCATCCCGCTCGTTTTCCATCTCTTGGATGAGGATACATTCCTGGGTGTGATTTACACCATGCACTTCGCAGTGTTACTTTTTGCGGAGGCGAAGACCATGGACTTTCTTGCACTTAATATACAGCACGGTAGCCAGTCCGTTGTGGCGGGGCCACCATGTACCCTGTTGGTTGTACCCCCCTGGCAACACACGAATCGCTCAGCTGATGCCTGTGCTGTAAACTGCCCACATATGCCAAGGAGTAGATGCCTATCTCCCTAGGGCATTGGGACTCTCGGCAATGGCCATCCTGCCAGGTGGCCCTTGGTCGGAGTTGGTGGCATCAGGGCGGATGACCCGCAATGAAGTGTGATACTTCATCTCTTGCTGGTGGCTAGCTGCCAGCAGTCTCTAAGCATTCTCGGGCTCAATTCAACACTTAGAAATACCACCCCAAATCGTTCCCCTACCTGGCCACACCATGGGAGGGGTGCAAGGCTCAGGATGGTAGTGACACTTATTCGCTCCGGTTCCTAGTTTGTACGAAAGCTGATGGGGAGTCTTTCTTGTCTATGAAGCCCCAATTCTTCGTAGAGCTTTTAGAGGACAAGTTTGGGGAGGTGGAGGGCATGTCCAAAATGCGCTCTGGGTAAGTATTGATAAAAATGGCATCCTCTGCCCAGTCAAAGGTTACTTGGTTGTGACGAGTTGAGGGATGTTTCAATTACCATCACACGCCGTAAGAGCTTATATATGGTCCAGGGTATTATTTTTCATAGCGACCTCTTTTGCAGTCTGATGACGAGCTGTGCACCAATTTAGTGTGTTAGATGTTCATTTCATCCGGCGCGTTCATTGGGGTCTGAAGGATAATAAGATTGCTACTGGTGCCTTCATCTTGCCCTTTGAGGGTGATACACTACTGGAGAAGGTCAAGGTGATGGTCTACCGCTGTGATGTCAAGCTCTATATCCCTCCTCTGATGGGGTGCTGTAAATGCTGCAAGTTCGGTCATATGTCTTCCCACTGTACTTCCAGCCTCACATGTCGAGATTGTGGACGCCCATCACATCCCAATACTTCATGTGCCCCACCTCCCATCTGTGTTGACTGCGGAGAGCTTCATTCACCTTGCTCACCAGACTGCAGGATCTTACAGAAATAGTGGAAAATAATGGAATATAAGACCCTGGACTGACTGACCTATACTGAGGCTAAGAGGAAATATGAATGACTCCATCCTGTGCAAATGACTTCCTCATATGTCACTACTACGACAACCGTAATAGCCCTATCACTTCAGCGAATTCCAGTGGGCTCACCGAGCCGTACAACTCCACATGCCCCTTTGCCCATGGGAGGCGCAACCCACCCTGTTGCTCCTGCGCCACCTACCTTGGGGGCAAGATACCCCACCCATCGGGGATGTCTATCCCCACTTCTAAGCTGGAGAAGTGTCCAACTTCTTCTTCTTCTCCTCCTCTCACTAGTGAGGGATCCCTTGGATCCCTACCTTTCCAGGTTTCCACAAGTGGGAAGGATGACGCCTGGCAGTGGCATAAGTGCCCACAAGCTTCGCAATCCTCCTCCGTCCCGGAGACTCAATCAGTGAAGCCCTCTCAGCCAGTGAAACCCAAGGAGCAGCGAGACGAGTCCAAAAAGAAGACCTCTAAGACGAAGGAACTTGTAGTGGCACCCACCCCACCGCACCCTACAAGCTCTGCGTCCGAGGGCGAGGTAGAGATTCTGATGTCCGCTGAGGACCTAGATCTCGTCAGACTCTCAGACACAATGGATGTCACTCGCACAGGTACTCAGTCGGTGGTAGCAGGTACCCCAATGGTGTAATCTGCCTCCTCGGTCCATCACACCTTTCTCGGCCATGGACAATGTCATCCTCCAGTGGAACTGTAGCAGTTTTTTTCCACCATCTTGCTGAGCTCTGACAAGTTCTCAGCCTTCACCCTTTCCTCTACATTGCTCTTCAGGAAACTTGGTTTCCGGCGATCCGAACCCTCGCCCTCCATGGCTATCGGGGTTATAAGAAGAACCGTGCAGCTTATGAGAGGGTATCTGGTGGCGTCTGCATTTATGTCCTTCTCTCCCTTTACAGTGAGTCTGTCCCTATACAAACACCTTTAGAGTGTTTGGGTGTGGACGCCTCAGGCTGTTACTGTCTGCAGTCTCCATCTTCCACTAGACGGTGGTGTCCTATAGCATGTCCTGGCTGTACTTACAGTCCAATTGCTGCCATCTTTTCTGTTACTGGGCGACTTCATTGCCCTTAACCCTCTGTGGGGTGGATCAGTGACAACAGGCTGAGGCAGCGTCATTGAGCAAGTATGGCCCAGCTCGACCTTTCTCTTTTAAATAATGGTGCCTTCATACATTTCAGTGTGGCACATGGCACATACTCAGCCATCGATCTTTTGTTCTGCAGTCGTAGCCTATTACCATCTGTCCAATGGAGTGTGCATGATGACTTGTGCGATAATGACCACTTTCTGTCATTGCTGCAGCGTCACTCTTCTGGGCGCCCCTGCAGATGGGCTATGAACAAAGCTGACTGGGTCTTGCTAACCTCCATTGCCACTATTGAGCCTCTTTCCAATGACGCCATTGATGTGGTGGTTGACTCAGTCACCACCGGCATCATTACTGCTGCAGAATCTGCCGTTCCCTGTTCTTCTGGGTCCCCTCGGAGGAGGACTGTGCCTTGGTGGTCACACGAGATCGCTGAGGCGATTAAAGATTGCAGACGGGCACTCCAGCATCACAAGCAGCATCCCTCATTGGAACACCTCATCGCCTTTAAACGGCTCCGTGCACGAGCCCACCGCCTCATTCGCCAACCCAAGCAGGAGTACTGGGAAAGGTATGTCTCTACCATTGGCCTCCGTACCTCTCCATGCAGGTTTGGGCCAAGATTAGGGACTCTATGGCTATCTGACCCCCGTCAGTGTACCTGCACTTTCACTGAATGGAGCAGTCTGTACTGACTCCAACACAATTGCAAACCGCTTAGCGAAGCATTTTGCTCAGAGTTCCACTTCTGCAAATTACCCACTGGCCTCCTGCTCCCTGAAAGAGCAGTTGAAACGTCAGGGCCTTTCATTCCACACGCACCACCCTGAATCGTACAATGCTCTGTTCAGTGAGTGGGAATTCCAAAGTGCCCTAGCCGCTTGCCCTGATAAGACTCCCGGGCTAGATTGCATCCACTGTCAGATGCTCAAACTCCTCTCTGTGGAGTGCCACAGACGCCTCTTAGACCTTTTCAACCGTATCCAGGGTTGAGGGTGAGTTCCCGTCACAATGGCACGAAAGCGTCGTAATCTCCGTGTTGAAACCTGGCAAGAACCCACTGTAGGTGGCATTAGCCTCACCAATGTTCTTTGCAAGTTGCTCAAATGCATGGTGAGCCGGAGGTTGAGTTGGCTACTTGAGTCTCGGGGCCTTCTGGCTCCGTCTCAGGGTGGGTTCCGTAAGGGCTGCTCTTCTGTCGATAATCTGGTGTGCGTGTAGTCTGCCATCCGTACGGCATTTACCCGCCATCAGCATTTGATTGCTGTCTTTTTTTGACATGTGGAAGGCATACGATACGACATGGCGACATCACGTCCTTTCTACGCTTCATGGTTGGGGGGTCTTCGGGGTCCGCTCCCAATGTTCATACAAAATTTTCTGTCGCTTTGTTCCTTCCGTGTGCAAGTTGCGGCCTCCCATAGTTCCTCCTAAGTTCAAGAGAATGGTATACCGCAAGGATCTGTCTTAAGTGTCTGCCTCTTTTTGATTGCAATTAATGGGCTCGCTGTGGCGATGGGAACATCTCTCAGCTTCCTCATATGCTGACGATTTCTGCCTTTCTACAGCTCCACTGGCATTGCAGTTGCTGAATGGCAGTTGCAGGGCGCTATCCGAAAGGTGCAGTCTTGAGCTGTAGCGCATGGCTTCCAGTTTGCGGCTGCCAAGACCTGCGTTATGCATTTCGGCCGGCGACGCACTTTTCACCCTGAGCCATGGTTTTATCTTGAAAGTGAACCTCTTGCTGTGGTGGAGACACATCGGTTTTTGGATTGGTTTTTCAATACCCATTTGACTTGGCTCCCTCATATTCGGCAACATAAACAGACATGCTGGTGGCATCTTAAAGCTCTTCATTGCTTGAGTCACACGAGCTGGGGTGCCGATCGGTGTACCTTTCTATGGCTGTACCAGGCGTTAATTCAGTCCCATCTAGATTATGGAAGCCTGGCTTACGGTTCGGTATCCCCTTCCGCATTGCAGTTGCTGGACCCCATTCTTCACAGCGGGATCTGACTCGCCACTGGAGCTTTCCGGACAAGCCCTGTCAACAGCATACTTGTGGAGGCAGGTGTCCCACCATTGCGGTTTCGGCACCAACGATTACTGGCCGCTTATGCTACACATGTTTGTAGCTTGCCCGGGCATCCCAGTTATCGTCTCCTGTTCCCTCAGTCGATCGTCCGTCTTCCAGAATGGCGGCCCCGATCAGGGTGAAAGATCGTGGTTCGCATAAGAGCTCTTCTCTCTGGGCTTGAGGTTTTCCCTCTTCCACCTATTTCCTGAGCCCCTCTGCGTTTACCCCCGTGGTGTGTGCCCCGCCCCTGCCTTCGGCTCGATTTTGCACAGGGCCTGAAGGGCTCAGTCCCTCCTGAGGCCCTCCGCTGCCGCTTTCTTTCAATCCTTGCCGCGTTTCAAGGCTCTGACATTGTCTATACTGACTGTTCGATGGTTGCTGGTCATGTCAATTATGCTCTTACTCTAGGGGATCATTATGAACAACACTCATTGCCGGCTGGCTGCAGTGTTTTCACTGCCAAGCTGGTCACTATATCTCGCACCCTAGAGTATATACACTCCTGCTCAGGTGAGTCCTTCGTTATCTGTAGTGACACCCTGAGCAGTTTATGAACTATCGACCAGTGCTTCCCTCGCTCTTGTCTGGTGATGGCTATCCAGGAGTCCCTTCATACTCTGACCTGTTGCGGCCGCTCTACGGTCTTTGTGTGGACCCTGGTCATGTAGGCATCCCATCACCCAACAAACTTTGGGCCATCATGGAGGCTACTGGTGCGTGGCGCTCGTCCTTATGGGTCTCTCGCAAGGACTCTGTTGTCCTCTGCCCAGCTGTGCATTGGCCACTCCTGGATAACACACAGATATTTACTGCAGCGTGAGGACCCAACTTTGTCGCTGCGGATCAGCTTTGCTGGTGGTTCACATCTTTTGGACTGCCCGATTTTAACTCCACTCAGGCAGATGTTTGCGCTGCTTGATACGCTTCCTGGCAGATTTAGTTTTGAGTTTTATTCGTGCAGGGGGCTTTTATCGCTTGATCTAAGTGTACGATTATAGATTGGGGTTTTTAGTGCGTTTCTTGGTGGTTGGCTTTCCTTTTTTGTTTCTATAGTCGGCCAACCACTGACACTCTCGTTGTGATTTTAATTCCTGTCTTCTGGTCTCTATCTGTGTCTGTCTTGTCCTGTGTCATGTCTTGTCATCTCCATTGTTTGTTTTTATTCTTCGTGAGTGTTTAAAGTTCGTGGAAAAAGGGACCAATGGCCCTAGTAGTCTGGTTCCTTCAATCCCACAAACAAACCAACCAACCAACCAACCAACCAACCAACCAACCAGCTACACAACTGGTAGGCTGGAAAGGACAGAAGGAGCACTCCCATAAAGACTTCATACATCCCTCCAGCCAAACAATGCCAGAGTCTTCCTCTAACCGGAATGGCTTGAAGAAGTCCACCAAAGGAAAACTGTCTTTTCCTTCGTCGACTCGAAGATCCTCTTTGATGGCGTTGCCACATGATACCTTTGCCCGGCTGGCCTCCGTGCGCACCCCGAACTGTTTCTCAGCAATGGACCCACAGACCTACAGCACAGGTGATCCGATATTTCTGTGGACCCCATGGAGCAGGATCCTCCTGTGTCTGTTCCCTGTAGTAGTGACTCTCCACAGGCTGCCACTTGGCATCTGCCGAGGTGACTCCTCTTCATCATCATGACTCTCCTCCAATGGAACGTTTGCAGCCTTCGCTCCCACAAAGAGGATTTACAGCTGCTTTTAGCATTGCAGTGTCCCTTTGTATTGTGCCTCCAGGAAATGAATTGCACCCTCACAACCTCTTTGAGCTTTCACGTTTCTTGCCGGGTTGTTTTGACCTTCCCCCCTGAGGTCAGCATTCCATCTCATAGGTGCGTCATGCTGCTCAAATAAGATGATGTTCATAGACAACTCATCTCCCCGATTAAACATCTTCAAGATGTTGCAGTTCACCATTTCCTTCCCCACCTGCCTTTTTCCATCTGTACCATTTATGTCCCTCTGTCTTTCAATGTCACCAGGGCAGACTTCCTTCAGGTTATTAGGCAGCTACCTCCCCCATTTCTGTTACTTGGTGACTTTAATGTGCGTCATCCCCTTTGGGGTTCTCCCAGAACCTGTCTCAGAGGTGCCCTCTTGGCTGATCTTCATCAACCCAGCCTCTTCTGCCTTAACACTGGAGCAGCCACTTTCCTTCCTGACTCCTCACACACCTATTCCCATTTGCACCTATCCTTTTGCACTGCCCAACTTGCCCATTCTTTCTGAGGCCTACTTAAGCGGCCATTTCCCATGTGCTATCTGTTTGCTGACTCCTACTCCACCTTACTGCTGCAGAACATTCCATTCCTTGCACTTACTCTTTACCATGCTATGTCCCAGTCCCTTGGTGGACTGAGGCGTGCTGCAATGCGATTCGTGCAAGGAGACATGCTTTCCGCAATTTGAACAATTATCCTACAATAGCAAACTGCATTCATTATAAATAGATGCATGCAAAGTGATGTCGCGTTGTTCGGGATAGCATAACAGCTAGCTGGATTTCATTCACTAGTTCTTTTAAAGATACAGGGTACTTTTCTGGCTCAATATTATGTAAAAATCAACACCTATTTCTTTCAGGCACTGTTTATAATGTAAATGTTTTACAGATTTTTTGTTGATATCAGGTAATGCAGCACACTTTCTAAACAAATTAAAGTATTTTGAATATTTTTGAACCTTCTTAGGCTTATTAAAAAAATTATAAAGAAATTGATGCTTTTTTTCCCAAATGACTTTCTCAAATTGAGGTACCATTTAATCCAATTTTATGCATTTTAAGGAGACCAAATATTTACCAGATATGCATGACGTGATGGCTGAGATACTAGATCTATTTAATTCTACCTATTTTGTATATTACAAGGATAAAAAATATCATATCTTACATTTTAATTTTTATAATGTTTTTCCAATAAAAATGTTATTTTTCCATAATTTAGTTGATTATGCAGTAAAGCTTAGGTTCTACATAAGTATAGACTATTGAAGTTACAGAAAAAAATAAAGCAATGCTTTATAAACTTTAGGAAATATTTGTACCTGAAAAATACAACTTGTGGGGAAATCGTGAATGAAGATATGACTCAATTAAACTGTGCCTCAGAACATTCCTGAAGCACAGTCTTCATCCTGCAGTATTTCTTCATCTTCTAGCTTCCTGTTGGCATTTCTTTCTGCACTGCTTGCTTCTTTGATAACTTAAAGAGCAAATCTTTCAGCTTCATGCTCCCGTTGTCTTCCACATGAAAGAAATTGATCTTCCATATTAGAGCCACATCTTAAGCCTAAATTTCTCAGGACTTCCATCCCTCCTATCACTCCATCATTGGAACACATCACTGCATCTAGTGCACCAACTATTAATGTATTTAGTCCTACAAAAACATTCTTGGGTAATCTTTCCCATAAGCAACGGTTGAAACTTTCATTTGTATTCTGAGTGCCCCCATGAAGACATTTACTAAGCAAAACAGGATCACTCAGCTCTAAAAAATTGGTTTTATTTAATTCATAACAGGCTCAGGAACAGAATGCTTATGATGGTATATTGAACCACTTTCTTTTGCTTTTTGTAACCACACCAAGAATCTGCTCCTTTAGGACAAAGTGTGTACAGGGTGGTCACCTATGGACAACTTATGAAAGTAGGTTGTCCATACAGCTTTTCTCATTTGCTGTAACATCATTCAGAGGTGCAGTTCGTCTAATGGCCAGTCTATAATAAATCTGAAGGAGGTCTATTTCAGTTTCTGTCCACCTGCCTCGTCCAGACAGATTTTCCAACATATAGCAACTTTCCTTTCATTTATCTTCATAGCTTCCTATGTCTAGCACCCATCCTCTTTTGCACATGTCCACAACATTCCAGTTTTGTTACCAAGATATCACCATAAAATTGAACTCGTTAATTTTATAGAAAGCTTTAGTGTCCTCATCGCCTAGGTACTTCGTATATCTAACGTTATAAACAGCCACTGACCTCTGAAATATTTTTAGAGTTCCATCACACTCCATACCTCCACCGTAACCATCATAGTTCTTAGGACACTGATGTTCAATATGTCATTCAGTGTCACTATGGTAGGTGTGGCAGTACTTAGATAAGCACTCAACATCAACTACTTTTCCATTCTCCAGAGAAATGGCACTTACAACACCATTCATGGAATGATGTCCTCAACGTTGCCATGTCCCATCAAGTGTAACAGCAATGTCCCTGGTTCCACTAATATTTACAGCTTCTTCTACTGCATGTTTCATAGATGCTTTAGACACAACCGTCAAGGCACCTAAAAGTATTTTTATGTACTTGCTGAACCTACTGGGAGGTGGAGGAAGGTCTATCAATCCACAAAACATTTGAGCAGTCTTTTTATTTCCTTTACCTATTGCACGCGTTGCTTACACTAATTTCAAATTCACATCATGTCACATAATATGAATTACGCACAATGTTCGAAGTCATTTTCGAGGTAGGTTTATTGCAGGATCTACACAGAACTAATTTTGGCACTGAACACTTCCTGCTACTTTGTTGTTCAGCTATTTCCAGACAGCCTACACCATTGCATTGTTTACATTTACCACTTCCTTTGTCAAAGAAGATAAGGTGCCCACATCAACAACAAAAATCCACTACAAACAGCGTCATTGTTAACACAAAAATTTGAATCACCAGGAGGCGTGCCATGTGGGAGTTTCTTCACAGAACTGATACATAGGTTACTTTCAACAGTGTGGCTTGCTTACTTTGTGAAGTGGTTACCACGGAATTCCCTTTTGTTGGATTTCTCGATGCGTGGCATAGTTCGTACTATTTATTGCACACTAAAAGGATATGTACTTCCAAAAATATATGTAGCACTTGGGCAACAAACATTCAGTTACATGTGAACGAACTGCTGCAGTGAAACAAAAGCAAATACTAGCAAAGATTATCATATACAAACACTAGAAACCTGCACTGTTACCAACATGTACAATATATTGTGTATATAATTGCTGGAAACAAGAACTCCAGTTTTTTTTTTTTTTTTTTTTAATAATATTGGTTTCTGTAACAGAAATATAGGGGACATGGTGGCACACATGACCCAAATTTTAAAATTTGGTATATATAGGTCATTTTTCATGTGAAACCTTATAATGTATGTATCAATGTAATCAGCAGAGACTATAGAATTTATTAGTCATAAAAAGTACCCTGTATCCTTAACAGTTCCACACCTTCCTCTGTCATGTGTTCCAACTTCCCACGGCTCTCTGGGACCAAGATCCATTTGTCAATTTCCGGCCTGACCGTAGAAGACTATGTTGTCGTGGACCCTATTGCTATCTCCAACACCTTTGGCTGCCATTTTTTGGAATGCCTTTCTGCATCAGTAACAAGTGGGGGAGGCTCGGGCGATGCCCTTCTCTTCTCAGAAATGTGAGTGCTACAATGCTGCCTTCACTATGAGGGAGCTTGATCATGCTCTCAGTTCATCTCGATCCTCTGTCCCAGGGCTATCCATTGTCCACATTCGGATGTTGCAGCATCTTTCTTTTGCGGGCAAGTACTTTCTGCTTAACATGTACAACCACATCTGGCCAGAGGGCACATTACCTGGATTTTGGCATGAAGCCACCATCATACCCATACCGAAGCCCACTAAGGACAAAAGCCTTCCTTCTAGCTACCACCCTATCTCTCTCAATAGCTGCGTTTGCAAGGTGATGGAATGTATGCTTCATGCCCGACTGGTATGGTAGCTTGAGTTTCACAATTTTCTAACGACTGCACAGTGTGGATTTCAAGCACGGCATTCTGCAGTTGACCATCGCGTTACTTTGTCCACTCATGTCATGAATGATTTTCTGTGGAAACCCCAGACTGTGGCCGTATTTTTCGATTTGTGATAAGTCCTATCACACCTGCTAGTGAACTGGTATCCTCTATACTCTTTACACATGGGGCTTCTGTGGCTGCCTGCCATGTTTCATTCAGGAATTTTAAAAAGACTGAGTTTTCAAGGTGCATGTGGGTACTGTCTTGTCAGACACCTTTATCCAGGAAAATGGTGTGCCTCTGGGTTTCGTCCTGAGCGTCATCCTCTTTGCTATTGCCATTAACCCTATAACGGCCTGTCTCCCACTGGGCATCTCCGGCTCCCTTTTTGTTGACAATTTTGCCATACATTGCAGTTCTCCACAGACCTGTCTCACTGAGCGGTATCTTCAGTGGTGCCATGACTGTCTTAACTACTGGAGCATCGACAAATGCTTTCGTTTTTCCGCTGACAAAACTGTCTGTATGACTTTCTGGCAGTGCAAATGGTTTCTCCCACCATCTTTACATCTTGGGCCTGTTGCCCTTCCATTTGTTGAAATGACAAAATTCCTGGGGCTCATGCCTAATAGGAAACTCTTAGTCCTCCCATGTGTCTTAAGTGTCAGCCCGCCGTATTTTTCAGTTCCTCAATGTTACTTCGTGGGGTGCCGATTGAACCACCCTGCTGCTCCATTTGTAGCGGTCTCTTGTCCGTTCGAAACTTGACTACGGGTGCTTTGTTTATGAGTCTGCACATCCGTCCCTCTTACGCTGTCTCATTTGTCATTGTGGCATCCGTTTGGTCACTGGAACCTTTTACACTAGCCTGGTTGAGAGTCAGTATGCTGAAGCTGCTGAACTACCTTTGTCCTACCGCTGTGACTTTCTCCTCAGCAGGTATGCATGCCATTTGTCTGCCATGTATGGGCACCCTTCTTACGCCTCCTTCTTTGATCATTCCTTTGACCACCAGTATGGAACGCGTCCCTTTTCTCTGTCGCCTCCAGGAGTCTGCTTTCAGCACTTGCTATGGCAGATTAACTTCACACTACCTGCAACTTTCCCGGTGGGTGTGAACCCTTAATGACCTTGGCTTTGTGGAGGGGCCCATGTTAAACTTGGCCTTCATTCACTTCCTAAGGACACTACTCCAGCCTTGCTTGATCACCTTCAGTTTCACGACCTTTGCATAGAACTTCGCACTAGTACCTTTGTGTACACTGATGGTGCTTGGACTGACCATGGGGTCGGGTGTGCCTTTGTTATTGGCACCTGTGTCTTTCAATATAGGCTTCCAGCACACTGGTCAGTATTTGCAGCTGAGCTCTTCACCCTGTATTAGGCCACGGAATACATCCAATGATATAGACTTTTCAATAGTGTCCCCTCCTCAGACTCATTCAGCACCCTTCAAAGTCTATGTGTGCTGTACACCTCCCACCCCTTAGTGCAATGGGCCCAGGAAAACTGTCACTTGGTTGCTCTTTGGTGGAGCCACCATGATGTTTGTGTGGGTTCCTGGTCATTCAGTCTGCCAGGAAACAAGGTTGCTGATGCTGCTGTCAAGGCTGCAGTCCTCGTACGTCAGCCCACTAGTTCCTATATTTCCTCCGATGATCTCTGTGTTGCCATCTGTCAGGAGATGGTGTCCCTTTGGCATTGCCAATGGTCCTTCCTTCACGAGAATAAGCTCTGGCTTATTGAGCCTCTCCCAGCGGCTTGGACGACTTCCTCATGGCCCTCCTGCCAGGAGGAGGAGGTCATTTTAACTAGGCTGTATATTGGGCACTGCCTTTTTAGCCATCGTCATTTAATAAGTGGCGCTACCCCACCACTTTGTACTCATTGCACCCAAGTTTTAACTGCCCACCACTTCTTGAAAGAATGCCCTTTTTTTAACCGTTTACATTGCGACTTGGGTTTGCCGTCTGAGTTATCAACTCCTTTAGCAAAAGACATGCAGACTTTTGACCGCGTTTTACTTTTTATCTGCCAAAGCAATATGGCTAAGGCCATTTAATTTTGGACCTCTGTTTCTATAGGGTGTCTTTTTAGCGTTTTCTCCACGTCCCAGTTTTTAGATGTCATCTTTTACGTCAATTGGGACTGGTGTATAGTCGTTTTTTAATTTGTCTCTGTCTTCATGTTCTATAGTTTTGACTTGGGTGCATATGACCCCAGTTGTTTTTGTGCCCTAAAGCAAAGTGAAGTCACCTGCTACACAACTGGGAGGCTGGAAAGGACAGAAAGAATACTCCCACGAAGACTTATGTTCCTCCAGCCAACAAACACCTTAGTCTTCCTCTGCCAACTGAAAAGGCTCAGAGAGATCAAACAACCGCAAATGGTCATTTCCTTCACCGATTCTGAGATGCTCTTTGGCAGTGTTGCCACGTGATACCTTCGCCTGGTTGACCACCGTATCACCGGTGTACATCTCCAACAATTTTCTGCCATGGACTCTGTAGACTGACAAAAGGAGAATGCTAACATCTGTCGATCTCATGGAGCAGGATCCTCCAGCCTCTGTGCCCTGTAGTAGTGAGTTTTTGATCGCCAGAATGGGGCACATCCCTCTTCTGTTATCTCCTGGAGTTCACTTTTGGCCATTGCTCCGGCAGTTTAACTTTGTGCTACCTGCCTCTTTTCTGATAGGTGTGAACCCTTCACCACTTTTGCTTTATGTGGCGGCCCTTGTTCACCTTGGCCTTCATTCGCTTCCTAAGGACACTTCTCCATCTTTGCTCTATCACTGTAAGTTTCACGACCTTCACATGGAACTTCATGGTAGTACCATTATGTACACTGGTGGCTCTTGGACTGACCACAATATTGAGTGCCTTCGTCATTGGCACTGGTATTTTTCGGTATCGGCTTCCAGAACACTGCTCCGTATGTACAGCAGAGCTCTTCAACCTGTTTCAGGCCACGCGGTATGTCTGGAGACACAGCCTATTCAATTGTGTCATCTGTTCTGACTTTCCCAGTGCACAACAGAGCCTCTGTGCACGCTACACCATTCATCCGTTAGTGCAGTGGATCCAGGAAAACTGTCACTTTCTCACTCTTGATGGTGTCACTGTGATGTTTGTGGTTTCCTGGTCACATCAGTCTGACGGGAAATGAGGCCTCTGATGCTGCTGTGAAGGCTGTAGTCCTCATACCTTGGCCTGCTAGTTCTTCCATTCCCTCCAATGATCTCTGTGTTGTCTGTCAGCAGCTGGTATCACTTTGGCATCACCATTGGTCTTTGCTTCATGGGAACAAGCTCTGGGGAATTAAGCCCCTCTCATCAGCTTGGACAACCTCCTCTCGGCCCTCTCGCCGTGAGATCATTTTAACTTGGTTGCATATTGGTCACTGTCTTTTTAGCCATCACCTTTGTTAAGTGCTGCTCCCACACAACTTTGTGCTCATTGCCCCCAACCTTAGATGGTTTGCCATTTCTTGATGGATTGCCCTTTTTTTAACCACTTAAGTTCTCATTTATGTTTGCCGTCTGAGTTATTGGCCATTGGAGTGAATGGTGCCCGGGCTGTCAAACACATTTTGCTTTTTATCTGTCATGTCAATAAGGCGAAGGACATTTAATCATTAGTTCAGGACCTCTGTTTCTCTACAGTGTATTTTATGGACTTACTTAAAGTTCCTGCTTTTTAGCTGTCTTTCCTTACGTTGATTGGGCTTCGTGTGTAGTCATTTGAATCATTTTAAACTCCTTTTTTTTATGTTGTATGGTTCTGACAGGGACACGTATGACCCTAGTTGTTTTTGTGCCCAAAAAATCAAATCGGTTTCCATCTGAAAACACCTAAATTCTCCACTGCTCTTTAGTCCAGCGTACATGCAGTGTGGCCCATGCAAGCGTCATTTTCCTCATTGCAGCTGTTAAAAATGGCTTTGTCTTGGCATCTCTAGTTCTTATTCACATTGCACAGTCTTTTCCTTATGACTGATAAGCTGGAATCAGCTCCCGTTGCCTCTTGCCATGGTTTGCCAGTTCAAGTGAAGTAGCACTTCTGTTCCTTAGGCTTATTCGTCAAAGTATTCTGTCCCCCCAGGGTGAAAAAATGCATGGACGCCTTCTTCGTGGTAAATTTTCCATATTTGCTTCGGCCATCAACTTCTGCAGATTTTGACTCGCAGTTGAGCTTGAGCTCGGACACCATGATGCTAAACGCAAACAGGCACAATAGGAAGAAAATGTCTAAAAAATCCAGTAGCGCTTTCAGATTAGAGCTAGTGAATGCCAAACCTCAGTTAATGCAGAGCAATGAGGCAATAATTGGCAGCAGGGGATCACATTGTTGCCAAGTACCCCCCCCCCCCCTCCCCACACCACCCCCACCAAAAAAATACATTTACATTTCTGCACAAAGATATGTAACTAGCAAAAGAACATCAGTGCAATCAAGGGCATGCAATATCTTAGAACAGTATTGTATTTAAGAAGGGTAAAAGAATGGACATGCAAAATTATAGATCAAGACCCTTAACATTGGTTTGCTGCAGAGTTCTTGAATATATAGTGTCAGTTTGAATATCCTAAATTTCCTTGATACCAAAAGGCTTCTGTCCACAAATCAGTATGGATTTAGAAAGCATCACTTATGCAAAACTCAGCTTGCCCATTTCTCACATGATATGTTGCGAACCATGGGCTAAGGACAGCAGTAAGAATCCACATTACTAGATTCCCAAAACAATACGAGAGAAGGAAAGTTGCTACTCATATAGCGGAGATGCTGAGCCGTGAATGGTGCAATAAAAAGATTCACACAATCATAGATTTTGGCCATTAAGGCCTTTGTCAGCAGAAAACACACACACACACACACACACACACACACACACACACACACACACACACACACACTTCTCTCTCTCTCTCTCTCTCTCTCTCTCTCTCTCTAGCAAGCACAACTTGCATGCACATCTGCTGAGAGCTCTCAGAGACTGCAGATGTGTGTGCAAGTTGCACTTACGCACGTGCGCGCTTACTGCTGACAAAGGCCGTAACTGTCGAAAACTATGATTGTGTGAATCTTTTTATTGTGGCTATCGTGGCTCAGCATCTCTGCTATATGGTGAGTAGCAACTTTCCTTCTCTTGTATTGTTACCTTCCATCCTGGATTTTCAATTGTTAGATTCCCAAAACATTTGATATGTTGCCCCACTGCAGACTGTTAACTGAGTTAGAAGCATGTGGAAAAAATGTAGGTTAATACAGATGAATAAAAAAATAATTCTGTAATGTTTGAATACAGCTTTAATAGTATGCAAGTCAACATCACGAAGTGGTATGAAATGGAATGAGCTTGTGATAATTGTGGCTGGGAAAGTGAATGGTCAGCTTTGGTTTATTGGGAGAATTTTGGGAAAGCGTTGTTCATCTGTAAAGGAGACTGCATATAGGCCACTATTGCAACCTATTCTTGAGTACTCTTAGTGTTCAGGATCTGCAACAGGTTGGATTAGAGAGATATCAAAGGAATTCAGAGGCTGGCTGCTAGATTTTTACTGGTAGATTTGATCAACATTCATGTGTTATAGAGATACATCAGAAACTAAAATAGGATTCTCTGGAAGGAAGGTGGTGGTTTGGTGGTCTTTTCAAGAACCTCTATTGAGAAAATTTAGAGGACCAGCATTTAAGGCTGACTGCAGAACGATTCTACTGCCATCATCATACATTTTGCACAAGAACCACAAAGATAGGATAGGAGAAATTGGGACGCGTATGGTGGAATATATATAGCCATTTTTACCGTGCTCTATTTGCAAAGAACAGGAAGAAAATGAATGTAGTGGTCTAGGGTACCCTCTGCCATGCACCATACAGTGGTTTGCAGAGTATGGATGGAGGTGTAGATGTAAGTGAAAAACACTGTTTTCATAAGTGTCAATAGCTGATTTTGTTGGATGAAGGCAAGGGCATAAAACCAATTGGATCATACCTTTTGAAGCACAGTGAGATTCAAACAAAACATAGTATTAATTACTATTCTAAACAGTCTTTTGAAGTTTTTTCACTTTTGAATCACGTTGGTGTGCAGTAAAGTCTAGTGGTTGTATATTGTGTACATCGTGTGATTGACTTATTTGGTGTCCTTTGTGTTGAAGTTTGTGAAACGTCATTAATCACAGGAAACTTCAAGTAACAAGCAGTCATACAGTAGTTCCAAAGTGGGTTCATTCCCCCCACCCCTTTGGTGCCAATGTCACGCAAGAAATATTCAATTAGATGACCACCTTAGAAATCTTATTTATGTACAGTCCTGATAATTTGGTTTTAATTCAAAGCTGTATGTGTCTATTTGCATTTTTGCCATCTGCAGAGAACAAAATGAACAAAGCAGGACCTGTACCTCCACAATATGGGCCACCTCCAGCTGCACCTCCAAGCTACTCCCAGGCTGTGGGTGGAGTACCACCATCTAGCCCCTTCACTCCTGGACATTCATGTAAGTTTTACCGTACTTGTTTTGTAAGGATATGACATATCAAATCACCATAAAAAATTTGAGCTACTGTAGAACAAAAATAAAGGCGGCCAGTCTTCCATATTATACTGAAGTAGTAAATGCAACACACACAAGAGCTAACGTTGAATGCATTTTTTTTACATAAGAAAGGTGTTACCTCAAGTGCCAAGTGGGCAGTGCCCTGCAACACACAAATTTTAATGGCAAGATGACTCTAAGATTTGACTTAAGATAGTGTAATTAATTTAGAAAAAATGCTAGTGATTTTTGTGTAGACTGTTAGCTTTACATAATTGAATATATGAAATTTAAAGTGATGATAAAATAAAATATATATTTTTATAATCCATTATTAATGTTAAACAGAAAACATCTTTTAAAACTTTCACAATTTCAGCAGCGTACTTCATGTCATAAAGTAATATCTTTCTTGGTACGTCTAACATTTTCCCTCGTGTAAAGAGGCTGATGTATGTACCTAAACATGCATTGGCTGTTGGTAAGACAATAAAAATCTCTCTTGCTTTTAGACAGTTCCAGTCCACCATTGATTATACTCATTACCAAACAGACATTGTGTTTTGTAGGTATGTAACATGACATCTTAACTAGCTGCACATTAAAGGTGTTGTAGGATCTGTGAGAAAGAAAAATCTTCAGTCTTGACTATTTTTATTGACAGTAACTGTCAGCATCATATACGTAGCAACTCCTCATATTTTTCTAGAACTCAGACTATGTCACTTACTTTGCCCTGTGGTAACAACCCACTACAAATGGTACAATAAATTAGTGTTAAAACTAATGCGAATTTGCTTCAAACTAACTCTTAAAGCTTGTTACAGTTGCTGGTGTAAATTGTAGTGGGTAGCTATGATGTTATTATTTAACTTCTGATTCATTTATCATCATGTGTTTGTCATTGCTTCACCACATATAATAAAAACTGGATATTCGTGCATGTAGGATCTCATTCGCACATTCTAATAAATAACAAAGACAGGTTTATATTCATTTTGAGACTGTACTGAAACATAAGTTCTCACAGTATGTCATCAGTTTTGACAAAAACTGAGAATTATTAATTCCAAAATTAAGTATTCTGTCTCCGACACTGTCACACACTGAACTTGGTTCGAGTACAGGGTTATTTGTACATTACAGTAATTAAATTTTTGTATGTCTTATTAACATGATTAAGAAAATTTACAATTCTGCAAGAGTCCAGATTCACAGTTTTGCTTTTCAAAGTGTATTGACTGTTTTATATAAACAAAACCTCAGTAGAAATAAGTTTTATTACAAAATCATCAAAGTATCTCTCTGAAACAATTGAGACAGAAAATTGTAATATACTTTTTAATTATATTTTCATTTTTAATACTAACATTTTCATAGATTATTCTTTAAATGAATAATATTTTACAATTGTTTTCAAATGTACAGTCTGAAAATGCTGTTAAGGAGAGCCAGTGTTATGTCAATTTACCAGAATGTTCTACAAAAGCAATTTAATGTAGTAATAATAATAATAAATATTTGTCTGATTTGCAACTTGTGGATTGGAGTGTACATCAGTCCCAGCATCAATCCCTACATTGCAGTGCTTCCTGGTGTGCGATATTACACTATTTTGAAGATGTTGAAGATAGCTGATATTTCTCATATAGTGATTGAGCATCAAATAAGAGATGTATCACTCAGCTATATGGACATATGGACAAGAACCATTTGAAGCAGTAGGTGTTTTACAATTAAACATCAACAAATAAGCATTCATCCTTGGAAATATGGAAATATATATTATGCTCATCGCAAGCACTTTAAAGGCCCATTTCTTTCAGTCAACTAGACGCTTTGAAAACATTGACTAGTGAGTTACTTTTTGACACTGGGCATTAATTCACCTCCATGCAGCAACCATATAAAATTTATTCCATGTGCCAGATGCCCATATACTGTACTGTTACTTGCAAAAATGCATGGTCTTGTGTCGATTCGTCTGAATAAGATCCAGCCTTGTGAAACACGTAAACACCAATGAGTTTTTAGCCAAATGGTCCTTGGCTGCTGCCATGTTTTTGCTGGCCTCATCCTTATGTAGCTGTAGTACCAGTACTATCTAAAGCCACTTGATTTGGCTGGAAGCCTTAGAAGATTTGAAACTGTTCCTATTTAGATCAGAGAGAGACAAATGCTGACCTCATAAACAGTTTTAACAATAGTGCTATTTTTTCTTTTTTGACTGGACAAAAGAATACTGTGTGTGAAATAACCATAGAGAGAATAATACTTACGTGAGAGGTCCAGGTTTTTTTTTTTTTTTTTTTCATGATGAATAAATCTGCTCTAGCTGTACTTAACAAATCCTTTTCTTTTTAAATATAAAATCACACACATAAAATGCGTTTTGGGATGTAAATTCCACCTAAGACACTAGAGGAAAAGTAAGAGGGATGCTACATAGAATTAACATGAAACGGTAAATATAAAAGTGAACATGAGGCCGTAACTTGATTGCATACAAGAATTTATCAAGATTGTACGCAGGTGAGGCTTGAAAATGTTCTTTGAGTGGACCAGCACAACTCTGGGTAAATGGGGCCTAACAGAAGAAGCCATGAATGTATCAACAAATAAACTCTCATTGCAAGCCTAATGTAACCTATGAACCAATAGTGATTGGCTGGTCGTGTGGCACAGATTTAAGAAAGTAAAGTGGAGGCATAAATGCTATAGAATGCCATTTTACTAATCTTAAAAGTAGCATACCATACAAATGTCCAGCCGTGCAGAATGTTGTGGACACCCAGCAAGATCAGTCAGCAGACTGTTGCACAAATCACAATGAGATGCCTCAGCAAACACGTCTTGAAGTGGCTACTGCCAGAACTAATACTAACGGTCAGCGGGTGGGACAAACGAAAAAATCGTAGCTAAAAACATGCCTACACCACCACAATTTCTCTCAAAACTATCCACAACTAATAGTGCTACAACCATATTACTGCATGAATGGCATTAATTAAGACAGGCCCGATACAGAGCAAACAAGAAAAGGAAAACAAGCAATGTAAAATGCAATTGTCATGAAATTAAAGTAATACAAATATATAATAAAATTTTCAAGAAATAAAAATTATAAGAGGCCAAACCAACGTACCTCATATTAAACTAAATGGTGGAAATTGTCAGTGTACAAAGTACTTCACATTAAGAATACAATTTCTTCGCTTTTTCTCCTGCCCTACATCCTGAAGCCCAGGCCATGTGTACAATTTTATCCAAATAAAAGATTCATAAAATACAACTGTAGTGGATTTAGCATGTCCCTCAAAGTGTATACTAGTCCAGGTTGTGGTTTGTAATTAATGAAGACAGAATTTTATTGCTCTCTCAACAAAAATACTGCTTGTGCTTCCACCACAATTTGCAAGAATATCTTATACTGATGCTGACTAAGGAGTGAGCTGATGTTAATATCAAATGTCCAGCCAAACATTATAGGTAATAATTGATGTGGAAACAGAGATACAAATGTAAATTTAATATTTACTTTCTGAATTACTAGTCTGGTAAATCATTTTATTTCAGTCCATAAGAAATGTGTAGCTCTGATAAATTGGTTTTAATTTCTTTGTGCTTACTACAATTGCTCCTATTTTACTGACAATGTAGGAAAAGACAGATTGCTACTTACTGTACAGAAGACACGTCAAGTTGTAGATAGGCATGTTTGAAAGACACTCACATACAGGTTTTGGCCACAGCCTTCACCAGTAAAAGAGACACACAAACAACATTTGTACACCTCATGTGCACACGACTGCCAACTCCAGCATCTTGGGCTGGAAATTGTGCCTGTCTGCAACTCGACGTGTCTTCTTTACGGTAAGCAGCAACCCTTGTTGATATTTCTACTTGCCGCTTACATTGATTCATATTTTATCAACATATTATGTGTGCAATACAATAGTCATTTCTTGTTTTCAAGTTAGATTTTGTGATAGTTTATGCAAAGCTGATAAATCTATTTTATTGCATGCCTGTAGTATCAGGAGGGCCAACAATTGTCACAACAGTGGTTCCTGTGGGCCCACAGCCAACTCACATGATTTGTCCATATTGCCATGCTGAGGTTGACACTGCTACAAAGACAGAGCCAGGATTAATTGCATATATTTCTGGTGTTGTTATTGCTCTTCTTGGGTGAGTATAAACAGTAAAAATGTTATTTACAATATTGATTCAATGCAGTTAAAATGTGGTTATTCATTACAGTTAGCAGATCACCTGTATATAAACTTTTCTCAGCAGAGACTATACTTATGGCAAAATCTGACACTTTGTTTGTAGGTCTTACTAATTAATCATAATTAGGATGTTGTTGTAGTTTAGACTCTGTTGGAAATAATGAATTGGAATTCACACCTGCACTAGAAAACCACCTTCGAACCATTGCTCAGGCTGTTGGTATGGACCTTTTCATTCTTTTTTCTGTGCTTTCATATTTAGTAATAGTTTTTGTGTGCTGTTAGTTCTATGTAAAAGTAAATTTTTTCCTTTGGTTTCAAAGAAAGGCAGGTGTTTGAATAAAGATTCAAAAACAACAGGTTATGGACCCAGTCCACCCACTGAACCAGTATTACACAAAACTGCTGTTTATTTGAAGCAAAGAAAATTAAGAATGTATCCATTAAATCAAAAAAAGTCCATCTCAATTCAATACACATTCACTGAACCCAAACATGAGTTCCAAAAACTAAAAGCAAGTGAAAATTACAAAACACCACCGTTGGCTTGAGTTATCTGCAGCAATAAATACTGGGCAAGGTCACAGTTGAGATTAAAATATGTACTGCAAGGGCTAAAATAATCTTGTCAGTTGACCCTTCTAATTATGTGTCTCTACAGAACACTATGACTGTGAAAGAAACATAGGAGAAATTAAAACAAATCTACGATGACTAAGAACTTTAGTGAATGGTCTCCTGAGAACAGTCTTAACATCTAGATTGGAGAACTGTGTAAGAATGTGTGTCAAGAATAATTTGTGAATGATCTTAACTTGTAAGTGAAAGGCCAGGTGGGTAGTATGTACACTACTAGCCATTAAAATTGCTACACCAAGAAGAAATGCAGATGATAAATGGGCATTCATTGGACTCATATATTATACTAGAACTTACATGTGATTACATTTCCATGCAATTTGGGTGCATAGATACTGAGAAATCAGTACCCACAACAACCACCTCTGGCCGTAAATAATGACTTTGATATGCCTGGGCATTGAGTCAAACACAGCTTCGATGGCGCGTACAGGTGCAGCTGCCCATGCAGCTTCAAAATGATACCACAGTTCATCAAGAGTAGTGACTGGTGTATTGTCAAGAGCCAGTGGCACCATTGACCAGACTTTTCAATATGTGAGAGATGTGGAGAATGTGCTGGCCAGGACAGCAGTCGAACATTTTCTGTGTCCAGAAAGGCCGTAGAGGACCTGCGACATGCGGTCGTGCATCATTCTGCTGAAATGTAGGGTTTCGCAGGGATCGAATGAAGGGTAGAGTGACGGGTCGTAACACATCTGAAATGTAATGTCGACTGTTCAAAGTGCCGTCAATGTGAACAAGAGGTGACAGACGTGTAACCAGTGGCACTCCATAACATCACGCCGGGTGATACGCCAGTATGGCGATGACGAATACATGCTTCCAATGTGCGTTCACCGCGATGTCGCCAAACACTGATGTGACAATCATGATGCTGTGAAGAGAACCTGAATTCATCCGAAAAAAAAATGATGTTTTGACATTTGTGCACCCAGCTTCGTCGTTGAGTACATCATCGCAGGCACTCCTGTCTGTTACGCAGCATCAAGGGTAACTGCAGCCATGGTCTCACAGCTGATAGTCCATGCTGCTGCAAATGTCGTAGAACTGTTCGTGCAGATGGTTGTTGTCTTGCAAACGTCCCCATCTGTTGGTTCAGGGATCGAGATGTGGCTGCACAATCTGTTACAGCTATGTGGATAAGATGCCTGTCATCTCGACTGCTAGTGATATGGGGCTGTTGGGATCCAGCATTTCATTCCATATTACCCTCCTGAACCCACCGATTCCATATTCTGCTAACAGTCATTGGATCTGGACCAACACCAGCAGAAATGTCGTGATACGATGAACCACAATCGCGATAGGCTACAATCCGACCTTTATCAAAGTCGGAAACGTGATGGTACGCATTTCTCCTCCTTACACGAGGCATCACGACGACGTTTCACCAGGCAACACCAGTCAACTGCTGTTTGTATATGAGAAACTGGTTGGAAACTTTCCTCATGTCAGCACATAGTAGGTGTCGCCACCGGCGCCAACCTTGGGTGAATGCTCTGAAAAGTTAATCATTTGCATATGGCAGCATCTTCTTCCTTTCAGTCAAATTTCGCGTCTGTTGCCATCTTCGTGGTGTAGCACTTTTAATGGCCGGTAGTGTATATTACAAGCAGACCAGCCTAATGAGTAAACATCAGTCATAAGGCGCTTAGAATCTCCAACATGCCAATAATGGGAAATTCCATTAAAAACAAAGTACTACAGGAAGGAAAGAATGAGGTGTGCAACAATTAGTCTTAATGGCTCAGCTGTTCAGGCAAATGAAAAGCACAGTTGCAATGACCCACACTACATTCCCAGCAGTCCTAGCTATTACAACTCAACAAATATGTGCTCGTAGCGAAGAATTAACACAGTAAAAGCAAGACAGCTGGAAAATATAGATTATAGATACTGTCACATTCGTGATACAGAGAAGAAATTGATAGTAAGAACATCATTAATCAGTGGAATGTGGAAACTGGATCAACGAAGTCATCACTATGTTGAACCAAAGTGTGCATCCTTGTCTGACAGTGAAACCTATGGCATAGAAGATTAGTCCTTCTTCAATCAGATTTGATGGAAGAATTATGAAAAAGTTTGGCAAGTGGCCTCAGATAAGTAGATCCATTGATAGTGTGCATTGTATCTCTCACTGCAAACTAGGACTTCACACAGTCCACTTCTAAATCTAAATGGGTTTTGGGGTTAGTACTTTATTTGTGCAGTTAAACGCAAACCTTATCAATTGAGGAGCTAAATATTTTCTAGCACTAATGATTTTCTGACAGTTTTTCTTCTGTTTTGTTTTGCATTGTTAGCAGTAAATACCAAGTATTCAAGATTATTCACCATTTTTAAAGGTTTGTAGAGAATTGGAAAAGTGAAAGATGTTATTTCTTATGAAATGATAATGAAAGAAATATGTAAACAAGAGACTTAAAGAAATTCTTAAAGTACGAAAGAATTAAACATCAAACCATGATTCTCCACGCTCTGGAACAAAATGATGTAGCAGAGAGACTCAGTATCCCCCTGCGGGTTCGGGGGTTAGAATAGACCTGCGGTATTCCTGCCTGTCGTAAGAGGTGACTAAAAGGAGTCTCAAACTTTTCAGCCTTGTATGATGGTCCCCTGTTGGGTTTGACCTCCATCTCTCAAAATTTTCCGAAGAGCGAACCGATTGGGGAAGGGCGCCTTACTTGGTGCATTGTGTCCATCTTGCGATCAGACCTTTCGCCAGCTTATACACCGTTGAACTGCAGTCCTGTCGGCTCTCCATCTCTTGGGCATGACTTTTTCTGTGTGCAGATAACACCTTGCACTGTGCAGTGCCTCTTTCTGCACTGACGGCGACCATGGACCACATGTTACCTAACATCCAGCACGGTAGCCAGTCCGTTGTGGTGGGGCCACCATGTACCTTGTTGGTTGTAGCCCCCTGACAACACAGGGATCGCTCTACTGATGCCTGCGCCGTTAACTCCCCACGTATGCCAAGGAGTAGATGCCTATCCTCCTGGGGTATCAAGACTCCTGGCAACGGCCATCCTGCCAGGTGGCTCTTGCCGTGGCTGGGTGGCGCCCGTGGGGAGGGCCCTTGGTCGGAGTAGGTGGTATCAGGGCAGATGACCCGCAATGAAGCGTGGTACATCACCACGCCACCAGCAGTCTCTAAGCGTTCTCGGGCTCAGTTTAACGCTCAGAAGTACGATCCGAAAACGTTCCCCTCCCTGGCCACAGGGATGGCAGTAGCAGTTATTCGCCCTGCTTCTTAGTTTGTACGAGGGTTGATGGGGAGTCTTTTCTCTCCACAAAGCCTCAGTTCTTCGTCGAGCATTTAGAGGACAAGTTTGGGGAGGTGGAGGGCTTGTCAAAAATGCGCTCTGGGTCAGTACTGATACAAACGGCATCCTCTGCCCAGTCACGACGGTTACTCGCTTGTGACAAGTTGGGGGATGTTGCCGTTACGATCACACCCCATAAGAGTTTAAATATGGTCCAGGGAGTTAGTTACCATAGGGATCTTCTTTTGCAGTCTGATGAAGAGCTGCGCGCCAATTTAGAGCGCCGAGGTGTACATTTCGTCCAGCGCATTCAACGGGGTCCGAAGGAAAATCAGATTGCTACCGGTGCCTTCATCTTGGCCTTCGAAGGGGATACATTACCGGAAAAAGTCAAGGTGATGTTCTACCGATGTGACGTTAAGCCCTATATCCCTCCCCCGATGCGGTGCTTTAAGTGCTGGAAGTTGGGCCATATGTCTTCTCGCTGCACTTCCAGCCTCACATGTCGAGATTGCGGACGCCCATCACATCTCAATACTCCATGTGCCCCGCCTCCCATCTGTGTCAACTGCGGGGAGCCCCATTTACCTTGCTCGCCAGACTGCCGAATTTTCCAGAAAGAGCGTAAAATCATGGAATACAAGACCCTGGACCGACTAACCTATACTGAGGCCAAAAGGAAATACGACCGACTCCATCCTGTGAGAATGACATCTTCCTACGCTGCTGCTACAACACCTGTGCTAGCCCCGTCTGTTTCTCAAATTGTGGCCGGATCAACGAGTAGTAAAACTCCTCCTGCCGCCTCGCCAGTGGGGGCCTCTACCCACTGGGTTGCTCCTGCGCCACCTACCTCAGGAGCATCACCATCCCACCCATCGGGGACGTCCGTCCCCACTTCTAAGCCGGAGAAGTGTCCAACTTCTTCGGCTTCTCACGCTCGCAAGGGGTCCCTTGGGTCCCTCCCTTCCCAGGTTTCCGCCAGCGAGAAGCCTGATGACCGAAAATGGCTTAAGTGCCCGCAATCAGCTGGTCGTAGGGCTTCACGATCCTCCTCCGTCCCGGAGACTGAATCGGTGAAGCCCTCCCAGCCGGTGCAACCCAAGGAACGGCGTGAGAAACCCAAGAAGAGCTCTCAGCCCAAGGAACTCGCGGTGGCAGCCATCCCACCGCAACCTTCCAGCTCTGCGTCTGAGGATGCGGTGGAGATTCTGGCGTCCGCTGAGGACCTCGATCTCGCCGGTCCATCAGACGCCATGGAAAGCACTATCACAGGTGCTAAATCGGAGGCAGCAGGTGACCCAGCAGCGTAATCTCCCTTCCCAGTCCCGTCAAGCCTTTCTCAGCCATGGACAACACCATCCTCCAGTGGAACTGCAGCAGTTTCTTCCACCATCTAGCTGAGCTCCGCCAACTTATCAGCCTTCATCCTTTCCTCTGCATTGCTCTGCAGGAAACTTGTTTTCCGGCAATGCGAACCCCCGCTCCGTGGCTATCGGGGTTATTATAAGAACCGGGCAGCTTATGAAAGGGTGTCTGGTGGCATCTGCATCTATGTCCTGAACTCTCTTCACAGCGAGTCTGTACCTCTCCACACACCTTTAGAGGCTGTCGCTGTTCGGGTGTGGACGCCACAGGCTGTTACCGTCTGCAGTCTGTACCTTCCACCGGATGGTGATGTTGCGCAGCATGAGCTGGCTGCTCTGATAGCTCAGTTGCCTCCACCTTTCCTGTTACTGGGCAACTTTAACGCTCATAACCATCTGTGGGGTGGGTCCGTGGCAACAGGTCGAGGCGCCATCGTTGAGCATTTATTGGCGCAGCTCGATCTCTCGATCTTAAATGATGGTGCCTTCACACACTTCAGTGTGGCGCATGGCACATACGCTGCCATTGACCTTTCCATCTGTAGCCCTAGCCTCTTACCGTCTGTCCAATGGAGAGTGCATGACGACCTGTGTGGTAGTGACCACTTTCCAATCTTTCTGTCACTGCCACAGCATCAGTCCTCTGGGCGCCCTAGCAGATGGGCTATGAATCAGGCTGACTGGGACTTGTTCTCCTCCAATGCCGCTATTGAACCTCTCTCTAACGATGCCATTGATGCAGTGGTTCAATCGGCCACCACCGGCATTGTTACTGCCGCCGAATCTGCCATTGCCCATTCTTCTGGGTCCCTTCGGCGGCGGACTGTGCCTTGGTGGTCGCCTGAGATCGCTGAAGCGATTAAAGCTGGCCGACAGGCGTTCCAGCGTCACAAGCGACATCCCTCAATCGACCACCTTATCGCCTTCAAACGGCTGCGTGCACGAGCCCACTCCATTATCTGCCAACGCAAGCAGGAGTGCTGGGAGCGGTATGTGTCCACCATTGGCCTCCATGTCACTCCATCGCAGGTCTGGGCCAAGATTCGCCGCCTCTATGGCTATCAGACCCCTGTCAGTGTCCCAGCGCTCTCACTGAATGGAGCAGTTTGTACTGACTCCGACATCATTGCAAATCGCTTAGCAGAGCACTTTGCTATGAATTCCGCTTCTGCCAACTACCCCTTGGGCTTCCGCTCCATTAAGGAGCAGATAGAATGTCGGAGTCTTTCTTTTCGCACTCACTATCCTGAATTGTACAATGTTCCATTCAGTGAGTGGGAATTTCGAAGTGCCCTCGCCGCTTGTCCTGATACCGCTCCTGGGCCAGATAGCATCCACTCTCAGATGCTGAAACACCTTTCAGTGGACTGCCAGCGACGCCTCCTCAATCTTTACAACCGCATTTGGGTCGAGGGTGAGTTTCTGTCGCAATGGCGGGAAAGTCTCGTCCCCATTCTGAAACCAGGGAAGAACCCTTTGGAGGTGGACAGCTACCGTCCCATTAGCATCACCAACATTCTTTGCAAGTTGCTTGAACGGATGGTGAGCCAGCGCTTGAATTGGGTACTGGAGTCTCCAGGCCTTCTGGCTCCGTCTCAGGGTGGGTTCCGTAAAGGCCGCTCCGCCGCCGACAATTTGGTGAGCCTGGAGTCGGCCATCCGTACTGCCTTTGCCCGCCGTCAGCATCTGGTTGCTGTCTTTTTCGACATGCGGAAGGCGTATGATACGACATGGCGTCATCACATCCTTTCTAAGCTTCATGGATGGGGTCTTCGGGGCCCTCTGCCGATCTATATCCGCAATTTTCTGTCGTATCGTACCTTCCGCGTGCACATCGCGGCCTCGTATAGTTCCTCCCAAGTCCAGGAGAACGGTGTGCCACAGGGTTCTGTTCTCAGTGTGTGTCTGTTTTTAATAGCTATTAACGGGCTCGCTGCGGCCGTGGGAAATACTGCCTCCGCTTCCCTGTATGCTGATGACTTCTGCCTTTACTACAGCTCTATTGGCATTGCAGCTGCTGAACATCAACTACAGGGCGCAATCCGCAAGGCGCAGTCTTGGGCTGTAGTGCATGGTTTTCAGTTTTCCGCAGCCGAGACCTGCGTTATGCATTTCTGCCGGCGACGCACTGTTCACCTGGAGCCGCGGCTTTATCTTGACGGCGAGCTTCTTAAAGTGGAGGAGTCACATAGGTTTTTTGGGGATGGTTTTTGATGCCCGGTTGACTTGGCTGCCTCATATTCGGCAGCTTAAACAGGCGTGTTGGCGGCATCTAAATACTCTGCGATGCCTGAGCCACACCAGGTGGGGCGCCGACCGATCTACTCTCCTACAGCTTTACCAGGCGTTAATCCTGTCCCGTCTGGACTACGGGAGTCTGGCTTATGGCTCAGCATCCCCATCTGCGTTGCGGGTGCTGGACCCAATCCTCCACAGCGGGATACGCCCTGCCACTGGTGCCTTCCGAACCAGCCCCGTGGACAGCATACTTGTGGAGGCAGGTGTCCCTCCACTGCGGTTACGATGCCAACAATTACTGGCTGCTTATGCTGCCCATGTTTTTAGCTTGCCCGAGCATCCAAATTATCGTGTCCTCTTCCCTCAGTCAGTCGTTCATCTGCCAGAACGTCGGGCCCGGTTGGGTTGTCCGATCGCCGTACGTGTCAAACAGCTTCTTTCATGGCTTCGGTGTTTCCCTGTTCCACCTCCTTTCCGGGCCCCTCTGCGTACACCCCCGTGGTGTGTGCCTCGCCCTTGCCTTCGGCTCGACTTGGCACATGGCCCGAAGGACTCAGTCCCTCCGGAGGCCTTCCGACGCTGCTTTTATTCCATCCTGGCCACGTATCAGGGCTCAGGCGTTGTCTACACCGACGGTTCGATGGTTGCTGGTCTAGTCGGTTATGTACTAACTCTAGGGGACCATTCTGAACAACGTTCATTGCCGGCTGGCTGCAGTGTATACACTGCTGAGCTGGTCGCCATCTTTCGTGCCCTAGAGTATATCCGCTCCTGCTCAGGTGAGTCCTTCGTTATCTGTAGCGATTCCCTGAGCGGTTTACGAGCTCTCGACCAGTGTTTCCCTCGTTCTCGTCTGGTGATGGCTATCCAGGAGTCCCTGCATACTCTCGCCCATAGCGGCAGGTCTGTGGTCTTTGTTTGGACCCCAGGCCATGTTGATATACCCAGCAATGAAACTGTTGACCGCCTGGCGAAAGAGGCCACCAGTGCGCCATCTCTGGAGATTGGCCTCCTGGCGGCTGATTTGCGGGCAGTCTTACGCCGCAAAGTTCTCTCATTTTGGGATGCTGTGTCGTGAGGATCCCCCTTTTTGTCATTGTGGGGCGTCCTTGGCGGTGGTCCATATTCTGTCGGAGTGCGCCCTTTTAACCATGCTCAGGCAGACTTTTGCAATGCCTGACACGCTCTCTGCTCTTTTATCAGATGACTCTGCCATGGTGGACTTGGTTTTGTGTTTTATTCGGGCAGGGTTTTTTTATCCTTTAATCCGAGTGGTGTTGTTGTTGGTGGTGGTTTTTTATTTATTTATTTATTTATTTATTTATTTATTGTGTTGATTCTGGCTTTTAGCCTCTGATTTTAAACTGAGTTTTTAAAGTGTTCTTGGTGATTGGCTTTTCCTCTTTCTCTACGGTCGGCCAACCACCGTCACACTGTGTGTTTTAATTTGTTTTGTCTGGTCTCTGTCAGAGTATTTCATGTCCTGTTTCATCTGCTGTCTTTCCTGTTGTTGATTTTTTATTCTCTCTGGGTGGTTTTAGTTTTTATGGAACAAGGGACCGATGACCTTAGTAGTCTGGTCCCTTTAATCCCACAAACCAACCAACCAAGAGACTCGGTAGATCAGTCATGGAAAAAGTGAGATGATGATGTTGGATGCGAAATTACCTATGAAATTTTGGGGAGAAGCAATCTCCACCACAGTTTATCTTATTATCCGTTAACCTAAGATTTAAGGTAAGCAGCCTGGACCCAAAATGTAAAAAATATTGCCAGGCTTTTGGGCCATTCCATGGTTTGGCAAATCTGTTCGATGTGCCAATCGTGCACGACTTACAGAATATTACTACATGCCTAAGAGCCAATTCACTCACAACCTCATGTAATAATTGTTAGAAATACTTCAAAAGATTTATCATCTATCTATACAGTATAATATAGATCAATACCATTTATCTCCAATTCTTGAGTACATTAACAATTCACATAATTAGCACTCATCCAGAAAGGTACAACACAAGTCAGTAATCTTGAAGGATGTGATATCATTTGAAACATACAGGTTCTTGCATTGGAACTTCACATCTGTTTTTTATTTTCCTTGCAAACTCTACATAGTCTTGATTTTGACGCTTTTGGGTCAATGTTGTTGTGGTCTTCAGTCCTGAGACTGGTTTGATGCAGCTTCCATGCTACTCTATGCTGTGCAAGCTTCTTCATCTCCCAGTACCTACTGCAGCCTACACCCTTCTGAATCTGTTTAGTGTATTCATCTCTTGGTCTCCCTTGAAGATTTTTACCCTCCACGCTGCCCTCCAGTACTAAACTGGTGAGCCCTTGATGCCTCAGAATATGTCCTACCAACCGATCTCTTCTTCTAGTCAAGTTGTGCCACAAACTCTTCTTCTCCCCAATTTTGTTCAGTACCTCGTCATTAGTTATGTGATCTATCCATCTAATCTTAAGCATTCTTCCGTAGCACCTCTTTTCGAAAGCTTCTATTCTCTTCTTGTCTAAACTATTTATCGTCCACATTTCACTTCCATACATGGCTACACTCCATACAAATACTTTTAGATATGACTTCCTAACACTTAAATCTATACTTCTTCAGAAACGCTTTCCTTGCCGTTGCCAGTCTACATTTTATATCCTCTCTACTTCGACCATCATCAGTTATTTTGCTCCCCAAATAGCAAAACTCCTTTACTACTTTAAGTGTCTCATTTCCTAATGTAATTCCCTCAGCATCACCCAATTTAATTTGACTACATTCCATTATTCTCATATTGCTTTTGTTGATGTTCATCTTATATCCCCTTTTCAAGACACTGTCCATCCCATTCAGCTGCTCTTCCAGGTCCTTTGCTGTCTCTGACAGAATCACAATGTCATCGGCGAACCCCAAAGTTTTTATTTCTTCTCCATGGATTTTAATACTTACTTTGAATTTTTCTTTTGTTTCCTTTACTGCTTGCTCAATATACAGATTGAATAGCATCGGGGAGAGGCTACAACCCTGTCTCACTCCCTTCTCAATCACTGCTTCCCTTTCATGTCCCTCAACTCTTATAACTGCCATCTGGTTTCCATACAAATTGTAAATAGCCTTTTGCTCCCTGTGTTTTACCCCTGCCATCTTTAGAATTTGAAAGAGAGTATTCTAGTCAACATTGTCAAAAGCTTTCTCTAAGTCTACAAATGCTAGAAACTTAGGTTTGCCTTTCCTAGATCTATTTTCTAAGATAAGTCGTAGGGCCGGTATTGCCTCACACGTACCAACATTTCTACGGAATCCAAACTGATCTTCCCCGAGTTCGGCTTCTACCAGTTTTTCCATTCGTCTGTAAAGAATTCGCGTTACTATTTTCCAGCTGTGAATCATTGAACTGATAGTTCAGTAATTTTCACATCTGTCAACACCTGCTTTCTTTGGGATTGGAATTATTGTGTTCTTCTTGAAGTCTGAGGGTATTTCACTGCCTCATACAGCTTGCTTACCAGATTGGAGAGTTTTGTTAGGCCTGGCTCTCCCAAGGCTGTCAGTAGTTCTAATGGAATGTTATCTACTCCCGGGGCCTTGTTTCGACTCAGGTCTTTCAGTGCTCTGTCAAATTCTTCACACAGTATCGTATCTCCCATTTCATCTTCATCTACATCCTCTTCCATTTCCATAATATTGTCCTCAAGTACATCGCCCTTGTATAGACCCTCTATATACTCCTTCCACCATTGTGCTTTCCCTTCTTTGCTTAGAACTGGGTTTCCATCTGAGCTCCTTGATATTCATACAAGTGGTTCTCTTTTCTCCAAAGGTCTCTTTAATTTTCCTGTAGGCAGTATCTATCTTACCCCTAGTGAGATAAGCCTCTACATCCTCACATTTGTCCTCTAGCCATCCCTGCTTAGCCATTTTGCATTTCCTGTCTATCTCATTTTTGAGATGTTTGTATTCCTTTTTGCCTGCTTCATTTACTGCATTTTTATATTTTCTCCTTTCATTAATGAAATTCAATATTTCTCCTGTTATCAATTAAATTCAATATTTCTCCTGTTACCCACGGGTTTCTAATAGCCCTCATCTTTTTACCTACTTGATCCTCTGCTGCCTTCACAAAGCTACCCATTCTTCTTCTACTGTATTTCATTCCCCAATTCCTGTCAATTGTTCCCTTATGCTCTCCCTGAAACTCTGTACAACCTCTGTTTTAGTCAGTTTATTCAAGTCCCATCTCCTTAAATTCCCACCTTTTTGCAGTTTCTTCAGTTTTAATCTACAGTTCATAACGAATAAATTGTGGACAGAGTCCACATCTGCCCCTGGAAATGTCTTAAAATTTAAAACCTGGTTCCTAAATCTGTCTTACCATTATATAATCTGTCTGATACCTTCTAGTATCTCCAGGCTTCTTCCATGTATACAACCTTCTTTCACAATTCTTGAACCAAGTGTTAGCTATGATTAAGTTATGCTCTGTGCAAAATTCTACCAGGTGGCTTCCTCTTTCATTTCTTTGCCCCAGTCCATATTCACCTACTATGTTTCCTTCTCTCCCTTTTCCTACTATCGAATTACAGTCACCCATGACTATTAAATTTTCGTCTCTTTTCAATATCTGAATAATTTCTTATATCTCATCATACATTTCATCAATTTCTTCGGCACGTGCAGTGCAAGTTGGTATATCAAATTGTACTGTTGTGGTAGATGTGGGCTTTGTATCTATCTTGGCTGCAATAATGCTTTCACTATGCTGTTTGTAGTAGCCTACACGCACTCCTATTTTTTTAATTCATTTTTAAACCTACTCCTGCATTACTGATATCTGATTTGGTATTTATAACCCTTTATTCACCTGACCAAAAGTCTTGTTCCTCCTGCCAGGGGAGGGCCCCTGGACAAAGTGGGTGGCATCAGGGTGGATGACATGCGATGAAGAGTACAACGTCATCACTTGCTGGTGATGAAACACCAGCAGTCTCAAAGCGTTCTAAGTCTCAGTACAATGCAAGGATGTATGACCCAAAATCATTCCCGTCACTAGCCACAATATGGGAGCAACGCCAGGCTAAGGAGGGCAGTGAATCTTATTCACCCCAGTACCTTGTATGTACAAGAACTGATAGGGACTCCTTTATTTTGATGAAGCCACAGTTTTTTGTAGAACATTGAGGACAAGTTTGGGGAAGTGGAGGGCTTGTCCAAAATGCGGTGAGGGTCAGTCGTGACAAAAACAGTATCCTCTGCCCAGTCACTGGCATTACTCACTTGTGACGAGCTGGGGTATGTTTCCATTACCATAACGTTCCATAAGAGCATAAATATGGTCCAGGCTATTATATTCTACAGGGACCTTTTGCAGTCTGACGCTGAGCTGCGCGTCAACTTAGTGACGAGGTGTTCATTTTGTCCGGTGCATCCATCGGGGTCCAAGGGATAATCAGGTTGCCACTGGTGCCTTCATCTTGGCCTTCGAGGGTGACACATTACCCGAGAAGGTCAAGGTAATGGTTTACCCCTGTGACGTCAAGCCCTATGTGGTGCTTTAAATGCTGGAAGTTCGGCCATATATCTTCCCGCTGTACTACAAGTGCCACATGTCAAGATTGTGGATGTCCATCACATCCCAATACTCCATGTGCCCCGCCTTCCATATGTGTTAAATCGCCATCTTATCAAATGATGGAAGAGGAGTGTTGAGAGAGAGAGAGGTCTCGACCATTCGGTGTCATACGACACCTTCCCAAGTCTGGCAAAGATCATACGTGTTTGCCAGACCCCAACAGGTGTTCCCGTGTTAACATGAATGGCGTGTTATCAACCACTGATAATGTGATTGGCGAGCATCTGCGTCGGTGAATTATCCTCCAGCCTTTCGCACTGTCAAACAACGGTTGGAAGGGAAAGTGATTTCATTCACTACAAGCCACAGTGAATCCTATAATACCCCATTTACAGAGTGGGAGCTCCTCAGTGCCCTGGCACATTGCCCCGACACAGTTCCTGGGCCAGATCGGATCCACAGTCAGGTGATACGTCGTCTCTCATCTGACTACTAGTGACATCTCCATGTCATCTTCAACCAGATCTGGTGCGATGGCGTCATTCCATTGCAATGGCGGGAGAGCACCAACAATCCATTGCTCAAACCCAGTAAAAACCTGCTTGATGTGGATACCTATCAGCTCATCAGCCTCACCAATGTTCTTTGTAAGCTACTGGAACATATGGAGTGTCAGCAGTTATTGGGTTCTGGAGTCACGTGGCCTACTGGCTCCAAGTCAGGGCGGCTTCCACCAGAGTCACTCTACCTCTGATAATCTTGTGTCCCTCAAGTCTGCCATCTGCACAGCCGTTTCCAGACACCAACACCTATTTGTCATCTTTTTTGATTTAAGAAAAGGGTATGACCCAATCTGACGACATCATCATACTTGCCACATTATACAAATGATGTCTCTTGAGGCCCGTTACAGATTTTTATCCAAAATTTCCTGTTGCTTCGTACTTCCCACGTCAAAATTGGTGCCTCCCATAGTTCCATCCATATCCCGGAGAATGGCGTCCTGCAGGGCTCTGCATTGAGTGTCTCTCTATTTTTAGTGGCCATGAATGGTCTAGTGGTAGCTGTAGGGCCATCCGTCTCACCTTCTCTGTATGCAGACGACTTCTGCATTTCGTACTGCTGCCCTAGTACTGGTGTTGCTGAGCGGTGCCTGCAGGGAGCCATCCACAAGGTGCAGTCATGGGCTCTAGCCCACAGCTTCCAGTTTCCAGCCGTGAAGTGGTGTGTTATGCACTTCTGTCGGCGTCATACTGTTCGTCCGGAACAAGAACTTAATCTTACTGATGATCCACTCACTGTAGTGAAGGCATATCAATTCTTAGGACTGGTTTTCAATGCCTGATTGACTTGGCTATCTCACCTTCGTCAGCTTAAGCAGAATTGCTGGTAGCACCACAATGCCCTCCGCTGCCTGAGCAACCCCAACTAGGGTGCAGATCACTCTGCACTGCTGCAGCTGTACAGAGCCCTTGTTCAATCCTGCCTTGACCATGGGAGCATAGTTTATTGTTCGGCGAGGCCATCGGTGTTGCGTTTACTCGACCAGTGCCCCACTGTGGCGTTCACCTAGTGACAGGTTCTTTTAGAATGAGTCCGGTGGCCAGTGTCTGCTGTTGGCTGGAGTCTCTCCATTGAAGGTTAGGTGTGCACAAATGCTTACCATTTAATAATCAAAATATCCACTGGTGTACTGCCAGTCTATAGTGTCCAACGGGCACAATATTTCGGCGATCAAACATGTCGCCATCATCAGGTGAACTGACGGACTGAGCTCCTGTGAACGTGCCGGCACGGAGATCTGTACACTATGGCTGCTCAGGGGGAACTGGGTTCGGTCGCGACGGCGGCAGATTTAAATACTCTCCGCCCGCGGCGCGCTCCCTCCGCCGTCCGCGCCCCGCGCCACAGTAGCGCGGTGGAACAGATTGCGACGGTGGTGGCAGCTGTCTGCGTGCAAATACAGATCAGTGTGTGTTGTCTTTCGATACACCACATGACCTAGGATGCCGTCAGCCCTTCTCCTGACCAAGACGTCAAGGAAAGGTAATTTACCCTCCATTTCAGTCTCCATAGTGAATTTGATGTTGGGGTGTATGGAGTTTAGATGTGTAAGGAAGTCAAGGAATTTATCCATACCATGTGGCCAGATGACGAACGTGTCGTCCACGTAACGGAAAAAGCAAGTATTCATCTGGCCACATGGTATGGATAAATTCCTTGACTTCCTTACACATCTAAACTCCATACACCCCAACATCAAATTCACTATGGAGACTGAAACGGAGGGTAAATTACCTTTCCTTGACGTCTTGGTCAGGAGAAGGGCTGACGGCACCCTAGGTCATGGGGTGTATCGAAAGACAACACACACTGATCTGTATTTGCATGCAGACAGCTGCCACCACCCTTCACAGAGGAATGAGGTACTTATAACTCTAGTACATAGGGCGCGCACTATCTCTGACACAGAGAGTCTACTCCAGGAAATGGAACATCTGAGAACTGTGTTTCGAAAAAATGGGTACTCAGAGTGGCAGATCCAACGTGCTCTCCACCCAACCACTGAAGCACAACCTGTTGAGATGGATGAAGTCACGAGGGAGGAGGTAGGCACTGCATTTATTCCATACACAGGCGCACTCTCGAGGAAAATCGCCCTCATTCTGAAGATACACCGGGTCGGAACTGTGTTTTGTCCTCCGAATAAAACTCTTGCACTGGTGGGGTTTGAGGAAGGCCGGCGTGTACCAGATTCCGTGTCAATGTGGCAAGTCGTATATTGGTCAGATGATGCGTACCATCGAGGATCGATGCCGTGAACACCAGAGGCACACTTGACTGATGTATCCGAGCAAGTCAGCGGTCGATGAACATTGTTTGTCGGAAAATCACGCTATGGAGTATGACCGCACGAGGATTCTGGTACAGACGTCGAGAGCGTTGTTAGAGAGGCCATCGAAATTCGCACCAATGACGACCTCATAAACCATGACTGGCTATAATCTTAGCAAGGCTTGGGAACCAGCGATTGGGTTAATCAAGATTAAATCGAGCAAACGCATAGTTGTGACGACCACGGCGGACAGAGCCATCACACCGACGTCATCTCAGACGTCGTCGCAATCTGTTCCACCGCGCTACTGTGGCGCGGGGCGCGGACGGCGGAGGGAGCGCGCCGCGGGCGGAGGGTATTTAAATCGGCCGCCGCCGCGACCGAACCCAGTTCCCCCTGAGCAGCCATAGCGTACGGATCTCCGTGCCGGCACATTCACAGGAGCTCAGTCCGTCAGTTCACCTGATGATGGCGACATGTTTGATCGCCGAAATATTGTGCCCGTTGGACACTATAGACCGGCAGTACACCCGTGGATATTTTGATTATCAAGTACGCCGGGAGAAACTCAAGAATCACGCTTACCATTTAAGTTGAACGCATTCATAGTTCTCCTACGCATCCGAATTACCGTCTCCTTTTCCCACCCACGGCAGCCCATCTCCCGTATCGGTGGCCCAGATTAGGGCTAACAATCGTGATTCACGTGCGATCCTTTCTGTCTGAACTGGAGTCCTTCCGTTTATCACCTGTACTTGAAGTCCATCACATACACCTCCATGATGTACACCTAGGGTGAAGCTTCGCCTGGACCTTTCACGTAGCCCTAAGGACTCGGTTAACCCTGCGACTCCTCTCCGCTGTCACTTCCTCTCGATTCTCAACATGTGCCGGGGACAAAAAGTGTTTTTACACTGATGGCTCGATGGCCGATGGTCGCGTTGACTTTGCCTGTGTTCATGGATGACATATAGAGCAGCACTCCTTGCTCGTTGGCTGCAGTGTTTTCACTGCAGAGCTGACGGCCATATTTCTTGCTCTTGAACACGTCCGATCATGCCCAGGCGAGTCATTTCTCCTGTGTGCTGACTCCTTGAGCAGCCTACAAACTATCAACCAGTGCTACCCTCGTCATTCTTTGATAGCGACCTTCCAGTAGTCCATCTATGCCCTTGTACAGTCCAGTCGTTCAGTGGTGTTTGTCTGGACCCCAGGTCATGGAATACCAGGCAATGAACTTGCCGACAGGCTGACCAAACAGGCTGCGTGGAAACCATCTCTGAAGATAGGCATCTCTGAACCTGACCTGCATTCTGACTTACACCGCAGGGTTTTTCAGCTTTGGGAGATGGAATGGCATAACAGTACGCACAAGTAACTGAACTAACTGCATGTCATTAAAGAGACCACAAATGTGTGGAAGTCTTCCATGCGGGCCTCTTGCAGGGAATCAGTTGACCTCTGCTGGCTCCGTATTGGCCACGCTTGGGCGACCCATGGTTACATCCTATGCCATGAAGACCCACCTCACTGTCAGTGCGGCACCTGGTTGACAGTGGCCCATCTTCTGGTGCACTGTCCTACTTTGACTGCCCAGCAACAGAATCTTGGGTTATCAGGCTCGTTGCTGCTAATTTTATCTGACACAGGGTGTATACAACCTGGGACAATCGGGAGAACGGGGGAAAACCAGGGCATTTTTTCGTCCAGGAAAAAACTGGGAAAAACCCGGGAACTTTTTAGAATTCCAGGAATTTTTCATTTTTTTTCTTTTCAGTTACATCTTTGTAATTTTGATTGGTAAGAACCAATACTCTTACAAAGGATATTACTGTATCCTGCTGTTGCAGAATAACACTGCAGCAATAAAACATGAATGAGAGGAGGACTATGCAATGCTTCGTAACAACAAATTGCCTCCGACAGGTGCCATCACAGTTGTTTACATTACATTCATTTTAGCAGTTACGAGCGGGATTGTGCACATGCGCAGTTTAGTGGTGCCTTCTCCCGCTTCTGGCTACAGAAATGTGGCTGTTGGCTGTGTAAGCAGTCACAGCAAGCAGCTAGACGCTACTAGGGAAAATTTTACTGGCGCACCCAAGTTGCCAGATTTATGCATGTGCAGCATGTCAGGCTCTTGGTGGTCTAAATTCATATTCTCGAGGAAAAAAACCTCATTTCACAAAGCACCTAGCATGCAGTGCACGTTGGTCTATCGATTATTCATATGATTTTGCAATGCATCCCTGTCGGTTTTTGGACATTTTTGAACACTTTCTAAGTTCATTTCTGAAAGATTTGTGAATGCGTGCAGAGTGCATGTGATGTCTGTCAGGGGAATCCTCGGCGCATCTAGAAATAAACTTTCTTGCAGACAAAAGGGGCTATATGAGCTGAGTGGAGTAAAGCCGAACTGATAAATGCCAATCGCTGTCTGATTATGTGGTTGATTGGATTTATGAATGATGAGTATTGTTATAATTTCTAGCAAAAGTCATAGATTCAGACTACCAGAGTGGAAATAAACGACTAACAGGAATAAGATTATGCATTATCTTCTCGGTGTATCCAAATTTTGACAGAAAAGTTTTGGCCAGACTAGTAAAGGCCAGTTGTACAGTACCCGGCTAGCAGCCACTTTAAGTTCTATTCTAGAAGTAGCATAGAAAACGCGTTGTACGAACATGCAACAACGCCTAACCGGAGAATAATCACGGGATACCTAAACCAGTGATTCTGGCAGAGTTAGTGAAGTTAACTGGCAAATAAGCTTCGACATTGGCAGGAATAGTTACAAAATTAGTGATGAAAAGACTGTTTGTTAGCAGGAGGAAGGAGAAGAAACGGGGACATCACTTAAATTATGGAAGAATATGAAGATTCTAAATTTATATAAAAATTTCACACTACTACTTTTCGATCTCATGCATGAGAAACTGGAGCGTATGTATGAGGTGTAAAACTATTTCCTACATGAAGTTTTTTGCTTGTAGGCATTTGATATTGGTACTTTGTGGATTATATTCTGTCGTGTTGTAAAAATGACCATTTGTGCCAAAACAGTCCCATTTATTTGGTGTGTGTTACAATTGCTGCAGTATTAGAAAGGCCTATTTTGTTTTATACAGCAGACAGTGACAAAATAGACTAATCAGGTGGAGAAACCACACCAATCTTGGGTCCTATTTGTATTAAAAGCTTTTTCAGTATTAGACGATGACATTTCAATTTTTGATGTAGCAACATGTTTGACGAACTTTGAGGTAATAGATTCTTTCGCAGAAAGAAAAGCATGCCATGTAAAGCTGTAGCAAGATTAGAGAGAAGAAAACTCTAGGAGCTAAGGATTGAAGAAATGTGTATTGTCTTGCTTGTCTCTTGTCTTTACTGGTTTTATGTATCCTGTATTTAATTTAATGTCTCACAAAGCAGCAAGTTGTTAACTAATAGGGCATAAAGAGTGCAAATTCAGGATGTCAGACCAGTTGACCACAAGCAGGAGAGGCACCACAGGACATTTTACTTTCCACTGTCCTGAATATAGTTTGATGCCACCAATTGCAAAATATACATGCTTAAATTCTACAGGAGCAAAATGCAGTGACCTGCGATAGAAGAATGTTGTTTGAAGAGGCGTGGCACTGCACTTCGGCACACTAAAGACCTAATAACATGCCTTACATTTCGTTGAACATGTATGTTTTATGCATCAAACTCTTCAGAAAGACGTGCGCTACATTTTTGTTTAAATTCTAAAATTCTTGTGTGTGTGTGTGTGTGTGTGTGTGTGTGTGTGTGTGTGTGTGTGTGTGTGTGTGTTATGGGCACTCAACGTCGAGGTCATCAGCACTCTTTTAAATTTAATTTCCAACACTAAAGGGAGGAAGGGGAGGGGGGGGGGGGGTGGAGATGTTTGGCGGAGGGCACTATCTAGTATTACCCTGGTTCAGAAACATGGTAGATCTAGGGCTGATGCGCAGAGCAGTCCATGTAATAGTGGGGAAGTGGGTAATCTCCACGTTACTTGTGTTTACATTTAGTGATTTTTGCTGTTTCCTCTTCGGTTACTGCTCTCACGTCAAATGAAAACAAAACGGATTTCTGTGGCAGGGAGCTACAAGTGAATTAAAATACAGTCACATAATTACAGAAGGCAAAAATAAGTTATTAATTTCAGATTTTATTTTATTTTCACTTTCCTGACGGTCAAGCATTAATCGCCTTGCAGAACAATTAAGCTACTTTTGTCGGTTTGCTAAAGAAATTTCCTTTTATTAATCTTTTCCACTGAGTCAGTCAATATATTTGAAACGAAGTGTTTAATTCCACACTATTGGCTAGTTTCAATTGTTCACTGCATTTCAAGTGCACGTTTTCATCTTGTAGTATGTATGGTGTTATGCCTTAATAAAGAATCAAACATGAGATAACACTGTACTTGTACTCCAATAAAATTTACATCCCGAAAGCCACATTGAAAAGCTTAATATCAGGTCAAGGCCTACTTCTTTGGGAATCTGGACATACGAATGTGCATTTTAAATGTGCACATTTTAGTATGGGTCACGAAATTCTGATGCTCTTAGAGTATCCTCTGATGTCATATTTCTTTTATGACATAATGTAAGATCTTTTAGTGTTTTACACGTACAAACATACAGGCCTCCTAAGTCGTCATAGCTACACAAGCACAGTGGTGCATGTTATCTGACACTCTCTGGCAACTGCTGAAACGAACCTATTTCTAAAAGGTCACAGGAAAATACTGCGAATGGTGGTTTGAAAAGCATTAATTTCAAAGTAAATTTCCTTTCACGCAAGTTGAACTATGAGCAAGAATGTATGATGATTTTCTTAAATCACAAAGCGTTTGACTCTCATTTAAAACTCAATTCTTTGATGACGAGCCAGTTAGAAGAATTTTGAACCCAGAAGATGAGACTGTGTCATTATTAAAAATTTTATTGGCTCATTTGTGTGATATATCTTGAAGTGTAGTACACACATAAGACGAACTTTATATGTCAAAGCTTAGCTTCTCTTGCAGCATATTAAACTTAGACACCAATATTATGTGAAAGCTTTGCTTTTCTTGTAGCAGCACTATGTATATTTATTTAAACCTTTAACTGTTGTTGTTTGTGTGTTCACATTACTTAACAGTGATGTTGCTATTGGCTGACTAAGTCATGTGTCCTAAGCTCTGAATATCCGCCATCATCAACTGGCGAGATCACATGACATGACCTATGATTGGCTTACAAAAGTGCATTGCTTCAGAAAGTAACATGCGGTGTTAGGTGGAATTCAAATTTATATTTTGTAATATGAAAATATGCAGTGTAAATGTTGCTGCACATCAAAGATCTTTCCAAAATGTGTTTTTTCCCAGAGTTTCGTTTTCGAAAGTGATAAGTTATACAGTTCAGAGAGAAAATATACTGTCAGTTAACAGGGAAAAAGTGGGGAGAAATCTATTTTTAACTGGAAAATCCGGGAGAAATCAAGGAATTTTCTTTCCTTGTCCACTTATACACCGTGCGACAATGCCTCATTTGCTGATTTACTTTTATTGGTGAGGGTGAGTTTTATCATTTGATCTAAGTTCTAGCGCATTTCCTTTGGCCGTCTGTATGCTCCACCCTAGTGCTTTTAGGGTGGAGGTTTTATTTTAACATGTTGCTGAGTGGCTGGCTTCTCCTTTTTATTCTCATGGTCAGCCAGCCATGGTCACCTGCTTTGTTGTTTTATTCTCTTCATCCCGTTTCTTGCATGTGTGTGGTTTTCTTGTCCCCCTTTCATCCATTTACGTGTTTGTTGCCTTCATCGTTTTTGTGATTTTTCCTTTAATTCTGTTTTGTGTTGTCAGTCTCGTTTGTTTTACTCTCACACTTGTGGCATTGTTTTATTAGGAACAAGGTACTGATGACCTCTTAGTTTGGTCCTTTCCCCCTCTTTTAATCCAATCAACCAACCAACAGAATTACAATGGCATAGCCCAAAGGTTGCCTCTCTTCTCGTGGGACTTAAATTCTTACTCTAAATTTTTCTTCGGCTTCCTTTACTGCTTGCTCAGTGTACAAACTGAATAACATCATGGATAGCCTACAACCTTGTCTCACTCCTCTGTCAACCACTGCCTCACTTTCATGTCCCTTGACCCTAGAACTGCTGCCTGGTTTATGCACAAGTTGTAAATAGCCTTTCATTTCCTCTATTTTAACCCCTGCTAGCTTCAGAATTGAAAGATAATATTAGAGGCAACATTGTCACAAGTTATCTCTAATTCTAAAAATGCTATAAAGTAGTTTTGCCTTACCTTAACCCATCTTCTGGGACCAGTGTTGCCTCGTGTGTTCCTACATTTCTCCGGAGTCCAAACTGGTCTTCCCTGAGGTTGGCATTTTCCATCTTTTCCTTTCTTCCGTAAAGAATTTGTGCATTTTGCAACCATGTCTTATAAAACTGATAGTTTGGTAATATTCTCACTTATCAGTGCCTGCTTTCTTTGGAGTTGGGATTTCTTATATTCTTCTTAAAGTGTGAGGGTATTTCATCTGTCTGCTACATCTTCTCACCGGAGTGAAGAGTTTCATTATGGCTGGCTGTCCCAGGGCTATCAGTGGTTCTGACAGAATATCATCTACTACTGCAGTCTTGTTTCGAATCAGGTCTTTCAGTTCTCTGTCCAATTCTTCTTGCAGAATTGTAACTCCCACCTCCATTGATCTATGTCTTCTTCCATTTCTATAATATTACTTAAAGTTGCATGACAAGGAGGCAGAGGAGGAGGAGGAGAATGATAACGATGATGATGATGATGATGATGATGATGATAATTATATAAAAAAGAATATTCAATATGTTGCATTTAATGATGTGTGTGAATGATATGTCTGTGTCTGCTGTTGTGATTCACTTGTCTGAGCAACAGGATGATAGGCCATTTCTACGTTTGATCTGCTCGTAACCTGGCAGTGACCCACTGTCACAGTTGAGCTTGGAATAAGTCCCAATATTATTCAATGAAGTAGGCCACCCTATCTGTTTCACCTTGTTTTCACATTACCAGATACTGTTCTACTCTGAAAATTAAGTGCTGATGACATTAGCAAAATGCTGCACCATTTGTTTGCATGGTGCTTTTGTACAATAATACTGTATTAACCACACACACCTACTTTAATGCTAATCTCCTTTTCCACTTCCATTCTCTCTCTCCCCATCCTACCCAGCCACCTCCCACCCCCATGGCATGTCAAAGCTATGCCTGGCAAAAAGGTACATGTTGTGCCTGTCTGCAACTCAGTGCATCATCTCTACGGTGAGTAGCAGTGTATCCTTTTCCTAATATTGTTGATATCCCAACCTGGACTTTACATTGTTTTATGTGGACTTGGCATAGATGGGGTCCTTGCTGTCTCTTGAATAGCAGCAATAGTTTTCTGTGTGATACAATATGCAGATGCTTGGGATTATTATACTTGCTGTATTAACAATGAGAAATAAAAACGTGTAGTTAAACTCATGGATAAATTATAGTCTTCTGTCATCTCAACTTTAATTAATTATACAGTGTTTGTTGATTCATCCATGGTACAATAGCCATTCCAGTTATATCTACAATATTTTATGTGCCCTTCTCATCTGAATTATAACAACAATATTAGACATTTACAGTGCATGTAGAACCCAAAAACGTGTGTAATTGCTTTTGCAGATAAACTAGACAATTTGTTGAAATGTCTGTATTTCAGTCAGATTAAGAAATGAAAGTTGCCACAGAACTCCAGTACTTCCTCTGTTTGTTAGTGAATGTGTGAAACTACTTGTATCAGCATGTCATTTATAACATTCATTATCACATTATCTCCACAGTTTACATGGATGCAGCTCAGAGAACCATTCTTGCAATTCATGGTCCATATTCCATGGCATGTTCACAAAATAACACACACTCACTTGTAAGAGAGCTCGCTCTTACGCACACATAACATTGAATATTAAAAAACATACTTCTGTTAAATTAATGAATGCACCAGAATCTTTAAGAAATGCTAAGATGAATAAAAAATGTTTGGAGGTAGAAGTTTAAATAATTCAAATAATGTGATGTTTATCATAAAAGTTATATCAGTAGTCTGCTGATTTATTTTTATGGGGACTCTAAGAATGTTGCAGTTTTGTTGGATGACAAATTTGAAAACAATCTTTTTACTGATAGCTTTTGCAAATGTCATGCTTCATATCCAATGATCTTACAGCACTTATTAATTAGAATGTGGTGGTGGTGAATTGCTTACGATTAACAGTGTTTCAATAGTATATTGAACATAATATTGCTAGTGATAGTAATAATAGTAGTAGTAGTAGTAGTAGTAGTAGTAGTAGTAGTAGTAGTAATCCCCGTGGAGGCCCAGGAAAAGAATAGGTATCCAGTATGTTCTGCCAGTCATAAAAGGTGACGAAAAGAACAAACCACTAATAGGGCTAACCCCCCTTTTAATGGGATTAGTTGGTTCAGGACAGAACTAATGAAGCCTCCGACAAGCGCTGTCATAGTCGGGGACGATGCTTGAACCCTATGCCCGTCCACAATGGTAATGACACTGCTAGCCACACGGCAAATGATTTGCAGGATATGCTTCCTGCAACCACTCTAGAAGGAAAACAAAGACAGAGGATGAGATGGTCAAATGAAGTTAACAGACACCTCATGTTCTGTTTTTATGAAGCAACAAATTTAGGAACCAACACAACTGGATACAGATCAGAAGTATACACAACATTTATTACCAGATACCCAGAACTAAAATTTTTAACAGAACAACGGCTAGCTGATCAGATCCATGTAATAATAAAAAATAACAGCGATACCCCAGTCACAATTAGAAAACATCAAACAAGTACAACAAATACTGGAACAAAATAATCTGCAATCAGAAGAAGAAGAAAATACAGTAATTGACTCAAACATCCCAGAGCAAACAAACAACGAACAACACGCATCAATTAAACAATCAGAGGAAAACGAAATCTTAAGACAGCCACCAGAACAAGCACAAATAGAACAGGAAGTGACACACATGTTAGATATAGAAGAAAAATGTCAGTTGACATATATAGAGTACAAAGACACAAATACAGACATTAGCCCATTCTTGCATAGACCACCAAATAACCCACAAGTCGAAACAACAACAACAACTAATAACACAATAATACACAACAAAATAAATGAAAATAAAACTATGGAAGAGTTACAACTACTGGTTTATGTAGGAGCACTCACTACACTAAATATACACACTTGGCAGAGATCAGAACCAACCAACACACAGAAGAAACCCACAAAATCAGCATGGCAACACAGGCTACAGATCAGAATAGAAAAACTGAGAAAAGACATTGGACAGCTAACACAATTTATAAGAAATGAAATATCAGACAAAAAACGAAAAAGATTAGGTAAAATCTCACAAGAAGTGATAGAACAATTACATGAAAAGAAGCAGAAATTACAAGCATTGGCCAAATGACCTATAAGATACAAAAAAAGTGAAAATAGAAGGAAACAAAACCAAACATTCAACACAAACTAAAAGAAATTTTACCAGAAAATAGATAACACACATTAAAATAGACAATCCACCAAACATATCAGACACGGAACACTTCTGGAGCAACATATGGTCAAACCCGGTACAACATAACAGACATGCACGGTGGATACAAGCAGAAACAGACTTGTACAAGATGATACCACAGATGCCTGAAGTGATAATTTTGCAATATGAAGTCACCCGAGCAATTAATTCTACGCACAATTGGAAAGCCCCTGGAAATGATAAAATAGCAAATTTCTGGCTAAAGAAGTTCACCTCAACACATTCACATCTAACTAAATTATTTAACAATTACATTGCAGACCCATACAGAGTCCCTGATACACTTACACAAGGAATAACTTATTTGAAACCTAAAGATAAGCAGACACTGCAAACCCAGCAAAATATTGCCCCATAACATGCCTACCAACAATATAAAAAATATTAACTTCAGTCATTACACAGAAATTAATGACACTTACAACACAGAACAAAATTATAAATGAGGAACAAAAAGGCTGCTGCAAAGGAGCACAAGGATGTAAAGAGCAACTGATAATAGATGCAGAGGTGATGTATCAAGCTAAAACTAAACAAAGGTCGCTGCACTACGCTTACATTGATTACCAAAAAGCTTTTGATAGTGTACCCCACTCATGGCTACGACAGATATTGGAAATATACAAAGTAGACCCTAAATTAATACAGTTCCTAACCGTAGTAATGAAAAATTGGAAAATCACACTTAATATACAAAAAACTTCAAATAATTTCACATCACAGCCAATACAGATTAAGCGGGAAATATACCAAGGAGACTCATTAAGTCCTTTCTGGTTCTGCCTTGCCCTGAACCCACTATCCAACATGCTAAATAATACAAATTATGGATATAATATTACTGGAACATATCAACACAAAATCACACATTTGCTATACATGGATGATCTAAAACTACTGGCAGCAACAAATCAACAACTCAACCAATTACTAAAGATATCAGAAGTATTCAGCAATGATATAAATATGGCTTTTGGAACAGACAAATGTTAGAAAAATAGCATAGTCAAGGGAAAATGCATTAAACAAGAAGATTACGCATTGGATAACCACAGCGACTGCATAGGAGCGATGGAAAACACAGATGCCTATAAATATCTAGGATACAGACAAAAATAGGAATAGATAATACAAATATTAAAGAAGAACTAAAAGAAAAATATAGGCAAAGACTAACAAAAATAATGAAAACAGAATTGACAGCAAGAAACAAGACAAAAGCTATAAATACTTACGCTATACCAATATCGACCTACTCATTTGGAGTAGTGAAATGGAGTAACACAGACCTAGAAGCACTCAATACACTTACATGATCACAATGCCACAAATATAGAATACAACACATACATTCAGCAACAGAAAGATTCACATTAAGCAGAAAGGAAGGAGGAAGGGGATTGATCGACATAAAAAACCTACATTAAGGACAGGTGGACAATTTAAGAAAATTCTTTATAGAACGAGCAGAAACTAGCAAAATACACAAAGCAATCATTCATATAAATACATCGGCTACACCATTGCAATTTCATAACCACTTCTACAACCCTTTAGATCACATAACATCAACAGACATGAAGAAAGTAAATTGGAAAAAGAAAACACTACATGGCAAGCATCCGTATCATCTAACACAGCCACATATTGATCAAGATGCATCCAACACATGGCTAAGAAAAGGAAATATATACAGTGAGACGGAAGGATTCATGATTGCAATACAGGAGCAAACAATAAACACCAGATATTACAGCAAGCTTATTATTAAAGATCCCAATACCACAACAGATAAATGCAGACTTTGCAAACAACAAATAGAAACAGTAGACCACATCACAAGTGGCTGTACAATACTAGCAAATACAGAATACCCCAGAAGACATGACAGTGTAGCAAAAATAATACATCAACAGCTTGCCATACAACATAAACTAATAAAACGACACATTCTCACGTACAAGTATGCACCACAAAATGTACTGGAGAATGATGAATACAAATTATACTGGAACAGAACCATTATAACACCACTACACAGCAAACCTGACATCATACTCACCAATAAAAAGAAGAAATTAACACAACTAATCGAAATATCCATACCCAATATGACAAATATACAGAAGAAAACAGGGAAAAAAAATTGAAAAATACATCCAACTGCCTGTGGAAGTCAAGGACATGGGGAATCAGGATAAAGGTGACACTACACCAATTATACTATCAACTACAGGAGTCGTACCACACAGTATCCACCAGTACACCAACGCAATACAGCTACATCCAAACGTATATATGCAACTACAGAAATCTGTAATTATTGATACATATTCAGTTACCCGAAAGTTTCTAAATGCAATGTAACACATACCGTACAGCTAAAAGGAAGTCACACTTGATAAAGGTCCACGTCACTTTCCATTTTTAACCAGACATAACGTCTGAGAAAGGAAAGAAATAATAACAACAATAACAAAATTGCCAAACACCATGTAATAATCTTGTTAGGCGACTTTAATGCACAATTAGGTAAAGAGAAAAAAACAGGAAAATCACCGGAATCCATACAGCTCACAAGAGAACTAACAAGAATGGGGAAAGATTGATAAGCTTTTGTGAAAATTTCGGCCTCATAATTATGTCAACACAATTCAAAAAACCCAATAAGAAACTGTATACTGGGAAGTCGTCCAACACAATGTTGGGTGAATTCCAGATAGACCATGTGGACATCTCGAAGAGTAACACAGCAGAAATTTTGAATGTGAAAACAAGAGGATTTTTTGACTCAGACCACCATCTTCTACAGATAAAGACCAGATTACAACCCAATAGAAAAAAGCCAAAACTAAACAAAGTGCTGAGACCAGACCCTGAATACATAAAACTCAGCAAGGAAAAAATCTTACAGGAAATTAGTCAGACAAACACCACAAACTGGACAGAACTTGTGGACGTCCTCAAATCCATGATGAAATTGGGTCAACCTCCGAGAAGGAGAAAACACAGGTGGTGGAATATAATATGTGACCAAGCAATAGAAGAAAGGACCAATGCCTGGAAAAACTTCAATAGTCGCAAAACATCAGAAAAATGGCAACAATTTCTAGTAATCCGAAAACAAACATCGAAAACTATTCGGAGGTAAAAAAGAAATTATGACAAACGGAGACTAGATGAGATAGAACAAGACTTTAAAAAGAACATCAGTAATTTTTGTAAGACTTTTAAAGAACATATTTCAGGATACCAGCCACCCAATCTTTGTTTCAAGAAACCGAATGGTTCACTAGAAACTAACACGAAGAATAACTGCCAAATCCTCGCAGACTATTTCAACAAACTTCTCAACTGCGAAAGACCTATAGAATATATTCACTATGAGACGTCTACACCAAATCCTGACGCTAAACCGCCAACCATCAATGAAATAGAAATTATCAAGACACTCAAATAATATAGCCCCAGGAGAAGGTGGAATTATTGCAGAACTATGGAAACTAAATGATGAAAGATTAACAGGAAAAATTCACAAAATCATATTAAACATTTGGGAAACAGAACAGATCCCTTCTGAATGGAAATGCGCTCTCATCCATCCATTACACAAAAAAGGCAACAAAACTGAACCAAATAATTACAGGGGTATCTCACTCGTACCGGTCACATATAAAATCCTATCAAAAGTTCTCATGAATAGATTAGAACAACAAGCTGACCCACAAATAGGAGAATACCAGGCTGGTTTTCGCAAGGGACGATCATGCATAGAGCAGATCTGGAATCTGGAAATGATTCTCCAGACGAGAAACACCCGAAACACAGTAGTTACTTTCATAGATTTTAAAAAGGCCTTCGACTCAATAGACAGATTAGCGCTCTGCAAGACGCTGGAAGAGTTCAGCATTGACAAGAGCAATCATTCGGGAAACATTAACTGACACAGTCTCCAAGGTTAAATTTATGGGGGATATCTCGGAACCATTTGAAATCCAAACTGAAGTGTGACAGGGTGACGGACTTTCACAATTACTCTTTAATATCATTCTTGAAAAAATTATCAGGACATGGGAAAAAGAAGCCAAAGGAATCCAAATTGGCAATAGAAAAGACAATAGATTCAATGTGAAGTGTTTAGCTTTTGCAGATGACCTTGCAATCCTCACAAATAATAGAAAAGAAGCCACTAACGCCATAGAGAAATTACACGAAATTGCACAAAGAACTGGCCTGCAAATCTCATATGAGAAAACCCAGTACATAGAAAGAGTGCCACAAGACAAATTGCTTATTGTGACAACCCATGGGAAAATCGTACAAGTACCACATTTTAAGTACCTGGGAGAAATCATCCAGCCATCAGGGATCAACCTAAAGGCCAATGAGGAAAGAACAAAAAAACTACAGAAAGCATATAAACTCAAGTGGAACTATTATAACAAAAAGTCAATGTCCATTAACGCAAAACTGAGGCACTACAACACTGTCGTACTTCCGGAGGCACTATATGCATCTGAAACAACACAAATAGGTGGGCAAACTAAAATTAAAGAAATAGAGAAACAAGAAAGGAAAATTCTAAGGAAAATTTTTGGCATCATACAAGAGCAAGGAATCTGGAAGAAGAGACCAACATCAGAATTATATAAATACACAGACAAGATTACGGATACAATAAGGAAAAGAAGAATGCAGTTCTAAGGACATATCCACAGGATGAATGAAAACAGAATTTCAAAGCGAATTCTTAAAGTCATAAACTCAGGCAGGGGAAAAACAAAATGGATAAAAGAAGTTGAAGAGGACCTCAGACAAGCACACATAACTGTAAACGATGCAGAAAATAGAACTGAATTCAGGAACACCATCAAAAAACATAAATTTAACACCACAACAAAGAAGAGACCAGGATGCAAATGGACAGCGGAGCGAAAGAAACAACACAGTGAACACATGAAGAAAATTTGGGTTCAGAAAAAACATAAACAATCATCATAAAGGAATTCAAGTTCAAACGCTTTCTTAAATGGGAATAATCGAAAATAATAATAATAATATAATAATAATAATAATAATAATAATAATAATAATAATAATAATAATAATAATAATAATAATGGTACCCAAATTAATATGTAGAAGCTAACTCCATACTGAGATAGAAATAGTTACATACCCTGAGGAGTGAATTAACAATTCTGACACTTAAGTCAACAAGTGATATTAACTTTAACAGAAATAATTTTAATTTTAGTATGAATAATTTTGTATAATGCTATCTTATAGTGAATGTGAACTTATTAAACCACGTCACTGTTTATATGTGAACTATATTTGGTTTTCTCAATTTTGTTCTATGTCTAAAGTAATTCGCCATACTTCTAATGTGTCAGTCATGAACATCAATGCATTAGTTTATTCCTTTTAGATTTCATACAAAAATGTGATCAATTTGTTTAAACACAAGAATATATTATTACAGTAATAAAAATAATCAGTTTTTGAAAATATAAGGTAATTGGGTAGAGAAATCTACTCAGCATGTGGCAGCAGGAGAACACACAAGCTTTCGGAGCCAGTGCCTCCTCCTCCTGGCAGAAGGGTTAAAGGGGAAGGAATGGGGAACAAGGAAAAGGGCTAGTGAGGTTTAGGAAAAGGGTAGAGTTCAGAAGAACTGCCCATAACACTAGGTCAAGTGAGATTTACCAGACAAGATGAGACAGTCTTTCCTTCGCATCCTGTCCAGTAAGTCTCCCTGACCTCAGGTTATGGGTGATTTTCCTGAACTGTACCCATTTCCTATCTCTCACCAGGCCTTTGCCTTCACCCCTCTTCCTTCTCCTTGAACCCTTCTACCAGGAGGAGAAGCCTCTGGCTCCAGAAGTGTGCAGATTAAATTCCATTATGTGTGTCTTCTCCTCCTGCTGCTGCTTGTTGAGAAGATTTTTTTTAAATCTATCCAGTTACAGTATTTATTATTAGATGTTTCTGTTTTACGTATGATTTATGAAAAGAGTCACATCAGCCTAGTTGCTATTCTGTGGAATCTCAATATTCTGTTGAGATGTGTGCCTGCAACACAGTGCCCCAGTTCCACACCATAGTTCAGGTGCGGGTAAATTGTGCAATAATACACTATTTTAATATTTTGTTGATAGCTGATTTTGATAGCTGGTAGAGCAGGCAAAAACCAGTGCCCAGGTTTTTGTCTAGGCAGATACAAAGGAATTTGATGTTGACATCATCAGTTGGCAAGATACTGCATATACTGTCAACTCCCATCTCATATAATTTGACTGTTTTATTAAATGGCCTTTTATTATATTGGCGTTCTGTCCCTGGTGAAGAAAATGAGGCTACATACAACCATGAACAAAACTGAGTATGACATTGCTTCAACAGACAGAAAACTCACCCTACTCCACACTGCACTACTGGCACAGCAACTGCAGGATAAATACACATTAACAATTAACATATTTAATAGTATTGTTAAATACTTGTAATCTGTCACATTACAATTAGACTTTTGTCAATTTAATGAATTCAGTGGTGGAATAAACAATAATGTATCACAATAAACAATAATGTATCACAAGAATTTTACAAATCCATTAACATTACAAAGTGTGGTTACGTAAAGTTAATTACAATAACAATGAAAGTATAGTAAAACAAATTACCGTGACATTATAGTGAAATTAAAGATCACTAAGATGTCTTCAGCAATTTTTCACCAAGTACTTTTTACTGAACTAATAGTTTTTACGGGTGAAGGCTGTGAAATCTAGATCCTGTTGTGTGTTAATGATCTGACAATGATGAATTGTTGTGCAGTTGGATACTCTCATGAATATTGAAGCAGTTTAACCACAAAATAGTTAAATACAGTTTCTCAAGCATACAAATATCTTTCTTTAATTCATATGTTTGTAATCAAAGTTGAAAGTTGTTCCCTGTGAATAAATAAATTATGTGATACAGGTATCGCAAACTTTATTTTAAAAAATGTGTCAACAGATTTATTTTGTCCATCCCCATTCTTCCATGTTTCACTGCGAAACAAATAGTAGGAATCATCAGCATATCTTACTGTGTGTGAGGACATGGGAACAATGTGCTTGTGCTTTATCTCCTTGATAGATGAGATCATCTTGAAATATGGACATTACAGTGAAAGGGGCAGATCTGAGAATCTGTTCCAGTAGTGCGCAGCCCAAAAATTACCCTTGATTGTGATGAGGTGTCTGGCATCTGTATATGATACCCCACCAGAATAGTGATTGACCCAACTACTTGCACACTTCTACAATGGTTGTTGTGAATCAGACAAATCCTGCACACATTTGTGAAGAGAACTCGCTGCTATGATCCAGGCTGCATTTCAAGTATTCTGTTGCCCTCCTAATTCATGTAGCACAGTGCTCGTGTGAACTGTTTTTACAGTATGTACCTACAGCCAAAATCAATCATGTGGAAATGGTTGCATGCTCTCTAGATTGGCACGGCCTTTCTTGTTGCCTTCAGAAAGGCAACATGCATTTCATTTGCATTCTCCTCAGGGCATTTATGATCCTTAATCTTTAAGTAAGCAATCAGTAGATGTTGTGAACTATGGGTGACAAGGGAGATTTAGATCTTCAGTTTTTTGTCACAAACTGGCAATTGGATGTTCATATGTAGGTACTGTTTGTGTGCGCGTGTGCGCCAATTTAGTGGACAGCTTCTCTTGCTGACAACCCTTCTTGCAGTAAAGTGACAGTACACATACAGTCTAAGCTTGAAATGAGCTTTCGAGGTGTGTTGATGGGCTGAATAGTGGAAATAAGTCATATTGTCCCATTCACAACTTGAGACAAAGTGCACTCTAATGAACTTCATGTGAATGCAGGTTTACTTTCACTTTCCTTACACATGTGGCTGTATTTAGCAGTTTCCTGTGCTCTAGAGTATTGAGAAAGATATTTTCCAATCAAAAAATACCGACTATGCAAATTATGAGGAAAATTTTATGAAAATATGTTGTAAGCAGTTTATAACAACTATTTCTAGATACCATTATTAGAGTAGTAGAAAGTCATAAGTATACAAGCTGTGTCCCAAAATTCATGAAATATATACTGTTTAAAAAAGATTTATTTACAATTTCTGTATAACAGGTTCATATTGTTCACAGTACTCACCACGAGCATTTGCACATTTTTCCCTCCAACTCTCCCACTCCTGGTGTGCCCCTCAAAGCTCTCAATGGGAATCTCCTGTAAAGATGTTGTCACAGCTGCTTTGATATCTTCAGTGCTGTCAAAGCAATGTCCTTTGGGTATGTTTTTGACCTTGGAGAACAGTCATCCAGGGTGAGGTTGGGAATGTAAGGGGGCTGTAGCAGCATTGCCACATTGTGCTTTGCCGGGAAATCATGGATGCGGAGAGATTTGTGGCTGTACACATTGTCGTGATGCAGCAGCCAGATAGCAGTGATGTCTTTTTAACTCACAGATGATGGTTTACAGAACGTTAAGAGTACTAGCTGACCATGGAACACTCACTTGACGATAAGTATTAAACAGCCCTTGCACACAAGTCGTATTTTCATTAGTTTGGGTTGTCATCGGCAGCGCAGAGCAAGTGGTCATTGCCCACCCATTTCTCACCCCTGCCCCCCTCTGCCTCCCCAGCTTCTTCATTCACTACATAACTTGCACATATGAAAGAGAGGAGACTCCTTTTTCCTATTCTCTGTAGGCTTGCTTAAGCAGTTTATGAATTTCTGTAGCTTTTTTGTTGAGTTTTGTTCTGAACTTGATTGCCAACATTGTACAGAAGTATATGCCATGATGTGATCTCAAAACAGAGGTGCACTAAATCAGCAATACTATTGCCACTAATGCTCAAAGGAGACTGACTGATGGTGTGCTGCTAACTGTCAGGGCATGAAAAAATATATATATTTCACAATTTTGGGAGACATTGTATTCCACCACTAAGTAGTGTGGAATCAGATGAGAACCATTGCGCACAATTTCAAGTTTAACCTTGACTTAAATGCAGTGCTGGGAGCTGGGAACATTTCAGCAAATTGAGAAAACATTTTGTGGTGGTTCCAAAAATTTCAACCTATGAGACCCTTGAAAACAAACTGCATGGGCATTTATGATAAACCACTGCATTCTGACCTGGCCATTGTCAGAACGTAAGTGGTGAAGCTGTGGTAGTGGAGTACATACCTGAAGTTTCTTGGCTATTTATAAGAACTTGAAGAAATTAAGAAGTTGGATAAGCTAGTTTTACTGTCACTCACTGAAAAACATATGTGCTATTGCTAGGAAATATAATCCATTCAACATCTATGAACAAAAAATGTTTCATTTAAAAGAGAATAGTGGCTTGATAAAAACACACATATAATAATTGGCATGGGTTTGAGTTATAACCAAACCTGATTTTCTGTGGATGATGGTTTAGTGATGAGCAGTTAGTATTAGTTGTTGGTTGTCAATATACAACTATTTCCAGTGCATATCCAGGACTTTTTCTTTTCCCATCAATCTCTTTGTCTCTTTTTTCACCATTTCTAATGTCTTCATTTTACCAGTAATGAAGTAATAAGTTTTAAAGGTCATAAAGCTTGGTATTTGATATGTTTTCTCTCTTTGTGCTTCAGTTTACCCCACTGTGGTTGCTTTTATTGTTCCAGTTTATAAGTAAGGGCTCATCCTCTGTCTCACTGAGGCTCAAAAGTGATCAAAACAATTTAGATTGGTTGTATCTGAAGCTGCTTGTGTCTTACTGCAGCATAGTAATTAAAAACCCTAAATTCTCATAAAGAAGGTTAAAATTAAGACTCTACACCTTCTTCTTCTTCTCCATGATTATTTAAGAAGAAGAAGAAGAAGAGGAAGAAGAAGGGTTGTGAGAATGGGTATTCAGATCTTAGTGTGTCCAAATTGGTGCACAATTATAGCATCTTTAAAATTACATTTGTTTTCTAAGGTATTCATAACCTTTTTTCCCAGAACATTTATTTTATCAAACAGCACACGGTTTGATAACATCAGGCAAAAATCAGTATTGTTAAACAGTTTAATAACTATCAAATAAACACCGCCATCTCTACTGTTTATCTGTACTCATTTCATTATTTGTATTCCACCCAGGATATTGTTGAGTACATCAGGTTTTATATTAATAAAGATAGCTTTATTTTGTATGTATGAAATAACCATGGTTACAGGAAACTTGCTGTATATTGCCTAATTATTTTTTTTTTCTTTTTGCAGCTGTTGGCTTGGATGTTGTCTCATACCTTGCTGCATTGATGAATGTATGGACGTTCATCACACATGCCCTAACTGCAAGGCATATCTGGGACGCTACCGCCGATAATGCTAGACTCTGGGTCATGAGTTATGAATAAACAAAGCTTATTGAATTTCTAATACTCACCAATGCAATACTCATTATAGTAGTTTTATTTTACTACACTTTTTGAACTGCAGTGTCATTTCAGTGAGACACTGCAACCATTAATGACTAAGCATATATATATATATATATACATACATATAATAGTACCTGTTAAATAATAGATTTATTGCTGGTATTTTTCAGCAGTATATGCTTCAGCACAAAATTAAAGCTGATTAAAAATCGCTGTCAGTGTAATTTTTAATGTTGAGCTGTCATTTTGGGATGTCATATATTTTTATAAGAAGTTTCCATTTTTCCTTACTGTGTTTCTAATTGAGTAGTTCTTGTGTAGAGGCTTTTGGCTGTTTTTAGGTGTCTTTGCTTATAAATATCATTGTCAAATGAATGTTTGCAAGTTCTCTGACACAGAAAATATATTCACTGGGATTAAAAGTATTTTTATATCTTTAACAGCAGCTCTGTTTGAGAACTGTGCTGTTGCATAGTTCTTAGTCATAGGTCTACTTTCATTGGCTTTGGGCAGTGATCATCTTAAAAATGTCCTTGATCTCACCCCCTTACAGGAAAAAAAATTGGCAGCTCTTTGTGTGTCACAATAATAATAATAATAATAATAATAAGAAGAAGAAGAAGAAGAAGAATAATTCATTCTCCTAAATAATACAATCTTTTTAGTGTGTATACCAAAATACATTTGACAGTGGCAAAACACGTGATTGTAGTCTCCTTTTGGTAATATAACTTGCTGTCCTCTTGAAAATATGTGAACTAATGAAATATATCCATGGTACTGGCAATTTCCTTGCTTTGCCACTACACAAAGATTTGTAATTACTGTAAACATATTTTTGTCTCAGGATACCCTTCCAGTGACTTTTGCGCAGTTATTGGATCCTGACTGTTTTAATCTCTTGATCTTCATGCCCTCTTACTAGTGTAATGTGTACATTGTTTTGAAAGTTACTTTATCAGGCTGTTATGGATTCTAAAAAATATCCATTTAACATTATATAATACTCTGTTTACTTTTTGGTGTGAAATATTGTGTCCATACTAATTAATTTATACATGTATGAAGGTAGATTGAAAAGCTACAGTCACGTAAAACAAACAGTTGTAGCATAGAGACGGCAGCACACAATAATAATAGCTTTGAGCTTCCATAACACTCTCAATCCTACAAAAATTGGGAAATGGAAGGCACAAAGAAGCAGCAGAAGTATAAATGAAATAGTATGTAACAAGAACTCATATCAGCAAAATTAATTTATCATGTACACCTGAATATGCACACATCGGAAAGTCCAGGATGGAATAGCAACAGTATTATGGAAATGACAGTGTGCTAATCACTGTATAGAGGAGACACAGTCACAGACAGGTACAACAAAAAGACTGCTATACAAGCTTTTGGACAAAAGGCTTAGTTTCAAAGAAGAAAATTCTCTCTCTCTCTCTCTCTCTCTCTCTCTCTCTCTCTCTCTCTCTCTCTCTCTCTCTCTCTCTGTCAGTCTGTCTGTCTCTGGACACTGTGATCCAACCATGGACCGCCTTCCATCATGTGCAGCTGAAGTCCATGGTCGAGCTTCAGCCGCCAGTCAGTGGTCGTGTGTGTGTGTGTGTGTGTGTGTGTGTGTGTGTGTGTGTGTGTGTGTGTGTGTGTGTGTGTAAACACTTTAGAAGAAGGCCTTCTGGTTGATAGCTTGTATAGCAGTCTTTTCCCTGTGATGGTGACTCAGTGCATCTTCTGCATGGTGAGTAGCACTCTATCCTTCCATAACATATTTACATGTGTCATTTGATGTGGGGGTTGACATAGTGTTGGGTTAACGGTTGATTCTGCTCATTTGTGTATGGATTTTTCATAACTATCTTTATATATTATATAGATTTTGTGTTCATCTTGGTATTTACTTTGCAAGAATAGTTTGTGGTAGTGTAACTATTTTGCTCATATGTTTATGGCTCATTTTTAAACACACTAAAATAAAAAAAACAGTGTGTGAATATTTTGTTAAGAGAAGTAATCCTGTATGTATCTAGTATAGCCTTATGACTTGATATTCTCTTTCATAAATAACACAAAATGAAATGAGGGCTTATTGGCCACAATTATGGTAACAGTAGTTGGCTCTAGGTAGTTTCCATTGTGATGTGCAATAATTTATGAAGAACTCTTGTTCAGTTTTAATTAAATCTCATTCAGCAGCATTTATTAACAGTTGTCAGTCTTTGCAGCACAATTGATAAAAAGCTAATAAGATTGTTTTAGAGATTGAAGTTTACTGTTTATCACATTTTTGTCTTTTGAAGATTTGGAATTGCAAGATATGGAATACTTTATGAATGCAAGCACATCTGTTTCATAATAAAGACTGCACTGGAGACATCTTGATGGAAACACACTTCATTTAACCCGTAAATATCTAGGTTTTACTCATTTATATTATGGTAATTGTTCTTGTAACTATATTTTAGCTTTTATGGGCTTCCAAGTTCTGTATTTTATGCATGATGTAAGTTTTCATGACTAACTCAAATTGTCATTTATTGTTTTAGCAATTTAATTTTCTCTGGCTTACAGTTAAACTATCCAGAAAATCAAAATTCTATTTAAATAAGTTGTTTTCGGTAGTTTTACCATTTAAGTTGTGAAATTCAAATGGCTGTCACTTCCTTATGAAAGTAATGTTTAATGTAAAACAGAAAGTAAGTTTTATGGCATATCTTAATGTTTGTACAAACTGTGGGAGCTACACAAATACACAGTAACATACCTAATCGTGCTCATATACCTCAAATTCTGCAGGGACACATGTTCATTGGTTGTTGTGAATACCATATCATTTTTCAGAAATGTTGAAAGTAGTTTTCTTTGATGTTAATTTTGAGATAACATATCAGCTGCATAAAATAAAGGTCTATAAAAGCTGAGTCCTCTACAAATAAAATCTAATTCTTGCACATTCAGGTAATGCTTATCACACACTGTTTATAATATTTTTGCTGTCCACCCTCGGTAGCTGAGAGGTCAGCGTGACAGAATGTCAAACCTAAGGGCCTGGGTTCAATTCCCAGCTGGGTCGGAGATTTTCTCCGCTCAGGGACTGGGTGTTGTGTTGTCCTAATCATCATTTCTTCCGCATCAACGCGCAAGTTGCCGAAGTGGCATCAAATCGAAAGACTTGCACACGGCGAATGGTCTACCCGATGGGAGGCCCTAGTCACATGACTTTTACAAAATATTTTTTGTATACATGTTTCACAGAATGTGCTGAATATGTACAGTTCCTACACTGTATCTTGACAAATGTTGACAAATAACATGAATTAAAAAAGAAAGAGTGAATCCTGTAGTAAAATGTAAGCATTTTTATTCCGTGTAACCACTAAAGGAAAGTAATGACACTAAGTGATTAACTGCACTCAAATATATCTAACATGAGACTACCCATCTTAATTTTTCAATTTCTCCACATGTGATGAAGAAAGATACTGTCGTATTTCACGTATGCCTTCACATCTTATGAAAAATTCATTAAAAGTTCAAGCTTATCCTCTATCCTCCCCATCTTTTCCCCTTCTCACTTACATGTTATGTTGCTCATGTCCTGTATTTTCTGCAGCTTGTAAGTTTGACCCATTTTTATAGTTGTGAAAACACTGTATACTGTTTAATTATGGGTTTGTGTCCTCTCACAGTCTCATAGCTCCCCCTCCCTCTACCTCTCTGTTTGTCACTTGGCCGTTCATGTATCTGCATAGTTTGCATATTTTCATTGTATGGATTTATTGTTGCCAGACCAGTAGTCTGTCTCCCTTTTTTTGTGTGTAATTGTACTTAACCCAAAACTGATCCCCTCTCTCCTAAAGGTTTCAGTGTCCATGGAACATTGTACATTCCAAGATTGTACACTCCAATAGAAGTAGCATTTATGTTCATTTGAAGTGCTTGAGACTTTCTTGGGCATTTCATTCCCATGGAACTGTGCTCTCTTAAAAATCTGTGTGAAATAAGTACACAAGGCATCACACTGCAGCCTATGCAGCAAAGTGGGCTTGTAGTAAGACCATTATAGTTCACTAAATGTTGTTATAGTGGATTTTATTCTAATGCAGAATTTTTAGGGACTTCTGCTTAACTATTCTCATTGCAGTTGATGTCAAATAATAATTTTGTACGTTAATATGTACTTAAAGAAGAGTTCACACAGTGTCAGATATACTGCAATTTTTTTGTGCTTTTACTTGCTTGACATTCATCAAGATAAATATTTACATGTTATGAAACAATTGGGATTGCATTTTTGAATTTGAGTGATGGGTAGGGGTTTCACATATATCATGGTCAGACACTGGCAGTGTATTCAGTCTTGATGCTACTCTCTTTTTTCCCCCCTGAGGAGGGAAATACCAAATTTAAATTTGTCTCGGAAGCAATACTTCGTTATAAAAACACTTACATGAATATTTTGCCTGAATTGCCTTACATGAGGACATGTAAATATCTACAAACTAAAGGTTTTTTGTAGCTCATTATATTGTTTAACTTTATGGTGAAGCAATCCCACTGTGCTATTCGCAACATACATAAAATGTTAATTACAAATATTGCAACAAATATTATCTTCATCCTCTGTGAAATATTGCACATCCTCTGTGAAATATTACAGTTTTCATCACTCAGAATTACTGAATTAAAGTCCGAACAAATAATTTTCTTTTATATTTAATACTGATGGGAAAGAGAAAAGTAGTCAAAGCTCACAAACACAAATTTTTGTAGCAATGTAGATCACAACAGCTATCCACAAAGCTCTCATACCCTATTCAGTGCAGTGACACACAATTGCTGTGATTTTGACAAATGTGAGCACATGGTGCAAGTGCTGCCACAGTACTGCACATAACCACATAACCTTCCATACCTCTACACATAACTTTGAACTTTCTCTTCCACTCCTATTAACCACTTCGAGCAGTTCCCTCTTTGGAATCAATTTATAGATAACCTTTGGGAAAAGTTGATTGAAGCCACTATAAAGCTATACACTGTGTTTACTTGATAGTATAGGAAGTTGTATGTGTTCAAATTTAAGATTTTGAAAATTTTTGCCACTAGCATGAGTGCCTTGAAAGGTGGCCACTTAATCCAATTCTGTCACTTCCAATACAGTTTGCCACCGTTTTAATATATTAATATTTGAGGAAATTGTTTGAATTCATGGTGGAATTGTGTTTCTGACACAAGTGACAATTTAATCTTATTTAGTAAAAAAGGTGTTGTTATTTTGGTATTAATTTCACACAGGGAAGAATATCAGCCATATTTCCCCCAGAAAATCATTTGTATTGTTGTAAATTCAGCTTTAATTGCCAGAGAACACAACCTGTGTGTGTGTGTGTGTGTGTGTGTGTGTGTGTGTGTGTGTGTGTGTGTGTGTGTGTGTGTGTGTGTGCGTGCGCGCTTCACTCTCTGCGTCCCCTGCTCCCCTCCCTCTGAGTCTCCTGCCCTTGCAATAATGTTATAGTCTTCAATTTAATGTGTCCTCTCACAGTAGGTATAACGTCTCACAGTAGGTATAACGGTACTCATGTCTTGTGCTTGAGTGCATGTGCAGGCACAAATAATTATTTGTCACATTTTTTGTCCCCTCAATTAAGGTCAGTTGTTTGGGTGCTCAGCATTCTGTGTTAATTCTTCACTGTATGTAAACAAAACTGTATCCTGAATGAATATTTCGCTCTGTAGTTGTGTGTGCTCTGTTTTGAAACTTCTTGAGAGGTTGAAATGGTGTGCTGGGTCTAGGATTCAAACCTGGAATCCTGCCTTTAGCAAGAAATGCCCCTACCATCTGAATTATCTGAGTATGACTCACGATTTGTCTCCATAGCCTCTGTTCTGCCAAGATCTTTTTCCTATTTTCCAAAATTCACAGATCTCCTGCTTACATTGCTGGACTAGCACTCCTGGAAGAAATATTCTGGGTTCAAGAACCATTCCAGCATGCAGTTTTAATCTAAGTTCCATAAAATTATGTGATAAAGTGATGTAATTAACAAGTTGAGCTTTTTTGGGTAATAACTGTATTGTATGGTGAAATTGCATTTTCATTATTTGATGTAAAAATACAACACCTTACATAGAATGTGCTACAGTAGTTCTGTATCAGCCCACTTGAGATATGTTTAATGCAGAAATTTTGGCTGAGCAGTATCACATGATGTTGTAATGATTGCTGTTTATCCAGTATCCAGAAATTCCAGATTGACCTGGATAAAGCTAATTTATTAAGCTTTAATTAAACATATTACTTCACTTTGCTGGCTTGAGTGGTACATTGATTTACAATGAATTTTGCCTACTATATGTATAAAATTTGATAACTTGTGAAGAAAACATGTTGGTGCTATTTCAAATATGAAATAATAATCATTGTTTACTTGTTGTATTATGGGTTGTATACTTGTTGTTATCCATTCATAGAAAAGGGAAAAATATAATCAATCATGTTTCCTTTTTTACTGTCATATTTCTAAAATTTAAATGTTTTATCTAATATTAATGTATATGATGAACACTGTAAGTGGCCTTAAATTTATGTATTACTTGCTATTCTGCTATGTATACAAATGAAATTCTGGAACAAAATATTTTGCCTACTCTTTCTGAAATATAAGTTTGCTTTCAGTTCTATTTTGTCTCTCTTTACAGCAGTTAATTGATATCAGATTTAGAAAGATACCGTAAATTATCATCGTACATGGATCTCTTGTTTGTGGCTGCTTATAGATTCTGATATTGATAATGGTCCAGATTTCCTTTCTACTTTCTTTAACTGTAGTATGCACCCTTTAACTAAAGCTGTATATGAAAGTATGTTGTATAAAGTCCCCCGTAGGGGGGGGGGGGGGGGGGGTACTACTGATCCAATTGTCTGCTGTAAGGAGTAAAGTTCCTTCAATAAATATAACGCATCAACAGAAGTCAGTATCCAGGGTAGGACATACCAAGTTTGTGGATATACATATACAGAGTGAGGCACAATATTGAGCAATTTTAAAAAGTGTGCGAATCAAGCTGCGTTGGAGAGGTGAAGGGGATAGTGTCAGTTACATTTGGCGCAAAATAGGATTTAGTGGTAATGGAGTGCCAGACACCACAGCACTTTATCAAAATGTAGGTCATACCAGGTGGCACGTCATGCATTCCACAACCACTTCAACATTAATCAGAATCGGCTGGTGGCATCTGCCTGAGCAATTAAAAAGTGGGTTGAGAACTTGGAGGAGATGGCGTCAACAACAAAGAAGAAAACTGGGAGAGCGAAAACTGTGCACTCACCTGAAAACGTCGAACATGTAAGAGTTGCCATTGAGAGAAGCCCTTATGGCTCAGCTCCCCAGCACAGTGCTACACTTGGGATTTCAAACAGAAAGGTAAGAACAATTTTACACCAAGATTTGTACTTTCACCCCCTACAAAATCTAAATGGTTCAGGCCCTGAAGGAAACAGATTGGTAGCCAAAGACAGTTCTGCTTAGAATTTTTGGACATGTTTAATCAAGACAAGGACATTGTAAACCTTTTGTGGATGAGTGATGAAACTCACTTCCATCTCTACAGTCATGTGAACAAGCAGAACTTTCAATTTTGGACTGATGTTAATACTAGAGAACTGAATCAGCAATTGTTGCACTCCACAAAAGTTACTTGTTGTGTACCAAGTCTTCATTAGGGATCATAGGGCAATACTTTTTTTGAAGATAGCCTTGAAAATGCTGTAACAGTGATTTTGCCGAGATATGCAGACATGTTGGATAACTTTCTTACTCCACAACTTGCACACTACAAAGTGAATGATGAGATGTTTTTCCAGCAGGAGGGAGCAACCGACCACATTGTTCGAATAAGCATGAATATTGTCAATTCATTGTTTCCAAATCATCTCCCGAAAAGGGGATATTACATGGCCCACACTGTTCGAATAAGCATGAATATTGTCAATTCATTGTTTCCAAATCATCTCCCGAAAAGGGGATATTACATGGCCCTGTCGTTCACTGTACCTCACGACATGTGATGCAAAGTTAACAAGATACCCCTCGTCGAACAGTTGAAGCTCTGAAAGAGTGGATCTAACAAGAAGTTGTTCAAATCCCAGTGGCGTTGCTGTGCAATATGAGGAGTCACTTCAAGGTCCAGCTGGAGCAATGTGTGCGTCAAAACGGACGCCATCTAACTAGAGTTATCTTAAAAAAATAACCGATCTTTTACTGTTGCAGAAAATGCTTTTTCATGTGTTTTAAGATCATGAAATAGAAAATTTTAACAAAGTGTTTTTACTCAACAGCCTTTTAAAAATCGCTCTTTATTATGCCTCACGCTGTAGATGAGAATCTTAATTAGAAAAATTCATATTTTGGATCTCGTAGTGACTAGCCTCAGCAACTTTTGCTGTCAGAGTAATTGCCAATTTTGAGGATATAGAAATTAGTAAGCTAACATACTTCGCATACTTTTACACTCCGATGTGAAGCAGAATAATATTTTGGGGCAACTCAGCACTTCGGCAAAAAGTACTGACAATTCAAAAGAATTTGCTTAGAATAATGCGTGGGGCTCATAGTCACACATCTTGCAGGCATCTGTTAAAAGGTCAGGAATTCTTACAACAGCCTCACAGTACATTTACTTAGTAATGAAATTTGTTCTCAACAACATGGACCAGTTTAAAAACAGTTACATTCATCTTTATAATACCACAAGAAAGACAGTCTTACACTATCCTCTACTTAACATATCTCTAGCACAGAAATGTGTAAAATATACTGCTGTAAAACATTTTAATAAATTACCAAATGAAATAAAATCTCTGACAGACAGCAGTAATAGTTTCAAAAATAAATTGAAATCATATCTCATTGACAACTCCTTCCATATCACAGATGAATTCTTGAATGGTAATAAATGAATCCACATGTCTAAAATAGGAATTTTGTGCTGTTTAAGGGAATGGGGATAGAAAAAAGAAAGAATCTTGATTCATGTGTGCATCTCTTATGCACTTGAAATGTTCCACATCATAATGGTTACTGAGTGTTTGATCAATGGATCATGTAACTAACTAGTGCACACTGCATGGTGGGGTTGCCACTTTGAGGCCTCCAGAATTTTCATGTTTTCAGTTGGTATTATCTTCTTTGTCACTGGAGTTATTTACAAACTACTTAACATCCATATTATTTACCAAGAACCTGACTCCCTCTTGGACAACTACAGTTACTCACACTACTCTGTGCTCAAACTGAGTGTGCTTGCACAGTGATAAGCTGCTGAACTTGTACTGTGGAGAGAGGGAGTTCAAATTATCATCTGGGTGGCCTGATATTGCTTTACTGTAATGTCCCTAATTTGCTTAAGGCAAATGCAGGGATGACTATTTTGAAAGGACATGGTCAGTTTCCTTCTGCCATCCTTTCCAAATCCAAGCTACTCTCAATCTTTAATGACCTAGTCATTGATGGAATATTAAAACCTATGATCAAGTAATACTTCAGAAAAATGTGGATGGACTGCAAGTGATAGTGTACAACATACACTGACAAAGATCTATATAAATTTCAACCAATAAAAAAATAATGGCATTCTTGAGCAAAACATCCACCTCAGGCATAGATCAATATCAGTGGGATAACAGACGAGCAAATGCTGCATTTATAGAAATCTCGACATGACATAACATATGAGCAAACGTGTACGAGGTTAAAATCAACTGCTTTACGAGAAAACACACCATTTCAACCACCACTGTTGTTGGAGGCAGTATTACAGAATGTAATTAAAGTTACCTGTAGTGAGAGCAAACAAGATTATTTATTGTAAGTAATGTGTGTACTGCATGCTGAAGTTTCAGGCGTTCATTAGCGTAATGTGACAGAAGTAAATAAGTATGAAATATTATGTGCATACTGTTTCTTTTGCAACTTTCAGAAATGAACATGGGAATTGGAGAAGTTGCTCATGGTAATAGGTCAGTTGGAGTCAGTGATAATCTTTACTCATGTTTCTTGTTGAGCATCTGTAAAGGGTAAAGTTAACAGTTAGAGAAATGCGTAAATGTTTAATGTATTAAACCTTCAATGGAAATTTATGGATCTTGGTATTGTAATATGTGGCTATGGTTTCATTACATATTGTTCATAAAAATATGATTCTAGCTATTTCCAGTGCAGATTGTGTAGTTATTGCAGTTACAAAATATTTTCTGCAAGATCGTGACACAATTTTTTTTGGTTCACTTTTTTCTGTAGCCCTTGAGAAACTAGATTAGGAAAAAAATAGTCTAATCTTTGGGCAACCAATAGATGTGCCCTGCCACTGTTTAAAAAAATGTAATGGTGTGGTAATGAAGTTAGTGAATTTGTTCGGGTTGTCTATCATTTCTTAGTGTTTGAATATTATGAGGTGAAAAATGACTGTTGATACTTGTACAAAGATGCTGCTCGATAGCAGGCATCACATACCACTCCTCTTCAGAGAATGAAGTACACAATTCACAAGATGACAGAAAATAATAGCAAAGGTTGTTGAATGATAAAGCAAGTAGACACACACACACACACACTGAAACATGTTTCATGTAAAAAGGGTGTAAACTAATTTTTCAAAACTCATTCTTGTGAGCCTTAAAAACTAACTATCTCTCTCTCTCTCTCTCTCTCTCTCTCTCTCTCTCTCTATCTATCTCTCTCTGACAGGCTGATAACATGCAGAAAAAATATAAGCTAGTTTTGCAAAGTGAATCATAAGAGACAGTACTGTTAATACTGTGGAACGACCTACATGGTCCAGGTTGTTGTAAAAGTTTGTGTGAACTTCTGCATATATTGAGAGAGAAGATGTAACAGCAATCAGAATAGCTTTGGGGGGGGGGGGGGGGTGGAGGAGATGAAAACTTAAGCAATAAACTTTTGTTACACAGAAGAAGTGCAGACATTGGCTGTGAGTGAGTGAGCATGATTTATATCAATGGGAAAAGTTGAAAATTTGTGCTGGACCAGGAACGGAACCAGAGTCTCCTGCTTACTAGGCATGTGCTCTGACCACTAAGCCAACCGAACACAGTGGTTCATTGCAATTGCGTGGACTACCCTAGCTTGCCTTCTGTTAGACCCAAATTCTAAACTCATCCGCATACTTCTAATGTAGTGCATCTGGATATATGTAGTGCATTTGGATATATCCAAAAGAACAGACATCACATACATATAAAATTTTATTGTTAGACCAGGTGGTCATTGCGCACTAGCTGTCAAGTTTTATAGTGCAGAAGAAAGTATCAGAAAAGTTGGCACTGATATCCACACATCTCCTTGGAAGATACTATATAAAGTGCAGAAAGATGGCCTGTATTACTTGCTACCATGTGGTGAAATTCCTTGTGAAAATTTGTCATGAATGGAGGGTTTCAGGAGTGTTATCCCAAGTATTGTTCCAGGCAAGATCAACTCAAAGTGGTTACCGTGGGTGATGAAATCACTATTCTTAGAAGTTTTGAACAAACTCTGCTGCTGAATCTTCCATCTTAATTTATCATGGACACTACTCCATATCAAAGTATACATCAGGAGGGGATACCATTGAGGCCCTCATAAATGATGAAACTTGCTAGTCAAATGTGCTCTTACCTAGCCTCAGATTTGTCAAAAAGCGTGTATGGGTACCAACAAAGTTTGTCAATTTAAACTCAGACTTAAAGCAATGCTGTTTTTGAATGCTGTATTTTGACACTAGGGGGAATGGCTATAAATGCAGATAAAACATGTCTAATGTTTGACTCTGGCACTGTGCTTGAAGACGACAGTGCTGTTCCAGGGAATGGTTTAAAAGAAGTAAACAAATAAAAACCTGTTAAAGGAAATGCTACACTTTTAGAATGACGATTACACCAACTTTCTTAGAATGGACAGTGAAACTTTTGACAATTTGTTTAGAGATACTATGCAAAAAATTATTATCTTCTGCTTGGCCCTCTTGTGACATGTCATTAAAAAACAATAAAGTGAATACCCAACATTGTCTGTGGAAGAGCCAGAGAATTTATACTTTATTTTATTGCACTCCCACTTGTATGTTGTATGTAGAATACCGTTTATATATATATATATGACTGGGTAAAATGTGTCACCTCTATACTACACTCCTGGAAATGGAAAAAAGAACACATTGACACCGGTGTGTCAGACCCACCATACTTGCTCCGGACACTGCGAGAGGGCTGTACAAGCAATGATCGCACGCACGGCACAGTGGACACACCAGGAACCGCGGTGTTGGCCGTCGAATGGCGCTAGCTGCGCAGCATTTGTGCACCGCCGCCGTCAGTGTCAGCCAATTTGCCGTGGCATATGGAGCTCCATCGCAGTCTTTAACACTGGGAGCATGCCGCGACAGCGTGGACGTGAACCGTATGTGCAGTTGACTTACTTTGAGCGAGGGCGTACAGTGAGCATGCGGGAGGCCGGGTGGACGTACCGCCGAATTGCTCAACACGTGGGGCGTGAGGTCTCCACAGTACATCGATGTTGTTGCCAGTGGTCAGCGGAAGGTGCACGTGCCCGTCGACCTGGGACCGGACCACAGCGACGCACGGATGCACGCCAAGACCGTAGGATCCTACGCAGTGCCGTAGGGGACCGCACCGCCACTTCCCAGCAAATTAGGGACACTGTTGCTCCTGGGGTATCGGCGAGGACCATTTGCAACCGTCTCCATGAAGCTGGGCTACGGTCCCACACACCGTTAGGCCGTCTTCCGCTCACGCCCCAACATCGTGCAGCCCGCCTCCAGTGGTGTCGCGACAGGCGTGACTGGAGGGATGAATGGAGACGTGTCGTCTTCAGTGATGAGAGTCGCTTCTGCCTTGGTGCCAATGATGGTCGTATGCGTGTTTGGCGCCGTGCAGGTGAGCGCCACAATCAGGACTGCATACGACCGAGGCACACAGGGCCAACACCCGGCATCATGGTGTGGGGAGCGATCTCCTACACTGGCCGTACACCTCTGGTGATCGTCGAGGGGACACTGAATAGTGCACGGTACATCCAAACCGTCATCGAACCCATCGTTCTACCATTCCTAGACCGGCAAGGGAACTTGCTGTTCCAACAGGACAATGCACGTCCGCATGTATCCCGTGCCACCCAACGTGCTCTAGAAGGTGTAAGTCAACTACCCTGGCCTGCAAGCTCTCCGGATCTGTCCCCCATTGAGCATGTTTGGGACTGGATGAAGCGTCGTCTCATGCGGTTTGCATGTCCAACACGAACACTGGTCCAACTGAGGCGCCAGGTGGAAATGGCATGGCAAGCCGTTCCACAGGACTACATCCAGCATCTCTACGATCGTCTCCATGAGAGAATAGCAGCCTGCAATGCTGCGAAAGGTGGATATACACTGTACTAGTGCCGACATTGTGCATGATCTGTTGCCTGTGTCTATGTGCCTGTGGTTCTGTCAGTGTGATCATGTGATGTATCTGACCCCAGGAATGTCTCAATAAAGTTTCCCCTTCCTGGGACAATGAATTCACGGTGTTCTTATTTCAATTTCCAGGAGTGTATTTTGGCAATTGCCAATGGTGCCTGGTTTCTGTCCTTGATTATAGTTTTCATAGTTGTGAAAACTCACAATACAGTGAGATAAATTGCAATGCAACCATTTTTCACTAAATATATGTGCACTGGCGGACTAAGCCCGTCAGAGGCCCAGGATGGCGAAACTAAATGAGACTCACAGTATGCTTAGAAATATGTATTTGTAGAGTACATTTTGCATAATATGAATAATATGCATGTAATGGCTGACAAAATACCAATGTTTGTATTCTACAATTTGTAGTCCAAGTGAGAAACTTAGAATATGAAACTCCATTTGGCACAGCAACTATTTGCTAGAGAGCAAAAAAATAATGAAGAATAGGATAAGAAAATTACCTTTGATTTTATATGTTTGAAAACAAAGCTTGTAAAAGTTAAAATATCTGTTATTTTCATAACATTAGTACAAGATAGTAGTTATTATTGATAACACATGTTTCCATGCCTTTATTTTCCTGAAATTCTCAATAACATGGTCCAAATTGGTTTCATTTGAAACTTTTTTTCAGTTGACAAAATGGACACTGGCTAGTCCTTCTTGATTCATCACATAGCAAAGATAACTTTTTATTAGTTTCAGTTTAGAAGAACTTCTCTTGTATGCTGCAACTAATACATGAGTTGTCAATAAGAATTGGATTATAAGTGAAGTACAGGGTGATTATTCACTGAAGTCCCACTTAATTATGAATTGAAGTATTCGTGGGCTGTCTGTCTAGTGGCAGCCCACAATTGTATCAGTTGCACATAGATGCATATGATACCTTTTTATCACTTGCAGCACCTGCTTCTTATCAAACTCATCTTAAATTTCTACCAGATTCTTCAGTGCTGCAGCCAGAGTGTCATCAGAAGCTTCAAGCATAAATTTCATTTCAACTGTTTGCAAATTTAGTTTACTTCCTTTGCGGCATTGTATCATTGTTACACTTATTGTATGAATCAGTTTGCACATTCAAACAGTAAGTAACAAACTTCTTCTGGTACTGATAATCCAGCACCATGAACCAGTTCACCCAGCATTGTTTTATTTATATTTATGCTGCTCCTTTCTTGTTGGTCATTGATGATGTCCACATCATGCATTTTATAGTGACACCATTGCCTATAATTCTAGTTTATTCTGACACTAAAAACTCATTCACGGTTTTTAATTTGGTGAATCGTCTACCCAAAGTCATCTTTGGAGACAGCAGATATTGCTGAACTACATTTACTTCCTCCAGTATTGTGTGCCAAAAGTTGATGCAAGGTCAAAAAGGTAAAAACAAATATGGCTGGAAGGAGGGAGCTCACGGAATGGCTAGTTACCATGTTTGCCTTGGGTAGATCTTGCATATCTTCCAAAGTGCTTACAGTTCTTTCCATATTTTCTTTTATGACGTAAGTAGAATTGTAATGAGCTCTCCAGTAACTATCATTCAGGGTGTATATGACCCGGGATATCCGGGAAAAACACAGAATTTTTTTCGGGAGAAAACCGGGAAAAACCTGGGAATTTTTCTTTTTTTTTCAGTTAAAATGCACCAATAAAACATGAATTAGAGGAAAAACGAAAATAAAACTTACATTGCAAATGAATTGCGCCATATACATCAACAAAAAAGTGCTCATACAAGCGTCTGCCAACAGCAAAATGTGTCAAGGCTTTAGGAAGACTATGCAATGCTTCGTAAAAACAAATTGCCTCCGAAGTGCGTGGCAACACAAGTGCTTACATTAGATTCGTTTCACAGGCGGGATCATGCGCATGCGCAGTTGAGTAGTACCTCCTCCCGCTTCTGGCTACAGAATTGTGGCTGTTGGGCGTTGGCAATGAAAGCAGTTGCAGCAAGCAGCTAGATGCTACCGGGAAAAAATGCTTTTGCAAAGCACCTAGCATCCACTGCACGTTGGTCTATCGATTATTCATATGACTTTGAAACGCATCCCTGTCGGTTTTTGAACACATTCTAAGTTGATTTCTTAATGAATCGTAAGTTAATTTGTAATGGGTGCATAGTGTACGTGGTGGCTCTGTCAGGGGAATCTAGCAACAAACTTTCCTGTATTCAAAATGGGCTATATGAACTCAGCGGAGTAAAGCCGACGGATGAATGCCAAGCGCTGTCTCATTATGTGGTTGATTGGGTTTGCGAATGATCAGCGTTGTTGTAATTGCTAGCGAAATCCACAGATTCATACCACTGGAGTGGAAATAAACGACTAACAGGAATAACAGGTAAGAAAGATTACGCATTATCTTCTCGGTGTATCCAAAAAATGAAATTTTGACAGAAAAGTTTTGGCCAGACTAGTAAGGGCCAGTTGTACAGTACCCGGCTAGCAGCCACTTTAAGTTCTATTCCAGAAGTAGCATGGAAAACGCGTTGTACGAACATGCAACAACGCCTAACCGGAGTATAATCACTGGATACCTAAACCGGTGATTCTGGCAGAGTTAGTGAAGTTAACTGGCGAATAAGCTTTGACATTGGCAGGAATAGTTACAAAATTAGTTATGACAAGACTGTTTGTTAGCATGAGGAAGGAGAAGAAATGGGGACATCACTTAAATTATGGAAGAATATGAAGATTCTAATTTTATATAAAAAACTGGAGCGTATGTAAGGCGTGTAAAACTATTTCCTACATGAAGTTTTTTGCTTGTAGTAGGCCTAATTGGCATTTGATATTGGTACTTTGTGGATTATATTCTGTCGAGTTGTAAAAATGACCATTTGTGCCAAAACAGTCCCATTTATTTGGTGTGTGTTACAATTGCTGCAGTATTAGAAAGGCCTATTTTGTTTTATACAGCAGACAGTGACAAAATAGACTAATCAGGTGGAGAAACCACACCAATCTTGGGTCCTATTTGTATTAAAAGCTTTTTCAGTATTAGACGACGACATTTCAATTTTTGATGTAGCAAAATGTTTGACTAACTTTGAGGTAATAGATTCTTTCGCAGAAAGGAAAGCATGCCATGTAAAGCTGTAGCAAGATTGGAGAGAAGAAAACTGTAGGAGCTAAGGATTGAAGAAATGTGTATTGTCTTGCTTGTCTCTTGTCTTTACTGGTTTTATGTATCCTGTATTTAATTTTATGTCTCACAAAGCGGCAAGTTGTTAGCTAATAGGTAATAAAGAGTGCAAATTTTCTGAATAGTTCTTTTTTTTTAAAAGAAAGAGGGGCAGGCTGTCAAACTGGCCGACTGGGAGCAGGAGAGGCACCATGGGACATTTTAATTTCCTCTGTCCTGAATATAGTTTGACGGCATCCATTACAAAATATACACGTTTTAATTTCACAAAGCAAAATACAGTGACTTGCGATAGAAGAATGCTGTTTTAAGAGGTGTGGCACTGCACTTTGTCACACTTAAGACCAAATAACATGTCTTACATTTCCTCGACCACATATGTTTTATGCATCAGACTTTTCAGAAAGATGTGCCCCACAAAATGAACGTATTTTTAAAAATTCTTTTTTTTTTTAATTTTGACGTATTATCTCAAACGCTCGAGAAATGTGGGAAGGGGGGGGGGGGGGGAGGGGAGGGCGCCACTATGTAGTATTGCCCCAGTTCGGAATATCGTAAATCCGGGGCTGATGCGCAGAGCAGTCTGACTTATAGTGGGGAAATGGGTAGTCTCCAAGTGACCCGTGTTTACATTTATTCGTTGTTTCCTCTTCGTTTACGGCTCTCACGTCAAATGAAAACAAAACGGTTTTCTGTGGCTGGAAGTTATCAAGTGAATTAAAATACATTCACATAATTACGGAGGGCTAAAATACTAGTTTAAGATTTTATATTATTTCCATATTTCTGACAGTCAAGCATTAATTCCTTTGCAGAACAGTGAAGTAATTTTTGTCGATTTGAAAAAAATTTTCTTTTATTAATCTTTTCCGCTGAGTCATTCAATATATTTGAAACGAAGTGTTCAGTTCCACACTGTAGGCTAATTTCAACTGTTCGCTGCATTTAATGTGCACATTTTCATCTTCTAGCACATATATGCAGGGTGGTCCATTAATAGTGACCTCGCCAAATATCTCACGAAATAAGCATCAAATGAAAAAACTACAAAGAACAAAACACGTCTAAATTGAAGGGGGAAACCAGATGGCGCTATGGTTGGCCTGCTAGGTCAAACGGATATCAACTGCGTTTTTTTAAAAATAGGAACCCCCATGATAAAATCTTCTCGGGTTGACAGCCGAATCAATGCGTTGTTCTCCAGCAACGTTTCAGCAAGTTTCTTACATGCCATCTTCAGGCGAAGTGCCGGGAAAAGGACGTACTGCTGCAGTTCACACACCTGCGACATCCTATAAATATGGCAAGAACCAAACGCATCCTGCAATGAGCCAGCTCGGCACTGGTGAGGGAGCACATACGCATCACACGGTCTGAACTCAACAAAATTGGTCGCGCATTACTCGCATGTCATCTGAAACTGGCTTCGACACTGTCACCTTTCACATGGGAGTGGGTGGATAGCAATACCTTCGTCTCCAGCAAGCGGAAGGCCACCACGAAACAACAAAACAAGTTCCAGCGGCTTCCAGGTGCACAACGGCAGGAGGCTGACACCGAGGACTCGAGGACCATCGTCAACTTGGCCAGCAAGGAACTGGATGAGGTGACAATTTCCGTGTTATCCAAAGGATTTAACTTTGCACCGGTTCCAAGCACATTACCAAAACTAGAGATCATCAGCAGCTTCGAACAGGCCATACGTGGGCTGCCGTCTGAAGCCGCTGAAGAGGTGAGAAGGGAGACCTGCAGAATCCTGGACAAAGCGTGAATGCCGAAAACCAACATCTCGGCGGCGGAATGCAGGGCGATATTCAGCCTCAGAGAAGATGAGGATACTGTCGTCCTACGAGCAGATAAAGGCAACGTAACAGTGCTGCTAAGAGCGGCTGACTACTGGAACAAGATTAATTCGCTGCTGCAGGACCAGGCCTACAAAGAAGTGGACAAGGACCCTACAAAAGATGTAACTAGAAAGACCATTGGTCTTCTTAACAACTCAGGTCTGGACCAGAACCTGATAAAAAGGCTTTACCCCAGCGCTCCGGTTCCACCACGGTTATACGGCCTCCCCAAGATACACAAGAGGGAGGTAACATTATGACCGATAGTGTACACGATCAACTCTCCCACCTATGGTGTAGCCAAACACCTGGCGTTACTACTTAAGCCTCTCGTGGGTAAATGTCCCCACCACATCAAGAATTCTATGGAGTTTGTTAAGACACTCAAGGAGTGGCGTCTTGACAAAAATGATATTATGGTCAGCTTTGACGCTATATCCCTTTTCACAAGGGTACCGTTAGAGGACTCCCTGAAACTACTGGAAAATCATTTCGATGAAGACACGGTGTAATTATTCCGCCATGCACTCACGACCACATATTTCCAGTGTGGTGGCAGGTTTTACCAACAGGTGGATGGAGTCACTATCGGATCCCCACTGGCACCATGTATTGCCAATCTGTACATGAAATACTTCGAGGATATCGCCTTGGAAACAGCACGCCTTAAACCCAAGGTCTTTTATCGGTATGTGGACGATACTTTCGCGGTGTACCCTCACGGCGAAGACACTCTGACGGAATTTCTAAACCATCTGAACAGCATACACGAGAACATCAAGTTCACAATGGAAATGGAAGAAAATGGGTGCCTACCCTTCGTCGATATCCTTATAAAGAAGAAAACGGATGGCACACGGGGCACTCGGTCTACCGAAAGAAAATGCACACAGACCTGTACCTCAACGCCAACAGCTGCCATCACCCAGCACAACGGAAATCCGTGCTCACTACCCTGGTCCGCAGAGCTCGTGACATATGTGACAAGGACAGTTTATCTGCTGAGACTTAGCACCTGAAGAAAACCTTCCAGATGAATCGATATTCCGAAACACAGATTAGAATCGCTCTCCATATGAGCAAGAAGAAGAAGGAGAAGAACCTTCAGGAAGATGAGAACAACAAAGGTACACAGGACCACCCATGGCTGAGATTGCCAGGGTACTGGAGAAGAACAAGATAAAAGGCATCCTCCATCCTCCAACAAAAATCAGAAATATGCTGGGCTCAATGAAGGACATCTTGGGTCTAAGAACTCTGGGTGTCTACAGCATTTCATGTGAATGTGGGAAACAATATATTGGGCAGACGCAGCGTTGCATAACGCAACGCATCTCTGAGCATGTGAGAAAAAGACAAAAAGAAAAATCCGCGGTAGCGCAGCACAGCCTCAGTGAAGAACACACGTTCCAGTTTGAAGAAACCAAGAGACTGTGTAGAGCGAAAGGTTTCTGGGACTCAATTATTAAAGAAGCAGTAGAGATACGGGTTAGTGACAACTCAGCTTCCAACTCAGCAGCGTGTGAAATACAACATTATCAAGAATGAGACGAGAGCGCTCCGATGGAGGTAGGTCGGTGGCGGCGTATGGAATAAACAGGCCGCACAGAGACGAGACGCCAGGGCCAGGCGCCCGCAGCTCCCCCCCACCACGAGCCGTCGCGCCGATTCCACTCTCACCTGATTGGCCCGACCCGCGCCAAGGATGCAGAGATGCCCGTGGTCCAGCGGCTATAAAAACCTGGACGAGACGTGAACCCGACACTTCGCCTGAAGATGGCAAGTAAGAAACTTGCTGAAACGTTGCTGGAGAACAACGCATTGACTCGGCTGTCAACCCGAGAAGATTTTATCATCAAGATTCGCCGAGAAAGCCTACATTCTCAAATAGGAACCCCCATTTTTATTACATATTCATGTAATATGTAAAGAAATATGAATGTTTTAGTTGGACCACTTTTTTCGGTTTGTGATAAATAGCGCTGTAATAGTCACAAACGTATAAGCACGTGGTATCACGTAACATTCAGCCAGTGCCTACGGTATTTGCTTCACGATACATCATGCATGATAAAATGGACCGTTTACCAGTTGCGGAAAAGGTCGATATCGTGTTGCTACTAGGCACAAGAGAAGTTATGGGACGATGACAGATTTTTTGCATGCGTTCTACACTCCTGGAAATGGAAAAAAGAACACATTGACACCGGTGTGTCAGACCCACCATACTTGCTCCGGACACTATGAGAGGGCTGTACAAGCAATGATCGCACGCACGGCACAGCGGACACACCAGGAACTGTGGTGTCGGCCGTCGAATGGCGCTAGCTGCGCAGCATTTGTGCTCCCCGCCGTCAGTGTCAGCCAGTTTGCCGTGGCATACGGAGCTCCATCGCAGTCTTTAACACTGGTAGCATGCCGCGACAGCGTGGATGTGAACCGTATGTGCAGTTGACGGACTTTGAGCGAGGGCGTATAGTGGGCATGCGGGAGGCCGGGTGGACGTACCGCCGAATTTCTCAACACGTGGAACGTGAGGTCTCCACAGTACATCGATGTTGTCGCCAGTGGTCGGCGGAAGGTGCACGTGCCCGTCGACTTGGGACCGGACCGCAGCGACGCACGGATGCACGCCAAGACCGTAGGATCCTACGCACTGCCGTAGGGGACCGCACCGCCACTTCCCAGCAAATTAGGGTCACTGTTGCTCCTGGGGTATCGGCGAGGACCATTCGCAACCGTCTCCATGAAGCTGGGCTACGGTCCCGCACACCGTTATGCCGTCTTCCGCTCACGCCCCAACATCGTGCAGCCCACCTCCAGTGGTGTCGTGACAGGCGTGAATGGAGGGACGAATGGAGACGTGTCGTCTTCAGCGATGAGAGTCGCTTCTGCCTTGGTGCCAATGATGGTCGTATGCGTGTTTGGCGCCATGCAGGTGAGCGCCACAATCAGGACTGCATACGACCGAGGCACACAGGGCCAACACCCAGCATCATGGTGTGGGGAGCGATCTCCTACACTGGCCGTACACCTCTGGTGATCGTCGAGGGGACACTGAATAGTGCACGGTACATCCAAACCGTCATCGAACCCATCGTTCTACCATTCCTAGACCGGCAAGGGAACTTGCTGTTCCAACAGGACAATGCACGTCCGCATGTATCCCGTGCCACCCAACGTGCTCTAGAAGGTGTAAGTCAACTACCCTGGCCTGCAAGCTCTCCGGATCTGTCCCCCATTGAGCATGTTTGGGACTGGATGAAGCGTCGTCTCATGTGGTCTGCATGTCCAACACGAACACTGGTCCAACTGAGGCGCCAGGTGGAAATGGAATGGGAAGCCGTTCCACAGGACTACATCCAGCATCTCTACGATCGTCTCCATGAGAGAATAGCAGCCTGCATTGCTGCGAAAGGTGGATATACACTGTACTAGTGCCGACATTGTGCATGATCTGTTGCCTGTGTCTATGTGCCTGTGGTTCTGTCAGTGTGATCATGTGATGTATCTGACCCCAGGAATGTGTCAATAAAGTTTCCCCTTCCTGGGACAATGAATTCACGGTGTTCTTATTTCAATTTCCAGGAGTATACTTAGTGACGAAGCGTCATTTACCAACAGCGGCCGACCGCGCTGGCCGAGCGGTTCTCGGCGCTTTAGTCCAGAACAGCGTAACTGCTACGGTCGCAGGTTCGAATCCTGCCTCGGACGTGGATGTGTGTGATGTCTTTAGGTTAGTTAGGTTTAAGTAGTTCTAAGTTCTAGGGGACTGGTGACCTCAGATGTCCCATAGTGCTCAGAACTATTGGAACCAACAGCGGTAACGTAAACCAGCATAATATGCACTATTGGGCAACGGAAAATCCACGATGGGTGCAACAAGTGGAACATTAGCGACCTTGGCGGGTTAATGTATGGAGCGGCATTATGGGAGGAAGGATAATTGGCCCCCATTTTATCGATGGCAATCTAAATGGTGCAATGTATGCTGATTTCCTACCGTAATGTTCTACCAATGATACCACAAGATGTTTCACTGCATGACAGAATGGCGATTACTTCCAACGTGATGGATGTCCAGCACATAGCTCACGTGCGGTTGAAGCGGTATTGAATAGCATATTTCATGACGGGCGGATTGGGCTTCGAAGCACCATACTATGGCCCGCATGTTCACTGGATCCGACGTCCTCGGATTTCTTTCTGTGGGGAAAGTTGAAGGATATTTGCTATCTTGATCCACCGACAACGCCTGACAACATGTGTCAGCGCATTGTCAATTGCATGTGCGAACATTACGGAAGGCGAACTACTCGCTGTTGAGAGGAATGTCATTACACGTATTGCCAAATGCACTAAGACTGACGGACATCATTTTGAGCATTTATTGCATTAATGTGGTATTTACCGGTAATCAGGCTGTAACAGCATGAATTCTCATAAATGATAAGTTCACAAAGGTACATGTATCACATTCGAACAACCGAAATAAAATGTTTAAACGTACCTACGTTCTGTATTTTAATTTAAAAAACCTACCTGTTACCAACTGTTCGTCTAAAATTTAGAGCCATATGTTTGTGATTCTCACAGCGCCATCTATCACAAAGCGAAAAAAGTGGTCCAACTAAAACATTCATATTTCTTTACGTTCTACACGAATATATAATAAAAATGGGGGTTCCTATTTTAAAAAAAAACGCAGTTGATATCTGTTTGACCTATGGCAGCGCCATGTAGTGGGCGAACCATAGCGCCATCTGGTTTCCCCCTTCAAGCTAGACAAGTTTCGTTCTTTGTAGTTTTTTCGTTTGACGCTTATTTCGTGAGATATTTGGTCTCGTCACGATCAATGGACCATCCTGTATATGCCATAATAAAGAACCAAGCATAATACAGTACTGGTACTCCAAGAAAATTTACATCCCGAAAACCTCACTGAAAAGTTTAATATCAGTTCGAGGCTTACTGCAGTGGGAAACTTGACATATTAATGTGCACTTTAAATGTGCACATTTCAGTATGGGTCACGAAATTCCGATGTTCTTTGAGTATCCTCTGATGTCTTGTTTCTTTTATGACATAATGTGAGATCTTTTAATGTTTAAGACGTACGAACATATGGGCCTCCTACGACATCGTAGCTGCGCAAGCGCGGTGGCGCCTGTTACCTTGCACTCTTCGGCAACTGCTAAAACGAACGTATTTGTAACATGTCGCGGGAAAATATTGCGGGTGATGGTTTGAAAAGCGTTACTTTCGAAGTAAATTTCCTTTTACGCAAGTTAAACTATCAGCGAGAATGTACGATGAATTTCGTAGATCTGAAAGCGTTTGACTCTGATTTAAAAATTAACTCTTTGATGACTAGCCATTTACACGAATTTCGAGCCCAGAAGGGCAGACATTTATGTCGTTATCGAAATTTTTCGGGTGCATTTGTGTGATATATCTTAGTGTAATACGTGCATAAAATACCAACATTATGTGTGAAAGCTTTTCTTTTCTTGTAGCAGCTCTATGTATATTAATTTAAACCATTAGAATTTCCTGTTTGTGTGTTCGAGCTACTTAACAGTAATGTTGCTATTGGCTGACTACATCATGTGTCCTAAGCTCTGAATATCTGCAGTCATCAGCTGGCGAGATCACAAAAGCGCATCACAGTCTCGATTTCAATGCTTCAGAAAGTAAAATGTGGTGTTTGATGGAATTTGAATTTATACTTTCGTAACACGAAAATGTGCAGCATACATGTTACCGCACGTCAAAGATATTTCCAAAACGTGTCTTTTCTAAAGCGCCAGGAAATTCTACGCCCATGTATAAAATCATAACCATTCAAAGGTATGATAACTTATACAGTTCTGAGAGAAAATATACTGTCAGTTAACAGGGGAAAAGTATGTTTTAACCCAGGAGAAAGTGTATTTTTAACTGGGGAATCCGGAAACTTTTTTTCCTTGTCTGCGTATACATCCTGATCATTTCATACTTGTTCCTATTTTTTCTACAAGTAATTCCCATCTATATGTAGAAGAAGGAAAGAACTTCTCTAGAGTTCCAAAAAAGGTGACGCTAAAGGGAACACGTGAGAATGTGTGAACTACACAAAGATTGAAGTATTACTTAGCTCAGGGATTGCACTTCGCTTTTAGATTGATGTCTCGAATTTTTCTTTGTACTCCTCCCTGTACAGCTAAATTTGATATGGCATTGACATAATCTTGAGCCCTGCACAACACAATATTCAGTTCATCTTTTTCCACCTGCTGTTAAATATCTTCTGACGTATCTTCTGTAGTCTTTCCCAACATTAAAAAAACCTAAGAAGGATTCTATTACTTCTATGATGATGTCGTGTCTAAGGGCATACGTAATTATTTGGCCAGTTCTGCTTTAATCGGGAGTGCCATCAAAAATTATTCCGTTACATTTAGCCTTTTGTATATCTGTAATAATTTTTTCTTCAATTAGTTTACGCCAAATAATAATAAATTCATATTGTATAAAAAAAGAAAGAACTCAGTCTGACTCATCAGCAGACTCTTTAAGTTTTAAACAGTGCTCCTTCAATGCTGGGTCATGCTGGGTCCGCTGACCACTTTTAGACACATGAAAATGTCCAGTAAAAAGACAAGGTGAGATGAACACACATAGGAAAAAGATGAACAACAAGACAAACAAAGTGCACAGAAATGATGACAGTGAGTGAAATCGTAGGGAGGGTGGAGGCCTTGGAGAGAAGGCCAGATGCCCACCCTTATATAGTATGATAAAAACCCCTGTCACGAATAAAATGTAAAAATTAATCTGCTGTTGAGGCATTGTCGCCCAACACCATAGGCAGGGTGCTGGGAAGGTTAAAATTCCACCGCAGAGGGGCTATAATTGGGCAGTCCAACAAGATGTGGGCGACAGTCACAGGGGAGCCACAGCAACATCGGGGTGGATCCTCGTGACGGAGGAGCTGGGCATGTGTTAGCCCCGTATGGCCGATACAGAGCCGACAAAGGACAACAGATTTCCTACAAGTGGCTTGCATGGATGACTGTCACACATTTGTTGTCTCCTTAATAACACTGAGTTTATTTGGTGTATTGAGGGTGCACCATTCAGTATCGCAGATTGCAAAAACTTTGTGGCGGAAGACCAATCGCAAATCGTTCTCTGGCAGACCTGTTTCCAGAGTTGGTTTACTGGTAGCCTGTTTGGCCAGGTGGTCAGCACGTTCATTGTCTGGTATCCTGACATATCCTGGGGTCCAGATGAAAATCACTGAATGTCCACTGTTCTTGAGGGCATAAAGAGGCTCTTGGATACTCATTACCAAAGGATGCCGAGGGAAGCACTGGTCGAGAGCTTGTGGGCTGCTTAAGGAGTCACTAAGAAATGACAAAGGACTCACTGGAGCAGGAGCAGATAAGCTCAAGGGCACGATAAATGGCTACCAACTCTGCAGTGAAAACACTGCAGCTTCCCTGCAAGGAAAGCTGTTCAGTATGTCCATCGTGAGTGTAAGTGAAGCCAACAAGATTGTCGACCATTGATCGATCAGTGTAGACTATTTGTGAGACCTGGAACTTGGCGAGAAGAAAGAGAAATTACCATTGGAGGAACTCAGGTGGAATGGAGCTTATTGGGCCTTGTGATAGATCCAGGCGAAGCTGTAGCTGAGGTATGGACCACAGAGGCGCATGAAAGTGGACCCGCAGGAAAGGTGGTAGGGGGAAATCGTCTAATTCATGGCCTGACAATAGGTCACTTGGTACTCATGTTTATATTTTACGTATATAAGGGGCCTCAAACTCTAAAAACTTGTTTACTGAGCATATTTTGACCTTGTTTGGCATTTGATTAAAAATGGCCTGATCCTGGAGGGCCTTCAAACCTTGAGGCCCACAGGACCAGAGGTATGGGGCGGGACACCCCCGCCCCTCTCCCCCCCCCCCCACACACACTATTCTGCCACTGCATATGTGGTGAAACTCTTAAAATAAACAATGTCCGCCATCTAGTCACATTTACTGTCAGTCAAAATATACCTCAAATACACAGTTTGACAGCACATAAAACAGCACCATTCCGTCAAATACGAGAAAAAACGTAGTAAAGTATGACAAATCATTTATTGGGGCTTCTACAATACATGAAATTAAAGATGAATGAATAGTTACAAAGGAGAGGTATCCTCATAATGAGGAAAGTGGCCATGTTTGTGTTGATATAAGGTAATAAACTTAGAAGCTCTGTCTACTCAATAGCACACTTCCAGAAAAAGGCAGTGGAATTGTCCATTTGTTGCCATATGACAGTAGAATTAGCATGGGCAATAATTCAATTTATTTGGGAACACAGGAGACAAGTCAGTAACAAAACTGCAATTGATTCTAACCAAGCTGGTACTACAGAACACAGGTAGACTACCTAAGAAAAAATGTTGTGACTACAAGAGCAACACTGGAGCTATAAATTACTTTGTGAAACTGTTGTCCACAAAAGTGCCTCCTCCCATGAGGAATCACCTACAGACAATGATGGTGATAACTGATCATGATTATTTTTTATTGTTAATTTTCTTGCTTTGGTATTGTGATGACAAGCATGTACATTGTTATTTTTAATTTTCATATTAAGAATATTCTGATGCAGCAATATAGAGTCCTTAATTGAGCATCTGAAAATTAGTCATTTCATTTTACTTTTTAGCAGTTTTTTATCTCTGCAAGTTAGTTTCAAATTCACAATTGCGCAAACTTAAGAGCAAAACACAGTCACCATTTCTTAAGTTGCCAGCTCTATATGATGGAACTGCTATTTGCTTCTCAGCTCTTCTCTCCTTCCTGCTGGAATCCGTCTTTGGTTGAGCTGATTACCCTCACTCTCTGTGACCTCCTCTAAGGTCAAGGAAAATGTTAACAAATATTGCACAATTATGCTAAATAGTAACATGATAAAGGAAAAAAAATTACACAGAGTGAAAGAGAACAGTGTGAGTGTTAGCCTCAAAGGACATATGTTGATTTAATGTATTGGAAGTTGATTATTTATTCATTTTAGAAATGGAATTCCATAAATATTCTGTCAATAGGAAAGACAGAAATAATAATAATAATAATGGCTGCAGTGCAGATGTTTGTGATGAGAAATTTGACTGGAGTTATATAGAGTGGACAATATTAATCCGTAATGGGGAATAACTTGGGATGAAGATGAGATACAGCAAAATGTTTTAGATAAAAGTTGTAGATGGCAAAGGAGGTCCACAATGCTGCAATGGCTGTGACCTTTGTCCTACCAACCGATCCCTTCTTCTAGTCAAGTTGTGCCACAACTTCCTCTTCTCCCCAATCCTTTGCAGTACCTCCTCATTAGGTACGTGATCTACCCATCTAATCATCAGCATTCTTCTGTAGCCCCACATTTCAAAACATTCTATTCTCTTCTTGTCTAAACTATTTATCGTCCATGTTTCACATCCATACAATGGCTACACTCCATACAAGTATTTTCAGAAAAGACTTCCTGACACATAAATCTATACTAGACGTTAACAAATTCGACTATCATTAGTTATTTTGCTCCCTAAATATCAAAACTCATCTACTATTTTAAGTGTTTCATTTCCTAATCTAATTCCCTCAGCATCACCCGATTTAATTAGACTACATTCCATTATCCTCATTTTGCTTTTGTTGATGTTCATTCTCCTTTGCAGACACTGTCCATTCCGTTCAATTGCTCTTCCGGGTCCTTTGCTGTCCCAGACAGAATTACAATGTCAATGACAAACCTCAAAGTTTTTATTTCTTCTCCCTGGATTTTAATTCCTACTCCAAATTTTTCTTTTGTTTCCTATACTGTTTGCTCAATGTATAGATTGAAAAACATCAACCATGTCTCACTCCCTTCCCAACCACTGCTTCCATTTCATGCCCCTCGACTCTTATAACTGCCATCTGGTTTCTGTAGAAATTGTAAATAGCCTTTTGCTCCCTGAATTTGACCCCTGCCACCTTCAGAATTTGAAAGAGAATATTCCAGTCGAAGTCTTCAAAGGTCTTCTCTAAGGTTTGGAAACACATGAAAATCAGATGGGTCTGAGTTGGGACTGTAGGAGAATAATTGATGACAGTGAACTCAGGTGTCAGATTGTTGCCAATGTCTCAGTGATTGTGTGTGTGCGGGAGTGGTCTGGCATTGTCATACTGAAGGAGCTGGTGGTCTATGTATAGATGAACATTTGAAATTCGTGCTTTCAGTTTCTCATGTACAGACATACAGGCTGTTTCACAATGTTCAGATGGTTTCCAATTGGAATTCACATTCCATCCCATATACAGGTCAGTAATCATGTCATACTGGTCATAGCGACATCATCTGTTCCTGGAGCAGTGCTACTCTCACTATGATCAATCTGTCATGCATGTGCAATGTGTCTTTCATAAGCATTTCTAGATTCATCTGCAATATCCAATTCCTGCTCATGAAAAAATATTAAATAAGAAAGTACTGTGCAACTGAAAGTGCATCAAATAGGAACTGAACAGGCTCGGAGAACCGTTCGAACTCCGGAGAATATCAAATGTATGTGTAGCAGTTGACGTGCAAGCCCATGTCGTTCACTGTGAAAACGTGTCCAAATGCTGAAAATGGCACACATCCAACAAGAATTTGTAAGTTCTCTGTGACGCATTTGGTAACTACATAATTTCCAAATATGTTTGTGTCAAATGGTGACTCACTTGTCTGATTTGATAGTACAAGACTGTACTCCGTCTGGCCAAGAATCTTTCAAGACTGCATTGATGATGATATTCCATAATTCTTCCAGCAGTTATAAAAGATTTGTTAAAAAAACTGGGTAAAACGACTCCAGTATTGTGTAGCCACCAATGGTCATCATTTGTCCCATGCAGTATTTCAAAAGTAAATTTGAATAAATATTGTACCAGGGGCGGCTCCTGTATAGATTTGCAGGTTTGCGCTACCCCCAAGGAATAGTTCAACTATCTTCGCCTTCTGAGCGTTCTATACTAGTGGAGAAGTAGCGCTCCGTTTATCTCTTTGGAAATGCCCGGGCTCCAAACGCCGAATGCAGCGGAGTTGAACGGAATGTGCCGACGGCGACAGGGGGTTGCACTGTGGCTGCAAACGTGAACTTGGGTGTCTCGGAGGGGGTGCGGGGTGTGGGGGCAACGCTGTACTCCTATGCGGGCCTTGTGTGTATAAACACCTCACCCGGGCCACCCTGCCAGCCGCAGGAAGAGGGCCCGAACTCTTCCGAAGGGAAACGGAACTATCGGATCTTCGAACAAAGCGAGATTCTCACGCCACCTTACCAGTTCAGGTGTAGCTGCGAGCTAACTATTTCCTGTGCGGTGTGCTAGTTATTTTAGCGTGTGCTACAGTGAATTTTGAGGCTCAAGTGAAAAATGAGTACGTGAAATAATGAATGAGGTAATTTCATTGCTATCTGAGCACTTCAGTTCATGGGAATTTGAAGAAAAATTAGAAATCAAGAGGCTGGGTAGGCTGACTCCTGCTTTAACAATTTCGCAAACCGTTAAAACGAAAAGTCGTCAATTCAGTAGGAAATTTAACTCTGAATTGTACAACAAGCATGAATGGCTGTGTGGTCGTGACATGAAAAATGACGTATTTTGTTTTCCTTGTTTATTATTTGGAGGCGATATTTTATGGTCTAAACACGGAGTCTGTGACATTCAACACCTACACGACAAAATTAGAAAACACGAACTTTCTTCAGTCCATGTAAATAACGTTTTGAATGTGGCAAGTCTGGGCAATGTGAATATAGCTACCCAAGTAGATAGTGGGCACAGAAGGTCCGTAACATTACACAAGCAAAAAGTTACCGGTAATAGGTACATATTGAATATAATTATTAACTGCATTCGTTTCTGTGGTGTGTTGGAATTTGCCCTTAGAGGTCATGATGACACTGATTCATCTTCCAGTCCTGGTGCTTTACATTCCTTGATTAATTTTAGTACAGAATTAGAATCTGTATTAAAAACGCATTTAGCGAAAGCTACAGTTTTCAAAAGAACCTCAAAAACCATCCAGAATGAACTACTCCAGTGTATTCTTCAAGTCCTCCAAGAGGAAATTAGAAAGGAAATTAAGAGTGCTGAATTTTTGGCCATAATAGCTGACGAAAGCAGTGATGTAGCTTGTGTTTTCCAGATGGTTATAGTATATAGGTACATCATTAACGGAAAACCTGCTGAAAGATTTTGGGACTTCATAGCACCAGAGAAGCATGATGCCCAGTCTTTGGAAACGTCCATCATCGAACAGATAAATAATCATTTGGGGAACTGTCCACATAAGCTAATAGCTCAAACATATGATGATGCAGCAGTCATGAGTGGTTCGTCATGTGGCATGCAACCTTTTGTTAAGGAAAAGTTTTCCAATGTTTCATACATTCATTGTTATGCCCAACATTTGAATCTCATTATGCTTAAAGCCGCTTCCATTAATAAAAATGTGAGAATATTCTTCACTAAGCTTCAGGGACTTTGCAGCTTCTTTTCAGCATCTCCTCAAACAACAGCAGTTCTCGACGAAATATTACGAAAACGACTGCCACGTTCAGTTGGAATTTTCAGTCAAGGAGCGTCAATACCGTTTTCGAATATAGGGAAGATATTAACACGTGCATGAATAATATGAGCCAGAGAACACGATCCTGCAAGCCTGTGGCTTAGCAACAATTTTGGAGGATGAAAAGTTTTTTGGATTTTATTTTTTCATTAAATCATGATCCATGTGGATATTTTGTATAACCAGCTACAAAAAAAAGGGATATTTACCCAACTTAGGCTCAAAATCGGTCGACAGCTTTTGAGTGTGAAATTGCGATCATTAGGGAAGGAGTGAGTGAAAATTCAACAGGTTTAGACTAGTACTATAAATGAGGGAGAACTGAAGATGGCGCAGCGATGTGTAATCTGGTGTGGAAGGCAAAAGAAGTACGTGATGTCATAAGTTACGAGGCAGCAGAGAGATTCAAGTTCACTGGAGTCCTAGCTGCAGCCTCTCTCTTTCTACCAGAGAAATTCGCTACTTACTCTTCCAGTTTCTTTCAGAGCTACTATTGAATGCTACTCTTTTTTGGAAGCAAAGAAACTTCGAACAGAACTCTCTGTTATTTATGAAAGTGAGGAGTTCAAAAGTACGTGTGGAGCTTTGAGCTTTGTGGATTACATAACAAACAATAATCATTGTGATACACTGAGCGAATCTGTGAAGCTCCTGAAAGCGATAATTACAATTGCAATGACCACGTCAGAAGCAGGTCGTTATTTTTCTTCGCTGAAACGCATCAAACCCTTCTTGCGGAATACTATGGACCTAGAAAGACTACCAGAACTCACAATGCTCTCTACTGACCGAGACCTCGTTTTAGGAATTGCAGATTTCAATCAAAGAGTGATTGAAAGATTTGCGAATATGAAGGAAAGAAGAATAGAATCCCTTTACAAGTGATCACCACCACATCCAAATTCAGAGATAAAAATCGAGCGGCGTTAGCATCAGTCCTGCTGAAAAAGGTTCGTAAGACATGCCCACCACTTTTTGAGTACATAGAGCTGCAGTTGATTTTAATTCCTTTTATTCTGCAAAAGTAGTACTCTTTTCTGTGTACACCTTTTGGTTTTATTATGAGTAGATACAGGAGTGACATGAGCGAGCGGTCTTTTTATATCAGGCGTTACAAAAACATGAGCAGTGTACTGACTTTCTCTCTTTTCTTGATGTTTTCCTTCGTGAGCATAGTGCACCACCATCTTCTTTGGTTACGAGCCGTCACTGTGTTGTACCTTCAGTAAAATGATCAGCTTTCTTTCACAGCTAGTTTGTGTGTTATTCAAATTCTACATTGTCAAAACTTAGTAAAACACCCTGTAGTTACGGTACACATCACCATGTTACACAGTACAATTCGGGACCCTCTAGCATGCAGAGCGTTGCAGCTTGTGTCAGCAAAGTGGAAAAGTCAACTGAGTAATATGCATAAAATGTAATGTCTCAACTGATATTCAGAACAGCATAATAAATTTAGTGGCATTACTTTTCAGCACATCCTCATATGTATTTATTTATCCATACAGGTATCACATTATAATGTTATAGGATTCGTCATATATAAATCAATGAAAAATGTGTATCTCAAAACATACAAAAACACAGAAAATTTTACAAGGACAGGAACTGAAGGAGTTATCCCAACATTTGCTGCAATGTCTAGGATAATCTGTGAATTGGCAAAGCCTACCAATGTGAAAGTAAGAACACATTGATGTTACAGACTAATCTGCACTCTTGGGTGTAGTACACCTGGATGAGTGGATCACATGTCTTATGCTATGCTGTGCAACATTATACTGTGTAACAAAATCTTCTTGGGCTTCCAGCTTTTGGTGATTATTTATGTCCACGAGGTCTTGATTGAGTGCTCCTGGGCTGTTATCAAGTATTGCTGTAAAGGTATGTCCACACAATTCCTCTTTTGGGTGCTCTCATGTCCACATGTTGCCTCATTGTGCAAGCAGTCTGGTATGGATCACTTTCTTTGCCTGGGAACTTGTGCTACATTTATTGCTAGGAAATGGTGGCAGAAAAAGAAAACTAAAAATTGACTGTAAGCAAAGAAGTACCTAAACAACATATGCATGAGAAACACACACAGTGATGACAATGTTTTGTTTGCAAATTTCAGTTAAATTTTAGGCTTTCTACTTGGGAAACTACAGCAATAAGCCTGGCAAAAATTGACTTTATACCAGTTTCAACAATTTGTTTCACATTTCAAAATAAGGCATGTCAGTGATTACTACTGAAACTGAAAAATACTTAAGGGAGATTCTTAGTTGTTATGTGAGGGTTAACTAACTCTCAACATGTAATTTGTATTTTATTTTATAAAAATAGTTGTTTACATAACTCTAATCTTCAAATATTGTACATACAGTAACATCCTTGTACTGAACAAAACTGGGAATTTCACAGTTGCCTGAATTCACTGGAATACACATTGTGTTTTTCAATTTTGTATTTTTTGTATGATCAGCGTTGCTCATTTCTATTTCTAGTAGATTGTTGAGGAGCTTGGAGACACCAACACAGATATAACAACTGACTAGTATTCTTGCTCGGGAGAGTGGAATGTCTGCAATTGTGAGAGGCAGTTCGCTGTAGTATATGTTATGAGATGTGTGCATTGTGTTCTTTCAGGTGTGAATAAAAGCCTTATATGTGGGCTGCCAGTAAGTTCCCCTATCCTATATGAGGGAAATTACCTACATTGGTGACGCTGTCTGTGGACACCATGATAACCACGAAATACTGTCCCCTGTCACCTTATTGTATATTAACAATGCAGCCATTAGACATGAAACCTGTTTCATTGGCCGTCCCATACGGCCTTACTACTCTGATTTCATCAGGACCTGCTGCCACTCAGTGTTCTCATTGTCTTTAGCAGCAGACAGTGTGCAAAATCAACCAGAATGCTAGTGCAAAGGTTGGTTTGTGAGTTGCATGAGTTGACACAACAACTGTCACAAACACAGCCATTATTAATGAATGTGCTCTCTGAACCAACTCCATCAAGTTTTAATTGTAATCCGTATTCCTGTGGGTAGAGAGCATGCCAACTGTGTCTTCAGCACCTACCACACTGTAATCATTATTATTCGACACTGCTGTTTCACACACAGATCTGTTGTGCAATGTTGACACTAAGTTTGATGCTACAACCACATTGCTGATGCCATCAATGGCTGCGGTTGTACCTTACTATCTGACTCCATTGGTAAATCTGTCCCCAGACTATACAGCTCATTGCTGATGTGCACCTCAACTTAAACTTTTGCCTTTCCATCCCATATATGTGATTGTAGGCATTCCATAATTTTTTCAGGTGCTGTACAGATATAAAAGATACAGTACTGTTTGTGTAAAATTTGTGTATATTGCATTGTTACGTTACTGTGGCTTATGTTCTGTAAAATGTGTATGTATTGCATTGTAAAGTTACTGGGGTTTATGTTCTGGCATGACTAGAGAAGATGACTGTATGTCTTATCATGAGGGATGTATAGATTCAGCACATCGATAACCGCTAGGGAATGGGAGAGATTTGTTATGCAGAAAATTATGTGTGCTACAGATAATGAGATTCATTCCTGAAGCACAGCTGTCACTAGGAGACTTTACCTGTGCATAGTTCAGTGTCAAACAGTAGCAGCAATCATAATATTTAATTCTAGTTTCACTGGTATATATACTGGTATATATGTTCCTGGCTTCCAATATTCTTGTGAGTCTCGTATATATTTGATGATCTGTAGACAACTTTGTGGATTTACTTGTCAATGAAATTTAGCGATCTGTGCATAATAATTTTACCACTGAAAGTCTCGTCTGCAGGAAAACAGAAAAGGTGGATGGTGCTTCGATATCGGCGGCATCAGTAATCCAGCGGGTAAATTCAATAAGAGCCAATCATAATGCTCAATTCATTCACAAGACATCCTTTGTGCTGGGATATAGGAGTCTCTACATAGCGGCGAGAACGTTTGAGTGTGTTGAAAGCAGGGAGGGTAACATGTGATGGACAAGGTTTCACATTAGGGCCGCTGGGAAGAGTGCATTCGATGTTATTCTGCGCTATTTTCGTAAAGAGCTACTGTTAGGGCAAGAATTCCCATGCATACAAGCCGAGACATCACAAAAACTCCTATAAAAGCGCACATTAAGTATTTCTGGGCCACTATGCAATTTACTAGAGTTTGACTTGGTTATTATTTTAGATAGCCATGTGGCTTCAGTATAACATTGAGAATGTTGTTAGATGTGCGTGTGATGACATGTAGCTACGCACGGCGAGGCAATAGCCACACATCACAAATGGTCCGTTAGAATTGTTTGTTAGAAAGCAGCTTGTACTATTCTGGAACTGATTTCTGCAGTGTCGTTCAGCAATAAGCTCTTCGCCGGACTGCAAGTAGAGGCAGGGTTAACGCCAGCAGCAGTGAACACACGCATGCATGGCCCACTTTGGAGCATCTGCGCTCTGTAAATAGTTCTTCGCTCCCATCCGGTCACGTCAGGAACAGTGCCTAGGTGAACACGTATTTTGACTGGAATTTCTCAGGTACCAAGTATGAAAGGGATGTCGCTGCCTCATGTGTGCGGGACCCGAAAGGGCACCTGTGTGTGGTTGACAGCTGATGGCCGCATCACTTCGTGGGGCTGTCGGTAGTCTCTTGTGTGGGCTAGTGGACAGGGGGGTGGCGGGCGTTGTCTGCTTACGTTGTTTGCGTATCTGTTGCATTATTTTGTGAGCGGGTCTGTGGGCTACGCTTTGCGTTATGTTGATGGTTTTCGTGTTTACTCATCTGTGTATTGCATTATTTAGGGGGGTTTGCATGCCTGTACTAAAATTGTTTGGGTAAGTTAGGAGTTGTCTGCAGTGCAATATTTAGGAGTACATTACAGATCTGTGGGCTGTATGGCGTGACTCCAAGCATGTCAGAGCATGTGTTTTGTATCAGTGTGATAAGTACACTCCATCCCTAAATAAATTGCTCTTCAGCAGCCCAGCACAGGCAGAGTCATTTTCGCACCATTTTCCCCCTCCAGACCACCATCTTGGATTATATAACATGAGGGATGACAATGCCCTCTGGTTGTGGTACTGTGGACTAGAACCAGAGCACGTGGCAAACACACTGTTTCCCGCCATCTTGGATAACAGTACTTGCATCATGGTGACCATCTTGGATTATGTAACAGATGAGAGCGACGTCTAGTGGTGGTACTGTGTACTGAGTCAGTTGAAGTCCGGTCCCCATGGCGACCACACTGTTTCGCGCCATCCCCCCTCCACCATCTTGAATTATGTCACAGGAGGGATGAGAGCACCCTCTGGCGGTAGTACTGTGTACTAGGTCAATTGGAGTCCAGACCCCTTGGCGACCACACTGGATGGTGGTAGTGCCTCTAATTGTTTAAATAAAATGTTGTTGTTGTTGTTGTCTTCAGTCCTGAGACTGGTTTGATGCAGCTCTCCATGCTACTCTATCCTGTGCAATCTGCTTCATCTCCCAGTACCTACTGCAACCTACATCCTTCTGAATCTGCTTAGTATATTCATCTCTTGGTCTCCCTCTACGATTTTTTCCCTCCACGCTGCCCTCCAATGCTAAATTTGTGATCCCTTGATGCCTCAAAACATGTCCTACCAACCGATCCCTTCTTCTAGTCAAGTTGTGCCACAAACTTCTCTTCTCCCCAATCCTATTCAATACCTCCTCATTAGTTACGTGATCTACCCATCTAATCTTCAGCATTCTTCTGTAACACCACATTTCGAAAGCTTCTATTCTCTTGTTGTCCAAACTAGTTATCGTCCATGTTTCACTTCCATACATGGCTACACTCCAAACAAATACTTTCATAAACGACTTCCTGATACATAAATCTATCTTCGATGTTAACAAATTTCTCTTCTTGAGAAACGCTTTCCTTGCCATTGCCAGTCTACATTTTATATCCTCTCTACTTCGACCATCATCAGTTATTTTACTTCCTAAATAGCAAAACTCCTTTACTACTTTAATTGTCTCATTTCCTAATCTAATTCCCTCAGCATCACCCGATTTAATTTTACTACATTCCATTATCCTCGTTTTGCTTTTGTTGATGTTCATCTTATATCCTCCTTTCAAGACACTGTACATTCCGTTCAACTGCTCTTCCAAGTCCTTTGCCGTCTCTGACAGAATTACAATGTCATCGGCGAACCTCAAAGTTTTTATTTCTTCTCCATGAATTTTAATACCTACTCCAAATTTTTCTTTTGTCTCCTTTACTGCTTGCACAATATACAGATTGAATAACATCGGGGAGAGGCTACAACCCTGTCTCACTCCTTTCCCAACCACTGCTTCCCTTTCATGCCCCTCGACTCTTATGACTGCCATCTGGTTTCTGTACAAATTGTAAATAGCCTTTCGCTCCCTGTATTTTACCCCTGCCACCTTCAGAATTTGAAAGAGAGTATTCCAGTCAACATTGTCAAAAGCTTTCTCTAAGTCTACAAATGCTAGAAACGTAGGTTTGCCTTTTCTTAATCTTTCTTCTAAGATAAGTCGTAAGGTCAGTATTGCCTCACGTGTTCCAACATTTCGACGGAATCCAAACTGATCCTCCCCGAGGTCCGCATCTACCAGTTTTTCCATTCGTCTGTAAAGAATTCGCGTTAGTATTTTGCAGCTGTGACTTATTAAACTGATAGTTCGGTAATTTTCACATCTGTCAGCACCTGCTTTCTTTGAGATTGGAATTATTATATTGTTCTTGAAGTCTGAGGGTATTTCACCTGTCTCATACATCTTGCTCACCAGCTGGTAGAGTTTTGTCATGACTGGCTCTCCCAAGGCCGTCAGTAGTTCTAATGGAATGTTGTCTACTCCGGGGGCCTTGTTTCGACTCAGGTCTTTCAGTGCTCTGTCAAACTCTTCACGCAGTATCTTACCTCCCATTTCGTCTTCATCTACATCCTCTTCCATTTCCATAATATTGTCCTCAAGTACATCGCCCTTGTATAAACCTTCTATATACTCCTTCCACCTTTCTGCCTTCCCTTCTTTGCTTAGAACTGGATTGACATCTGAGCTCTTGATATTCATACACGTGGTTCTCTTCTCTCCAAAGGTCTCTTTAATTTTCCTGTAGGCAGTATCCATCTTACCCCTAGTGAGATAAGCTTCTACATCCTTACATTTGTCCTCTAGCCATCCCTGCTTAGCCATTTTGCACTTCCTGCCGATCTCATTTTTGAGATGTTTTTATTCCTTTTTGCCTGCTTCATTTACTGCATTTTTATATTTTCTCCTTTCATCAATTAAATTCAATATTTCTTCTGTTACCCAAGGATTTCTAGCAACCCTCGTCTTTTTACTTACTTTATTCTCTACTGCCTTCACTACTTCATCCCTCAGAGCTACCCATTCTTCTTCAACTGTGTTTCTTTCCCCCATTGCTGCCAATTGTTCCCTTATGCTCTCCTTGAAACTCTGTACAACCTCTGGTTCTTTCAGCTTATCCAGATCCCATGTCCTTAAATTCCCACCTTTTTGCAGTTTCTTCAGTTTTAACCTACAGGTCATAACCAATAGATTGTGGTCAGAGTCCACATCTGCCCCTGGAAATGTCCTACAATTTAAAACCTGATTCCTAAATCTCTGTCTTACCATTATATAATCTATCTGATACCTTTTAGTATCTCCAGGATTCTTCCATGTATACAACCTTCTTTTATGATTCTTGAACCAATTATTAGCTATGATTAAGTTATGCTCTGTGCAAAATTCTACCAGACGGCTTCCTCTTTCATTTCTTAGCCCCAATCCATAATCACCTACTATGTTTCCTTCTCTCCCTTGTCCTACTGACGAATTCCAGTCACCCATGACTATTAAATTTTCGTCTCCCTTCACTACCTGAATAATTTCTTTTATCTCATCATACATTTCATCAATTTCTTCATCATCTGCAGAGCTAGTTGGCATATAAACTTGTACTACTGTCGTAGGCATGGGCTTTGTGTCTATCTTGGCCACAATAATGCGTTCACTATGCTGTTTGTAGTAGCTTACCCGCATTCCTATTTTCCTATTCATTATTAAACCTACTCCTGCATTACCCCTGTTTGATTTTGTATTTATAACCCTGTATTCACCTGACCAAAAGTCTTGTTCCTCCTGCCACCGAACTTCACTAATTCCCACTATATCTAACTTTAACCTATCCATTTCCCTTTTTAAATTTTCTAACCTACCTGCCCGATTAAGGGATCTGAGATTCCACGCTCCGATCCGTAGAATGCCAGTTTTCTTTCTCCTGATAACGACGTCCTCCTGAGTAGTCCCCGCCCGGAGATACGAGTGGGGGACTATTTTACCTCCGGAATATTTTACCCAAGAGGACGTCATCATCATTTAATCATACAATAAAGCTGCATGTCCTCGGGATAAATTACGGCTGTAGTTTCCCCTTGCTTTCAGCCGTTCGCAGTACCAGCACAGCTAGGCCGTTTTGGTTAATGTTGCAAGGCCAGATCAGTCAATTATCCAGACTGTTGCCCCTGCAACTACTGAAAAGGCTGCTGCCCCTCTTCAGGAACCACACATTTGTCTGGCCTCTCAACAGATACACCTCCGTTGTGGTTGCACCTATGGTACGGCCATCTGTATCGCTGAGGCACGCAAGCCTCCCCACCAACGGCAAGGTCCATGGTTCATGGGGGGGTTAAATAAAATAGTGCATGTAAAATAATAAAGACATATGTCCAGCACCGGTCGAGTCCGTCGAATCCCTACTAGGTAGAGGTGGCGGTCGGATGACTTAGGTTAGTGGAGGTGACCTTTCTTTCCAGCCATTTTCTTAGGTTACTAGAGATAGTCCAATTGACCTTTCTTGACCACAAAATTCAAATTTCCCAGCAATCCCTAGGTGAGGTATTGGTCGGGTGACTTAGGTTAGTGGAGGTAACCCAAGTGACCTATCTTCCCGCAATTTTCTTAGGTTGGTAGAGATAACCGTGGTGTGATGTATTATCCCATTGGAATTTTTCTGGGGGAGGGGAGTTAGGTTAATGAAGGTAGTCCAATTGATATATCTTCCCACCAAAATCGGACATCTTGGATTATCCAGAATGATATTTTCACTCTGCAGCGGAGTGTGCGCTGATATGAAACTTCCTGGCAGATTAAAACTGTGTGCCCGACAGAGACTCGAACTCGGGACCTTTGCCTTTCGCGGGCTTGCCGCGAAAGGCAAAGGTCCCGAGTTCGAGTCTCTGTCGGGCACACAATTTTAATCTGCCAGGAAGTTTCATCTTGGATTATGTCACGGCTGCCATCTTGGATGACGTCATCGCCTCCATCTTGGATAACGCTACTTTGGTGTGGTGTCTCCCTTGCCCCAATACTGATGTCAAGCTGTGTTACGTCCGCTATTACTCTCTCAAGAGATTTTAATGAAGTTTGAGACTCGTCCTCACAGCTTTAAATAAAAATAAACTGAGCACAACCCTGGAAATAGAAGACATCGTCACCCGATAACTTAATAAACTGAAATTTAGTACCCACGAAAGACTATAAAAAAGAGGAGGAGCCACATTTTCTACTTCGAATCTGACAGTGCCTTATTCTATAAAGTAGTATGACCGGAGACTTTTTATCTATTACTTGATGCTCAGGACATTACATCTCAAATAATCTTTAGAAGCGACATTCCACACGACTTTTTTTTGTCTGTAACGAGCTATAAATTTAAGTATACTTTCTTTGAAGCCAACAGACATTATCGATCTTAAATCGCTTCACAGCATAACTTAGACACACTACACAATAAAATTCATGAGTCGCAGCTGCCTGTCATCTGCCAAAAAACTAAAAGATTCCTACCGAAAGGCGGGAAGCAATGTGCTTTACGCACGACCACTATTTCCAGGAAATTATGCATACACCAACGTGCATGCATAGCTTGGAAATTTATACTCATGTGCAAAGTTCAACAGAAGAAAGGCATTGTGTGGATGCACCTTAAATGACTGGTCTTATGGCTTCATACTACCAAGAGACCATACATCGGTACAGTATATTGTTTTGTAGCTGTCAATAAAAAAGTACAGCAAGGTGTTTAAATAGTACACAGTACAAATGACAAAAGTGTAACAATGCCTGAAATAACGTCTAAATCAATGTTTAGGTTACTTGTAAATATAGCATTTTTCTAGTGAAATATTTTAATATATTGTCGTAGGTCCTTATTCAGACTTAAGTAATTTCATTATAATTGGCTCTCTAGTGTAAACAAATACTCCTTGACTAGGGTTGCAACATCACTCTTAAAAACATCGATGTTGAGACATCAATGTTGAAACGGCGAAGTGTCAAAGTTAAGACATCGCTCATAAAACCAATACTTCGATGTTTTTCCAGTGTTTCTATACATTTTCGAAGTATTGGAAAAAGCACATCGAAATGATTTTATTTACAAGTACTACTGTTAGACTAAAGTAAAAGAATTTAAGCAGTGCTGTCAGAGATATTTTAAAGAACTGAGGAACTGAAAATAGTCACCAACCTTTTTTTATACCAACCTACATCTACCTAGCTTCCCTAATATTATCTTAAATTAGGCACAATGCTACTGAGCGACGCGGCGATTATCTATCTTCGTAGAAATCTTATTACGAAACTAAATAAAATGGATTTTGTGAAGAAAACGGCAGTAATCAGGCACAGATGTGATGACGAGAAGACACAATTTTGCAGCTTTTGGAAAAGTAGCTTCGTGTCCTCACAAATTTCATGAGGGTCTCTTTTTATTGGTGTAACAGGGGACGACAGGTACATCTGAACCTCTGCTGCATTAATGCTTCCAGCAGATGTTGATACCTTAATTTTCATGATTTTATTTTCCAACCACATGCAACGTTTCCAGATGTCAAACTTTGAACCTTCTTTATCAAAATTATCGTATGTGTCTTCATCACAGATACATTAAATCCTGTGCACATTTGTTTAATTAACCACTGATTTAGCGACGGCATATTTCAAGTGCCTGAATTTGAGTCTTGGATCAAGAGTTGAAATTACGAGAATGGCGAAATATTCTAAGTTGCAAAACCTTCCTGCCACTTGTTTCTTTATTCCGTTTTTTAATTTAATTTCGTTTTTAATTGAACAATTCTGTAGTGAACACACAGTGTTTTGTGGGGCGATCACTCTGTTGTGTAAATAATTCAAAAGCCAAGACTGCTTAAACACTGTTTACTAGATGACCAGTTTCAACACAGCAAAGGTGCCTTCATCGGATCTGTGAAGATATAACATGACAGTTTTGAGGGAGAGCTTGCAGGAGTTGTGTGTGTATGTGTGTTTGAGGTTTAAAGGCGCTAAACAGCGTGGTCATCAGCGCCCAAGCACATAAAAACAGGAACACATGCAGTGAAGGGACTAAGACGAACAGCGATCAAGGAGAATGGCTAAAAGACGCAGACCTGACGCAGTTCCAAATCCCCACATACAGAGGCAAAACAAGAGGAGAAGGAACACACTAAAAAAGGAAAGGAAACACAAGGAAAAGAGAACAGAAACCGAAGGGAAACAAGGAGGTAATCGTGACTGGCGGACCTCTTACCTAAAACCTGGGTGAGCCAGTCACCCAGCAGCACATTAAAACCCTCTCCCTAAAATCCGAGCCAACAAATTGGACACAAAACCGTAAGACCTTAACCACAGTCGTTGCGTCGTCTTGCAAAATGGAGGGCAAATGCGGTGGCAAAGAAACCACCGCCCTCTGGTCAGAGAATAAAAGACGGTCAAGTAAGATGTGGCGGACAGTAATCTGGACGCCACAAGCATTGCAGATTGGGGGGTCCTCCCGCCGGAGTAAAAAACCTTGCGTTAAGGGACTGTGCCCGATGCGGAGGTGAGTGAGGAGAACCTCATCCCGCCTGTATGACTGGTAGGACATACGCCATGGTCGCGTAGTGGCCTTTACCAGACGCAGCTTATTGTCACCAACTGCCAGCCACTCCTCTTCCCACTGACGCATAACACGAAGCATGGAGGGGGACGGCACATTCAACATCGTGAGGGAGAGTACATGCATCTCTGGCAGCCACATCCGCCAGTTCGTTTCCCCTAATACCCACGTGCCTCGGCACCCAGCAGAAAGAAACCTCCTTCCCCTGCCGTTGCAGGTGGAGTAGGGTATCATGGATGTTCTGGACGACAGTATCCGCTGGGTACAAGTGTTGCATGGTCTGAAGGGCACTCGGGGAGTCAGAACAGATGAGGAACTTAAGACTGGGAACACATCTCATCTGCTCCAATGCCCGCAAGATTGCAAACAATTCGGCATCAAAGATGGTAAACACCACAGGAAGCCATAACTTGACAACTCAATCAGGGAAAACAACAGCACAACCAACAGAGTCCCCCTGTTTAGAGCCATCCGTGAATACAGGTACATGGTCCGGATGCTGGTTTAAAATATCTTAAAATAAGGAGGTAAAAACAAACGCTGGAGTGCAGCTCCTCCGGTTCTCCGACAAGTCTAGAAGGATGCTGGGCCTCTGGAGCAACCAGGGAGGCAGGCGAGTAAAACCTTGTCGTTGGGGGGCCACACGCTCCACACCAAGGGACTCAAGCAAATGCTCGGCACGAATCCCAAATGGTCTCGTTGCCCTGGGATGACTGGAAAAGAGGCGTTCCATAGGCGGTCGGGCAACGGTAAGGTACGCAGGGGAGGTAGGACAGGCAAGGAAATGACACACCCGTCGCACCATGAGGATTTTCCGCCGGATGGCGAGCGGCGGTTTCCCTGCCTCAGCACACAGGCTGGGGATGGGACTGGTACGGAAGACACCAGTGGCCAGCCTGATACCCTCATGGTGTACTGCGTCAAGGATCATCAGATACGAAGGCCTTGCTGACCCAAACACGGTGCAAGCATAGTCAAGACGCGATCGGACGAAAGCCCTATAAAACTGCAGCAGACGCGCCAGATCTGCTCCTCAGGACCGATGGCTCAGACACTTCAAAATATTCAGTGCCTTCAGGGCCCGCACCTTGAGGTCTTTAAGGTGAGGCAACCACGACAACTTGGAATCAAAAGTGAGGCCCGGAACCTCACAGTGTCCCTAAAAGGAAGAACGGTGTCCCTCAGACGCAATTCAGGGGAGGTAAAAGGACGCCGAGAACGATTAAAATGAACACACACAGATTTGTCCGCAGAAAAGGTAAAACCCGTCTTTGCAGTCCATGCCTCTAAGCGCTTTATCGTAAGCTGCAGCTGCCGACTAGCAGTGACAAGACTGGAGGAAGAACAGAAAACAGCAAAATCGTCCACAAACAAGGAGCATTTGGCAGGACTCCGGATAGTGGACGTGATACTGTTAATAGCGACGGCAAAGAGGGTGACACTTAAAACGCTGCCCTGAGGAACACCATTCTCCTGCACGTACAAATCAGAGATCACATTTCCAATCCGATACAGAAAGAGGCGGTGAGAAAGAAAGGACCGAATGAAGATGGGGAGACGGCCACGAAAGCCCCACTCATAGAGTTGATTGAGGATAAGGCGGCGCCAAGTAGTGTCATACGCCTTATTATTGTCACAGAAGACACCTAGACAATGCTGGTTACGTAGGAAGGCCTGCTGGATGGCGGCCTCAAGCAGGGTCAAGTTGTCTACAGTGGAACGACATCTCCGAAAGCCACACTGAGAGGGGCTAAGGAGCTGCCTGGTCTCGAGCAGCCAAACCCGGCTTCGGTTGACCATGCGTTCCAACGTCTTCCCGACACAGCTTGTCAAAGCAATACTGCGATAACTACTGGGATGCGTTCGGTCCTTCCCTGGTTTGAGGAGGGGAATCAAAATCGCCTCCCTCCACGAGTCAGGGTACTATTAGTACAGCACCACATAAGCTATATTCAGGAATGTGGTGCTGTACTAATAGTAATGTTTATAGTGTAACTCATGTAAGCCTTCCCTCAAACCTGTCATGTTATATCTTCACAGATCCGATGATGGCACCGTTATTGTGTTGATACCGCTCATCCAGTAAACAGTGTTTAAGCGATCGTGGCATTTGAATTATTTATTAATTGAACAAGAATTTCATTTCTAGGTTTTGCATTTTCGATCGCGTCCCGAACATGGCAGACTAATGGGATTACTTTGCTTATAGTAATGCAAGCTCCCCTTGAAATTTCTTTTTTTTAATTTTTCAAATGGTCGTGGCTATACAGCCATTTCTTTGACACACTCTAATTCTCTGCTCTACTCCCTCAATCAAAGAAATAAACATGGTGTAGACAAACACAAACGCGATGATTGGTCAGAAGCCGTAGCACACGTACACACGCATTGTTACGCTCTCGGAAGTAGGTATTAGATTAAGTTACATAAGACGAAACTGAAAGATATTCTAAAGGCATCAACGTTTTTCTAGATCACGCTTTATTTATGTAGTTTTTATTTCAAAACTCGTGTACGGACACAGTACTGTTTTGCTCTGATCGATGCGCCGTTAATACGCAGTATGAAAATGGCTGACAGTGAGTCTGCGTCCTGTTCCTTAGTGAAACATGCGTGTGGACACACGGTTAAAAAGTGACGAGAAATATGTTTTTCATAAATATAAGAAAAAAATAGGCCTTGAAGTTATCCAAAGGATTGTATTTGGTTCAGTCGAGATTTAAATACATCCCGCATGTATAGCGGAATCGGTAGCGTAGTGAATTGGTAATCTGGTGCAGTTCATGGATTGCACGTTCAAGTCTCGCCATGGTTGTCCTTTTCCTTTTTCGTTCAATTTGAAATACCTGCATCTCGTAATTGCGAAATTCGTCGTCATTTTTTATGAATAAAACACGTCTTGTTGTTCCTAATTGCATACTGCCCGCGAAATTTCTGTTTTCATTTCAAATATAACTTCTTAACTGTCTATATTTTATTAAGAAAACATAACAACTTAATTTTAGGACCAAAATGAAAAGGTAAATAGTCTTTTATACCACTGACGTAGTCTCACACGAACCAGTGAGATAAGTGTCACAGAAACATGAAAAACAATCATCGAACACACCGTAAAAAATGCCCATTTTCACATTTGCCACTGTATCATTACAATATGAACCCAACAGAATTCAACTGGAGCCAAGTTAAGGGATTTGTCGTGAGAAATAACGAGACTATTAAACTGCCAGACGTACTGGAACTAATGCAAGAAGCTGTCACAAGTCAGTGCCGAACGCTGGCGTGATATACAACGGCATGTCATGAAAGAAGAGGAGAAAATGCGGCATCTTCGTGGATTCTGTTGTTGATCGACTCATTATCAACGTAGCAGTTGATAGTTCCAGAACTGAAATATATTGATTCAGATAAGGAAGGATGTAAGAGAGTTCCAGACGACTAACTGTAATTAATACCTGTAGTGGGCTTCAGTATTCAACAATACTGTGAAATCCCAGCAGTATGCTTTTGCATCTCACATAGCTCACTCAGAAAAATTACCCCGTGAAAAAGTTATGAATTTTCATCATTTTGTTTATAATTACGATACTATGCCAGGTGAACACGAGAGCATTTTATACCTTTCGTCTGGCCACCTGAGAAGCATGCGGTAATCCTGGAGTTTTGCCGAATATTATTTCATTCTCTTAAAAATTAAATGACATTCGAAGCAATGTTGTCTCTTCGCTCGTCTCTTTTACGGTCTGGATGATGATGATTAGTGTTTTAGGGCGCACAACAACGAGGTTATCATCGCCCGTTCCCAAAATAAATGTTGACGAGTGCAGCCAAGATCTGTTAAACAAGGATCAATTCAGAGCCGATCTTTGCGAGAATTGTAAATGCTCAAATTTCAAGATTGGACACAGCACATCAAAACAGGCAGATAAAACTAAAATTAAAATACCAGTACAAAACAGGTAAAAATAATTAACTGTGTCTGGGTGACAACGTACAAATAATGAGTGACCAAACCAATTTACAGCACATTAAGATCTCAATCCCAATATTTTGGGAAGAAGTACAGACATCACACAAAAACGTAAAACTCTAGCCACACTCGCTTCATTATTAGTTAAAATAGAGGGCAGGTCTGGTGGGAAATTGAAATCTTCCCTCAAATCCGCATATAAAACACACTCAGTTAAAATATGTCGTATAGACAGCTCTGTCCCACATGTCTGACACGTTGGTGGCTCCTCACGACGGAACAGAAAACCGTGAGTCAATGGACAATGTCCTATTCGAAGCCGTGTAAGGGCTACTTCCTCAGCTCGTCGTTGTCGGAAGGAGGTAAGCCACGCTTGGACAGAATCCTTCACAGCTCGCAACTTATTATCCCTCACTTCCAGCCACTGAGCCCGCATGACCTTCCGAGTCACGAATGATGTTATTGCCTGCAGGGGGACGGAACAGCGAGCAGGAGGTGGGATGGAGCAAGCCTCCTTGGCAGCCGCGTCTGCAAGTTTATTTCCAGGAATTCCTATGTGCCCTGGAACCCAGCAGAAAATCACATCCTTACCCGGCTTTTGGCCTCTTTCAGTTCTCTCTCTCTACCTGTCCCTTGAGTAACTAGTCACTTGCACTGACGCTCTCTTTAATATATTTGACAATATGTCAGATCTTACTTATCAATTCAGTATCGTGTTTTGCAATATCGATGGATTTTGTTATAACAAAGTTAATTGTATCGGCAAAACAAGAGATAATTTACAACAGGCACCTAGGAATCCCACTCATGATGGAAATATAATGGCAACAAATATAGCTGATGTTTTAAATCGAAAGTGGTGTCAGTGACCATGACGCAGTTGTGGTAACAATGATTACCAAAGTCCAAAGGATAACTAAAACAAGTTTAAAGATATATATGCTCAGTTCAGTAGATAAAAAATCAGTAGTGTCATATCTCAATAAGGTACTTCAAACTTTTAAGTACAGGACAGGAGCATGAAGAAGAACAATGGCTCAAGTTTAAAAGAATGTTACCCATTCACTGTATAAATATGCACCCAATATACTATAACAGTCCATAAACTCCAAGGTATACAGTCACTGTAACGGAACTTCTAAAGAAACAGAGATTACAACACAGTAGGTGAAGAATAAATCATGAGACAACACGTTTGGCTGTCAAGAGAGCAATGCGTTATTCCTTCACTGACTGCCATAGCAGAATATTATCAAGTGATTTTTCACCGAACCCAAAGAAATTCTAGTCGTATGTAAAGACTGTTAGTGGCACCAAGGTTAGTGCCCAGTCCCTAGCGAATGAGGCAGGAACTGAAATTGAGTGTTGCAAAGCAAAAGCTGAAATGCTTAACTCCGTTTGCAAATGTTCCGTTATAAAGGAAAACCCACGAGAATCCTCCCAATTTAATCCACTTACCGCTGAAAACATGAATGAAATAAGTATTAGTGTCAGTAGGATACCTGTCAGATTCTGTATTGAATTTGCAGCTGAATTAGCCCCTTTTCTATAATCTACTGTACATCCCTCGAACAAAAAAAGTGCCCAGTTCTTGGAAAAAATCACAGATCACACTTGTCTGCAAGAAGGATAGTAGAATTGATCAACAAAACTACTGTCCAACTTCCTTGATGTCAATTTGTTGTAGAATCTTATTACATATTCTGAGCTCAAACATAATGAGGTATCTTGAGCAGAATGACCTTCTCCATGAGAACCAGCATGGATTCTGATAACATGGATCATATGAAACCCCCAACTCGCACATTTCCCACATGACTTACCGAAAGCTTTGGATCAAGGCAATCAGGTAGATGCTGTATTTCTTGATTTCCGAAAAGTATTTGACTCAGTACCACACTTACGCTTATTATCAAAAGTACGATTATATGGAGTATCAAGGAAATTTTGTGACTGGAATGAGTACTTTTTGATAGGGGGATTTAAAGTCATTGTCAGATGCAGAAGTAACTACGGATCTACCCCAGGCAAGTGTGTTGGGATCCTTGCTGTTCTTGCTATATACACTCCTGGAAATTGAAATAAGAACTCTGTGAATTCATTGTCCCAGGAAGGAGAAACTTTATTGACACATTCCTGGGGTCAGATACATCACATGATCACACTGCCAGAACCACAGGCACATAGACACAGGCAACAGAGCATGCACAATGTCGGCACTAGTACAGTGTATATCCACCTTTCGCAGCAATGCAGGCTACTATTCTCCCATGGAGACGATCGTAGAGATGCTGGATGCAGTCCTGTGGAACGGCTTGCCATGCCATTTCCACCTGGCGCCTCAGTTGGACCAGCGTTCGTGCTGGACGTGCAGACCGCGTGAGACGACGCTTCATCCAGTCCCAAACATGCTCAATGGGGGACAGATCCGGAGAGCTTGCTGGCCAGGGTAGTTGACTTACACCTTCTAGAGCACATTGGGTGGCACGAGATACATGCGGACGTGCATTGTCCTGTTGGAACAGCAAGTTCCCTTGCCGGTCTAGGAATGGTAGAACGATGGGTTCGATGACGGTTTGGATGTACCGTGCACTATTCAGTGTCCCCTCGACGATCACCAGAGGTGTACGGTCAGTGTAGGAGATCGCTCCCCACACCATGATGCCGGGTGTTGGCCCTGTGTGCCTCGGTCGTATGCAGTCCTGATTGTGGCGCTCACCTGCACGGCGCCAAACACGCATACGACCATCATTGGCACCAAGGCAGAAGCGACTCTCATCGCTGAAGACGACACGTCTCCATTCGTCCCTCCATTCACGCCTGTCGCGACACCACTGGAGTTGGGCTGCACGATGTTGGGGCGTGAGCGGAAGACGGCCTAACGGTGTGCGGGACCGTAGCCCAGCTTCATGGAGACGGTTGCGAATGGTCCTCGCCGATACCCCAGGAGCAACAGTGTCCCTAATTTGCTGGGAAGTGGCGGTGCGGTCCCCTACGGCACTGCGTAGGATCCTACGGTCTTGGCGTGCATCCGTGCGTCGCTGCGGTCCGGTCCCAGGTCGACGGGCACGTGCACCTTCCGCCGACCACTGGCGACAACATCGATGTACTGTGGAGACCTCACGCCCCACGTGTTGAGCAATTCGGCGGTACGTCCACCCGGCCTCCCGCATGCCCACTATACGCCCTCGCTCAAAGTCCGTCAACTGCACATACGGTTCACGTCCACGCTGTCGCGGCATGCTACCAGTGTTAAAGACTGCGATGGAGCTCCGTATGCCACGGCAAACGGGCTGACACTGACGGCGGCGGTGCACAAATGCTGCGCAGCTAGCGCCATTCGACGGCCAACACCGCGGTTCCTGGTGTGTCCGCTGTGCCGTGCGTGTGATCATTGCTTGTACAGCCCTCTCGCAGTGTCGGGAGCAAGTATGGTGGGTCTGACACACCGGTGTCAATGTGTTCTTTTTTCCATTTCCAGGAGTGTATTAATGACCTTGCAGACAATAGTAATAATAACAACATTAGGATTTTTGCAGAAGATGCAGTTATCTATAGTGAAGTAAAGGCTGCATAAATATTCAGTCAGATGTTGATAAGATTTTAAAGTGGTGCAAAGATTGGCAATTTGCTTTAAATGTTCAGAAATGTAAAATTGTGCACTTCACAAAACGACAAAATTTAGTATCCTATGACTATAATATAAATGAATCACTGTTGGAATTGCCAAATGAATACAAATACCTGAGTGTAACACTTTGTAAGGATCTGAAATGGAATGATCACATAGGTTCAGTCATGGGTAAAGCAGATGGTAGACTTTATTTCATTGGTGGAGTACTGGGGAAGTGCTATGAGACTACAAAGGAGATTGCTTACATATCACTTGTGCGACCCATCTTGGAACATCGTTGAAGTGTGTGAAATCTGTACCAGGGGATATTGAACTTATACAGAGAAGGGCAGCACATGGTCACAAGTTGGTTTAATCTGTGGGAGAGTGTCACAGAGATAGTGAAGGAACTGATCTAGAAGACTATTGAAGATAGACATAAACTATTCTGAGAAAGCCTATTAACAGCGTTTCAAGAACTAGCCTTAAATGATGACTAGGAATATACTACAATCCCATTCTGATGAGTCATCATTGGCTTCCGTTGCAGAGGTGGCAGATGACGTTGCTACATACGCTAAGAGCGTCGACTGTAGTGTAGCGAAAGCTCTGTCAGCTATTTGTAGTTGCCTGTCGAGAGACTGTCCTTCGTATGCAATCAACGTCAGTTGTACTTGATGAGGAAGCTGTCTTTCATTGAATATCATGCTTGTGTCGACTATAGTGCGTAAATGTCTCCAAAATTCAGATGGACTTCTGTCCCCGCGTTTCTCCTGATACATAACCCGGGAAAGACGGTGTTCAGGTAATTTCATGCAGCTAGCGATCAACGCCGTTTTAAGTGTGGTGTATGATTTTTGGAGCGGTGGCTGTATGATCATATCAGAGACTACCGCTGTTGTCCTCTGATCCAGGTTGCTAATTGCGAGAGTGAATTTTTCGCGGTCTTCGGTTATGCATTGTTACTCGGAGATATTCTCTACTATCGCAAACCATACGTCTGGTTGCGCAGGCGTGAACTGAGGCGCTCTGAACTGCAACCGTGGCGCGGTTGATAACGGCGCATTCGCGCTTGAAAAATCTTCGTCATGTGAGTATGCTCGTGGTGTGGCTGTTACTACCGGAATCTGCAAAATTAATGGATTCAGTTTTGCTACCATTCTTCGGTGTTGCAAGCTCCAAAGGCCCAGTCTCTTGCTGTAGCCATCGTATCTCGTCGTTTGTTGCTTGCAGAATTTTGTTAGCTTCTTCCATTTTCGGCGAAACTGCCGCACAATATAAAGTTCCGAGAGCTTTTCTTATTTTTCCCGGGATCACCAATTATGTAGGCAACAAATTAAACCCACATAGAGCTTCGCACAAAAATACTTTCTTTTTCCGACTTAGCAAAAAAAAAAAAAAAAATTAACTGATCTAACCGTCAAAGAGTAAAGACTTAAATCTAACGTTCGCTGCACTTGCAAGGAATAAACAAAGTACACGTAACTGGCTACTCCCAAGTTTCCACAGTACGGTACCATTACACCCCTCTGTAATATACAAGCTATCCCTGCAAGATGCAAACCAATTGGGGATTTCTGAAGAATGGTGTAAAACTAGTGCTGGTCTGCAGATGCGTTTAATGGCGGGTAAATCGAAGGTGCAACTAGTGCGCCACATCCGGTGATCGCCAAGCTAATTGAAGGGTAGCCGGAGGAAACAAGCGTCGCGGTGGAATATCGCTGGTCAAATGGAGTTTCCGACGAGTGTGCTCCACCCGGGCCTTTCTGAAACTAGCGCAGGAGGCGAAACAAATGAGGCGGTTGTTTCAAACCGATGGAAACGTGTATATGACGTATTTTTGTATCCCACATAGTAGTGGGTATTTTGAAGTTAATTGAGTAATCACTGTTTTTTTAATTGTAAAATAATTCGTTTCTAGGTATGTCAAACCGTAGATCGGTTAAGTGGCAGTTCTTTGAGACAGGGGATGAACGATGCCAAAAGCTACGTGTAGATTGTGTGGACGACTATATGCCACACGTGGAGGAACACCTAATCTTTACTACTGTTTAGTCCGCCCCCGGTAGCTGAGTGGTCAGCGCGACATAATGTCAATCCTAAGGGCCCAGGTCCGATTCCGGCTGGGTCGGAGGTTTTCTCCGCTCAGGGACTGGGTGTTGGGTTGTCCTAATCATCATCATTTCATCCCCATCGACGTGCAAGTCGCCGAAGTGGCGTCAAATCAAAAGACTTGCGCCCGGCGAACGGTCTACCCGACAGGAGGTCCTAGTTACACGACATTTACATTTTACGACCATTTAAAAAGATTTCAGGATGACTCCTATAATAATGAAGTGCAAAACAACATAGAAGTCGTAAACTATGGAAATAAAAGTGTCGAAAAAAAGAAAATAAACGACACATTTCATTATTTCCACAATACAGCCATTCATAATTGTGAACAACAGAGCATTCCAAAAATCAGTGGAGGCTCTAAATACTCGCTATGCACTACCTGGAAGGCATGCTCTTTAAAATGTAAGTTTATGACAGTTAATGGATTTCTGTAGCTGTACTGCGAGAAATATCAGAGGCGCTAGTTATATCGGCTAACATACAATTCGAAAACATTATTCCCTTTGTAATGTAACTATTTGTGTAAGTACCGTTCGTGATATTAACTTGCAATTACTAATTACTTCCACAGGATATTTTACAAGAAAAATATATGGCTATAAAACATGCAGTACTCATAGATTTATCTCAGGTTAAAACAGTGACGCTGAACACTGACTCATGGACTTTCAGTAGGCAAGTTAGCTACATAGCAGTGACGACATAATTCATAAAAGATGCAACGCTGACTTCGGCATGTTATGACTGCTCCGTTTTTAAAGAAGACCTCATGGTAGATAATATCGCTGATAAACGTAAAGAAATAATGGAGACATGGTGTATTTCGAGCAGAGTAACTGCCATTGTCACAGATAATGGCGAAAATATGGTTGCAGCCGTAAAACATCTGTCCATCTGCCATATTCATGTGTGGCACACACAATAAATTTAGTTTTGTTGGACGATATAAAAAATACTCCCACACTGGCTGTGCTGTTATATAATTGTGGTGACGTTATTTCAGGTAAGTCAGATTTTTTATTTCCGTCACTAACACATGTAAGATGTCTGCGTAACAATAATTTTTAAAATTCGTGTCAGGCAAAGCAATATTGCTAACGCAGAATCAACAAATGTGCAAGATATCGCAGGGAAACAGCGATTACGTCAAGTGCAATATGTTGTGACAAGATGGAATACCACATTGGCTATGATCACACGTTTGCTAAAAGTGAAAGATGAATTGGTCCTCGCTCAGTCGCATTTGGCAAACGGTCCTCGGTTTCTTACAGGTCTCTATACATGTGTGATTATAATACATATAACGTTTTCCAGTTACTATTTATTTAATTAACGAACCCCACTTGTTTTGTTTCAGCAGAGGATTGGACAGTGAGTTTAATTAGTAGTCGTTAAATACAATGATTACTGTTCTCTCAGGTGAATATGTGACTGCCTCCCAAATTATTCCACTAGTTCACAGTGTCTATTTTAAACTCACTCACATGAATGACAGTCTGACCACCAACACTGCTAAACTGTATTTAACATCTATTAAAGAATCGATTGAAAAACGCCTGTTTCCTTCTAAACACGCATTGTCACAAAGTTGGCTACCTTTTTTGTTCCACACTTCAAGAAGTTAGCGTTTCAATCTTCCCTGTGTGCTGAAGAAGCGAGAAGTATGGCGATGTCAGAAATACAGTGCTTCCTAAAGAAGCAGGAAGATAAAATTTGTGCAAACAATGCAATCAGTTACTGGTTGTAGTTCCTGGAGTGCAGGATTACTAGAGTTATGGCAGAGAAATTAAAGGCCCAGTGGCCATCGTCAACTGCAGTCGATGCCACAATATGTGTGCATCAGTATGTTGAGAATTCATGTATGCCACAGATGACAAATCCTGTGGAATGCTGGTGCTGGGAAAATCTTAAGACAGGGTTAAGTGATGTTGTCAAGTGGTACTTGAGCATTCCAGCAACATCTGTACCAGCCGAAAGAATATTTTCAAAAGCTGGAGAAATTATTTCTGACAATTCATTTCACCCAGAAACATCCAGAAAACTGATTTATCTGAGTGGAAAAAGGAGTATTTATAACTTACTTACAGTTGAATCAATTAAACATTATTATTAAATGTAGTTACTGCTATATATAATAAAATAATTTTTTCTTTTTATGCACGAAGTAGATTGGCCTTTCTTCTTTGTTCTCAATTTCTCTTGTGCTTCCCATCACTCTACTCTTCAATTCTTCATGATAGATAAGTCTGGATAGAGGAAAAGATAATAATTACATGTAGGGGTAGCTGCAACGGTTTCTTTAGAAATTGTTCGATGTAACTATAGATCATGTCACCTAGGACAGCGCTTCCGTGCATAGAGGCAGAGTGGAAAGGAAGCTTGGTGGAATGTGAACTGCGCATGCGCTGCAGCAAAGAGTGGCCAAACAAAGTCCTTGTTGCCGAACTGCGTTGCTGTGGACAACAGCCAGGGTCGTTTGCTTATGGTATATAGTATTAAACGTTCAAATCTATGTGGGGAATAATAAATATTCAAACCAATTTCGATCAGTTGTTATGAGAGAAATATTAATTCACGCCTTGATGATGCTGCGTCCACTGCTACACCAATTTACTCTGAGTGACATCGGGAGGCGAGAACAGCTGACACAGCTTTGTGAAGACGTTAAGTAAGATTCTTCTCAAAATGACAGTAGTCAAACGGTAAGGTCATTGAAACTGCTTACAATAATTACCATTTGAACTGCATTATAAGTAAAAATTTAATACACAACAAAATTATTTTCAAGCACAAACCTAAATCATTATATCTGCTTGACAATTGCTTCTACTTAATATAATTTTTGAAAATATGTTTGTGTGTGTATGTGTGTGGATGTGTTTGATGATAGGTAAGTGTAATCGCTGCTTGTAGAAATGAATTAGTGGTAGAAAAGACTACTGTAAAAATTGTCAGTAAGCTGTCACACTTTTCGCTGTTAACAAGCATTATGCGTGTAAACTAAAACATTTGATATTACAATGAGAGACTGCATTTATAATCCATTGAACAAGCAAACAATTAACCATCATCTGGAATAACTCCAGGGATTGCTCACTGATAACATCGAAAACCACCGATATCTCGCAAGTAACAGTTACTGTGATATTAGGGCCTTACCAGTTCATGCCTTGAAAATGACAGAAGTTTACAAGAGAAAATATCGGACTTCTGACGAATTTATTCAGCTGCATTCTCACGTGTTATTAAAGCATACAAAATGACATGGTTGGAGAAGCGCAACTTCTTCTTGCGCAATAGTTTGAATGTCATAGTCTGCATAACTAAAAGAAAACAAATCCCTAATCTAGGCTAGGAAGTTCTCATTATTATGTATGTAACTGACATGTTGACAAACACATTTTTTTAAACCACAAGTCTTTAAAACTAAAAATTGTATGACTTTGTTCCAAAGTCTATATCGTGATATGATCGTCACTTCTATTTGAGTCTGTTTCTCAATAATCTGATAGTAAATTTACGATGATAGGTTCAAGGCTTATATCCATCATCACTCCCCTGTCAGATTCTTCTTTCAGAAGCATTTCAGCATGCCGCACAGGTAGTGCTCTCGCTTCAGGTGGAATGTTGTCTATTGCCTCATTCTCTATTGTCTCACGCACAAGCAATTCACTGTATGTTATCTTGAAAGTTTTGTTTTTTTTCCCACATATCCTTAAAATCCTTTGCCCAAATTAATTCTATGGGGTACACTGACGGTGACATGGGAGTAAACGGAAAACTGTGTCAAGTTCTGCCACGTGACTTGTATAAATTAACGAGTTACAGGAGATCGGCACGAGTCTGGTTTATACGGTGCTTAATACCTTTATTTTTAAGATGGGGAAAAAATCCGCTGTTCTTGTGTTTGTACTTGATGTTTTCTCTATAACAGTTGAATTATAATTGGCAATGACAGACTTCAAAGCAAGGTATGACAAGAATTGTGAATTACATCACGAAAATGACAGTGTTCATTTCCAAATGGAAATAAAACCAGAAGAAGAGTCAGAATAATCATCCGAGGACCTATTCCTATGAGAACTTTAAAAGTGCCAGTATCATCACCCATTTTCCAACAGATCTTCTTTGAATGATTCTAATTGACCCATGTTTCATCAATGTAATACACTGCTGAACTACCATCTCCTCTTGTGTCGTGAATCTTTGTATGGGATATAGTTTGTCTGCAACTATGTCACTTCTTTGAACTGAAAACTCTCTTCTTAACCTATCTGGAACCAACGCTTTTAAAATTCTTTACCTTGACGAAGCTGCATAACTGTAACAAGCTTTTATGATGTCGGGCACTCATCATTCACATGAAGCACTTTAAGAGACCGTTGTTAAAACCATCCATTTGTGTGACAGTTTCCTCGCAATTTCGATGCTTTCCAAGCGACACAACACCAACTGTTTCTACTGTTCCTACAGCTATGACACTTTGGTTTACAATTCTTTTTACAGATCTCTTGCCAACAAAATATGTTTCTGCAGTCCGTTCTTGTGTTTCCAGATGTCAACAGTAGAAGACCTGCTTTCAAATTCACTTTTGAAAAAGTCATACAAGGGGTAAAATTTTCTGCCTCACCTGCTTGTGAAGCCCTTCACATTTAATGCCGTCATCTGACTTTTTTAAAATTGTACTTAAACATTTACAAATACACATTCACAGCTATACTGCTTCAAGAAAAAAAAGGAAACAAAAGAAATTGAAAGTTGAATGAATAATTCGGTTGTTGCAAGGCTAGAGTGCAGTATGTAGGAGGGAGATTCTCGCTCTCTAGCTGTAACTCACTGCTAACTGCCCATAAAATGAATGAATATTATTGGCTGCCAGTGGCTAGTGGAGTGGAGTGCGCAGAATGGCTGAAAATTGGGCCGCCTTCTTACATGACGCGAATTTTAGTACAAGCAGAGCGACAAGAAACGATGAGGAAACAGAACACTAATAACACTCCCTTGTTTCCAGCTTATATACAGTTTTTGGAATCACTGCTGTGGACAGACTAATCAACAACTTAACAGAAGGCCTAAACTAGCTTGGAAAGTGATACTTTAAGTTTTAATGTTAGACACTTGTCTCCAGTTCGACTTTCTTCATAGAGGACTCCTTCTATGTCTGTGTTCCCCATCTTCAAATTGATTTCATAAAACAAGTGGCAAATTTATATGAAGATGGAACACTGTGTAGACGTTATCTTGACAGTTTTTTTACTGAAATCTATAAGGACAGCCCTTGATAAATGTATATGATATGTTGGATAAAGCTTTAAAGATATATTACCTTCTAGAAAAAAAACGCCCTTTCGTAGTAGAAGTGTGAAAGAAAACGAAATTTGGAACACTTATGGAGAATTAAAATATTCAATGTCACGTGGAATCGAACTCAGGAGTTCATACTCAGTGATCTCACACTTACCAGAAATGATGCACTGTATCGAGTCAACAGCAAAGACGCGTGTTGAGAAACAAAGGAATGTAGGACAGAGAAAACACATGGAAGACAAAAAATGGTTCAAATGGCTCTGAGCACTATGGGACTTAACTTCTAAGGCCATCAGTCCCCTAGAACTACATAAACCTAACTAACCTAAGGTCAGCACACACATCCATGCCCGAGGCAGGATTCGAACCTGCGACCGTAGCGGTCGCGCGGCTCCAGACTGTAGCGCCTAGAACCGCTCGGCCACACTGGCCAGCATATGGAAGACATATAGCATGTACATCCATATTTCGAACATAATGTGAAGCATATCACTTCTTTGAGTCCTAGTATCCTGTTCTTCAATTGAGCTGATTTATCTATTCCTATGAATATGAAAGAGCAGTGTTCGTCAACTGCAGGACGAATACAAATTTTACAGATGCCTCTTTTTTTCTCGTACGCTAGCATTAGTATTACTACGAAATTTTTCAGTCAATACTAGTACTATGGAAGGCGAAAAGATCGAAATAACAGCAATTTGTATCCCGTACTTCCATTCACCACTATTGGTCATCAGAAGAGTAAGATATTAGCACTAGCAAAGACGAAAAAGGCGACATACATTAACATTGGCATCCTGTAACACGACTGAACTACTAAGGTAGTATACTTTTCTTCATTTGACATATACAGGTCAACTGCAGAATGCGATACAAATCTTATGTATGTTGCTAGTTTTCGCCTTCGCTAGCACTTCTGACCTACATAGGTCAGCTGAAGAATAGTGTAGTAGTGCTAGCGAAAGCAGAAAAGTCAACATATATTAAATTTGCATCCCCCACTACATTTAACCTATAAAGTCCAAATGAAGTTTGGAATAAAACTCACATATGACAACTGAGGTATTCCATGCTTAAGTTACATCAGTCACTTCTTTCTTTTTTGCACAAGTATCCCATTCTTCAGTTGAGCTCATAAATCCATACCTACAGACGAAAATCAAAAAGAAAAATATGTCCAGAATCAAAAAATTCTTCCAAAATATCTCAAACTCATTAAGAATGAATGATCAGCACCGAATGAATCGAAATGAACAAATGATTTAAATTAATACAAGTGCCACAAATAGTACACAATGTCTAGTACATTTTTAAAACACTACCTCCATTTATATCAACTTACAATGATGACGCCTAGCAACAGAAGATAACCGATTTATTATCTATGGCCCGAAAATAAAGATATTAATGTCTTGGAGTAAACTATGACGTCATTGGGAAAAGCCAACAGGTTGTAGTAGTAGTAATAGTAGGTTTATTCATCAGTAGATCTCTTCTCACAAGGATATAGGCCATGTCAAAGAATTTACAAGTTTAAACCAATTTAAAATAAGCTAATTTGTATACAAATACGTTTAAAGGTTTCTAGTTACAGACAATCATTAGATTTACTCCTGGTACACAATTCTTTTTTTACAAATAATTTAGAAATTATGTAATGCCACACCGTTCACTCATATCTCATTAGTAGTCACTGTACACACATTGTTTCATAACACTACACACACACACACACACACACACACACACACACACACACACACAGGAAAAAAGAAGGATATAAACATAGTTGTGAAGGTGCTATGTCTGATGTTGGATGTTTTATAATAATAATATTTATTTTTTTGTATAACTTTTTTTACCAAACTCCTAATCTGTTTTATCTAAGTAATCCTTCAATATACAAAATGTATTGCGTAACAGATACTTTTTAGCTGCCTTTTTAAATAAGTGTGTTTTTGCAATTTCTTTTATCTGTTTTGGTAATTTATTATACAGTTTTATTCCTTGGTAGAAAATGTTGTTTTAGGTTTTAAATTTAATTTGTCTTGGAAAATGTAAGGTTAGTCTAGCTCTTGTTCCATGGTCATGGAGAGAGCTGTTTGTGCAATAATTACCAGTGTTATTTTTGATGTCTACGACTGACTGGTAAGTGTATTCATACAAAGAAATTAAAATCCCGAATGTTTTGAACTAATCTTTACAATGAGCTCGACTACCATTTTTGGTTATGATTCTTATGGCTCTTTTCTGGAGTTTGAAAATTGTGTTCATATTTTGTGCATTTGTTCACCAAAAAAGAATGACGTAACTAAGAATTGTGTGTACATATGAATAGTATGTTACTAAAAGACACAGTGGTACGCACTGTTTATATGATTATAAGGGCATAACATGCTGATGACATTCTGTTTGCAAGTACCTTTGTGTGTTCGCTCCACTTCAGCTGAGAATCAGTATTCATTCCTAGAAATTTTGCATTTGTTAGACGGTCTATAGAGGTGCCATGTACATTTAATTTAACATTGTCATTTTCCCTATTCAAACTGAAATGCATGGCATTAGTTTTCCTCATATTCAATGTCACTTTATTGCTTATTGGCCAGTTGTAAACTTCTTTGAGAGCTTCATTTGCTTCCTCTGCAAGGAGTTCTCTTGTTTTATCAGTAGCAATAATATCGAAATCATCAGCGAAGAGAATTTTTCACCATGAGTAACACTACTGGGAAAGTTGTTGATGTATATCAGGAATAGTATTGGTCCTAGTATGCTACCTTGCAGAACCTCTACATCAATGTATTTTGGTTCTGATAAGTATTTTACTAAATGTTTAGATCTATTTGAAATATGTGTTATCTCTACTCTTTGTACTCTGTCTACTAGGTATGATCAAAATCAGTCATTAGCTACCCCTTTTCTTCCTAATGCTTCTAATTTATTTAACAGAATCTTGTCATCAGCAGTATCACAGGCCTTAGAAAGATCCAAAAATATGCCTGTGACATATTCATCTTTGTCAAGAGTACAACCTTTGTGAATTCTACTATGGCTGTATTTTTCCAATTTGGAAACCAAACTGTGAGTCGCTTAAAAGGTTGTATTTATTCAGGTAATTCATTAATGTGTCTTTCATAATTGCTTCTATTATTTTTGAGAATCATGACAGCAGGGAAATGGACTGGTAATTTTCTGTGTCTTCTGCATTACCTTTCTTAAGCAAAGGTAAAACTTTTGCCTGTTTTAACTGCTCTGGAAATGTCTCTGACGTGAAGGATTCATTTATTATATTTGTTAAGGGGCCTTGTATAATCTCTATACATTGTTTCAGTACACACATTGATACTACAGCTAAGCCCACTGACTTCTTATTTTTTTAGTTTTTGAACAGTTTGACTGACTTCATTCTCTGTGGTTGGAAGTAACGTCATTGTATTTAGTGCAACATTGTTTACGGGTTTTTTTGCTGTAACTTCTCTGCAAAACTTGAAAAATGATAATTTACATAGTTTGCTAAGTGTTATGGATCATTTATTACCTTATCCCCCTGCCTTAGCATTATCTTTTTCTGCGTTTCTTTGCCTCTAACTGTTATCTTTTTTATAACATCTCAAGCTGTTTTGCTTTTATTCTCTGTATTATATATTATTTTTTCATTAAATGTCTTTTTGCAGCAATCAGCACCTTCCTATAGATCTTTTTGTATCTATGATAGAAATTTAAGAATTATAGATAATTGCGACTCTTTTTCATGGATTTGACGTACTTAAGTGTTTGGGAGGAGTTCTTAATACCTGCTGTTATCCATCTGTTTTTGTGAGATATTGTTACAGTCATGCAGACTTTTGAAAATACCTTTTCAAAGTTCAGTTTAAATAATGTGGATGATTTAGAAAATTTCATATACACATTGGTTTACTTATCCGCTTCATCCCAGCTATGTTTTTGCAAGTTTCTTTGAAAAATCTTTCATTTTGATTTCTGATAGATGTCGTCCATAGGTTTATAATTTAGGGAATGGTTCGATACCTGATTTCACTGTTGTTATTTGACAGAGATGCTCTGATAGTCTGCGATCTTTGACAGCTACATGACATTTTTCCCAGTCCATATTGGTGGCCACATGTCAATTACTGATGCCGTCATTGTAGTAACCTATGTTGCACTATTCACCAATAGGGGCAACTTTGAAGGATATTTGTGAGGGTGCTGCTGGGTTTATTTATGATATTAGCGTTGATGTTAATGTCCATACACAAAGAATTATTTAAGTCCCATTAATTCAAAAGCTGATATTTCAAAGTGTTTGTATTCAATTGCTGTACTGAGGTCATGTCTTGATTTGAGTTGCGTTCCTTTTCTGATATAAATGCATGATCCTCCACCCCTTGAAGCAGTAACACAAACTACTGTGCAGTTCAAAGACTGGAACTCAACTTCTAATAGATGTATTTTATTTTTTATTGATTGCGTGCTTTGATAGAGGGTTGTTAAGTCTGTGAAATGCCCCATGTCACTCTTTCCAATTGTTTTTTCCTCTTCGTGACATCTGGTATGTGTGATATTTGGAGTGTTGAAATCCGTCTTGCGAGTGATTCTTTCAGTATTTTTTTAAAGTGTTGGAGATATTCTTTAGACAGGGGAACCTGTTGTCTAAATTTGTCCTAAGGAAGACTTACTTTTCCTACTCCTGACAACAGGCATATGACCGTGTGTGGTCCGAGATCCGCCTCCTATACTTTCATGAATCAGCTGTACCACTCTTTCCTTCCCAGTCCTGTTTAGCTGTAGGCCATGCCTAGTGAAACCCCAACTCTTCATAGTCCCGATGGGCACCATGAAACAAGAGCAAAGTTGGCTGCCCACAGAGCCATTCCTAACCCCTCATTGATTCGGCCTCACAGCTACATAATGGTGTGGCCGATCATGATATCGGAACAGCTCAAAAAAGTGTACTTTGGTGCCATGAGTCAGGGAAACTATCTTGTCCAGGTCTCCTCCTATGTCATATTCCCCATCCCTGTCCAAACTGTTTCCCGACCCACCCACTGTCACTACACTCTTTTGTAAAGTCCTTAGATAAAGACCTTAAGCTCTCTATCCCCTTCTTCGGTTGATACACCATTTGAGTCCAGTAAATGTCATTTTCGTACGAATGTGGACTACAACATCCACTTATATAAGCTACCACGTTGTGTGGTAAGTGCGTAAAAACATTTGAAAATCATATTGCGACAATAGCATGTCCCGGAAAAGAACAGTTGGGGACAGCCATGTTAGTTGATGGTTTCGTGACGTGACGGTGCAGGGACGGCCAGTATTAACTGGTCTTAATTCAGTTGAGAGTATTTCATGTAAATGATAATATTGTAACCTTCATGTTTTACTTTCCTACTACTTCAAAAATACAAAAATCATGAGGACAGCAATAAATGCAGCACTCTTCAAATTACGGTACTCATCATGTGTTCAGACGAGGATCTACTAACGGAATGAATGATCCATTGTTGAACAATGTCGATGTTTGTGGACGTCTGTTGTTGATGCATCGGCGATCTATCGACGTTCAAAACATCGATGCTAACCTCGATGTTTATATACGAAACCACAATATTTTGAATTGAAAACAGGATTATTCAAACACAGCAAAGTGATGATGCCGAATGCGATATACAGTGCATTTAGTATGTTATAGCGCTATTAAATAAATATATGATTACATCTTGACGTCGAATTTTGACTCTGTACGAGAAAAGACTGTGGTAGGACATTTTCTGCTGTGGCGCTATATGCACCGGAAAAAAAGCAAGTTTTGTTACTAATTATTATGAATTCACGGTCTGCAGCAGATCAGCTTTCAACAATATCTTTTTATAATGTTTAGGACTACATTATTTCCTCGAACAATGTTAGTAGCGATAACGAGGTAAGTTCGGAAACTTTGTTTTGTACTATAAGTGAAACTTATTCCGTAAATTCCTATTTGCTTGTTTTGTTATTGCGACAGTAAGCGGTGTTGTAATTAGCGTGTGGTTTGTCCGCTTTGCTGTCATTGGAATTCCTATTAATTAAGTTATCAAACCGGGAATTTCGAAAACAAGTCTCCACAGCATCGACACGACATTGGACTTCATACATCCTTGCCTGTTGATGACGGTGATGAGACGCGCGATTTGTATCGTACGAAAAATATGAAAAGTTATACGTAGACACTCGAAAGTTGCCTAACATATAGGATAATGCAGTTTTTTTTGTTTTTGTTCCAAGAACTAGGGGACGCATGCTGTGCACGACTGCGAAAGGGAGCAGATTACGACATCTGATACAGCAACACACAGAGGTTTCTAGAGACCATTTAACGCCCGAAATTGCGCTCCACCTTATTACTCCTTCTTGCGAATTATGGAGATGCAAAGATCAAGCTCAGGTCCCATTCAGTGATCCATACTGGGCTTTTTACTGGCCTGGTGGGCAAGCTGTTGCAAGGTGACTGCCTTTACTTGTTTCTTTATTTCGACCACATGCATAAAGTTGTTCTAGATGATGTTGAACGCGACTTAAATTTAATGTTTATAAAGAAAAATAATCGTTGCCGAAAGTTTATGTATTCACTTACGGAATAGAAGCAGTGGTACTGTGGATATTCTCTAATAGATCATCACATGTTTTTGTTTTTAATCACATATCAAATCATTTAAATTGTTTAGGTTGTGACATTTCATACATAGTGTTGATACCATAGACAAAATGCTGCCACTCTTCAGGGGATATATGTCAGACACTACACATATTTAAAGAACAAAACATAGAGCAATTCCTACACTAGTATATGGAAGTGAATTGCAAGTCTGAAGCAGGCCACAAGTGTATCACTTTAAATATGTTTCTGAAATTGTGTGAAAGGATGTGCAAAATCAGACAAAAGAAGTGTAATATTACAATGTAATTGAATGTTTTAAATAAATAAATAGCCTAAATGAAATAAGATCAGACAGAATATGTTAGGTGTCGTATTTGTGGCAAAAACATGAGTTTGATGAGAGTTCCGACAGCTGGGGCCTGGGACATGTAATATGCAGTGTTGTCGGAGCATATGTGTGTGTGTGTGTGTGTGTGTGTGTGTGTGTGTCGTAGCCAACCTAGTTGGTATTGCCGGAGTAATTCTTTTTTTTCCCATATAGTAATTGCGATGTTTTGTTTATTTTATATATATATGGTAGGTTGTTTGTGTTTTAATTGACATAGCAAAAATGAGGTATGTGCGTTTTTGAGTTGTTGGGATTCCACGTTTTGGAGTTTTAGGTATTGGGTTTTTTGGTATTGTGGTTTTGTTGGTATAGCAGAATACTGTAAATTATTATTATTTTTTTATTATTTTATTTGTTTTGGGATGGTGCAGTGTTCTTTTCTTGTTGTATCCTAAACCCCCAATTTTCCATGGTTGTATTGTTAGTTTCATTTTATTTTTGGAGTGAGACATTATTGTCATTTTAATTTTTGTTTGTGTTTGTTGGCATGTTTATGTAGTGATGTTATTGTTGTCATTTTTTATACACTGGAAGTAGCCATTTCCACCCTATTCATGATGGCGGGGGTCAAAGCAGACGGGTTTAATCAGATGCTTCTGTAATGCCAAGTATTCCCCATTTTGATTCCATTGTCAGTAGTCTCTTTAGGAGAACTGAAAAAATGGGTGATAAATGATGATTTCTAAATCATAGGTGATAGGATTCCTAGTTTATAAAGTTACATATATCTTGTTTTGTGAATCTATATACAGCTACAGACACTTGCTGATCTTGTTTTCTCTTCTTTGATAATACTTCGTCATCAATAACTGTATGATTGTGTAACTTCAGACATTGTTACTAAAATATAAAGTAACTCATTCTTCAAACAATATATGTGACTGATGCACTTCCCAGTTTGTATTCCCAATTTTCTTATTTTTGGTCAAGTGCATGGACAACATAGTGTACCTAATGAAAAACACAAATCTTATATGACTCAGGTCATGGTAATTGTACTGCTGTAGTGGTGTCTGGCAGCAGCCTTTCTTCTCCACTCCACATCCCTCTGCACTTGGCACTGTAGGTATAAGTGTGACCGGAGCACTCATGGTCACAAAGAACTCTTTTGTCAGGTTTCTTCGAAGAGGTCAAGACTTGTTTATTCCCAATAAATTTAAAATACAAGTATTTTCCACATGGATGAGATTTCAAATTAGCTTTTTAAGTAACATCGTGTACAGTTCCACTGAAATTCTTGTCTTATGGCCCAAATACATGAATCTAGCTGTGGACTGAGATGTTTTCTGTACTTTCCAGTTACTTCTGCAGATGTGCCTGGCAGCTAATAACTAGATTCAGACCCAAGTTGTAACATATATATAGTGCATTGCGCTGAAAGCAGATTTACTTCCTTTTGCAATGGATTTAAGTTTCTTATCATTACAGTAGAAACATCACCTCCAGTAACAAGTAACCTGATTTTTTGATACCTTCAGTTTTTCTAAAGTGTTTCTACATCTGGCACTTTGCAAATTCAGCTGTAGTTGATCAGCGCTGAAATATTGACACTGGGTCATGGTTTACTTTAAACATATGAAAATCACTACAAAATTGCATACACTTGACAACCCATAACGTGTTAGTACAGTTACCAGGTTCAATTGCAAGCCTGTAAACAATTTCACAGAAAAATCATCAATCCAAATAACATTATCAGGCGTAGTCCTGGCAGCACAAGAGTTGTCATCAGATCAGTGCGGGTAGTTAGGGTGAGAAGAGCGAAGAACCATGAAGTGCTCAGGCTGCAATGCTGGCTTTTAGAGGCAGTGTGACAACACAGGGCATGCCCTCTGTTTTTGACATAGCATATCTCACCACACCAAGCATGCACTGCTCTCTCATGTCCCCAGTTGTGTGACCTCTAGTTACACATCAGTATCACTACAGGACACCATAATTGCTCCATTAATACTGTCACCTGCTGGGAGTGTTTTCCAAGATCTGAAATGAGTTAATCTCCTGCGTATTATATGCAGTCAATTTAACTAAGTAAATTACCTGGACTGACTCAAATTTTGATTGTCACTGATGTGACCCACCAACAGCAGCAACTGAGGGCAAATTCTACCTGTCTTACAAAAAGATGTAAATCCTGTAATATGTATTTATTTTAAGTAATTGGGTTTCCAATGTGAAATTAGTTTCACAGAGAACGTTGTTGTTGTTGTGGTCTACAGTCCTGAGACTGGTTTGATGCAGCTCTCCATGCTACTCTACCCTGTGCGAGCTTCATCATCTCCCAGTACCTACTGCAACCTGTATCCTTCTGAATCTACTTAGTATATTCATCTCTTGGTCTCCCTCTACGATTTTTACCCTCCACACTGCCCTCCAAAACTAAATTGGTGATCCCTTGATGCCTCAGAACATGTCCTACCATCCGATCCCTTCTTCTAGTTAAGTTGTGCCACAAACTCCTCTTCTCCCCAATTCTATTCGATACCTCCTCATCAATTATGTGATCTACCCATCTAATCTTCAGCATTCTTCTGTAGCACCACATTTCGAAAGCTACTATTCTCTTCTTGTCCAAACAAGTTATCTTCTACGTTTCACTTCCATGCATGGCTACACTCCATAGAAATACTTTCAGAAATGACTTCCTGACACTTAAATCTATACTCGATGTTAGCAAATTTCTCTTCTTCAGAAACACTTTTCTTGCCATTGCCAGTCTACATTTTATATCCTCTCTACTTTGACCATCATCAGTTATTTTGCTCTCCAAATAGCAAATCTCCATTACTACTTTAAGTGTCTCATTTCCTAATCTAATTCCTTCAACATCACCCAACTTAATTCGACTACATTCCATTATCCTTATTTTGCTTTGTTGATGTTCATCTTATATCTTCCCTTCAAGACACTGTCCATTCCGTTCAACTGCTCTTCCAAGTACTTTGTTGTCTCTGACAGAAATACTATGTCATCGGCAAACCTCTAAGTTCTTATTTCTTCTCCATGGATTTTAATGCCCACTCCGAACTTTTCTTTTGTTTCGTTTACTGCTTGCTCAATATACAGATTAAATAACATTGGGGAGAGGCTACAACCCTGTCTCACTCTCTTCCCAACCACTGCTTCCCTTTCATGCCCTTCGATTCTTATAACTGCTATCTGGTTTCCATACAAATTGTAAATAGCCTTTCGCTCCCTGTATTTTACCCCTGCCACCTTCCTGAATTTGAAAGACAGTATTCCAGTCAACATTGTCAAAAGCTTTCTCTAAGTCTACAAATGCTAGAAACATAGGTTTGTCTTTCCTTAATCTATTTTCTAAGATAAGTCGTAGGGTCAGTATTGCCGCATGTGTTCTAATATTTCTACGGAATCCAAACCTTTCTTCCCCGAGGTCGGCTTCTACCAGTTTTTCCATTCGTCTGTAAATAATTCGCATTGGTATTTTGCAGCTGTGACTTATTAAACTGATAGTTCGGTAATTTTCACATCTGTCAACACCTGCTTTCTTTGGGATTGGAATTATTATATTCTTCTTGAAGTCTGAGGGTATTTCCCCTGTCTCGTACATCTTGCTCACCAGATGGTAGAGTTTTGTCATGACTTGCTCTCCCAAGGCCGTCAGTAGTTCTAATGGAATGTTGTCTACTCCCGGGGCCTTGTTTCGACTCAGGTCTTTCAGTGCTCTGTCAAACTCTTCACGCAGTATCGTATCTCCCATTTCATCTTTATCTACATCCTCTTCCATTTCCATAATATTGTCCTCAAGAGCATTGCCCTTGTAGACATTTGTATTCCTTTTTGCCTGCTTCATTTACTGCATTTTTATATTTTCTCCTTTCATCAATTAAATTCAATATTTTTTCTGTTACCCAAGGGTTTCTAATAGCCCTCATCGTTTTACCTACTTGATCCTCTGCTGCCTTCACTACTTCACCCCTCAAAGCTACCTATTCTTCTTCTACTGTCTTTCATTCCCCAATTCCTGTCATTTGTTCCCTTATGCTCTCCCTGAATCTTTGTACAACTTCTGGTTTAGTCAGTTTATCCAGGTCCCATCTCCTTAAATTCCCACCTTTTTGCAGTTTCTTCAGTTTTAATCTACAGTTCATAATCAATAGAGTGTGGTCAGAGTCCACATCTGCCCCTGGAAATGTCTTACAATTTAAAACCTGGTTCCTAAATCTCTGTCTTACTTTATCTGATACCTTCTAGTATCTCCAGGCTTCTTCCATGTATGCAACCTTCTTTCATGATTCGTGAACCAATTGTTAGCTTTGATTAAGTTATGCTCTGTGCAAAATTCTACCAGGTTGCTTCCTCTCTCATTTCTTACCCCCAATCCATATTCACCTACTACATTTCCTTCTCTCCCTTTTCCTACTACCGAATTCTAGTCACCCATGACTATTAAATTTTCGTCACCCTTCAATATCTGAATAATTTCTTTTATCTTATCATACATTTCATCAATTTCTTCATCATCTGCAGAGCTAGTTGGCATATAAACTTGTACTACTGAAGTAGGTGTGGGCTTCGTATCTATCTTGGCCACAATAATGCATTAATTATGCTGTTTATAGTAGCTTACCTGCACTCCTATTTTTTATTTATTATTAAACCTACTCCTGCATTACCCCTATTTGATTTTGTATTTATAACCATGTATTCACCTGACCAAAAGTCTTTTACCTCCTGCCACTGAACTTTACTAATTCCCACTATATCTAACTTTAACATATCCATTCCCATTTTCAAATTTTCCCGATTAAGGGATCTGGCACTCCATGCTCTGATCCGTAGAACGTCAATTTTCTTTCTGCTGATAACGACGTCCTCTTGAGTAGGACCACCCGTAGATCCGAATGGGGGACTATTTTACCTCTGTAATATTTTACCCAAGAGGACGCCATCATCATTTAATCATACAGTAAAGCTGCATGCCCTGGGGAAAATTACGGCTGTAGTTTCCCCTTGCTTTCAGCCATTCACAGTACCAGCACAGCAAGGCCTATCTGGTTAGTGTTACAAGGCCAGATCAGTCAATCATCCAGACTGTTGCCCCTGCAACTACTGGAAAGGCTGCTGCCCGTCTTCAGGAACCACACGTTAGTTGGCCTCTCAACAGGTACCCTTCCATTGTGGTTGCTCCTACAGAACGGATATCTGTATTGCATAGTCACGCAAGCCTCCCCACCAACGGCAAGGTCCATGGTTTGGGGGTGGGGGGATAGTTGACAATATAAACAAAAAGGTAAGTATTTTGATCACATAGGGTGAATATAACAGGCGACTGGATTACTGAAGTGTCCGATTCCACTCATCTGCTTGGATCCATGATGACATCAATTCGGCAGAAATAGCTATTCTTAGCATCTCCAATATGGTGCCTATGACGTCACACATGTCAACAAACATGAAAATACATATAAACAAGACAATAACATCTCCCTCCCAAAAATACAATCAAACCAATGGGACAACTGGGGGAAATTGATTGGGGATTTTAGGGTAGGGACAAGCTAAATATAATAGTAAAGGAAACACATCACGATCCCAAAACACACAAAATGACAAACCAAAAGAAAAATAAAAATTACAACATTCCTCTGCACCAACAAAATCTACAGGAATCGAACATTTCCCTTGACCTACATAGGTCAACCACAGCTGACGATACCAAAACACCATCTACAACTAAAAGTACAAAATTTAGAATCGGCCATTTCCTTTGACATATACTGATCAACCACAACTATTGATACCAAAAAAACCAACACCCACAACTACAAAAAATAAGATCACACCCACGACACCTCAAAAATCTAAAAATCAAACATCTCTACATAAATTAAAACACATTCAAAGCACCATAAATTCATAAAACATTACAACTTAAGAAGAATTGACACCCCCCCCCCCCCCCCACAAAAAAAATAAAAAATGAAAAACACTTAACACCAACAAATTCTGGCACTGCAAAGTAGATCGACCACCCCATACACCCACACCAACACCTGTTCCGAGGTGTCAGAACTCTGGTCAACCTCATATTCATGTGAAAAATACTACACTTCACAATCTCTGCAATCAGTCCAAATAACTGGAGGAATTTAATAATGGACATGTCCTCCCCCATCTCTGACCCCAACATAGCACTGTTGTATTTCATTGTCATATCCATACCTGACAGTGGAAACCACACAATAAATTAAACGGCTTACCACACCACAAACAGCAAATCAAAAACACCTAATGAAAATACCAAACACATAAACAAACACAACCAACTCATAAGCTCCACACTATAATGATGTCACACACAACACCCTTATGTCACGGATCAAAGCAGATGAGTGGAATTGGACAATGAAAGTTTTTATAAACTAGACTCATAAAGTTTGTACTTGAATGCACAGGCTGTCCAAAGTTTCTATGCACTCTTTGATCTAGTAACTGAGTTATGATGGAAAGTTTAAAAAACATAAATAAAAAGGCGTATACAAATATAGGTTATGTTACATTGAAAACTTTCAAAAAACACTTTTCACTTGGATACTGTCATTGATAGATGACATTTACATCCTGCACACAAAATGATTTATTCATTGTGAATGACTCTTACACAGATGGAGACCACAGCTTCCACATGTTAACTGGGTTTTCGTGATGATGTCTCTGGCTGTCTGGTTACTTGTGTTCTTCCAGCATATGTAGCATCTTGCTTTCCTACTTGGTTCCTCATTTGCAGCAATTTTGGTTACCTCTAGTTTCTTTTCAAGGATCTCTCCTGTCATGCAAATAATAGGCAAATTTAGTCCTTTCCGTTCTCCATATGAATTCAAAAGTTCAGGGCCCAGTTCATAGAGATACAATTTTCCTTCGTTCCACTTAGGCACATTGGTCTCGAACAGTGTGCATGAGTTTACTGCAGCTGTATCAAGTAGGCTTTAGAATATTGCCAGTGGCCATCTTCTCGACCCCTTTTTGTAGTGTGTGTTTTAGCCATTTCATCTGTGGTACCCATCCACCCTTTGTAGGATTAAAGTATAGGTTTATATGGGTTTTCATTTTTGGTGTTTCTACTTCTACTTCTACATCATGATGTTGTGTTGACATCATCAGCAGATTTATTTATTTTTTCTTTGTGATGTAAGAGACAATTGTTACTGGATGATTCTGAGTAGATGGAACTGTAATGCAAATTTGAAGGAATGCAGCTTTCTGCCTGCTGTCTTCATAAGTTCCTGTGGTATGTGTTTTTTGTTGAAAGGCCCCAACCAATGTAAGTTTGTAATCTTCATACAGAATGTCCACCAATTCCACAGAAGTGTAAAAACAGTCAGTTCTGATATTGTAGCCTGTATTCTTTATTGGTTCCACCAATCTCTTCACAATCTCAAGAGGGTGTCGTTCATAGGATGGGCTACTGTCTTTTCCAGCATACACTTCCATTTTTGTTATGTATTGTTAAGTTACACGACTAAGAATTCTAGCAATTATACCATATTTTCCAGGTTTGTCTGTGAAGAAAATCTGGAAAGGACAACGACCTCTGGAAAGACATAGCATTTCATCAATTGTAGTGTGAGATCAACTTCTGAAGTGCTTTGGAAATATTCCATTCAGTTCTTCAAATATGTGATGCAGTGGCGCAAATTTGGTACCTACACGTCTTTCTGCCCCGGTACCTTTATCATGAAAGCAAAGAATTTTCAATAGTTGTCTTGCACATAGTTTGTCTATATATGGCACTTCCCAGTAAATTTGACCATAAGTCAGATACCAATATATTAGTGTTCTGGTAAATTCCCATTAGAATTAAAATTCCCATCAAAACATATATTTTGAAATCTCTAACAGGAGATAAGCATTTTTCATTTCAGCTTCTTCATTTGTATGTCAACAATTTTCTGTAGTATTTCAGGAGTGAAAAATTTCTTGAACGATTCACATATACTTGTTACTTTCCCAGCAGTAGTTATTCCCTGATGTTCACAGACTATGTTGCAAAATCCATTTTCAATGCCTTAGAGCTTCTGCAAGAGACACTCTGCCAGAACTTGTGTAACATATTTGTCAACCTTCATGGTTTATTTCTTAATTGTTGAATTCTCTTTGACTTCTGTGCGATCCAACTCAAAATAACTGAAATCTGGTAATTTGTCTAAAAGTTCAGCACAAATTTCTGCATCGTTCAAGCTCCTATAACTCATTTTAGAAAATCCACTTTACAAGAAGGGTGTTTGCTCTACTGTGACCGACTGCTGTTAATAATGGTTAGTAATCAACAATTAAGATGAAATCAACAATTAGACTTTTACAATTCGAGGTCATAAAGGAGAATGTGTGGGCAGTTTTTGCCCGTGCCTGGTGGTTGTAGGGTTAAACTCGTGTGTGTGTGTGTGTGTGTGTGTGTGTGTGTGTGTGTGTGTGTGTGTGTGTGTTGGAACAGCATAGACTGAAGGGATCAGTACATTATTATACTGCAAAAAACTCTACACTATTCTAGATAATTGAATGACCTGTCAATTTGAGCTACGGTCCAAGTGGCTGGTGGTGAGTGTAGAAGTGAGGTAGTGTGATACATTAAGTCACTGGATTTCAGAAATAAGGTGCCTTGTCACTGCGGTAAGGCAAATCGTGCTTACCATCAAAAATTCCATCAAAATGTCATGGGGCATCAAATATTGGTGACACTGACACTCAAAAGACTGGCAGTGCAGGTACAGGTCCAATGTTTGCAACCGGCACTTCCAAATGTCCAAGCAAAACAAACAAACTTATGTTAGGTGGTCTGCAGTGTAATTTGCTGCATCACCCACCACTGCAGTGAATCTTACTCACTGTGTACATGCTGATTCTTACATGTTTTACACTAATATGGTGTCAACAGTTGTGCTGCATGACAAGTTGGTAACAACTCGTGTGTTGAACAATGAGAAATGAATGTGACGAATCATGAGTTGGTAGTTGGTAGTTGATCAGAATACTCATCCATCATTTCCTAGAATTTGTAAATGATGTTAGCTGGTATGTCCTTCTATTAGATTAGAATTTAACATCGCCATAATTTTTGGCAAAATTGGAAATAAGACATACAAGTAGGGTACTGCAACAATCGTTAAGGCAGCCCTTTTTCTTAGTTGAGATTTGTTGGATTCACCAGCGAATAAGCAAATTACCATATTCCAATCTAACTTAGTAATTGGGCTACACTACAGGCCATCGTGTCGGCATATTTTCTTCCATACACATTCATTGGCTTTGGCTACTCACAACCAGATTGCCAATTTCTACCTAAGGTCAATCTGTCAGAATATCTAGTTTTTGTTTAGTCACCAAAGAAATAAGAAAATCTGTAACAGACTTTAAAATTAATAATCACCTGATTGGCTATGACCAATGTCAATGAATTGCCAATATCACATAAGAGCCACCGACACCATAAGTGCCTTTAGCCTAAAATTCCTTATCAATTGCCCTGCAATTCATCTCTGGTCTCCAGTTAAGAAAATTCTTCTAGCTTATTCACTTATATTTATAACAAGTACAATGTTGTGCATTGCATCTGTAATTAGAGGTGATATACTTACGTGTAGTTTTATAAATGGTTGTTACTATACCATATTGAAGTCTGTCTGGAAATGTGCTTTAAGTCATTGACTGATTATGAAAATAGCTTGAGGTTGGTCTTTTTAAATAGTTCCACATTTTTGATGACAAGACTGGAAGGTTTTGCAACATATGTGGTAGTAGAATTTCAACCATTAAATACAACTTGCCCTCTGAGTTAGAGCTCTTGATTCATACCCCAAGATTTTTTAGTCCAAATCCATACTGTGTGGCTCTGCTTCTGTTTGCCGTCAGTGTTCTCCCAGAGAGTAGAAAGATGTAGGGTTCATCTAAATAGTTCATGTTTTTATTAGACATGAGATAACAGTACCAGTGCACATGTGTTTGCGTGAAATGCACAGAAAGTGTATTTAGATGATGTAATATCCAATCTAGTTAGGATAAGCACAGTTTCAGAGAGTACTAAAATAATATCAGACTGCAGGACTTGCTCCTAAAGTATCTGAAAAACAATTTGATGTTTTACTGAAAAGCAGATGGACTTGAACAATACTCATATTACAAGGTGGCTAAAACCAGAGAGTAATAGTGATAAGATCTGTGGTACATACAGGGTGGAGCAGGGGAAATGCATCTTTTTTGAACTGCTAGTATACGGCGATGAGAGGGGGGTATTGACCTTGAATGAATGTAGGCAGACTGCCCTTATGATGCAGTTTCAGTCGCTATGGAACATTGTAGCGTAGAGCATCTTGTGTTCGTTGTCGAGCAGTACTTTAAAAACATTGATTCCTTAGTCACAGTACAACATCTTTTCCATCAAAATTTTAGAGTTGGACTTTGAGGTGCAGTGCGTGATTGAAATACTGTACTCCGATGGGATGCAGTGTTTAGAAGTACTGGATCTGTGCTGAAAGAGAAACCACCTGGTCTTCCTTGTTCAGTTCGTACTCCAGAAAATGTAGAGCAAGTGAGAACGGCAGTTCTTGCTAGTGCAAAACGATCGGTTAGATGACAGGCTGTGGTGCTGGGTGTATCACGTTGTTAGCTTCACTGCATCTTACATGCTGATCTTAAGTTTCACCCATACAAGATAATGATCATCCAGCAGCTTTGTGAAGGGGATTTTGTGCAGTACAGAGAGTTTTGTCACGTAATGGATGAAACTTGTATAGAAGATTCAGATGCTACAATCTTCATGAGTGTTGAAGCACATTTTCATGTAGACGCTTATGTCAATGTTCAAAATTGTCGGTATTGAGTGCTGGAGAACCCACATGAATTACACCAAAGACCTCTCCACAGTTTAAAAGTGACAGTGTGGTGCTACATTTCAAAGATGGGGATTGTTGGACCTTATTTTTTTGGAAGAAGAAGGAACTGCAGTTACTGTGACATCAGCGTGCTACGTTAACATGTTAAACAACTTTCTTCATCCAAAACTTGAAAGGTGTCAAGTGAACATGAGAGAAATATGGTTTCAGCAGGACGGTGCCGCAGCTCAGCCGGTGAGAGCATCCATGGAAGTGGTTTGACAGATATTCCCAGGACATGTAATTTCGAGATATGGTAATGTTTACTGGTCCCCTCGCTCACCCGATTTGTCAATATGTGACTTCTTTTTGTGGGGATATTTAAAAGTCTACATGAACAAGCCTCGCACAATCGATGACCTGAAGAATTCCATTTGTCAGGAAATTGAAGTTGTGCTGAATAAAATGTTGAAGAGAGCCATGTGTAACTTTCGGGAGAGGATCCAAATTTGTATCCAGCAAGAACAACATCATGTTCAAGACATTATTTTTCGAACCTAATTAAAGTATGTATATTTCAAAACTGCATTTAAAAATCTACCACTTAATACTTGTTTTTGTTGTTTTTATCAAAGTGTCCCAGTCATTCAATAATGAAAAATATGTGTCTGCTCTGCTCCACCCTGTGGTAGAATGTTTACTGGGTAGGAACAGGTTGAACGAAATTAAAGGATATCCTTAAAGCTGGTATTAGAATCTTAGACTGACCATGAGACTCATCTGGAGAAGTGCAAACACTTAATTTGGAACCCCAACAATGCCCAAAATGTATTAGGTTATTAGTGATGGTCAGACCTTAACCTTATGAGGATCAATAACCTTGATGCAGTTGTAGCAACAATTATCACTAAGATACAGTGGCCTTAATAGGGGGTGGGTGGAAATAGAGGAGGTGGCCTCACTCTTCAGGCAGTGTCTCTTTATTCAGGCAATGGTTAGAGAAAAGGTAGCCTGACTTCAAGAGGTTCAAATGAATAGCTGACTGAGCACCTGAAGTATTTCTAACTAGTAGAATAATTAGTTTGTACAGATCCTTTTGTAAGCATGAATTTTCATTCTCATCAAAAGAGTAATGCTATAAACATGTTGGTTCAACAAGATGAATAGGTGTGAAGTAATGCTGAAACAAAATGCTCAGGTATATGACCTAAACTGGCTTAAACACTGTATATGTTATGGTAAACTAAGGAGAGGATTTTATGACTTAAGAACTCTGAAATCCTGCACCAGGTACAAATTTGTAATTTATTACATTCAGTTCAAATAAATGATGGAATAATGTTCTGGGAAATTTCTCTGTCATCACTCAGTACATTCAGAACACAAAAGAGATCCATTACAATAATAAGTGCAACTAAAATGAGGGATTCGTGTAAAACTGGCTTTACAGCACATAATACACTTTACCTAGTATGTGTTGACTTCAGAGAAACACTTATAGGATTTAAAACAAATATAATTGATAAAGAAAAAATTTTGCAAAGTAATTGTGATGCTCACAATCAAAACCATATTTAACAAAAATCTTCATAAAATCTGTGTTACAATTTAACCCATCAAGAATTGAACAGTTCACAGTGGCTTGAAACATTTTAATGAACTTCTTGAGCCAATCAAAGATTCAAACTCTAAAATGTTCTTACAGCAATTTTTACAATGCCTGTGTTTCTGTTCAGTTACTGAATAAATTTATATAAAAAGTAGAGTTCCATTGTCCAGTTTGTTATCCCATCTAATTTATTTAAATAAACAAACCGAGTTTTGTACAAGGTTCAGAATTATACTAGATGTTTAATTCATGTAGTTATTCAAGGAATTAATTATGTAAATCCAGTATGCATCAACAGCATACTGACTTGTCCAGTAGCTGTAGCATGAAAAGCTATTGTAGCTAAAGAGGGCCAATAAATAAATAAGATGTTAATCAAAATGCCTGTGACTCCAAATAGGACAGTACACAGTATGTGCCAGAAAGAAATCCTTTTGCATAAACTCTCCCAGTCTAATAAATTTTGGTTGTATTTAAATAGTGAAGTGGCACAAAAATTAGTGCCCATGCACTTCTTGGTGACAAAAGAATTGAAACAGAAACATTCAAAAGAAAAGCCAAGTTGTTGGCATCTATCTTCAAATGTTCTTTCACAAGGGAAAAATGAGTCTTCATAATCAGTACTATATTATGATTCACAAACAAAGGGATTAATTTGTTTAACAATAAATACTACACAGACAAAACACAATGACCTACAGAATATACAACATCTGATGAAAAGCTTTGATTTATTGATGGAACACTGGAAAACAGAGGTTTGTCTACAAAAAGAGATTGCATATGGCTCACATGTGAAAATTTCTCGAATTTGTAGTGTATATATTAGGTTGAAATAGCAAAAATGTCAAGTATATACAGGGTGTTACAAAAAGGTACGGCCAAACTTTCAGGAAACGTTCCTCACACACACAAAGAAAGAAAATATGTTATGTGGGCATGTGTCTGGAAACGCTAACTTTCCATGTTAGGGCTCATTTTATTACTTCTCTTCAAGTCACATTAATCATGGAATGGAAACACACAGCAACAGAGCATATCATCGTGACTTCAAACACTTTGTTACAGGAAATGTTCAAAATGTCCTCTGTTAGCGAGGATACATGGATCCACCCTGCGTCGCATGGAATTCCTGATGCGCTGATGCAGCCCTGGAGAACGGCGTATTGTACCATAGCTGTCCACAATACGAGCACGAAGAGTCTCTACATTTGGTACCGGGATTGCGTAGACAAAAGCTTTCAAATGCCCCCATAAATGAAAGTCCAGAGGATTGAGGTCAGGAGAGCGTGAAGGTCATGGAATTGGTCTGCCTCTACCAATCCATTGGTCACCGAATCTATTATTGAGAAGCGTACGAACACTTCGACTGAAATGTGCAGGAGCTCCATCACGCATGAACCACATGTTGTGTTGTACTTGTAAAGGCACATGTTCTAGCAGCACAGATAGAGTATCCCGTATGAAATCATGATAATGTGCTCCATTGAGCGTAGGTGGACGAAACTAAAATGAGCTCTAACATGGAAATTAAGCGTTTCTGGACACATGTCCATATAACATCTTTTCTTTATTTGTGTGTGAGGAATGTTTCCTGAAAGTTTGGCCATACCTTTTTGTAACACCCTGTATAAGAAGAGCAGTATGACTCAGGTTCGTGCATGGCGGCCGTGCCCATGGGCTGTGGACGTTTTGCTCCACACTGGGCTACAATGCTCTCAGACAAAACAGGCTCGTGGTGTCACCACTCAGGCCTGGCAATGCTGTGCACAATCAGTGGTATGTTACAGGCAGGTAGTAGCACAACCCATAGTTGTGAGCTGCAGACTAGATGGCGTAATAGTCAGATGTTCGCAAATAGTTATTCCGTCAGGCAACATGTTAAAGGCTTATGCTATGGTGCTCATTGATGTGTACATGTCATGGAATAGGCAATGCTGTTCCCAAGGAGAATGCATTTAATGCACACGTTGTTTATTTTTCTGTGTTATTCAATACATTGTCAGGTTTACATATGTACAACAGTTAGTAAACATTACAAGATGCATTGTACAAAGTATCAATTGAAAAAAACTTATTTTTAGCACATTCACCTCTAAGCATTACCATACATATCACATTTTAACTACTGTACATTTCACAATAAATATTTGAAAATCCCAACATCAACTTCAGTGCATTTGTGCACTCTTGGGTGAAAATGTGCTGCTTGTCTGAGTGTCTCTGCGCATTCACTAATGAGGAAAGCAACATGTGTGGTGCAACTGAGCAGTTCCTCACATGTATTCACTTTTCATATGAACACCCCAGACTTCTTTCAATCCCATACACAAAAATTTGATGGTAGAGCCAGTTAACTGTACTACCATGGCCAATCGAGTGATTGGGTAAGTGTAGTTGAGATGTTTTCCCACATGTGTGCTAAAATGTGGAGGCACTCTGTCATACTGCAAGTATGTAACAGTCCACATGCCCAAAGGATCATCCTCAAGGTGTTCAGTGAAGGAATTTTCCAAGTAAAGCGAGTAATTTGGTCCTGTCATTTGCTTTTCTAAAATGACTGGGCCTATAAGCATGTTACCAGTCATGCCGCAGCAAACTTCAATTGGAAAATGAACTTGGAAATTAGTTTCCACTGTAACTTCTTGGAACATTTCACTGGGCGACAGATTTATGATAAATGCAAGCTAGGTAAGGGTCCAATGCCAAAGGGTACTCTTTGTAAAACTGAGTTAGGAGTCCATCAGGACTAGGTGACCTAATTGTTTTCAACTCTTTTAGTTATTTCTCTGTGCTAGGGTTGCTCATTACTAAGCTACGGATACTTATTACTAAGTTTTCCATACAGTAGAACATCTATTTGATGGTCGAATGATGGTATGTGTGTTTCATTCTTTTGCATGAATTGTTGTTACATTTCATCCTGGATTTTCAATTGTTGGATTTTGGTCTCTTGCATGAATGATTTCTTAAATGTGAGATTTGAAACTTCAGCTGCAACCCCTTACATATCACTCCTGAAGGGATCGTGATCAGATTAATTACATCATGCATGAAGGCATTTTAATAATGAAGTGTAATAATGAGTGTAGGAAGTGTAGGAAGCTACATTCCATACATGAATGGAATAGGAAAAATCCTAATAATTGGTACACTCACACTACTTCGCTCACAACACACCATGCACAGCTGATCATTCAGTGGGCTAGTTTAATGGCAGAAATACATCCTGAAGTTGAAAGCAATAAGGTAAGTTTGCCAGAATAAAATGTCAGAGGTGGGGTGGGTAAGACGTGCATGCACCATTAACCCAAAAACAAATGTACATTAAATGTGTCCTATCCCAAAAACTGTTCAGAATAGGGCAAATGTCCATATAAAGTTTTTTGCTTCAAATGAGCATTCCTGTCATATCCCTGAATATTGACCACTCCTCCAGGGACATGAGTCACAGTCGCAATCGGTCAACTCATACAGATAACCGAGTGTAACACGTTTTAGGGATATGAAATTGAATTACCTCACAGGCTCAGTTGTTGGTGAAACAGGTGGTAGACTTCAGTTTATTGGTAGAATACTATGGAAATACAATCAGTCTGTGAAGGAGATTGCTTACAAATCACTCATGCAACCCATTCTAGAATATTGCTTAAGTGTGTGGACCCATACCAGATAGGTCTAACAAAGGATATTGAATGTCTACAGAGAAGGGCAGCACAACTGATCACAGGTTTGTTTGACCCATGGGGCAGTGTTACAGTGATGCTGAAGAAACTGAATTGGATGACTCTTGGAGATAGACACTAACAATCCCAAGAGCCTACTTAGAAAGTTTCAGGAACCAGCTGTAAATGTAACTCTAGGAATATACTGCAACCATTTACATATAGCTCCTGTAGGGAATGAGTGAAGTAGTGTGAGTGTACCTTTTATTAGGGTTTTTCCTGTTCCACTCACATTTGTGTCACAAGATCAGATTAATTACAACATGCACAGAGGCATTTTAATAATCATTCTTCCTGCACTACATATGTGAATAGAATAGGGAAAACCCTGATAACTGGTACAGTGGGGCCTGCCATCTGCCATGCACTGCGCATTGGCTTGCAGAGTATAGATGTAGATGTAGGTATCATGTCGTGAAACTATGGTCATAATCCTCTCATTTGCAAAGTGTGTGTGTAAGGACTGGATAAATTCTAACAACATTGTATCTTCACGTTGACACAGTAAAAGTAAGTTTAAGAAACAATTTTATCTTTCTTTGTGAGCTTTTATATAGGAAATCTTTATACGACGGCATTTTACTCTTGATCACAGTTAGCTGTAAATGAACATCGTTTCATTTGTGCACTAAACAAGCATGTGTTTCAGAATAGTGTTAAAAAAAGTGAGCAGTAAACATCTTCAATATGCTGTCAGGTCATCTTCCACTGTCACAAACAATATTGTTTTGGTCAGATTTAATGTGTTACTTCTTTCCAGTTAAATGTGGTAGGGATATGAAGGAAAGACAGTGAAATGGATTAGCACACTACAACACAATATAAATAGACTACATAATTTTTACTATCTTAATTTTTGAGAATTTACTAAATCTGTTTCGAACATTGTTGCTACAAAACAGTGTGCGTATAGTAAGATGATAAGGTATATATTACCCACATTCCTTATCATCTAGCCAGTGAAATTTTTCAGGTACTGATTTCATTTAATTAAGAACCTAAAACTTCATAGTTCTCTTATAAAGAAAAATGTATGAAACAGGATTTGTAGGCCTGTAAAGATCCTTCAACTTTGCTGAACTTCATAGTTAGAGCTCTGAGCCCAGCTGAAAAATTGCCAGTTATGTAACTTTTATGGAGAATAAATAATTTTCTCTTCTCATGAAGGTTTTTGCTATAAATAAGTGTGTCCTTGCATCTCAAACAACCATACATCTGGATGTAGGGAGATCTCCAATAGCTGAAGTTCATTACCTCCTCCTCCAATTCACAATCATTCGTTGTCATTGTCACAGTTTGCAGTGTCAGTTGTTGTTCAGAACAAGTGTTCTTGCTGTTGGGTTCTGGTTGTAGCTGTCTTTCTAATGGCACACTTAAAATAAATTCCCTAGGCATCTTGATTCAGCCTGTTAGTCAGCAAAAATTTAAAAAAAAAAAACTAAGTAACTGTGTTAAAAATATGTATCAATCTTATAATGCATGATGGTGTTGTGAGTTTGCCTGTCTTTTTATCTGTTTTATGTATGGTATTTAAAACTTCTTTTGCTCTCTATAGTGTTTCCATTACTACTGGGCAGTGTTCTGATAATGCATAGGTATTTGGATTTGAACAAAATGCTGCTCTGTGCGATTGCAGTCTTTCTTGGTGTATTCCACTGATGAATTCTTCTTGGGTTATCAGCCAAGTGGTGTCGTCGTCTTGTTGCAATGTTTCAAAGAGTTTTGTACCCATCATTGTCACCAGAAGATGATGGGTACGAATCTCATTGCAACATTGTGGCAAGACAATGTCACCACGCGGCTGATAGCTGCTCTGTTATTCAGAAGGCAACCAACTTGTTCATAAATTTTATAAAACAAGCTGTGCCCTTTGCTGTATCACTCTACAATTCTTCGGTTGCCACACATGGCTGCAAATGTTTGTCAATGGGTTTTTGACAGCATTCTGCTGTTTTTGTTCTTCTTATCACTGCCGTAACTTATATCTTCCTAACATATTCAAATGAAACAACAGAATTGTTGCAAATGAAGTAGTCATGAAGTGGATTTTTCCGTAATCTTCTGAATAAATGTGGGACAAAATATATAGCAAACTTTATCCATTTACTCTGAAATAAGGTATTTCTGGAGTAATATGTAAATGCTTGACCATGCTTTGATTACTACCTCCATGATCACAAACACATAATTTTGGTTTGCAGGTTTGCATTTTGGAGTAAAATAATTAGTTTCTCTAAGAGTCTTAATTAACCTGCATGTTCTACTCCTGAATTAGACAAAAAGTTTGAAACAGCCAACTTGCAGTTATGTTTATACCTCTGACTGTAAAAGGAAGTTTTGTTTCATTTCATTTATTGTGTATTTAATGCCTGCTGCCTGATATTTTAAAATGGAGGTCGTACATTATCCAGTTTTACATATGGTAGTATGTTGTTCCATATTTCAAGCAAAATTTATTATGAGCAATGAAACAAGGATAATAACAACAGGTTACAAAGAAATTGGGTAACAGAGTGTCAGAATAATAAATGGTAGTAATTTGGCAGAAAATAATAGAAAGATAGGAAAGAGTCAATTTAAGAACTGCATAATTTCCAGGAAATTGTTTCCTTCACTTATCACCCAAATCTTCTAAACTTATTAAATACAAATCTTTTGTATATTCCAGATGCCACATTATCACCATCTCATCAAAAGAAGTTACACGCGCCTTTTCTAAAGTGGTTTGTGCTACATTTTTCTTGCTGAGTTGATTAGAAAGGTTTCTGTTAAAGTCTAATAGATATTTTGTAACAATCCATCATCTAACTGTAGACAGCCCAGCTAATAGAATACCCAGTTTTCATAAAAAATTATTTGCTGCTGGATTTTTCTCAACAGTGGACCACTGACACATTTTACTCTTGCGTTACCTTTTAGCCAGAACCCTGCGATAATCAGAAGGGAAACAGAAACTGCTTAACATATGTTAGACAGTCTAATAATGTGCTCTTAATTTTTGACAAATACGAAGGTTTTTTTTTTTAAAGTTCTCTTAATATTATTAATTTTCTGTTTTCAGTTCTTGCTTTCTTATAGTATAATCACCTCCATCACACAGAGTTTCTTTTAATTTGTCTTATAGTCATTTCTACAATTTCCTTCTTTAGGTCTGGAAATGTTTCAAACTTTAGTGGTGTTGCATTGCTTCCTGCCAGAAGGTACTGTATGATGGTCTCACCTTCATTTCATGTCACCGAGCGAGGTGGCGCAGTGGTTAGCACACTGGACTCGCATTCGGGAGGACGATGGTTCAATCCGGTCTCCAGCCATCCTGATTTAGGTTTTCCGTGATTTCCGTAAATCGTTTCCGTGATTTCCGTAAATCGTTTCAGGCAAATGCCGGGATGGTTACTTTGAAAGGGCACGGCCGATTTCCTTCCCAATCCTTCCCTAACCCGAGCTTGCGCTCCGTCTCTAATGACCTAGTTGTCGACGGGACGTTAAACACTAACCACCACCACTCATTTCATGTCATGGCATATTAGTCTTATCAATTGATCCCACAAATACTCTGAAGAACCAGTATGAGCTATAAATTTTAGAGAACCGCTGTGTATAAGCAATTTTTTCTGCTGTTCATGAATGGCTTCTCTTCAGAATAGGCATCAAACTGGGGTCTGCTGTGCAACTTTCCGGGGGCCATATCCAGCAGTCAGACTATACCATTAACAATAATTTTCTCTCAGAAAATGAAAATATATTCACCTCAACAAAAGTTTGGAATATGACAGAATTTACTAAAATGACTTCTTATAGCTCACCTGTAGAGGTTTGTACAATACCTTGTTAACAAATGAGCATAATTCCTTCTCAAAATAAGGATGATTTAGTTTAGTTACAAAAAAGCATTACAAAACAAAGCAGGCTCTCTCCTAAGTGTACATCTTGATAAAATAAACAGGAATATATATTTATTTCATCATGATGATTATCAGTCTTTAGTAGTGAGACTGTCGCCCCCACACACAGATGAGTTCTTGCACTCTGAAAGGCATGCTCTTGATGAGACAGTCAACTTTACCTTGGGATATGAGGTCCCACTCTGAGGTCCATTCCTCTGAGGTCCCACTCCTCTATGGCTGCTTCAGTGTGATCTTGAAGATTGTCAGATGGACTCAGATGCTTTGCAGTGGCCACCTTCAACAGGTCCCATGCACACACAGTTGCATTCACAGAATGAAATTTTCACTCTGCAGAGGAGTGTGTGCTGATGTGAAAATTCCTGACAGATTAAAACTGTGTGCCGGACCGAGACTTGAACTCGGGATCATTGCCTTTTGCAGGCAGGTGCTCTACTGATTGAGCTACCCAAGCATGACTCATGGTCCATCCTCACAGCTTCAGTTCTACCAGTACCTTGTCTGTGAAGTTTGAGGTAGGAGACGAGGTACTGGTAGAACTGAAACTGTGAGGATGGATCGTGAGTTGTGCTTGGGTAGCTCAGTCAGAAGAGAAGTGCCCGTGAAAGCAAAGGTCTTGAGTTCAAGTCTCTGTCCAGCACACGGTTTTAATCTGTCAAAAAGTTTCAATTCCATTCATATCTGGGCACTGTGCTGGTGTATGCATTTGGTTGGTGTTTCATCTTTAAAGATACTGAGACACTGCTAGAGTATTTTGAGGTCTGGTATTGTCATTGACCAGTATGAAGTTGTCACATACTTCAAGTCTGTAGGGTCTTACATTGTTTGTAGGACCTTTTGGAAGTATCGGGGATGAGTCAAATTGCCGTAGATGGGAATTAGAGGGGTCCGCCATCCATCAGAGTTGCCATCCAGGAAATTACACTTCCACCTGCAAATGGATGGACTTCCTGAACGTGTTGGCATTTCTGGTGTCATCTATTGCTTCTCCAAACCCTAAAGTGTAGTCTTCAGTCCCAAACCAATCCTGGTCATGTCAGCAAACATTATCATCTACTGGTCAGTACCAAGATTGGTTACAGAAACATGTACAGGCATCAAAGGCTTAGACTTGATGTCCCCTCACAAAAAGAATAGCTGAATATGTGAGAATTCTCTTAGACCAACCGTTCTAAACCTTGAGCGACCTCAGCAGAGCCCTGAAATTCACTGAAATGTTTCAGATAACTTCAAAAATAGAATGTTTGCTTGGTTCCCAACAGACTTTCAAATTTTTAACATGACCAACATTTGCGCTGGTTTTCAAAAGGATACAATAAAGAGAGTTTTTTTTTTCTAATTTTCCCAGTCAGGTGAAAAGCATTGTGGTGAAAGATGTTTGTATGAGTCACAAAGAGGCAATTCTTTCATCAAATTTCACAAACACTGCACCATCACTGAAATTAAAGTACTTTGCATTGTGGACATATTTTGATGAATGTCCTACTGCAAGATGGATAGGAAGGATATTTAAATCAAAACTGCAAAATGGAAGAAAATTTGGATTATTACTGGAAATGAAAAGGCAGAATTTCCTGACTCTTCAGATCTTCAGAAAAATATAATTTGTAAAAGCACACAGCTTGACTTCTGAAAGGAATTTTAATTCAAATTGGACATGCGTAGCACTGTCATGGTAAATGCATGACAAAAGTTCGTCTTCTGCTGTTGTAAGCAACATAAAATGCAGTTCTAATACACGTGACAGAATATGAAATGTACAAAACATTAATAGGAAAGATTCTGTTAGACTTCAGATATTGGTGGGACATGTATAGAAATAGAGATGCAGGAAATGAAGCACTTGGTTCATTTTTTAATGAATCCGTAATGGTTTTATGTGACACAAAGAGAATAAAAGGGAGATATTTAATGGATAAAAGTCCATTGACCTTTTGTATTTTGGTTTTTGAGTATTATTTCCAATAGAGCTACTGAAATACGAACAGATTAAATCATTCATTTCATTTCCAATGCATATTAGAAGTAAAACCTAAAAACTGACATGTAGACAAGCAGTGGACATTCATTCATAAAATATGTTTTCTTTATTGGTAGAAATCTGTGAAATTTTACCACAACTTTGATGTGTTTCTTGTACCTGAATCAAATGATTTAGATTATGTATGTTATGAGACTAATAAATGATGATTCAGCAATTCAGAAGTGTTAAAAAAATCCATTTGTGTTCTTCCTTTTTCCAATTTGAAATGGGTTTCTTAAAATTGCAGGGGACATCTGTTATGCTACAAATGTAAATAAATTAATGAAGTTTACATGAACATCTTTTGTTTTATTTGTTTTGCTTTACCTGATGTGTTTCCTTGGGTAACTGTGAATCACAGTGCATGTTTCAGGGATCATCTTAGATAATAATTAGGAGGGTACTACTGCTCTGAATTTGAGGCTCTTGCAACTTCTGCTAGTGGCTAAAAACCGTGATGTAGCTATGATAGCCCCCACTTGTAGCTTACAGCCTCTGTCATACTGTATTCTTTCTCATTAAGAATTGTTTGACGATGTTCAGCAGCTCCCAAAAGGATGTTTCACCCATTCTAAAATAATAATGAAAATCATCAGCTCCCATCTCAGTAACAGTACATGAATGGAATTTCTGTTTTTGCCTTATAGTCACTTCTTTGCCCACAACTTTCCCTCAGCTTATTTTGGCCTTGTTACCTCTAAAATATCCAAGACAAATACTGGTTTTTGTTTTTGTGTAAAACCAAGCAGCATTTCATTAAACATAACCTCAGTGAACTTACCGTAAACAATTTTCAATCACTGATAGGAACAGGGCAGTACTATAACTGCTGATTTATAGGGCTCTTAACTTTATCAGGGGCAGATGAGTGAAAAAGTATGCTGAAACTCTTTTTGCACATTGAGTTTCCATTTTGGTAGTTTGTACTTGTGATAGACTTCTCGTTTATTGCACATTATGTTGGGTATGTTTGGTTCACTTACACTGTTTTTCACATTAATTTTGATTTATTGAAGTGAAATAAAAGTCAGTTTGCATGAAAATTATTATAAAGCAACAGGGGCACACTGGCAGCTTTATGTCAACATCAGATTATCCTGTTTTAAAGTCACTGTGCTGTGTGTCCCCGTGTTAGAGCACAGGGTGCCAGCATTGGTTATCTGGAACACATTGCATGGACTGCAATGGGATGAGGCCTTACAGGACTACAGGCTGGAGGGCAGCTGAGTAAGATGAGACTGGTCGACTGCCTAAGTGCATGGGCTGGGAGTGCTGTGTGGTACAACTCTACTCTATTCTGATATGAATGACTGCAGGCTTTTTGGAATGACAAGAGAGCGTACAGAAATTATGAAAAATTTTAATGCCACTCAAAAAGATAATTTGTCACATGGAAATCTGCTTATAAATAAGAGCCAATTTTCATGTAAAGGGTATGAATATTTTTCAGCCACTTATGAATCCTTACTAAACCCAAGTTGTATGCCAAGTTTTCATCTACAAATTACCCTAAAAATGATGTTGATACATACACAGTGCAAATTGCGTGTTCTTGTTGAGTTCATCATCTGTGATGCATGTTGCCTGTTAAAGTTTTTGTTTATACAATGTTTCATTGCATTTTATTTGCTTAGAATAATAATGCTCAGCAGCGAATTGAATGCAGAAACTTTTGGTGAAATATATGTGAATATTCTTACTAAAGGTATCTGCTGGACAACCCTAAGACTGTATGCGGATTTCATGTTCTTGATGTGGGCAGTGGCAGTGGAGCATGTGCAATAGCAGCTGCCAAGGCTGGAGCACAGTCAGTGACTGCTGATGATATTGACCCAGGTATATTGTGTACATAGTGTTTCCCATCTTATGAACTTTGCTCATGTAGGATTATCATTGATCCCATACTCATCATAGTCCTTCCAGGATTAAGCTCCAAACTATTCTGCTATTACAAGCTACTAGTACCATTTGTTTCTTCCTCGGGGAGGAAAAAAAAAGCCTTCATTGTCTCATAAAGTAATAAAGGGCTTGTTACCATAACCATCGAGCTGCTGCTATTTATTTACTTATTTATTTATTTATTGGTTAACTATGTGTTTTGTTGGTTCCAAAACATATGTTCTAGACGAGTTCTCCTGCTCTTGATGCACTCTCCATAATAGAGATTTTCTGATTAAAAATGAAATAATATTACCAGATAAAGCTCTTGCCCAAGCAGGTTCTGTGCATTTAAGCTTGCTAGACAGTATATAAATCACCACGATCAAAGAGCACAATGGTAGTTTGGAGTGTTGTAGGTGGTATAGGATTGGTATCAGGAAGCCATATTGCCCTCCATAGCTGATATGCATCATGGCGGTGAAATGTGTATGTCCCAGTCCATTGTATGGAACCAGCACTGTAATGTGGCAAAACAGGAGATGGGACAGAGCGACAGATAGGAATATTGTGTTTGGAAATGCACATGAACAAACTGTAAATGATGCTGCCCAAATTGGTGATGTACCAACATGAACAGTCCAATATGTCTACAAGGAATGGTGAAATACTTACAGCCAGGTAATACGGCATAAGAACACTGATTGTAAAAATATCCTAACAGACAGACACACGAGACAAATTTCATGCCCTATCAATAATCTTCGGCATAAAAGCCATCTGAACCAGTTTATAAGCAAACATTGTGAATGAAACAGTGTGTAATGGACATTTGGGGTCTGGTATCTCACAAATTGCTATTGCTCACTGGAGTGCACAAATCTGCATTTCATCAGTGGGCCAAAATGGATAGAAACTAGGTAGGGGCTGACTGGAGGTGTGTGGTGTGATCCGATTAGTCAGAACTGTGCTTCTGTGCAATTGATGCAAGTCATCAAGTACACTGATGGCCCAACAAGACATTCAATTGACAGTGTGTAGAGGCTGTAGCTCTGGTCAGTGTTGATACTTTAAAGTTTTGGGAGTCTTTCTGATACCATGACTTGGGCTCACTGATACATGTTACTGTGAAAATGAACTAGGAAGTTGACTTCAACAAGGCCGAATGTTGTTTCTCTTTCATCTTTATGATTAGTGTGCTGTGGACACTCCTGTCTTCCAAGGTGGCAACAAACCTGATCACAGGGTTGCAACAGTACCTTTCTGGTTTGACTTACACTCTCACTTTGACTGGCTTGCTAACTCGCACGACCTTAAATATAATGAAAATATATAGGAATGTTTGAGAGAGCAGGATAACCTACCAATCAGCATCACACCAGTTTGGTAAAATTCTAATCATGTGTGTGTGGCTTTAGCTGGATATAACTTGAATGAGGAAACTAGTGGTCTCTTTTTGTCACCAAATTGAGGCCGTTTTCAAGGTTTCGGGTGGTGTTGCACTACACGAGTACGAGGACCACTAGGGGTGATTAATTTCATTATATTTCCTTCTCTGACACAACATTTGCATGATGAAATTTGGCAAATGACTGCCTCATACGCTACCTCATCACCTCCTGTAATAGTAATATAGATAACAGAGACAGTGCTGAGTCATTCTCTGATTGTGTAGGTAATCGTTGTGATGGAATATCTGAGTCTTAAGTTTAGTTGCAGTGGGGAAATACCTTACAGCCTTGGTTCGTTGATGAACATTATTTGAGACCGTACACATTAAGTACTCACTTTATTTACTGCTGTTTTCAGTGGTCATTTTACTTGTCAAACATTGATTTCTTTGAGAATGGGCTTAGTCCAAAACCAGTCCCCGACTAAACAAATAGCCATTTTAGCTATATCTCTGGCTGTCTCTTTTTGCATCACTATGATAATTATTCTTTAGACACGTGAAAGGAATATTCTTAAGGTTCTAAGGGTAAACTGAGAATGAAAAGTATTTCTTTTCCCTCCAGACATGTATGTAAAAACACCAATGAAGTTTTTAGTAGTGACTGTTCTTTTCTCTTCTACTTCCCATATTTCAGCTGATCTTGCTAACATTGTTTCATCTCTCACTTTTTCTACAGCCTCACTATCAATATCTGTTGTTCATTCTGTTGACAACCCTCATTTGACTTGTTTGTAAATTACCTTATCTTTCAGTGTGATTCGTTATTTCTGAAAGACCTTTAAGCTTCATAAATGCTGCTGGTATGTAATGTTTGTTTGTGTATGTTACCAGTTTCTAGGTTCTTATTGGCGCAGTATTTCCGTGATTACATAACTTGTCATTATCATCAAGTGCTCCTAGTTGTGGCGACACATAGTGTGCCTCATTTTCTGTAGCTGATATTCAGTCACTACCTGTTCCCAGGTGCACTCAGATTCCAATTGAGGCTTGCCAATCAGGGTAGATAGTATAGGTTTTCATCCAGTCTTGAGAAAGAGAGAGGCAAATGGACATGCATATGCAAAAATGAAATATATTGTGGTTGTAAGGATAGATTAATGACACATGCACGATATATTTCACACTTTTTAGAATGGTGTCTGGCCCAAATGATGCCGTCAGATACTCATAGCAAGGCAAATTGTTCAGCTCTGTTTCCTGTGGTTCTCGGGTCTCGTGTGTTGATCCTACTCTTTCAGTGAGTTTAATGGGTAAGGCAGGATTTCACATCTTGCTGAATTTGTAACCAGCATCTCTGTTGGTAAGATTTTCTGCCAGTCTGATCCCAACTGCCTCTCTGGTAACACACTCTCAAAACCAAAGCATCTATGCCAGATTTTTTTATTACACTATAATAGATAGAGAGCACTGGGTGCACCCGACTGTAAATTGTTGCTCATGTCGGCACCAATGACTCCTGCCGTCTGGGTTCAGAGGTCATCCTCAGTTTGTACAGGCGGTTGGCGGAATTGGTGAAGGCGGAAAGCCTCGCTCGTGAGGTGGAATCACAGCTAACTATTTGTTGTATCGTTCCCAGAACCGAATGCGGTCCTCTGGTTTGGAGCCGAGTGGAAGGCTTAAACCAGAGGCTCAGACGATTCTGCGGAGATCTGGGGTGCAAATTTCTCGACCTCCGCTATCGGGTGGAGAAATGTAGGGCCCCCCCTGAATAGGTCAGGCGTGCACTACAGGCCGGAAGCGGCTACAAGGGTTGCGGAGTACGTCTGGAGTGCACATGGGGTTTTTTTAGGTTAGAGAATTCCCTCCCTATGCCTGACAAGACGCCTCCTGAGCCGCGGCAAGGTAGGAGTAGGCAAAATGCAACAGGGAATAACAATATTAATGTGCTAATAGTAAACTGCAGGAGCGTCTATAGAAAGGTCCCAGAACTGCTCTCATTAACAAACGGTCACAACGCCCATATAGTACTAGGGACAGAAAGTTGTCTGAAACCAGCCGTAAACAGTAATGAAATCCTAAACTCAGATTGGAATGTATACCGCAGAGACAGGCTGGACAGTGAAGGGGGAGGCGTGTTTATAGCAATAAGAAGTGCAATAGTATCGAAGGAAATTGACAGAGATCAGAATTGTGAAATGATTTGGGTGAAGGTCACGGTTAAAGCAGGCTCAGACATGGTAATTGGATGTCTCTATAGGCCCCCGGGCTCAGCAGCTGTTGTGGCTGAGCACCAGAAGAATAATTTGGAAAATATTTGGAGTAGGTTTCCCCACCATGTTATAGTTCTGGGTGGAGATTTTAATTTTCCGGATATAACGGGTGGCAGGGACAAAGAATCTAGTGAAATTTTTTTAAGTGCTTTATCTGAAAACTACCTTGAGCAGTTAAACAGAGAACCGAGTCGTGGCGATAACATATTAGACCTTCTGGTGACAAACAGACCCGAACTATTTGAATCAGTAAATGCAGAACAGGGAATCAGCGATCATAAAACGGTTACTGCATCGATGATTTCAGCCGTAAATAGAAATATTAAAAAAGGTAGGAAGATTTTTCTGTTTAGCAAAAGTGACAAAAAGCAGATTACATAGTACCTGACGGCTCAACACAAAAGATTTGTCTCAAGTACAGATAGTGTTGAGTATCAGTGGACGAAGTTCAAAACTATCATGCGTTAGATCAGTATGTGCCAAGCAAGATCGTAAGAGATGGAAAAGAGCCACTGTGGTACAACAACGGAGTTAGAAAACTGCTGCGGAAGCAAAGGGAACTTCACAGCAAACATAAACATAGCCAAAGCCTTGCAGACAAACAAAAATTACGCGAAGCGAAATGTAGTGTAGGAGGGCTATGCGAGAGGCGTTCAATGAATTCAAAAGTAAAGTTCTATGTACTGACATGGCAGAAAATCCAAAGAAATTTTGGTCTTATGTCAAAGTGGTAGGTGGCTCAAAACAAAATGTCCAGACACTCTGTGACCAAAATGGTACTGAAACAGAGGATGACAGGCTAAAGGCCGAAATACTAAATGTGTTTTTCCAAAGCTGTTTCACAGAGGAAGGCTACACTGTAGTTCCTTCTCTAGATTGTCGCACAGATGACAAAATGGTAGATATCGAAATAGACGGAAGAGGGATAGAGAAACAATTAAAATCGCTCAAAAGAGGAAAGGCCACTGGACCTGGTGGGATACCAGTTCGATTTTACACAGAGTACGCGAAGGAACTTGCCCCCCTTCTTGCAACGGTGTACTGTAGGCCTCTAGAAGAGCGTAGCGTTCCAAAGGATTGGAAAAGGGCACAGGTCATCCCCGTTTTCAAGAAGGGACGTCGAACAGATGTGCAGAACTATAGACCTATATCTCTAACGTCGATCAGTTGTAGAATTTTGGAACAAGTATTATGTTAGAGTATAATGACTTTTTGAGAGACTAGAAATCTAGTCTGTAGGAATCGGCATGGGTTTCGAAAAAGACGGTCGTGTGAAACCCAGCCCGCGCTATTCGTCCACGAGACTCAGAGGGCCATAGACACGGGCTCACAGGTAGATGCCGTGTTTCTTGACTTCCGCAAGGCGTTTGACACGGTTCCCCACAGTCGTTCAATGAACAAAGTAAGAGCATACGGACTATCAGACCAATTGTGTGATTGGATTGAAGAGTTCCTAGATAACAGAATGCAGCATTTCATTCTCAATGGAGAGAAGTCTTCCGAAGTAAGAGTGATTTCAGGTGTGCCGCAGGGGAGTGTCATAGGACCGTTGCTATTCACAATATACATATATGACCTGGTGGATGGCATCGGAAGTTCACTGAGGCTTTTTGCAGATGATGCTGTGGTGTATCGAGAGGTTGCAACTATCGAAAATTGTACAGAAATGCAGGAGGATCTGCAGCAAATTGACGTATGGTGCAAGGAATGACAATTGAATCTCAATGTAGACAAGTGTAATGTGCTGCGAATACATAGAAAGATAGATCCCTTATCATTTAGCTACAAAATAACAGGTCAGAAACTAGAAGCAGTTAATTCCATAATTTATCTGGGAGTACGCATTAGGAGTGATTTAAAATGGAATGATCATATAAAGTTGATCGTCGGTAAAGCAGATGCCAGATTGAGATTCATTGGAAGAATCCTAAGGAAATACGAAATGCAATCTGAAAACAAAGGAAGTAGGTTACAGTACACTTGTTCGCCCACTGCTTGAATACTGCTCAGCAGTGTGGGATACATACCAAATAGGGTTGATAGAAGAGATAGAGAAGATCCAACGGAGAGCAGCGCGCTTCATTACAGGATCATTTAGTAATCGCGAAAGTGTTACGGAGATGATAGATAAACTCCAGTGGAAGACTCTGCAGGAGAGACGCTCGTAACTCGGTACGGGCTTTTGTTGAAGTTTTGAGAACATACCTTCACCGAAGAATCAAGAAGTATATTGCTCCCTCCTGTGTATATCTCGCGAAGAGACTATGAGGATAAAATTAGAGAGATTAGAGCCCACACAGAAGCATACCGACAATCCTTCTTTCCACGAACAATACGAGACTGGAATAGAAGGGAGAACCGATATAGGTACTCAGGGTACCCTCCGCCACACACCGTCAGGTGGCTTGCGGAGTATGGATGTAGATGTAGAATCCATGGTGTGCTTAATCTGTAGGCAATAGTCAGTGACAACTGAGTCACCTGGTTGCAACAGATAAGTGGAGTGGTTATGTTGCAAGCATTGGACCTAAATTGTCTTAATTGTTTAGCCAGTGTATGGCATACCACATCGATCTCAAATGCTGTAAATTCAGGACTTGCATAAGACAATCTCAACTTTCAGTCTGATTATCAAAATACCTTTTCTTGAGAAAGACCTGTAGATGTTGTAATTTGCAGGCAAAATTAATCATCTGATTAACTGTATACTTTGCATATCTAAGTTTTTATGATACTATTCTCCTTTGAGGCTCTTGAAGAGGTCAAGGCCAGTGTGGCTGAGCTTGCACTATGCAGTATCTACTGTGGCCAAGTGTGCCATCTGACTCTGCTTCACCAAATGTATTGCAATGGTAACTGCCATCCTTTTCCAGTGGCACAATGAGTCTAATGTTGGGGTAGTGAGAATTTGGATATTGTTGGAACCTGGCCATTTAGTGTAAGAAGCCAGTAGGCTTGTATGTGGATATCTGCTAGGTTTCTTCCTTGATGATATTTACTGCCACTGGATAAAGTAGGTAGTCCACAATTTTCCCTTAGGTTTGTTCAAAATACTGCCATCTTTACTGAAAGTAAGTTAATATTAGCAGATACCTGAACATATCCATCACTGTAGAGTCAAACATTTCACAAGCAAGTACTGATGTGTACTTTAGGTGGACCTTGGTGCCCAAGAAAACTACATAAAAGCTGAACATAATGTAATTATCTGTTATACAGTCTGTGGTCCAAGGGATAAGGCCCAAAGAGATCGATATGTGATGGCAGCACTTGCTTATGTATGGACTCAGTGTTCTTCTGAGGAACTTGATGAGTGGGTAAGTTGAGGCTCACTTGTTGTTCACTATTGGATTGAGTGAGGATTTTTCCTTATGAGTTTTGGTGATTTGATGCCCATGCTAGACTGCTTATGTTGGTGTTCTCTAGGAAACCTGAGGTGTTGAAACACAGCCATCTTCTTGTTGACTTGAAGAACCTTCTCGTCATAAACCTGTTGTTGCAGAAAGATGACAGAGCTGTAGTTTTATTGCAACTTACGAAGTACTGTACTTTTATCTCTGGAACTGTTGACTTTAAATGATTGGGTACTGGTCAATATATGCCATATATTGTGATGAAGTTCCTCTGTTAGATTTGGTGTAAGAGCTGTGGCCACTTGCCCTACTGTCCTTATGAAACCTGATACAAGTAGTACTGTTGGCATTGGTGCAGAGTTTAGACCTCTGTCTGATAGTTTCATTATCAATTCATTTGAAATTTTGGTGCATGACGAGCTACTACCATCTCGCATAAAGAGTCTGCTGGAGCCATTATGCCCTGTAGTTTCAAAATCAAGAATGACGGCAAGAAACAGTTTAATGTGCACAAGTTCTTTCAAGATAGCATTGATTTGCCAATGGTTATATCAGATCCTATTGCTTACTAGTGGCAAGCAAACTTGGCAGTAGTAAATGTGATGTGTCATTGTGGGAAGACACGGCTTAGCATAATTTGTCATATGAACACCACATGTGATCAATATGCTTTCCATCCAATGCTTGATTTATTTTTAGTTGTAAACTCAAAACCAATTTTAATGTTCAAGCTGCGAAATAACATGAATGTGTTGTCTTAATTATAAGAGTAGTAGCAATAATCATGAAAGAAAGTTGAAGTTAGTCAAGTGTTGAAGTTAGCAGCCCCCTGCATCTCTAGCACTGGGTTTATTGTATATTTGTGAGAATAAACTTCCTAGGAACAACAGCTGCTGTTAACAAGAGTTTCTATAATTGTGTCTGTAACAACCAGCAGTAACTTTTTGCAAGGGGTTTAGTAATGTAAATAAAATAATGAAATACAAATAAAAAACTTAATCTTCAGACTGTGAGTTAATAGAGATTATAAGACATCAGTGCGGAGCAGCAAATAGTAACTCAATATGTTGGTCATTTATATTAATAAACTCTTCACACACACACACACACACACACACACACACACACACACACACACACACAAACTGAAAACTATTCATTACATAAAAACTTATTCTTCATCACACAAATAAACACAAACATATAGCTTTGCTTTTAACTGCACAGTGGCTACTTCCATTATCTTCAGACACTATTGTTACTTATTTGGCACTCCACTCTATAACAACCACTCTCTATACTCTGAACTTTGTATACACACTTATGCTTTCTTCTTATTTGTTCAATATTCTCATCTGTTTCTGGCACTCAGGCCACTGTGACTGGTTTTGTAACTGCATCATTTCACTTGGCACGTGGCCTCAACAACATTCAACATTGGCACTCTAGCTGCTCCACGACTAGCACTCATCAGAAATCACAGTAAAGCAAAAATAACTTACATCCATCTCTAACTTCTTTTTGTAATTTGGAAAAAACAAATAATAACAAAGAAAACCTGTCAAGTCATGAAATTGAGACCACATACTAGCATGATATACTAATTTACTCTGCAAGCACCCCAGATTATTACAAGGTCATTTACAACATACGAATCAAATAACACTTCAAAGAGCCATAAAAAATGCATACACTGATAAGCCAAAACATTATGACCATACACTTAATAGCTTGTCTGTCCATCTTTGAACGTAATATGTCACTGATCCTCCATATTAAGGATCCAATAGATTGTTGGCAGGTTTTTAGATGTATGTTGCATTAGATATCTATGCACAGACCATGTAATCCACACAAATAATGGGCTGCTGATCTGTGTTCACGGTTATGGCGGCCGATAGCAACCCAAGCAGGTTGCATTGGATTTACATCAGTATTATTTGTGCTCTCTGCCGCCGTTGGATAAGCGGCTGCCAGCAGCACGTCGTATACCCCTAGCTTACTTGTTTGTTACATAGTTTAATTCTTAATTTCTTTGCATGTTTATGGGTACTTGCATTGTTTAATTCATAAATGTCAGGCGTATTATAGTATTTTAGAGTTGAAGCATCGCGCTTTAGTACCTGAATAGTGTACATTCGCGAGGTGTGGCCTGAGCTCCCAGTTGGTGCACCTCGACAGCGCAGAAAGATACGTATATAGCTTCTTTTCTGTGTTTACTTTGTAGATTCTTACTTAAGTTGCATGTGAGTTTTGTATAAGAGGTGTAATTTCGAGTTTTAGTTATTGTAATCGTAAATTCAGGCAGATTGTAGCTGTAGTAACACGGTTCACGTTTTACGTTGCACTTCAGAGTAGACCGGGAACTTTCATAGGCATGTCCGATGTGAACTGACTGGGCACGGCCCGTGCTGCCTGAGTTGTTGTTGTTGTTGTTGTTCCGCTGGCAGAGGTCGCGGCCGAGCGTGCCCTCTGGTGGACGGGACTCTATTTGCGGCCACTACCATCCGTGACGCACCGTGTCGATGTGTGCCTCCTGCGATCTTTCTGGTGGCTACTGCACACCTCCTACTCCTTCTTCAGGGGGTGAAGCCACTGTGATCCGCTCTGCATCGGACGGTGGAGTGTAGTGCAGGAGTGATGACCTCCACGTCCATCGGAAGGCTGAAGTCGAGGGGATCTGCCAACCCTCGAGCCGGAACCTTCGAATAGGGCTGGAAGTGACCCACACGAAGAGGCCCCCATCGTCCCACTACCGGAACCCGGGACAGAATGGGAGACAGGCCATCAAACTCTGGATCCTGGTCCACCCCGGGAGGGGCAAGACCCAGTGGCGGGGACGATGGGGAAGGGACGACCACAGGTGAACCAGGCTGCTGAGAAACCGAGCCTGCGAGGGGGGGGCTGGCTCTCGCTGGGCCATCGCTAACAATGGCGATGCCGGTGCTGGAGCTACTTGAGACTGACAGCCATCGCAGTGCGGCGGAATCACAGGGGGGAGGGGTGGTAGCGTTCCCTGAGAAACCAACACATGTGCCGGCAATGAGGAAGCCGGTGCCCGAGGGGTCGGAGGGTGGGTGCCCAAATTTGGACGTAGCTGATTTTGGTGACGACGTACTTCCCGGTCCTCCGTCTGCAAGGTATAGAACCGGCAGCCATTTCGGCGCAGTACCACCGCTGGTATCCAACGTGGATTGCGACCAAACCCACGTGCCCAGACCGACATACCCGGTGGAAAGCTGGGTACTCCGTTTTGCGAAGACTGGAGAAGACCGGGCCGAAGGAGGTGCTGCAGAGTCCTAGGTTGGCGCCCGTGGAGGAGCTCTGCAGGGCTGCGTTCTCCCATAGGTGTGGTCCGGTATGCAGTCAGGAAAAATGTCAACGCCTCCTCCGCAGGAAATTCGTGCACATACTCTTTCATCTGTGTCTTAAATGTGCGCACCATGCGCTTGGCTTCCCCATTCGATTGTGGATGAAAGGGGGGAGAGCAAATGTGCCGAATACCGAAGCACCTACAAAAATCCTGGAAGGCCTGCGACATAAACTAAGATCCATTGTCCGAGACTAGAGTGACTGGCAGACCTTCCACAGAAAAGATTTTTGCTAGTGCCTGGATTACAACCTCTGAAGTGGTTGAGGAGCAGCAGTTTCAGATTCCGCTGAATAGTTCAGGAGTTCACTACACTCAGGTGGCGGCTACATGGGTAGCGGAGGCTGTGTGGTGTGGACTGGGCATTTTTTTTAGGTTAGAAGGCCTCGGGAAAGTACGGGGTGGGCTACAATCTCAAAGGGTGCATGGCAAATACATGACGTGCTTGGCTCAAGGAACAGTCGGAATTGTAGTTGTAAATTGTTGTAGTTGTGCTGGGAAAGTCCCTCAGCTTCAAGTGCTAATAGAAAGCACAGAAGCTGAAATCGTTATAGGTACAGAAAGCTGGCTAAAGCCTGAAATTAGTCCTGCAGAAATGTTTACCAAGTCTCACACGGTGTTCAGGAAAGATAGATTAGGCAGAATTGGTGGTGGAGTATTAGTGTCTGTCAGTAGTGGTTTATCTTGTAGTTAAGTCGAAGTAGATACTCCGTGTGAATTGGTATGGGTGGAGGTTATACTTAACAGGTGAACTAAGTTAATAATTGGCTCCTTCTACCGACCCCCAGACTCCGATGATATAGTTGCTGAACAGTTCAGAGAAAATTTGAGTCTCGTAACAAATAAATACCCCACTCATACGGTTAGAGTTAGTGGGGACTTCAACCTTCCCTCGATATGTTGGCAAAAATACTTGTTCAAAACGTCTTCTAAGATTGGCCTAAATGCGTTCTCTGAAAATTATTTCGAGCAGTTAGTCCACGAACCCACGCGAATTGTAAATGGTTGCGAAAACACACTTGACCTCTTAGCCACAAACAATCCAGGGCTAATAGAGAACATCATGACTGATACAGGGATTAGTGATCACAAGGTCGTTGTAGCTAGGCTCAATACCATTTCTTCCAAATCCACCAGAAACAAACACAAAATAATTTTATTTAAAAAAGCGGATAAAGTTTCACTAGAAGCCTTCCTAAGAGACAATCTCCACTCCTTCCGAACTGACTATGCAAATGTAGACGAGATGTGGCTCAAATTCAAAGATAGAGTAGCAACAGCAATTAAGAGATTCATACCTCATAAATTGATAAGAGATGGAACTGATCCCCCGTGGTACACAAAACAGGTCCGAACGCTGTTGCAGAGGCAACAGAAAAAGCGTGCAAAGTTCAGAAGAACGCGAAATCCCGAAGATTGGCTAAAATTTACAGATGTGCGAAATTTGGCACAGACTTCAAGGCGAGATGCCTTTAATAGGTTCCACACCATAACATTGTCTCAAAATTTGGTAGAAAATCCGAAGAAATTCTTGTTGTATGTAAAGTACACAAGCGGCAAGATGCAGTCAATATCTTCACTGCACAGTGCTGATGGTGCTGTTACCGACAACTGTGCCGCTAAAGCGGAGTTATTGAACGCAGTTTTCCGAAATTCCTTCACCAGGGAAGACAAATGGAATATTCCAGAATTTGAAACATGAACAGGTGCTAGGATGAGTGTCTTAGAAGTAGATACCTTAGGGGTTGTGAAGCAACTCAAATCGCTTGATACGGGCAAATCTTCAGGTCCAGATTGTATACCGATTAGGCCTTTCAGATTACACTGATACAATAGCTCCCTACTTAGCAGCTCCCTACTCAGCTCACCGATAGATCTGAACCTACAGATTGGAAAATTGCGCAGGTCGCACCAGTGTTTAAGAAGGGTAGTAGGTGTAATCCATCGAACTACAGACCTATATCATTGACGTCGGTTTGCAGTAGGGTTTTGGAGCATATACTGTATTCAAACATTATGAATCACCTCGAAGGGAACGATCTATTGATACGTTTTCAGCAATGGTTTCAGAAAACATAGTTCTTGTGCAACGCAGCTAGCTCTTTATTCGCACAAAGTAATGGCCGCTGTTGACAGGTGATCTCAAGTTGATTCCGTATTTCTGGATTTCCTCAATTTTTTCAGTTTGCTGTTAGGAAACCGACTCGGCCCAGTGGTCCACTATGCTGCTCTTCCTCTCCTCCTGACAATGGGTCTCATCCTGCCTATTGTCGGTACTTGCTGCCTGATCTCTCATGATCACCTTTTTATTTTTAATATTGTTCTGTCATTTTATTCTCCCCCGCATGCCTCTTCACCGAAGATTGCCCGGTCACTTGTTGCCACAGGGGAGATATTGTCCCAGGGGAGCAAATACCAAACAATGAATTATTGTGCGTTTCAATCATGTTGGTCGTTTATATTAATAAACTCTTGAAACTTATATCTATGAAAAATATTTATTATGTGTTTACTTGTTCTCCCTCACACAAAGAAGCAAAAACATATACGTATGCTGTTAACTGCAGTCTTGTTTCTTTCACAATCTTCTGAAAATGATATTGCTTATTTGGCACTCTGTAAAGCTATTATACACATGCTTTCTAACCTTTCTTGTTATCTGTTCAATATTGTCATCTATTTTGGACATTCAGCCATTTACTCTTTCTCTGACTGTATCATTTCACTTGGTAGCATCCTCAACAACCATCCGGAACTCTAGCCACCACTCAGCTACAAAATAAATAGCAATGCTTTTAATGTGCTGTAAACTGTTCAATAATTCAGATATGCAGTGAGTTGTGACTACTTTCTGTAAAATTATAAGCTATTTCAGAGGCTTTGAATGTCTTTGTTTGTGGATAGTCATACAAGTTTCTTGTTTCATTTTATTTTTATTATTATGTAAAGTTGCATCTATTTCCAGTATTATTCTGAAAAAATGAACAGTTCAAAAACTTTTTGCACCACTCCTGTCATGTATACAGTTGATGTCATTTTTTGATCATAAGCATCTATCTCAATACTCTTGACCACAGCAAAGTGCTATGTACAGGCATAAAAGAGGCAAAAGTTAACTTTCGTTCTAAGTCTCATTCAGTAGAAAGGAGCATATCTTCAGTTGTGTTGGGACACTGCAACTTGTTTCCGCTTTTCATTCTGTCAAAATTCCTTGAAGGGTCTTTTTAAGCTCAGACCATGTATGCATTGTCACTTACAACACAAAGGGTTATCTATGTGGGAAGTTGCTCTTCAAATTGATGTACTGAACAGCAACTTCAGACATACAGACATTATTGTGATACACAAAATATTAAGGAACTGCCTCAAGGTGGTTTCATGTGATCACCACCAACTGATTACTTTTCACTATAAACATGGTTCTTAGGTACCCTAAAGAGAGTACAACAGAACTGTGTTGGTTTTTTTGGAGGCAACTGTGACGTTTTTGTGGACCAAAATAGTATGACACCACATCCGCAGTATGAATTTGGCCTCTAGGAGTCCATTACAAATCAGGTACAAATCCCTCAGAACTTGGTGTGTGGAGTAAGTTGATAACAGGAAATCAGAACAGAACCTGGATCAATGGTGCCAGGTTCTCTCCATTGACCACCAAGGATAGCCATAGAAGTGTCTAGAGGCAGGCAGGTACAGATGCCTCTCACAGGCATGGCATACCACAGGTTATCAAGGTAATAAGGCAGTGATATGTTGAGCTTGTATTGCGTGTGTTTGTTGGACACTGCTCATTACAGTCAACAGTAATTTGAGAACTGTTCATTATCAGGACAACACCCTCCAACCTACAGTTCAGCCCTAAAGTTAATTTATTGGGGATATATTCATGTTTCAAGGTGATAATGTTCAAGCCCTCGCTGCCCACCTCTGGAACACCTTCCTTGAGGAGGCAGGAATTGACTAAATGGAAAGGTCTACAAAATCTCCAGATGTGCTCCCAATTGAGCATGAATTGAACCAGGTGCACCTTAACAGTGTATCGTTGCAGAACCCCCCCCCCCACCCCCCTTTTTTCAAGGTTGTACGATGTCCTGGGTGTGGAGGGGGGGGGGGGGGCTGTTCCGTGTCATCTATATCTAGGATAGGCTTGAGCACATCTCAATCACCCGCTCCCTTAAGTGTAAACCCAAACATGTTCACAGATACACAGGGGGTGCATAACTTTTGATGAAGTTTGTATCATATATCCTTATAATGTTCCTATTAAAAGCTAGGCAAGAAATATCCTAAATCAATTTGATGCAGTTAATAAGTGACAGTTAAAAGTTCTTGATTAAGAATTTCAGCAGAGTTTGTATTTAATCTTTCTTTAGATTGACTGCATGTGTAGATACCATGGCTTTATAAAATGTTACTGTTTTGCCATAGTAACAAGAAAGTACTCATTCAAACACCAGTTTGAATCTACACCTACACCTACATCTCCATCTCCATCGATACTCCGCAAGCCACTGCACAGTGCATCACAGAGGGTACCTTGTACCACTACTTGTCATTTCCCCTCCTTTTCCACTCACAAATAGAGCGAGGGGTAAACGAATATCTGTACACCTCCATATGAGCCCTAATTTCTTGTATCTTATCTTCCTGGTCCTTACCCACAGTGTACATTTGCAGCAGTAGAATCGTTTGGCTGCCAGCTTTAAATGCTGGTTCTCTAAATTTTCTCAATAGTGTTTCTTGTAGAGAACATCACCTTGTCTCCAGGAATTCCCTTTTTAGTTCCCAAAGCATCTCCGTAACACTTATACGTGGTTCGAACCTACCAGTAACAAATTTAGCAGTGTGCCTCTGAATTACTTCAGTGTTTTCCTTCAGTCTGACCTGGTACGGATCCCAAATGCTTGAGTAGTACTCAAGAATGGGTTGCATTGGCATCTTACATGCGGCCTTCTGTATAGGTGAACCACTCTTTCTTAAAAACCTCCCAATAACCCAAAGTTGACCTTATGCCTTCCTTACCACAGTCCTCACATGCCCATTGCACTTCATATTGCACTATTATCTTCTACAATATCAGTGGAATATTATTGTTCTAGTCTTTGATAGAGATTTTTATTTTTTAGCCTTCTTGCTTCTATTTTCAGTGTTTGTGACAAACAATGTAATACTTAAAACAACTATCCCATTCAGCTTTCGATTGCAAACAGTCTCTATTTTTTTGTGTGTTTGAGTTAATGAGGAAATAAATATTTTGGAGCTGCTGAAACAGTTTTTATCAATATAATTTTTTGTATTGAACTGCTTGTTACTGTAAACTAACAGTACCTTTCTTATTGCAGTAGCAGGAGAGGCAATACTCCTCAATTGTTCCTTAAATCAAGTGAACGTGAATGTGTCATTAAATGACATAATAGGCAAGACGTGCTTTGAGTGGGATATTATCTTGCTGGGTGATGTACTGTATGACACAGAGTTTGCACAAAGGCTTCAACCATGGATCAAGAGTCTGCAGAATGTTGGGAAGACAATATTTGTTGGTGATCCAGGACGGCACGCAATGAATGTAATTCCAAAAGGAAACTTGCAGTTACTAGCAACATATAGCCTACCACCACAAACAAATCTTGAAAATAGAGGTTTTTCTACAGCATTTGTGTGGAAAATTTTGTAATAAACTAGTCTAACACAGAGAATATTCCGCATTAATATGTCAGATTTCATTAACAACTGTGAAACACTGTAGTCATTCAATTATTAACAACACACTTGCTGTGTGTTGTTGTTTTTTTGTAATAAGAGACATTCTCAAATCTTCTTATGCATACATGTATGTGGGGCAGAATAAAGGTAAACAGAAATTATCTGTTTTCTCTGTTTATGCAAAAGAATAACATTTTCGTGCATGCTTACAAAACCTCATTTACATAAATTAGGAAACATCCATAAAACTACCAAATTAGGTGACATAGTGGTTAAGACACTAGACTCATTGGATAGGACTGAGGTCAAAATCTGTGTTCTGCCATCCAGATTTATATTGTCTGTGGTTTCCCTAAATTATTTATGACAAGCACTTAAATAGTCCTTTCAAAAAGAATAGGGTCGATTTCCTTTCTCATCCTTCCTAATGCAAACTTATGCTGTGTCTAGTAACATTGTTAATGGGGCGTTAATCCATACTCTTGCTTCACTTGTAAAATAGAATTTACAGCTGAGAGTATTCTCCTGATCAGGTCCACAAGAGTGCAACTTAGGGGCATACACCATAAACATTTAAAATAAAAATGAGTCCGTGTTTCAGTACTGCTGTGGTGCAGGCCCTCTTATAATTGTAAAAGGTGTACATGGAATTATGTTGTATTTACTTACTTGCTTGAATTTCTCAGTGGGCAGCTGATGTGACTTAGTCAGCATTCAACTCTCAAGCCCCATAGTCCATAGCATCAAGTTCAAACTGCCTGTTGATGTAACATGTGGCACTTAAGCAGGAAAAACTGCAAAGAATTTGAAAAGAATGCTTAACAGAACCGTCAATAATTATGAAAGGGATCGTTGCTACTCACCATATAGAGGAGATGCTGAGTCACAAATAGGCACAACAAATAGACCATTAGAAAGTAAGCTCTCAACCAAAAAGGCCTTCATCAGAAATAAACACCACACACACACACACACACACACACACACACACACGCACACGCACACACACACAAGTGAAACTCAGATGCACAGTCCCTGGCTCATGAGCTCTCAGCAATTTGAACCCTCGAGTGAGTGGGCTGATTTTTGTAACACGAGTGGGCACGCAGTGTGCTATGTACACATGTAAAGAATAGCTGTCTTCATGTTACCAAGGTAAACATGTATGAGCAAAATCTTAGTTTAATTAAATAATTATAAAATAAACTCTCATAATGTGTTCTAAAGCAATTTTTAACTAAACAATAATGAAATAAACTTTCATTATATCCCTCTGATTTCATGGAAACGTGTTACCCCTCAGTAATGACCAAAGTCTTAAACAGTGCAGTGGCACCAGATTCCAGCCAACCACTTACTTGACCATGCGTTATCACGTAGACAACTGCCTCACTGTGGGATTGTTTTGCTAGATCATTTTCTTTCAAGGACAGTATTTTTTTTTCTGACCAAGGTTGGAGTTTATTTTATATTACTTCTGTTCTCATGGCTGTATGACAACACAATTTATCACTGTTACCTGAAGCAATAATGAAGGATTAGATATGAGCTCACTAATGTGAAACAATAATGGTGCAAAACAATTTTATTTGTGTTTGGTACACTTCATAAATAAGTGCACCTGCTCGGGTTTAACAATGTTTTTCATTTAGTTACCATTACACAAATCTTCTGGAGATGTAACATGCTTTGAAAAGTGAAATAACTATGGCACTGGTAAGCAAGACTCAGAAATAGATCTCGCATTGCCAAAAAATGAAGAGTGACAGGAGGTCTTTTGTTGACTGTGATTGCATTCCTGAAATCTGGGTGTGTTTTTTTTTTTTTTTACTCCAGTAGCATATAGTGCTACCACATTTGCCAGGAATTCGAAATAAGTAGATGACATCCAAGTGAAGTTACAAAAACCGGAGCCGTCTTCCATGTGCAGCTCATGTGACATGTTATTACCGCCAGTTGTTCTCTAGTAGCCTTTGTCCACCAGTAACAACGGTGTCTTTCACTTGGTTTGTATGAGCCTTTTTAGAGTATTAATAGTGCAGCACCACATATCATTACACTCCCTCATCACACGACTTAACGTAGCAGATGATATGAAAACTATATGACCGACATTGTTACAGATGATGCAAATACACTAAGAGAAATATTGTACAAAAGTGTGTACAGAGACAGAGACCACAAAAAAGTTGGAAAATGTTACAAAATACCACAGGAAACATGTTTTGAACCAAAATATGTTTCCTCTGGCAGTGTGTACAAGTCTTAAAGACAATATTGGAGGGAGGGAGTGGGGGGGGGGGGGGGGCCACAGGAGACAGAGAGAGAGATAGAGAGAGAGAGAGAGAGAGAGAGAGAGAGAGAGAGAGAATGTGTGTTGCAGCAGTGTATTTTATTCTTCTTTTAATAGTGCTACTGTGTCTAATTTCAAGACATTTTATCATTATATTTGGAAGAGTCACCCAAATTTAAAGGACTGTTTTGAACTGTTCCTGGTGAACGTACTTTAGCTTATTGCAGTTACTGCTGTAGCCAGATTTCTGTTAGTAATGTGAGATGTCAGACGCTTTTAGCCACATGAAGGGAGAAAAACATACACAATGTGCTTTAAGTAAGGGAATATCATCTTGAAGGGTCTTTTAGCCAAAAAAGTCAACTGCTATCCTGTCACCTACTACTTCTAAGCCACACATTTCAGTATCATCTTCTTAAAAATCTAAAGTATTGTGGTGTTCGCTGTTTTATTCAGTGGTTTGGTATGTAACTAATTTGTAAATGAAAATGATAATCTTATTTTATTACAGTGAGTAATAACTGTTAGAGGCATAATTTCCTCTCGTCGCACTGTAGCTAAAATTTATCTCGTGGATGTTACAGTATCTGTATTCCCCACACAGATTGAAGAATTTGTGTTAAAAGAAGATGTAACAACAGCAGAAATTCTCAGGTGCTTTGATGATGATGATGTCGTGTGACAACGGCCTCCCGTTGAGTAGATCGTTCGCCTGGTGCAAGTCTTTCGATTTGACGCCACTTCGGCGACTTGCGCGTCGATGGGGATGAAATGATGATGATTTAGGGCAATACAACACCCAGTCCCTGAGCAGAGAAAATCTGCGCCCCACCCGGTAATTGAACCCAGGCACTTAGGATTGGCATTCTGTCGCAGTGACCACTCAACTACTGGGGGCTGACAGGTGTTTCGATACACTTTGACACACAAGTCACTTTGAGAGACTGAAAAAGATGCTGCTGTAATGTCAAGAATGTGTAAAGGTAGTGAAGTAGCTACTGAGATGCAACTTAAGTGAGATAAGATAGGGTATGTTCAGAATTGTGCATTATTTTAATCAACAGTTCCTTGACTTGCTGATGAAAGCCAGTTATATTTTAGGTTTTGGTGATGAATCACTGAATAAAGTTGGAGGACACACACAAATTGCTGTAAATACAAGATTTTTGCAATGAAGATAAAAAAGATATATCAACAATATACCTTACTTGCTCTCTTCTTGGTCGCTCCACAGCTACTGACCTTTTATATTCTTTCATTGATGTGACAAAAGACATACCAAAGGGAAAGATTTTCCAGATGTCGTTGAATGGGCCAAATGTGAATTGGGTGTGTGTGAAAGAATATAAAGTACATTCAGCAGAATTGGATGCTGTGGTCTTCACTACATGCGTAAAGCTTTCGAAGAAACAATCAAGGCAAAACATTGGGACACTGTATTATTTTTTAAAGTTGTGTTTAAGTTCTTCAAGAAAGTCCCAGTCAGGAGAGCATTATATATTCTGTATTCAAACTCCACTACATTTCCAAATTTTGTTGTTTCAGATGGTTGGAGAATTCTGTAATGAACAAAAGAGTGAAATTTCCATATTAGAGAGTAAGTTTATTTATGATCCATTGCCGCTTCCCAAAATTGCTTTTTTCATGTTGTTAGCCTTACAATACTGAACTTTTCCAAACAAAGTTCCAGATAGATACTCTCTTAACTCTATTTCTCCACAGAGCTTCGGTACCTATAGTAAGACAATATTAGAACTACTTGTTTTGTAAATTAAACTGCCTTTTGGTGCTGCTATTTAGTTTATTTCTCCCATACGCGTTTCGCCTTTTCTTGTTTTAAGGCATCATCAGTGGGATCTACAAAGATACATTTTTGTTTAGTTTTAGATTATTAAACAGTTCACGTCGCGATTTTTGTAAAAAAGTAGTTACTTACAATCAGCATGCATTGCTTTTTGAGCGCTGGGTGAACTGTTTTTAATCTTTACATTGATATATTTAGGTACAAGATCGTTACATTTGCATATGTTGTTGAATTTTATATGTAGTACGGTTTTATGGATGTTCAGATGAAGTCTTCTGAATTTTTGGTATAGGCCACCTGGAAATGCCTGGCATGGCGTGAATAACAAGTTTGTTTGCGTGGCCATCTTCCGCAGCAAGCATATAAATACTTGTTTTGTAAATTAAACTGCCTTTTGCTGCTGCTATTTAGTTTATTTCTCCCATACGCGTTTCGCCTTTTCTTGTTTTAAGGCATCATCAGTGGGATCTACAAAGATACATTTTTGTTTAGTTTTAGATTATTAAACAGTTCACGTCGCGATTTTTGTAAAAAAGTAGTTACTTGCAATCAGCATGCATTGCTTTTTGAGCGCTGGGTGAACTGTTTTTAATCTTTACATTGATATATTTAGGTACAAGATCGTTACATTTGCATATGTTGTTGAATTTTATATGTAGTGCGGATTTATGGATGTTCAGATGAAGTCTTCTGAATTTTTGGTATAGGCCACCTGGAAATGCCTGGCATGGCGTGAATAACAAGTTTGTTTGCGTGGCCATCTTCCGCAGCAAGCATATAAATACTTGTTTTGTAAATTAAACTGCCTTTTGCTGCTGCTATTTAGTTTATTTCTCCCATACGCGTTTCGCCTTTTCTTGTTTTAAGGCATCATCAGTGGGATCTACAAAGATACATTTTTGTTTAGTTTTAGATTATTAAACAGTTCACGTCGCGATTTTTGTAAAAAAGTAGTTACTTACAATCAGCATGCATTGCTTTTTGAGCGCTGGGTGAACTGTTTTTAATCTTTACATTGATATATTTAGGTACAAGATCGTTACATTTGCATATGTTGTTGAATTTTATATGTAGTGCGGATTTATGGATGTTCAGATGAAGTCTTCTGAATTTTTGGTATAGGCCACCTGGAAATGCCTGGCATGGCGTGAATAACAAGTTTGTTTGCGTGGCCATCTTCCGCAGCAAGCATATAAATACTTGTTTTGTAAATTAAACTGCCTTTTGCAGCTGCTATTTAGTTTATTTCTCCCATACGCGTTTCGCCTTTTCTTGTTTTAAGGCATCATCAGTGGGATCTACAAAGATACATTTTTGTTTAGTTTTAGATTATTAAACAGTTCACGTCGCGATTTTTGTAAAAAAGTAGTTACTTACAATCAGCATGCATTGCTTTTTGAGCGCTGGGTGAACTGTTTTTAATCTTTACATTGATATATTTAGGTACAAGATCGTTACATTTGCATATGTTGTTGAATTTTATATGTAGTGCGGATTTATGGATGTTCAGATGAAGTCTTCTGAATTTTTGGTATAGGCCACCTGGAAATGCCTGGCATGGCGTGAATAACAAGTTTGTTTGCGTGGCCATCTTCCGCAGCAAGCATATAAATACTTGTTTTGTAAATTAAACTGCCTTTTGCTGCTGCTATTTAGTTTATTTCTCCCATATGTGTTTCGCCTTTTCTTGTTTTAAGGCATCATCAGTGGGATCTACAAAGATACATTTTTGTTTAGTTTTAGATTATTAAACAGTTCACGTCGCGATTTTTGTAAAAAAGTAGTTACTTGCAATCAGCATGCATTGCTTTTTGAGCGCTGGGTGAACTGTTTTTAATCTTTACATTGATATATTTAGGTACAAGATCGTTACATTTGCATATGTTGTTGAATTTTATATGTAGTGCGGATTTATGGATGTTCAGATGAAGTCTTCTGAATTTTTGGTATAGGCCACCTGGAAATGCCTGGCATGGCGTGAATAACAAGTTTGTTTGCGTGGCCATCTTCCGCAGCAAGCATATAAATACTTGTTTTGTAAATTAAACTGCCTTTTGCTGCTGCTATTTAGTTTATTTCTCCCATACGCGTTTCGCCTTTTCTTGTTTTAAGGCATCATCAGTGGGATCTACAAAGATACATTTTTGTTTAGTTTTAGATTATTAAACAGTTCACGTCGCGATTTTTGTAAAAAAGTAGTTACTTGCAATCAGCATGCATTGCTTTTTGAGCGCTGGGTGAACTGTTTTTAATCTTTACATTGATATATTTAGGTACAAGATCGTTACATTTGCATATGTTGTTGAATTTTATATGTAGTGCGGATTTATGGATGTTCAGATGAAGTCTTCTGAATTTTTGGTATAGGCCACCTGGAAATGCCTGGCATGGCGTGAATAACAAGTTTGTTTGCGTGGCCATCTTCCGCAGCAAGCATATAAATACTTGTTTTGTAAATTAAACTGCCTTTTGCTGCTGCTATTTAGTTTATTTCTCCCATACGCGTTTCGCCTTTTCTTGTTTTAAGGCATCATCAGTGGGATCTACAAAGATACATTTTTGTTTACTTTTAGATTATTAAACAGTTCACGTCGCGATTTTTGTAAAAAAGTAGTTACTTACAATCAGCATGCATTGCTTTTTGAGCGCTGGGTGAACTGTTTTTAATCTTTACATTGATATATTTAGGTACAAGATCGTTACATTTGCATATGTTGTTGAATTTTATATGTAGTGCGGATTTATGGATGTTCAGATGAAGTCTTCTGAATTTTTGGTATAGGCCACCTGGAAATGCCTGGCATGGCGTGAATAACAAGTTTGTTTGCGTGGCCATCTTCCGCAGCAAGCATATAATTACTTGTTTTGTAAATTAAACTGCCTTTTGCTGCTGCTATTTAGTTTATTTCTCCCATACGCGTTTCGCCTTTTCTTGTTTTAAGGCATCATCAGTGGGATCTACAAAGATACATTTTTGTTTACTTTTAGATTATTAAACAGTTCACGTCGCGATTTTTGTAAAAAAGTAGTTACTTACAATCAGCATGCATTGCTTTTTGAGCGCTGGGTGAACTGTTTTTAATCTTTACATTGATATATTTAGGTACAAGATCGTTACATTTGCATATGTTGTTGAATTTTATATGTAGTGCGGATTTATGGATGTTCAGATGAAGTCTTCTGAATTTTTGGTATAGGCCACCTGGAAATGCCTGGCATGGCGTGAATAACAAGTTTGTTTGCGTGGCCATCTTCCGCAGCAAGCATATAAATACTTGTTTTGTAAATTAAACTGCCTTTTGCTGCTGCTATTTAGTTTATTTCTCCCATACGCGTTTCGCCTTTTCTTGTTTTAAGGCATCATCAGTGGGATCTACAAAGATACATTTTTGTTTACTTTTAGATTATTAAACAGTTCACGTCGCGATTTTTGTAAAAAAGTAGTTACTTGCAATCAGCATGCATTGCTTTTTGAGCGCTGGGTGAACTGTTTTTAATCTTTACATTGATATATTTAGGTACAAGATCGTTACATTTGCATATGTTGTTGAAATTTATATGTAGTGCGGATTTATGGATGTTCAGATGAAGTCTTCTGAATTTTTGGTATAGGCCACCTGGAAATGCCTGGCATGGCGTGAATAACAAGTTGGTTTGCATGGCCATCTTCCGCAGCAAGCATATAAATACTTGTTTTGTAAATTAAACTGCCTTTTGCTGCTGCTATTTAGTTTATTTCTCCCATACGCGTTTCGCCTTTTCTTGTTTTAAGGCATCATCAGTGGGATCTACAAAGATACATTTTTGTTTAGTTTTAGATTATTAAACAGTTCACGTCGCGATTTTTGTAAAAAAGTAGTTACTTGCAATCAGCATGCATTGCTTTTTGAGCGCTGGGTGAACTGTTTTTAATCTTTACATTGATATATTTAGGTACAAGATCGTTACATTTGCATATGTTGTTGAATTTTATATGTAGTGCGGATTTATGGATGTTCAGATGAAGTCTTCTGAATTTTTGGTATAGGCCACCTGGAAATGCCTGGCATGGCGTGAATAACAAGTTTGTTTGCGTGGCCATCTTCCGCAGCAAGCATATAAATACTTGTTTTGTAAATTAAACTGCCTTTTGCTGCTGCTATTTAGTTTATTTCTCCCATACGCGTTTCGCCTTTTCTTGTTTTAAGGCATCATCAGTGGGATCTACAAAGATACATTTTTGTTTACTTTTAGATTATTAAACAGTTCACGTCGCGATTTTTGTAAAAAAGTAGTTACTTGCAATCAGCATGCATTGCTTTTTGAGCGCTGGGTGAACTGTTTTTAATCTTTACATTGATATATTTAGGTACAAGATCGTTACATTTGCATATGTTGTTGAAATTTATATGTAGTGCGGATTTATGGATGTTCAGATGAAGTCTTCTGAATTTTTGGTATAGGCCACCTGGAAATGCCTGGCATGGCGTGAATAACAAGTTGGTTTGCATGGCCATCTTCCGCAGCAAGCATATAAATACTTGTTTTGTAAATTAAACTGCCTTTTGCTGCTGCTATTTAGTTTATTTCTCCCATACGCGTTTCGCCTTTTCTTGTTTTAAGGCATCATCAGTGGGATCTACAAAGATACATTTTTGTTTAGTTTTAGATTATTAAACAGTTCACGTCGCGATTTTTGTAAAAAAGTAGTTACTTACAATCAGCATGCATTGCTTTTTGAGCGCTGGGTGAACTGTTTTTAATCTTTACATTGATATATTTAGGTACAAGATCGTTACATTTGCATATGTTGTTGAATTTTATATGTAGTGCGGATTTATGGATGTTCAGATGAAGTCTTCTGAATTTTTGGAATAGGCCACCTGGAAATGCCTGGCATGGCGTGAATAACAAGTTTGTTTGCGTGGCCATCTTCCGCAGCAAGCATATAAATACTTGTTTTGTAAATTAAACTGCCTTTTGCTGCTGCTATTTAGTTTATTTCTCCCATACGCGTTTCGCCTTTTCTTGTTTTAAGGCATCATCAGTGGGATCTACAAAGATACATTTTTGTTTAGTTTTAGATTATTAAACAGTTCACGTCGCGATTTTTGTAAAAAAGTAGTTACTTGCAATCAGCATGCATTGCTTTTTGAGCGCTGGGTGAACTGTTTTTAATCTTTACATTGATATATTTAGGTACAAGATCGTTACATTTGCATATGTTGTTGAATTTTATATGTAGTGCGGATTTATGGATGTTCAGATGAAGTCTTCTGAATTTTTGGTATAGGCCACCTGGAAATGCCTGGCATGGCGTGAATAACAAGTTGGTTTGCATGGCCATCTTCCGCAGCAAGCATATAAATACTTGTTTTGTAAATTAAACTGCCTTTTGCTGCTGCTATTTAGTTTATTTCTCCCATACGCGTTTCGCCTTTTCTTGTTTTAAGGCATCATCAGTGGGATCTACAAAGATACATTTTTGTTTAGTTTTAGATTATTAAACAGTTCACGTCGCGATTTTTGTAAAAAAGTAGTTACTTGCAGTCAGCATGCATTGCTTTTTGAGCGCTGGGTGAACTGTTTTTAATCTTTACATTGATATATTTAGGTACAAGATCGTTACATTTGCATATGTTGTTGAATTTTATATGTAGTGCGGATTTATGGATGTTCAGATGAAGTCTTCTGAATTTTTGGTATAGGCCACCTGGAAATGCCTGGCATGGCGTGAATAACAAGTTTGTTTGCGTGGCCATCTTCCGCAGCAAGCATATAAATACTTGTTTTGTAAATTAAACTGCCTTTTGCTGCTGCTATTTAGTTTATTTCTCCCATACGCGTTTCGCCTTTTCTTGTTTTAAGGCATCATCAGTGGGATCTACAAAGATACATTTTTGTTTAGTTTTAGATTATTAAACAGTTCACGTCGCGATTTTTGTAAAAAAGTAGTTACTTACAATCAGCATGCATTGCTTTTTGAGCGCTGGGTGAACTGTTTTTAATCTTTACATTGATATATTTAGGTACAAGATCGTTACATTTGCATATGTTGTTGAATTTTATATGTAGTGCGGATTTATGGATGTTCAGATGAAGTCTTCTGAATTTTTGGTATAGGCCACCTGGAAATGCCTGGCATGGCGTGAATAACAAGTTTGTTTGCGTGGCCATCTTCCGCAGCAAGCATATAAATATTTGTTTTGTAAATTAAACTGCCTTTTGCTGCTGCTATTTAGTTTATTTCTCCCATACGCGTTTCGCCTTTTCTTGTTTTAAGGCATCATCAGTGGGATCTACAAAGATACATTTTTGTTTAGTTTTAGATTATTAAACAGTTCACGTCGCGATTTTTGTAAAAAAGTAGTTACTTACAATCAGCATGCATTGCTTTTTGAGCGCTGGGTGAACTGTTTTTAATCTTTACATTGATATATTTAGGTACAAGATCGTTACATTTGCATATGTTGTTAAATTTTATATGTAGTACGGTTTTATGGATGTTCAGATGAAGTCTTCTGAATTTTTGGTATAGGCCACCTGGAAATGCCTGGCATGGCGTGAATAACAAGTTTGTTTGCATGGCCATCTTCCGCAGCAAGCATATAAATACTTGTTTTGTAAATTAAACTGCCTTTTGCTGCTGCTATTTAGTTTATTTCTCCCATACGCGTTTCGCCTTTTCTTGTTTTAAGGCATCATCAGTGGGATCTACAAAGATACATTTTTGTTTAGTTTTAGATTATTAAACAGTTCACGTCGCGATTTTTGTAAAAAAGTAGTTACTTGCAATCAGCATGCATTGCTTTTTGAGCGCTGGGTGAACTGTTTTTAATCTTTACATTGATATATTTAGGTACAAGATCGTTACATTTGCATATGTTGTTGAATTTTATATGTACTGCGGATTTATGGATGTTCAGATGAAGTCTTCTGAATTTTTGGTATAGGCCACCTGGAAATGCCTGGCATGGCGTGAATAACAAGTTTGTTTGCGTGGCCATCTTCCACAGCAAGCATATAAATACTTGTTTTGTAAATTAAACTGCCTTTTGCTGCTGCTATTTAGTTTATTTCTCCCATACGCGTTTCGCCTTTTCTTGTTTTAAGGCATCATCAGTGGGATCTACAAAGATACATTTTTGTTTAGTTTTAGATTATTAAACAGTTCACGTCGCGATTTTTGTAAAAAAAGTAGTTACTTGCAATCAGCATGCATTGCTTTTTGAGCGCTGGGTGAACTGTATTTAATCTTTACATTGATATATTTAGGTACAAGATCGTTACATTTGCATATGTTGTTGAATTTTATATGTAGTGCGGATTTATGGATGTTCAGATGAAGTCTTCTGAATTTTTGGTATAGGCCACCTGGAAATGCCTGGCATGGCGTGAATAACAAGTTTGTTTGCGTGGCCATCTTCCGCAGCAAGCATATAAATACTTGTTTTGTAAATTAAACTGCCTTTTGCTGCTGCTATTTAGTTTATTTCTCCCATACGCGTTTCGCCTTTTCTTGTTTTAAGGCATCATCAGTGGGATCTACAAAGATACATTTTTGTTTACTTTTAGATTATTAAACAGTTCACGTCGCGATTTTTGTAAAAAAGTAGTTACTTGCAATCAGCATGCATTGCTTTTTGAGCGCTGGGTGAACTGTTTTTAATCTTTACATTGATATATTTAGGTACAAGATCGTTACATTTGCATATGTTGTTGAATTTTATATGTAGTGCGGATTTATGGATGTTCAGATGAAGTCTTCTGAATTTTTGGTATAGGCCACCTGGAAATGCCTGGCATGGCGTGAATAACAAGTTTGTTTGCATGGCCATCTTCCGCAGCAAGCATATAAATACTTGTTTTGTAAATTAAACTGCCTTTTGCTGCTGCTATTTAGTTTATTTCTCCCATACGCGTTTCGCCTTTTCTTGTTTTAAGGCATCATCAGTGGGATCTACAAAGATACATTTTTGTTTAGTTTTAGATTATTAAACAGTTCACGTCGCGATTTTTGTAAAAAAGTAGTTACTTGCAATCAGCATGCATTGCTTTTTGAGCGCTGGGTGAACTGTTTTTAATCTTTACATTGATATATTTAGGTACAAGATCGTTACATTTGCATATGTTGTTGAATTTTATATGTACTGCGGATTTATGGATGTTCAGATGAAGTCTTCTGAATTTTTGGTATAGGCCACCTGGAAATGCCTGGCATGGCGTGAATAACAAGTTTGTTTGCGTGGCCATCTTCCACAGCAAGCATATAAATACTTGTTTTGTAAATTAAACTGCCTTTTGCTGCTGCTATTTAGTTTATTTCTCCCATACGCGTTTCGCCTTTTCTTGTTTTAAGGCATCATCAGTGGGATCTACAAAGATACATTTTTGTTTAGTTTTAGATTATTAAACAGTTCACGTCGCGATTTTTGTAAAAAAAGTAGTTACTTGCAATCAGCATGCATTGCTTTTTGAGCGCTGGGTGAACTGTATTTAATCTTTACATTGATATATTTAGGTACAAGATCGTTACATTTGCATATGTTGTTGAATTTTATATGTAGTGCGGATTTATGGATGTTCAGATGAAGTCTTCTGAATTTTTGGTATAGGCCACCTGGAAATGCCTGGCATGGCGTGAATAACAAGTTTGTTTGCGTGGCCATCTTCCGCAGCAAGCATATAAATACTTGTTTTGTAAATTAAACTGCCTTTTGCTGCTGCTATTTAGTTTATTTCTCCCATACGCGTTTCGCCTTTTCTTGTTTTAAGGCATCATCAGTGGGATCTACAAAGATACATTTTTGTTTACTTTTAGATTATTAAACAGTTCACGTCGCGATTTTTGTAAAAAAGTAGTTACTTGCAATCAGCATGCATTGCTTTTTGAGCGCTGGGTGAACTGTTTTTAATCTTTACATTGATATATTTAGGTACAAGATCGTTACATTTGCATATGTTGTTGAATTTTATATGTAGTGCGGATTTATGGATGTTCAGATGAAGTCTTCTGAATTTTTGGTATAGGCCACCTGGAAATGCCTGGCATGGCGTGAATAACAAGTTGGTTTGCATGGCCATCTTCCGCAGCAAGCATATAAATACTTGTTTTGTAAATTAAACTGCCTTTTGCTGCTGCTATTTAGTTTATTTCTCCCATACGCGTTTCGCCTTTTCTTGTTTTAAGGCATCATCAGTGGGATCTACAAAGATACATTTTTGTTTAGTTTTAGATTATTAAACAGTTCACGTCGCGATTTTTGTAAAAAAAGTAGTTACTTGCAATCAGCATGCATTGCTTTTTGAGCGCTGGGTGAACTGTATTTAATCTTTACATTGATATATTTAGGTACAAGATCGTTACATTTGCATATGTTGTTGAATTTTATATGTAGTGCGGATTTATGGATGTTCAGATGAAGTCTTCTGAATTTTTGGTATAGGCCACCTGGAAATGCCTGGCATGGCGTGAATAACAAGTTTGTTTGCGTGGCCATCTTCCGCAGCAAGCATATAAATACTTGTTTTGTAAATTAAACTGCCTTTTGCTGCTGCTATTTAGTTTATTTCTCCCATACGCGTTTCGCCTTTTCTTGTTTTAAGGCATCATCAGTGGGATCTACAAAGATACATTTTTGTTTACTTTTAGATTATTAAACAGTTCACGTCGCGATTTTTGTAAAAAAGTAGTTACTTGCAATCAGCATGCATTGCTTTTTGAGCGCTGGGTGAACTGTTTTTAATCTTTACATTGATATATTTAGGTACAAGATCGTTACATTTGCATATGTTGTTGAATTTTATATGTAGTGCGGATTTATGGATGTTCAGATGAAGTCTTCTGAATTTTTGGTATAGGCCACCTGGAAATGCCTGGCATGGCGTGAATAACAAGTTGGTTTGCATGGCCATCTTCCACAGCAAGCATATAAATACTTGTTTTGTAAATTAAACTGCCTTTTGCTGCTGCTATTTAGTTTATTTCTCCCATACGCGTTTCGCCTTTTCTTGTTTTAAGGCATCATCAGTGGGATCTACAAAGATACATTTTTGTTTAGTTTTAGATTATTAAACAGTTCACGTCGCGATTTTTGTAAAAAAGTAGTTACTTGCAATCAGCATGCATTGCTTTTTGAGCGCTGGGTGAACTGTTTTTAATCTTTACATTGATATATTTAGGTACAAGATCGTTACATTTGCATATGTTGTTGAATTTTATATGTAGTGCGGATTTATGGATGTTCAGATGAAGTCTTCTGAATTTTTGGTATAGGCCACCTGGAAATGCCTGGCATGGCGTGAATAACAAGTTTGTTTGCATGGCCATCTTCCGCAGCAAGCATATAAATACTTGTTTTGTAAATTAAACTGCCTTTTGCTGCTGCTATTTAGTTTATTTCTCCCATACGCGTTTCGCCTTTTCTTGTTTTAAGGCATCATCAGTGGGATCTACAAAGATACATTTTTGTTTAGTTTTAGATTATTAAACAGTTCACGTCGCGATTTTTGTAAAAAAGTAGTTACTTGCAATCAGCATGCATTGCTTTTTGAGCGCTGGGTGAACTGTTTTTAATCTTTACATTGATATATTTAGGTACAAGATCGTTACATTTGCATATGTTGTTGAATTTTATATGTACTGCGGATTTATGGATGTTCAGATGAAGTCTTCTGAATTTTTGGTATAGGCCACCTGGAAATGCCTGGCATGGCGTGAATAACAAGTTTGTTTGCGTGGCCATCTTCCACAGCAAGCATATAAATACTTGTTTTGTAAATTAAACTGCCTTTTGCTGCTGCTATTTAGTTTATTTCTCCCATACGCGTTTCGCCTTTTCTTGTTTTAAGGCATCATCAGTGGGATCTACAAAGATACATTTTTGTTTAGTTTTAGATTATTAAACAGTTCACGTCGCGATTTTTGTAAAAAAAGTAGTTACTTGCAATCAGCATGCATTGCTTTTTGAGCGCTGGGTGAACTGTATTTAATCTTTACATTGATATATTTAGGTACAAGATCGTTACATTTGCATATGTTGTTGAATTTTATATGTAGTGCGGATTTATGGATGTTCAGATGAAGTCTTCTGAATTTTTGGTATAGGCCACCTGGAAATGCCTGGCATGGCGTGAATAACAAGTTTGTTTGCGTGGCCATCTTCCGCAGCAAGCATATAAATACTTGTTTTGTAAATTAAACTGCCTTTTGCTGCTGCTATTTAGTTTATTTCTCCCATACGCGTTTCGCCTTTTCTTGTTTTAAGGCATCATCAGTGGGATCTACAAAGATACATTTTTGTTTACTTTTAGATTATTAAACAGTTCACGTCGCGATTTTTGTAAAAAAGTAGTTACTTACAATCAGCATGCATTGCTTTTTGAGCGCTGGGTGAACTGTTTTTAATCTTTACATTGATATATTTAGGTACAAGATCGTTACATTTGCATATGTTGTTGAATTTTATATGTAGTGCGGATTTATGGATGTTCAGATGAAGTCTTCTGAATTTTTGGTATAGGCCACCTGGAAATGCCTGGCATGGCGTGAATAACAAGTTGGTTTGCATGGCCATCTTCCGCAGCAAGCATATAAATACTTGTTTTGTAAATTAAACTGCCTTTTGCTGCTGCTATTTAGTTTATTTCTCCCATACGCGTTTCGCCTTTTCTTGTTTTAAGGCATCATCAGTGGGATCTACAAAGATACATTTTTGTTTAGTTTTAGATTATTAAACAGTTCACGTCGCGATTTTTGTAAAAAAGTAGTTACTTGCAATCAGCATGCATTGCTTTTTGAGCGCTGGGTGAACTGTTTTTAATCTTTACATTGATATATTTAGGTACAAGATCGTTACATTTGCATATGTTGTTGAATTTTATATGTAGTGCGGATTTATGGATGTTCAGATGAAGTCTTCTGAATTTTTGGAATAGGCCACCTGGAAATGCCTGGCATGGCGTGAATAACAAGTTTGTTTGCGTGGCCATCTTCCGCAGCAAGCATATAAATACTTGTTTTGTAAATTAAACTGCCTTTTGCTGCTGCTATTTAGTTTATTTCTCCCATACGCGTTTCGCCTTTTCTTGTTTTAAGGCATCATCAGTGGGATCTACAAAGATACATTTTTGTTTAGTTTTAGATTATTAAACAGTTCACGTCGCGATTTTTGTAAAAAAGTAGTTACTTGCAATCAGCATGCATTGCTTTTTGAGCGCTGGGTGAACTGTTTTTAATCTTTACATTGATATATTTAGGTACAAGATCGTTACATTTGCATATGTTGTTGAATTTTATATGTAGTGCGGATTTATGGATGTTCAGATGAAGTCTTCTGAATTTTTGGTATAGGCCACCTGGAAATGCCTGGCATGGCGTGAATAACAAGTTGGTTTGCATGGCCATCTTCCGCAGCAAGCATATAAATACTTGTTTTGTAAATTAAACTGCCTTTTGCTGCTGCTATTTAGTTTATTTCTCCCATACGCGTTTCGCCTTTTCTTGTTTTAAGGCATCATCAGTGGGATCTACAAAGATACATTTTTGTTTAGTTTTAGATTATTAAACAGTTCACGTCGCGATTTTTGTAAAAAAGTAGTTACTTGCAATCAGCATGCATTGCTTTTTGAGCGCTGGGTGAACTGTTTTTAATCTTTACATTGATATATTTAGGTACAAGATCGTTACATTTGCATATGTTGTTGAATTTTATATGTAGTGCGGATTTATGGATGTTCAGATGAAGTCTTCTGAATTTTTGGTATAGGCCACCTGGAAATGCCTGGCATGGCGTGAATAACAAGTTTGTTTGCGTGGCCATCTTCCGCAGCAAGCATATAAATACTTGTTTTGTAAATTAAACTGCCTTTTGCTGCTGCTATTTAGTTTATTTCTCCCATACGCGTTTCGCCTTTTCTTGTTTTAAGGCATCATCAGTGGGATCTACAAAGATACATTTTTGTTTAGTTTTAGATTATTAAACAGTTCACGTCGCGATTTTTGTAAAAAAGTAGTTACTTACAATCAGCATGCATTGCTTTTTGAGCACTGGGTGAACTGTTTTTAATCTTTACATTGATATATTTAGGTACAAGATCGTTACATTTGCATATGTTGTTGAATTTTATATGTAGTGCGGATTTATGGATGTTCAGATGAAGTCTTCTGAATTTTTGGTATAGGCCACCTGGAAATGCCTGGCATGGCGTGAATAACAAGTTTGTTTGCGTGGCCATCTTCCGCAGCAAGCATATAAATATTTGTTTTGTAAATTAAACTGCCTTTTGCTGCTGCTATTTAGTTTATTTCTCCCATACGCGTTTCGCCTTTTCTTGTTTTAAGGCATCATCAGTGGGATCTACAAAGATACATTTTTGTTTAGTTTTAGATTATTAAACAGTTCACGTCGCGATTTTTGTAAAAAAGTAGTTACTTACAATCAGCATGCATTGCTTTTTGAGCGCTGGGTGAACTGTTTTTAATCTTTACATTGATATATTTAGGTACAAGATCGTTACATTTGCATATGTTGTTAAATTTTATATGTAGTACGGTTTTATGGATGTTCAGATGAAGTCTTCTGAATTTTTGGTATAGGCCACCTGGAAATGCCTGGCATGGCGTGAATAACAAGTTTGTTTGCATGGCCATCTTCCGCAGCAAGCATATAAATACTTGTTTTGTAAATTAAACTGCCTTTTGCTGCTGCTATTTAGTTTATTTCTCCCATACGCGTTTCGCCTTTTCTTGTTTTAAGGCATCATCAGTGGGATCTACAAAGATACATTTTTGTTTAGTTTTAGATTATTAAACAGTTCACGTCGCGATTTTTGTAAAAAAGTAGTTACTTGCAATCAGCATGCATTGCTTTTTGAGCGCTGGGTGAACTGTTTTTAATCTTTACATTGATATATTTAGGTACAAGATCGTTACATTTGCATATGTTGTTGAATTTTATATGTAGTGCGGATTTATGGATGTTCAGATGAAGTCTTCTGAATTTTTGGTATAGGCCACCTGGAAATGCCTGGCATGGCGTGAATAACAAGTTTGTTTGCGTGGCCATCTTCCGCAGCAAGCATATAAATACTTGTTTTGTAAATTAAACTGCCTTTTGCTGCTGCTATTTAGTTTATTTCTCCCATACGCGTTTCGCCTTTTCTTGTTTTAAGGCATCATCAGTGGGATCTACCAAGATACATTTTTGTTTAGTTTTAGATTATTAAACAGTTCACGTCGCGATTTTTGTAAAAAAGTAGTTACTAGCAATCAGCATGCATTGCTTTTTGAGCACTGGGTGAACTGTTTTTAATCTTTACATTGATATATTTAGGTACAAGATCGTTACATTTGCATATGTTGTTGAATTTTATATGTAATACGGTTTTATGGATGTTCAGATGAAGTCTTCTGAATTTTTGGTATAGGCCACCTGGAAATGCCTGGCATGGCGTGAATAACAAGTTTGTTTGCGTGGCCATCTTCCGCAGCAAGCATATAAATACTTGTTTTGTAAATTAAACTGCCTTTTGCTGCTGCTATTTAGTTTATTTCTCCCATACGCGTTTCACCTTTTCTTGTTTTAAGGCATCATCAGTGGGATCTACAAAGATACATTTTTGTTTAGTTTTAGATTATTAAACAGTTCACGTCGCGATTTTTGTAAAAAAGTAGTTACTTGCAATCAGCATGCATTGCTTTTTGAGCGCTGGGTGAACTGTTTTTAATCTTTACATTGATATATTTAGGTACAAGATCGTTACATTTGCATATGTTGTTGAATTTTATATGTAGTGCGGATTTATGGATGTTCAGATGAAGTCTTCTGAATTTTTGGTATAGGCCACCTGGAAATGCCTGGCATGGCGTGAATAACAAGTTTGTTTGCGTGGCCATCTTCCGCAGCAAGCATATAAATACTTGTTTTGTAAATTAAACTGCCTTTTGCTGCTGCTATTTAGTTTATTTCTCCCATACGCGTTTCGCCTTTTCTTGTTTTAAGGCATCATCAGTGGGATCTACAAAGATACATTTTTGTTTAGTTTTAGATTATTAAACAGTTCACGTCGCGATTTTTGTAAAAAAAGTAGTTACTTACAATCAGCATGCATTGCTTTTTGAGCGCTGGGTGAACTGTTTTTAATCTTTACATTGATATATTTAGGTACAAGATCGTTACATTTGCATATGTTGTTGAATTTTATATGTAGTGCGGATTTATGGATGTTCAGATGAAGTCTTCTGAATTTTTGGTATAGGCCACCTGGAAATGCCTGGCATGGCGTGAATAACAAGTTTGTTTGCGTGGCCATCTTCCGCAGCAAGCATATAAATACTTGTTTTGTAAATTAAACTGCCTTTTGCTGCTGCTATTTAGTTTATTTCTCCCATACGCGTTTCGCCTTTTCTTGTTTTAAGGCATCATCAGTGGGATCTACAAAGATACATTTTTGTTTAGTTTTAGATTATTAAACAGTTCACGTCGCGATTTTTGTAAAAAAGTAGTTACTTGCAATCAGCATGCATTGCTTTTTGAGCGCTGGGTGAACTGTTTTTAATCTTTACATTGATATATTTAGGTACAAGATCGTTACATTTGCATATGTTGTTGAATTTTATATGTACTGCGGATTTATGGATGTTCAGATGAAGTCTTCTGAATTTTTGGTATAGGCCACCTGGAAATGCCTGGCATGGCGTGAATAACAAGTTGGTTTGCATGGCCATCTTCCGCAGCAAGCATATAAATACTTGTTTTGTAAATTAAACTGCCTTTTGCTGCTGCTATTTAGTTTATTTCTCCCATACGCGTTTCGCCTTTTCTTGTTTTAAGGCATCATCAGTGGGATCTACAAAGATACATTTTTGTTTAGTTTTAGATTATTAAACAGTTCACGTCGCGATTTTTGTAAAAAAAGTAGTTACTTGCAATCAGCATGCATTGCTTTTTGAGCGCTGGGTGAACTGTTTTTAATCTTTACATTGATATATTTAGGTACAAGATCGTTACATTTGCATATGTTGTTGAATTTTATATGTAGTGCGGATTTATGGATGTTCAGATGAAGTCTTCTGAATTTTTGGTATAGGCCACCTGGAAATGCCTGGCATGGCGTGAATAACAAGTTTGTTTGCGTGGCCATCTTCCGCAGCAAGCATATAAATACTTGTTTTGTAAATTAAACTGCCTTTTGCTGCTGCTATTTAGTTTATTTCTCCCATACGCGTTTCGCCTCTTCTTGTTTTAAGGCATCATCAGTGGGATCTACAAAGATACATTTTTGTTTAGTTTTAGATTATTAAACAGTTCACGTCGCGATTTTTGTAAAAAAGTAGTTACTTGCAATCAGCATGCATTGCTTTTTGAGCGCTGGGTGAACTGTTTTTAATCTTTACATTGATATATTTAGGTACAAGATCGTTACATTTGCATATGTTGTTGAATTTTATATGTAGTGCGGATTTATGGATGTTCAGATGAAGTCTTCTGAATTTTTGGTATAGGCCACCTGGAAATGCCTGGCATGGCGTGAATAACAAGTTTGTTTGCTTGGCCATCTTCCGCAGCAAGCATATAAATACTTGTTTTGTAAATTAAACTGCCTTTTGCTGCTGCTATTTAGTTTATTTCTCCCATACGCGTTTCGCCTTTTCTTGTTTTAAGGCATCATCAGTGGGATCTACAAAGATACATTTTTGTTTAGTTTTAGATTATTAAACAGTTCACGTCGCGATTTTTGTAAAAAAGTAGTTACTAGCAATCAGCATGCATTGCTTTTTGAGCACTGGGTGAACTGTTTTTAATCTTTACATTGATATATTTAGGTACAAGATCGTTACATTTGCATATGTTGTTGAATTTTATATGTAATACGGTTTTATGGATGTTCAGATGAAGTCTTCTGAATTTTTGGTATAGGCCACCTGGAAATGCCTGGCATGGCGTGAATAACAAGTTTGTTTGCGTGGCCATCTTCCGCAGCAAGCATATAAATACTTGTTTTGTAAATTAAACTGCCTTTTGCTGCTGCTATTTAGTTTATTTCTCCCATACGCGTTTCACCTTTTCTTGTTTTAAGGCATCATCAGTGGGATCTACAAAGATACATTTTTGTTTAGTTTTAGATTATTAAACAGTTCACGTCGCGATTTTTGTAAAAAAGTAGTTACTTGCAATCAGCATGCATTGCTTTTTGAGCGCTGGATGAACTGTTTTTAATCTTTACATTGATATATTTAGGTACAAGATCGTTACATTTGCATATGTTGTTGAATTTTATATGTAGTGCGGGTTTATGGATGTTCAGATGAAGTCTTCTGAATTTTTGGTATAGGCCACCTGGAAATGCCTGGCATGGCGTGAATAACAAGTTTGTTTGCGTGGCCATCTTCCGCAGCAAGCATATAAATACTTGTTTTGTAAATTAAACTGCCTTTTGCTGCTGCTATTTAGTTTATTTCTCCCATACGCGTTTCGCCTTTTCTTGTTTTAAGGCATCATCAGTGGGATCTACAAAGATACATTTTTGTTTAGTTTTAGATTATTAAACAGTTCACGTCGCGATTTTTGTAAAAAAAGTAGTTACTTACAATCAGCATGCATTGCTTTTTGAGCGCTGGGTGAACTGTTTTTAATCTTTACATTGATATATTTAGGTACAAGATCGTTACATTTGCATATGTTGTTGAATTTTATATGTAGTGCGGATTTATGGATGTTCAGATGAAGTCTTCTGAATTTTTGGTATAGGCCACCTGGAAATGCCTGGCATGGCGTGAATAACAAGTTTGTTTGCGTGGCCATCTTCCGCAGCAAGCATATAAATACTTGTTTTGTAAATTAAACTGCCTTTTGCTGCTGCTATTTAGTTTATTTCTCCCATACGCGTTTCGCCTTTTCTTGTTTTAAGGCATCATCAGTGGGATCTACAAAGATACATTTTTGTTTAGTTTTAGATTATTAAACAGTTCACGTCGCGATTTTTGTAAAAAAGTAGTTACTTACAATCAGCATGCATTGCTTTTTGAGCGCTGGGTGAACTGTTTTTAATCTTTACATTGATATATTTAGGTACAAGATCGTTACATTTGCATATGTTGTTGAATTTTATATGTAGTGCGGATTTATGGATGTTCAGATGAAGTCTTCTGAATTTTTGGTATAGGCCACCTGGAAATGCCTGGCATGGCGTGAATAACAAGTTTGTTTGCGTGGCCATCTTCCGCAGCAAGCATATAAATACTTGTTTTGTAAATTAAACTGCCTTTTGCTGCTGCTATTTAGTTTATTTCTCCCATACGCGTTTCGCCTTTTCTTGTTTTAAGGCATCATCAGTGGGATCTACAAAGATACATTTTTGTTTAGTTTTAGATTATTAAACAGTTCACGTCGCGATTTTTGTAAAAAAGTAGTTACTTGCAATCAGCATGCATTGCTTTTTGAGCGCTGGGTGAACTGTTTTTAATCTTTACATTGATATATTTAGGTACAAGATCGTTACATTTGCATATGTTGTTGAATTTTATATGTAGTGCGGATTTATGGATGTTCAGATGAAGTCTTCTGAATTTTTGGTATAGGCCACCTGGAAATGCCTGGCATGGCGTGAATAACAAGTTGGTTTGCATGGCCATCTTCCGCAGCAAGCATATAAATACTTGTTTTGTAAATTAAACTGCCTTTTGCTGCTGCTATTTAGTTTATTTCTCCCATACTCGTTTCGCCTTTTCTTGTTTTAAGGCATCATCAGTGGGATCTACAAAGATACATTTTTGTTTAGTTTTAGATTATTAAACAGTTCACGTCGCGATTTTTGTAAAAAAGTAGTTACTTGCAATCAGCATGCATTGCTTTTTGAGCGCTGGGTGAACTGTTTTTAATCTTTACATTGATATATTTAGGTACAAGATCGTTACATTTGCATATGTTGTTGAATTTTATATGTAGTGCGGATTTATGGATGTTCAGATGAAGTCTTCTGAATTTTTGGTATAGGCCACCTGGAAATGCCTGGCATGGCGTGAATAACAAGTTTGTTTGCGTGGCCATCTTCCACAGCAAGCATATAAATACTTGTTTTGTAAATTAAACTGCCTTTTGCTGCTGCTATTTAGTTTATTTCTCCCATACGCGTTTCGCCTTTTCTTGTTTTAAGGCATCATCAGTGGGATCTACAAAGATACATTTTTGTTTAGTTTTAGATTATTAAACAGTTCACGTCGCGATTTTTGTAAAAAAGTAGTTACTTGCAATCAGCATGCATTGCTTTTTGAGCGCTGGGTGAACTGTTTTTAATCTTTACATTGATATATTTAAGTACAAGATCATTACATTTGCATATGTTGTTGAATTTTATATGTAGTGCGGGTTTATGGATGTTCAGATGAAGTCTTCTGAATTTTTGGTATAGGCCACCTGGAAATGCCTGGCATGGCGTGAATAACAAGTTTGTTTGCGTGGCCATCTTCCGCAGCAAGCATATAAATACTTGTTTTGTAAATTAAACTGCCTTTTGCTGCTGCTATTTAGTTTATTTCTCCCATACGCGTTTCGCCTTTTCTTGTTTTAAGGCATCATCAGTGGGATCTACAAAGATACATTTTTGTTTAGTTTTAGATTATTAAACAGTTCACGTCGCGATTTTTGTAAAAAAAGTAGTTACTTACAATCAGCATGCATTGCTTTTTGAGCGCTGGGTGAACTCTTTTTAATCTTTACATTGATATATTTAGGTACAAGATCGTTACATTTGCATATGTTGTTGAATTTTATATGTAGTGCGGATTTATGGATGTTCAGATGAAGTCTTCTGAATTTTTGGTATAGGCCACCTGGAAATGCCTGGCATGGCGTGAATAACAAGTTTGTTTGCGTGGCCATCTTCCGCAGCAAGCATATAAATACTTGTTTTGTAAATTAAACTGCCTTTTGCTGCTGCTATTTAGTTTATTTCTCCCATACGCGTTTCGCCTTTTCTTGTTTTAAGGCATCATCAGTGGGATCTACAAAGATACATTTTTGTTTAGTTTTAGATTATTAAACAGTTCACGTCGCGATTTTTGTAAAAAAAGTAGTTACTTACAATCAGCATGCATTGCTTTTTGAGCGCTGGGTGAACTGTTTTTAATCTTTACATTGATATATTTAGGTACAAGATCGTTACATTTGCATATGTTGTTGAATTTTATATGTAGTGCGGATTTATGGATGTTCAGATGAAGTCTTCTGAATTTTTGGTATAGGCCACCTGGAAATGCCTGGCATGGCGTGAATAACAAGTTTGTTTGCGTGGCCATCTTCCGCAGCAAGCATATAAATACTTGTTTTGTAAATTAAACTGCCTTTTGCTGCTGCTATTTAGTTTATTTCTCCCATACGCGTTTCGCCTTTTCTTGTTTTAAGGCATCATCAGTGGGATCTACAAAGATACATTTTTGTTTAGTTTTAGATTATTAAACAGTTCACGTCGCGATTTTTGTAAAAAAGTAGTTACTTGCAATCAGCATGCATTGCTTTTTGAGCGCTGGGTGAACTGTTTTTAATCTTTACATTGATATATTTAGGTACAAGATCGTTACATTTGCATATGTTGTTGAATTTTATATGTAGTGCGGATTTATGGATGTTCAGATGAAGTCTTCTGAATATTTGGTATAGGCCACCTGGAAATGCCTGGCATGGCGTGAATAACAAGTTTGTTTGCGTGGCCATCTTCCGCAGCAAGCATATAAATACTTGTTTTGTAAATTAAACTGCCTTTTGCTGCTGCTATTTAGTTTATTTCTCCCATACGCGTTTCGCCTTTTCTTGTTTTAAGGCATCATCAGTGGGATCTACAAAGATACATTTTTGTTTAGTTTTAGATTATTAAACAGTTCACGTCGCGATTTTTGTAAAAAAGTAGTTACTTACAATCAGCATGCATTGCTTTTTGAGCGCTGGGTGAACTGTTTTTAATCTTTACATTGATATATTTAGGTACAAGATCGTTACATTTGCATATGTTGTTGAATTTTATATGTAGTGCGGATTTATGGATGTTCAGATGAAGTCTTCTGAATTTTTGGTATAGGCCACCTGGAAATGCCTGGCATGGCGTGAATAACAAGTTTGTTTGCGTGGCCATCTTCCGCAGCAAGCATATAAATACTTGTTTTGTAAATTAAACTGCCTTTTGCTGCTGCTATTTAGTTTATTTCTCCCATACGCGTTTCGCCTTTTCTTGTTTTAAGGCATCATCAGTGGGATCTACAAAGATACATTTTTGTTTAGTTTTAGATTATTAAACAGTTCACGTCGCGATTTTTGTAAAAAAGTAGTTACTTGCAATCAGCATGCATTGCTTTTTGAACACTGGGTGAACTGTTCTTAATCCTTACATTGATATATTTAGGTACAAGATCGTTACATTTGCATATGTTGTTGAATTTTATATGTAATACGGTTTTATGGATGTTCAGATGAAGTCTTCTGAATTTTTGGTATAGGCCACCTGGAAATGCCTGGCATGGCGTGAATAACAAGTTTGTTTGCATGGCCATCTTCCGCAGCAAGCATATAAATACTTGTTTTGTAAATTAAACTGCCTTTTGCTGCTGCTATTTAGTTTATTTCTCCCATACGCGTTTCGCCTTTTCTTGTTTCAAGGCATCATCAGTGGGATCTACAAAGATACATTTTTGTTTAGTTTTAGATTATTAAACAGTTCACGTCGCGATTTTTGTAAAAAAGTAGTTACTTGCAATCAGCATGCATTGCTTTTTGAGCGCTGGATGAACTGTTTTTAATCTTTACATTGATATATTTAGGTACAAGATCGTTACATTTGCATATGTTGTTGAATTTTATATGTAGTGCGGATTTATGGATGTTCAGATGAAGTCTTCTGAATTTTTGGTATAGGCCACCTGGAAATGCCTGGCATGGCGTGAATAACAAGTTTGTTTGCGTGGCCATCTTCCGCAGCAAGCATATAAATACTTGTTTTGTAAATTAAACTGCCTTTTGCTGCTGCTATTTAGTTTATTTCTCCCATACGCGTTTCGCCTTTTCTTGTTTTAAGGCATCATCAGTGGGATCTACAAAGATACATTTTTGTTTAGTTTTAGATTATTAAACAGTTCACGTCGCGATTTTTGTAAAAAAGTAGTTACTTGCAATCAGCATGCATTGCTTTTTGAGCGCTGGGTGAACTGTTTTTAATCTTTACATTGATATATTTAGGTACAAGATCGTTACATTTGCATATGTTGTTGAATTTTATATGTAGTGCGGGTTTATGGATGTTCAGATGAAGTCTTCTGAATTTTTGGTATAGGCCACCTGGAAATGCCTGGCATGGCGTGAATAACAAGTTTGTTTGCGTGGCCATCTTCCGCAGCAAGCATATAAATACTTGTTTTGTAAATTAAACTGCCTTTTGCTGCTGCTATTTAGTTTATTTCTCCCATACACGTTTCGCCTTTTCTTGTTTTAAGGCTACATCAGTGGGATCTACAAAGATACATTTTTGTTTAGTTTTAGATTATTAAACAGTTCACGTCGCGATTTTTGTAAAAAAAGTAGTGACTTACAATCAGCATGCATTGCTTTTTGAGCGCTGGGTGAACTGTTTTTAATCTTTACATTGATATATTTAGGTACAAGATCGTTACATTTGCATATGTTGTTGAATTTTATATGTAGTGCGGATTTATGGATGTTCAGATGAAGTCTTCTGAATTTTTGGTATAGGCCACCTGGAAATGCCTGGCATGGCGTGAATAACAAGTTTGTTTGCGTGGCCATCTTCCGCAGCAAGCATATAAATACTTGTTTTGTAAATTAAACTGCCTTTTGCTGCTGCTATTTAGTTTATTTCTCCCATACGCGTTTCGCCTTTTCTTGTTTTAAGGCATCATCAGTGGGATCTACAAAGATACATTTTTGTTTAGTTTTAGATTATTAAACAGTTCACGTCGCGATTTTTGTAAAAAAGGAGTTACTTACAATCAGCATGCATTGCTTTTTGAGCGCTGGGTGAACTGTTTTTAATCTTTACATTGATATATTTAGGTACAAGATCGTTACATTTGCATATGTTGTTGAATTTTATATGTAGTGCGGATTTATGGATGTTCAGATGAAGTCTTCTGAATTTTTGGTATAGGCCACCTGGAAATGCCTGGCATGGCGTGAATAACAAGTTTGTTTGCGTGGCCATCTTCCGCAGCAAGCATATAAATACTTGTTTTGTAAATTAAACTGCCTTTTGCTGCTGCTATTTAGTTTATTTCTCCCATACGCGTTTCGCCTTTTCTTGTTTTAAGGCATCATCAGTGGGATCTACAAAGATACATTTTTGTTTACTTTTAGATTATTAAACAGTTCACGTCGCGATTTTTGTAAAAAAGTAGTTACTTACAATCAGCATGCATTGCTTTTTGAGCGCTGGGTGAACTGTTTTTAATCTTTACATTGATATATTTAGGTACAAGATCGTTACATTTGCATATGTTGTTGAATTTTATATGTAATACGGTTTTATGGATGTTCAGATGAAGTCTTCTGAATTTTTGGTATAGGCCACCTGGAAATGCCTGGCATGGCGTGAATAACAAGTTTGTTTGCGTGGCCATCTTCCGCAGCAAGCATATAAATACTTGTTTTGTAAATTAAACTGCCTTTTGCTGCTGCTATTTAGTTTATTTCTCCTATACACGTTTCGCCTTTTCTTGTTTTAAGGCATCATCAGTGGGATCTACAAAGATACATTTTTGTTTAGTTTTAGATTATTAAACAGTTCACGTCGCGATTTTTGTAAAAAAGTAGTTACTTACAATCAGCATGCATTGCTTTTTGAGCGCTGGGTGAACTGTTTTTAATCTTTACATTGATATATTTAGGTACAAGATCGTTACATTTGCATATGTTGTTGAATTTTATATGTAGTGCGGATTTATGGATGTTCAGATGAAGTCTTCTGAATTTTTGGTATAGGCCACCTGGAAATGCCTGGCATGGCGTGAATAACAAGTTGGTTTGCATGGCCATCTTCCGCAGCAAGCATATAAATACTTGTTTTGTAAATTAAACTGCCTTTTGCTGCTGCTATTTAGTTTATTTCTCCCATACGCGTTTCGCCTTTTCTTGTTTTAAGGCATCATCAGTGGGATCTACAAAGATACATTTTTGTTTAGTTTTAGATTATTAAACAGTTCACGTCGCGATTTTTGTAAAAAAGTAGTTACTTGCAGTCAGCATGCATTGCTTTTTGAGCGCTGGGTGAACTGTTTTTAATCTTTACATTGATATATTTAGGTACAAGATCGTTACATTTGCATATGTTGTTGAATTTTATATGTAGTGCGGATTTATGGATGTTCAGATGAAGTCTTCTGAATGTTTGGTATAGGCCACCTGGAAATGCCTGGCATGGCGTGAATAACAAGTTTGTTTGCGTGGCCATCTTCCGCAGCAAGCATATAAATACTTGTTTTGTAAATTAAACTGCCTTTTGCTGCTGCTATTTAGTTTATTTCTCCCATACGCGTTTCGCCTTTTCTTGTTTTAAGGCATCATCAGTGGGATCTACAAAGATACATTTTTGTTTACTTTTAGATTATTAAACAGTTCACGTCGCGATTTTTGTAAAAAAGTAGTTACTTACAATCAGCATGCATTGCTTTTTGAGCGCTGGGTGAACTGTTTTTAATCTTTACATTGATATATTTAGGTACAAGATCGTTACATTTGCATATGTTGTTGAATTTTATATGTAGTGCGGATTTATGGATGTTCAGATGAAGTCTTCTGAATTTTTGGTATAGGCCACCTGGAAATGCCTGGCATGGCGTGAATAACAAGTTTGTTTGCGTGGCCATCTTCCGCAGCAAGCATATAAATACTTGTTTTGTAAATTAAACTGCCTTTTGCTGCTGCTATTTAGTTTATTTCTCCCATACGCGTTTCGCCTTTTCTTGTTTTAAGGCATCATCAGTGGGATCTACAAAGATACATTTTTGTTTAGTTTTAGATTATTAAACAGTTCACGTCGCGATTTTTGTAAAAAAGTAGTTACTTGCAATCAGCATGCATTGCTTTTTGAGCGCTGGGTGAACTGTTTTTAATCTTTACATTGATATATTTAGGTACAAGATCGTTACATTTGCATATGTTGTTGAATTTTATATGTAGTGCGGATTTATGGATGTTCAGATGAAGTCTTCTGAATTTTTGGTATAGGCCACCTGGAAATGCCTGGCATGGCGTGAATAACAAGTTTGTTTGCGTGGCCATCTTCCGCAGCAAGCATATAAATACTTGTTTTGTAAATTAAACTGCCTTTTGCTGCTGCTATTTAGTTTATTTCTCCCATACGCGTTTCGCCTTTTCTTGTTTTAAGGCATCATCAGTGGGATCTACAAAGATACATTTTTGTTTAGTTTTAGATTATTAAACAGTTCACGTCGCGATTTTTGTAAAAAAGTAGTTACTTACAATCAGCATGCATTGCTTTTTGAGCGCTGGGTGAACTGTTTTTAATCTTTACATTGATATATTTAGGTACAAGATCGTTACATTTGCATATGTTGTTGAATTTTATATGTAGTGCGGATTTATGGATGTTCAGATGAAGTCTTCTGAATTTTTGGTATAGGCCACCTGGAAATGCCTGGCATGGCGTGAATAACAAGTTTGTTTGCGTGGCCATCTTCCGCAGCAAGCATATAAATACTTGTTTTGTAAATTAAACTGCCTTTTGCTGCTGCTATTTAGTTTATTTCTCCCATACGCGTTTCGCCTTTTCTTGTTTTAAGGCATCATCAGGCGAAACGCGTATGGGAGAAATAAACTAAATAGCAGCATCAAAAGGCAGTTTAATTTACAAAACAAGTATTTATATGCTTGCTGCGGAAGATGGCCACGCAAACAAACTTGTTAATATTAGAACATTTTATGAAGCCAGAAATATTAGAAAAAAGCACTTCATTGAAGTTAGCTGATGCTAAGGTAAAAAAATCTGTTACCTGCTTGAAACCTAGTTCTAGGCTTTGATATCCATAAACCATTAAAGAAAAACCAATTTGGTAGTAAGAATTGTTGATAATCTTAAGTTTCAACAAAAATGTAGGCCAAGTCTTCCAACACTGGTCATCAAACTTAATAATGGATCACCCTTAAACCACCTGCTGACACTTTAGAAAATGCTACAAAAATAGAATTAACACTTGAAGAACCAATAAAGGCTTTAAAAAGTAGAAAAATGCATTGTGACAGTGTATTTGTTTCATAAATAGTGAATTATCTGAAAATTTCAAAATTTTTTTTCTCTACCAAATTAATAAATAGATACTTTGTATATTTTAAGTGGGACTACAGTGTTTCAAGATATCATTGGGACTTGCATAAATGAAACATTTAAAATACATGTATTCTGTAAGAGCACATTACTTGTAATGAAAATAGTATTTAAAGTGATTTTTGACAGAAAACTGTGTTTTGTTGTATAAGCATAATTCATTTTAAATAGATGTTTATCAGCTAAATAATTTTTTTGTTTGCGTGGTCTTTTATCACTATTTTGACCACTTCATCCTGAACCTCCTATAATAATATTGTTTTTCCCAAAAATACAGGTACACTTTAAACTTTTTTATGCTATAAAGTTCCATTCCTTTGTACACAAGGACCATTGCTTACTGATTTATGTAGCGATATTATATGAGAAAGAAATGAACATTTTCACCAGAAAATTTGTAACACTTACCTTGAATTCTCAGGTTTATGTTCAGCAAACTAGACAATTAGCCATTAGTTTCTGTAAGGTTATGACATTCAAATTGTGTTCTTGTATAGTATTCTTCTTCTCATAATTCCATTGTTGATTGAAAGGATTTTGAAGTGATTTTTAAAATAACTGCACACAACATTGTGCAAATAGATTTCCACATTTATGTATGTTTATTAACATTACCACTCATGTTGATGAAAAGCCTGATTATTAGTATTCCCTCATCAGATAAATAATTCACATACAAGCTTGTGCTCTGTCTCCACACAATGGCTGTTCCATGCATACAGTTGCATTTACATGGATTAGTTATTCACTGCAGACATGAAGATTTTCATAACGAATTTGAAACTTTTCATAATGAATTTGAAACTTTTTGTAATGAATTTAATGCTGGGAATAGGAGTCATACAAGAAGGTTAAAGTGCAAAGTTATTCCATTTTAGAGAACAAAATAAAAGACAGAAAAAGTATAGAATTTGTAAACACATCAGACAAGTTGTATAGGTTAAATATCTACCGGCTTTTGCAACTGTCATGCAAGTCTTATTAAGACCAAACACATTTCGCTTTATAATAAAGCTTCTTCAGTGGTCACTGTGACAGTATGGTTTTTCTCTTGAAATTTTTTTTGCTAGATCATGAAGAGTCCAAATGCATTAACTTGCTGCTATAAATAGTATTAACTGTTATTGATACTTATGGTTTTTTTGTTGGTGTTATGTCATTTTCCTGTTCTTCCACATATGTATGTTATAGTTTAGTGCACAGCGCTTTGACTAACATTAAACATGAAACCACTGTAATCTCGCCACTCATGTTTTTTGGATGTGTCGCCTTCTGTTTCTTTTGATAGTGGTGGGAGAGTCTGCTATTTGTCTCTCAAAATAATTGTTGGATACATTAAACCACACTGGTTTACTGCATACAAATTAGTAACATCTTTAAAACATTTCAAATGTGAGCCCCTTTAAAAATCATATCCCAAAATACTTATATTGGACAATTACCTGAGCCATGAATAATCCCAATGAGTATTGTTAATATTTTCTAATTTTTGCAACAACCAACACTGGAACTTTTATTCTGCATGATTGTTTTTCAACATTTACTGATATACATTTACATGTCTGGTAGTTCAAACGAGGAAATGTTACTGTTGAAATTAAACCATATGATTAAATTTTTGTTGATGGGGCAGTGGGGATGACTGTTAGATGTAGTATCCTGTGTTGGGATCCTTTGCCGTACATTCTTTATCCCAGATGAATGAAAAATAGTTATTCTGAAATATAATTTTAAAAAATGAGATTCAGCACTGAGCATATATAAAGAAATTTTTGAGTTGGACGTGAAATCTGTGAACAATACCTGCTTCAAGAATAACTGAGATAACGAGACACGTGGTTTGTGATTACATTAACAAAAATGACAATCAGTGAAGATGCTAAATCAAGCAGTAGGGGTGGTATCAAATATGTCAGGATTCAGAGCTATCACAAGTTGATAAAAAGCCAGACTTACGTGATTTGATGAGACCCTTGTTAGGACAAGTGGGGAATTTAAGTTCTCAAACAGTAGAACTACCATGTAATATGAGAAGTGAAACAAAATCCAACAATCACCTTCTGGTGTGTGTGTGTGTGTGTGTGTGTGTGTGTGTGTGTGTGTGTGTGTGTGTGTGTTTGTGTGTGTGTGTGTGTTTGTGTGTGTGTTTTTTTTGAGAAGTGAAACAAAATCTAACAATCACCTTCTGGCTTGTGTGTGTGTGTTACAAAAGATGTGAACATATTCAGTAAAAAACTAAATTGTGATGCCACAGAGTAGAAAGGGGGGAGAAATTAAAATTTTTCGTAGGTTCACACTAGCATAGCCATAGGCGTTACTAGGCAGAAGGGGTGATACAGTTGCGCACCAGAAAGAAACAACACTGTAAGTGGGTCACAGACATGAGCACATGTAGCTGCGTTGGTACCAGTAGCCAGGAACAAGTTACACTTTCAGAAACACGTCCACAAGGGAGCAAAAGAGAGCAGCAAATTATACCTTGCATGCAATAACAGCTATCAGAGACTTGACAGTGCTGTTAAGAGTCTGTAACAAATTGTTAAGCAAACAAAGTGGTATGCGGTCTGCTGACAACTAGCAAAGAAGCAGGTCATAGTCACTCATCATGAACAGACCATTACATCATTGCTTCTCACCCATCTCCATAAATACCACAAGCCATTTGATCATTAGGATCCATGATGTTTATACTGAAGTACTCAGTTCAATGATTACTATGGTGCAGGGCATCCATGTATCAGATGTTCCAGCATTTCTCATGAACACATAGCTTGCCATTCTTGAGATGGTAACATCCAAGTAACAATGATCTGCCACTCGTGGGACTTCACATTGGCTATCTATCACATTACTAAGGGGTAGACTGACTGTCTTCCAAAACCAATACATTTCGTGGTGCTTATCACTCTAACACTGTCATCATTACTGGGTGACAAGTCCATCCGGTGTCTCATTTTCTGATCACCACTGCAGATACTTCCAGGTGGAAGAGCCTACCTGTCCAGTGCGGCCAGGAACAGCCGACTTCCAACAGTGCAGTATATCTCAGTGGGTCCCCATTGGTCATCATCACCTGAAGTGGGATTGACGATGCTGTTATGCAATGTTGGGTCATAATCGCATGCTCCGGTTTCATCTGCCAGTTGGCAGCCCATGATATTTTGGCCAAATTGCTGGTGTAGCAGCCTTGGCTACCAGCACAACCAAGCTGGCAACAGGAGTCAGCGGAATTCCTCTGTTTTATTGGCACGAGGCCTCAGCCAAGGCTGATGAGAACACAAATAACAGTAAATCTGAGTAATAAATATTAACTTGCTAATCATGTTTTATTGCTCTACGGGTTCCACAAAAACATCCTGGCAATGTAGAGGTGTGTCTAATCGGCGCCCCTAAGAATGAAATTTGAGAATATTTTGTATCAAAACATTTATACGTTTGAATGGTGGTACAGTGTGGTCCAGCTTGTCAGTGGAAAGCTTTCCTTAAGATAATTTATGTCCCGTTGATTTCTTGCAACACTGTAAAGAAAAGTTTGTACTTGGTATGTCAGATAATTAGATTACATTTGTTAAAAGTTTCGATGGTAAGGTATTGTCATGGGCCAATCAAAATCTTGATTAGTGGGAAACCTTTAATGATTTTAAGAAAAGTTTTTGAACCAGTTTTGGTCAGAGTCTGAGCAAGCTAGAATCAAGAGTGAATTTTTAATTGAGCCTGTTTTCAGAGAGAGAAATGGAACTACGTAGGACTTTTGCAGGAATCAGTTAAAGAAATTACTACACTTAGATATGAAATAAGCCACATGGACACACTCAAGAGGAATTTGCCAGGAAGATTACAGAGGGATCTAGTTCATGAGTCAGATGAGTTCTTGATGTAGACAGATTAGATAGGACTATGGAGAGAAATCATACACAAAACTTTAGCTATGAGAATTGTCACCATGGCAGCTGTAGACATGAAAATCAAAATGGCAGGGCAAGAGATTACAGTGGAAACAGAAGAGACTGAGGCTGGGAAAGAAATGTTGGTGACAGAAATGGAAGCTGGAATGGGAAAAATAGAATGTAAAAATTTGGAGACAGTATAGCAAGGGAGACTGTTCAGAAAACATCAGATTGCCTCAATGAAGAGCCGCAGTTTTTGGATGAACAGATAAAATTATAATGGGACCTCTAACTTTTACTGGAATTCAAATAAGCAAAATAATTGTTATAGAGTTGAATCACACAAGTAGAGTGTCAGATGAATCATATAAGCTTCTATAACAAATTTTGGGATAATATGTGGAATAGTTAAGGAATAATCCAGCTCAGGAATGTGTAGAAAATCCAAATTTGGGTGTAGAGGCTATAAGTGATTTTTACAACTGGTATAAAAGTGAGGTTGAAACTGATAATGAGGAAAGTGAAATGTACATAAGCCCTAAATTAGAGGAGGGGAGTTTGTTTGAGGAGAAAGATGATAACTTAGTGAATGATAGTGCTGAGCTACATCAAGTTGTAAGGAGAATGTGAGGGTGGAGGGGAGGGGGGGGGGGGCAATGTTGAAAATAATACTGGTGAAGGTAATGATGTTACAAGTATCTCTGTCAAGGAATGAGATGCTGAGGATTCTAAAGGGGAGCATAAAGTGTATATTGAAGCAAATAGAGATGAAATGAGGCTAAATGTTCATGATGTTTTTGTTGATGAATTCAGGGAAAATGTACCACCTGAAAAAGAGTTGTTACTTGTCTATGTTGATCAGTCCATAATCATTGGAAGAAGTAAAGGTAAGAGTGGGATAACCTGTCATTTAAATCTGTTTATAAATCTGGAAGGTAATGGGGAGAAACTTTTAATAGTGTTATGGAGCAATGGAAACTCCAAGTTGAATATCAACAATGTAGGAAAAGACAAACTGAAACTTACCATAAAGAAGTCATGTCAAGATGCAGAAAGACACAATTAAAAGACACCTACATAAAACTTTCACATGCACAACTGCCAACTCCAGCATCTTGGGCCAGAATGTCATGTCTTTTAATTGTGCCTGTCCGCAACTTGATGTGTCTTCTTTATGGTAAGTAGCAATCTGTCTTTTTCTACTTTGTTAATATTATTATGGGATCAATTTGGGAACAATGCTGACAGGGTAATATTTTGGAGGCAATTAACAAAGATCAGTAGAGCCTTATGTGCAAACTGGTGGAAGGAAGTGAAAAAGAAACTACAGTGAAAAAGTTATAAGTAGTAATACGATTGTTTGTGTTCAGCGTATGTTAAAAATTGATACTAGTAATGAAGATTCTGGTGCCTCTGCTAGTTTAGTAAAAAGTAAAAGGCGTGGAATTGGGGAAATTCCAGAGATGTCAAACATGATTAATTATATGAAGTTTCAGAAGGGAAAGGTGATGGTAGGGATTAGTGTGTACATATATTAATGTCAAAATAGACCAGTAGGAAGATAAGTCCTATATCTAGAATATCAGGAAAACTAAGGGATAAAATCAGGAATGCGAAAAATGAGTCTGAAGAGAGGCAGTCTACATCTGACCTGTGAACCTAAAATGTTTGTGATGTATCATGAGCAAAGTTCGCACATTCGAACAGTTACAGAGGTTGTACACCAGAGATACAATAAACAGAATAGTACTAGATTTTTTTTAGAGAGTAGTGGAGTGGATTGATGGAAAAAACAATGAAACTGTTGAACCCTTTTCTGATAGAATTCAAAAAGTAAAAGCACGGACACACAAATTGACATAAAAGCAAACAATAGAAAATCCAGGATGGAATGTAACAATACCAGAGAAGGAAAGTTGCTACTCACCATATAGCGGAGATGCTCAGTAGCAAAAGGCACAATAAAAAGATTCACACAATTAAAGCTTTCGGCCATTAAGGCCTTTGGCAGCAGTACACACACACGCACTCACATAAACGCAACTTGCACACACGTCTGCAGTCTCAGAGAGCTGAGACCACACTATGAACAGCAGCACCAGTGCATGATGAGGGTGGCGACTGGTTGAGGGGAAGGAGGAGGCTGGGGCGGGGAGGGGTAGTATGGTTGGAGTGGCAGACAGTCAAGTGTTGCAGATTAGACAGAGGGCAGGAGAGAAGGGGCAGAGGGGGGAGGGGGTAAGTAGCGGAAAGGAGAGAAATAAAAGAAATGTGGTTCTCACTTGTGGAACAACCTTGTTTATAACTTTCAGAAGTAGCTTATGTTCTCCTGGTAGCAGCAGGGAGACAAGTTGTGCATCTCTCTGCACAGAACTTGGACAATTTTACTGGCATGTCGGGGAATTCCCCTTGATATATAACATGTGCTTCTTTCAATGTCATGATCGTGTACCTCCTGGACTTTGGTTTTTCCACCTTCCTTATCACATAATCTTTCATTCTAGGACTTTGTCACGAAATGTCATCTTGTACGTAAAAAGTAACAACAGTTTCTTCTGTGCCTGGATTTAGGTACTGAATTTGATTTTTCACCTGTTGTTTGTTTACCAAAACTCCATGAGCAGCTGCAAATTCCAAGCAGATAAACAAGTTTCCACACAGGTAACTGCTTTGCTTAATGTAGCTGGGAATTTATATGGACAATTGGTGTAGATGACACAAAAAACATCAACATTTCCTTCACTGCTGCCTCTAACTTTATTTGTGAATCTTCTTTGATTATGTTTCTCTTTGCTTCTTAAGTAGAGCAACAGTTAAATTTTGTCATTTCAGCCGTTTCCTCTCCCTGTCCTTTCTCTTAACCTCATCACTTAACTCTTTTTATGTTGAGACGTTTCCAGTATTTTCTCATTTTCTCAACTGATGTGAGAGCCATGATAACAACTGTAAAAATGAAGTATCTTGTTTGAGAATTATTGTGGAAACAGTGTAATTGCTAGAAATAAGCCAATATCTATTTTAAATAAAAAATTATATTCAATATAGTAATCTAAAAACACAATACATAAAAGTCTCTGTTACTTAGGCATAATACATAATGACCCTCAAAGATAATTAACATTCTGTTGCAGTACATAGAAAGTCAGTAACTTATTTTTCTATAGGTAATATTGAGGTTTTCTTATAATGTGGCGTTTCCATTTCTTCCCAAAGAAAGCATAGGTCATGGAAGAAGAAATACTGTTTATCAAAATAATTAACTCCATTCTGAATGTAGTATGCAGCCATTTAGTCATTACATTGTTATCTTTACCAAAGAAGCTTATTTACTCACCTTTCAGCAGTTACTCTTCAGACTCACTGGATATAAGTATCTTCTGTCTAAAAAGTACATTCTTGGTTTGTGGGATTTCCCCACTTTCTCCCCAATTTTAATAACAGTATGGCCAACACACAAAATTGCAGTGTAGCCAACATATAAATGTATTTGACCTTTAACATCTTAAGGAATATCAGTCAAATTCAGTTATAAAATTCCGTTACTCCATTTATGTCATTCCAGTACCACATGTGTCATTCCGTTACCATTACAATATATTGCTTATAATGAATATTTCTTCTCTGGTGTGAGGCTTTTATCTATCTTGTTAATCTGTATTTCCTGGCTATTTTCAGGATTCTATGAAACTGCATTGACCTGAAAAACAAATTTCTGGCATTTCTCACTAACACAATGACAGGAGATAACAATAAAAAATAAATCAGCCTGGGCACTTTACTAATAAAATAATATCAATGTAAGCTATTGAAATGGGCTGGTTTAAGATACTTGTTAAGTTTTTCAGATATATTCTGTTAATAAATTACTTTACAATGCATCATTGTAGTACCTCTGAAAACTTAATTTCGTAGAGGTTCTAGAAACTGAAATTTTAGACAATCTATAAAGCCACTTGTTCAGTTTGAGCACTTCCTATCATGAAAATAAAGCTTCAAATTTAAAAAATGTGTTTCAGTGAATAGAACTGATAGTCACATTTGTAATAAGAAAATTTTTAATTTTTAAGGTTCGTGTCCATGTTCTCATGGAAGAGCCGCTCCCTCACTGCTGTGCGAAAGGCTAATAATGGGGTATCACACTGGGCCACGTTGTCTTGTTGCACGTAAGCACTACCTGTAACTTCCGGTGAAACATCTCCACAATCCCATTGCCTGCTGAATGGTAAATAATTATGCATAGATGGTTGCAGCCGCAGATATCCATTGCTTCCGTGAACAGCTGTGATTCCAATTGATGACTTCCAAGTGTAGTGAGCGAGTATGGAATTTCGAAACATGTGGACCACTCACCAACTAATACTTTAGCCAGTTTCTGCTCAGTGGCGGATTTAAAAATTTTGCGCCCCTAGGTAAACCATACATGGTGTTAACACTTTCTTCTGTCGAAAGACAACAGAAATTAACACAAGGAAAACAACTTTTCTTTTACGGCCCAAAAATTCAGCAGAGCGTGTAGGAGACAACGGATTTTTGCTGTACATTCACTTTTAATATGTTGTTTTATACGAAACCGTTGAAAATGAAAATAAAGAAAGTTGTGTTACGATCTAAAAATTGGAGCGAACATTAGAAATTAATACGTACTTTTTAGAGATGCATTCAAAATTAAACTGTCGTTTTACGATGCAATAACATGAATGTGTAGCAGATAAAAAAGACACGTTCGGTATTAAAATGTGAATCTATTGGAAAGCGTAAGAAATGAAAATGAAATAGGGATTTCGGGCCACGAAGTAATAACTAAATACAGACGAACAAACACAGAACTGGATTTGCTATTACATAATTTTACAGACTAGTGTGGAAAAATCAAATTTGTTATATACTCAAATAGTTAACGTGTGAAGCATTAGGGTCTGCTTAGCTAGATTCTGTATAATAAGTGTATACAATACCTTTAATCCATGTAAGGGCTGAACAGTTTTGTACTGCAGTTACTGTTCTCAACATAGCTCTTTCTAAAGGTATTAGCAAAGCTTTTACGCATTTATCGACAGAACTGAACTACGTTATTTATTAACACTTTTTCATCCGAGCATACTCTCCTAGAACAATTCGACGATAACTATTGAATTCAGCAGACGCCAAGAACATGCATCAGTTGTAATATACTACAGTATCAGTATGACTCGACTGTACAGCGCCGAGCGGCCTGGGTCATTCAGGTATTGTTTAGTATTGTCGGGTGCCTTCCGTCACGACTGGGCATAAACGAGGTTTAGTTCCATATTTTGCCATCGGCAATTATAAAATAAGCAGGTAATACGTAATTTGTAAATCCAATGAACGTGCTCTGAGTTATAATAAAAATCACCTTATAATCTTAAATTTTTAAAACCAATATGAATAAATAAACAAACTCACTATAGTTGAACTTTTTTACCTTGGCTGCTCGCGCATGCCCGCCCAGACGCGGGAGACTGCCTCGTTGGCAGTTGTTGCACACGATGCACGCGCCAAGAGAAGCAGCGCCATAGTATAGCATAGTTCGCAGGCTTACGTTTAGGGGGGGGGGCGCAGTTCATGAAGTAAAGCCACCATGGCCTCATTAACCCTTTCGTGCTCCCCGCATTTTGTGACTGCACTGCTCGCCTGTGCAGACACATGGTGTTCCGACTGCTTTGACACTCTTATCATTCGATTCCACAAAAACTATTTGGCCCAAAAATTACATTTTTACACATCTTCTTGACTGATACCTTCCCTCCATAAATGACTTAATTTTGTTTCGATGTTCAACGCAGTTATTATGCAGCATTAAATGTAGTAAACCGTTGCACGAAATTTTGAAGAGTTTGCAGAGGTAAAATTCCATAGAGTATAATCTCCGTATGGTCGATTTCAGTTGCCACAGTGTTGAGAATGAAATGTAGACAAGATACCTAAATTTCATATAAAATTTAATGTATAACAATATCTCATTTAATTTAAGTACCACATAGGTGTCGTATGTAATATTGAGAAATATTCTGTCTTTTGCGTGCGGGGAGCACGTGTCTGCAGCAGCGAAAGGGTTAATGAAGAGACAAAGCACTAGAAATTTAAAAAAAATTGCATTCAAACGAGTAAAATTCTTGAAGTAAGACACTTCGATATTGTTTTAAAATAAATAAAATATTAAGCATCGCACAAGGTTTGTACTCGTCACCTTTCACTTACCCATTAAGCTAATGCAGCTAGTCATACATCGTACCTCCATGAGGTTTCTAACAAGTCACACAAAATACTGACAAACACTGTTGGTATGACTATGGATTACACACACTTCGTCGAAGTACAATAGGAAATAAACTATTACCGCTGTTCTTTATTGCGAAAAAGCGGTTCGTGAGGTTGATACAAACACCATTCCTTGCTATCGCCTGAATTAGGAGTCTTATTGCTTGTTTGGTTTAATTAATTAATAGAATATGAAGCAATTGGTATAAAGAATGCTTTTTCCAAACTTTCTATAAGAGAAAGTCTGCTATCAAGTCATTGCTTTTGTTTAATTACTTTATTTATGACTGAACGTTTCTAAATCTGAAGGCACTCGACCGTGCTCTGCTCTGCAGTCGAGATCTGGCAACGTCGTTCTCTGTTCATTGGCTGACTGTGTTTTGTGACGTCAGAAGCGCAGAATGAACCTAAACTCGGCCGCCAACATAAATGACGCGCACTTTAGTCAGCAAAGTTTACCATTATCAGAAATGGCTCTGAGCATTATGGGACTTAACATCAGAGGTCATCAGTCCACTAGAACTTAGAACTATTTAAACCTAACTAACCGAAGGACATCACACACATCCATGCCCGTGGCCGGTTTCGAACCTGCGACCATAGCAGCACCACCACCTATCATTTACATCGCGCACTCGTACGTTTTCACTGGTTATTGGTAAGTCTTAAGCAATTACATTACTGGTAAAAAAGAATTATAAACTATAGCTTCTGCTATATCGCGATTGATAAAGTTACTTATTTTAACAATACGGCAAAGTACTCTCCTCTTTGCGTGGTATCATTTGCCAGGATCTCGTTTCGTTATCTCTAGTTGTTTACGAGATATGAGAGGCATTATGAATATTTCTTTCCCGCGCGTTGCAATCTGAGGTGCTGTTGCTGCAGATGCTCAATTTTTTCGAGATTGGAAGCAGATATTGATCCAAAGTTTTACGAAAATTTCAAAACCTCATCTGTATTCCATACTAAGCAATAGAATTATAATATGCATCAAACACAAATTCATAGCGACCCCTATTTTTGATGGCAACATTCTCAAATTTGATACTCATCTGTGAAATACCACAATAGTTATGACCATTATCGAAATGATTGGCACTTCATCATGAAGCTGCCATAAAAAGCTAAAAGTATTTCAGAAATTAATTATTTTTTACAGAATAGATTTGCAGGCCGTGCGTCTCGATTCTTTAAGTGCAGCGCCAAGCCAACCCTGGCCTGCTTTGCGTGACGACACAAGAGCGCGCCGCGGCCTTCTCTTTAGGTGGTGGTGATAGCATTCGCGCGGTTTCGGACTGAAGCACCTAGAACCGCTCGGCCACCAGGACCGGCTTGCCATTATCTTTGATAATGATATAGATATGATCGTATGGCATTGTTAGCCGGGAGGCCCCATTCGGAGGAGTTCGGCCGCTGTATTGCAAGTCCTTTTTAGTTGACGCCACTTCGGCGACTTGCGGGTCAATGATGGTGAAGGACACGCAACACCCAGTTCCTGCCGGGAATCGAACTCGGGCTCCCTGCTTGGTAGGCGGTAACACTACGGAGGCGGACTCTTTGATAATATCTTCATAGTGCAGACGGTTATCAGTTAGGAGGTCGGCTTCGATGTGAGGATTGCACAAGGCGCTCAATCTCTCCTCAGACAACGTAGAACGTAGGTACGATTTCAGTCTTTTGAGAGATGAAAACGAGCATTCTGCTGAACAATTTATAAGTGTCATACATACGAGGATCACTCCAAAAGAAATGCACACTATTTTGTTTAAATCCATCTTTTATTCTACATGTTTGAAAGTTTTACAATGTGTAGATACATCCTTTAGGAACAATATTTTCTTTTCTCCACATAATTTCCATCCCTCTCAACTGCCTTACGCCATCTTGGAACCAGCTGCTGTATACCCGCACGGTAAAATTCTGGACCAACCTGTTAGAGCCACTGTTTGGCAATGTGCACATTGGAGTCATCAACTTCAAACCTTGTTCCACGAAGAGGGGCCTTTCAGTTTCCCAAAGAGATGATAGTCACGTGGAGCCAGGTCAGGACTGTACGGCGGGTATTTCAGTGTTGTCGATCCGAGTTTTGTCATGGCTTACATTATTTTTTGACTGGCATGTGGCCGTACATTGTCGTGCAACAGCAAAACACCCTCAGTCGAGTTTGTAGTTTCTTCAGTGTCAACATATATGCATCAGAATTTATGGTGGCTCCATTTGGCACGATGTCCACAAGCAAGAATCCTTCGGAATCGAAAAACACCGTAGCCATAACTTTTCCAGCAGAAGGTGTGTTTTTGATTTTTTTTTTCTTGGATGAATTTGCATGATGTCACTCCATTGATTGCCTCTTCGTCTCTGGTGAAAAATGATGGAGACCTGTTTCATCGCCTGACAATTCTTCCAAGAAAGTCATCTCCACCATTCTCGTACTGTTCCAAAAGTTCGCTGCATACCGTTTTTCTTGTTTCTTTGTGAGCCACTGCCAACATCCTTGGAACCCACCTGGCACAAACCTTGTTTAACGCCAACACTTCCAGTATTCTGCAAACACTTCCTTCCCCTATCCCAACGTAGCGTGACAATTCATTCACTGTGATGCGTCTGTCAGCAGTCACCAATTCGTTAACTCTTTGCACATTGTCTGGAGTGTGTGCAGTACGAGGCCTCCCACTGCGCGGACAATCCTCAATATTGCCGTGCCCGCTTTCAGCATCTAACCTGCTTGCTCACCAACTTACTGTACTGCGATCGACAGCAGCATCTCCATACACCTTTTTCAACCTCCCACTGTCTCGTTTTCAGAGCACAGGAATTCTATGACACGTTGCTTCTGACGGACGTCAAGTGTAGCACACATCTTGAAGACCTGCTGTGACGGCGCAACTCACGGGAACAGGTTGAACTAAGTTTGAAAACAAGCGGGAAGGATATATCTATACACTGTAAAACTTTCATACACGCAGAATGAAAACTGTATTTCTTAAAAAATAGTGTGCATTTCTTTTGAAGTGACCCTCGAAGAAATATTCTAAGAGTAATGTCAAAATTCGGAAACACGCATATGACCTCTCTTTTCGAAAAAATTTACTCATTACGACAGGTATATCAGTAATCTCAGAAGATTTCAAAAGTTCCACGAAATGTACACATTCACTAGTGAAGGAAGGCTCTAAATCTGTATCATATGACACTTGGAGTTTTGCTGCACGTTCAACAATGTCGTCAGGTTAACTGTCCTCAAGGTTACTCAACACTGTGAAGGAGTCCAACAGTGTTCTAGAGCTTCCCTTCCTCCTCATTAATTCGGCATACAAGTTGTCGAGTACTGGGAGAATTGTTTCAACTCTAAATTTTTCCCTTCCAGTCAGAAAAACTTATTCAGAGTCCGCTTCTTCGCCATCATGAAGTTTGCGTTTTCGTGATCTTTTATAGGTGCATTCATAGTCTATGTCAGTCACAATCTCCATGGATTTATTTTCATAACAGGCGAACATGCCACGAATAGATGCAATAAACCCAACAAGTGATCCATATAATTCATGCACTATTTTAGTATCAATATTTACACTTTGCAATTTCAGATGTACACTATTAAATCTCTGAAGTATGTTCTTCCAAACTGTCTTCGTGAATACTGTTTCCAGTCTGCTGAGTTGATTCAATAAAGCTGAAGCCTCATTTCGCACAAGTGGCTTTTCAAAAGTATTATTGGTAATATGTGTGAGGGCATAGATAACGCCTTCCCAGTTTTCATACACACACGCTTCCTTTCTTGCTGACCACGTGTTTTTGATAAGATTTTTACCGTTTTGCTTCCTGTTTCATGAAAGAAAGAAGTTTGTCTCAGCACTTTGTAGAAGCAGAGAAGAAATTATAAAGGTTTTTCACTACATTGAAAAATGAACATGCTTCCCGACAACAGCTTTCAGCACTAGTGCCATAGACTTAATAAATAAAACTAGACCGCGCATTGGTGCTAGTGTCGCGTCCCCACATTGAACGTGATAGAAGCTGCCATTTGCAGGGAAACAATGCGTGAACATGGTCCGTCCGTGTGCTGCTTGTAATTGTAACAGTAAGAACGAAAGCAAAGACGAAGACGGAAACAAGGTTACATTTCACAGGTCAGTCATTTCTGGTTGTTTGTTACTTTCTTTTACTTGTATATAGTATTTTCGTGGAGAAATAATACATCATGTGCGTTTGTTTTTGTTTAGGTTTCCCCTTACAAATGATTTTCTAAATCGGTAATGGATAGTTGCTACTCAGAGAGAGAACTTCCAACCGACAGCAAATCATTTGCGTTGCTCTCTTCATTTTGAAGAGAATGTTTACTTGGAAAATTATGTAAATAGACGTCAACTGAAGGACGATGCAGACCGACAGTATTTGGATTTCCAACTCATTTAAAAAAGGTATAGTATCCTGGAAATCGTGCAATATAGGCCTAGGTTAAATAGTGTGGAAATACTGTCAGTGTGTATAATTTTGAACGTTCCTTTTCCAGTTTACCAAGGCAAGGAAACCTCCAAAGCCAAGAAATGTTGAGACAGCAGAAAACGTGTGTGTGGATGTGCACCTTTCTGGTTAGACTGGAGACCACAATTATTCATTTCCATCAAGTCCAAGTAAGCTGAAAGAAAAGTTCGAAAAAACTGAAGAAAGGCAGGAAGCAAAAATTGTGCAATATAAGACTAAGTTAAATACAGTGAACAAAAAGTGCAAAAGACAGACGCAGAGGGTTTTCAAATTAGAAAATATTTTAGAAGAACTAAAAGCTAAAAACGTAGTAAACGATACGATAAAGTAATCTCGTTTATTAACGTTACTGACAGTGACATGTTACTGGAGATGGCCATTTCAATGTTGTATGATGTAAATGTCAGTGTGTTAGCTGTTACTTGTGATGGACTTTCCACTAATATTGCAATGGCAAGAGAGTTAAGTGCAAATATAGCCGTACTGTCTGCTACTTTAAAAGTTTCATGTAATTATCTAATGCAAATAACTCGATGTAAACTCACTCCACCTTTTCAGGAAAGAGCCTTACATTCTTAAATTTGGCGTCTCTATGCAGACGTATTTTGGAAATTAGGACACTTAATTCATTTGAGTACACTTTTAAAATAGACTCGAGTACTCAGTATTTTTTTAAACAAACATGTGTATAATTTGTGCTTTAATTTGCTCTTGTTGCGTCTCATATACTTCAAATCACAACCCCAGTACTAGGATTCACCCCTGCAAATGGCGGCGATCAGCTGCTTCAATTAGGAGACAGTTGCCTTGCTTCTCCGCAAAGGCGTGGTCGGGACTTGGCTAATGCCGACTAAATTCAAAGAATGTGCTGCACTAGACACGCAATGCGCTTTCGGATTTCGTTCCTGAATGCGTGCCTGCAAACTAGTGTAGGTTCCTGACATATTGCTTGCGTTGTCGTACGACTGGTCCCTACAGTTAGTAATATCAATTGAATTTGTAGACAGGGCTTTTAGTACAGCCTCAGTAAAGTTTTCGGTCTTGTGTGCCGGGTTTGGTAAAAACAGAAGGGCGCTTGGGCCCCAAAACTCTTGTTTTTTGCAGTCATTTCAAGTATAGCATTTATTTGTTGCAAGTAGACTAGTGAAAAAGATGAATTATTTCTCAATTTGGTTAAGTTCGCAACAATCTGCCAACTGATTAATAATGTTTCTGGCGTCACGATGAAGAACAGGGTAATCGGTGTGTCGAAGCTAACCTCAATGGCCAGCATAGCTTGTTAGTGACATTTAGTTCATGCAACAAACCCTTTGCATGTAACAAACGCCACACAGCACAACAATTAGAAATGTAAAAGCGCGGGAGTGTTGAGGTAGACAACGGCGCTTCAAAAAGAGCAGGAGAGAGAATTCCCGAGAGGTGCTGACATCTAATAATCGATGCCTGGAGGCCAATCGTCAACTTCTTTTACAAAGGAGAAGATTATTATATTAAGTGGGTGACATCGATTTCATATGTTGATTCCAAAGCTAGTGACTGAAAAGAGGGAACCACTGAAGCATAAGGTAAGGTCCTTGTTCATTAACAAATCCGTAGCGTTGATGAATGGTGTAGTCCTTGTATCTGTACTTCACATTAATAATGTTAGCTTTATAATTCAAAGGAAGCGTTCCCTTAACGGTAACTCCATCAATTTGAGTGACGTCCACCTGTCACTCAAGACATCGGCAGCGAAAATCGTTCAATATTGGACATAGCTTTGCAGCTTATAAGCCGGTACTCTTTGAATGATACGCTCAGTGATTTCCAATGCACTGTGAATTTACGCATATAGTAAAATTGTAACTTGAAGATGTCTGTACGTAGGAGATGTTTATGAAAACTGAATATGAGGGTGTTTTTTATAACTCGGGAATTTTTTCATCCGGGAGAAAACCGGGAAAAAACCCGGAATTTTTCGGAATTCCGGGAATTTTTCATTGTTTTAGCTTTCAGTTAAATTTTTGTAATTTTTACTGCAGAATTGATTCTGTAGCAAAGAATGTTATTGTATCCTACTACTGGAGAATGATACTGCAGCAATAAAATATAAACGAGAGGGAAAAAATAAAACTTTAGTGGCAAATGAAATGTGCAATTTACAACATCAAACCTCGTGCACGCACAAGCATCTGCAAATAGCTAAAATATGTCAAAGGCCGTAGGGCGCAGATTGTAATTCATCGTAACAATAAGCTGCTTGCTATGAGCATGACGTCACAACTGTTCACATTAAATTCGTTTGACTAATTGCCAGCGGTCTGTTGTGCATGCGCATTTGACTCGCGTATAGGCTTTACCTTCTCCCGCTACTTGAAGTTCGGCTGTTAGCTGTATCGGTAGTAGCAGCAAGCAGCCAGATGCAAACGAGAAAAATTTTTCTCGTACGCCCTAGCTGCCAGATTCATGCTTGCACAGAGTTATCTGAGTTGTAGTGGGGAGGGGGGTTAACCTCCACGTGACCCATGTTTACGTTAAGTGATTTCGCTGCTTCGCGTTCAGCTCCCAGATCAAATGAAAACAAAACGGATTTCTGTGGCCGGAAGCTGTCAAGTGAATTAAAATACATTCACATAACTACGGGGGGCAAAAATATATTATTAATTTCAGTTTTCTGATTTTATTTTATTTCCAAGTTAGTAGCAGTCAAGCATTAATCGCCTTGCAGAACAGTGAAGTTATTTTTGCAAGTTTGCTAAAGAAGTTTGGCTTTATTAATCTTTCCGCTGAGGCAATTATTTTATTTGAAACGAAGTGTTTCATTGTACAGTATTGGCTAGTTCCAACTGTTCGCTGAATTTCAAGTGCACGTTATCATCTTCTGCCATATATGACATGCCATAATAAAGAACCATAAATGAGATCGTAGAGTAATGGTACTCCAAGAAAATTTACATCCCAAAAACCACACTGAAAATCTTAATATCAGATGGGACCTACTTCATTGTGAATCTGGAAAAAGCCAATTTGCACTTCAAGCCGAATTATGCATTTTATTATGGTTTACGAAAGTCAGAAGCTCTTTGGAGTATCCTCTGATGCCCTGTTTCTTTAATGGTGTAATGTAAGCTCTCTTAGTGCTTTATATACACGAACATGCGGGCTTCTTACACCACTGCATCTGCACACGCACAAATAATGCCTGTTATCTGGCAACTGGTAAATCGAACCTATTTCGAACAGTCTCCGGAAAGTATTGCGAACGGTGGTTAGAAAAGCGTTACTTTCAAAGTAAATTTCTTTTTACGCAAGATGAATTATGTTACGTGTGAGAAAGTGGGATGGATATCTAAATTACAGAGCGTTCGAAACTGAACAGTTTGAGGACCTGCCACTTACAAGAATTCCGAGCCTAGACATTTATGTCATAATTTTAAATTTACTGGCACATTTGTGTGATGTATCTTAAAGTATAACACAGGCAAAAAAAGATCAACATTACTTGTGAAAGCTTAGCTTCTGTTGTAGCGTGTTAATCTTAGAGACCAATATTATATGTGAAAGCTTAGCTCTTCTTGTAGATATACTGTACTGTGTACATTACTGTAAACCGCTAACTTTTCCTCTTGCGTGTTCGCGCTATGTAACCAGTGATCTTGCTATTGGCTGACTATAACACGTGTCCTATGCTCTGAATAGCTGCTGTCATCGGCTGGCTAGATCTCGTGGCTTGAGATACAGGGTGTTTAAAAAATGACCGGTATATTTGAAACGGCAATAAAAACTAAACGAGCAGCGATAGAAATACACCGTTTGTTGCAATATGCTTGGGACAACAGTACATTTTCAGGCAGACAAACTTTCGAAATTACAGTAGTTACAATTGTCAACGTGTCTGGCGGAATTGCTTCACATGCAGATGAGATGTACTGCTTCAGCTGTTCAATTGTTTCTGGATTCTGGCGGTACACCTGGTCTTTCAAGTGTACCCACAGAAAGAAGTCACAGGGGTTCATGTCTGGCGAATAGGGAGGCCAATCCACGCCGCCTCCTGTATGTTTCGGATAGCCCAAAGCAATCACACGATCATCGAAATATTCATTCAGGAAATTAAAGACGTCGGTCGTGCGATGTGGCCGGGCACCATCTTGCATAAACCACGAGGTGTTCGCAGTGTCGTCTAAGGCAGTTTGTACCGCCACAAATTCACGAAGAATTTCCGGATAGCGTGATGCAGTAATCGTTTCGGATCTGAAAAATGGGCCAATGATTCCTTTGGAAGAAATGGCGGCCCAGACCAGTACTTTTTGAGGATGCAGGGACGATGGGACTGCAACATGGGGCTTTTCGCTTCCCCATATGCGCCAGTTCTGTTTATTGACGAAGCCGTCCAGGTAAAAATAAGCTTCGTCAGTAAACCAAATGCTGCCCACATGTATATCGCCGTCATCAATCCTGTGCACTATATCGTTAGCGAATGTCTGTCGTGCAGCAATGGTAGCGGCGCTGAGGGGTTGCTGCGTTTGAATTTTGTATGGATAGAAGTGTAAACTCTGGCGCATGAGACGATATGTGGACGTTGGCGTTTTGGACCGCAGCTGCAACGCGGCGAACGGAAACCCGAGGCCGCTGTTGGACCACCTGCAGCGCGTTACCCTCTGTGGTTGCCGTACGCGGTCGCCCTACCTTTCCAGCACGTTCATCCGTCACGTTCCCAGTCCGTTGAAATTTTTCAAACAGATCCTTTATTGTATCGCTTTTCGGTACTTTGGTTACATTAAACCTCCGTTGAAAACAAAACCAGAAAAATCCTCTGTTCTAAGGAATAAACCATGTTGTCCACAGCACACTTGCACGTTGTGAACATCACACGCTTACAGCAGAAAGACGGGGTACAGAATGGCGCACCCACAGACTGCGCTGTCTTCTATATCTTTCACATCACTTGCAGCGCCATCTGTTGTTGAAAATTGTAACTACTGTAATTTCGAAAGCTTGTCCGCCTGAAAATGTACTGTTGTCCCAAGCATATTGCAACAAACGGTGTATTTCTATCGCTGCTCGTTTAGTTTTTATTGCCGTTTCAAATATACGGGTCATTTTTGAAACACCCTGTATGACTCGCTTACAAAAGGACATCGCAACCTCGGTTTCAACGCTCCGGAAACGCCCTGTGTTTGGTGAAATTCGAATTTATGCTTTCGTAATACGAAAATATGCTGTGTAAATGTTGCTGCAAATCAAAGGTCTTTCCAAAACTTCTCTCCTTTTTTTTTAATTAAAAGTCTCTCCAAAACTTCTCTGCCCCGTATTTTCTTTTTTTTTCGGGAAGCTCTACGTGATTGTATAAAACGTTAACCATTCAAAGGATTGATACGTTTTACAGTTCCGAGGGAAAATGTACGGAAAACCTACTGTCACTTAGCACAGAAAAAGTATATTTTCGCCCGGGAAAAAACATATTTTTTAAACGGGATATCCGGGAGAAATCCAGGATTTTTTTTTCCTTGTCCCCGTATACACCCTGTGGAAGAATGCAAATATTTTGCTGAAGAGACATGAAGAAAGCAGTTCGCATAGAAAAGCGATAATTTTCCTGTTAGTTCTAAAATACAAGGATTCACTTGTAAGCCAAATTGAGAGTGCACGAAAGTAGTGGAGAACACTGTTAGAACAAATTGTTGCAGTTATAAGTTTTTCAGCTGAGCGAAGGCGAGCATTTCAAAGGAATGATGAAATTGTTGGCTCACCCCACAATGGAAATTATTTAGGGTTATTAGAATTACTAGCGAAATTTGATGTGCCCCAACATATACATATTCATGCAATTAAAGGAAAGCGACATATGTCATATTTGTCCAAAACAACAAGCGAGAAATTTATCCATCTAATAGTATCAGCCACACTGGATCGTATTATTTGCGAAGTTAAGAGATTCATATACTATTCACCCTCATTTGATTCTACTCTTGATATATATCATGTAGATCAACTGACTCTGTTAGTGCGCAATGACCTACCATCTGGATCAGTGGAAGGATTTGTGAAATTTTTGGGTATGGAAGGTCATACTGCTGAACAACCTCCCAAAGCTTAGTGCGTTTTTTAACAGGGAATGACAAGATTGTTGTCAGCAAAGCTATGACAATGCCAGTAACAATGGCCGAGAAGCACAAATTAAAGATATTTATAAGTATGATGAATACATTCCCCGTTTTTTACATTCGCTAAACTAGATCGCCAACTGTGCTGCAAAATGTTGCACAGAAGCAACCATTTCATGTGATTTCCTTGAAAGCCTCTATGCATTTTTTTTCCGCTTCTACTTATCTATCGTCAGGGGCATACTTTTCACAGTATTGAAAAACGATAGAATTAAAATTCCGATTTTGAAAAGGTTATCGAACACGAGGATGGCTCTGAGCACTATGGGACTCAACTGCTGTGGTCATCAGTCCTCTAGAACTTAGAACTACTTAAACCTAAGTAACCTAAGGACATCACACACATCCATGCCCGAGGCAGGATTCGAACCTGCGACCTGCGCACGGTTCCGGACTGCGCGCCTAGAACCACGAGACCACTGCGGCCGGCGAACACAAGAAGGCCGGCCAGAGCTGATGCTACAAAGACGCTTTTATTTGGCTTTCATAAAATCAAACAAGTTTTGAATGACATATCTACTAATATGCACCAAAAGGTAGAGTGCTGCAATCGGAATAACACACTGCTTTTGAAAACGAAACGGGAATAATGTGTTTTGCTGCAGTCGTCTGATCAAGATCTGAGAACCGGATATGCGCTTTATAAATCCTTACATGAATATATTCAAGCAAAGAGGTTCACATTTTCAGAAATTGAGGCAAAAGCCAAAACCCTGACTAGTTGCAAAGAATATCAGCAACAAACTACAAGATTACACGAGCAAAATACAAAGTACGACCATTTTAGTGAGTCAGCTACACTCGATGAAGTTGTAGAAAATCAAACAGCTGGAAAACATTTTGAATTTAAGGTGTTCATTTTGATCATTGACTATGTATTGGCTGCATTAAGGCCCGTCCACAAACAACGATCTGTCTGCCCACATCACATCTGCGCAGTCAAATCGTTGCGTGTGAACAGAAGATTTGCACCAACCTGAGGTGTGTGCAAACCTGGAAGTTGGAGTTGGAGGTTTGAGCAAAACCTCTCAAGCCTGTGGGTTCAAACCACATCTGTGCAGACAAGTTGGAGCGTGTGGACAGGATATCGCCGCAAATCTGGCGCGAAACAGCTGTTTGCTCAGTCTAGTGTTTGTATTTGTGCGCACAGGGCATTACAATAGCTGATACTCGTCAGTGTTCTCAAGAGTTTGTATGTGAATTCATTGAAATATATAGAAAACACCCATGTTTGTGGAAGATTAAAAGTAAAGAATTTAGTGACCGAGACAAAAAGACAGCAGCATACAAAGCTCTAATTGAAAAATTGCGGACAGTTGACGCCTCGGCAAACAGAGAAACAGTAATAAAAAAAATAATTTCGTTGCTAACTGTTTACCGAAAAGAGTTATTCAAAGTTCAGAAATCTAGAAGATCTGGTGTAGGAATTTTGTATCCTGGAACAAAAGTTTGTATGTAACAGGTTGCTTCTACACAGTAGCGAACTGAAAATGCCTACTCAGAAACAAAGTAAACCATAGCTCATTTGCCATGTAGGTATATAATCTCTAATAATATAGGCCTACTGTGTTTCAAACACGTCTAAAACACCAAAAATATTATCTGTAACTGACAGACTTAATTTACTTCACTTGCTTCAGGACAGCGTAAATAGCTTCACATGTGTTGGGTATTATTTCACTCAACGCTTGTTTCGATATTGCAGTTGAAAATTCCAAATCCTTGTAGCTCCTTCCTGTTGCTAGGAATCTTAATGTTACCCCCAGCCGTTCATGAGGAGAAATTGCCCTTCTCATACAAGTATTTTTTCGCATAATATGAGGGGTGAAAAGCTTTAAGAGATAATTATAAGTTTCGACATCCATCCGCAAATAATTTCGCCAGTCGTTAGGTTCGTCCTGCAACTCTCGCAGTAAACTTAGAAAACTGCTTTCGCTTTAAAACCACTGTCTACACCATTTTGACCGCTTTCTGTTTCCTGCGGTTGGTCTGAATGTTTTTTGCATCACAACTTGCGAACACGACCACAACAGAACTTCCTCCATTTCTATATTTCAAAATAGCTGAATTAAATTTTTGTCGTTTACGGGGAGCGTAGTCGCTTGCCACTGACATTTGTTTTCTACACCGACAGATGGCGGGCGAGTAGTAGATTGGGGTTTGTATGGTGTGAACACACCACAATTGCAGCGATCTTTTGCTTGTACAGACATCTGCGTAGATGTCTGCGCAGACAGATCGTTGCGTGTGGACCGGGTTTTAGCGAAATGCGTGGACAAATACCATCACCTGACTAATGTTTGTGGAATATTACGTGACTTTAAATCCCTTACAGCAGAAGAGATCTTCAAAGAACTCCTAATATCGTGAATGCTTACACAGATGGTTTAGAAGAGTCACTAGGCGACGAACTGGTACTGTTCGCTGAGCTACTGAGAACGGACATCGCTGCTGCCATTGACAGAAACAAGACCGAAGCTTTCTAACTATAAATTTACAGATTTTAACGGAAACTCGTTAGGATCATGTTTTCCAAATTTAGAAATAACCTTACACATTTACGTATCTTTAATGATCACCAAGGGAACAATTGACACAAACAGGGGAAAGAAATACAGTAGAAGAAGAATGGGTAGCTTTGAGGGATGAAGTAGTGAAGGCAGCAGAGGATCAAGTAGGTAAAAAGACGAGGGCTAGTAGAAATCCTTGGGTAACAGAAGAAATATTGAATTTAATTGATGAAAGGAGAAATATTGAATTTAATTGATGAAAGGAGAAATATTGAATTTAATTGATGAAAGGAGAAAATATAAAAATGCAGTAAATGAAGCAGGCAAAAAGGAATACAGACGTCTCAAAAATGAGATCGACAGGAAGTGCCAAATGGCTAAGCAGGGATGACTAGAGGACAAATGTAAGGATGTAGAGGCTTATCTCACTAGGGGTAAGATAGATACTGCCTGCAGGAAAATTAAAGAGACCTTTGGAGAAAAGAGGACCACTTGTATGAATATCAAGAGCTTAGATGGAAACCCAGTTCTAAGCAAAGAAGGGAAAGCAGAAAGGTGGAAGGAGTATATAGAGGGTCTATACAAGGGCGATGTACTTCAGGACAATATTATGGAAATGGAAGAGGATGTAGATGAAGATGAAATGGGAGCTACGATACTGCGTGAAGAGTTTGACAGAGCACTGAAAGACCTGAGTCGAAACAAGGCCCCAGAGTAGACAACATTCCATTGGGACTACTGACGGCCTTGGGAGAGCCAGTCCTGACGAAACTGTACCATCTGGTGAGCAAGATGTATGAAACAGGTGAAATACCCTCAGACTTCAAGAAGAATATAATAATTCCAATCCCAAAGAAAGCAGGTGTTGACAGATGTGAAAATTACTGAACTATCAGTTTAATAAGCCACAGCTGGAAAATAGTAACGCGAATTCTTTACAGACGAATGGAAAAACTAGAAGAAGCCGTCCTCGGGGAAAATCAGTTTGCATTCCGTAGAAATACTGGAACACATAAGGCAATACTGACCTTACGACTTATCCTAGAAGAAAGATTAAGGAAAGGCAAACCTACGTTTCTAGCATCTGTAGACTTAGAGAAAGCTTTTGACAATGTTGACTGGAATACTCTCTTTCAAATTCTAAAGGTGGCAGGCGTAAAATACAGGGAGCGAAAGGCTGTTTACAATTTGTACAGAAACCAGATGGCAGTTATAAGAGTCGAGGGACATGAAAGGGAAGCAGTGGTTGGGAAGGGAGTAAGACAAAGTAGCAGTCTCTCCCCGATGTTATTCAATCTGTATATTGAGCAAGCAGTAAAGGAAACAAAAGAAAAATTCGGAGTAGGTATTAAAATCCATGGAGAAGAAATAAAAACTTTGAGGTTCGCCGATGACATTGTAATTCTGTCAGAGACAGCAAAGGACTTGGAAGAGCAGTTGAACGGAATGGACAGTGTCTTCAAAGGAGGATATAAGATGAACATCAACAAAAGCAAAACGAGAATAATGGAATGTAGTCGAATTAAGTCGGGTGATGCTGAGGGAATTAGATTAGGAAATGAGACTCTTAAAGTAGTAAAAGAGTTTTGCTATTTGGGGAGCAAAATAACTGATAATGGTCGAAGTAGAGAGGATATAAAATGTAGACTGGCAATGGCAAGGAAAGCGTTTCTGAAGAAGAGAAATTTGTTAACATCGAGTATAGATTTAAGTGTCAGGAAGTCATTTCTGAAAGTATTTGTATGGAGTGTTGCCATGTATGGAAGTGAAACATGGACGATAAATAGTCTGGACAAGAAGAGAATAGAATCTTTTGAAATGTGGTGCTACAGAAGAATGCTGAAGATTAGATGGGTAGATCACATAACTAATGAGGAAGTATTGAATAGGATTGGGGAGAAGAGAAGTGTGTATCACAACTTGACCAGAAGAAGGGATCGGTTGGTAGGACATGTTCTGAGGCATCAAGGGATCACCAATTTACTATTGGAGGGCATCGTGGAGGGTAAAAATCGTAGAGGGAGACCAAGAGATGAATACACTAAGCAGATTCAGAAGGATGTAGGTTGCAGTAGGTACTGGGAGATGAAGAAGCTTGCACAGGATAGAGTAGCATGGAGAGCTGCATCAAACCAGTCTCAGGACTGAAGACAACAACAACACAACAATGATCACCAATTGCAGTGGAGAACGTTCTATTTCACTGTTAAAGCACATTCAAAATGAATTAAGGAATATAATGGGCCAGCAAAGTCCAAATGACCTCAGTATAATGAACATTGAATACGATTTGCTCAGAGGCATTGATCTAACTTGTATTTGTTTGTAACGACCTTGTTTTATTTTACATCATAAACTAAACGACCTAAACAAACCGAGGTCCCCATGTCAGAATTTGCTAAGAGCCTCATGCTTGTTTAAGCCGGCACTGCCAATATGCATTGTAACCGCAACACCATGTTTATTTTTTCACAGGTCTTGCAGCTCCCTATCATCATTTTGTTTATCGGATATTTCTTCCCACGGCATTGTACTCAAGGTAGCAGAGTTTCACAGTAGACAACCTGCCACGATGTTCCGTGCAAGCGAGTTGAGACATATGTCGGTCATAAATTGAGTAATAAATCCCGCCCAGCTACATTATCTCTGAGAACAATGCTCTCTTAATTGTTGGAAAAAAAACGTGAGAGTCTTATGGTCGGTGAAAACTATAAAATTCCTGCCTTTCACAGTTGAACGAAATGTTTGATCGCGGCAAAATTGCCCATAGCTCACGATCAGTTGCACTCCATTTCGTCTGTTGCCATGAGTGACTTTGTGAAGAAAGTAGCAACGGTTGCTAGTGTCTTATCTGTCCTTTGTTGCAGAACCGCACTGTGCTGATTGTTGTCTGGCTTGCATGTATTATGAGAGGTATTTGAGGCTCGCTACAAGAGGGTGCTAGAGTTGTAGCCTGAGCTACACATGATTTGATCATATTAAAAGCCCCTTCACCAGCTGACGTCCATGGCATTTTACGGTTTCCTGATAATTACTTGCCATTGAGTAATGGATTAACCGGTTCTTATTACTGTGCTAGATTTGGAAGGTGACGTCGGTAGTAATAGGCCATTCTGAGAAATCTACTTAGGTCCTTGAAAGTTGTCATTAGTCGCATGTTTCTTCTTGATTTTAGTCGGGTCAAAAGTGGCGAAAACCCTTTTTCTATTACTTCGTTCGGTAGTATGCGTTAGGCAGAATTTACCATTATTCCATACTCTTGCAGCTGTTGAAAGAGTAGGTTTAAGTGTAACTTACATTCTTCCTTTGGCGCCGACAAAACGAATGTGTCATCCATGTAGCAGAAGAGAAAAAACGGCGCAATACCTCTTCCATCAATTTTTGTCAAATTTGTATTGCCTTTCTTAACTCAAATGGCATGATGATATACTGGAACAAGCTGGAGGGTGTAATTACTGTGGTTTTCTGTGTATTCTCTTTGGCTACTGGTTTCTGTAAATATGACTTTACACTATCTTTTCTGTTGAATACTTTTGTCTGTGCAACAGCACTACTAAAATGTGACATTAGGTGCCGGCCGCGGTGGCCATGCGGTTCTAGGCGCTCCAGTCCGGAGCCGCACTGCTGCTACGGTCGCAGATTCGAATCCTGCCTCGGGTATGGGTGTGTGTGATGTCCTTCGGTCAGTTAGGTTTAAGTAGTTATAAGTTCTAGGGGACTTATGACCACAGCAGTTGAGTCCCACAGTGCTCAGAGACATTTGAACCATTTTTGAGATTAGGTATGGGGTTCCTCTCCGGAAACGCATATGCATTAAGTACCCTGTAGTCACCACATAACTCTCAAGACCCATCTTTCTTACATGCCAGATGTAATGGTGAAGCCAAAGGACTATTGTAACAAGTTATGTTACCGTTATGACAGTTCTTCGAAACTGGCTTGTGCTGCTTGTGGCTTGTCTGATGGCAGTCTCTCCAGTCTGCTGCTGCTGGTTGATCAGATGTACTTTGATTTCGTTTACCATCGAATGTCTGAATCCTCTTACCATTCTAAATCGATGTGAGGTCTCTTGATATTTATTCCAGAGATCAATGAATGTGTTGTCGTTGCTTGTAGTTTCAATTTGTGTATCCACCTGCTGAACCTTCTGCAGTGCCAGGCTCACTGCTGTGTTACTTTGCTGGGTTGCCAAATCGATTGCGACCAGTTTCCTGCTGACCAGATCTGGTGTCGACGTGACAAAAGTCATTACTGATTATTTGATCTGTGACACCGGTCGTGATGAAGTTCCAGTAGATTTCGTGCAGACATCAAGATGTACAATTCGTTCCTGCTCTCCAAATGTGACGATCCTTGATTCCTATGGTGCAGTGATACGATGATGTGCCAGTGCGATCGGGCTTTTCTTCATACTTATCATACTTTAAGGGCACACACTCACTTCCAACCGTGAGTCAATCAGGAAATTCTTACCGGAATTGTGGTCATACACGAAAAGTCTGAACGCTTTGTGTGTCACTAATAGTGTCACATATATTTCATTCTTCGCCGAGCACACCCGAATCATGGCGGACATCGGGGCTCTTTAATGTATCCCAATACCATTTGGGTACAGGCAACGTTGCGGTGCATTCTCGCCTACCTCCTCTTGGTGTGTGCCGATGGTTATGTGTGTCATGTGCGTGCACGTCAGTGTTAGCTGTCTCCTTCCATGTGCCGACGGCTTAATACTGCGCAAAGTGACATTCATGCCACACTGTCAGCCTTATGTGACGACTCGTAGTGTCAGGTCTGGATAGGCGGCAACTACCCCATTAATTCTGTTAGTGATTTTCGTAGCCATAATACTTTTAGAGACTGTCCTGGTATTAGGTCAGGTCGTGCTAAAGCGTGCAGGGCCCACCTCAGTTGCTATGATGAACCATTGCCCAATGGTTCATCCTTATCCTCGAAAACTTTATAAATCTTAAGTTCTAGTGACAAAGTATTTTGATGTGTGAGTCACATAGCATCGCTGTGACAACACGTCTACTACTTCTCCTATAGAAAAAAATTACGTTATTTTATAAATTCTTGTAGTTTGCTTCGTTGGGATCAGGGAAAATAATAGTAGCAAATGAAATAAACTGGTAAGTAATCTTTTCATTCTTTATTCAGGTAAGCAAGCAACTAAGATAAAGAATAACAAGGACAAAAGCTCCATCATAATAATCACTCTGTGTTGCAGCAAGCGATCGACGTCTAATGCATCATCCATTTGTCATTTGGGCTTGTCTATCGCTACAACTTCTACTCAGTTGTGGATTACTACACATATTCTGTTTAATTAAATCAATTCATGCCATGTGTCAACTGTGTTTTCGAAAATTTGCAAATGTGTTGTTCACTTTTTATTTTGGTCACGAAATCTCCATTCCAAGATAATGTCCAAAAATTTCTACCGGTAATAATTTTGTGTCCATAAATTTCGTCCATACCATACATAATTTCTTGATAACTATTAACCCCAGACTTGCTGCAAACATTTATCATTGATGCACACCACCCAAGGTTTGTGATGTCTTCACTGAGATCAACGTGAGTAGCTATTAGGGAGCAATGCGAGAGGACAGTCGCAGGAAGAGAGATGTAGAACTAATTTTCTCTTAAGATGGAATCAAGTCCTACTCTGATGTGTGATCTGAGGTTTCCCGGGGTACAGAAATCTTGAAAATTTCTAGAGTATTCAGCCGGGTAGCGTCGTCCAAAAGGCGTGATATTCCGGCAAGACGACTTCTTGCCATCTTCAGGTGTTCTTGGTGTCGGATTGATTTCTTTTAAGACAGAGATGGGGCTCCCTCCACGCCCGCACCAACGTGGTGACCAAACCAAAAGTTCTAAAAGTTCTACTGTCACCTCCGTAAACATGTTAGTTATCTAGTAAGTGGATCACAGGATGCTGGGCTGTGATGTCCGTGCGTCTGGGTAAGACTACGCATTAACACGGTCCATCAGGTGATAGATAGTGGACGAAACGCGAGTGAGGGTAGCGACTTGAAGAGCAGAGGGAAAAAAGTGCCATGGCTCGTGCCGTGGGAAAAAAACCTCTGCAACAGTGGGATGGGTAGTAAGAGCAGTAGTGGCTTACTAGCTGTAATAGGTCATGCAAGGCTGGATTTTTTAGTATAGGTATCATACATCATTACCGTGACAAGC